>NW_027328721.1:43691402-45087235 GCF_048564905.1 Vicugna pacos | reverse complement strand
CCTGGGAGTTTTCCTAATGTCTCTGTGCCAGGGAATGCTAGGGGGGTTTGCAGGATATCCCAGAGACATACGCTGCCTCCCCAAGGTCAGGGAAGATATTTCCCGGACTTCCCCGAACAGGGAACTCCTGTGAATGAAGAGAGCTGCGTGGAGTTGTCTCGCGAGCTCCCCCACGCATTGACTATTGTTCCGGAATCCTGAGCGTGGGGAGGTTCCACCAACGGTCGGCAGCGCGTGGGTTCTAACGGAATGCTTAAGCTCGTCTCCCCTGAGTGTTTTCCTAATGTCTCTGAGCCAGGGAATGGTAGGGGTGTTTGCAGGATATCCCAGTGTTATACGCTGCCTCCCCAAGGTCAGGGAATGTATTTCCCGGACTTCCCCGAACAGGGAACTCCTGTGAATGAAGAGAGCTGCGTGGAGTTGTCTCTCGAGCTCCCCCACGCACTGACAATGTTTCCGGAATCCTGAGCGTGGGGAGGTTCCACCAACGGTCGACAGCGCGTGGGTTCTAACGGAATGCCTAAGCTCGTCTCCCCTGAGGGTTTTCCTAATGTCTCTGTGCCAGGGAATGGTAGGGGGGTTTGCAGGATATCCCAGTGACATACGCTGCCTCCCCAAGTTCAGGGAAAGTATTTCCCGGACTTCCCCGAACAGGGAACTCCTGTGAATGAAGAGAGCTGCGTGGAGATGTCTCTCGAGCTCCCCCACGCACTGACAATTGTTCCGGAATCCTGAACGTGGGGAGGTTCCACCAACTGTCGTGAGCGCGTGGGTTCTAACGGAATGCCTAAGCTCGTCTCCCCTGAGTGTTTTCCTATTGTGTCTGTGCCAGGCAATGGTAGGGGGGTTTGCAGTATATCCCAGTGACATACGCTGCCTCCCCAAGGTCAGGGAAGGTATTTCCCGGACTTCCCCGAACAGGGAACTCCTGTGAATGAAGAGAGCTGCGTGGAGTTGTCTCTCGAGCTCCCCCACGCACTGACAATGGTTCCGGAATCCTGAGCGTGGGGAGGTTCCACCAACGGTCAGCAGCGAGTGGGTTCTAAAGGAATGCCTAAGCTAGTCCCCCTGAGGGTTTTCCTAATGTCTCTGTGCCAGGGAATGCTAGGGGTGATTGCAGGATATCCCAGTGACCGAGGCTGCCTCCCCAAGGTCAGGGAATGTATTTCCCGGACTTCCCCGTACAGGGAACACCTGTGACTGAAGAGAGCTGCGTGGAGTTCTCTCTCGAGCTCCCCCACGCACTGACAATTTTTCCGGAATCCTGAGCGTGGGGAGGTTCCACCAACGGTCGGCAGCGCGTGGGTTCTAACGGAATGCCTAAGCTCGTCTCCCCTGAGGGTTTTCCTAATGTGTCTGTGCCAGGGAATGGTAGGGGGGGTTGCCGGATATCCCAGTGACATACGCTGCCTCCCCAAGTTCAGGGAAGGTATTTCCCGGAATTTCCCGGACAGGGAACTCCTGTGAATGAAGAGAGCTGCGTGGAGTTGTCTCTCGAGCTCCCCCACGCACTGACAATGGTTCCGGAATCCTGAGCGTGGGGAGGTTCCAGCAACGGTCGTCAGCGCGTGGGTTCTAACTGAATGCCTAAGCACGTCTCCTCTGAGTGTTTTCCTAATTTCTCTGTTCCAGGGAATGTTAGGGGGCTTTGCAGGATATCCCAGTGACATACGCTGCCTCCCCAAGGTCAGGGAAGATATTTCACGGACTTCCCCGAACAGGGAACTCCTGTGAATGAAGAGAGCTGCGTGGAGTTGTCTCTCGAGCTCCCCCACGCACTGACAATGGTTCCGGAATCCTGAGCGTGGGGAGGTTCCACCAACGGTCGGCAGCGCGTGGGTTATAACGGAATGCCTAAGCTCGTCTCCCCTGAGGGTTTTCCTAATGTTTCTGTGCCAGGGAATGGTAGGGGAGTTTGCAGGATATCCCAGTGACATACGCTGCCTCCCCAAGGTCAGGGAAGGTATTTCCCGGAATTCCCCGAACAGGGAACTCCTGTGAATGAAGAGAGCTGCGTGGAGTTATCTCTCGAGCTCCCGCACGCACTGACAATGGTTCCTGAATCCTGAGCGTGGGGAGGTTCCACCAACGGTCGGCAGCGCATGGGTTCTAACGGAATGCCTAATCTCGTCTCCCCTGAGGGTTTTCCTAATGTCTCTGTGCCAGGGAATGCTAGGGGTGATTGCAGGATATCCCAGTGACCGAGGCTGCCTCCCGAAGATCAGGAAAGGTATTTCTCGGACTTCCCCGAACAGGGAACTCCTGTGAATGAAGAGAGCTGCGTGGAGTTTTCTCTCGAGCTCCCCCACGCACTGACAATGGTTCCGGAATCCTGAGCGTGGGGAGGTTCCACCAACGGTCGGCAGCGCGTGGGTTCTAACAGAATGTCTAAGCTCGTCTCCCCTGAGGGTTTTCCTAATGTGTCTGCGCTAGGGAATGGTAGGGGGGTTTGCAGGATATCCCAGTGACATACGCTGCCTCCCCAAATTCAGGGAAGGTATTTCCCGGACTTCCCCGAACAGGGAACTCCTGTGAATGAAGAGAGCTGCGTGGAGTTGTCTATCGAGCTCCCCCACGTACTGACAATGGTTCCGGAATCCTGAGCGTGGGGAGGTTCCATCAACGGTCAGCAGCGCGTGGGTTCTAACGGAATACCTAAGCTCGTCTCCCCTGAGGGTTTTCCTAATGTGTCTGTGCCAGAGATTGGTAGGGGGATTTGCAGGATATCCCAGTGACATACGCTGCCTCCCCAAGGTCAGGGAAGGTATTTCCCGGACTTCCCCGAACAGGGAACACCTGTGACTGAAGAGAGCTGCGTGGAGTTGTCTCTCGAGCTCCCCCACGCACTGACAATTGTTCCGGAATCCTGAGCGTGGGGAGATACCACCAACGGTCGGCAGCCCCTGGGTTCTAACGGAATGCCTAAGCTCGTCTCCCCTGAGGGTTTTCCTAATGTCTCTGTGCCAGGGAAAGCTAGGGGTGATTGCAGGATATCCCAGTGTTCAAGTCTGCCTCCCCAAGGTCAGGGAAGTTATTTCCCGGACTTCCCCGAACACGGAACACCTGTGACTGAAGAGAGCTGCGTGGAGTTGTCTCTCGAGCTCCCCCACGAACTGACAATGGTTCCGGAATCCTGAGCGTGGGGAGGTTCCACCAACGGTCGGCAGCGCGTGGGTTCTAACGGAAAGCCTAAGCTCGTCTCCCCTGAGGGTTTTCCTAATGTCTCTGTGCCAGGCAATGCTAGGGGTGATTGCAGGAAATCCCAGTGACCGAGGTTGCCTCCCCAAGGTCAGGGAAGGTAGATCCCAGACTTCCACGAACAGGGAACACCTGTGACTGAAGAGAGCTGCGTGGAGTTGTCTCTCGAGCTCCCCCACGCACTGACAATGGTTCCGGAATCCTGAGCGTGGGGAGGTTCCACCAACGGTCGGCAGCGCGTGGGTTCTAACGGAATGCCTAAGCTCATCTCCCCTGAGGGTTTTCCTAATGTCTCTGTGCCAGGGAATGGTAGGGGGGTTTGCAGGATATCCCAGTGACATACGCTGCCTCCCCATGGTCAGGGAAGGTATTTCCCGGACTTCCCCGAACAGGGAACTCCTGTGAATGAAGAGAGCTGCGTGGAGTTGTCTCTCGAGCTCCCCCACGCACTGACAATGGTTCCGGAATCCTGAGCGTGTGGAGGTTCCACCAACGGTCGGCAGCGCGTTGGTTATAACGGAATGCCTAAGCTCGTCTCCCCTGAGGTTTTTCCTATTGTGTCTGTGCCAGGCAATTGTAGGGGGGTTTGCAGGATATTCCAGTGACATAGGCTGCCTCCCCAAGGTCAGGGAAAGTATTTCCCGGACTTCCCCGAACAGGGAACTCCTGTGAATGTAGAGAGCTGCGTGGAGTTGTCTCTCGAGCTCCCCCACGCACTGACAATGGTTCCGGAATCCTGAGCGTGGGTAGGTTCCACCAACGGTCGGCAGGGCGTGGGTTCTAACGGAATGCCTAAGCTCGTCTCCCCTGAGGGTTTTCCTAATGTCTCTGTGCCAGGGAATGGTAGGGGGGTTTGCAGGATATCCCAGTGACATACGCTGCCTCCCCAAGGTCAGGGAATGTATTTCCCGGACTTCCCCGAACAGGGAACTCCTGTGAATGAAGAGAGTTGCGTGGAGTTGTCTCTCGAGCTCCCCCACGCACTGACAATGGTTCCGGAATCCTGAGCGTGGGGAGGTTCCACCAAAGTCGGCAGCGCGTGGGTTCTAACGGAATGCCTAAGCTCGCCTCCCCTGAGGGTTTTCCTAATGTCTCTGTGCCAGGGAATGTTAGGCGGGTTTGCAGGATATCCCAGTGACATACGCTGCCTCCCCAAGGTCAGGGAAAGTATTCCCCGGACTTCCCCGAACAGGGAACTCCTGTGAATGAAGAGAGCTGCGTGGAGTTGTCTCTCGAGCTCCCCCACGCACTGACAATGGTTCCGGAATCCTGAGCGTGGGGAGGTTCCACCAACGGTCGGCAGCTTGTGGGTTCTTACGGAATGCATAAGCTCGTCTCCCCCGAGGGTTTTCCTAATGTGTCTGTGCCAGGGAATGCTAGGGTTGATTGCAGGATATCCCAGAGCCCGAGGCTGCCTCCCCAAGTTCAGGAAAGTTATTTCTCGGACTTCCCCGAACAGGGATCTCCTGTGAATGAAGAGAGCTGCGTGGAGTTGTCTCTCGATCTCCCCCACGCACTGATAATGGTTCCGGAATCCTGAGCGTGGGGAGGTTCCACCAAAGGTCGGCAGCGCGTGGGTTCAACGGAATGCCTAAGCTCGTCTCCCCTGAGGATTTTCCTAATATGTCTGTGCCAGGGAATGTTAGGGGGGTTTGCAGGATATCCCAGTGACATACGCTGCCTCCCCAAGGTCAGGGAAGGTTTTTCCCGGACTTCCCCGTACAGAGAACTCCTGTGAATGAAGAGAGCTGCGTGGAGTTGTCTCTCGAGCTCCCCCACGCACTGACAATGGTTCCGGAATCCTGAGCGTGGGGATGTTCCACCAACGGTCGGCAGCGCGTGGGTTCTAACGGAATGCCTAAGCTCGTCTCCCCTGAGGGTTTTCCAAATGTCTCTGTGCCAGGGAATGCTAGGGGTGATTGCAGGATATCCCAGTGACCGAGGCTGCCTCCCCAAGGTCAGGGAAGTTATTTCCCGGACTTCCCCGAACAGGGAACACCTGTGACTGAAGAGAGCTGCGTGGAGTTGTCTCTCGAGCTCCCCCACGCACTGACAATGTTTCCGGAATCCTGAGCGTGGGGAGGTTCCACCAACGGTCGGCAGCGCTTGGGTTCTAACGGAATGCCTAAGCTCGTCTCCCCTGAGGATTTTACTAAAATCTCTTTGCCAGGGAATGGTAGGGGTATTTGCAGGATATCCCAGTGACATACGCTGCCTCCCCTAGTTCAGGGAATGTATTTCCTGGACTTCCCCGAACAGGGAACTCCTGTGAATGAAGAGAACTGCGTGGAGTTGTCTCTCGAGCTCCCCCACGCACTGACAATGGTTCCGGAATCCTGAGCGTTGGGAGGTTCCACCAATGGTCGGCTGCGCGTGGGTTCTAACAGAATGCCTAAGGTCGACTCCCCTGAGGGTTTTCCTAATGTCTCTGTGCCAGGGAATGTTAGGGGGGTTTGCAGGATATCCCAGTGTCATACGCTGCCTCCCCAAGGTCAGGGAAGGTATTTCCCGGACTTCCCCGAACAGGGAATTCCTGTGAATGAAGAGAGCTGCGTGGAGTTGTCTCTCGAGCTCCCCCACGCACTGACAATGGTTCCGGAATCCTGAGCGTGGGGAGGTTCCACCAACGGTCGGCAGCGCGTGGGTTCTAACGGAATGCCTAAGATCGTCTCCCCTGAGGGTTTTCCTAATGTGTCTGTGCCAGGTAATGGTAGGGGGGTTTGCAGGATATCCCAGTGACATACGCTGCTTCCCCAAGGTCAGGGAAGGTATTTCCCGGACTTCCCCGAACAGGGAACTCCTGTGAATGAAGAGAGCTGCGTGGAGTTTTCTCTCGAGCTCCCCCACGCACTGACAATGGTTCCGGAATCTTGAGCGTGGGGAGGTTCCAACAACGGTCGGTAGCGTGTGGGTTCTAACGGAATGCCTAAGCTCGTTTCCCCTGAGGGTTTTCCTAATGTCTCTGTGCCATCGAATGGTAGGGGGCTTTGCAGGATATTCCAGGGAAATATGCTGCCTCCCCAAGGCCAGGGAAGGTATTTCCAGGACTTCCCCGAACAGGGAACCCCCGTGAATGAAGAGAGCTGCGTTGAGTTGTCTCTCGAGCACCCCCACCCACTGATAATGGTTCCGGAATCCTGAGCGTGGGGAGGTTCCACCAACGGTCGGCAGCGCGTGGGTTCTAACGGAATGCCTAAGCTCGTCTCCCCTGAGGGTTTTCCTAATATCTCTATGCCAGGAAATGCTAGGGGTGATTGCAGGATATCCCAGTGACCGAGGCTGCCTCCCCAAGGTCAGGGAAGTTATTTCCCGGACTTACCCGAACATGGAACTCCTGTGAATGAAGAGAGCTGCGTGGAATTTTCTCTCGAGCTCCCCCACACACTGACAATGGTTCCGGAATCCTGAGCGTGGGGAAGTTCCACCAACGGTCGGCAGCGCGTGCGTTCTATCGGAATACCTTAGCTCGTCTCCCCTGAGGGTTTTCCAAATTTCTCTGTGCCAGGGAATGGTAGGGGGGTTTGCAGGATATCCCAGTGACATACGCTGCCTCCCCAAGGTCAGGGAAGGTATTTCCCGGACTTCCCCAAACAGGGAACTCCTGTGAATGAAGAGAGCTGCGTGGAGTTGTCTCTCGAGCTCCCCCACGCACTGACAATGGTTCCGGAATCCTGAGCGTGGGGAGGTTCCACCAACGGTCGGCAGCGCGTGGGTTCTATCGGAATGTCTACGCTCATCTCCCCTGAGGGTTTTCCTAATGTCTCTGTGCCAGTGATTGGTAGGTGGGTTTGCAGGATATCCCAGAGACATACGCTGCCTCCCCAAGTTCAGGGAAGTTATTTCCCGGACTTCCCCGAACAGGGAACTCCTGTGAATGAAGAGAGCTGCGTGGAGTTTTCTCTCGAGCTCCCCCACGCACTGACAATGTTTCCGGAATCCTGAGCGTGGGGAGGTTCCACCAACGGTCGGCAGCGCGTGGGTTCTAATGGAATGCCTAAGCTCGTCTCCCCTGCGGGTTTCCTAATGTCTCTGTGCCAGGAAATGCTAGGGGTGATTGCAGGATATCCCAGTGACCGAGGCTGCCTGCCCAAGGTCAGGGAATGTTTTTCCCGGACTTACCCGAACAGGGAACTCCTGTGAATGAAGAGAGCTGCGTGGAGTTTTCTCTCGAGCACCCCAAGCACTGACAATGGTTCCAGAATCCTGACCGTGGGGAGGTTCCACCAACGGTCGGCAGCGCGTGGGTTCTAACGGAATGCCTAAGCTCGTCTCCCATGAGGGTTTTCCTAATGTCTCTGTGCCAAGGAATGCTAGGGGTGATTGCAGGATATCCCAGTGACCGAGGCTGCCTCCCCAAGGTCAGGGAAGTTATTTCCCGGACTTACCCGAACAGGGAACTTCTGTGAATGAAGAGAGCTGCGTGGAATTTTCTCTCGAGCTCCCCCACGCACTGACAATGTTTCCGGAATCCTGAGCGTGGGGAGGTTCCACCAACGGTCGGCAGCGCGTGAGTTCTATCGGAATACCTTAGCTCGTCTCCCCTGAGGCTTTTCCTAATGTCTCTGTGCCAGTGATTGGTAGGTGGGTTTGCAGGATATCCCAGTGACATACGATGCCTCCCCAAGGTAGGGGAAGGTATTTCCCGGACTTCCCCGAACAGGGAACTCCTGTGAATGAAGAGAGCTGCGTGGAGTTGTCTCTCGAGCCCCCCCACGCACTGACAATTGTTCCGGAATCCTGAGCGTGGGGAGGTTCCACCAACGGTCGGTAGCGCGTGGGTTCTAACGGAATGCCTAAGCTCGCCTCCCCTGAGGGTTTTCCTAATGTCTCTGTGCCAGGGAATGCTAGGGGTGATTGCAGGTTATTCCAGTGACCGAGGCTGCCTCCCCAAGTTCAGGGAAGGTATTTCCCGGACTTCCCCGAACAGGGAACACCTGTGACTGAAGAGAGCTGCGTGGAGTTGTCTCTCGAGCTCCCCCACGCACTGACAATGGTTCCGGAATCCTGAGCGTGGGGAGGTTGCAACAACGGTCGGCAGCGCGTGGGTTCTAACGGAATGCCTAAGCTCGTTTCCCCTGAGGGTTTTCCTAATGTCTCTGTGCCAGGGAATGGTAGGGGACTTTGCAGGATATCCCAGTGAAATACGCTGCATTCCCAAGGTCAAGGAAGTTATTTCCAGGACTTCCCCGAACAGGGAACTCTTGTGAATGAAGAGAGCTGCGTGGAGTTGTCTCTCGAGCTCCCGCACGCACTGACAATGTTTCCGGAATCCTGAGCGTGGGGAGGTTCCACCAACGGTCGGCAGCGCGTGGGTTCTAACGGAATGCCTAATCTCGTCTCCCCTGAGGGTTTTCCTAATGTCTCTGTGCCAGGAAATGTTAGGGGTGATTGCAGGATATCCCAGTGACCGAGGCTGCCTCCCCAAGGTCAGGGAATGTTTTTCCCGGACTTACCCGAACAGGGAACTCCTGTGAATGAAGAGAGCTGCGTGGAGTTGTCTCTCGAGCTCCCCCACGCACTGACAATGGTTCCGGAATCCTGAGCGTGGGGAGGTTCCACCAACGGTCGGCAGCGCGTGGGTTCTAACGGAATGCCTAAGCTCGTCTCCCCTGAGGGTTTTCCTAATGTCTCTGTGCCAGGGAATGGTAGGGGGTTTTGCAGGATATCCCAGTGATATACGCTGCCTCCCCAAGATCAGGGAAGTTATTTCCCGGACTTCCCCAAACAGGGAACTCCTGTGAATTAAGAGAGCTGCGTGAAGTTGTCTCTCGAGCTCCCCCACGCACTGACAATGGTTCCGGAATCCTGAGCGTGGGGAGGTTCCACCAACGGTCGGCAGCGCGTGGGTTCTAACGAAATGCCTAAGCTCGTCTCCCCTGAGGGTTTACCTAATATCACTGTGCCAGGGAATGCTAGGGGTGATTGCAGGATAACCCAGTGACTGATGCTGCCTCCCCAAGGTCAGAAAATGTATTTCTCGGACTTCCCCGAACAGGGAAATCCTGTGAATGAAGAGAGCTGCGTGGAGTTGTCTCTCGAGCTCCCCCACGCACTGATAATGGTTCCGGAATCCTGAGCGTGGGGAGGTTCCACCAACGGTCGGCAGCGCGTGGGTTCTTACGGAATGTCTAAGCTCGTCTCCCCTGAGTGTTTTCCTAATTTCTCTGTGCCAGGGTATGGTAGGGGGGTTTGCAGGATATCCCAGTGACATACGCTGCCTCCCAAAGTTCAGGGAAGGTATTTCCCGGACTTCCCCGTACAGGGAACTCCTGTGAATGAAGAGAGCTGCGTGGAGTTGTCTCTCGAGCTCCCCCACGCACTGACAATGGTTCCGGAATCCTGAGCGTGGGGAGGTTCCTCCAACGGTCGGCAGCGCGTGGGTTCTAACGGAATGCCTAAGCTCGTCTCCCCTGAGGGTTTTCCTAATGTCTCTGTGCCAGGAAATGCTAGGGGTGATTGTAGGATATCCCAGTGACCGAGGCTGCCTCCCCAAGGTCAGGGAATGTTTTTCCCGGAATTACCCGAACAGGGAACTCCTGTGAATGAAGAGAGCTGCGTGGAGTTTTCTCTCGAGCTCCCCCAAGCACTGACAATTGTTCCAGAATCCTGACCGTGGGGAGGTTCCAACAACGGTCGGCAGCGCGTGGGTTCTAACGGAATGCCTAAGCTCGTCTCCCCTGAGGGTTTTCCTTATGTCTCTGTGCCAGGGAATGCTAGGGGTGATTGCAAGATAACCCAGTGACCGAGGCTAGCTCCCCAAGGTCAGGGAAGGTATTTCCCGGACTTACCCAAACAGGGAAATCCTGTGAATGAAGAGAGCTGCGTGGAGTTTTCTCTCGAGCTCCCCCACGCACTGACAATTTTTCCGGAATCCTTAGCGTGGGGAGGTTCCACCAACGGTCGGAAGCGCGTGGGTTCTAACGGAATGCCTAAGCTCGTCTCCCCTGAGGGTTTTCCTAATGTGTCTGTGCCAGGGACTGGTAGGGGGTTTGCAGGATATCCCAGTGACATACGCTGCCTCCCCAAGTTCAGGGAAGGTATTTCCCGGACTTCCCCGAACAGGGAACTCCTGTGAATGAAGAGAGCTGCGTGGAGTTGTCTCTCGAGCTCCCCCACGCCCTGACAATTTTTCCGGAATCCTGAGCGTGCGGAGGTTCCACCAACGGTCGGAAGCGCGTGGGTTCTAACGGAATGCCTAAGCTCGTCTCCCCTGAGGGTTTTCCTAATGTCTTTGTGACAGGGAATGCTAGGGGTGATTGCAGGATAACCCAGTGACCGAGGCTTGCTCCCCAAGGTCAGGGAAGGTATTTCCCGGACTTCCCCGAACAGGGAACTCCTGTGAATGAAGAGAGCTGCGTGGAGTTGTCTATCGAGCTCCCCCACGCACTGACAATGGTTCCGGAATCCTGAGCGTGGGGAGGTTCCACCAACGGTCGGCAGCGCGTGGGTTCTAACGGAATGCCTAAGCTCGTCTCCCCTGAGGTTTTTCCTAATGTCTCTGTGCCAGGGAATGTTAGGGTGGTTTGCAGGATATCCCAGTGACATACGCTGCCTCCCCAAGGTCAGGGAAGTTGTTTCCCGGACTTACCCGAACAGGGAATTCCTGTGAATGAAGAGAGCTGGTGGAGTTTTCTCTCGAGCTCCCCCACGCACTGACAATGGTTCCGGAATCCTGAAGCGTGGGGAGGATCCAACAACGGTCAGCAGCGCGTGGGTTCTAACGGAATGCCTAAGCTCGTCTCCTCTGAGGCTTTTCCTAATTTAACTGTTCCAGGGAATGCTAGGGGTGATTGCAGGATATCCCAGTGACTGAGGATGCCTCCCCAAGGTCAGGGGAGGTATTTCTCGGAATTCACCGAACAGGGAACTTCTGTTAATGAAGAATGCTGCGTGGAGTTGTCTCTCGAGCTCCCCCACGCACTGACAATGGTTCCGGAATCCTGAGCGTGGGGATGTTCCACCAACTGTCGGCAGCTCGTGGGTTCTAACGGAATGCCTAAGCTCGTTTCCCCTGAGGCTTTTCCTAATGTCTCTGTGCCAGGGAATGGTAGGGGTGATTGCAGGATATCCCCATGACCGAGGCGGCCTCCCCAAGTTCAGGGAAGATATTTCTCGGACTTCCACGTACAGGGAACACCTGTGACTATAGAGAGCTGCGTGGAGTTGTCTCTCGCGCTCCCCCACGCACTGACAATTGTTCCGGAATCCTGAGCGTGTGGAGGTTCCACCAACGGTCGGCAGCCGTGGTTTCTAACGGAATGCCTAAGCTCGTCTCCCCTGAGGATTTTCGTAATGTCTCTGTGACAGTGAATGCTGGGGTGATTGCAGGATATCCCAGTGACCTAGGCTGCATCCCCAAGGTCAAGGAAGGTATTTTCCAGACTTCCCCGAACAGGGAACACCTGTGACTGAAGAGAGCTGCGTGGAGTTGTCTCTCGAGCTCCCCCACGCACTGACAATGGTTCCGGAATCCTGAGCGTGGGGAGGTTCCACCAACGGTCGGCAGCGTGTGGGTTCTAACGGAATGTCTAAGCTCGTCTCCCCTGAGGGTTTTCCTAATGTCTCTGTGCCAGTGATTGTTAGGTGGGATTGCAGGATATCCCAGGGACATACGCTGCCTCCCCAAGGTCAGGGAAGGTATTTCCCGGACTCCCCCGAACAGGGAACTCCTGTGAATGAAGAGAGCTGCGTGGAGTTGTCTCTCGAGCTCCCCCACGCACTGACAATGTTTCCGGAATCCTGAGCGTGGGGAGGTTCCACCAACGGTCGGCAGCGCGTGGGTTCTGACGGAATGCATATGCTCGTCTCCCCTGAGTGTTTTCCTAATGTCTCTGTGCCAGGGAATGCTAGGGGTGATTGCAGGATATCCTAGTGTCAGAGGCTGCCTCCCCATGGTCAGGGAAGGTATTTCTTGGACTTCCCCGAACAGGGAACACCTGTGACTGAAGAGAGCTGCGTGGAGTTGTCTCTCGATCTCCCCCACGCACTTACAATGGTTCCGGAATCCTGAGCTTGGGGAGGTTCCACCAACGGTCGGCAGCGCGTGGGTTCTAACGGAATGCCTAAGCTCGTCTCCCCTGAGGTTTTTCCTAATGTCTCTGTGCCAGGGAATGCTAGGGGTGATTGCAGGATATCCCAGTGTCAGTGGCTGCGTCCCCAAGGTCAGGGAAGGTATTTCTCGGACTTCCCCGAACAGGGAACACCTGTGACTGAAGAGAGCTGCGTGGAGTTGTTTATCGAGCTCCCCCACGCACTGACAATGTTTCCGGAATCCTGAGTGTGGGGAGGTTCCACCAACGGTCGGCAGGGCGTGGGTTCTAACGGAATGCCTAAGCTCGTCCCCCCTGAGGGTTTTCCTAATGTCTCTGTGCCAGGGAATTTTAGGGGTGATTGCAGGATATCCCAGTGTCAGAGGCTGCCTCCCCAAGGTCAGGGAAGGTATTTCTCGGACTTCCCCGAACAGGGAACACCTGTGACTGAAGAGAGCTGCGTGGAGTTGTCTCCGAGCTCCCCCACGCACTGACAGTGGTTCCGGAATCCTGAGCGTGGGGAGGTTCCACCAACGGTCGGCAGCGCGTGGGTTCTAACGGAATGCCTAAGCTCGTCTCCCCTGAGTGTTTTCCTAATGTCTCTGTGCCAGGGAATGCTAGGTGTGATTGCAGGATATCCCAGTGTCAGAGGCTGCCTCTCCAAGGTCAGGGAAGGTATTTCTCGGACTTCCCCGAGCAGGGAACACCTGTGACTGAAGAGAGCTTCGTGGAGTTGTCTCTCGAGCTCCCCCACGCACTGACAATGGTTTCGGAATCCTGAGCGTGGGGAGGTTCCACCAACGGTCGGCAGCGCGTGGGTTCTAACGGAATGCCTAAGCTCGTCTCCCCTGAGGGTTTTCCTAATATCTCTGTGCCAGGGAATGCTAGGGGTGATTGCAGGATATCCTAGTGTCAGAGGCTGCCTACCCCAAGGTCAGGGAAGGTATTTCTTGGACTTCCCCGAACAGGGAACAACTGTGACTGAAGAGAGCTGCGTGGAGTTGTCTCTCGAGCTCCCCCACGCACTGACAATATTTCCGGAATCCTGAGCGTGTGGAGGTTCCACCAAAGGTCGGCAGCGCGCGGATTCTAACGGAATGCCTAAGCTCGTCTCCCCTGAGGGTTTTCCTAATGTCTCTATGCCAGGGAATGCTAGGGGTGATTGCAGGATATCCCAGTGTCAGAGGCTGCATCCCCAAGGTCAGGGAAGGTATTTCTCGGACTTCCCCGTGCAGGAAACACCTGTGATTGAAGGGAGCTGCGTGGAGTTGTCTCCGAGCTCCCCCACGCACTGACAGTGGTTCCGGAATCCTGAGCTTGGGGAGGTTCCAACAACGGTCGGCAGCGCGTTGGTTCAAACGGAATGCCTAAGCTCGTCTCCCCTGAGGTTTTTCCTAATGTCTCTGTGCCAGGGAATGCTAGGGGTGATTGCAGGATATCCCAGTGTCAGTGGCTGCCTCCCCAAGGTCAGGGAAGGTATTTCTCGGACTTCCCCGAACAGGGAACACCTGTGACTGAAGAGAGCTGCGTGGAGTTGTTTCTCGAGCTCCCCCACGCACTGACAATGGTTCCGGAATCCTGAGCGTGGGGAGGTTCCACCAACGGTCGGCAGGGCGTGGGTTCTAACGGAATGCCTAAGCTCGTCTCCCCTGAGGGTTTTCCTAATGTCTCTGTGCCAGGGAATTTTAGGGGTGATTGCAGGATATCCCAGTGTCAGAGGCTGCCTCCCCAAGGTCAGGGAAGTTATTTCTCGGACTTCCCCGAACAGGGAACACCTGTGACTGAAGAGAGCTGCGTGGAGTTGTCTCCGAGCTCCCCCACGCACTGACAGTGGTTCCGGAATCCTGAGCGTGGGGAGGTTCCACCAACGGTCGGCAGCGCGTGCTTTCAAACGGAATGCCTAAGCTCGTCTCCCCTGAGGGTTTTCCTAATGTCTCTGTGCCAGGGAATGCTAGGGGTGTTTGCAGGATATCCCAGTGTCAGAGGCTTCCTCCCGAAGGTCAGGGAAGCTATTTCTCGGACTTCCCCGAACAGGGAACACCTGTGACTGAAGAGAGCTGCGTGGAGTTGTCTCTCGAGCTCCCCCACGCACTGACAATGGTTCCGGAATCCTGAGCGTGGGGATTTTCCACCAACGGTCGGCAGCGCGTGGGTTCTAACGGAATGACTAAGCTCGTCTCCCCTGAGGGTTTTCCTAATGTCTCTGTGCCAGGGAATGCTAGGGGTGATTGCAGGATATCCCAGTGTCAGAGGTTGCCTCCCCAAGGTCTGGGAAAATATTTCACGGACTTCTCCGAACAGGGAACTCCTGTGACTGAAGAGAGCTGCGTGGAGTTGTCTCTCGAGCTTCCCCACGCACTGACAATGGTTCCGGAATCCTGAGCGTGGGGAGGTTCCACCAACGGTCGTCACCGCGTGGGTTATAACGGAATGCCTAAGCTAGTCTCCCCTGAGGTTTTTCCTAATTTCTCTGTGCCAAGGAATGCTAGGGGTGATTGCAGGCTCTCCCAGTATTAGATGCTTCTTCCCCAAGATCAGGGAAGGTACTTCTCGGACTTCCCCGAACAGGGAACACCTGTGACTGAAGAGAGCTGTGTGGAGATGTCTCTCGAGCTCCCCCACGCACTGACAATGGTTCCGGAATCCTGAGCGTGGGGAGGTTCCACCAACGGTCGGCAGGGCGTGGGTTCTAACGGAATGCCTAAGCTCGTCCCCCCTGAGGGTTTTCCTAATGTCTCTGTGCCAGGGAATTTTAGGGGTGATTGCAGGATATCCCAGTGTCAGAGGCTGCCTCCCCAAGGTCAGGGAAGGTATTTCTCGGACTTCCCCGAACAGGGAACACCTGTGACTGAAGAGAGCTGCGTGGAGTTGTCTCCGAGCTCCCCCACGCACTGACAGTGGTTCCGGAATCCTGAGCGTGGGGAGGTTCCACCAACGGTCGGCAGCGCGTGGGTTCTAACGGAATGCCTAAGCTCGTCTCCCCTGAGTGTTTTCCTAATGTCTCTGTGCCAGGGAATGCTAGGTGTGATTGCAGGATATCCCAGTGTCAGAGGCTGCCTCTCCAAGGTCAGGGAAGGTATTTCTCGGACTTCCCCGAGCAGGGAACACCTGTGACTGAAGAGAGCTTCGTGGAGTTGTCTCTCGAGCTCCCCCACGCACTGACAATGGTTTCGGAATCCTGAGCGTGGGGAGGTTCCACCAACGGTCGGCAGCGCGTGGGTTCTAACGGAATGCCTAAGCTCGTCTCCCCTGAGGGTTTTCCTAATATCTCTGTGCCAGGGAATGCTAGGGGTGATTGCAGGATATCCTAGTGTCAGAGGCTGCCTACCCCAAGGTCAGGGAAGGTATTTCTTGGACTTCCCCGAACAGGGAACAACTGTGACTGAAGAGAGCTGCGTGGAGTTGTCTCTCGAGCTCCCCCACGCACTGACAATATTTCCAGAATCCTGAGCGTGTGGAGGTTCCACCAAAGGTCGGCAGCGCGCGGATACTAACGGAATGCCTAAGCTCGTCTCCCCTGAGGGTTTTCCTAATGTCTCTATGCCAGGGAATGCTAGGGGTGATTGCAGGATATCCCAGTGTCAGAGGCTGCATCCCCAAGGTCAGGGAAGGTATTTCTCGGACTTCCCCGTGCAGGAAACACCTGTGATTGAAGGGAGCTGCGTGGAGTTGTCTCCGAGCTCCCCCACGCACTGACAGTGGTTCCGGAATCCTGAGCTTGGGGAGGTTCCACCAACGGTCGGCAGCGCGTTGGTTCAAACGGAATGCCTAAGCTCGTCTCCCCTGAGGTTTTTCCTAATATCTCTGTGCCAGGGAATGCTAGGGGTGATTGCAGGATATCCCAGTGTCAGTGGCTGCCTCCCCAAGGTCAGGGAAGGTATTTCTCGGACTTCCCCGAACAGGGAACACCTGTGACTGAAGAGAGCTGCGTGGAGTTGTTTCTCGAGCTCCCCCACGCACTGACAATGGTTCCGGAATCCTGAGCGTGGGGAGGTTCCACCAACGGTCGGCAGGGCGTGGGTTCTAACGGAATGCCTAAGCTCGTCTCCCCTGAGGGTTTTCCTAATGTCTCTGTGCCAGGGAATTTTAGGGGTGATTGCAGGATATCCCAGTGTCAGAGGCTGCCTCCCCAAGGTCAGGGAAGGTATTTCTCGGACTTCCCCGAACAGGGAACACCTGTGACTGAAGAGAGCTGCGTGGAGTTGTCTCCGAGCTCCCCCACGCACTGACAGTGGTTCCGGAATCCTGAGCGTGGGGAGGTTCCACCAACGGTCGGCAGCGCGTGGTTTCAAACGGAATGCCTAAGCTCGTCTCCCCTGAGGGTTTTCCTAATGTCTCTGTGCCAGGGAATGCTAGGGGTGTTTGCAGGATATCCCAGTGTCAGAGGCTTCCTCCCGAAGGTCAGGGAAGCTATTTCTCGGACTTCCCCGAACAGGGAACACCTGTGACTGAAGAGAGCTGCGTGGAGTTGTCTCTCGAGCTCCCCCACGCACTGACAATGGTTCCGGAATCCTGAGCGTGGGGATTTTCCACCAACGGTCGGCAGCGCGTGGGTTCTAACGGAATGACTAAGCTCGTCTCCCCTGAGGGTTTTCCTAATGTCTCTGTGCCAGGGAATGCTAGGGGTGATTGCAGGATATCCCAGTGTCAGAGGTTGCCTCCCCAAGGTCTGGGAAAATATTTCACGGACTTCTCCGAACAGGGAACTCCTGTGACTGAAGAGAGCTGCGTGGAGTTGTCTCTCGAGCTTCCCCACGCACTGACAATGGTTCCGGAATCCTGAGCGTGGGGAGGTTCCACCAACGGTCGTCACCGCGTGGGTTATAACGGAATGCCTAAGCTAGTCTCCCCTGAGGTTTTTCCTAATTTCTCTGTGCCAAGGAATGCTAGGGGTGATTGCAGGCTCTCCCAGTATTAGATGCTTCTTCCCCAAGATCAGGGAAGGTACTGCTCGGACTTCCCCGAACAGGGAACACCTGTGACTGAAGAGTGCTGTGTGGAGATGTCTCTCGAGCTCCCCCACGCACTGACAATTGTTCCGGAATCCTGAGCGTGGGGAGGTTCCACCAACGGTCGGCAGCGCGTGGGTTCTAACGGAATGCCTAAGCTCGTCTCCCCTGATGGTTTTCCTAATGTCTCTGTGCCAGGGAATGCTAGGGGTGATTGCAGGATATCCCAGTGTCAGAGGCTTCCTCCCCAAGGTCAGGGAAGCTATTTCTCGGACTTCCCCGAACAGGGAACACCTGTGACTGAAGAGAGCTGCGTGGAGTTTTCTCTCGAGCTCCCCCACGCACTGACAATGTTTCCGGAATCCTGAGCGTGGGGATTTTCCACCAACGGTCGGCAGCGCGTGGGTTCTAACGGAATGACTAAGCTCGTCTCCCCTGAGGGTTTTCCTAATGTCTCTGTCCCAGGGAATGCTAGGGGTGATTGCAGGATATCCCAGTGTCAGAGGTTGCCTCCCCAAGATCTGGGAAAATATTTCACGGACTTCCCCGAACATGGAACTCCTGTGACTGAAGAGAGCTGCGTGGAGTTGTCTCTCGAGCTTCCCCACGCACTGACAATGGTTCCGGAATCCTGAGCGTGGGGAGGTTCCACCAACGGTCGTCACCGCGTGGGTTATAACGGAATGCCTAAGCTAGTCTCCCCTGAGGTTTTTCCTAATTTCTCTATGCCAAGGAATGCTAGGGGTGATTGCAGGCTATCCCAGTATCAGATGCTTCTTCCCCAAGATCAGGGAAGGTACTTCTCGGACTTCCCCGAACATGGAACTCCTGTGACTGAAGAGAGCTGCGTGGAGATGTCTCTCGAGCTCCCCCACGCACTGACAATGGTTCCAGAATCCTGAGCGTGGGGAGGTTCCACCAACGGTCGGCAGCGCGTGGGTTCTAACGGAATGCCTAAGCTCGTCTCCCCTGAGGGTTTTCCTAATGTCTCTGTGCCAGGGAATGCTAGGGGTGATTGCAGGTTATCCCAGTGTCCAAGGCTGCCTCCCCAAGGTCAGGGAAGTTATTTCTCGGACTTCCCCGAACAGGGAACACCTGTGACTGAAGAGAGCTGCGTGGAGTTGTCTCTCGAGCTCCCCCACGCACTTACAATGGTTCCGGAATCCTGAGCTTGGGGAGGTTCCACCAACGGTCGGCAGCGCGTGGGTTCTAACGGAATGCCTAAGCTCGTCTCCCCTGAGGTTTTTCCTAATGTCTCTGTGCCAGGGAATGCTAGGGGTGATTGCAGGATATCCCAGTGTCAGAGGCTGCCTCCCCAAGGTCAGGGAATGTATTTCTCGGACTTCCCCGAACAGGGAACACCTGTGACTGAAGAGAGCTGCGTGGAGTTGTTTCTCGAGCTCCCCCACGCGCTGACATTGGTTCCGGAATCCTGAGCGTGGGGAGGTTCCACCAACGGTCGGCAGGGCGTGGGTTCTAACGGAATGCCTAAGCTCGTCTCCCCTGAGGATTTTCCTAATGTCTCTGTGCCAGGGAATGTTAGGGGTGATTGCAGGATATCCCAGTGTCAGAGGCTGCCTCCCCAAGGTCAGGGAAGGTATTTCTCGTACTTCCCAGAACAGGGAACACCTGTGACTGAAGAGAGCTGCGTGGAGTTGTCTCTCGAGTTCCCCCACGCACTGACAATGGTTCCGGAATCGTGAGCGTGGGGAGGTTCCACCAACGTTCGGCAGCACGTGGTTTCTAACGGAATGCCTAAGCTCGTCTCCCCTGAGGGTTTTCCTAATGTCTCTGTGCCAGGGAATGCTAGGGGTGATTGCAGGATATCCCAGTGTCATAGGCTGCCTCCAGAAGTTCAGGGAAGGTATTTCTTGAACCTCCCCGAAAAGGGAACACCTGTGAATGAAGAGAGCTGCGTGGAGTTGTCTCTCGAGCTCCCGCACGCACTGACAATGGTTCCGGAATCCTGAGCGTGGGGAGGTTCCACCAACGGTCGGCAGCGCGTGGGTTCTAACGGAATGCATAAGCTCGTCTCCCCTGAGGGTTTTCCTAATGTCTCTGTGCCAGGGAATGCTAGGGGTGATTGCAGGATATCCCAGTGTCAGAGTCTGCCTCCCCAAGGTCAGGGAAGGTATTTCTCGGACTTCCCCGGGCAGGGAACACCTGTGACTGAAGAGAGCTGCGTGGAGTTGTCTCTCGAGCTCCCCCACGCACTGACAATGGTTCCGGAATCCTGAGCGTGGGGAGGTTCCAACAGCGGTCGGCAGCGCGTTGGTTCTAACGGAATGCCTAAGCTCGTCACCCCTGAGGCTTTTCCTAATGTTTCTGGCCAGGGAATGCTAGGGGTGATTGCAGGATATCCCAGTGTCAGAGGCTGCCTCCCCAAGGTCAGGGAAGTTATTTCTCGGACTTCCCCGAACAGGGAACACCTGTGACTGAAGAGAGCTGCGTGGAGTTCTCTCTCGAGGTAGCCCACGCACTGACAATGTTTCCGGAATCCTGAGCGTGGGGAGGTTCCACCAACGGTCGGCAGCGCTTGGGTTCTAACGGAATGCCTAAGCTCGTCTCCCCTGAGTGTTTTCCTAATGTCTCTGTGCCAGGGAATGCTAGGGGTGATTGCAGGATATCCCAGTGTCAGAGGCTGCCACCCCAAGGTCAGGGAAGGTATTTCTCGGACTTCCCTGAACAGGGAACACCTGTGACTGAAGAGAGCTGCGTGGAGTTGTCTCTCGAGCTCCCCCACGCACTGACAATGGTTCCGGAATCCTGAGCGTGGGGAGGTTCCAAAAAAGGTCGGCAGCGCGTGGGTTCTAAAGGAATGCCTAAGCTCGTCTCCCCTGAGTGTTTTCCTAATGTCTCTGTGCCAGGGAATGCTAGGGGAGATTGCAGGATATCCCAGTGTCAGAGGCTGCCTCCCCAAGGTCAGGGAAAGTATTTCTCGGACTTCCCTGAACAGGGAACACCTGTGACTGAAGAGAGCTGCGTGGGGTTGTCTCTCGAGCTCCCCCACGCACTGACAATGGTTCCGGAATCCTGACGTGGGGAGGTTCCACCAACGATCGGCAACGCGTGGGTTCTAACGGAATGCCTAAGCTCGTCTCCCCTGGGGGTTTTCCTAATGTCTCTGTGCCAGGGAATGCTAGGGGTGATTGCAGGATATCCCAGTGTCAGAGGCTGCCTCCCCAAGGTCAGAGAAGGTTTTTCTCGGACTACCCCGAACAGGGAACACCTGTGACTGAAGTGAGCTTCGTGGAGTTGTCTCTCGAGCTCCCCCACGCACTGACAGTGGTTCCGGAATCCTGAGCG
Source organism: Vicugna pacos (assembly GCF_048564905.1). Lineage (NCBI taxonomy): Eukaryota > Metazoa > Chordata > Mammalia > Artiodactyla > Camelidae > Vicugna > Vicugna pacos. The sequence continues at coordinate 45,066,753 of NW_027328721.1, read as the reverse complement.
TGGGGAGGTTCCACCAACGGTCGGCACCGCGTGGGTTCTAACGGAATGCCTAAGCTCGTCTCCCCTGAGGGTTTTCCTAATGTCTCTGTGCCAGGGAATGCTAGGGGTGATTTCAGGATATCCCAGTGTCAGAGGCTGCTTCCCCAAGGTCAGGGAAGGTATTTCTCGGACTTCCCCGAGCAGGGAACACCTGTGACTGAAGAGAGCTGCGTGGAGTTGTCTCTCGAGCTCTCCCACGCACTGACAATGATTCCGGAATCCTGAGCGTGGGGAGGTTCCACCAACGGTCGGCAGCGCGTGTGTTCTTACGGAATGCCTAAGCTCGTTTCCCCTGAGGGTTTTCCTAATGTCTCTGTGCCAGGGAATGCTAGGGGTGATTGCAGGATATCCCAGTGGCAGAGGCTGTCTCCCCAAGGTCAGGGAAGTTTTTTCTCGGACTTCCCTGAGCATGGAATATCTGTGACTGAAGAGAGCTGCGTGGAGTTGTCTCTCGAGCTCCCCCACGCACTGAATATGGTTCCGGAATCCTGAGTGTGGGGAGGTTCCACCAACGGTCGGGAGCGCTTGGGTTCTAACGGAATGCCTAAGCTCGCCTCCCCTGAGGGTTTTCCTAATTTCTCTGTGCCAGGGAATGCTAGGGGTGATTGCAGGATAGTCCAGTGTCAGAGGCTGACACCCCAAGGTCAGTGAAGTTATTTCTCGGACTTCCCCGAACAGGGGACACTTGTGACTAAAGAGAGCTGCGTGGAGTTGTCTCTCGTCCTCCCAAACATACTGACAATGTTTCCGGATTCCTGAGCGTAGGGAGGTTCCAACAACGGTCGGCAGCGCGTGGGTTCTAACGGAATGCCTTAGCTCGCCTCCCCTGAGTGTTTTCCTAATGTCTCTGTGCCAGGGAATGCTAGGGGTGATTGCAGGATATCCCAGTGTCAGAGGCTGCCTCCCCAAGGTCAGGGAAGTTATTTCTCGGACTTCCCCGAACAGGGAACACCTGTGACTGAAGAGAGCTGCGTGGAGTTGTCTCTCGAGCTCCCCCACGCACTGACAATGGTTCCGGAATCCTGAGCGTGGGGAGGTTCCACCAACGGTCGGCAGCGCGTGGGTTCTAACGGAATGCATAAGCTCATCTCCCCTGAGGGTTTTCCTAATGTCTCTGTGCCAGTGAATGCTAGGGGTGATTGCTGGATATCCCAGTGTCAGAGGCTGCCTCCCCAAGGTCAGGGAATGTATTTCTCGGACTTCCCCGAACAGGGAACACCTGTGACTGATGAGAGCTGCGTGGAGTTGTCTCTCGAGCTCCCCCATGCACTGACAATGGTTCCGGAATCCTGAGCGTGGGGAGGTTCCACCAACGGTCGGCAGCGCGTGGGTTCTAACGGAATGCCTAAGCTCGTCTCCCCTGAGGGTTTTCCTAAAGTCTCTGTGCCAGGGAATGCTAGGGGTGATTGCAGGATATCCCAGTGTCAGAGGCTGCCTCCCCAAAGTCAGGGAAGGTATTTCTCGGACTTCCCCAAACAGGGAAAAACTGTGACTGAAGTGAGCTGCGTGGAGTTGTCTCTCGAGCTCCCCCACGCACTGACAATGGTTCCGGAATCCTGAGCGTGGGGAGGTTCCACAAACGGTCGGCAGCGAGTGAGTTCTTACAGAATGCCTAACCTCGTCTCCACTGAGACTTTTCCTAATGTCTCTGTGCCAAGGAATGCTAGGGGTGATTGCAGGATATCCCAGGGTCAGAGGCTGACTTCCCAAGATCAGGGAAGGTATTTCTCGGACTTCCCCAAACAGGGAACACCTGTGACTGAAGTGATCTGCGTGGAGTTGTCTCTCGAGCTCCCCCACGCACTGACAATGTTTCCGGAATCCTGAGCGTGGGGAGGTTCCACCAACGGTCGGCAGCGCGTGGGTTCTAACGGAATGCCTAAGCTCGTCTCCCCTGAGCCTTTTCCTAATATCTCTGTGCCAAGGAATGCTATGGGAGATTGCAGGATTTCCCAGTGTCAGAGGCTGCCTCCCCAAGTTCAGGGAAGGTTTTTCTTGGACTTCCCCGGACAGGGAACACCTGTGACTGAAGAGAGCTGCGTGGAGTTGTCTCTCGAGCTCCCCCACACACTGACAGTGGTTCCGGAATCCTGAGCGTGGGGAGGTTCCACCAACGGTCGGCAGCGCGTGGGTTCTAACGGAATGCCTTAGCTCATCTTCCCTGAGGCTTTTCCTAACGTCTCTGTGCCAGGGAATGCTAGGGGTGATTGCAGGATATCCCAGTGTCAGAGGCTGCCTCCCCAAGGTCAGGGAATGTATTTCTCGGACTTCCCCGAACAGGGAACACCTGTGACTGAAGAGAGCTGCGTGGAGTTGTCTCTCGAGCTTCCCCACGCACTGACAATAGTTCCGGAATCCTGAGCGTGGGGAGGTTCCACCAACGGTCGGCAGCGCGTGGGTTCTAACGGAATGCCTAAGCTCATCTTCCGTTAGCCTTTTCCTAATATCTCTGTGCCAGGGAATGCTAGGGGTGAATGCAAGATATCCCAGTGTCAGAGGCTGCCTCCCCAAGGTCAGGGAAGATATTTCTCGGACTTCCCCGAACAGGGAACACCTGTGACTGAAGAGAGCTGCGTGGAGTTGTCTCTCGAGCTCCCCCACGCACTGACAATGGTTCCGGAATCCTGAGCGTGGGGAGGTTCCACCAACGGTCGGCAGCGCGTGGTTTCTAACGGAATGCCTAAGCTCGCCTCCCCTGAGGGTTTTCCTAATTTCTCTGTGCCAGGGAATGCTAGGGGTGATTGCAGGATAGTCCAGTGTCAGAGGCTGACACCCCAAGGTCAGCGAAGTTATTTCTCGGACTTCCCCGAACAGGGGACACCTGTGACTAAAGAGAGCTGCGTGGAGTTGTCTCTCGTCCTCCCAAACATACTGACAATGTTTCCGGATTCCTGAGCGTAGGGAGGTTCCAACAACGGTCGGCAGCGCGTGGGTTCTAACGGAATGCCTTAGCTCGCCTCCCCTGAGTGTTTTCCTAATGTCTCTGTGCCAGGGAATGCTAGGGGTGATTGCAGGATATCCCAGTGTCAGAGGCTGCCTCCCCAAAGTCAGGGAAGGTATTTCTCGGACTTCCCCAAACAGGGAAAAACTGTGACTGAAGTGAGCTGCGTGGAGTTGTCTCTCGAGCTCCCCCACGCACTGACAATGGTTCCGGAATCCTGAGCGTGGGGAGGTTCCACAAACGGTCGGCAGCGAGTGAGTTCTTACAGAATGCCTAACCTCGTCTCCACTGAGACTTTTCCTAATGTCTCTGTGCCAAGGAATGCTAGGGGTGATTGCAGGATATCCCAGGGTCAGAGGCTGCCTTCCCAAGATCAGGGAAGGTATTTCTCGGACTTCCCCAAACAGGGAACACCTGTGACTGAAGTGATCTGCGTGGAGTTGTCTCTCGAGCTCCCCCACGCACTGACAATGTTTCCGGAATCCTGAGCGTGGGGAGGTTCCACCAACGGTCGGCAGCGCGTGGGTTCTAACGGAATGCCTAAGCTCGTCTCCCCTGAGCCTTTTCCTAATATCTCTGTGCCAAGGAATGCTATGGGAGATTGCAGGATATCCCAGTGTCAGAGGCTGCCTCCCCAAGTTCAGGGAAGGTTTTTCTTGGACTTCCCCGGACAGGGAACACCTGTGACTGAAGAGAGCTGCGTGGAGTTGTCTCTCGAGCTCCCCCACACACTGACAGTGGTTCCGGAATCCTGAGCGTGGGGAGGTTCCACCAACGGTCGGCAGCGCGTGGGTTCTAACGGAATGCCTTAGATCATCTTCCCTGAGGCTTTTCCTAACGTCTCTGTGCCAGGGAATGCTAGGGGTGATTGCAGGATATCCCAGTGTCAGAGGCTGCCTCCCCAAGGTCAGGGAATGTATTTCTCGGACTTCCCCGAACAGGGAACACCTGTGACTGAAGAGAGCTGCGTGGAGTTGTCTCTCGAGCTTCCCCACGCACTGACAATAGTTCCGGAATCCTGAGCGTGGGGAGGTTCCACCAACGGTCGGCAGCGCGTGGGTTCTAACGGAATGCCTAAGCTCATCTTCCGTTAGCCTTTTCCTAATATCTCTGTGCCAGGGAATGCTAGGGGTGAATGCAAGATATCCCAGTGTCAGAGGCTGCCTCCCCAAGGTCAGGGAAGATATTTCTCGGACTTCCCCGAACAGGGAACACCTGTGACTGAAGAGAGCTGCGTGGAGTTGTCTCTCGAGCTCCCCCACGCACTGACAATGGTTCCGGAATCCTGAGCGTGGGGAGGTTCCACCAACGGTCGGCAGCGCGTGGTTTCTAACGGAATGCCTAAGCTCGTCTCCCCTGAGGGTTTTCCTAATGTCTCTGTGCCAGGGAATGCTAGGGGTGTTTGCAGGATATCCCAGTGTCAGAGGCTTCCTCCCGAAGGTCAGGGAAGCTATTTCTCGGACTTCCCCGAACAGGGAACACCTGTGACTGAAGAGAGCTGCGTGGAGTTGTCTCTCGAGCTCCCCCACGCACTGACAATGTTTCCGGAATCCTGAGCGTGGGGATTTTTCACCAACGGTCGGCAGCGTGTGGGTTCAAACGGAATGACTAAGCTCGTCTCCCCTGAGGGTTTTCCTAATGTCTCTGTGCCAGGGAATGCTAGGGGTGATTGCAGGATATCCCAGTGTCAGAGGTTGCCTCCCCAAGGTCTGGGAAAATGTTTCACGGACTTCCCCGAACAGGGAACTCCTGTGACTGAAGAGAGCTGCGTGGAGTTGTCTCTCGAGCTTCCCCACGCACTGACAATGGTTCCGGAATCCTGAGCGTGGGGAGGTTCCACCAACGGTCGTCACCGCGTGGGTTATAACGGAATGCCTAAGCTAGTCTCCCCTGAGGTTTTTCCTAATTTCTCTGTGCCAAGGAATGCTAGGGGTGATTGCAGGCTATCCCAGTATCAGATGCTTCTTCCCCAAGATCAGGGAAGGTACTTCTCGGACTTCCCCGAACAGGGAACACCTGTGACTGAAGAGAGCTGCGTGGAGATGTCTCTCGAGCTCCCCCACGCACTGACAATGGTTCCGGAATCCTGAGCGTGGGGAGGTTCCACCAACGGTCGGCAGCGCGTGGGTTCTAACGGAATGCCTAAGCTCGTTTCCCCTGAGGGTTTTCCTAATGTCTCTGTGCCAGGGAATGCTAGGGGTGATTGCAGGTTATCCCAGTGTCCAAGGCTGCCTCCCCAAGGTCAGAGAAGGTTTTTCTCGGACTACCCCGAACAGGGAACACCTGTGACTGAAGTGAGCTTCGTGCAGTTGTCTCTCGAGCTCCCCCACGCACTGACAGTGATTCCGGAATCCTGAGCGTGGGGAGGTTCCACCAACGGTCGGCACCGCGTGGGTTCTAACGGAATGCCTAAGCTCGTCTCCCCTGAGGGTTTTCCTAATGTCTCTGTGCCAGGGAATGCTAGGGGTGATTGCAGGATATCCCAGTGTCAGAGGCTGCTTCCCCAAGGTCAGGGAAGGTATTTCTCGGACTTCCCCGAGCAGGGAACACCTGTGACTGAAGAGAGCTGCGTGGAGTTGTCTCTCGAGCTCTCCCACGCACTGACAATGATTCCGGAATCCTGAGCGTGGGGAGGTTCCACCAACGGTCGGCAGCGCGTGGGTTCTAACGGAATGCCTAAGCTCGTCTCCCCTGAGGGTTTTCCTAATGTCTCTGTGCCAGGGAATGCTAGGGGTGATTGCAGGATATCCCAGTGGCAGAGGCTGCCTCCCCAAGGTAAGGGAAGTTTTTTCTCGGACTTCCCTGATCATGGAACATCTGTGACTGAAGAGAGCTGCGTGGAGTTGTCTCTCGAGCTCCCCCACGCACTGAATATGGTTCCGGAATCCTGAGCGTGGGGAGGTTCCACCAACGGTCGGCAGCGCTTGGGTTCTAACGGAATGCCTAAGCTCGCCTCCCCTGAGGGTTTTCCTAATTTCTCTGTGCCAGGGAATGCTAGGGGTGATTGCAGGATATTCCAGTGTCAGAGGCTGACACCCCAAGGTCAGCGAAGTTATTTCTCGGACTTCCCCGAACAGGGGACACCTGTGACTAAAGAGAGCTGAGTGGAGTTGTCTCTCGTCCTCCCAAACTTACTGACAATGTTTCCGGATTCCTGAGAGTAGGGAGGTTCCAACAACGGTCGGCAGCGCGTGGGTTCTAACGAAATGCCTAAGCTCGTCTCCCCTGAGGGTTTTCCTAATGTCTCTGTGCCAGGGAATGCTAGGGGTGATTGCAGGATATCCCAGTGTCATAGGCTGCCTCCCCAAGTTCAGGGAAGGTGTTTCTCGAACCTCCCCGAAAAGGGAACACCTGTGACTGAAGAGAGCTGCGTGGAGTTGTCTCTCGAGCTCCCGCACGCACTGACAATGGTTCCGGAATCCGGAGCGTGGGGAGGTTTCACCAACGGACGGCAGCGCGTAGGTTCTAACGGAATGCATAAGCTCGTCTACCCTGAGGGTTTTCCTAATGTCTCTGTGCCAGGGAATGCTAGGGGTGATTGCAGGATATCCCAGTGTCTGAGGCTTCCTCCCCAAGAACATGGAAGGTATTTCTCGGACTTCCCCGGACAGGGAACACCTGTGACTGAAGAGAGCTGCGTGGAGTTGTCTCTCGAACTCCCCCACGCACTGACAATGGTTCCGGAATCCTGAGCGTGGGGAGGTTCCACCAACGGTCGGCAGCGCGTGGGTTCTAACGGAATGCCTAAGCTCGTCACCCCTGAGGTTTTTCCTAATGTCTGTGTGCCAGGGAATGCTAGGGGTTATTGCAGGATATCCCAGTGTCAGAGGGTGCCTCCCCAAGCTCAGGGAAGTTATTTCTCGGACTTGCCCAAACAGGGAACACCTGTGACTGAAGAGAGCTGCATGGAGCTTTCTCTCGTGCTCCCCCACGCACTGACAATGGTTCCGGAATCCTGAGCGTGGGGAGGTTCCACCAACGGTCGGCAGCGCGTTGGTTCTAACGGAATGCCTAAGTTCGTCTCCCCTGAGGGTTTTCCTAATGTCTCTGTGCCAGGGAATGCTAGGGGTGATTGCAGGATATCCCTGTGTCAGAGGCTGCATCCCCAAGGTCAGGGAAGATATTTCTCTGTCTTCCCCGAACTGGGAACACCTGTGACTGAAGAGAGCTGCGTGGAGTTGTCTCTCGAGCTCCCCCACGCACTGACAATGGTTCCGGAATCCTGAGCGTGGGGAGGTTCCAACAGCGGTCGGCAGCGCGTTGGTTCTAACGGAATGCCTAAGCTCGTCACCCCTGAGGCTTTTCCTAATGTTTCTGGCCAGGGAATGCTAGGGGTGATTGCAGGATATCCCAGTGTCAGATGCTGCCTCCCCAAGGTCAGGGAAGTTATTTCTCGGACTTCCCCGAACAGGGAACACCTGTGACTGAAGAGAGCTGCGTGGAGTTCTCTCTCGAGCTCCCCCACGCACTGACAATGTTTCCGGAATCCTGAGCGTGTGGAGGTTCCACCAACGGTCGGCAGCGCGTGGGTTCTAACGGAATGCCTAAGCTCGTCTCCCCTGAGGGTTTTCCTAATGTCTCTGTGCCAGGGAATGCTAGGGGTGATTGCAGGATATCCCAGTGTCAGAGGCTGCCACCCCAAGGTCAGGGAAGGTATTTCTCGGACTTCCCTAAACAGGGAACACCTGTGACTGAAGAGAGCTGCGTGGAGTTGTCTCTCGAGCTCCCCCACGCACTGACAATGGTTCCGGTTCCTGAGCGTGGGGAGGTACCAAAAAAGGTCGGCAGCGCGTGGGTTCTAAAGGAATGCCTAAGCTCGTCTCCCCTGAGTGTTTTCCTAATGTCTCTGTGCCAGGGAATGCTAGGGGAGATTGCAGGATATCCCAGTGTCAGAGGCTGCCTCCCCAAAGTCAGGGAAGGTATTTCTCGGACTTCCCTGAACAGGGAACACCTGTGACTGAAGAGAGCTGCGTGGGGTTGTCTCTCGAGCTCCCCCACGCACTGACAATGGTTCCGGAATCCTGACGTGGGGAGGTTCCACCAACGGTCGGCAGCGCGTGGGTTCTAACGGAATGCCTAAGCTCGTCTCCCCTGGGGGTTTTCCTAATGTCTCTGTGCCAGGGAATGCTAGGGGTGATTGCAGGATATCCCAGTGTCAGAGGCTGCCTCCCCATGGTCAGAGAAGGTTTTTCTCGGACTACCCCGAACAGGGAACACCTGTGACTGTAGTGAGCTTCGTGGAGTTGTCTCTCGAGCTCCCCCACGCACTGACAGTGGTTCCGGAATCCTGAGCGTGGGGAGGTTCCACCAACGGTCGGCACCGCGTGGGTTCTAACGGAATGCCTAAGCTCGTCTCCCCTGAGGGTTTTCCTAATGTCTCTGTGCCAGGGAATGCTAGGGGTGATTGCAGGATATCCCAGTGTCAGAGGCTGACTCCCCAAGGTCAGGGAAGGTATTTCTCGGACTTCCCCGAGCAGGGAACACCTGTGACTGAAGAGAGCTGCGTGGAGTTGTCTCTCGAGCTCTTTCACGCACTGACAATGATTCCGGAATCCTGAGCGTGGGGAGGTTCCACCAACGGTCGGCAGCGCGTGTGTTCTAACGGAATGCCTAAGCTCGTTTCCCCTGAGGGTTTTCCTAATGTCTCTGTGCCAGGTAATGCTAGGGGTGATTGCAGGATATCCCAGTGGCAGAGGCTGCCTCCCCAAGGTCAGGGAAGTTTTTTCTCGGACTTCCCTGAGCATGGAACATCTGTGACTGAAGAGAGCTGCGTGGAGTTGTCTCTCGAGCTCCCCCACGCACTGAATATGGTTCCGGAATCCTGAGCGTGGGGAGGTTCCACCAACGGTCGGCAGCGCTTGGGTTCTAACGGAATGCCTAAGCTCGTCTCCCCTGAGGGTTTTCCTAAAATCTCTGTGCCAGGGAATGGTAGGGGTGATTGCAGGATATCCCAGTGTCAGAGGCTGCCTCCCCAAATTCAGGGAAGGTATTTCTCCGACTTCCCCGAACACGGAACAACTGTGACTGAAGTGAGCTGCGTGGAGTTGTCTCTCGAGCTCCCCCACGAACTGACAATGGTTCCGAAATCCTGAGCGTGGGGAGGTTCCACCAACGGTCGGCAGCGCGTGGGTTCTAACGTAATGCATAAGCTCATCTCCCCTGAGTGTTTTCCTAATATCTCTGTGCCAGTGAATGCTAGGGGTGATTGCTGGATATCCCAGTGTCAGAGGCTGCCTCCCCAAGTTCAGGGAATGTATTTCTCGGACTTCCCCGAACAGGGAACACCTGTGACTGAAGAGAGCTGCGTGGAGTTGTCTCTCGAGCTCCCCCACGCACTGACAATGGTTCCGGAATCCTGAGCGTGGGGAGGTTCCACCAACGGTCGGCAGCGCGTGGGTTCTAACGGAATGCCTAAGCTCGTCTCCCCTGAGCCTTTTCCTAATGTCTCTGTGCCAAGGAATGCTAGGGGTGATTGCAGGATATCCCAGTGTCAGAGGCTGCCTCCCCAAGTTCAGGGAAGGTTTTTCTTGGACTTCCCCGGACAGGGAACACCTGTGACTGAAGAGAGCTGCGTGGAGTTGTCTCTCGAGCTCCCCCACACACTGACAGTGGTTCCGGAATCCTGAGCGTGGGGAGGTTCCACCAACTGTCGGCAGCGCGTGGGTTCTAACGGAATGCCTTTGCTCATCTTCCCTTAGGCTTTTCCTAACGTCTCTGTGCCAGGGAATGGTAGGGGTGATTGCAGGATATCCCAGTGTCAGAGGCTGCCTCCCCAAGGTCTGGGAATGTATTTCTCGGACTTTCCCGAACAGGGAACACCTGTGACTGAAGAGAGATGCGTGGAGTTGTCTCTCGAGCTTCCCCACGAACTGACAATAGTTCCGGAATCCTGAGTGTGGGGAGGTTCCACCAACGGTCGGCAGCGCGTGGGTACTAACGGAATGCCTAAGCTCATCTTCCCTGAGCCTTTTCCTAATATCTCTGTGCCAGGGAATGCTAGGGGTGAATGCAGGATATCCCAGTGTCAGAGGCTGCCTCCCCAAGGTCAGGGAAGATATTTCTCGGACTTCCCCGAACAGGGAACACCTGTGACTGAAGAGAGCTGCGTGGAGTTGTCTCTCGAGCTCCCCCACGCACTGACAATGTTTCCGGAATCCTGAGCGTTGGGAGGTTCCACCAACGGTCGGCAGCGCGTGGGTTATAACGGAATGCCTAAGCTCGTCTCCCCTGAAGCTTTTCCTAATGTCTCTGTGCCAGGGAATGCTAGGGGTGATTGCAGGATATCCCAGTGTCAGAGGCTGCCTCCCCAAAGTCAGGGAAGGTATTTCTCGGACTTCCCCGCGCATGGAACTCCTGTGACTGAAGAGAGCTTCGTGGAGTTGTCTCTCGAGCTCCCCCACGCACTGACAATGGTTCCGGAATCCTGAGAGTGGGGAGGTTCCACCAACGGTCGGCAGCGCGTGGGTTCTAACGGAATGCCTAAGCTCGTCACCCCTGAGGTTTTTCCTAATGTCTGTGTGCCAGGGAATGCTAGGGGTGATTGCAGGATATCCCTGTGTCAGAGGCTGCATCCCCAAGGTCAGGGAAGATATTTCTCTGTCTTCCCCGAACAGGGAACACCTGTGACTGAAGAGAGCTGCGTGGAGTTGTCTCTCGTGCTCCCCCACGCACTGACAATGTTTCCGGAATCCTGAGCGTGGGGAGGTTCCAAAAAAGGTCGGCAGCGCGTGGGTTCTAAAGGAATGCCTAAGCTCGTCTCCCCTGAGTGTTTTCCTAATGTCTCTGTGCCAGGGAATGCTAGGGGAGATTGCAGGATATCCCAGTGTCAGAGGCTGCCTCCCCAAAGTCAGGGAAGGTATTTCTCGGACTTCCCTGAACAGGGAACACCTGTGACTGAAGAGAGCTGCGTGGGGTTGTCTCTCGAGCTCCCCCACGCACTGACAATGGTTCCGGAATCCTGACGTGGGGAGGTTCCACCAACGGTCGGCAGCGCGTGGGTTCTAACGGAATGCCTAAGCTCGTCTCCCCTGGGGGTTTTCCTAATGTCTCTGTGCCAGGGAATGCTAGGGGTGATTGCAGGATATCCCAGTGTCAGAGGCTGCTTCCCCAAGGTCAGGGAAGGTATTTCTCGGACTTCCCCGAGCAGGGAACACCTGTGACTGAAGAGAGCTGCGTGGAGTTGTCTCTCGAGCTCTCCCACGCACTGACAATGATTCCGGAATCCTGAGCGTGGGGAGGTTCCACCAACGGTCGGCAGCGCGTGTGTTCTAACGGAATGCCTAAGCTCGTTTCCCCTGAGGGTTTTCCTAATGTCTCTGTGCCAGGGAATGCTAGGGGTGATTGCAGGATATCCCAGTGGCAGAGGCTGCCTCCCCAAGGTCAGGGAAGTTTTTTATCGGACTTCCCTGAGTATGGAACATCTGTGACTGAAGAGAGCTGCGTGGAGTTGTCTCTCGAGCTCCCCCACGCACTGAATATGGTTCCGGAATCCTGAGCGTGGGGAGGTTCCACCAACGGTCGGCAGCGCTTGGGTTCTAACGGAATGCCTAAGCTCGTCTCCCCTGAGGGTTTTCCTAAAATCTCTGTGCCAGGGAATGGTAGGGGTGATTGCAGGATATCCCAGTGTCAGAGGCTGCCTCCCCAAATTCAGGGAATGTATTTCTCGGGCTTCCCCGAACAGGGAACACCTGTGACTGAAGAGAGCTGCGTGGAGTTGTCTCTCGAGCTCCCCCACGCACTGACAATGGTTCCGGAATCCTGAGCGTGGGGAGGTTCCACCAACGGTCGGCAGCACATGGGTTCTAACGGAATGCCTAAGCTCGTCTCCCCTGAGCCTTTTCCTAATGTCTCTGTGCCAAGGAATGCTAGGGGTGTTTGCAGGATATCCCAGTGTCAGAGGCTGCCTCCCCATGGTCAGAGAAGGTTTTTCTCGGACTACCCCGAACAGGGAACACCTGTGACTGAAGTGAGCTTCGTGGAGTTGTCTCTCGAGCTCCCCCACGCACTGACAGTGGTTCCGGAATCCTGAGCGTGGGGAGGTTCCACCAACGGTCGGCACCGCGTGGGTTCTAACGGAATGCCTAAGCTCGTCTCCCCTGAGTGTTTTCCTAATGTCTCTGTGCCAGGGAATGCTAGGGGTGATTGCAGGATATCCCAGTGTCAGAGGCTGCTTCCCCAAGGTCAGGGAAGGTATTTCTCGGACTTCCCCGAGCAGGGAACACCTGTGACTGAAGAGAGCTGCGTGGAGTTGTCTCTCGAGCTCTCCCACGCACTGACAATGATTTCGGAATCCTGAGCGTGGGGAGGTTCCACCAACGGTCGGCAGTGCGTGTGTTCTAACGGAATGCCTAAGCTCGTTTCCCCTGAGGTTTTTCCTAATGTCTCTGTGCCAGGGAATGCTAGGGGTGATTGCAGGATATCCCAGTGGCAGAGGCTGCCTCCCCAAGGTCAGGGAAGTTTTTTCTCGGACTTCCCTAAGCATGGAACATCTGTGACTGAAGAGAGCTGCGTGGAGTTGTCTCTCGAGCTCCCCCACGCACTGAATATGGTTCCGGAATCCTGAGCGTGGGGAGGTTCCACCAACGGTCGGCAGCGCTTGGGTTCTAACGGAATGCCTAAGCTCGCCTCCCCTGAGGGTTTTCCTAATTTCTCTGTGCCAGGGAATGCTAGGGGTGATTGCAGGATAGTCCAGTGTCAGAGGCTGACACCCCAAGGTCAGCGAAGGTATTTCTCGGACTTCCCCGAACAGGGGACACCTGTGACTAAAGAGAGCTGCGTGGAGTTGTCTCTCGTCCTCCCAAACTTACTGACAATGTTTCCGGATTCCTGAGCGTAGGGAGGTTCCAACAACGGTCGGCAGAGCGTGGGTTCTAACGGAATGCCTTAGCTCGCCTCCCCTGAGTGTTTTCCTAATGTCTCTGTGCCAGGGAATTCTAGGGGTGATTGCAGGATATCCCAGTGTCAGAGGCTGCCTCCCCAAGGTCAGGGAAGTTAATTCTCGGACTTCCCCGGACAGGGAACACCTGTGAATGAAGAGAGCTGCGTGGAGTTGTCTCTCGAGCTCCCCCACGCACTGACAATGGTTCCGGAATCCTGAGCGTGGGGAGGTTCCAACAACGGTCGGCAGCGCGTGGGTTCTAACGGAATGCCAAAGCTCGTCTCCCCTGAGGGTTTTCCTAAAATCTCTGTGCCAGGGAATGGTAGTGGTGATTGCAGGATATCCCAGTGTCAGAGGCTGCCTCCCCAAATTTAGGGAAGGTATTTCTCCGACTTCCCCGAACACGGAACAACTGTGAGTGAAGTGAGCTGCGTGGAGTTGTTTCTCGAGCTCCCCCACGCACTGACAATGGTTCCGAAATCCTGAGCGTGGGGAGGTTCCACCAACGGTCGGCAGCGCGTGGGTTCTAACGGAATGCATAAGCTCATCTCCCCTGAGGGTTTTCCTAATATCTCTGTGCCAGTGAATGCTAGGGGTGATTGCTGGGTATCCCAGTGTCAGAGGCTGCCTCCCCAAGCTCAGGGAATGTATTTCTTGGACTTCCCCGAACAGGGAACACCTGTGACTGAAGAGAGCTGCGTGGAGTTGTCTCTCGAGCTCCCCCACGCACTGACAATGGTTCCGGAATCCTGAGCGTGGGAGGTTCCACCAACGGTCGGCAGCGCGTGGGTTCTAACGGAATGCCTAAGCTCGTCTCCCCTGAGCCTTTTCCTAATGTCTCTGTGCCAAGGAATGCTAGGGGTGATTGCAGGATATCCCAGTGTCAGAGGCTGCCTCCCCAAGTTCAGGGAAGGTTTTTCTTGGACTTCCCCGAACAGGGAACACCTGTGACTGAAGAGAGCTGCGTGGAGTTGTCTCTCGTCCTCCCCCACTTACTGACAATGGTTCCGGATTCCTGAGCGTAGGGAGGTTCCAACAACGGTCGGCAGCGCGTGGGTTCTAACGGAATGCCTTAGCTCGTCTCCCCTGAGTGTTTTCCTAATGTCTCTGTGCCAGGGAATGCTAGGGGTGATTGCAGGATATCCCAGTGTCAGAGGCTGCCTCCCCAAGGTCAGGGAAGTTATTTCTCGGACTTCCCCGAACAGGGAACACCTGTGACTGAAGAGAGCTTCGTGGATTTCTCTCTCGAGTTCCCCCTCGCACTGACAATGTTTCCGAAATCCTGAGGGTGGGGAGGTTCCACCAATGGTCGGCAGCGCGTGGGTTCTAACGGAATGCCTAAGCTCGTCTCCCCTAAGGGTTTTCCTAATGTCTCTGTGCCAGGGAATGCTAGGGGTGATTGCAGGATATCCCAGTGTCAGAGGCTGCCACCCCAAGGTCAGGGAAAGTATTTCTCGGACTTCCCTGAACAGGGAACACCTGTGACTGAAGAGAGCTGCGTGGAGTTGTCTCTCGAGCTCCCCCACGCACTGACAATGGTTCCGGAATCCTGAGCGTGGGGAGGTTCCAAAAAAGGTCGGCAGCGCGTGGGTTCTAAAGGAATGCCTAAGCTCGTCTCCCCTGAGTGTTTTCCTAATATCTCTGTGCCAGGGAATGCTAGGGGAGATTGCAGGATATCCCAGTGTCAGAGGCTGCCTCCCCAAGGTCAGGGAAGGTATTTCTCGGACTTCCCTGAACAGGGAACACCTGTGACTGAAGAGAGCTGCGTGGGGTTGTCTCTCGAGCTCCCCCACGCACTGACAATGGTTCCGGAATCCTGAGCGTGGGGAGGTTCCACCAACGGTCGGCAGCGCGTGGGTTCTAACGGAATGCCTAAGCTCGTCTCCCCTGGGGATTTTCCTAATGTCTCTGTGCCAGGGAATGCTAGGGGTGATTGCAGGATATCCCAGTGTCAGAGGCTGCCTCCCCAAGGTCAGAGAAGGTTTTTCTCGGACTACCCCGAACAGGGAACACCTGTGACTGAAGTGAGCTTCGTGGAGTTGTCTCTCGAGCTCCCCCACGCACTGACAGTGGTTCCGGAATCCTGAGCGTGGGGAGGTTCCACCAACGGTCGGCACCGCGTGGGTTCTAACGGAATGCCTAAGCTCGTCTCCCCTGAGGGTTTTCCAAATGTCTCTGTGCCAGGGAATGCTAGGGGTGATTGCAGGATATCCCAGTGTCAGAGGCTGCTTCCCCAAGGTCAGGGAAGGTATTTCTCGGACTTCCCCGAGCAGGGAACACCTGTGACTGAAGAGAGCTTCGTGGAGTTGTCTCTCGAGCTCTCCCACGCACTGACAATGATTCCGGAATCCTGAGCGTGGGGAGGTTCCACCAACGGTCGGCAGCGCGTGTGTTCTAACGGAATGCCTAAGCTCGTTTCCCCTGAGGGTATTCCTAATGTCTCTGTGCCAGGGAATGCTAGGGGTGATTGCAGGATATCCCAGTGTCAGAGGCTGCCTCCCCAAGTTCAGGGAAGGTTTTTATTGGACTTCCCCGAACAGGGAACACCTGTGACTGAAGAGAGCTGCGTGGAGTTGTCTCTCGAGCTCCCCCACGCACTGACAATGGTTCCGGAATACTGAGCGTCGGGAGGTTCCACCAACGGTCGGCAGCGCGTGGGTTCTAACGGAATGCCTAATCTCGTCTCCCCTGACGGTTTTCCTAATGTTTCTGTGCCAGGGAATGCTAGGGGTGATTGCAGGATATCCCAGTGTCAGAGGCTGCCTCCCCAATGTAAGGGAAGGTATTTCTCGGACTACCCCGAACAGGGAACACCTGTGACTGAAGTGAGCTGCGTGGAGTTGTCTCTCGAGCTCCCCCACGCACTGACAATGGTTCCGGAATCCTGAGGGTGGGGAGGTTCCACCAACGGTCGGCAGCGCGTGGGTACTAACGGAATGCCTAAGCTCGTCTCCCCTGAGGGTTTTCCTAATGTCTCTGTGCCAGGGAATGCTAGGGGTGATTGCAGGATATCCCAGTGGCAGAGGCTGCCTCCCCAAGGTAAGGGAAGTTTTTTCTCGGACTTCCCTGAGCTTGGAACATCTGTGACTGAAGAGAGCTGCGTGGAGTTGTCTCTCGAGCTCCCCCACGCACTGAATATGGTTCCGGAATCCTGAGCGTGGGGAGGTTCCAACAACGGTCGGCAGCGCTTGGGTTCTAACGGAATGCCTAAGCTCGCCTCCCCTGAGGGTTTTCCTAATTTCTCTGTGCCAGGGAATGCTAGGGGTGATTGCAGGATAGTCCAGTGTCAGAGGCTGACACCCCAAGGTCAGCGAAGGTATTTCTCGGACTTCCCCGAACAGGGGACACCTGTGACTAAAGAGAGCTGCGTGGAGTTGTCTCTCGTCCTCCCAAACTTACTGACAATGTTTCCGGATTCCTGAGCGTAGGGAGGTTCCAACAACGGTCGGCAGAGCGTGGGTTCTAACGGAATGCCTTAGCTCGCCTCCCCTGAGTGTTTTCCTAATGTCTCTGTGCCAGGGAATTCTAGGGGTGATTGCAGGATATCCCAGTGTCAGAGGCTGCCTCCCCAAGGTCAGGGAAGTTAATTCTCGGACTTCCCCGGACAGGGAACACCTGTGAATGAAGAGAGCTGCGTGGAGTTGTCTCTCGAGCTCCCCCACGCACTGACAATGGTTCCGGAATCCTGAGCGTGGGGAGGTTCCAACAACGGTCGGCAGCGCGTGGGTTCTAACGGAATGCCAAAGCTCGTCTCCCCTGAGGGTTTTCCTAAAATCTCTGTGCCAGGGAATGGTAGTGGTGATTGCAGGATATCCCAGTGTCAGAGGCTGCCTCCCCAAATTTAGGGAAGGTATTTCTCCGACTTCCCCGAACACGGAACAACTGTGAGTGAAGTGAGCTGCGTGGAGTTGTTTCTCGAGCTCCCCCACGCACTGACAATGGTTCCGAAATCCTGAGCGTGGGGAGGTTCCACCAACGGTCGGCAGCGCGTGGGTTCTAACGGAATGCATAAGCTCATCTCCCCTGAGGGTTTTCCTAATATCTCTGTGCCAGTGAATGCTAGGGGTGATTGCTGGGTATCCCAGTGTCAGAGGCTGCCTCCCCAAGCTCAGGGAATGTATTTCTTGGACTTCCCCGAACAGGGAACACCTGTGACTGAAGAGAGCTGCGTGGAGTTGTCTCTCGAGCTCCCCCACGCACTGACAATGGTTCCGGAATCCTGAGCGTGGGAGGTTCCACCAACGGTCGGCAGCGCGTGGGTTCTAACGGAATGCCTAAGCTCGTCTCCCCTGAGCCTTTTCCTAATGTCTCTGTGCCAAGGAATGCTAGGGGTGATTGCAGGATATCCCAGTGTCAGAGGCTGCCTCCCCAAGTTCAGGGAAGGTTTTTCTTGGACTTCCCCGAACAGGGAACACCTGTGACTGAAGAGAGCTGCGTGGAGTTGTCTCTCGTCCTCCCCCACTTACTGACAATGGTTCCGGATTCCTGAGCGTAGGGAGGTTCCAACAACGGTCGGCAGCGCGTGGGTTCTAACGGAATGCCTTAGCTCGTCTCCCCTGAGTGTTTTCCTAATGTCTCTGTGCCAGGGAATGCTAGGGGTGATTGCAGGATATCCCAGTGTCAGAGGCTGCCTCCCCAAGGTCAGGGAAGTTATTTCTCGGACTTCCCCGAACAGGGAACACCTGTGACTGAAGAGAGCTTCGTGGATTTCTCTCTCGAGTTCCCCCTCGCACTGACAATGTTTCCGAAATCCTGAGGGTGGGGAGGTTCCACCAATGGTCGGCAGCGCGTGGGTTCTAACGGAATGCCTAAGCTCGTCTCCCCTAAGGGTTTTCCTAATGTCTCTGTGCCAGGGAATGCTAGGGGTGATTGCAGGATATCCCAGTGTCAGAGGCTGCCACCCCAAGGTCAGGGAAAGTATTTCTCGGACTTCCCTGAACAGGGAACACCTGTGACTGAAGAGAGCTGCGTGGAGTTGTCTCTCGAGCTCCCCCACGCACTGACAATGGTTCCGGAATCCTGAGCGTGGGGAGGTTCCAAAAAAGGTCGGCAGCGCGTGGGTTCTAAAGGAATGCCTAAGCTCGTCTCCCCTGAGTGTTTTCCTAATATCTCTGTGCCAGGGAATGCTAGGGGAGATTGCAGGATATCCCAGTGTCAGAGGCTGCCTCCCCAAGGTCAGGGAAGGTATTTCTCGGACTTCCCTGAACAGGGAACACCTGTGACTGAAGAGAGCTGCGTGGGGTTGTCTCTCGAGCTCCCCCACGCACTGACAATGGTTCCGGAATCCTGAGCGTGGGGAGGTTCCACCAACGGTCGGCAGCGCGTGGGTTCTAACGGAATGCCTAAGCTCGTCTCCCCTGGGGATTTTCCTAATGTCTCTGTGCCAGGGAATGCTAGGGGTGATTGCAGGATATCCCAGTGTCAGAGGCTGCCTCCCCAAGGTCAGAGAAGGTTTTTCTCGGACTACCCCGAACAGGGAACACCTGTGACTGAAGTGAGCTTCGTGGAGTTGTCTCTCGAGCTCCCCCACGCACTGACAGTGGTTCCGGAATCCTGAGCGTGGGGAGGTTCCACCAACGGTCGGCACCGCGTGGGTTCTAACGGAATGCCTAAGCTCGTCTCCCCTGAGGGTTTTCCAAATGTCTCTGTGCCAGGGAATGCTAGGGGTGATTGCAGGATATCCCAGTGTCAGAGGCTGCTTCCCCAAGGTCAGGGAAGGTATTTCTCGGACTTCCCCGAGCAGGGAACACCTGTGACTGAAGAGAGCTTCGTGGAGTTGTCTCTCGAGCTCTCCCACGCACTGACAATGATTCCGGAATCCTGAGCGTGGGGAGGTTCCACCAACGGTCGGCAGCGCGTGTGTTCTAACGGAATGCCTAAGCTCGTTTCCCCTGAGGGTATTCCTAATGTCTCTGTGCCAGGGAATGCTAGGGGTGATTGCAGGATATCCCAGTGTCAGAGGCTGCCTCCCCAAGTTCAGGGAAGGTTTTTATTGGACTTCCCCGAACAGGGAACACCTGTGACTGAAGAGAGCTGCGTGGAGTTGTCTCTCGAGCTCCCCCACGCACTGACAATGGTTCCGGAATACTGAGCGTCGGGAGGTTCCACCAACGGTCGGCAGCGCGTGGGTTCTAACGGAATGCCTAATCTCGTCTCCCCTGACGGTTTTCCTAATGTTTCTGTGCCAGGGAATGCTAGGGGTGATTGCAGGATATCCCAGTGTCAGAGGCTGCCTCCCCAATGTAAGGGAAGGTATTTCTCGGACTACCCCGAACAGGGAACACCTGTGACTGAAGTGAGCTGCGTGGAGTTGTCTCTCGAGCTCCCCCACGCACTGACAATGGTTCCGGAATCCTGAGGGTGGGGAGGTTCCACCAACGGTCGGCAGCGCGTGGGTACTAACGGAATGCCTAAGCTCGTCTCCCCTGAGGGTTTTCCTAATGTCTCTGTGCCAGGGAATGCTAGGGGTGATTGCAGGATATCCCAGTGGCAGAGGCTGCCTCCCCAAGGTAAGGGAAGTTTTTTCTCGGACTTCCCTGAGCTTGGAACATCTGTGACTGAAGAGAGCTGCGTGGAGTTGTCTCTCGAGCTCCCCCACGCACTGAATATGGTTCCGGAATCCTGAGCGTGGGGAGGTTCCAACAACGGTCGGCAGCGCTTGGGTTCTAACAGAATGCCTATGCTCGCCTCCCATGAGGGTTTTCCTAATTTCTCAGTGCCAGGGAATGCTAGGGGTGATTGCAGGATAGTCCAGTGTCAGAGGCTGACACCCCAAGGTCAGCGAAGGTATTTCTCGGACTTCCCCGAACAGGGGAAACCTGTGACTAAAGAGAGCTGCGTGGAGTTGTCTCTCGTCCTCCCAAAATTACTGACAATGTTTCCGGATTCCTGAGCGTAGGGAGGTTCCAACAACGGTCGGCAGCGCGTGGGTTCTAACGGAATGCATTAGCTCGCCTCCCCTGAGTGTTTTCCTAATGTCTCTGTGCCAGGGAATGCTAGGGGTGATTGCAGGATATCCCAGTGTCAGAGGCTGCCTCCCCAAGTTCAGGGAAGGTATTTCTCGGACTTCCCCGAACAGGGAACACCTGTGACTGAAGAGAGCTGCGTGGAGTTGTCTCTCGAGCTCCCCCACGCACTGACAATGTTTCCGGAATCCTGAGCGTGGGGAGGTTCCACCAACGGTCGGCAGCGCGTGGGTTCTAACGGAATGCCTAAGCTCGTCTCCCCTGAGGGTTTTCCTAAAATCTCTGTGCCAGGGAATGGTAGGGGTGATTGCAGGATATCCCAGTGTCAGAGGCTGCCTCCCCAAATTCAGGGAAGGTATTTCTCCGACTTCCCCGAACACGGAACAACTGTGACTGAAGTGAGCTGCGTGGAGTTGTCTCTCGAGCTCCCCCACGCACTGACAATGGTTCCGAAATCCTGAGCGTGGGGAGGTTCCACCAACGGTCGGCAGCGCGTGGGTTCTAACGGAATGCATAAGCTCATCTCCCCTGAGGGTTTTCCTAATGTCTCTGTGCCAGTGAATGCTAGGGGTGATTGCTGGATATCCCAGTGTCAGAGGCAGCCTCCCCAAGGTCAGGGAATGTATTTCTCGGACTTCCCCGAACAGGGAACACCTGTGACTGAAGAGAGCTGCGTGGAGTTGTCTCTCGAGCTCCCCCATGCACTGACAATTGTTCCGGAATCCTGAGCGTGGGGAGGTTCCACCAACGGTAGGCAGCGCGTGGGTTCTAACGGAATGCCTAAGCTCGTCTCCCCTGAGGGTTTTCCTAAAGTCTCTGTGCCAGGGAATGCTAGGGGTGATTGCAGGATATCCCAGGGTCAGAGGCTGCCTTCCCAAGATCAGGGAAATTATTTCTCGGACTTCCCCAAACAGGGAACACCTGTGACTGAAGTGAGCTGCGTGGAGTTGTCTCTCGAGTTCCCCCACGCACTGACAATGGTTCCGGAATCCTGAGCGTGGGGAGGTTCCACCAACGGTCGGCAGCGCGTGGGTTCTAACGAAATGCCTAAGCTCGTCTCCCCTGAGGCTTTTCCTAATGTCTCTGTGCCAAGGAATGCTAGGGGTGATTGCAGGATATCCCAGTGTCAGAAGCTGCCTCCCCAAGGTCAGGGAAGTTATTTCTCGGACTTCCCCGCGAATGGAACACCTGTGACTGAAGAGAGCTTCGTGGAGTTGTCTCTCGAGCTCCCCCACGCACTGAAAATGGTTCCGGAATCCTGAGCGTGGGGAGGTTCCACCAACGGTGGGCAGCGCGTGGGTTCTAACGGAATGCCTAAACTCATCTTCCCTGAGGCTTTTCCTAATGTCTCTGTGCCAGTGAATGCTAGGGGTGATTGCTGGATATCCCAGTGTCAGAGGCTGCCTCCCCAAGGTCAGGGAATGTATTTCTCGGACTTCCCCGAACAGGGAACACCTGTGACTGAAGAGAGCTGCGTGGAGTTGTCTCTCGAGCTCCCCCAAGCACTGACAATGGTTCCGGAATTCTGAGCGTGGGGAGGTTCCACCAACGGTAGGCAGCGCGTGGGTTCTAACGGAATGCCTAAGCTCGTCTCCCCTGATGGTTTTCCTAAAGTCTCTGTGCCACTGAATGCTAGGGGTGATTGCAGGATATCCCAGTGTCAGAGGCTGCCTCCCCAAAGTCAGGGAAGGTATTTCTCGGACTTCACCGAACAGGGAACAACTGTGACTGAAGTGAGCAGCGTGGAGTTGTCTCTCGAGCTCCCACACGCACTGACAATGGTTCCGAAATCCTGAGCGTGGGGAGGTTCCAACAACGGTCGGCAGCGCGTGGGTTTTAACAGAATGCATAAGCTCTTCTCCCCTGAGTGTTTTCCTAATGTCTCTGTGCCAGTGAATGCTAGGGGTGATTGCAGGATATCCCAGTGTCAGAGGCTGCCTCCCATATGTCAGGGAAGGTATTTCTCGGACTTCCCCGAACAGGGAACACCTGTGAATGAAGAGAGCTGCGTGGAGATGTCTCTCGAGCTCCCCCACGCACTGACAATGGTTCCGGAATCCAGAGCGTGGGGAGGTTCCACCAACGGTCGGCAGCGCGTGGGTTCTAACGGAATGCCTAAGCTCTTCTCCCCTGAGGGTTTTCCTAATGTCTCTGTGCCAGGGAATGCTAGGGGTGATTGCAGGATATTCCAGTGTCAGAGGCTGCCTCCCCAAGGTCACGGAAGGTATTTCTCAGACTTCGCCGAACAGGGAACACCTGTGACTGAAGAGAGCTGCGTGGAGATGTCTCTCGTGCTTCCCCACTTACTGACAATGGTTCCAGAATCCTGAGGTTGGGGAGGATCCAACAACGGTCGGCAGCGCGTGGGTTCTAACGGAATGCTTAAGCTCATCTCCCCTGAGGGTTTTCCTAATGTCTCTGTGCCAGGGAATGCTAGGGGTGAATGCAGGATATCCCAGGGTCAGAGGCTGCCTCCCCAAGATCAGGGAAGGTATTTCACGGACTTCCCCGAACAGGGAACACCTGTGACTGAAGAGAGCTGCGTGGAGTTGTCTCACGACCTCCCCCACGCACTGACAATGGTTCCGGAATCCAGAGCGTGGTGAGGTTCCACCAACCGTCGGCAGCGCGTGGGTTCTAACGGAATGCCTAAGCTCGTCTCCCCGGAGGGTTTTCCTAATGTCTCTGTGCCAGGGAATGCTAGGGGTGATTGCAGGATATTCCAGTGTCAGAGGCTGCCTCCCCAAGGTCACAGAAGATATTTCTCGGACTTCCCCGAACAGCGAACACCTGTGACTGAAGAGAGCTGTGTGGAGTTGTCTCTCCAGCTCCCCCACGCACTGACAATGGTTCCGGAATCCTGAGGGTGGGGAGGTTACACCAACGATCGGCACCGCGTTGGGTCTAACGGAATGCCTAAGCTCGTCTCCCCTGAGGGTTTTCCTAATGTCTCTTTGCCAGGGAATGCTAGTGGTGATTGCAGGATATCCCAGTGTCAGAGGCTGCCTCCCCAAGCTCTGGGAAGGTATTTCTCGGCCTTCCCCGAACAGGGAACACCTGTGACTTAAGGGAGCTGCGTGGAGTTTTCTCTCGAGCTCCCCCACGCACTGACAATGGTTCCGGAATCCTGAGCGTGGGGAGGTACCAACAACGGTCGGCAGCGCGTGGGTTCTAACGGAATGCCTAAGCTCGTCTCCCCTGAGGCTTTTCCTAAAGTCTCTGTGCCAGGGAATGCTAGGGGTGATTGCAGGATAACCCAGTGTCAGAGGCTGCCTCCCCAAGGTCAGGGATGGTTTTTCTCGGACTTCCCCGAGCAGGGAACACCTGTGACTGAAGAGAGCTGCGTGGAGTTGTCTCTCGAGCTCCCCCACGCACTGACAATGGTCCCGGAATCCTGAGCGTGGGGAGGTTACACCAACGGTCGACAGCGCGTGGGGTTTAACGGAATGCCTAAGCTCGCCTCCCCTGAGGGTTTTCCTAATGTCTCTGTGCCAGGGAATGCTAGGTGTGATTTCAGGATATCCCAGAGTCAGAGGCTGCCTCCCCAAGGTCAGGGAAGGTATTTCTCGGACTTCCCCGAACAGGGAACACCTGTGACTGAAGAGAGCTACGTGGAGATGTCTCTCGTGCTCCCCCACGCACTGACAATGGTTCCGGAATCCTGAGCGTGGGGAGGTTCCACCAACTGTCGACAGCGCGTGGGTTCTAACTGAATGCCTAAGCTCGTCTCCCCTGAGGGTTTTCCTAATTTCTCTGTTCCAGTGTATGCTAGGGGTGATTGCAGGATATCCCAGTGACAGAGGCTGCCTCCCAAAGGTCAGGGAAGTTATTTCTCGGACTTCCCCGAACAGGGAACACCTGTGACTGAAGAGAGCTGCGTGGAGTTGTCTCTCGTGCTCCCCCACGCACTGACAGTGATTCCGGAATCCTGAGCGTGGGGAGGTTCCACCAAAGGTCGGCAGCGCGTGGGTTCTAACGGAATGCCTAAGCTCGTCTGCCCTGAGAATTTTCCTAATGTCTCTGTGCCAGGGAATGCTAGGGGTGATTGCAGGATATCCCAGTGTCAGAGGCTGCCTCCCCAAGGTCAGGGAAGTTATTTCTCGGACTTCCCCGAGCAGGGAACACTTGTGACTGAAGAGGGCTGCGTGGAGTTTTCTCTCGAGCTCCCCCACGCACTGACAATGTTTCCGGAATCCTGAGCGTGGGGAGGTTCCACCAACGGTCGGCAGCGCGTGTGTTCTAACGGAATGACTAAGCTCGTCTCCCCTGAGGGTTTTCCTAATGTCTCTGTGCCAGGGAATGCTTGGGGTGATTGCAGGATATCCCAGTGTTAGAGGCTGCCTCCCCAAGGTCAGAGAAGGTATTTCTCGGACTTCCCTGAACATGGAACACCTGTGACTGAAGAGAGCTGCGTGGAGCTGTCTCTCGAGCTCCCCCACGCACTGACAATGTTTCCGGAATCCTGAGCGTGGGGAGGTTCCACCAACGGTCGGCAGCGCGTGTGATCTAACGGAATGCCTAAGCTCGTCTCCCCTGAGGGTTTTCCTAATGTCTCTGTGCCAGGGATTGCTAGGGGTGATTGCAGGATATCCCAGTGTCAGAGGCTGCCTCCCCAAGTTCAGGGAAGATATTTCTTGGACGTCCCCGAACAGGGAACACCTGTGACTGAAGAGAGCTGCGTGGAGTTGTCTCTCGAGCTCCCCCACGCACTGACAATGGTTCCGGAATCCTGAGAGTAGGGAGGTTCCAAAAACTGTCGGCAGCGCGTGGGTTCTAACGGAATGCCTAAGCTCGTCTCCCCTGAGGGTTTTCCTAATATCTCTGTGCCAGGGAATGCTAGGGGAGATTGCAGGATATCCCAGTGTCAGAGGCTGACTCCCCAAGGTCAGGGAAGGTGTTTCTCGGACTTCCGCGAACAGGGAACACCTGTGAATGAAGAGAGCTGCGTGGAGTTGTCTCTCGAGCTCCCACACGCACTGACAATGGTTCCGGAATCCTGAGCGTCGGGAGGTTCCACCAACGGTCGGCAGCGCGTGGGTTCTAACGGAATGCCTAAGCTCGTCTCCCCTAACGGTTTTCCTAATGTCTCTGTGCCAGGGAATGCTAGGGGTGATTGCAGGATATCCCAGTGTCAGAGGCTGCCTCCCCAAGGTCAGGGAAGTTATTTCTCGGACTTCCCCGAACAGGGAACACCTGTGACTGAATAGAGCAGCGTGGAGTTGTCTCTCGAGCTCCCCCACACACTGACAATCGTTCCGGAACCTGAGCGTGAGGAGGTTCCACCAACGGTCGGCAGCGCGTGGGTTCTAACTGAATGCATAAGCTCGTCTCCCCTGAGGGTTTTCCTAATGTCTCTGTGCCAGGGAATGCTAGGGGTGATTGCAGGATATCCCAGTGTCTGAGGCTGCCTCCCCAAGGTCAGGGACGGTATTTCTCGGACTTCCCCGAACAGGGAACACCTGTGACTGAAGAGAGCTGCGTGGAGTTTTCTCTAGCTCCCCCACGCACTGACAATGGTTCCGGAATCCTGAGCGTGGGGAGGTTCCACCAACGGTCGGCAGCGCGTGGGTTCTAAAGGAATGCCTAAGCTCGTCTCCCCTGCGGGTTTTCCTAATGTCTCTGTGCCAGGGAATGCTAGGGGTGATTGCAGGATATCCCAGTGTCAGAGGCTGCCTCCCCAAGGTCAGGGAAGGTATTTCTCGGACTTCCCCGAACAGGGAACTCCTGTGACTGAAGAGAGCTGCGTGGAGTTGTCTCTCGAGCTCCCCCACGCACTGACAATGGTTCCGGAATCCTGAGCGTGGGGAGGTCCCACCAACGGTCGGCAGCGCGTGGGTTCTAACGGAATGCCTAAGCTCGCCTCCCCTGCGGGTTTTCCTAATGTCTCTGTGCCAGGGAATGCTAGGGGTGATTGCAGGATATCCCAGTGTCAGAGGCTGACTTCCCAAGGTCAGGGAAGTAATTTCTCGGACTTCCCCGAACAGGGAACACCTGTGACTGAAGAGAGGAGCGTGGAGTTTTCTCTCGAGCTCCCCCACACACTGACAATGGTTCCGGAACCTGAGCGTGAGGAGGTTCCACCAACGGTCGGCAGCGCGTGGGTTCTAACTGAATGCATAAGCTCCTCTCCCCTGAGGGTTTTCCTAATGTCTCTGTGCCAGGGAATGCTAGGGGTGATTGCAGGATATCCCAGTGTCTGAGGCTGCCTCCCCAAGGTCAGGGACGGTATTTCTCGGACTTCCCCGAACAGGGAACACCTGTGACTGAAGAGAGCTGCGTGGAGTAGTCTCTCGAGCTCCCCCACGCACTGACAATGGTTCCGGAATCCTGAGCGTGGGGAGGTTCCACCAACGGTCGGCAGCGCGTGGGTTCTAACGGAATGCCTAAGCTCGTCTCCCCTGAGGGTTTTCCTAATGTCTCTGTGCCAGGGAATGCTAGGGGTGATTGCAGGATATCCCAGAGTCAGAGGCTGCGTCCCCAAGGTCAGGGAAGGTATTTCTCGGACTTCCCCGAACAGGGAACACCTGTGACTGAAGAGAGCTTCGTGGAGTTTTCTCTCGAGCTCCCCCACGCACTGACAATGTTTCCGGAATCCTGAGCGTGGGGAGGTTCCACCAACGGTCGGCAGCGCGTGTGATCTAACGGAATGCCTAAGCTCGTCTCCCCTGAGGGTTTTCCTAATGTCTCTGTGCCAGGGATTGCTAGGGGTGATTGCAGGATATCCCAGTGTCAGAGGCTGCCTCCCCAAGTTCAGGGAAGATATTTCTTGGACTTCCCCGAACAGGGAACACCTGTGACTGAAGAGAGCTGCGTGGAGTTGTCTCTGGAGCTCCCCCACGCACTGACAATGGTTCCGGAATCCTGAGCGTAGGGAGGTTCCAAAAACGGTCGGCAGCGCGTGGGTTCTAACGGAATGCCTAAGCTCGTCTCCCCTGAGGGTTTTCCTAATATCTCTGTGCCAGGGAATGCTAGGGGTGATTGCAGGATATCCCAGTGTCAGAGGCTGACTCCCCAAGGTCAGGGAAGTTGTTTCTCGGACTTCCGCGAACAGGGAACACCTGTGACTGAAGAGAGCTGCGTGGAGTTGTCTCTCGAGCTCCCCCACGCACTGACAATGGTTCCGGAATCCTGAGCGTCGGGAGGTTCCACCAACGGTCGGCAGCGCGTGGGTTCTAACGGAATGCATAACCTCGTCTCCCCTAACGGTTTTCCTAATGTCTCTGTGCCAGGGAATGCTAGGGGTGATTGCAGGATATCCCAGTGTCAGAGGCTGCCTCCCCAAGGTCAGTGAAGTTATTTCTCGGACTTCCCCGAACAGGGAACACCTGGGACTAATGTGAGCTGCGTGGAGTTGTCTCACGAGCTCCCCCACGCACTAACAATGGTTCCTGAATCCTGAGCGTGGGGAGATTCCACCAACGGTCGGCAGCGCGTGGGTTCTAACGGAATGCCTAAGCTCGTCTCCCCTGAGGGTTTTCCTAATTGCTCTGTGCCAGGGAATGCTAGGGGTGATTGCAGGATATCCCAGTGTCAGAGGCTGCCTACCCAAGGTCAGGGAAGTTATTTCTCGGACTTCCCCAAACACGGAACACCTGTGACTGAAGAGAGCTGCGTGGAGTTGTCTCTCGAGGTCCCCGACGCACTGACAATGGTTCCGGAATCCTGAGAGTGGAGAGCTTCCACCAAAGTTCGGCAGCTCGTGGGTTCTAACGGAATGCCTAAGCTCGCCTCCCCTGAGGGTTTTCCTAATTTCTCTGTGTCAGGGAATGCTAGGGGTGATTGCAGGATAGTCCAGTGTCAGAGGCTGCCTCCCCAAGATCAGCGAAGGTATTTCTCGGACTTCCCCGAACAGGGAACTCCTGTGACTGAAGAGAGCTGCGTGGAATTGTCTCTCGAGCTCCCCCACGCACTGACAATGGTTCCGGAATCCTGAGGGTGGGGAGGTTCCACCAACGGTCGGCAGCGCGTGGGTTCTAACGGAATGCCTAAGCTCGACTCCCCTGAGGGTTTTCCTCATATCTCTGTGCCAGGGAATGCTAGGGGTGATTGCAGGATATCCCAGTGTCAGAGGCTGCCTCCCCAAGGTCAGGGACGGTATTTCTCGGACTTCCCCGAACAGGGAACACCTGTGACTGAAGAGAGCTGCGTGGAGTTGTCTCTCGAGCTCCCCCACGCACTGACAATGGTTCCGGATTCCTGAGCGTGGGGAGGTTCCACCAACGGTCGGCAGCGCGTGGGTTCTAACGGAATGCCTAAGCTCGTCTCCCCTGAGGATTTTCCTAATGTCTCTGTGCCAGGGAATGCTAGGGGTGATTGCATTGTATCCCAGTGTCAGAGGCTGCCTCCCCAAGGTCAGGGACGGTATTTCTCGGACTTCCCTGAACAGGGAACACCTGTGACTGAAGAGAGCTGCGTGGAGTTGTCTCACGAGCTCCCCCACGCACTGACAATGGTTCCGGAATCCTGAGCGTGGGGAGGTTCCACCAACGGTCGGCAGCACGTGGGTTCTAACGGAATGCCTAAGCTCATCTCCCCTGAGGCTTTTCCTAATTTCTCTGTGCCAGGGAATGCTAGGGGTGATTGCAGGATATCCCAGTGTCAGAGGCTGCCTCCCCAAGGTCAGGGAAGTTATTTCTCGGACTTCCCCGAACAGGGAACACCTGTGACTGAAGAGAGCTGCGTGGAGTTGTCTCTCGAGCTCCCCCACGCACTGACAATAGTTCCGGAATCCTGAGCGTGGGGAGGTTTCACCAACGGTCGGCAGCGCATGGGTTCTAACGGAATGCCTAAGCTCGTCTCCCCTGTGGCTTTTCCTAATGTCTCTGTGCCAGGGAATGCTAGGGGTGATTGCAGGATATCCCAGTGTCAGAGGCTGCCTCCCAATGGTCAGGGAAGGTATTTCTCGGTCTTCCCCGAACAGGGAACACCTGTGACTGAAGAGAGCTGCGTGGAGTTGTCTCTTGAGCTCCCCCACGCACTGACAATGTTTCCGGAGTCCTGAGCGTGGGCAGGTTCCACCAACGGTCGGCAGCGCGTGGGTTCTAACGGAATGCCTAAGCTCGTCTCCCCTGAGGATTTTCCTAATGTCTCTGTGCCAGGGAATGCTAGGGGTGATTGCAGGATATCCCAGTGTCAGAGGCTGCCTCCCCAAGGTCAGGGAAGGTATTTCTCGGACTTCCCCGAACAGGGAACACCTGTGACTGAAGAGAGCTGCGTGGAGTTGTCTCTCGAGCTCCCCCACGCACTGACAATGGTTCCGGAATCCTGAGCGTGGGGAGGTTCCACCAACGGTCGGCAGCACGTGGGTTCAAACGGAATGCTTAAGCTCATCTCCCCTGAGGCTTTTCCTAATTTCTCTGTGCCAGGGAATGCTAGGGGTGATTGCAGGATATCCCAGTGTCAGAGGCTGCCTCCCCAAGGTCAGGGAAGGTATTTCTCGGACTTCCCCATACAGGGAACTCCTGTGACTGAAGAGAGCTGCGTGGAATTGTCTCTCGAGCTCCCCCCCGCACTGACAATGGTTCCGGAATCCTGAGCGTGGGGAGGTTCCACCAACGGTCGGCAGCACGTGGGTTCTAACGGAATGCCTAAACTCGACTCCCCTGAGAATTTTCCTCATGTCTCTGTGCCAGGGAATGCTAGGGGTGATTGCAGGATATCCCAGTGTCAGAGGCTGCCTCCCCAAGGTCAGGGACGGTATTTCTCGGACTTCCCCGAACAGGGAACACCTGTGACTGAAGAGAGCTGCGTGGAGTTGTCTCTCGAGCTCCCCCACGCACTGACAATGTTTCCGGAATCCTGAGCGTGGGGAGTTTCCACCAACGGTCGGCAGCACGTGGGTTCTAACGGAATGCCTAAGCTCATCTCCCCTGAGGCTTTTCCTAATTTCTCTGTGCCAGGGAATGCTAGGGGTGATTGCAGGATATCCCAGTGTCAGAGGCTGCCTCCCCAAGTTCAGGGAAGGTATTTCTCGGACTTCCCCGAACAGGGAACACCTGTGACTGAAGAGAGCTGCGTGGAGTTGTCTCTCGAGTTCCCCACGCACTGACAATGGTTCCGGAATCCTGTGCGTGGGGAGGTTTCACCAACGGTCGGCAGCGCATGGGTTCTAACGGAATGCCTAAGCTCGTCTCCCCTGAGGCTTTTCCTAATGTCTCTGTGCCAGGGAATGCTAGGGGTGATTGTAGGATATCCCAGTGTCAGAGGCTGCCTCCCAATGATCAGGGAAGGTATTTCTCGGTCTTCCCGGAACAGGGAACTCTTGTGACTGAAGAGAGCTGCGTGGAGTTGTCTCTCGAGCTCCCCCACGCAGTGACAATGGTTCCGGAATCCTGAGCGTGGGCAGGTTCCACCAACGGTCGGCAGCGCGTGGGTTCTAACGGAATGCCTAAGCTCGTCTCCCCTGAGTATTTTCCTAATTTCTCTGTGTAAGGGAATGCTAGCGGTGATTGCAGGATATCCCAGTGTCAGCGGCTGCCTCCCCACGGTCAAGGAAGTTATTTCTCGGACTTCCACGAACAGGGAACACCTGTGACTGAAGAGAGCTGCGTGGAGTTGTCTCTCGAGCTCCCCCACGCACTGACAATTTTTCCGGAATCCTGAGCGTGGGGAGGTTCCACCAACGGTCGGCAGCGCGGTTGTTCCTACGGAATGCCTAAGCTCGTCTCCCCTGAGGCTTTTCCTAATGTCTCTGTGCCAGGGAATTCTAGGGGTGATTGCAGGATATCCCAGTGTCAGAGGCTGCCTCCCCAAGGTCAGGGAAGGTATTTCTCGGACTTCCCCGAACAGGGAACACCTGTGACTGAAGAGAGCTACGTGGAGTTGTCTCTCGAGCTCCCCCACGCACTGACAATGGTTCCGGAATCCTGAGCGTGGGGAGGTTTCACCAACGGTCGGCAGCGCCTGTGTTCTAACGGAATGCCTAAGCTCGTCTCCCCTGAGGCTTTTCCTAATGTCTCTGTGCCAGGGAATGCTAGGGGTGATTGCAGGATATCCCAGTGTCAGAGGCTGCCTCCCAATGTTCAGGGAAGGTATTTCTCGGACTTCCCCGAACAGGGAACACCTGTGACTGAAGAGAGCTGCGTGGAGTTGTCTCTCGAGCTCCCCCACGCACTGACAATGGTTCCGGAATCCTGAGCGTGGGCAGGTTCCACCAACGGTCGGCAGCTCGTGGGTTTAACGGAATGCATAAGCTCGTCTCCCCTGAGGGTTTTCCTCATGTCTCTGTGCCAGGGAATGCTAGGGGTGATTGCAGGATATCCCAGTGTCAGAGGCTGCCTCCCCAAGGTCAGGGACGGTATTTCTCGGACTTCCCCGAACAGGGAACACCTGTGACTGAAGAGAGCTGCGTGGAGTTGTCTCTCGAGCTCCCCCACGCACTGACAATGGTTCCGGAATCCTGAGCGTGGGGAGGTTCCACCAACGGTCGGCAGCACGTGGGTTCTAACGGAATGCCTAAGCTCGACTCCCCTGAGGGTTTTCCCAAATGTCTCTGTGCCAGGGAATGCTAGGGGTGATTGCAGGATATCCCAGTGTCAGAGGCTGCCTCCCCAAGGTCAGGGAAGGTATTTCTCGGACTTCCCCGTAAAGGGAACTCCTGTGACTGAAGAGAGCTGCGTGGAGTTGTCTCTCGAGATCCCCCACGCACTGACAATTGTTCCGGAATCCTGTGCGTGGGGAGGTTCCACCAACGGTCGGCAGCGCTTGTGTTCTAACGGAATGCCTAAGCTCGACTCCCCTGAGGGTTTTCCCTCATGTCTCTGTGCCAGGGAATGCTAGGGGTGATTGCAGGATATCCCAGTGTCAGAGGCTGCCTCCCCATGGTCAGGGAAGTTATTTCTCGGACTTCCCCGAACAGGGAACACCTGTGACTGAAGTGAGCTGCGTGGAGTAGTCTCTCGAGCTCCCCCACGCACTGACAATGGTTCCGGAATCCTGAGCTTGGGGAGGTTTCACCAACGGTCGGCAGCGCGTGGGTTCTAACGGAATGCCTAAGCTCTTCTCCCCTGAGGGTTTTCCTAATGTCTCTGTGCCAGGGAATGCTAGGGGTGATTGCAGGATATCCCAGTGTCAGAGGCTGCCTCCCAATGTTCAGGGAAGGTATTTCTCGGACTTCCCCGAACAGGGAACACCTGTGACTGAAGAGAGCTGCGTGGAGTTGTCTCTCGAGCTCCCCCACGCACTGACAATGGTTCCGGAATCCTGAGCGCGGGCAGGTTCCACCAACGGTCGGCAGCTCGTGGGTTTAACGGAATGCATAAGCTCGTCTCCCCTGAGGGTTTTCCTCATGTCTCTGTGCCAGGGAATGCTAGGGGTGATTGCAGGATATCCCAGTGTCAGAGGCTGCCTCCCCAAGGTCAGGGACGGTATTTCTCGGACTTCCCCGAACAGGGAACACCTGTGACTGAAGAGAGCTGCGTGGAGTTGTCTCTCGAGCTCCCCCACGCACTGACAATGGTTCCGGAATCCTGAGCGTGGGGAGGTTCCACCAACCGTCGGCAGCACGTGGGTTCTAACGGAATGCCTAAGCTCGTCTCCCCTGAGGCTTTTCCTAATTTCTCTGTGCCAGGGAATGCTAGGGGTGATTGCAGGATATCCCAGTGTCAGAGGCTGCCTCCCCAAGATCAGGGAAGGTATTTCTCGGACTTCCCCGTACAGGGAACACCTCTGACTGAAGAGAGCTGCGTGGAGTTGTCTCTCGAGCTCCCCCACGCACTGACAATGGTTCCGGAATCCTGAGCTTGGGGAGGTTTCACCAACGGTCGGCAGAGCGTGGGTTCTAACGGAATGCCTAAGCTCGTCTCCCCTGAGGCTTTTCCTAATGTCTCTGTGCCAGGGAATGCTTGGGGTGATTGTAGGATATCCCAGTGTCAGAGACTGCCTCCCAATGGTCAGGGAAGGTATTTCTCGGTCTTCCCCGAACAGGGAACACTTGTGACTGAAGAGAGCTGCGTGGAGTTGTCTCTCGAGCTCCCCCACGCACTGACAATGGTTCCGGAATCCTGTGCGTGGGGAGGTTCAACCAGCGGTCGGCAGCGCGTGGGTTCTAACGGAATGCCTAAGCTCGACTCCCCTGAGGGTTTTCCCACATGTCTCTGACCAGGGAATGCTAGTGGTGATTGCAGGATATCCCAGTGTCAGAGGCTGCCTCCCCAAGGTCAGGGAAGGTATTTCTCGGACTTCCCCGTAAAGGGAACTCCTGTGACTGAAGAGAGCTGCGTGGAGTTGTCTCTCGAGCTCCCCCACGCACTGACAATTGTTCCGGAATCCTGTGCGTGGGGAGGTTCCACCAACGGTCGGCAGCGCTTGTGTTCTAACGGAATGCCTAAGCTCGACTCCCCTGAGGGTTTTCCCTCATGTCTCTGTGCCAGGGAATGCTAGGGGTGATTGCAGGATATCCCAGTGTCAGAGGCTGCCTCCCCATGGTCAGGGAAGTTATTTCTCGGACTTCCCCGAACAGGGAACACCTGTGACTGAAGTGAGCTGCTTGGAGTAGTCTCTCGAGCTCCCCCACGCACTGACAATGGTTCCGGAATCCTGAGCGTGGGGAGGTTCCACCAACGGTCGGCAGCGCGTGGGTTCTAACGGAATGCCTAAGCTCGTCTCCCCTGAGGCTTCTCCTAATTTCTCTGTGCCAGGGAATGCTAGGGGTGATTGCAGGATATCCCAGTGTCAGAGGCTGCCTCCCCAAGGTCAGGGAAGGTATTTCTCGGACTTCCCCGAACAGGGAACACCTGTGACTGAAGAGAGCTGCGTGGAGTTGTCTCTCGAGCTCCCCCACGCACTGACAATGGTTCCGGAATCCTGAGCGTGGGGAGGTTCCACCAACGGTCGGCAGCGCGTGGGTTCTAACGGAATGCCTAAGCTCATCTCCCCTGAGGATTTTCCAAATGTCTCTGTGCCAGGGAATGCTAGGGGTGATTGCAGGATATCCCAGTGTCAGAGGCTGCCTCCCCAAGGTCAGGGAATGTATTTCTCGGACTTCCCCGTACAGGGAACACATGTGACTGAAGAGAGCTACGTGGAGTTGTCTCTCGAGCTCCCCCACGCACTGACAATTGTTACGGAATCCTGAGCGTGCGCAGGTTCCAACAACGGTCGGCAGCGCGTGGGTTCTAACGGAATGCCTAAGCTCGTCTCCCCTGAGTGTTTTCCTAATTTCTCTGTGCCAGGGAATGCTAGCGGTGTTTGCAGGATATCCCAGTGTCAGAGGCTGCCTCCCCAAGATCAGGGAAGGTATTTCTCGGACTTCCCCGAACAGGGAACACCTGTGACTGAAGAGAGCTGCGTGGAGTTGTCTCTCGAGCTCCACCACGCACTGACAATGGTTCCGGAATCCTGAGCGTGGGGAGGTTCCACCAACGGTCGGCAGCGCGTGTGTTCTAACGGAATGCCTAAGCTCGTCTCCCCTGAGGGTTTTCCTAATGTCTCTATGCCAAGGATTGCTAGGGGTGATTGCAGGATATCCCTGTGTCAGAGGCTGCCTCCCCAAGTTCAGGGAAGTTATTTCTTGGACTTCCCCGAACAGGGAACACCTGTGACTGAAGAGAGCTGCGTGGAGTTGTCTCTCGAGCTCCCCCACGCACTGACAATGGTTCCGGAATCCTGAGCGTGGGGAGGTTCCAAAAACGGTCGGCAGCGCGTGGGTTCTAACGGAATGCCTAAGCTCGTCTCCCCTGATGGTTTTCCTAATGTCTCTGTGCCAGGGAATGCTAGGGGTGATTGCAGGATATCCCAGTGTCAGAGGCTGACTCCCCAAGGTCAAGGAAGGTATTTCTCGGACTTCCGCGAACAGGGAACACCTGTGACTGAAGAGAGCTGCGTGGAGTTGTCTCTCGAGCTCCCCCACGCAATGACAATGGTTCCGGAATACTGAGCGTCGGGAGGTTCCACCAACGGTCGGCAGCGCGTGTGTTCTAACGGAATGCCTAAGGTCGTCTCCCCTAACGGTTTTCCTAATGTCTCTGTGCCAGGGAATGCTAGGGGTGATTGCAGGATATCCCAGTGTCAGAGGCTGCCTCCCCAAGGTCAGGGAAGGTATTTCTCGGACTACCCCGAACAGGGAACACCTGGGACTGAAGTGAGGTGCGTGGAGCTGTCTCACGAGCTCCCCCACGCACTGACAATGGTTCCGGAATCCTGAGCGTGGGGAGATTCCACCAACGGTCGGCAGCGCGTGGGTTCTAACGGAATGCCTAAGCTCGTCTCCCCTGAGGGTTTTCCTAATTTCTCTGTGCCAGGGAATGCTAGGGGTGATTGCAGGATATCCCATTGTCAGAGGCTGCCTCCCCAAGGTCAGGGAAGTTATTTCTCGGACTTCCCCGAACAGGGAACACATGTGACTGAAGAGAGCTGCGTGGAGTTGTCTTTCGAGGTCCCCCACGCACTAACAATGGTTCCGGAATCCTGAGCGTGGAGAGGTTCCACCAACGGTCGGCAGCACGTGGGTTCTAACGGAATGCCTAAGCTCGTCTCCCCTGAGAGTTTTCCTAATATCTCTGTGCCAGGGAATGCTAGGGGTGATTGCAGGATATCCCAGTGTCAGAGGCTGACTCCCCAAGGTCAGGGAAGGTATTTCTCGGACTTCCCCGAACAGGGAACACCTGTGAATGAAGAGAGCTGCGTGGAGTTGTCTGTCGAGCTCCCCCACGCACTGAATATGGTTCCGGAATCCTGAGCGTGGGGAGGTTCCACCAACGGTCGGCAGCGCGTGGGTTCTAATGGAATGCCTAAGCTCGCATCCCCTGAGGGTTTTCCTAATTTCTCTGTGACAGGGTTATGCTAGGGGTGATTGCAGTATAGTCCAGTGTCAGAGGCTGAATCCCCAAGGTCAGCGAAGGTATTTCTCGGACTTCCCCTAACAGGGGACACCTGTGAATGAAGAGAGCTGCGTGGAGTTGTCTCTCGTCCTCCCCCACTTACTGACAATTGTTCCGGATTCCTGAGCGTAGGGAGGTTCCAACAACTGTCGGCAGCGCGTGGCTTCTAACGGAATGCCTTAGCTCGTCTCCCCTGAGTGTTTTCCTAATGTCTCTGTGCCAGGGAATGCTAGGGGTGATTGCAGGATATCCCAGTGTCAGAGGCTGCCTCCCCAAGGTCAGGGAAGTTATTTCTCGGACTTCCCCGAACAGGGAACACCTGTGACTGAAGAGAGCTGCGTGGAGTTGTCTCTCGAGCTCCCCCACGCACTGACAATGGTTCCGGAATCCTGAGCCTGGGGAGGTTCCAACAACGGTCGGCAGCGCGTGGGTTCTAACGGAATGCCTAAGCTCGTCTCCCCTGAGGGTTTTCCTAATATCTCTGTGCCAGGAAATGCTAGGGGTGATTGCAGGATGTCCCAGAGTCACAGGCTGCCTCCCCAAGGTCAGGGAAGCTCTTTCTCGGACTTCCCCGAACAGGGAACCCCTGTGACTGAAGAGAGCTGCGTGGAGTTGTCTCTCGAGCTCCCCCACGCACTGACAATGTTTCCGGAATCCTGAGCGTGGGGAGGTCCCACCAACGGTCGGCAGCGCGTGGGTTCTAACGGAATGCCTAAGCTCGCCTCCCCTGCGGGTTTTCCTAATGTCTCTGTGCCAGGGAATGCTAGGGGTGATTGCAGGATATCCCAGTGTCAGAGGCTGCCTCCCCAAGGTCAGGGAAGGTATTTCTCGGACTTCCCCGAACAGGGAACACCTGTGACTGAAGAGAGCTGCGTGGAGTTGTCTCTCCAGCTCCCCCACGCACTGACAATGGTTCCGGAATCCTGAGCGTGGGGAGGTTCCACCAACGGTCGGCAGCGCGTGTGTTCTAACGGAATGCCTAAGCTCGTCTCCCCTGAGGGTTTTCCTAATGTCTATGTGCCAGGGAATGCTAGGGGTGATTGCAGGATATCCCAGTGTCAGAGGCTGCCTCCCCAAGTTCAGGGAAGGTATTTCTTGGACTTCCCCGAACAGGGAACACCTGTGACTGAAGAGAGCTGCGTGGAGTTGTCTCTCGAGCTCCCCCACGCACTGACAATGGTTCCGGAATCCTGAGCGTGGGGAGGTTCCAAAAACGGTCGGCAGCGCGTGGGTTATAACGGAATGCCTAAGCTCGTCTCCCCTGAGTGTTTTCCTAATGTCTCTGTGCCAGGGAATGCTAGGGGTGATTGCAGGATATCCCAGTGTCAGAGGCTGACTGCCCAAATTCAGGGAAGTTATTTCTCGGACTTCCGCGAACAGGGAACACCTGTGACTGAAGAGAGCTGCGTGGAGTTGTCTCTCGAGCTCCCCCACGCACTGACAATGGTTCCGGAATCCTGAGCTTCGGGAGGTCCCACCAAAGGTCGGCAGCGCGTGGGTTCTAACGGAATGCCTAAGCTCGTCTCCCCTAACGGTTTTCCTAATCTCTCTGTGCCAGGGAATGCTAGGGGTGATTGCAGGATATCCCAGTGTCAGAGGCTGCCTCCCCAAGGTCAGGGAAGGTATTTCTCGGACTACCCCGAACAGGGAACACCTGGGACTGTAGTGAGATGCGTGGAGTTGTCTCACGAGCTCCCCCACGCACTGACAATTGTTCCGGAATCCTGAGCGTGGGGAGATTCCACCAACGGTCGGCAGAGCGTGGGTTCTAACGGAATGCCTAAGCTCGTCTCCCCTGAGGGTTTTCCTAATTTCTCTGTGCCAGGGAATGCTAGGGGTGATTGCAGGATATCCCAGTGTCAGAGGCTGCCTCCCCGAGGTCAGGGAAGTTATTTCTCGGACTTCCCCGAACAGGGAACACCTGTGAATGAAGAGAGCTGCGTGGAGTTGTCTATCGAGGTCCCCCACGCACTGACAATGGTTCCGGAATCCTGAGCGTGGGGAGGTTCCACCAACGGTCGGCAGCGCGTGGGTTCTAACGGAATGCCTAAGCTCGTCTCCCCTGAGGGTTTTCCTAATATCTCTGTGCCAGGGAATGCTAGGGGTGATTGCAGGATATCCCAGTGTCAGAGGCTGACTCCCCAAGGTCAGGGAAGGTATTTCTCGGAATTCCCCGAACAGGGAACACCTGTGACTGAAGAGAGCTGCGTGGAGTTGTCTGTCGAGCTCCCCCACGCACTGAATATGGTTCCGGAATCCTGAGCGTGGGGAGGTTCCACCAACGGTCGGCAGCGCGTGGGTTCTAACGGAATGCCTAAGCTCGCCTCCCCTGAGGGTTTTCCTAATTTCTCTGTGACAGGGAATGCTAGGGGTGATTGCAGGATAGTCCAGTGTCAGAGGCTGACTCCCCAAGATCAGCGAAGGTATTTCTCGGACTTCCCCGAACAGGGGACACCTGTGAATGAAGAGAGCTGCGTGGAGTTGTCTCTCGAGCTCCCCCACGCACTGACAATGGTTCCGGAATCCTGAGCGTGGGGAGGTCCCACCAACGGTCGGCAGCGCGTGGGTTCTAACGGAATGGCAAGCTCGTCACCCCTGAGGCTTTTCCTAATGTCTCTGTGCCAGGGAATTCTAGTGGTGATTGCAGGATATCCCAGTGTCATAGGCTGACTCCCCAAGGTCAGGGAAGGTATTTTTCGGACTTCCCCGAACAGGGAACACCTGTGACTGAAGAGAGCTGCGTGGAATTGTCTCTCGAGTTCCCCACGCACTGACAATGGTTCCGGAATCCTGAGCGTGGGGAGGTTCCACCAACGGTCGGCAGCGCGTGGGTTCCAACGGAATGCCTAAGCTCGTCTCCCCTGAGTGTTTTCCTAATGTCTCTGACCAAGGGAATGCTAGGGGTGATTGCAGGACATCCCAGTGTCAGAGGCTGCCTCCCCAAGGTCAGGGAAGGTATTTCTCGGACTTCCCCGAACAGGGAACCCCTGTGACTGAAGAGAGCTGCGTGGAGTTGTCTCTCGTGCTCCCCCACGTACTGACAATGGTTCCGGAATCCTGAGCGTGGGGAGGTTCCAACAACGGTCGGCAGCGCGTGGGTTCTAACGGAATGCCTAAGCTCGTCTCCCCTGAGGGTTTTCCTAATGTCTCTGTGCCAGGGAATGCTAGGGGTGATTGCAGGATATCCCAGTGTCAGAGGCTGCCTCCCCAATTTCAGGGAAGGTATTTCTCGGACTTCCCCGAACAGGGAACACCTGTAAATGAAGAGAGCTTTGTAGAGTTGTCTCTCGAGCTCCCCCATGCACTGACAATGGTTCCGGAATCCTGAGCGTGGGGAGGTTCCACCAACGGTCGTCAGCGCGTCGGTACTAACGAAATGCCTAAGCTCGTCTCCCCTGAGTATTTTCCTAATGTCTCTGTGCCAGGGAATGCTAGGGGTGATTGCAGGATATCCCAGTGTCAGAGGCTGCGTCCCCAAGGTCAGGGAAGGTCTTTCTCGGACTTCCCCGAACAGGGAACACCTGTGACTGAAGAGAGCTGCGTGGAATTTTCTCTCGAGCTCCCCCACGCACTGACAATGGTTCCGGAGTCCTGAGCTTGGGGAGGTTCCACCAACGGTCTGCAGCGCGTGGGTTCTAACGGAATGCCTAAGCTCGTCTCCCCTGCGGTTTTTCCTAATGTCTCTGTGCCAGGGAATGCTAGCGGTGATTGCAGGATATCCCAGTGTCAGAGGCTGCCTCCCCAAGGTCAGGGAAGGTATTTCTCGGACTTCCCCGAAAAGGGAACACCTGTGACTGAAGAGAGCTTCGTGGAGTTGTCTCTCGAGATCCCCCACGCACTGACAATGGTTCCGGAATCCTGAGCGTGGGGAGGTCCCACCAACGGTCGGCAGCGCGTGGGTTCTAACGGAATGCCTAAGCTCGCCTCCCCTGCGGGTTTTCCTAATGTCTCTGTGCCAGGGAATGCTAGGGGTTATTGCAGGATATCCCAGTGTCAGAGGCTGACTCCCCAAGGTCAGGGAAGTTATTTCTCGGACTTCCCCGAACACGGAACACCTGTGACTGAAGAGAGCAGCGTGGAGTTGTCTCTCGAGCTCCCCCACACACTGACAATGGTTCCGGAACTTGAGCGTGAGGAAGTTCCACCAATGGTCGGCAGCGCGTGAGTTCTAACGGAATGCATAAGCTCGTCTCCCCTGAGGGTTTTCCTAATGTCTCTGTGCCAGGGAATGCTAGGGGTGATTGCAGGATATCCCAGTGTCTGAGGCTGCCTCCCCAAGGTCAGGGAAGATATTTCTCGGACTTCCCCGAACAGGGAACACCTATGAGTGAAGAGAGCTGCGTGGAGTTGTCTCTCGAGCTCCCCCACGCACTGACAATGGTTCTGGAATCCTGAGCGTGGGGAGGTTCCACCAACGGTCGGCAGCGCGTGGGTTCTAACGGAATGCCTAAGCTCGTCTCCCCTGAGGGTTTTCCTAATATCTCTGTGCCAGGGAATGCTAGGGGTGATTGCAGGATATCCCAGTGTCAGAGGCTGCGTCCCCAAGTTCAGGGAAGGTATTTCTCGGACTTCCCCGAACAGGGAACACCTGTGACTGAAGAGAGCTGCGTGGAGTTTTCTCTCGAGCTCCCCCACTCACTGACAATGGTTCCGGAATCCTGAGCGTGGGGAGGTTCCACCAACGGTCGGCAGCGCGTGGGTTCTAACGGAATGCCTAAGCTCGTCTCCCCTGCGGGTTTTCCTTATGTCTCTGTGCCAGGGAATGCTAGGGGTGATTGCAGGATATCCCAGTGTCCGAGGCTGCCTCCCCAAGGTCAGGGAAGGTATTTCTCGGACTTCCCCGTACAGGGAACACCTGTGACTGAAGAGAGCTGCGTGGAGTTGTCTCTCGAGCTCCCACACGCACTGACAATGTTTCCGGAATCCTGAGCGTGGGGAGGTCCCACTAACGGTTGGCAGCGCGTGGGTTCTAACGGAATGCTTAAGCTCGTCTCCCCTGCGGGTTTTCCTAAAGTCTCTGTGCCAGGGAATGCTCGGGGTGATTGCAGGATATCCCAGTGTCAGAGGCTGCCTCCCCAAGGTCAGGGAAGATATTTCTCGGACTTCCCCGAACAGGGAACACCTGTGACTGAAGAGAGCAGCGTGGAGTT
Source organism: Vicugna pacos (assembly GCF_048564905.1). NCBI lineage: Eukaryota > Metazoa > Chordata > Mammalia > Artiodactyla > Camelidae > Vicugna > Vicugna pacos. The sequence goes on along the minus strand of NW_027328721.1, from coordinate 45,025,963 downwards.
GTTTCTCGATTTCCCCCACACACTGACAATGGTTCCGGAATCCTGAGCGTGGGGAGTTCCACCAACGGTCGGCAGCGCGTGGGTTCTAACGGAATGCCTAAGCTCGTCTCCCCTGAGGCTTTTCCTAATGTCTCTGTGCCAGGGAATGCTAGGGGTGATTGCAGGATATCCCAGTGTCAGAGGCTGCCTCCCCAAGGTCAGGGAAGGTATTTCTTGGACTTCCCCGAACAGGGAACACCTGTGACTGAAGAGAGCTGCGTGGAGTTGTCTCTCGAGCTCCCCCACGCACTGACAATGGTTCCGGAATCCTGAGCGTGGGGAGGTTCCACCAAAGGTCGGCAGCGCGTGGGTTCTAACGGAATGCCTAAGCTCGTCTCCCCTGAGGGTTTTCCTAATGTCTCTGTGCCAGGGTATGCTAGGGGAGATTGCAGGATATCCCAGTGTCAGAAGCTGCCTCCCCAAGGTCAGGGAAGGTGTTTCTCGGACTTCCCCGTACAGGGAACACCTGTGACTGAAGAGAGCTGCGTGGAGTTGTTTCTCGAGTTCCCCATGCACTGACAATGGTTCCAGAATCCTGAGCGTGGGGAGGTTCCACCAACGGTCGGCAGCGCGTGGGTTCTAACGGAATCCTAATCTCGTCTCCCCTGAGGGTTTTCCTAATGTCTCTGTGCCAGGGAATGCTAGGGGTGATTGCAGGATATCCCAGTGTCAGAGGCTGCCTCCCCAAGGTCAGGGAAGGTATTTCTTGGACTTCCCCGAACAGGGAACACCTGTGACTGAAGAGAGCAGCGTGGAGTTGTCTCTCGAGGTCCCCCACACTCTGACAATGGTTAGGGAATTCTGAGCGTGGGGTGGTTCCACCAACGGTCGGCAGCGCGTGGGTTCTAACGGAATGCCTAAGCTCGTCTCACCTGAGGGTTTTCCTAATGTCTCTGTGCCAGGGAATGCTAGGGGTGATTGCAGGATATCCCAGTGTCAGAAGCTGCGTCCCCAAGGTCAGGGAAGGTATTTCTCGGACTTCCCCGAACAGGGAACACCTGTGACTGAAGAGAGCTGTGTGGAGTTTTCTCTCGAGCTCCCCCACGCACTGACAATGGTTCCGGAATCCTGAGCGTGGGGAGGTTCCACCAACGGTCGGCAGCGCGTGGGTTCTAACGGAATGCCTAAGCTCGTCTCCCCTGCGGGTTTCCTAATGTCTCTGTGCCAGGGAATGCTAGGGGTGATTGCAGGATATCCCAGTGTCAGAGGCTGCCTCCCCAAATTCAGGGAAGTTATTTCTCGGACTTCCCCGAACAGGGAACACCTGTGACTGAAGAGAGCTTCGTGGAGTTGTATCTCGAGCTCACCCACGCACTGACAATGGTTCCGGAATCCTGAGCTTGGGGAGGTCCCACCAACGGTCGGCAGCGCGTGGGTTCTAACGGAATGCCTAAGCTCGCCTCCCCAGCGGGTTTTCCTAATGTCTCTGTGCCAGGGAATGCTAGGGGTGATTGCAGGATATCCCAGTGTCAGAGGCTGCCTCCCCAAGGTCAGGGAAGTTATTTCTCGGACTTCCCCGAACAGGGAACACCTGTGACTGAAGAGAGCAGCGTGGAGTTGTCTCTCGAGCTCCCCCACACACTGACAATGGTTCCGGAATCCTGAGCGTGGGGAGGTTCCACCAACGGTCGGCAGCGCGTGGGTTCTAACGGAATGCCTAAGCTCGTCTCCCCTGAGGGTTTTCCTCATGTCTCTGTGCCAGGGAATGCTAGGGGTGATTGCAGGATATCCCAGTGCCAGAGGCTGCCTCCCCAAGGTCAGGGACAGTATTTCTCGGACTTCCCCGAACAGGGAACACCTGTGACTGAAGAGAGCTGCGTGGAGTTGTCTCTCGATCTCCCCCACGCACTGACAATTGTTCCGGAATCCTGAGCGTGGGGAGGTTCCACCAACGGTCGGCAGCGCGTGGGTTCTAACGGAATGCATAAGCTCATCTCCCCTGAGGCTTTTCCTAAATTCTCTGTGCCAGGGAATGCTAGGGGTGATTGCAGGATATCCCAGTGTCAGAGGCTGCCTCCCCAAGGTCAGGGAAGTTATTTCTCGGACTTCCCTGAGCAGGGAACACCTGTGATTGAAGAGAGCTGCGTGGAGTTGTCTCTCGAGCTCCCCCACGCACTGACAATGGTTCCGGAATCCTGAGCGTGGGGAGGTTCCACCAACGGTCGGCAGCGCGTGGGTTCTAACAGAATGCCTAAGCTCGTCTCCCCTGAGGGTTTTCCAAATGTCTCTGTGCCAGGGAATGCTAGGGGTGATTACAGGATATCCCAGTGTCAGAGGCTGCCTCCCCAAGGTCAGGGAAGATATTTCTCAGACTTCCCCGAACAGGGAACACCTATGACTGAAGAGAGCTGCGTGGAGTTGTCTCTCGAGCTCCCCCACGCACTGAAAATGGTTCCGGAATCCTGAGCGTGGGGAGGTTCCAACAACGGTCGGCAGCGCGTGGGTTCTAACGGAATGCCTAAGCTCGTCTCCCCTGAGGGTTTTCCTAATGTCTCTGTGCCAGGGAATGCTAGGGGTGATTGCAGGATATCCCAGTGTCAGAAGCTGCGTCCCCAAGGTCAGGGAAGGTATTTCTCGGACTTCCCCGAACAGGGAACACCTGTGACTGAAGAGAGCTGTGTGGAGTTTTCTCTCGAGCTCCCCCACGCACTGACAATGGTTCCGGAATCCTGAGCGTGGGGAGGTTCCACCAACGGTCGGCAGCGCGTGGGTTCTAACGGAATGCCTAAGCTCGTCTCCCCTGCGGGTTTCCTAATGTCTCTGTGCCAGGGAATGCTAGGGGTGATTGCAGGATATCCCAGTGTCAGAGGCTGCCTCCCCAAATTCAGGGAAGGTATTTCTCGGACTTCCCCGAACAGGGAACACCTGTGACTGAAGAGAGCTTCGTGGAGTTGTATCTCGTGCTCACCCACGCACTGACAATGGTTCCGGAATCCTGAGCTTGGGGAGGTCCCACCAACTGTCGGCAGCGCGTGGGTTCTAACGGAATGCATAAGCTCGCCTCCCCAGCGGGTTTTCCTAATGTCTCTGTGCCAGGGAATGCTAGGGGTGATTGCAGGATATCCCAGTGTCAGAGGCTGCCTCCCCAAGGTCAGCGAAGTTATTTCTCGGACTTCCCCGAACAGGGAACACCTGTGACTGAAGAGAGCAGCGTGGAGTTGTCTCTCGAGCTTCCCCACACACTGACAATGGTTCCGGAATCCTGAGCGTGGGGAGGTTCCACCAACGGTCGGCAGCGCGTGGGTTCTAACGGAATGCCTAAGCTCGTCTCCCCTGAGGGTTTTCCTCATGTCTCTGTGCCAGGGAATGCTAGGGGTGATTGCAGGATATCCCAGTGTCAGAGGCTGCCTCACCAAGGTCAGGGACAGTATTTCTCGGACTTCCCCGAACAGGGAACACCTGTGACTGAAGAGAGCTGCGTGGAGTTGTCTCTCGATCTCCCCCACGCACTGACAATGGTTCCGTAATCCTGAGCGTGGGGAGGTTCCACCAACGGTCGGCAGCACGTGGGTTCTAACGGAATGCCTAAGCTCATCTCCCCTGAGGCTTTTCCTAAATTCTCTGTGCCAGGGAATGCTAGGGGTGATTGCAGGATATCCCAGTGTCAGAGGCTGCCTCCCCAAGGTCAGGGAAGGTATTTCTCGGACTTCCCCGAGCAGGGAACACCTGTGACTGAAGAGAGCTGCGTGGAGTTGTTTCTCGAGCTCCCCCACGCACTGACAATGGTTCCGGAATCCTGAGCGTGGGGAGGTTCCACCAACGGTCGGCAGCGCGTGGGTTCTAACAGAATGCCTAAGCTCGTCTCCCCTGAGGGTTTTCCAAATGTCTCTGTGCCAGGGAATGCTAGGGGTGATTACAGGATATCCCAGTGTCAGAGGCTGCCTCCCCAAGGTCAGGGAAGATATTTCTCGGACTTCCCCGAACAGGGAACACCTATGACTGAAGAGAGCTGCGTGAAGTTGTCTCTCGAGCTCCCCCACGCACTGAAAATGGTTCCGGAATCCTGAGCGTGGGGAGGTTCCAACAACGGTCGGCAGCGCGTGGGTTCTAACGGAATGCCTAAGCTCGTCTCCCCTGAGGGTTTTCTTCATGTCTCTGTGCCAGGGAATGCTAGGGGTGATTGCAGGATATCCCAGTGTCAGGGGCTGCCTCACCAAGGTCAGGGACAGTGTTTCTCGGACTTCCCCGAACAGGGAACACCTGTGAATGAAGAGAGCTGCGTGGAGTTTTCTCTCGATCTCCCCCACGCACTGACAATGGTTCCGGAATCCTGAGCGTGGGGAGGTTCCACCAACGGTCGGCAGCACGTGGGTTCTAACGGAATGCCTAAGCTCATCTCCCCTGAGGCTTTTCCTAAATTCTCTGTGCCAGGGAATGCTAGGGGTGATTGCAGGATATCCCAGTGTCAGAGGCTGCTTCCCCAAGGTCAGGGAAGGTATTTCTCGGACTTCCCCGAGCAGGGAACACCTGTGACTGAAGAGAGCTGCGTGGAGTTGTCTCTCGAGCTCCCCCACGCACTGACAATGGTTCCGGAATCCTGAGCGTGGGGAGGTTCCACCAACGGTCGGCAGCGCGTGGGTTCAAACAGAATGCCTAAGCTCGTCTCCCCTGAGGCTTTTCCTAATGTCTCTGTGCCAGGGAATGCTAGGGGTGATGGCAGGATATCCCAGTGTCAGAGGCTGCCTCCCCAAGGTCAGGGAAGATATTTCTCGGACTTCCCCGAACAGGGAACACCTATGACTGAAGAGAGCTGCGTGGAGATGTCTCTCGAGCTCCCCCACGCACTGAAAATGGTTCCGGAATCCTGAGCGTGGGGAGGTTCCAACAACGGTCGGCAGCGCGTCGGTTCTAACGGAATGCATAAGCTCGTCTCCCCTGAGGGTTTTCCTAATGTCTCTGTGCCAGGGAATGCTAGGGGTGATTGCAGGATATCCCAGTGTCAGAAGCTGCGTCCCCAAGGTCAGGGAAGGTATTTCTCGGACTTCCCCGAACAGGGAACACCTGTGACTGAAGAGAGCTGTGTGGAGTTTTCTCTCGAGCTCCCCCACGCACTGACAATGGTTCCGGAATCCTGAGCGTGGGGAGGTTCCACCAACGGTCGGCAGCGCGTGGGTTCTAACGGAATGCCTAAGCTCGTCTCCCCTGCGGGTTTCCTAATTTCTCTGTGCCAGGGAATGCTAGGGGTGATTGCAGGATATCCCAGTGTCAGAGGCTGCCTCCCCAAATTCAGGGAAGGTATTTCTCGGACTTCCCTGAACAGGGAACACCTGTGACTGAAGAGAGCTTCGTGGAGTTGTATCTCGAGCTCACCCACGCACTGACAATGGTTCCGGAATCCTGAGCTTGGGGAGGTCCCACCAACGGTCGGCAGCGCGTGGGTTCTAACGGAATGCCTAAGCTCGCCTCCCAAGCGGGTTTTCCTAATGTCTCTGTGCCAGGGAATGCTAGGGGTGATTGCAGGATATCCCAGTGTCAGAGGCTGCCTCCCCAAGGTCAGGGAAGTTATTTCTCGGACTTCCCCGAACAGGGAACACCTGTGACTGAAGAGAGCAGCGTGGAGTTGTCTCTCGAGCTCCCCCACACACTGACAATGGTTCCGGAATCCTGAGCGTGGGGAGGTTCCACCAACGGTCGGCAGCGCGTGGGTTCTAACGGAATGCCTAAGCTCGTCTCCCCTGAGGGTTTTCCTCATGTCTCTGTGCCAGGGAATGCTAGGGGTGATTGCAGGATATCCCAGTGTCAGAGGCTGCCTCACCAAGGTCAGGGACAGTATTTCTCGGACTTCCCCGAACAGGGAACACCTGTGACTGAAGAGAGCTGCGTGGAGTTGTCTCTCGATCTCCCCCACGCACTGAAAATGTTTCCGGAATCCTGAGCGTGGGGAGGTTCCACCAACGGTCGGCAGCGCGTGGGTTCTAACGGAATGCCTAAGCTCATCTCCCCTGAGGCTTTTCCTAAATTCTCTGTGCCAGGGAATGCTAGGGGTGATTGCAGGATATCCCAGTGTCAGAGGCTGCCTCCCCAAGGTCAGGGAAGTTATTTCTCGGACTTCCCCGAGCAGGGAACACCTGTGACTGAAGAGAGCTGCGTGGAGTTGTCTCTCGAGATCCCCCACGCACTGACAATGGTTCCGGAATCCTGAGCGTGGGGAGGTTCCACCAACGGTCGGCAGCGCGTGGGTTGTAACAGAATGCCTAAGCTCGTCTCCCCTGAGGGTTTTCCAAATGTCTCTGTGCCAGGGAATGCTAGGGGTGATTACAGGATATCCCAGTGTCAGAGGCTGCCTCCCCAAGGTCAGGGAAGATATTTCTCGGACTTCCCCGAACAGGGAACACCTATGACTGAAGAGAGCTGCGTGGAGTTGTCTCTCGAGCTCCCCCACGCACTGAAAATGGTTCCGGAATCCTGAGCGTGGGGAGGTTCCAACAACGGTCGGCAGCGCGTGGGTTCTAACGGAATGCCTAGGCTCGTCTCCCCTGAGGGTTTTCCTAATGTCTCTGTGCCAGGGAATGCTAGGGGTGATTGCAGGATATCCCAGTGTCAGAAGCTGCGTCCCCAAGGTCAGGGAAGGTATTTCTCGGACTTCCCCGAACAGGGAACACCTGTGACTGAAGAGAGCTGTGTGGAGTTTTCTCTCGAGCTCCCCCACGCACTGACAATGGTTCCGGAATCCTGAGCGTGGGGAGGTTCCACCAACGGTCGGCAGCGCGTGGGTTCTAACGGAATGCCTAAGCTCGTCTCCCCTGCGGGTTTCCTAATGTCTCTGTGCCAGGGAATGCTAGGGGTGATTGCAGGATATCCCAGTGTCAGAGGCTGCCTCCCCAAATTCAAGGAAGGTATTTCTCGGACTTCCCCGAACAGGGAACACCTGTGACTGAAGAGAGCTTCGTGGAGTTGTATCTCGAGCTCACCCACGCACTGACAATGGTTCCGGAATCCTGAGCTTGGGGAGGTCCCACCAACGGTCGGCAGCGCGTGGGTTCTAACGGAATGCCTAAGCTCGCCTCCCCAGCGGGTTTTCCTAATGTCTCTGTGCCAGGGAATGATAGGGGTGATTGCAGGATATCCCAGTGTCAGAGGCTGCCTCCCCAAGGTCAGGGAAGTTATTTCTCGGACTTCCCCGAACAGGGAACACCTGTGACTGAAGAGAGCAGCGTGGAGTTGTCTCTCGAGCTCCCCCACACACTGACAATGGTTCCGGAATCCTGAGCGTGGGGAGGTTCCACCAACGGTCGGCAGCGCGTGGGTTCTAACGGAATGCCTAAGCTCGTCTCCCCTGAGGGTTTTCCTCATGTCTCTGTGCCAGGGAATGCTAGGGGTGATTGCAGGATATCCCAGTGTCAGAGGCTGCCTCAACAAGGTCAGGGACAGTATTTCTCGGACTTCCCCGAACAGGGAACACCTGTGACTGAAGAGAGCTGCGTGGAGTTGTCTCTCGATCTCCCCCACGCACTGACAATGGTTCCGGAATCCTGAGCGTGGGGAGGTTCCACCAACGGTCGGCAGCGCGTGGGTTCTAACGGAATGCCTAAGCTCGTCTCCCCTGAGGGTTTTCCTCATGTCTCTGTGCCAGGGAATGCTAGGGGTGATTGCAGGATATCCCAGTGTCAGAGGCTGCCTCACCAAGGTCAGGGACAGTATTTCTCGGACTTCCCCGAACAGGGAACACCTGTGACTGAAGAGAGCTGCGTGGAGTTGTCTCTCGATCTCCCCCACGCACTGACAATGGTTCCGTAATCCTGAGCGTGGGGAGGTTCCACCAACGGTCGGCAGCACGTGGGTTCTAACGGAATGCCTAAGCTCATCTCCCCTGAGGCTTTTCCTAAATTCTCTGTGCCAGGGAATGCTAGGGGTGATTGCAGGATATCCCAGTGTCAGAGGCTGCCTCCCCAAGGTAAGGGAAGGTATTTCTCGGACTTCCCCGAGCAGGGAACACCTGTGACTGAAGAGAGCTGCGTGGAGTTGTCTCTCGAGCTCCCCCACGCACTGACAATGGTTCCGGAATCCTGAGCGTGGGGAGGTTCCACCAACGGTCGGCAGCGCGTGGGTTCTAACAGAATGCCTAAGCTCGTCTCCCCTGAGGGTTTTCCAAATGTCTCTGTGCCAGGGAATGCTAGGGGTGATTACAGGATATCCCAGTGTCAGAGGCTGCCTCCCCAAGGTCAGGGAAGATATTTCTCGGACTTCCCCGGACAGGGAACACCTATGACTGAAGAGAGCTGCGTGGAGTTGTCTCTCGAGCTCCCCCACGCACTGAAAATGTTTCCGGAATCCTGAGCGTGGGGAGGTTCCAACAACGGTCGGCAGCGCGTGGGTTCTAACGGAATGCCTAAGCTCGTCTCCCCTGAGGGTTTTCCTAATGTCTCTGTGCCAGGGAATGCTAGGGGTGATTGCAGGATATCCCAGTGTCAGAAGCTGCGTCCCCAAGGTCAGGGAAGGTATTTCTCGGACTTCCCCGAACAGGGAACACCTGTGACTGAAGAGAGCTGTGTGGAGTTTTCTCTCGAGCTCCCCCACGCACTGACAATGGTTCCGGAATCCTGAGCGTGGGGAGGTTCCACCAACGGTCGGCAGCGCGTGGGTTCTAACGGAATGCCTAAGCTCGTCTCCCCTGCGTGTTTCCTAATGTCTCTGTGCCAGGGAATGCTAGGGGTGATTGCAGGATATCCCAGTGTCAGAGGCTGCCTCCCCAAATTCAGGGAAGGTATTTCTCGGACTTCCCCGAACAGGGAACACCTGTGACTGAAGAGAGCTTCGTGGAGTTGTATCTCGAGCTCACCCACGCACTGACAATGGTTCCGGAATCCTGAGCTTGGGGAGGTCCCACCAACGGTCGGCAGCGCGTGGGTTCTAACGGAATGCCTAAGCTCGCCTCCCCAGCGGGTTTTCCTAATGTCTCTGTGCCAGGGAATGCTAGGGGTGATTGCAGGATATCCCAGTGTCAGAGGCTGCCTCCCCAAGGTCAGGGAAGTTATTTCTCGGACTTCCCCGAACAGGGAACTCCTGTGACTGAAGAGAGCAGCGTGGAGTTGTCTCTCGAGCTCCCCCACACACTGACAATGGTTCCGGAATCCTGAGCGTGGGGAGGTTCCACCAACGGTCGGCAGCGCGTGGGTTCTAACGGAATGCCTAAGCTCGTCTCCCCTGAGGGTTTTCCTAATGTCTCTGTGCCAGGGAATGCTAGGGGTGATTGCAGGATATCCCAGTGTCAGAGGCTGCCTCCCCAAGGTCAGGGAAGTTATTTCTCGGACTTCCCCGAACAGGGAACACCTGTGACTGAAGAGAGCAGCGTGGAGTTGTCTCTCGAGCTCCCCCACACACTGACAATGGTTCCGGAATCCTGAGCGTGGGGAGGTTCCACCAACGGTCGGCAGCGCGTGGGTTCTAACGGAATGCCTAAGCTCGTCTCCCCTGAGGGTTTTCCTCATGTCTCTGTGCCAGGGAATGCTAGGGGTGATTGCAGGATATCCCAGTGTCAGAGGCTGCCTCACCAAGGTCAGGGACAGTATTTCTCGGACTTCCCCGAACAGGGAACACCTGTGACTGAAGAGAGCTGCGTGGAGTTGTCTCTCGATCTCCCCCACGCACTGAAAATGGTTCCGGAATCCTGAGCGTGGGGAGGTTCCACCAACGGTCGGCAGCGCGTGGGTTCTAACGGAATGCCTAAGCTCATCTCCCCTGAGGCTTTTCCTAAATTCTCTGTGCCAGGGAATGCTAGGGGTGATTGCAGGATATCCCAGTGTCAGAGGCTGCCTCCCCAAGGTCAGGGAAGTTATTTCTCGGACTTCCCCGAGCAGGGAACACCTGTGACTGAAGAGAGCTGCGTGGAGTTGTCTCTCGAGATCCCCCACGCACTGACAATGGTTCCGGAATCCTGAGCGTGGGGAGGTTCCACCAACGGTCGGCAGCGCGTGGGTTGTAACAGAATGCCTAAGCTCGTCTCCCCTGAGGGTTTTCCAAATGTCTCTGTGCCAGGGAATGCTAGGGGTGATTACAGGATATCCCAGTGTCAGAGGCTGCCTCCCCAAGGTCAGGGAATATATTTCTCGGACTTCCCCGAACAGGGAACACCTATGACTGAAGAGAGCTGCGTGGAGTTGTCTCTCGAGCTCCCCCACGCACTGAAAATGGTTCCGGAATCCTGAGCGTGGGGAGGTTCCAACAACGGTCGGCAGCGCGTGGGTTCTAACGGAATGCCTAGGCTCGTCTCCCCTGAGGGTTTTCCTAATGTCTCTGTGCCAGGGAATGCTAGGGGTGATTGCAGGATATCCCAGTGTCAGAAGCTGCGTCCCCAAGGTCAGGGAAGGTATTTCTCGGACTTCCCCGAACAGGGAACACCTGTGACTGAAGAGAGCTGTGTGGAGTTTTCTCTCGAGCTCCCCCACGCACTGACAATGGTTCCGGAATCCTGAGCGTGGGGAGGTTCCACCAACGGTCGGCAGCGCGTGGGTTCTAACGGAATGCCTAAGCTCGTCTCCCCTGCGGGTTTCCTAATGTCTCTGTGCCAGGGAATGCTAGGGGTGATTGCAGGATATCCCAGTGTCAGAGGCTGCCTCCCCAAATTCAGGGAAGGTATTTCTCGGACTTCCCCGAACAGGGAACACCTGTGACTGAAGAGAGCTTCGTGGAGTTGTATCTCGAGCTCACCCACGCACTGACAATGGTTCCGGAATCCTGAGCTTGGGGAGGTCCCACCAACGGTCGGCAGCGCGTGGGTTCTAACGGAATGCCTAAGCTCGCCTCCCCAGCGGGTTTTCCTAATGTCTCTGTGCCAGGGAATGCTAGGGGTGATTGCAGGATATCCCAGTGTCAGAGGCTGCCTCCCCAAGGTCAGGGAAGTTATTTCTCGGACTTCCCCGAACAGGGAACACCTGTGACTGAAGAGAGCTGCGTGGAGTTGTCTCTCGATCTCCCCCACGCACTGACAATGGTTCCGTAATCCTGAGCGTGGGGAGGTTCCACCAACGGTCGGCAGCACGTGGGTTCTAACGGAATGCCTAAGCTCATCTCCCCTGAGGCTTTTCCTAAATTCTCTGTGCCAGGGAATGCTAGGGGTGATTGCAGGATATCCCAGTGTCAGAGGCTGCCTCCCCAAGGTCAGGGAAGGTATTTCTCGGACTTCCCCGAGCAGGGAACACCTGTGACTGAAGAGAGCTGCGTGGAGTTGTCTCTCGAGCTCCCCCACGCACTGACAATGGTTCCGGAATCCTGAGCGTGGGGAGGTTCCACCAACGGTCGGCAGCGCGTGGGATCTAACAGAATGCCTAAGCTCGTCTCCCCTGAGGGTTTTCCAAATGTCTCTGTGCCAGGGAATGCTAGGGGTGATTACAGGATATCCCAGTGTCAGAGGCTGCCTCCCCAAGGTCAGGGAAGATATTTCTCGGACTTCCCCGAACAGGGAACACCTATGACTGAAGAGAGCTGCGTGGAGTTGTCTCTCGAGCTCCCCCACGCACTGACAATGGTTCCGGAATCCTGAGCGTGGGGAGGTTCCACCAACGGTCGGCAGCGCGTGGGTTCTAACGGAATGCCTAAGCTCGTCTCCCCTGCGTGTTTCCTAATGTCTCTGTGCCAGGGAATGCTAGGGGTGATTGCAGGATATCCCAGTGTCAGAGGCTGCCTCCCCAAATTCAGGGAAGGTATTTCTCGGACTTCCCCGAACAGGGAACACCTGTGACTGAAGAGAGCTTCGTGGAGTTGTATCTCGAGCTCACCCACGCACTGACAATGGTTCCGGAATCCTGAGCTTGGGGAGGTCCCACCAACGGTCGGCAGCGCGTGGGTTCTAACGGAATGCCTAAGCTCGCCTCCCCAGCGGGTTTTCCTAATGTCTCTGTGCCAGGGAATGCTAGGGGTGATTGCAGGATATCCCAGTGTCAGAGGCTGCCTCCCCAAGGTCAGGGAAGTTATTTCTCGGACTTCCCCGAACAGGGAACACCTGTGACTGAAGAGAGCAGCGTGGAGTTGTCTCTCGAGCTCCCCCACACACTGACAATGGTTCCGGAATCCTGAGCGTGGGGAGGTTCCACCAACGGTCGGCAGCGAGTGGGTTCTAACGGAATGCCTAAGCTCGTCTCCCCTGAGGGTTTTCCTAATGTCTCTGTGCCAGGGAATGCTAGGGGTGATTCCAGGATATCCCAGTGTCAGAGGCTGCCTCACCAAGGTCAGGGACAGTATTTCTCGGACTTCCCCGAACAGGGAACACCTGTGACTGAAGAGAGCTGCGTGGAGTTGTCTTTCGATCTCCCCCACGCACTGACAATGGTTCCGGAATCCTGAGCGTGGGGAGGTTCCACCAGCGGTCGGCAGCACGTGGGTTCTAACGGAATGCCTAAGCTCATCTCCCCTGAGGCTTTTCCTAAATTCTCTGTGCCAGGGAATGCTAGGGGTGATTGCAGGATATCCCAGTGTCAGAGGCTGCCTCCCCAAGGTCAGGGAAGGTATTTCTCGGGCTTCCCCGAACAGGGAACAACTGTGACTGAAGAGAGCTGCGTGGAGTTGTCTCTCGAGCTCCCCCACGCACTGACAATGGTTCCGGAATCCTGAGCGTGGGGAGGTTTCACCAACGGTCGGCAGCTCATGGGTTCTAACGGAATGCCTAAGCTCGTCTCCCCTGAGGCTTTTCCTAATTTCTCTGTGCCAGGGAATGCTAGGGGTGATTGCAGGATATCCCAGTGTCAGGGGCTGCCTCCCAATGGTCAGGGAAGGTATTTCTCGGTCTTCCCCGAACAGTGAACACCTGTGACTGAAGAGAGCTGCGTGGAGTTGTCTCTCGATTTCCCCCACGCACAGACAATGTTTCCGGAATCCTGAGCGTGGGGAGGTTCCACCAACTGTCGGCAGCGCGTGGGTTCTAACGGAATGCCTAAGCTCGTCTCCCCTGAGGATTTTCCTAATGTCTCTGTGCCAGGGAATGCTAGGGGTGATTGCAGGATATCCCAGTGTCAGAGGCTGCCTCACCAAGGTCAGGGACAGTATTTCTCGGACTTCCCCGAACAGGGAACACCTGTGACTGAAGAGAGCTGCGTGGAGTTGTCTCTCGATCTCCCCCACGCACTGACAATGGTTCCGGAATCCTGAGCGTGGGGAGGTTACACCAACGGTCGGCAGCACGTGGGTTCTAACGGAATGCCTAAGCTCATCTCCCCTGAGGCTTTTCCTAAATTCTCTGTGCCAGGGAATGCTAGGGGTGATTGCAGGATATCCCAGTGTCAGAGGCTGCCTCCCCAAGGTCAGGGAAGGTATTTCTCGGACTTCCCCGAACAGGGAACACCTGTGACTGAAGAGAGCTGCGTGGAGTTGTCTCTCGAGCTCCCCCACGCACTGACAATGGTTCCGGAATCCTGAGCGTGGGGAGGTTCCACCAACGGTCGGCAGCGAGTGGGTTCTAACGGAATGACTAAGCTCGTCTCCCCTGAGGGTTTTCCTAATGTCTCTGTGCCAGGGAATGTTAACGTGATTGCAGGATATCCCAGTGTCAGAGGCTGCCTCCCCAAGTTCAGGGAAGGTTTTTCTTGGACTTCCCCGAACAGGGAAAACCTGTGACTGAAGAGAGATGCGTGGAGTTGTCTCTCGAGCTCCCCCACGCACTGACAATGGTTCCGGAATCCTGAGCGTGGGGAGGTTCCACCAACGGTCGTCAAAGTGATGGTTCTAACGGAATGCCTAAGCTCGTCTCCCCTGAGGGTTTTCCTAATGTCTCTGTGCCAGGGAATGCTAGGGGTGATTGCAGAATATCCCAGTGTCAGAGGCTGCGTCCCCAAAGTTAGGGAAGATATTTCTCGGACTTCCGCGAACAGGGAACACCTGTGACTGAAGAGAGCTTCGTGGAGTTTTCTCTCGAGCTCCCCCACGCACTGACAATGGTTCCGGAAACCTGAGCGTGGAGAGGGTCCACCAACGGTCCGCAGCGCGTGGGTTCTAACGGAATGCCTAAGCTCGTCTCCTCTGAGGGTTTTCCTAATGTCTCTGTGCCAGGGAATGCTAGGGGTGATTGCAGGATATCCCAGTGTCAGAGGCTGCCTCCCCAAGGTTACGGAAGGTATTTCTCGGACTTTGGCTAACAGGGAACACCTGTGACTGAAGAGAGCTGCGCGGAGTTGTCTCTCGAGCTCCCCCACGCACTGACAATGGTTCCGGAATCCTGAGCGTGGGGAGGTTCCACCAACGGTCGGCAGCGCGTGTGTTCTAACGGAATGCCTAAGCTCGTCTCCCCTGAGGGTTTTCCTAATATCTCTGTGCCAGGGAATGCTAGGGGTGATTGCAGGATATCCCAGTGTCCGAGGCTGCCTCCCCAAGGTCAGGGAAGGTATTTCTCGGACTTCCCCGAACAGGGAACACCTGTGACTGAAGAGAGCTGCGTGGAGATATCTCTCGATGTCCCCCACGTACTGACAATTGTTCCGGAATCCTGAGCGTGGGGAGGTTCCACCAACGGTCGGCAGCGCGTGGGTTCTAACGGAATGCCTAAGCTCGTCTCCCCTGAAGGCTTTCCTAATGTCTCTGTGCCAGGGAATGCTAGGGCTGATTGCAGGATATCCCAGTGTCCGAGGCTGCCTCCCCAAGGTCAGGGAAGTTATTTCTCAAACTTCCCCGAACAGGGAACACCTGTGACTGAAGAGAGCTTCGTGGAGTTGTCTCTCGAGCTCCCCCACGCACTGACAATTGTTCCGGAATCCTGAGCGTGGGGAGGTTCCACCAACGGTCGGCAGCGAGTGGGTTCTAACGGAATGACTAAGCTCGTCTCCCCTGAGGGTTTTCCTAATGTCTCTGTGCCAGGGAATGTTAACGTGATTGCAGGATATCCCAGTGTCAGAGGCTGCCTCCCCAAGTTCAGGGAAGGTTTTTCTTGGACTTCCCCGAACAGGGAAAACCTGTGACTGAAGAGAGATGCGTGGAGTTGTCTCTCGAGCTCCCCCACGCACTGACAATGGTTCCGGAATCCTGAGCGTGGGGAGGTTCCACCAACGGTCGTCAAAGTGATGGTTCTAACGGAATGCCTAAGCTCGTCTCCCCTGAGGGTTTTCCTAATGTCTCTGTGCCAGGGAATGCTAGGGGTGATTGCAGAATATCCCAGTGTCAGAGGCTGCGTCCCCAAAGTTAGGGAAGATATTTCTCGGACTTCCGCGAACAGGGAACACCTGTGACTGAAGAGAGCTTCGTGGAGTTTTCTCTCGAGCTCCCCCACGCACTGACAATGGTTCCGGAAACCTGAGCGTGGAGAGGGTCCACCAACGGTCCGCAGCGCGTGGGTTCTAACGGAATGCCTAAGCTCGTCTCCTCTGAGGGTTTTCCTAATGTCTCTGTGCCAGGGAATGCTAGGGGTGATTGCAGGATATCCCAGTGTCCGAGGCTGCCTCCCCAAATTCAGGGAAAGTATTTCTCGGAATTCCCCGAACAGGGAACACCTGTGACTGAAGAGAGCTGCGTGGAGTTGTCTCTCGAGATCCCCCACACACTGAAAATCGTTCCGGAATCCTGAGCGTGGGGAGGTTTCACCAACGGTCGGCAGCGCGTGGGTTCTAATGGAACGACTAAGCTCGTCTCCCTTGAGGGTTTTCCTAATGTCTCTGTGCCAGGGAATGCTAGGGGTGATTGCAGGATATCCCAGTGTCCGAGGCTGCCTCCCCAAGTCAGGGAAGATATTTCTCGGACTTCCGCGAACAGGGAACACCTTTGACTGAAGACAGCTGCGTGGAGTTGTCTCTCGAGCTCCCCCACGCGCTGACAATGATTCCGGAATCATGAGCGTGGGGAGATTCCACCAACGGTCGACAGCGCGTCGGTTCTAACGGAATGCCTAAGCTCGTCTCCCCTGAGGATTTTCCTAATGTCCCTCTGCCAGGGAATGCTAGGGGTGATTGCAGGATATCCCAGTGTCTGAGGCTGCTTCCCAAGGTCAGGGAAGTTATTTCTCGGACTTCACCGAACAGGGAACACCTGTGACTGAAGAGAGCTGCGTGGAGTTGTCTCTTGTGGTCCCCCACGCAATGACAATGGTTCTGGAATCCTGAGCGTGGGGAGGTTCCACCAACGGTCGGCAGCGCGTGGGTTCTAACGGAATGCCTAAGCTCGTCTAACCTGAGGGATTTCCTAATATCCCTGTGCCAGGGAATGCTAGGGGTGATTGCAGGATATCCCAGTGTCAGAGGCTGCCTCCCCAAAGTCAGGGAAGGTTTTTCTCGGACTTCCCCGAACTGGGAACACCTGTGACTGAAGAGAGCTGCGTGGAGTTGTCTCTCGAGCTCCCCCACGCACTGACAATGGTTCCGGAATCCTGAGCGTGGGGAGGTTCCACCAACGGTCGGCAGCGCGTGGGTTCTAACGGAATGCCTAAGCTCGTCTCCCCTGAGGGTTTTCCTTATGTCTCTGTGCCAGGGAATGCTAGGGGTGATTGCAGGATATCCCAGTGTCCGAGGCTGCCTCCCCAAGGTCAGGGAATTTATTTCTCGGATTTCCCCGAACAGGGAACACCTGTGACTGAAGAGAGCTGCGTGGAGTTGTCTCTCGAGCTCCCCCACGCACTGACAATGTTTCCGGAATCCTGAGCGTGGGGAGGTTCCACCAACGGTCGTCAGCGCGTGGGTTCTAACGGAATGCCTAAGCTCGTCTCCCCTGAGGGTGTTCCTTATGTCTCTGTGCCAGGGAATGCTAGGGGTGATTGCAGGATATCCCAGTGTCCGAGGCTGCCTCCCCAAGGTCAGGGAAGTATTTCTCGTACTTCCCCGAACAGGGAACACCTGTGACTGAAGAGAGCTGAGTGGAGTTGTCTCTCGAGCTCCCCCACGCACTGACAATGGTTCCGGAATCCTGAGAGTGGGGAGGTTCCACCAACAGATGGCAGAGCGTGGGTTCTTAGAGAATGCCTAAGCTCGTCTCCCCTGAGGGTTTTCCTAATGTCTCTGTGCCAGGGAATGCTAGGGGTGTTTACAGGATATCCCAGTGTCAGAGGCTGCCTCCCCAAGTTCAGGGAAAGTATTTCTCGGACTTCCGCGAACATGGAACACCTGTGACTGAAGAGAGCTGCTTGGAGTTGTCTCTCGAGCTCCCCCACGCACTGACAATGGTTCCAAAATCCTGAGCGTGGGGAGGTTCCACCAACGGTCGGCAGCACGTGGGTTCTAACGGAATGCCTAAGCTCGTCTCCCCTGAGGGTTTTCCAAATGTCTCTGTGCCAGGGAATGCTAGGGGTGATTGCAGGATATCCCAGTGTCTGAGACTGCCTCCCAAAGTTCAGGAAGGTATTTCTCGGACTTCCCCAAACAGGGAACACCTGTGACTGAAGAGAGCTGCCTGGAGTTGTCTCTCGAGCTCCCCCACGCACAGACAATGGTTCCGGAATCCTGAGCCTGGGAAGGTTCCACCAACGGTCGGCAGCGCGTGGGTTCTAACGCAATGCCTAAGCTCGTCTCCCTTGAGGATTTTCCTAATATCTCTGTACCAGGTAATGCTAGGGGTGATTGCAGTATATCCCAGTGTCAGAGGCTGTCTCCCCTAGGTCAGGGAAAGAATTTCTCGGACTTCCCCGAACAGGGAACACCTGTGACTGAAGAGAGCTGCGTGGAGTTGTCTCTCGAGCTTCCCCACGCACTGACAATATTTCCGGAATCCTGAGCGTGGGGAGGTTCCATCAATTGTCGGCAGCGTGTGGGTTCTAACAGAATGCCTAAGTTCGTCTCCCCTGAGTGTTTTCCTAATATCTCTGTGCCAGGGAATGCTATGGGTGATTGCAGGATATCCCAGTGTCAGATGCTGCCTCCCCAAGGTCAGGGAAGCTATTTCTCGGACTTCCCCGAACAGGGAACACCTGTGACTGAAGAGAGCTGCGTGGAGTTGTCTCTCGATTTCCACACGCACTGACAATGGTTCTGGAATCCTGAGCGTGGGGAGGTTCCACCAGCGGTCGGCAGCACGTGGGTTCTAACGGAATGCTTATGCTCGTCTCCCCTGAGGTTTTCCTAATGTCTCTGTGCCAGGGAAAGCTAGGGGTGATTGCAGGATATCCCAGTGCCCGAGGGTGCCTCCCGAAACTCAGGAAAAGTATTCCTCGGACTTCCCCGAACAGGGAACACCTGTGACTGAAGAGAGCTGCCTGGAGTTGTCTCTCGAGCTCCCCCACGCACTGACAATGCTTCCGGAATCCTGAGCGTGGGGAGGTACCACCAACGGTCGGCAGCGCGTGGGTTCTAACGGAATGCCTAAGCTCGTCTCCCCTGAGGATTTTCCTAATGTCCCTGTGCCAGGGAATGCTAGGGGTGATTGCAGGATATCCCAGTGTCTGAGACTGCCTCCCCAAGTTCAGGAAGGTATTTCTCGGGCTTCCCCGAACAGGGAACACCTGTGACTGAAGAGAGCTGCGTGGAGTTGTCTCTCGAGCTCCCCCACGCACTGACAATGTTTCCGGAATCCTGAGCGTGGGGAGGTTCCACCAACTGTCGGCAGCACGTGGGTTCTAACGGAATGCCTAAGCTCGTCTCCCCTGAGGGTTTTCCTAATGTCTCTGTGCCAGGGAATTATAGGGGTGATGGCAGGATATCCCAGTGTCCGAGGCTGCCTCCCCAAGTCAGGAAAACAATTTCTCGGACTTCCCCGAACAGGAAACACCTGTGACTGAAGTTAGCTGCGTGGAGTTGTCTCTCGAGCTCCCCCACGCACTGACAATGGTTCCGGACTCCTGAGCGTGGGGAGGTTCCACCAACGGTCGGCAGCGCGTGGGTTCTAACGGAATGCCTAAGCTCGTCTCCCCTGAGGGTTTTCCTAATATCTCTGTGCCAGGGAATGCTAGGGGTGATTGCAGGATATCCCAGTGTCCGAGGCTGCCTCCCCAAGGTCAGGGAAGGTATTTCTCGGACTTCCGCGAACAGGGAACACATGTGACTGAAGAGAGCTGAGTGGAGTTGTCTCTCGAGCTCCCCCACGCACTGACAATGGTTCCGGAATCCTGAGCGTAGGGAGGTTCCACCAACGTTCGGCAGCGCGTGGGTTCTAACGGAATGCCTAAGCTCGTATCCCCTGAGGTTTTTCCTAATGTCTCTGTGCCAGGGAATGCTTGGGTTGATTGCAGGATATCCCAGTGTCTGAGGCTGCCTCCCCAAGGTCATGGAAGGTATTTCTCGGACTTCCCTGAACAGGGAACACCTGTGACTGAAGAGAGCTGCGTGGAATTGTCTCTCGAGCTCCCCCACGTACTGACAATTGTTCCGGAATCATGAGGGTGGAGAGGTTCCACCAAAGGTCGGCAGCGCGTGGGTTCTAACGGAATGCCTAAGCTCGTCTCCCCTTAAGCTTTTCCTAATGTCTCTGTGTCAGGGAATGCTAGGGGTGATTTCAGGATATCCCAGTGTCCGAGATTGCCTAGTCAAGGTCAGGGAAGATATTTCTCGGACTTCCCCGAACAGGGAACACCTGTGAGTGAAGAGAGCTGCGTGGAGTTGTCTCTCGAGCTCCCCCACGCACTGACAATGTTTCCGGAATCCTGAGCGTGGGAAGTTTCCACCAACGGTCGGCAGCCTGTGGGTTCTAACGGAAAGCCTAAGCTCGTCTCCCCTAAGTTTTTTCCTAATTTCTATGAGCCAGGGAATGCTAGGGGTGATTGCAGGATATCCCAGGGTCAGAGGCTGCCTCCCCAATGTCAGGAAAGTTATTTCTCAGACTTCCCCGAGCAGGGAGCACCTGTGACTGAAGAGAGCTGCGTGGAGTTTTCTCTCGAGTTCCCCACGCACTGACATTTTTTCCGGAATCCTGAGCGTGGGGAGGTTCCACCAACGGTCGGCAGCTCGTGGGTTCAAACGGAATGCCTAAACTCGTCTCCCCTGAGGGTTTTCCTAATGTCTCTGTGCCAGGGAATGCTAGGGGTGATTACAGGTTATCCCAGTTTCCGAGGCTGACTCCCCAAGTTCAGGGAAGTTATTTCTCGGACTTCCGCGAACAGGGAACTCCTGTGACTGAAGAGAGCTGCGTGGAGTTGTCTCTCGAGCTCCCCCACACACTGAAAATTGTTCCGGAATCCTGAGCGTGTGGAGGTTCCACAAACGGTCGGCAGCGCGTGGGTTCTAACGGAATGCCTAAGCTCGTCTCCCCTGAGTGTTTTCCTAATGTCTCTGTGCCAGGGAATGCTAGGGGTGATTGCAGGATATCCCAGTGTCCGAGGCTGCCTCCCCAAGGTCAGGGAAGGTATTTCTCGGACTTCCCCGAACAGGGAACACCTTTGACTGAAGAGAGCTGCGTGGAGTTGTCTCGCGAGCTCCCCCACGCACTGACAATGTTTCCGGAATCCTGAGGGTGGGTAGGTTCCACCAAAGGTCGGCAGCGCTTGGGTTCTAACGGAATGCCTAAGCTCGTCTCCCCTGACTTTTTTCCTAATGTCTCTGTGCCAGGGAATGCTAGGGGTGATTGCAGGATATCCCAGTGTCAGAGGCTGCCTCCCCAAGGTTACGGAAGGTATTTCTCGGACTTTGGCTAACAGGGAACACCTGTGACTGAAGAGAGCTGCGCGGAGTTGTCTCTCGAGCTCCCCCACGCACTGACAATGGTTCCGGAATCCTGAGCGTGGGGAGGTTCCACCAACGGTCGGCAGCGCGTGTGTTCTAACGGAATGCCTAAGCTCGTCTCCCCTGAGGGTTTTCCTAATATCTCTGTGCCAGGGAATGCTAGGGGTGATTGCAGGATATCCCAGTGTCCGAGGCTGCCTCCCCAAGGTCAGGGAAGGTATTTCTCGGACTTCCCCGAACAGGGAACACCTGTGACTGAAGAGAGCTGCGTGGAGATATCTCTCGATGTCCCCCACGTACTGACAATTGTTCCGGAATCCTGAGCGTGGGGAGGTTCCACCAACGGTCGGCAGCGCGTGGGTTCTAACGGAATGCCTAAGCTCGTCTCCCCTGAAGGCTTTCCTAATGTCTCTGTGCCAGGGAATGCTAGGGCTGATTGCAGGATATCCCAGTGTCCGAGGCTGCCTCCCCAAGGTCAGGGAAGTTATTTCTCAAACTTCCCCGAACAGGGAACACCTGTGACTGAAGAGAGCTTCGTGGAGTTGTCTCTCGAGCTCCCCCACGCACTGACAATTGTTCCGGAATCCTGAGCGTGGGGAGGTTCCACCAACGGTCGGCAGCGAGTGGGTTCTAACGGAATGACTAAGCTCGTCTCCCCTGAGGGTTTTCCTAATGTCTCTGTGCCAGGGAATGTTAACGTGATTGCAGGATATCCCAGTGTCAGAGGCTGCCTCCCCAAGTTCAGGGAAGGTTTTTCTTGGACTTCCCCGAACAGGGAAAACCTGTGACTGAAGAGAGATGCGTGGAGTTGTCTCTCGAGCTCCCCCACGCACTGACAATGGTTCCGGAATCCTGAGCGTGGGGAGGTTCCACCAACGGTCGTCAAAGTGATGGTTCTAACGGAATGCCTAAGCTCGTCTCCCCTGAGGGTTTTCCTAATGTCTCTGTGCCAGGGAATGCTAGGGGTGATTGCAGAATATCCCAGTGTCAGAGGCTGCGTCCCCAAAGTTAGGGAAGATATTTCTCGGACTTCCGCGAACAGGGAACACCTGTGACTGAAGAGAGCTTCGTGGAGTTTTCTCTCGAGCTCCCCCACGCACTGACAATGGTTCCGGAAACCTGAGCGTGGAGAGGGTCCACCAACGGTCCGCAGCGCGTGGGTTCTAACGGAATGCCTAAGCTCGTCTCCTCTGAGGGTTTTCCTAATGTCTCTGTGCCAGGGAATGCTAGGGGTGATTGCAGGATATCCCAGTGTCAGAGGCTGCCTCCCCAAGGTTACGGAAGGTATTTCTCGGACTTTGGCTAACAGGGAACACCTGTGACTGAAGAGAGCTGCGCGGAGTTGTCTCTCGAGCTCCCCCACGCACTGACAATGGTTCCGGAATCCTGAGCGTGGGGAGGTTCCACCAACGGTCGGCAGCGCGTGTGTTCTAACGGAATGCCTAAGCTCGTCTCCCCTGAGGGTTTTCCTAATATCTCTGTGCCAGGGAATGCTAGGGGTGATTGCAGGATATCCCAGTGTCCGAGGCTGCCTCCCCAAGGTCAGGGAAGGTATTTCTCGGACTTCCCCGAACAGGGAACACCTGTGACTGAAGAGAGCTGCGTGGAGATATCTCTCGATGTCCCCCACGTACTGACAATTGTTCCGGAATCCTGAGCGTGGGGAGGTTCCACCAACGGTCGGCAGCGCGTGGGTTCTAACGGAATGCCTAAGCTCGTCTCCCCTGAAGGCTTTCCTAATGTCTCTGTGCCAGGGAATGCTAGGGCTGATTGCAGGATATCCCAGTGTCCGAGGCTGCCTCCCCAAGGTCAGGGAAGTTATTTCTCAAACTTCCCCGAACAGGGAACACCTGTGACTGAAGAGAGCTTCGTGGAGTTGTCTCTCGAGCTCCCCCACGCACTGACAATTGTTCCGGAATCCTGAGCGTGGGGAGGTTCCACCAACGGTCGGCAGCGAGTGGGTTCTAACGGAATGACTAAGCTCGTCTCCCCTGAGGGTTTTCCTAATGTCTCTGTGCCAGGGAATGTTAACGTGATTGCAGGATATCCCAGTGTCAGAGGCTGCCTCCCCAAGTTCAGGGAAGGTTTTTCTTGGACTTCCCCGAACAGGGAAAACCTGTGACTGAAGAGAGATGCGTGGAGTTGTCTCTCGAGCTCCCCCACGCACTGACAATGGTTCCGGAATCCTGAGCGTGGGGAGGTTCCACCAACGGTCGTCAAAGTGATGGTTCTAACGGAATGCCTAAGCTCGTCTCCCCTGAGGGTTTTCCTAATGTCTCTGTGCCAGGGAATGCTAGGGGTGATTGCAGAATATCCCAGTGTCAGAGGCTGCGTCCCCAAAGTTAGGGAAGATATTTCTCGGACTTCCGCGAACAGGGAACACCTGTGACTGAAGAGAGCTTCGTGGAGTTTTCTCTCGAGCTCCCCCACGCACTGACAATGGTTCCGGAAACCTGAGCGTGGAGAGGGTCCACCAACGGTCCGCAGCGCGTGGGTTCTAACGGAATGCCTAAGCTCGTCTCCTCTGAGGGTTTTCCTAATGTCTCTGTGCCAGGGAATGCTAGGGGTGATTGCAGGATATCCCAGTGTCCGAGGCTGCCTCCCCAAATTCAGGGAAAGTATTTCTCGGAATTCCCCGAACAGGGAACACCTGTGACTGAAGAGAGCTGCGTGGAGTTGTCTCTCGAGATCCCCCACACACTGAAAATCGTTCCGGAATCCTGAGCGTGGGGAGGTTTCACCAACGGTCGGCAGCGCGTGGGTTCTAATGGAACGACTAAGCTCGTCTCCCTTGAGGGTTTTCCTAATGTCTCTGTGCCAGGGAATGCTAGGGGTGATTGCAGGATATCCCAGTGTCCGAGGCTGCCTCCCCAAGTCAGGGAAGATATTTCTCGGACTTCCGCGAACAGGGAACACCTTTGACTGAAGACAGCTGCGTGGAGTTGTCTCTCGAGCTCCCCCACGCGCTGACAATGATTCCGGAATCATGAGCGTGGGGAGATTCCACCAACGGTCGACAGCGCGTCGGTTCTAACGGAATGCCTAAGCTCGTCTCCCCTGAGGATTTTCCTAATGTCCCTCTGCCAGGGAATGCTAGGGGTGATTGCAGGATATCCCAGTGTCTGAGGCTGCTTCCCAAGGTCAGGGAAGTTATTTCTCGGACTTCACCGAACAGGGAACACCTGTGACTGAAGAGAGCTGCGTGGAGTTGTCTCTTGTGGTCCCCCACGCAATGACAATGGTTCTGGAATCCTGAGCGTGGGGAGGTTCCACCAACGGTCGGCAGCGCGTGGGTTCTAACGGAATGCCTAAGCTCGTCTAACCTGAGGGATTTCCTAATATCCCTGTGCCAGGGAATGCTAGGGGTGATTGCAGGATATCCCAGTGTCAGAGGCTGCCTCCCCAAAGTCAGGGAAGGTTTTTCTCGGACTTCCCCGAACTGGGAACACCTGTGACTGAAGAGAGCTGCGTGGAGTTGTCTCTCGAGCTCCCCCACGCACTGACAATGGTTCCGGAATCCTGAGCGTGGGGAGGTTCCACCAACGGTCGGCAGCGCGTGGGTTCTAACGGAATGCCTAAGCTCGTCTCCCCTGAGGGTTTTCCTTATGTCTCTGTGCCAGGGAATGCTAGGGGTGATTGCAGGATATCCCAGTGTCCGAGGCTGCCTCCCCAAGGTCAGGGAATTTATTTCTCGGATTTCCCCGAACAGGGAACACCTGTGACTGAAGAGAGCTGCGTGGAGTTGTCTCTCGAGCTCCCCCACGCACTGACAATGTTTCCGGAATCCTGAGCGTGGGGAGGTTCCACCAACGGTCGTCAGCGCGTGGGTTCTAACGGAATGCCTAAGCTCGTCTCCCCTGAGGGTGTTCCTTATGTCTCTGTGCCAGGGAATGCTAGGGGTGATTGCAGGATATCCCAGTGTCCGAGGCTGCCTCCCCAAGGTCAGGGAAGTATTTCTCGTACTTCCCCGAACAGGGAACACCTGTGACTGAAGAGAGCTGAGTGGAGTTGTCTCTCGAGCTCCCCCACGCACTGACAATGGTTCCGGAATCCTGAGAGTGGGGAGGTTCCACCAACAGATGGCAGAGCGTGGGTTCTTAGAGAATGCCTAAGCTCGTCTCCCCTGAGGGTTTTCCTAATGTCTCTGTGCCAGGGAATGCTAGGGGTGTTTACAGGATATCCCAGTGTCAGAGGCTGCCTCCCCAAGTTCAGGGAAAGTATTTCTCGGACTTCCGCGAACATGGAACACCTGTGACTGAAGAGAGCTGCTTGGAGTTGTCTCTCGAGCTCCCCCACGCACTGACAATGGTTCCAAAATCCTGAGCGTGGGGAGGTTCCACCAACGGTCGGCAGCACGTGGGTTCTAACGGAATGCCTAAGCTCGTCTCCCCTGAGGGTTTTCCAAATGTCTCTGTGCCAGGGAATGCTAGGGGTGATTGCAGGATATCCCAGTGTCTGAGACTGCCTCCCAAAGTTCAGGAAGGTATTTCTCGGACTTCCCCAAACAGGGAACACCTGTGACTGAAGAGAGCTGCCTGGAGTTGTCTCTCGAGCTCCCCCACGCACAGACAATGGTTCCGGAATCCTGAGCCTGGGAAGGTTCCACCAACGGTCGGCAGCGCGTGGGTTCTAACGCAATGCCTAAGCTCGTCTCCCTTGAGGATTTTCCTAATATCTCTGTACCAGGTAATGCTAGGGGTGATTGCAGTATATCCCAGTGTCAGAGGCTGTCTCCCCTAGGTCAGGGAAAGAATTTCTCGGACTTCCCCGAACAGGGAACACCTGTGACTGAAGAGAGCTGCGTGGAGTTGTCTCTCGAGCTTCCCCACGCACTGACAATATTTCCGGAATCCTGAGCGTGGGGAGGTTCCATCAATTGTCGGCAGCGTGTGGGTTCTAACAGAATGCCTAAGTTCGTCTCCCCTGAGTGTTTTCCTAATATCTCTGTGCCAGGGAATGCTATGGGTGATTGCAGGATATCCCAGTGTCAGATGCTGCCTCCCCAAGGTCAGGGAAGCTATTTCTCGGACTTCCCCGAACAGGGAACACCTGTGACTGAAGAGAGCTGCGTGGAGTTGTCTCTCGATTTCCACACGCACTGACAATGGTTCTGGAATCCTGAGCGTGGGGAGGTTCCACCAGCGGTCGGCAGCACGTGGGTTCTAACGGAATGCTTATGCTCGTCTCCCCTGAGGTTTTCCTAATGTCTCTGTGCCAGGGAAAGCTAGGGGTGATTGCAGGATATCCCAGTGCCCGAGGGTGCCTCCCGAAACTCAGGAAAAGTATTCCTCGGACTTCCCCGAACAGGGAACACCTGTGACTGAAGAGAGCTGCCTGGAGTTGTCTCTCGAGCTCCCCCACGCACTGACAATGGTTCCGGAATCCTGAGCGTGGGGAGGTACCACCAACGGTCGGCAGCGCGTGGGTTCTAACGGAATGCCTAAGCTCGTCTCCCCTGAGGATTTTCCTAATGTCCCTGTGCCAGGGAATGCTAGGGGTGATTGCAGGATATCCCAGTGTCTGAGGCTGCCTCCCCGAGGTCAGGGAAGATATTTCTCGGACTTCTCCGAACAGGGAACACCTGTGACTGAAGAGAGCTGCATGGAGTTGTCTCTCGAGCTCCCCCACGCACTGACAATTTTTCCGGAATCCTGAGCGTGGGGAGGTTCCACCAACGGTCGGCAGCGCGTGGGTTCTAACGGAATGCCTAAGCTCGTCTCCCCTGAGGGTTTTCCTAATGTCTCTGTGCCAGGAAATTCTAGGGGTGATTGCAGGATATCCCAGTGTCCGAGGCTGCCTCCCCAAGGTCAGGGAAGTTATTTCTCGGACTTCCCCGAAGAGGGAACACCTGTGACTGAAGAGAACTGCGTGGAGTTGTCTCTCGAGCTCCCCCACGCACTGACAATTGTTCCGGAATCCTGAGCGTGGGGAGGTTCCACCAACGGTCGGCAGCGAGTGGGTTCTAACGGAATGCCTAAGCTCGTCTCCCCTGAGTGTTTTACTAATATCTCTGTGCCAGGGAATGCTAGGGGTGATTGCAGGTTATCCCAGTGTCCGAGGCTGCCTCCCCAAGGTCAGGGAAGGTATATCTCGGACTTCCGCGAACTTCGAACACCTGTGACTGAAGAGAGCTGCGTGGAGTTGTCTCTCGAGGTCCCCCACGCACTGACAATTTTTCCGGAATCATGAGCGTGGGGAGGTTCCACCAACGGTCGGCAGCGCGTGGGTTCTAACGGAATGCCTAAGCTCGTCTCCCCTGAGTGTTTTACTAATGTCTCTGTGCCAGGGAATGCTAGGGGTGATTGCAGGTTATCCCAGTGTCAGAGGCTGCCTCCCCAAGGTCAGGGAAGGTATTTCTCGGAATTCCGCGTACAGGGAACACCTGTGACTGAAGAGAGCTACGTGGAGTTGTCTCTCGAGCTCCCCCACGCACTGACAATGGTTCCGGAATCCTGAGCGTGGGGAGGTTCCACCAACGGTCGGCAGCGCGTGGGTTCTAACGGAATGCCTAAGCTCGTCTCCCCTGAGGTTTTTCCTAATGTCTCTGTGCCAGGGAATGCTAGGGGTGATTGCAGGATATCCCAGTGTCAGAGGCTGCCTCCCCAAGTTCAGGGAAGGTGTTTCTTGGACTTCCGCGAACAGGGAACCCTTGTGAATGAAGAGAGCTGCGTGGATTTGTCTCTCGAGCTCCCCCACGCACTGACAAATTTTCCGGAATCCTGAGCGTTGGGAGGTTCCACCAACGGTCGGCAGCGCGTGGGTTCTAACGGAATGCCTAAGCTCGTCTCCCCTGAGGTTATTCCTAATGTCTCTGTGCCAGGGAATGCTAGGGGTGATTGCAGGCTTTCCCAGTGTCAGAGGCTGCCTCCCCAAGGTCAGGGAAGATATTTCTCGGACTTCCCCGAACAGGGAACACCTGTGACTGAAGAGAGCTGCGTGGAGTTTTCTCTCGAGCTCCCCCACGCACTGACAATGGTTCCGGAATCCTGAGCGTGGGGAAGTTCCACCAACGGTCTGCATAGTGAGGGTTCTAACGGAATGCCTAAGCTCGCCTCCCCGGAGGGTTTTCCTAATTTCTCTGTGCCAGGGAATGCTAGGGGTGATTGTAGGATATCCCAGTGTCAGAGGCTGCCTCCCCAAGGTCAGGGAAGGTATATCTCGTACTTCCGCGAACAGGGAACCCCTGTGACTGAAGAGAGATGCGTGGAATTGTCTCTCGAGCTCCCCTACGCACTGACAATGTTTCCGGAATCCTGAGCGTCGGGAGGTTACACTAACGGTCGGCAGCGCGTGCGGTATAACGGAATGCCTAAGCTCCTCTCCCCTGAGTGTTTTCTTAATTTCTCTTAGCCAAGGAATGCTAGGGGTGATTGCATGATATCCCAGTGTCAGAGGCTGCCTCCCCAAGGTCAGGGAAGGTATTTCACGGACTTCCCCGAACAGGGAACACCTGTGACTTAAGAGAGCTGCGTGGAGTTGTATCTCGAGCTCCCCCACGCACTGACAATGGTTCCGGAATCCTGAGCGTCGGGAGGTTCCACCAACGGTCGGCAGCGCGTGGGTTCTAACGGAATGCCGAAGCTCGTCTCCCCTGAGGGTTTTTCTAATGTCTCTGTGCCTGGGAATGCTAGGGGTGATTGCAGGATATCCCAGTGTCCGAGGTTGCCTTCCAAGGTCAGGGAAATTATTTCTCGGACTTCCCCGAACAGGGAACACCTGTGACTGAAGAGAGCTGCGTGGAGATGTCTCTCGAGCTCCCCCACGCACGGACAATGCTACCGGAATCCTGAGCGTGGGGAGGTTACACTAACGGTCGGCAGCGCGTGGGGTATAACGGAATGCCTAAGCTCCTCTCCCCTGAGTGTTTTCTTAATTTCTCTTAGCCAGGGAATGCTAGGGGTGATTGCAGGATATCCCAGTGTCAGAGGCTGCCTCCCCAAGGTCAAGGAAGGTATTTCACGGACTTCCCCGAACAGGGAACACCTGTGACTGAAGAGAGTTGCGTGGAGTTGTTTCTCGAACTCCCCCACGCACTGACAATGGTTCCGGAATCTTGAGCGTGGGGAGGTTCCACCAACGGTCGGCATCACGTGGGTTCCAACGGAATGCCTAATCTCGTCTCCCCTGAGGGTTTTCTAAATATGTCTATGCCAGGGAATGCTAGGGGTGATTGCAGGATATCCCAGTGTCAGAGGCTGCCTCCCCAAGGTCAGGGAAGTTTTTTCTCGGACTTGCCCGAAAGGGATCACCTGTGACTGAAGAGAGCTGCGTGGAGTTGTCTCTCGAGCTCCCCCACGCACTGACAATGTTTACGGAATCCTGAGCGTGGGGAGGTTCCACCAACGGTCGGCAGCGCTTGGGTTCTAACGGAATGCCTAAGCTCGTCTCCCCTGATGATTTTCCTAATGTCTCTGTGCCAGGGAATGCTAGGGGTGTTTGCAGGATATCCCAGTGTCAGAGGCTGCCTCCCCAAGTTCAGGGAAATTATTTCTCGGACTTCCGCGAACAAGGAACACCTGTGACTGAAGAGAGCTGCTTGGAGTTGTCTCTCGAGCTCCCCCACGCACTGACAATGGTTCCATAATCCTGAGCGTGGGGAGGTTCCACCAACGGTCGGCAGAACGTGGGATCTTACGGTATGCTTATGCTCGTCTCCCGTGAGGGTTTTCCTAATGTCTCTGTGCCAGGGAATGCTAGGGATGATTGCAGGGTAACCCAGTGCCCGAGGGTGCCTCCCGAAAGTCAGGAAAAGTATTCCTAGGACTTCCCCGAACAGGGAACACCTGTGACTGAAGAGAGCTGACTGGAGTTGTCTCTCGAGCTCACCCACGCACTGACAGGGGTTCCGGAATCCTGAGCGTGGGGAGGTACCACCAAAGGTCGGCAGCGCGTTGGTTTTAACGGAATGCCTAAGCTCGCCTCCCCTGAGGGTTTTTCTAATGTCTCTGTGCCAGGGAATGCTAGGGGTGATTGCAGGATATCCCAGTGTCAGAGACTGCCTCCCCAAGGTCAGGGAAAGTATTTCTCGGACTTCCCCGAACAGGGAACACCTGTGACTGAAGAGAGCTTCGTGGAGTTTTCTCTCGAGCTCCCCCACGCACAGACAATGGTTCCGGAATCCTGAGCGTGGGTAGGTTCCACCAACGGTCGTCAGCGCTTGGGTTCTAACGGAATGCCTAAGCTCGTCTCCCCTGAGGGTTTTCCTAATGTCTCTGTGCCAGGGAATGCTAGGGGAGATTGCAGGATATCCCAGTGTCAGAGGCTGACTCCCCAAGGTCAGGGAAGTTATTTCTCGGACTTTGGAGAACAGGGAACACCTGTGACTGAAGAGAGCTGCGTGGAGTTGTCTCTCGAGCTCCCCCACGCACTGACAATGGTTCAGGAATACTGAGCGTGGGGAGTTTCCACCATCGGTCGGCAGCATGTGGGTTCTAACGGAAAGCATAAGCTCGTCTCCCCTAAGGGTTTTCCTAATTTCTCTGAGCCAGGGAATGCTAGGGGTGATTGCAGGATATCCCAGTGCCAGAAGCTGCCACCCCAAGGTCAGGGAAGTTATTTCTCGGACTTCCCCGTACAGGGAACACCTGTGACTGAAGAGAACTGCGTGGAGTTGTCTCTCGAGCTCCCCCACGCACTGACAATGGTTCCGGAATCCTGAGCGTGGGGAGGATCCAACAACGGTCGTCAGCGCGATGGTTCTAACGGAATGCCAAAGCTCGTCTCCCCTGAGGGTTTTCCAAATGTCTCTGTGCCAGGGAATGCTAGGGGTGATTGCAGGATATCCCAGTGTCTGAGACTGCCTCCCCAAGTTCAGGAAGGTATTTCCCGGACTTTCGCGAACAGGGAACACCTGTGACTGAAGAGTGCTGCGTGGAGTTGTCTCTCGAGCTCCCCCACGCACTGACAATGGTTCCGGAATCCTGAGCGTGGGGAGGTTCCACCAAAGGTTGGCAGCGCGTGGGTTTTAACGGAATGCCTAAGCTCGTCTCCTCTGAGGGTTTTCCAAAAGTCTCTCTGCCAGGGAATGCTAGGGGTGATTGCAGGATATCCCAGTGTCTGAGGCTGCCTCCCCAAGGTCAGGGAAGTTATTTCTCGGTTTTCCCCGAACAGGGAACCCCTGTGACTGAAGAGAGCTGCGTGGAGTTGTCTCTCGAGCTCCCCCACGCACTGACAATGTTTCCGGTATCCTGAGCGTGGGGAAGTTACAACAACGGTCGGCAGATCGTTGGTTCTAACGGAATGCCAAAGCTCGTCTCCCCTGAGGGTTTTTCAAATGTCTCTGTGCCAGGGAATGCTAGGGGTGATTGCAGGATATCCCAGTGTCTGAGACTGCCTCCCCAAGTTCAGGAAGGTATTTCTCGGGCTTCCCCGAACAGGGAACACCTGTGACTGAAGAGAGCTGCGTTGAGTTGTCTCTCGAGCTCCCCCACGCACTGACAATGTTTCCGGAATCCTGAGCGTGGGGAGGTTCCACCAACGGTCGGCAGCACGTGGGTTCTAACGGAATGCCTAAGCTCGTCTCCCCTGTGGGTTTTCCTAATGTCTCTGTGCCAGGGAATGATAGGGGTGATTGCAGGATATCCCAGTGTCCGAGGCTGCCTCCCCAAGTCAGGAAAAGTATTTCTCGGACTTCCCCGAACAGGAAACACCTGTGACTGAAGTTAGCTGCGTGGAGTTTTCTCTCGAGCTCCCCCACGCACTGACAATGGTTCCGGAATCCTGAGCGTTGGGAGGTTCCACCATCGGTCGGCAGCGCGTGGGTTCTAACGGAATGCCTAAGCTCGTCTTCCCTGAGGGTTTTCCTAATGTCTCTGTGCCAGGGAATGCTAGGGGTGATTGCAGGATATCCCAGTGTCCGAGGCTGCCTCCCCAAGGTCAGGGAAGGTATTTCTCGGACTTCCACGAACAGGGAACACATGTGACTGAAGAGAGCTGAGTGGAGTTGTCTCTCGAGCTCCCCCACGCACTGACAATGGTTCCGGAATCCTAAGCGTAGGGAGGTTCCACCAACGTTCGGCAGCGCGTGGGTTCTAACGGAATGCCTAAGCTCGTCTCCCCTGAGGTTTTTCCTAATGTCTCTGTGCCAGGGAATGCTTGGGGTGATTGCAGGATATCCCAGTGTCTGAGGCTGCCTCCCCAAGGTCAGGGAAGGTATTTCTCGGACTTCCCCGAACAGGGAACACCTGTGACTGAAGAGAGCTGCGTGGAGTTGTCTCTCGAGCTCCCCCACGTACTGACAATGGATCCGGAATCATGAGGGTGGGGAGGTTCCACCAAAGGTCGGCAGCGCGTGGGTTCTAACGGAATGCCTAAGCTCATCTCCCCTTAGGCTTTTCCTAATTTCTCTGTGTCAGGGAATGCTAGGGGTGATTGCAGGATATCCCAGTGTCCGAGATTGCCTATTCAATGTCAGGGAAGATATTTCTCGGACTTCCCCGAACATGGAACACCTGTGACTGAAGAGAGCTACGTGGAGTTGTCTCCCTAGCTCCCCCACTCACTGACAATGGTTCCGGAATCCTGTGCGTGGGAAGTTTCCACCAACTGTCGGCAGCCTGTGGGTTCTAACGGAAAGCCTAAGCTCGTCTCCCCTAAGGGTTTTCCTAATTTCTATGAGCCAGGGAATGCTAGGGGTGATTGCAGGATATCCCAGGGTCAGAGGCTGCCTCCCCAATGTCAGGAAAGTTATTTCTCAGACTTCCCCGAGCAGGGAGCACCTGTGACTGAAGAGAGCTGCGTGGAGTTGTCTCTCGAGCTCCCCCACGCACTGACAATTTTTCCGGAATCCTGAGCGTGGGGAGGTTCCACCAACGGTCGGCAGTGCGTGGGTTCAAACGGAATGCCTAAACTCGTCTCCCCTGAGGGTTTTCCTAATGTCTCTGTGCCAGGGAATGCTAGGGGTGATTGCAGGATATCCCAGTGTCCGAGGCTGACTCCCCAAGTTCAGGGAAGTTATTTCTCGGACTTCCCCGAACAGGGAACTCCTGTGACTGAAGAGAGCTGCGTGGAGTTGTCTCTCGTGGTCCCCCACACACTGAAAATTTTTCCGGAATCCTGAGCGTGTGGAGGTTCCACCAACGGTCGGCAGCGCGTGGGTTCTAACGGAATGCCTAAGCTCGTCTCCCCTGAGGGTTTTCCTAATGTCTCTGTGCCAGGGAATGCTAGGGGTGATTGCAGGATATCCCAGTGTCCGAGGCTGCCTCCCCAAGGTCAGGGAAGGTATTTCTCAGACTTCCCCGAACAGGGAACACCTCTGACTGAAGAGAGCTGTGTGGAGTTGTCTCTCGTGCTCCCCCACGCACTGACAATGGTTCCGGAATCCTGAGCGTGGGGAGGTTCCACCAACGGTCGGCAGCGCGTGGGTTCTATCGGAATGCCTAAGCTCGTCTCCCCTGAGGGTTTTCCTAATGTCTCTGTGCCAGGGAATGCTAGGGGTGATTGCAGGATATCCCAGTGTCCGAGGCTGCCTCCCCAAGCGCAGGGAAGCTTTTTCTCGGACTTCCGCGAACAGGGAACACCTGTGAATGAAGAGAGCTGCGCGGAGTTGTCTCTCGAGCTCCCCCACGCACTGACAATGGTTCCGGAATCCTGAGCGTGGGGAGGTTCCACCAATGGTCGGCAGCGCGTGGGTTCTAACGGAATGCCTAAGCTCGTCTCCCCTGAGGGTTTTCCTAATATCTCTGTGCCAGGGAATTCTAGGGGTGATTGCAGGATATCCCAGTGTCCGAGGCTGCCTCCCCAAGTTCAGGGAAGGTATTTCTCGGACTTCCACGAACAGGGAACACCTGTGACTGAAGAGAGCTGCGTGGAGATGTCTCTCGAGCTCCCCCACGTTCTGACAATTGTTCAGGAATCCTGAGCGTGGGGAGGTTCCACCAACGGTCGACAGCACGTGAGTTCTATCGGAGTGCCTAAGCTCGTCTCCCCTGAGGGTTTTCATAATGTCTCTATGCCACGGAATGCTAGGGGTGATTGCAGGATATCCCAGTGTCAGAGGCTGCCTCCCCAAGGTCATGGAAGTTATTTCTCGGACTTCCCCGAACAGGGAACACCTGTGACTGAAGAGAGCTGCGTGGAGTTGTCTCTCGAGCTCCCCCACGCACTGGCAATGTTTCCGGAATCCTGAGCGTGGGGAGGTTCCAGAAACGGTCGGCAGCACGTGGGTTCTAACGGAATGCCTAAGCTCGTCTCCCCTGTGGGTTTTCCTAATGTCTCTGTGCCAGGGAATGATAGGGGTGATTGCAGGATATCCCAGTGTCCGAGGCTGCCTCCCCAAGTCAGGAAAAGTATTTCTCGGACTTCCCCGAACAGGAAACACCTGTGACTGAAGTTAGCTGCGTGGAGTTTTCTCTCGAGCTCCCCCACGCACTGACAATGGTTCCGGAATCCTGAGCGTTGGGAGGTTCCACCATCGGTCGGCAGCGCGTGGGTTTTAACGGAATGCCTAAGCTCGTCTCCCCTGAGGGTTTTCCTAATGTCTCTGTGCCAGGGAATGCTAGGGGTGATTGCAGGATATCCCAGTGTCCGAGGCTGCCTCCCCAAGTTCAGGGAAGGTATTTCTCGGACTTCCGCGAACAGGGAACACATGTGACTGAAGAGAGCTGAGTGGAGTTGTCTCTCGAGCTCCCCCACGCACTGACAATGGTTCCGGAATCCTGAGCGTAGGGAGGTTCCACCAACGTTCGGCAGCGCGTGGGTTCTAACGGAATGCCTAATCTCGTCTCCCCTGAGGTTTTTCCTAATGTCTCTGTGCCAGGGAATGCTTGGGGTGATTGCAGGATATCCCAGTGTCTGAGGATGCCTCCCCAAGGTCAGGGAAGGTATTTCTCGGACTTCCCCGAACAGGGAACACCTGTGACTGAAGAGAGCTGCGTGGAGTTGTCTCTCGAGCTCCCCCACGTACTGACAATGGATCCGGAATCATGAGGGTGGGGAGGTTCCACCAAAGGTCGGCAGCGCGTGGGTTCTAACGGAATGCCTAAGCTCATCTCCCCTTATGCTTTTCCTAATTTCTCTGTGTCAGGGAATGCTAGGGGTGATTGCAGGATATCCCAGTGTCCGAGATTGCCTATTCAATGTCAGGGAAGATATTTCTCGGACTTCCCCGAACATGGAACACCTGTGACTGAAGAGAGCTACGTGGAGTTGTCTCCCTAGCTCCCCCACTCACTGACAATGGTTCCGGAATCCTGAGCGTGGGGAGGTTCCACCAACGGTCGGCAGCGCTTGGGTTCTAACGGAATGCCTAAGCTCGTCTCCCCTGAGGGTTTTCCTAATGTCTCTGTGCCAGGGAATGCTAGGGGTGATTGCAGGATATCCCAGTGTCAGAGGCTGAATCCCCAAAGTCAGGGAAGGTATTTCTCGGAATTCCCCGTACAGGGAACACCTGTGACTGAAGAGAGCTGCGTGGAGTTGTCTCTCGAGCTCCCCCACGCACTGACAATGGTTCCGGAATCCTGAGCGTGGGAAGTTTCCACCAACGGTCGGCAGCCTGTGGGTTCTAACGGAAAGCCTAAGCTCGTCTCCCCTAAGGGTTTTCCTAATTTCTATGAGCCAGGGAATGCTAGGGGTTATTGCAGGATATCCCAGGGTCAGAGGCTGCCTCCCCAATGTCAGGAAAGTTATTTCTCAAACTTCCCCGAGCAGGGAGCACCTGTGACTGAAGAGAGCTGCGTGGAGTTGTCTCTCGAGCTCCCCCACGCACTGACAATTTTTCCGGAATCCTGAGCGTGGGGAGGTTCCACCAACGGTCGGCAGCTCGTGGGTTCAAACGGAATGCCTAAACTCGTCTCCCCTGAGGGTTTTCCTAATATCTCTTTGCCAGGGTATGCTAGGGGTGATTGCAGGATATCCCAGTGTCCGAGGCTGCCTCCCCAAGGTCAGGGAAGGTATTTCTCGGACTTCCCCGAACAGGGAACACCTCTGACTGAAGAGAGCTGCGTGGAGTTGTCTCTCGTGGTCCCCCACGCACTGACAATGGTTCCGGAATCCTGAGCGTGGGGAGGTTCCACCAACGGTCGGCAGCGCGTGGGTTCTATCGGAATGACTAAGCTCGTCTCCCCTGAGGGTTTTCCTAATGTCTCTGTGCCAGGGAATGCTAGGGGTGATTGCAGGATATCCCAGTGTCCGAGGCTGCCTCCCCAAGCTCAGGGAAGCTTTTTCTCGGACTTCCGCGAACAGGGAACACCTGTGACTGAAGAGAGCTGCGCGGAGTTGTCTCTCGAGCTCCCCCACGCACTGACAATGGTTCCGGAATCCTGAGCGTGGGGAGGTTCCACCAATGGTCGGCAGCGCGTGGGTTCTAACGGAATGCCTAAGCTCGTCTCCCCTGAGGGTTTTCCTAATATCTCTGTGCCAGGGAATTCTAGGGGTGATTGCAGGATATCCCAGTGTCCGAGGCTGCCTCCCCAAGTTCAGGGAAGGTATTTCTCGGACTTCCCCGAACAGGGAACACCTGTGACTGAAGAGAGCTGCGTGGAGATGTCTCTCGAGCTCCCCCACGTTCTGACAATTGTTCAGGAATCCTGAGCGTGGGGAGGTTCCACCAACGGTCGACAGCACGTGAGTTCTATCGGAGTGCCTAAGCTCGTCTCCCCTGAGGGTTTTCATAATGTCTCTGTGCCACGGAATGCTAGGGGTGATTGCAGGATATCCCAGTGTCAGAGGCTGCCTCCCCAAGGTCATGGAAGTTATTTCTCGGACTTCCCCGAAAAGGGAACACTTTTGACTGAAGAGAGCTGCGTGGAGTTGTCTCGCGAGCTCCCCCACGCACTGACAATGTTTCCGGAATCCTGAGGGTGGGTAGGTTCCACCAAAGGTCGGCAGCGCTTGGGTTCTTACGGAATGCCTAAGCTCGTCTCCCCTGAGGGTTTTCCTAATGTCTCTGTGCCAGGGAATGCTAGGGGTGATTGCAGGATATCCCAGTGTCAGAGGTTGCCTCCCCAAGGTTACGGAAGGTATTTCTCGGACTTTGGCTAACAGGGAACACCTGTGACTGAAGAGAGCTGCGTGGAGTTGTCTCTCGAGCTCCCACACGCACTGAGAATGGTTCCGGAATCCTGAGCGTGGGGAGTTTCCACCAACGTTCGGCAGCCTGTGGGTCCTAACGGAAAGCCTAAGCTCGTCTCCCCTAAGGATTTTCCTAATTTCTCTGAGCCAGGGAATGCTAGGGGTGAATGCAGGTTATCCCAGTGTCCGAGGCTGCCTCCCCAAGCTCTGGGAAGCTTTTTCTCGGACTTCCGCGAACAGGGAACACCTGTGACTGAAGAGAGCTGCGTGGAGTTGTCTCTCGAGCTCCCCCACGCACTGACAATGGTTCCGGAATCCTGAGCGTGGGGAGGTTCCACCAACGATCGGCAGCTAGTGGGTTCTAACGGAATGCCTAAGCTCGTCTCCCCTGAGGGTTTTCCTAATATCTCTGTGCCAGGGAATGCTAGGGGTGATTGCAGGATATCCCAGTGTCCGAGGCTGCCTCCCCAAGGTCAGGGAAGGTATTTCTCAGACTTACCCGAACAGGGAACAACTGTGACTGAAGAGAGCTGCGTGGAGTTGTCTCTCGAGCTCCCCACGCACTGACAATTGTTCCGGAACCTGAGCGTTGGG
This sequence comes from Vicugna pacos, assembly GCF_048564905.1. Taxonomy (NCBI): domain Eukaryota; kingdom Metazoa; phylum Chordata; class Mammalia; order Artiodactyla; family Camelidae; genus Vicugna; species Vicugna pacos. Next base: position 44,988,833 of record NW_027328721.1, on the reverse strand, counting down.
AGGTTTCACCAACGGTCGGCAGCGCGTGGGTTCTAACGGAATGCCTAAGCTCGTCTTCCCTGAGGGTTTTCCTAATGTCTCTGTGCCAGGGAATGCTAGCGTGATTGCAGGATATCCCAGTGTCCGAGGCTGACTCCCGAAGGTCAGGAAAAGTATTCCTCGGTCTTCCCCGAACAGGGAACACCTGTGACTGAAGAGAGCTGCGTGGAGTTGTCTCTCGAGCTCCCCCACGCACTGACAATGGTTCCGGAATCCTGAGCGTGGGGAGGTTCCACCAACGGTCGGCAGCGCGTGTGTTCTAACGGAATGCCTAAGCTCGTCTCCCCTGAGTGTTTTCCTAATATCTCTGTGCCAGGAAATGCTAGGGGTGATTGCAGGATATCCTAGTGTCCGAGGCTGCCTCCCCAAGGTCAGGGAAGTTATTTCTCAGACTTCCCCGAAGAGGGAACACCTGTGACTGTAGAGAACTGCGTGGAGTTGTCTCTCGAGCTCCCCCACGCACTGACAATTGTTCCGGAATCCTGAGCGTGGGGAGGTTCCACCAACGGTCGGCAGCGCGTGGGTTCTAACGGAATGCCTAAGCTCGTCTCCCCAAAAGGCTTTCCTAATATCTCTGTGCCAGGGAATGCTAGGGCTGATTGCAGGATATCCCAGTGTCAGAGACTGCCTCCCCAAGGTCAGGGAATTTATTTCTCAAACTTCCCCGAACAGGGAACACCTGTGACTGAAGAGAGATGCCTGGAGTTGTCTCTCGAGCTCCCCCACGCACTGACAATGGTTTCGGAATCCTGAGCGTGGGGAGGTTCCACCAACGGTCGGCAAAGTGAGGGTTCTAACGGAATGCCTAAGCTCGTCTCCCCGGAGGTTTTTCGTAATGTCTCTGTGCCAGGGAATGCTAGGGTTGATTGCAGAATATCCCAGAGTCAGAGGCTGCCTCCCCAAGGTCACGGAAGGTATTTCTCGGTCTTCGGCGAACAGGGAACACCTGTGACTGAAGAGAGCTGCGTGGAGTTGTCTCTCGAGCTCCCCCACGCACTGACAATGCTTCCGGAATCCTGAGCGTCGGGAGGTTCCACCAACGGTCGGCAGCGCGTGGGTTCTAACGGAATGCCTAAGCTCTTCTCCCCTGAGTGTTTTCTTAATTTCTCTTAGCCAGGGAATGCTAGGGGTGATTTCAGGATATCCCAGTTTCAGAGGCTGCCTCCCCAATGTCAGGGAAGGTATTTCACGGACTTCCCCGAACAGGGAACACCTGTGACTGAAGAGAGCTGGGTGGAGTTGTCTCTCGAGCTCCCCCAAGCACTGACAATGGTTCCGGAATCCTGAGCGTGGTGAGGTTCCACCAACGGTCGGCAGCGCGTGGGTTCTAACAGAATGCCTAAGCTCGTCTCCCCTGAGGGTTTTCCTAATGTCTCTGTGCCAGGGAATGTTAGGGGTGATTGCAGGATATCCCAGTGTCAGAGGCTGCCTCCCCAAGGTCAGGGAAGGTATTTCTCGGACTTCCGCGAACAGGGAACACCTGTGACTGAAGAGAGCTGCGTGGAGTTGTCTCTCGAGCTCCCACACGCACTGACAATTGTTCCGGAATCCTGAGCGAGGGGAGGTTCCACCAACGGTCGGCAGCGCGTGGGTTCTAACGGAATGCCTAAGCTCGTCTCCCCTGAGGGTTTTCCTAATGTCTCTGTGCCAGGGAATGCTAGGGGTGATTGCAGGATAACCCAGTGTTCGAGGTTGCCTCCCCAAGGTCAGGGAAGTTATTTCTCGGACTTCCCCGAACAGGGAACACCTGTGACTGAAGAGAGCTGCGTGGAGATGTCTCTCGAGCTCCCCCACACACGGACAATGCTTCCGGAATCCTGAGCGTGGGGAGGTTCCACCAACGGTCGGCAGCGCATGGGTTCTAACGGAATGCCTAAGATCGTCTCCCCTGAGGGTTTTTCTAATATCTCTGTGCCAGGGAATGCTAGGGGTGATTGCAGGATATCCCAGTGTCAGAGGCTGCCTCCCCAATTTCAGGGAAGTTATTTCTCGTACTTCCGTGAAGAGGGAACACCTGTGACTGAAGAGAGCTGCGTGGAGTTGTCTCTCGAACTCCCCCACGCACTGACAATGTTTCCAGATTCCTGAAGTTGGGGAGGTTCCACTAACGGTCGGCATCGCGTGGGATCAAACGGAATGCCTAAGCTCGTCTCCCTTGAGGCTTTTCCTAATATCTCTGTGCCAGGGAATGCTAGGTTTGATTGCAGGATATCCCAGTGTCAGATGCTGACTCCCCAAGGTCAGGTAAGGTATTTCTCATACTTCACCGAACAGGGAACTCCTGTGACTGAAGAGAGCTGCGTGGAGTTGTCTCTCGAGCTCCCCCACCCACTGACAATGGTTCCGGTATCCTGAGCGTTGGGAGGTTCCACCAACGGTCGCAGCGCGTGGGTTCTAACGGAATGCCTAAGCTCGTCTCCCCTGAGGGTTTTCCTAATGTCTCTGTGCCAGGGAATGCAAGGGGTGATTGCAGGATATCCCAGTGTCAGAGGCTGCCTCCCCAAGGTTACGGAAGGTATTTCTCGAACTTTGGCTAACAGGGAACACCTGTGACTGAAGAGAGCTGCGTGGAGTTGTCTCTCGAGCTCCCACACGCACTGACAATGGTTCCGGAATCCTGAGCGTGGGGAGTTTCCACCAACGTTCGGCAGCCTGTGGGTCATTACGGAAAGCCTAAGCTCGTCTCCCCTAAGGATTTTCCTAATTTCTCTGAGCCAGGGAATGCTAGGGGTGAATGCAGGTTATCCCAGTGTCCGAGGCTGCCTCCCCAAGCTCAGGGAAGCTTTTTCTCGGACTTCCGCGAACAGGGAACACCTGTGACTGAAGAGAGCTGCGCGGAGTTGTCTCTCGAGCTCCCCCACGCACTGACAATGGTTCCGGAATCCTGAGCGTGGGGAGGTTCCACCAACGGTCGGCAGCGCATGGGTTCTAACGGAATGCCTAAGCTCGTCTCCCCTGAGGGTTTTCCTAATATCTCTGTGCCAGGGAATGCTAGGGGTGATTGCAGTATATCCCAGTGTCCGAGGCTGCCTCCCCAAGGTCAGGGAAGTTATTTCTCGGACTTCCCCGAACAGGGAACACCTGTGACTGAAGAGAGCTGCGTGGAGATGTCTCTCGAGGTCCCCCACGTACTGACAATTGTTCCGGAATCCTGAGCGTGGGGATGTTCCACCAACGGTCGACAGCACGTGAGTTCTATCGGAGTGCCTAAGCTCGTCTCCCCTGAGGGTTTTCATAATGTCTCTGTGCCACGGAATGCTAGGGGTGATTGCAGGATATCCCAGTGTCAGAGGCTGCCTCCCCAAGGTCATGGAAGTTATTTCTCGGACTTCCCCAAACAGGGAACACCTTTGACTGAAGAGAGCTGCGTGGAGTTTTCTCGCGAGCTCCCCCACGCACTGACAATGTTTCCGGAATCCTGAGGGTGGGTAGGTTCCACCAACGGTCGGCAGCGCTTGGGTTCTAACGGAATGCCTAAGCTCGTCTCCCCTGAGTGTTTTCCTAATGTCTCTGTGCCAGGGAATGCTAGGGGTGATTGCAGGTTATCCCAGTGTCAGAGGCTGCCTCCCCAAGGTTACGGAAGTTATTTCTCGGACTTTGGCTAACAGGGAACACCTGTGACTGAAGAGAGCTGCGTGGAGTTGTCTCTCGAGCTCCCCCACGCACTGACAATGGTTCCGGAATCCTGAGCGTGGGGAGTTTCCACCAACGGTCGGCAGCCTGTGGGTCCTAACGGAAAGCCTATGCTCGTCTCCCCTAAGGATTTTCCTAATTTCTCTGAGCCAGGGAATGCTAGGTGTGAATGCTGGTTATCCCAGTGTCCAAGGCTGCCTCCCCAAGGTCAGGGAAGTTATTTCTAGGACTTCCCCGAACAGGGAACACGTGTGACTGAAGAGAGCTGCGTGGAGTGGTCTCTCGAGCTCCCCCACGCACTGACAATGGTTCCGGAATCCTGAGCGTGGGGAGGTTCCACCAACGGTCGGCAGCGCGTGGGTTCTAACGGAATGCCTAAGTTCGTCTCCCCGGAGGGTTTTCCTAATTTCTCTGTGCCAGGGAATGCTAGGGGTGATTGCAGGATATCCCAGTGTCTGAGGCTGCCTCCCCAAGGTCAGGGAAGTTATTTCTCGGACTTCCGCGAACAGGGAACACCTGTGACTGAAGAGAGTTGCGTGGAGTTGTCTCTCGCGCTCCCCCACGCACTGACAATGGTTCCGGAATCCTTAGCGTGGGGAGGTTCCACCAACGGTCGGCAGCGCGTGGGTTCTAACGGAATGCCTAAGCTCGTCTCCCCTGAGGGTTTTCCTAATATCTCTGTGCCAGGGAATGCTAGGGGTGATTGCAGTATATCCCAGTGTCCGAGGCTGCCTCCCCAAGGTCAGGGAAGGTATTTCTCGGACTTCCCCGAACAGGGAACACCTGTGACTGAAGAGAGCTGCGTGGAGATGTCTCTCGAGGTCCCCCACGTACTGACAATTGTTCCGGAATCCTGAGCGTGGGGATGTTCCACCAACGGTCGACAGCACGTGAGTTATATCGGAGTGCCTAAGCTCGTCTCCCCTGAGGGTTTTCATAATGTCTCTGTGCCACGGAATGCTAGGGGTGATTGCAGGATATCCCAGTGTCAGAGGCTGCCTCCCCAAGTTCATGGAAGTTATTTCTCGGACTTCCCCGAACAGGGAACACCTTTGACTGAAGAGAGCTGCGTGGAGTTGTCTCGCGATCTCCCCCACGCACTGACAATGTTTCCGGAATCCTGAGGGTGGGTAGGTTCCACCAACGGTCGGCAGCGCTTTGGTTCTAACGGAATGCCTAAGCTCTTCTCCCCTGAGTGTTTTCCTAATGTCTCTGTGCCAGGGAATGCTAGGGGTGATTGCAGGTTATCCCAGTGTCAGAGGCTGCCTCCCCAAGGTTACGGAAGGTATTTCTCGGACTTTGGCTAACAGGGAACACCTGTGACTGAAGAGAGCTGCGTGGAGTTGTCTCTCGAGCTCCCCCACGCACTGACAATGGTTCCAGAATCCTGAGCGTGGGGAGTTTCCACCAACGGTCGGCAGCCTGTGGGTCCTAACGGAAAGCCTATGCTCGTCTCCCCTAAGGATTTTCCTAATTTCTCTGAGCCAGGGAATGCTAGGTGTGAATGCAGGTTATCCCAGTGTCCGAGGCTGCCTCCCCAAGGTCAGGGAAGGTATTTCTAGGACTTCCCCGAACAGGGAACACCTCTGACTGAAGAGAGCTGCGTGGAGTGGTCTCTCGAGCTCTCCCACGCACTGACAATGGTTCCGGAATCCTGAGCGTGGGGAGGTTCCACCAACGGTCGGCAGCGCGTGGGTTCTAACGGAATGCCTAAGTTCGTCTCCCCGGAGGGTTTTCCTAATTTCTCTGTGCCAGGGAATGCTAGGGGTGATTGCAGAATATCCCAGTGTCTGAGGCTGCCTCCCCAAGGTCAGGGAAGTTATTTCTCAGACTTCCGCGAACAGGGAACACCTGTGACTGAAGAGAGCTGCGTGGAGTTGTCTCTCGAGCTCCCCCACGCACTGACAATGGTTCCGGAATCCTGAGCGTGGGGAGGTTCCACCAACGGTCGGCAGCTAGTGAGTTCTAACGGAATGCCTAAGCTCGTCTCCCCTGAGGGTTTTCCTAATATCTCTGTGCCAGGGAATGCTAGGGGTGATTGCAGGATATCCCAGTGTCCGAGGCTGCCTCCCCAAGGTCAGGGAAGGTATTTCTCAGACTTACCCGAACAGGGAACAACTGTGACTGAAAAGAGCTGCGTGGAGTTGTCTCTCGAGCTCCCCACGCACTGACAATTGTTCCGGAATCCTGAGTGTGGGGAGGTTCCACCAACGGTCGGCAGCGCGTGGGTTCAAACGGAATGACTAAGCTCGTCTCCCCTGAGGGTTTTCCTAATGTCTCTGTGCCAGGGAATGCTAGCGTGATTGCAGGATATCCCAGTGTCCGAGGCTGCCTCCCCAAGATCAGAGAAGGTATTTCTCGGACTTCCCCGAACAGGGAACACCTGTGAATGAAGAGAGCTGCGTGGAGTTGTCTCTCGAGCTCCCCCACGCACTGACAATGGTTCCGGAATCCTGAGCGTGGGGAGGTTCCACCAACGGTCGGCAGCAACTGGGTTCTAACGGAATGCCTAAGCTCGTCTCCCCTGAGTGTTTTCCTAATTTCTCTTAGCCAGGGAATGCTAGGGGTGATTGCAGGATATCCCAGTGTCTGAGGCTGCCTCCCCAAATTCAGGGAAGTTATTTCTCGGACTTCCCAGAACAGGGAACACCTGTGACTGAAGAGAGCTGCGTGGAGTTGTCTCTCGTGTTTCCCCACGCACTGACAATGGTTCCGGAATCCTGAGCGTGGGGAGATTCCACCAACGGTCGGCAGCGCGTGGGTGCTAACGGAATGCCTAAGCTCGTCTCCCCTGAGGGTTTTCCTAATGTCTCTGTGCCAGGGAATGCTAGGGGTGATTGCAGGATATCCCAGTGTTCGAGGCTGCCTCCCGAAGGTCAGGAAAAGTATTCCTCGGACTTCCCCGGACAGGGAACACCTGTGAATGAAGAGAGCTGCGTGGAGTTGTCTCTCGAGCTCCCCCACGCACTGACAATATTTCCGGAATCCTGAGCGTGGGGAGGTTCCACCAACGGTCGGCAGCGCGTGGGTTCTAACGGAATGCTTAAGCTCGTCTCCCCTGAGTTTTTTCCTAATATCTCTGTGCCAGGAAATGCTAGGGGTGATTGCAGGATATCCTAGTGTCCGAGGCTGCCTCCCCAAGGTCAGGGAAGTTATTTCTCGGACTTCCCCGAAGAGGGAACTCCTGTGACTGAAGAGAACTGCGTGGAGTTGTCTCTCGAGCTCCCCCACGCACTGACAATTGTTCCGGAATCCTGAGCGTGGGGAGGTTCCACCAACGGTCGGCAGCACGTGGGTTCTAACGGAATGCCTAAGCTCGTCTCCCCAAAAGGCTTTCCTAATGTCTCTGTGCCAGGGAATGCTAGGGCTGATTGCAGGATATCCCAGTGTCAGAGGCTGCCTCCCCAAGGTCAGGGAAGTTATTTCTCAAACTTCCCCGAACAGGGAACACCTGTGACTGAAGAGAGCTTCGTGGAGTTGTCTCTCGAGCTCCCCCACGCACTGACAATTGTTCCGGAATCATGAGCGTGGGGCCGTTCTACCAACGGTCGGCAGCGCGTGGGTTTTAACGGAATGACTAAGCTCGTCTCCCCTGAGGGTTTTCCTAATGTCTCTGTGCCAGGGAATGCTAACGTGATTGCAGGATATCCCAGTGTCAGAGGCTGCCTCCCCAAGGTCAGGGAAGTTATTTCTCAAACTTCCCCGAACAGGGAACACCTGTGACTGAAGAGAGATGCGTGGAGTTGTCTCTCGAGCTCCCCCACGCACTGACAATGGTTCCGGAATCCTGAGCGTGGGGAGGTTCCACCAACGGTCGGCAAATTGAGGGTTCTAACGGAATGCCTAACCTCGTCTCCCCGGAGGGTTTTCCTAATGTCTCTGTGCCAGGGAATGCTAGGGGTGATTGCAGAATATCCCAGTGTCACAGGCTGCGTCCCCAAAGTTAGGGAAGATATTTCTCGGACTTCCGCGAACAGGGAACACCTGTGACTGAAGAGAGCTTCGTGGAATTTTCTTTCGAGCTCCCCCACGCACTGACAATGGTTCCGGAATCCTGAGCGTGGAGAGGGTCCACCAACGGTCCGCAGCGCGTGGGTTCTAACGGAATGCCTAAGCTCGTCTCCTCTGTGGGTTTTCCTAATGTCTCTGTGCCAGGGAATGCTAGGGGTGATTGCAGGATATCCCAGTGTCCGAGGCTGCCTCTCCAAGTCAGGGAAGATATTTCTCGGACTTCCGCGAACAGGGAACACCTTTGACTGAAGACAGCTGCGTGGAGTTGTCTCTCGAGCTCCCCCACGCGCTGACAATGATTCCGGAATCATGAGCGTGGGGAGATTCCACCAACGGTCGACAGCGCGTCGGTTCTAACGGAATGCCTAATCTCGTCTCCCCTGAGGGCTTTCCTAATGTCTCTGTGCCAGGGAATGCTAGGGCTGATTGCAGGATATCTCAGTGTCAGAGGCTGCCTCCCCAAGGTCAGGGAAGTTATTTCTCAAACTTCCCCGAACAGGGAACACCTGTGACTGAAGAGAGCTGCGTGGAGTTGTCTCTCGAGCTCCCCCACGCACTGACAATTTTTCCGGAATTCTGAGCGTGGGGAGGTTCCACCAACGGTCGGCAGCGCGTGGGTTCTATCGAAATGCCTAAGCTCGTCTCCCCTGAGGGTTTTCCTGATGTCTCTGTGCCAGGGAATGCAAGGGGTGATTGCAGGCTTTCCCAGTGTCAGAGGCTGCCTCCCCAAGATCAGGGAAGATATTTCTCGGACTTCCCCGAACAGGGAACACCTGTGACTGAAGAGAGCTGCGTGGAGTTGTCTCTCGATCTCCCCCACGCACTGACAATTGTTCCGGATTCCTGAGCGTTGGGAGGTTCCACCAACGGTCGCAGCGCTTGGGTTCTAACGGAATGCCTAAGCTCGTCTCCCCTGAGGTTTTTCCAAATGTCTCTGTGCCAGGGAATGCTAGGTGTGATTGCAGGATATCCCAGTGTCAGAGGCTGCCTCCACAAGTTCAGGGAAGGTATTTCTCAGACTTCCCCGAACTGGGAACACTTGTGACTGAAGAGAGCTTCGTGGAGTTTTCTCACGAGCTCCCCCACGCACTGACAATGGTTCCGGAATCCTGAGCGTGGGGAAGTTCCACCAACGGTCGACAGCGCGTGGTTCTAACGGAGTGCCTAAGCTCGTCTCCCCTGAGGGTTTTCCTAATGTCTCTGTGCCAGGGAATGCTAGGGGTGATTGCAGAATATCATAGTGTCAGAGGCTGCCTCCCCAAGTTCAGGGAAAGTGTTTCTCGGACTTCCCCGAACTGGGTACACCTGTGACTGAAGAGAGCTGCGTGGAGTTGTCTCTCGAGCTCCCCCACGCACTGACAATGTTTCCGGAATCCTGAGCGTGGGGAGGTTTCACCAACGGTCGGCCGCGCGTGGTTTCTAACGGAATGCCTAAGCTCGTCTCCCCTGAGGTTTTTCGTAATGTCTCTGTGCCAGGGAATGCTAGGGTTGATTGCAGAATATCCCAGTGTCAGAGGCTGCCTCCCCAAGGTAACGGAAGTTATTTCTCGGTCTTCGGCGAACAGGGAACACCTGTGATTTAAGAGAGCTGCGTGGAGTTGTCTCTCGAGCTCCCCCACGCACTGACAATGCTTCCGGAATCCTGAGCGTGGGGAGGTTCCACCAACGGTCGGCAGCGCGTGGGTTCTAACTGAATGCCTAAGCTCGTCTGCCCTGAGGGTTTTCCTAATGTCTCTGTGCCAGGGATTGCTAGGGGTGATTGCAGGATATCCCAGTGTCAGAGGCTGCATCCCCAAGTTCAGGGAAGGTATTTCTCGGACTTCCCCGAACAGGGAACACCTGTGATTGAACAGAGCTGCGTGGAGTTGTCTCTCGAGCTCCCGCACGCACTGACATTGGTTCCGGAATCCTGAGCGTGGGGAGGTTCCACCAACGGTCGGCAGCGCGTGGGTTCTAATGGAATGCCAAAGCTCGTCTCCCCTGAGGGTTTTCCTAATTTCTCTGTGCCAGGGAATTCTAGGGGTGATTGCAGGATATCCCAGTGTCCGAGGCTGCCTCCTCAAGGTCAGGGAAGGTATTTCTCGGACTTCCGTGAACAGGGAAAACCTGTGACTGAAGAGAGCTGCGTGGAGTTGTCTCTCGAGCTCCCCCACGCACTGTCAATGGTTCCGGAATCCTGAGTGTGGGGAGGTTCCACCAACGGTCGGCAGCGCGTGGGTTCTAACGGAATGATTAAGCTCGTCTCCCCTGAGGTTTTTCCTTATGTCTTTGTGCCAGGGAATGCTAGGGGTGATTTCAGGATATCCCAGTGTCAGAGGCTGCCTCCCCAAGGTCAGGGAAGGTGTTTCTCGGACTTCCACGAACAGGGAACCCCTGTGACTGAAGAGAGCTTCGTGGATTTGTCTCTCGAACTCCCCCACGCACTGACCATGTTTTCGGAATCCTGATCTTTGGGAGGTTCCACCAACGGTCGGCAGCGCGTGGGTTCTAACGGAATGCTTAAGCTCGTCTCCCCTGAGGTTATTCCTAATGTCTCTGTGCCAGGGAATGCTTGGGGTGATTGCAGGATATCCCAGTGTCAGAGGCTGCCTCCCCAAGGTCAGGGAAGGTATTTCTCGGACTTCCGCGAACAGGGAACACCTGTGACTGAAGAGAGATGCGTGGAGTTGTCTCTCGAGCTCCCCTACGCACTGACAATGTTTCCGGAATCCTGAGCGTGGCGAGGTTACACTAATGGTCGGCAGCGCGTGGGGTCTAACGGAATGCCTAAGCTCGTCTCCCCTGAGTATTTTCCTAATTTCTCTTAGCCAGGGAATGCTAGGGGTGATTGCAGGATATCACAGGGTCAGAGGCTGCCTCCCCAAGGTCAGGGAAGGTATTTCTCGTACTTCCGCGAACAGGGAACACCTGTGACTGAAGAGAGCTGCGTGGAGTTGTCTCTCGAGCTCCCACACGCACTGAAAATGGTTCCAGAATCCTGAGAGAGGGGAGGTTCCACCAACGGTCGGCAGCACGTGGGTTCTAACGGAATGCCTAAGCTCGTCTCCCCTGAGGGTTTTCCTAATTTCTCTGTGCCAGGGAATGCTAGGGGTGATTGCAGGATAACCCAGTGTCCGAGGTTGCCTCCCCAAGGTCAGGGAAGTTATTTCTCGGACTTCCCCGAACAGGGAACACCTGTGGCTGAAGAGAGCAGCGTGGAGTTGTCTCTCGAGCTCCCCCACGCACTGAAAAATTTTCCGGAATACTGAGCTTAGGGAGATTCCACCAACGGTCGGCAGCGCGTGGGTTCTAACGGAATGCCTAAGCTCGTCTCCCCTGAGGGTTTTCCTAATTTCTCTGTACCAGGGAATGCTAGGGGTGATTGCAGGATATCCCATTGTCCGAGGCTGCCTCCCCAAGGTCTGGAAAGTTATTTCTCGGACTTCCCCGAACAAGGAACACTTGTGACTAAATAGAGCTGCGTGGAGATGTCTCTCGAGCTCCCCCACGGCCTGACAATGGTTCCGGAATCATGAGCGTGGGGAGGTTCCACCAACGGTCGGCAGCGCGTGGGTTCTAACGGAATGCCTAAGCTCGTCTCCCCGGAGGGTTTTCCTAATGTCTCTGTGCCAGGGAATGCTAGGGGTGATTGCAGGATATCCCAGGGTCCGAGGCTGCCTCCACAAGGTCAGGGAATGTTTTTCTCAGACTTCACCGAACAGGGAACACCTGTGACTGAAGAGAGCTGGGTGGAGTTGTCTCTCGTGCTCCCCCACGCACTGACTATTTTTTCGGAATCCTGAGCGTGGGGAGGTTCCACCAACGGTCGGCAGCGCATGGGTTCTAACGGAATGCCTAAGCTCGTCTCCCCTGAGTGTTTTCCTAATGTCTCTGTGCCAGGGAATGCTAGGGGTGATTGCAGGATATCCCAGTGTCAGAGGCTACCCCCCCAAGGTCAGGGAAGTTATTTCTCGGACTTCCCCGAACAGGGAACACCTGTGACTGAACAGAGATGTGTGGAGTTGTCTCTCGAGCTCCCCCATGTACTGACAATGGTTCCGGAATCCTGAGCGTTCGGAGGTTCCAACAACGGTCGGCAGCGCGTGGGTTCTAACGGAATGCCTATGCTCGTCTCCCCTGAGGTTTTTCCTAATATCTCTGTGCCAGGGAATTCTAGGGGTGTTTGCAGGATATCCCAGTGTCAGAGGCTGCCTCCCCAAGGTCAAGGAAGTTATTTCTCGGACTTCCCCGAACAGGGAACACCTGTGGCTGAAGAGAGCTGCGTGGAGTTGTCTCTCGAGCTCCCCCACGCACTGAAAAATTTTCCGGAATACTGAGCGTGGGGAGGTTCCACCAACGGTCGGCAGCGCGTGGGTTCTAACGGAATGCCTAAGCTCGTCTCCCCTGAGGGTTTTCCTAATTTCTCTGTGCCAGGGAATGCTAGGGGTGATTGCATTATATCCCAGTGTCCGAGGCTGACTCCCAAAGGTCAGGGAAGATATTTCTCGGACTTCCTCGAACAGGGAACACCTGTGACTGAAGAGAGTTGCGTGGACTTGTCTCTCGAGCTCCCCCACGCACTGACAATGGTTCCGGAATCCTGAGCGTGGGGAGGTTCCACCAAAGGTCGGCAGCGCGTGGGTTCAAACGGAATGCCAAATCTCGTCTCCCCTGAGGGTTTTCCTAATGTCTCTGTGCCAGGGAATGCTAGGGGTGATTGCAGGATTCCGAGTTTCAGAGGCTGCCTCCCCAAGGTCAGGGAAGAGATTTCTCGGACTTCCCCGAACAGGGAACACCTGTGACTGAAGAGAGCTGCGTGGAGTTGTCTCTCGAGCTCCCCCACGCACTGACAATGGTTCCGGAATCCTGAGCGTGGGGAGGTTCCACCAAAGGACGGCAGCGTGTGCGTTCTAACGGAATGCCTAAGCTCGACTCCCGTGAGTGTTTTCCTAATTTTTCTGTGTCAGGGAATGCTAGGGTTGATTGCAGGATATCCCAGTGTCAGAGGCTGCCTCCCCATGTGCAGGGAAGGTATTTCTCGGACTTCCCCGAACAGGGAACACCTGTGACTGAAGAGAGCTGCGTGGAGTTGTCTCTCGAGCTCCCCCCGCACTGGCAATCGTTCCGGAATCCTGAGCGTGGGGAGGTTCCACCAAAGGACGGCAGCGTGTGCGTTCTAACGGAATGCCTAAGCTCGACTCCCCTGAGGGTTTTCCTAATTTCTCTGTGTCAGGGAATGCTAGGGTTGATTGCAGGATATCCCAGTGTCAGAGGCTGCTTCCCCATGTTCAGGGAAGTTATTTCTCGGACTTCCCTGAACAGGGAACACCTGTGACTGAAGAGAGCTTCGTGGAGTTGTCTCTCGAGCTCCCCCACGCACTGACAATGGTTCCGGAATCCTGAACGTGCGGAGGTTCCACCAATGGTCGGCAGCGCGTGGGTTCTAACGGAATGCCTAAGCTCGACTCCCCTGAGTGTTTTCCTAATGTCTCTGTGCCAGGGAATGCTAGGGGTGATTTCAGGATATCCCAGTGTCAGAGGCTGCCTCACCTAGGTCAGGGAAGTTTTTTCTCGGGTTTCACCGAACAGGAAACACCTGTGACTGAAGAGAGCTGCTTGGAGTTGTCTTTCGAGCTCCCCCACGCACTGACAAAGTTTCCGGAATCCTGAGCGTGGGGAGGTTCCACCAACGGTCGGCAGCGCGTGGGTTCTAACGGAATGCATTAGATCGTCTCCCCTGAGGCTTTTCCTAATGTCTCTGTGCCAGGGAATGCTAGGGGTGATTGCAGGATATCCCAGTGTCAGAGGCTGCCTCCCCAATTTCAGGGAAGGTATTTCTCGGACTTCCCAGAACAGGGAACACCTGTGAGTGAAGAGAGCTGCGTGGAGTTGCCTCTCGAGCTCCCCCACGCACTGACAATTCTTCCGGAATCCTGAGCGTGGGGAGGTTCCACCAACGGTCGGCAGCGCGTGGGTACATACGGAATGCATAAGCTCGTCTCCCCTGAGTGTTTTCCTAATTTCTTTGTGCCAGGGAATGCTAGGGGTGATTGCCGGGCATCCTAGTGACCGAGGCTGCCTACCCAAAGTCACGGAAGATTTTTCTCGGACTCTCCCGAACAGGGAACACCTGTGACTGAAGAGAGCTGCGTGGAGTTGTCTCTCGAGTTCCCCCACGCACTGACAATGGTTCCGGAATCCTGAGCGTGGGGAGGATCCACCAACGGTCGGCAGCGCGTGGGTTCTAACGGAATGCATAAAGCTTGTCTCCCCTGAGGATTTTCCTAATGCTTCTGTGCCTTGGAATGCTAGGGGTGATTGCAGGTTATCCCAGTGTCCGAGGCTGCCTCCCCAAAGAGAGGGAAGGTATTTCTCGGACTTCCCCAAACAGGGAACACCTGTGACTGAAGAGAGCTGCGTGGAGTTGTCTCTAGAGCTCCCCCACGCACTGACAATGTTTCCGGAATCCTGAGCGTGGGGAGGTTCCACCAACGGTCGCTAGCGCGTGGGTTCTAACGGAATGATTAAGCTCGTCTCCCCTGAGGGTTTTCCTAATGTCTCTGTTCCAGGGAATGCTAGGGGTGATTGCAGGATATCCCAGTGTCAGAAGCTGCCTCCCCAATTTCAGGGAAGGTTTTTCTCGGACTTCCCTGAACAGGGAACACCTGTGAGTGAAGAGAGCTTCGTGGAGTTGTCTCTCGAACTCCCCCACGCACTGACAATGGTTCCGGAATCCTGAGCGTTGGAAGGTTCCACCAACGGTCTACAGCGCGTGGATTCCAACGGAATGCCTAAGCTCGACTTCCCTGAGGGTTTTCCTAATGTCTCTGTGCCAGTGAATGTTAGGGGTGATTGCAGGGTATCCCAGTGTCAGAGGCTGCATCCCCAAGGTCAGGGAAGGTATTTCTCGGACTTCCCTGAACAGGGAACACCTGTGACTGAAGAGAGCTGCGTAGAGTTGTCTCTCGAACTCCCCCACGCAATGACAATGGTTCTGGAATCCTGAGCGTGGGGAGGTTCCACCAACGGTCGGCAGCGCGTGGGTTCTATCGGAATGCCTAAGCTCGTCTCCCCTGAGGGTTTTCCTAATATCTCTGTGCCAGGGAATGCTAGGGGTGATTGCAGGATATCCCAGTGTCAGAGGCTGCATCCCCAAAGTCAGGGAATGTATTTCTCGGACTTCCCCGAACAGGGAACACCTGTGACTGAAGAGAGCTGCGTGGAGTTGTCTCTCGAGCTCCCCCACGCACTGACAATCGTTCCGGAATCCTGAGCGTGGGGAGGTTCCACCAAAGGACGGCAGCGTGTGCGTTCTAACGGAATGCCTAAGCTCGACTCCCCTGAGTGTTTTCCTAATTTTTCTGTGTCAGGGAATGCTAGGGTTGATTGCAGGATATCCCAGTGTCAGAGGCTGCCTCCCCATGTTCAGGGAAGGTATTTCTCGGTCTTCCCTGGACAGGGAACACCTGTGACTGAAGAGAGCTGCGTGGAGTTGTCTCTCGAGCTCCCCCACGCACTGACAATGGTTCCGGAATCCTGAACGTGCGGAGGTTCCACCAAAGGTCGGCAGCGCGTGGGTTCTAACGGAATGCCTAAGCTCGACTCCCCTGAGTGTTTTCCTAATATCTCTGTGCCAGGGAATGCTAGGGGTGATTTCAGGATATCCCAGTGTCAGAGGCTGCCTCACCTAGGTCAGGGAAGTTTTTTCTCGGGTTTCACCGAACAGGGAACACCTGTGACTGAAGAGAGCTGCTTGGAGTTCTCTTTCGAGCTCCCCCACGCACTGACAAAGTTTCCGGAATCCTGAGCGTGGGGAGGTTCCACCAACGGTCGGCAGCGCGTGGGTTCTAACGGAATGCCTAAGCTCGTCTCCCCTGAGGCTTTTCCTAATGTCTCTGTGCCAGGGAATGCTAGGGGTGATTGCAGGATATCCCAGTGACCGAGGCTGCCTCCCCAAGTTCAGGGAATGTATTTCTCGGACTTCCACAAACAGGGAAAACCTGTGACTGAAGAGAGCTGCGTGGAGTTGTCTCTCGAGCTCCCCCACGCACTGACATTGGTTCCGAAATCCTGAGCGTGGAGAGGTTCAACCAACGGTCGGCAGCGCGTGGGTTCGAACGGAATGCCTATGCTCGACTCCCCTGAGGCTTTTCCTAATTTCTCTGTGCCAGGGAATGCTAGGGGTGATTGCAGGATATCCCAGTGTCAGTGGATGCCTCCCCAAGGTCAGGGAAGATATTTCTCGGACTTCCCCGAACAGGGAACACCTGTGACTGAAGAAAGCTGCGTAGAGTTGTGTCTCGAACTCCCCCACGCACTGACAATTGTTCCGGAATCCTGAGCGTGGGGAGGTTCCTCCAACGGTCGGCAGCGCTTGGGTTCTAACGGAATGCCTAAGCTCGTCTCCCCTGAGGGTTTTCCTAATGTCTCTGTGCCAGGGAATGCTAGGGGTGATTTCAGGATATCCCAGTGTCAGAGGCTGCCTCCCCAAAATCAGGGAAGGTATTTCTCGGACTTCCCCGAACAGGGAACACCTGTGACTGAAGAGAGCTGCGTGGAGTTGTCTCTCGAGCTCCCCCACGCACTGACAATTTTTCCGGAATCCTGAGCGTGGGGCGGTTCCACCAAAGGACGGCAGCGTGTGGGTTCTAACGGAATGCCTATGCTCGTCTCCCCTGAGGCTTTTCCTATTGTCTCTGTGCCAGGGAATGCTAGGGGTGATTGCAGGATATCCCAGTGACCGAGGCTGCCTCCCCAAGGTCAGGGAAGGTCTTTCTCGGGCTTCCCTGAACAGGGAACACCTGTGAATGAAGAAAGCTGCGAGGAGTTGTCTCTCGAGCTCCCCCACGCACTGACAATGGTTCCGGAATCCTGAGCGTGGGGAGGTTCCACCAACGGACGGCAGCGCTTGGGTTCTAACGGAATGCATAAGCTCGTCTCCCTTGAGGGTTTTCCTAATGTCTCTGTGCCAGGGAATTCTAGGGGTGATTGCAGGATATCCCAGTGACCGAGGCTGCATCCCCAAGGTCAGGGAAGTTATTTCTCGGGCTTCCCCGAACAGGGAACACCTGTGACTGAAGAGAGCTGCGTGGAGTTGTCTCTCGAGCTCCCCCATGCACTGACAATGTTTCCGGAATCCTGAGCGTGGGGACGTTCCACCAACGGTCGGCAGCGCGTGGGTTCTAACGGAATGCCTAAGCTCGTCTCCCCTGAGGGTTTTCCTAATGTTCTGTGCCAGGGAATGCTAGGGATTATTGCAGGATATCCCAGTGTCAGAGGCTGCTTCCCCAAGGTCAGGGAAGGTATTTCTCGGCTTCCCCGAACAGGGAACACCTGTGACTGTAGAGAGATGCGTGGAGTTGTCTCTCGAGCTCCCCCACGCACTGACAATGGTTCCGGAATCATGAGCGTGGGGAGGTTCCAACAACGGTCGGCAGCGCGTGGGTTCTAACGGAATGCCTAAGCTCGTCTCCCCTGAGATTTTTCCTACTGTCTCTGTGCCAGGGAATGCTTGGGGTGATTGCAAGATATCCCAGTGTCAGAGGCTGCTTCCCAAGTTCAGGGAAGGTATTTCTCGGGCTTCCCCGAACAGGGAACACCTGTGAATGAAGAGAGCTACGTGGAGTTGACTCTCGAGGTCCCCCACGCACTGACAATAGTTCCGGAATCCTGAGCGTGGGGAGGTTCCACCAACGGTCGGCAGCGCGTGGGTTCAATCGGAATGCCTAAGCTCGTCTCCCCTGAGGGTTTTCCTAATGTCTCTGTGCCAGGGAATGCTAGGGGTGATTGCAGGATATCCCAGTGACCGAGGCTGCCTTGCCAAGGTCAGGGAAGGTCTTTCCCGGACTTCCCTGAACAGGGAACACCTGTGACTGGAGAGAGCTGCGTGGAGTTGTCTCTCGAGCTCCCCCACACAATGACAATATTTCCGGAATCCTAAGCGTGGGGAGGTTTTACCAACGGTCGGCAGCACGTGGGTTCTAACGAAATGCCTAAGCTCGTCTCCCCTGAGGATTTTCCTAATGTATCAGTGCCAGCGAATGCTAGGGGTGATTGCAGGTTATCCCAGTGTCCGAGGCTGACTCCCCAAGGTCAGGGAATTTATTTCTCGGACTTCCCCGAAAAGGGAACACCTGTGACTGAAGTGAGCTGCGTTTAGTTGTCTCTCGAGCTCCCACACGCACTGACAATATTTCCGGAATCCTGAGCATGGGGAGGTTCCACCAACGTTCGGCAGCGCGTGGGTTCTAACAGAATGCCTAAGCTCGTCTCCCCTGAGGGTTTTCCTAATGTCTCTATGCCAGGGAATGCTAGGGGTGTTTGCAAGTTATCCCAGTGACCGAGGTTGCCTCCCCAAGATCAGGGAAGTTATTTCCGGGACATCCCCGAACAGGGAACAGCTGTGACTGAAGAGAGCTGCGTGGAGTTGTCTCTCGAGCTTCCCCACGCACTGACAATGGTTCCGGAATCCTGAGCGTCGGGAGGTTCCACCAACTGTCGGCAGCGCGTGGGTTCTAACGGAATGACTATCCTCGTCTCCCCTGATTGTTTTCCTAATGTCTCTGTGCCAGGGAATGCTAGGGGTGATTGCAGGATATCCCAGTGACTGAGGCTGCCTCCAAAAGTTCAGGGAAATTAGTTCTCGGACTTCCCCGAACAGGAAACACCTGTGACTAAAGAGAGCTGCATGGAGTTGTCTCTCGAGCTCCCCCACGCACTGACAATGTTTCCGGAATCCTGAGGGTGGGGAGGTTCCACCAACGGTCGGCAGTTCGTGGGTTCTAACGGAATGCCTAAGCTCGTCTCCCCTGAGGTTTTTCCTAATGTCTCTGTGCCAGGGAATGCAAGGGGTGATTGCAGGATATCCCAGTGTCCGAGGGTGCCTGCCCAAGGTCAGGGAAGATATTTCTCGGACTTCCCCGAACAGGGAACACCTGTGACTGAAGAGAGCTGTGTGGAGTTGTCTCTCGAGCTCCCCCACGCACTGACAATGGTTCCGGAATCCTGAGGGTGGGGAGGTTCCACGAACGGTCAGCAGCGCGTGGGTTCAAACGGAATGCCTAAGCTCGTCTCCCCTGAGGTTTTTCCTAATATCTCTGTGCCAGGGAATGCTAGGGGTGGTTACAGGATATCCCAGAGTCCGAGGATAACTCCGCAAGTTCAGGGAAGTTATTTCCGGGACATCCCCGAACAGGGAACACCTGTGACTGAAGAGAGCTGCGTGGAGTTGTCTCTCGAGCTCCCCCAAGCACTGACAATGGTTCCGGAACACTGAGCGTGGGGAGGTGCCACCAACGGTCGGTAGCGCGTGGTTTCTAACGGAATGCCTAAGCTCGTCTCCCCTGAGGGTTTTCCTAATGTCTCTGTGCCAGGGATTGCTAGGGGTGATTGCAGGATATCCCAGTGACTGAGGCTGCCTCCCCAAGTTCAGGGAAATTATTTCCCAGACTTCCCCGAACAGGGAACACCTGTGACTGAAGAGAGTTGCGTGGAATTTTCTCTCGGGATCCCCCATGAACTGATAATGGTTCCGGAATCCTGAGCGTGGGGAGGTTCCATCAATGGTCGGCAGCGCGTGGGTTCTAACGGAATGACTAAGCTCGTCTCTCCTGAGGATTTTCCTAATGTCTCTGTGCCAGGGAATGCTAGGGGTGATTGCAGGATATCCCAGGGACCGAGGCTGTCTCCTCAAGCTCAGGGAAATTATGTCTCGGACTTCACGCGCAGATAACACCTGTGACTGGAGAGAGCTGCGTGGAGTTGTCTCTCGAGCTTCCCCACGCACTGACAATGGTTCCGGAATCCTGAGAGTGGGGAGGTTCCACCAACGGTCGGCAGCGCGTGGGTTCTAACGGAATGCCTAAGCTCGTCTCCCCTGAGGGTTTTCCTAATATCTCTCTGCCAGGGAATGCTAGGGTTGATTGCAGGATATCCCAGTGTCTGTTGCTGCCTCCCCAAGCTCAGGGAATGTATTTCTCGGACTTCCTTGAACAGGGAACACTTGTGACTTCAGAGAGCTTCGTGGAGTTGTCTCTCGAGCTCCCCCACGCACTGACAATGGTTCCGGAATCCTGAGCGTGGGGAGGTTCCACCAACTGTCGGCAGCGCGTGGGTTCTAACCGAATGCCTAAGCTCGTCTCCCCTGAGGGTTTTCCTAATGTCTCTGAGCCAGGGAATGCTAGGGGTGATTGCAGGATATCCCAGTGTCAGAGCTGCCTCCCCAAGGTCAGGGAAGGTATTTCTCGGACTTCCCCGAACAGGGAACACCTGTGACTGAAGAGAGCTGCGTGGAGTTGTCTCTCGAGCTCCCCCACGCACTGACAATGTTTCCGGAATCCTGAGCGTGGGGAGGTTCCACTAACTGTCGGCAGAGCGTGGGTTCGAACGGAATGCCTAAGCTCGTCTCCCCTGAGTTTTTTCCTAATGTGTCTGTGCCAGAGAATGCTAGGGGTGATTGCAGGATATCCCAGTGTCAGAGGCTGCCTCCCCAAGTTCAGGGAAGGTATTTCTCGGACTTCCCCGAACAGGGAACACCTGTGACTGAAGGGAGCTGCGTGGAGTTGTCTCTCGAGCTCCCCCACGCACTGACAATGGTTCCGGAATCCTGAGCTTGGGGAGGTTCCACCAACGGTCGGCAGCGCGTGGGTTCTAACGGAATGCCTAAGCTCGTCTCCCCTGAGGGTTTTCCTAATGACTCTGTGCCAGGGAATGTTAGGGGTGATTGCAGGATATCCCAGTGACCGAGGCTGCCACACCAAGTTCAGGGAAGGTATTTCTCAGACTTCCCCGAACAGGGAACACCTGTGACTGTAGAGAGCTGCGTGGAGTTGTCTCTCGAGCTCCCCCACGCACTGACAATGGTTCCGGAATCCTGAGCGTGGGGAGGTTCCACCAACGGTCGGCAGCGCGTGTGTTCTAACGGAATGCCTAAGCTCGTCTCCCCTGAGGATTTTCCTAATTTCTCTGTGCCAGGGAATGCTAGGGGTGATTGCAGGATATCCCAGTGTCAGAGGCTGCCTCCCCAAGGTCAGAGAAGTTATTTCTCGGACTTCCCCGAACAGGGAACACCTGTGAATGAAGGGAGCTTCGTGGAGTTTTCTCTCGATCTCCCCCACGCACTGACAACGGTTCCGGAATCCTGAGCGTGGGGAGGTTCCTGAAACGGTCGGCAGCGCGTGGGTTCTAACGGAATGGCTTAACTCGTCTCCCCTGAGGGTTTTCCTAATTTCTCTGTGCCAGGGAATGCTAGGGGTGATTGCAGGATATCCCAGTGTCAGAGACTGCCTCCCCAAGGTCAGGGAAAGATTTTCTCGGACTTCCCCTAACAGGGAACACCTGTGACTGAAGAGAGCTGCGTGGAGTTGTCTCTTGAGTTTCCCCATTCACTGACCATGGTTCCGGAATCCTGAGCGTGGGGAGGTTGCACCATCGGTCGGCAGCGCGTGCGTTCTAACGGAATGCCTAAGCTCGTCTCCCCTGATGGTTTTCGTAATGTCTCTGTGCCAGGGAATGCTAGGGGTGATTGCAGGATATCCCAGAGTCAGAGGCTGCCTCCCCAAGGTCAGAGAAGTTATTTCTCGGACTTCCCCGAACTGGGAAAACCTGTGAATGAAGATAGCTTCGTGGAGTTCTCTCTCGAGCTCCCCCACGCACTGAACATGATTCCGGAATCCTGAGCGTGGGGAGGATCCACTAACGGTCGGCAGTGCTTGGGTTCTAACGGAATGCCTAAGCTCGTCTCCCCTGAGATTTTTCCTAAAGTCTCTGTGCCAGGGAATGCTAGAGCTGATTGCAGGATATCCCAGTGTCAGAGGCTGCCTCCCCAAAGTCAGGGAAAGTTTTTCTCGGACTTCCCCGAACAGGGAACACCTGTGACTGAAGAGAGCTGCGTGGAGTTGTCTCTCGAGCTCCCCCACGCACTGACAATGGTTCCGGAATCCTGAGCGTGGGGAGGCTCCACTAACGGTCGGCAGCGCGTGGGTTCTAAAGGAATGCCTAAGCTCGTCTCCCCTGAGGGTTTTCCTAATTTCTCTGTGACAGGGAATGCTAGGGATGATTGCAGGATATCCCAGTGTCAGAGGCTGCCTCCCCAAGGTCAGGGAAGATATTTCTCGGACTTCCCCGAAAAGGAAACACCTGTGACTGAAGAGAGCTGCGTGGAGTTGTCTCTCGAGCTCCCCCACGCACTGACCATGGTTCCGGAATCCTGAGGGTGGGGAGGTTCCACCAATGGTCGGCAGCGCGTGGGTTCTAACGAAATGCCTAAGCTCGTCTCCCCTGAGGGTTTTCCTAATGTCTCTGTGCCAGGGAATGCTAGGGGTGATTGCAGGATATCCCAGTGTCAGAGGCTGCCTCCCCAAGGTCAGGGAAGTTATTTCTCGGCTTCCCCGAACATGGAACACCAGTGACTGAATTGAACTGCGTGGAGTTGTCTCTCGAGCTCCCCCACGCACTGACAATGGTTCCGGAATCCTGAGCGTGGGGAGGTTCCACCAACGGTCGGCAGCGCGTGGGTTCTAACGGAATGCCTAAGTTCGTCTCCCCTGAGGGTTTTCCTAATGTCTCTGTGCCAGGGAATGCTAGGGGAGATTTCAGGATATCCCAGTGTCAGAGGCTGCCTCCCCAAGGTCAGGGAATTTATTTCTCGGGCTTCCCTGAACAGGGAACACCAGTGACTGAAGTGAGCTACGTGGAGTTGTCTCTCGAGCTCCCCCACACACTGACAATGGTTCCGAAATCCTGAGCGTGGGGAGGTTCCACCAACGGTCGGCAGCACGTGGGTTCTAACGGAATGCCTAAGCTCGTCTCCCCTGAGGATTTTCCTAATGTCTCTGTGCCAGGGAATGCTAGGGATGACTGCAGGATATCCCAGTGCCAGATGCTGGCTCCCCAAGGTCAGGGAAGGTATTTCTCGGACTTCCCCGTAGAGCGAACACCTGTGAATGAAGATTGCTTCGTGGAGTTGTCTCTCGAGCTACCCCACGCACTGAATATGGTTCCGGAATCCTGAGCGTGGGGAGGATCCACCAACGGTCGGCAGCGCGTGGGTTCTAACGGAATGCCTAAGCTCGTCTCCCCTGAGGGTTTTCCTAATGTCTCTGTGCCAGGGAATGCTAGGGGAGATTGCAGGATTTCCCAGTGTCAGAGGCTGCCTCCCCAAAGTCAGGGAAATTATTTCTCGGGCTTCCCTTAACAGGGAACACCAGTGACTGAAGTGAGCTGCGTGGAGATGTGTCTCGATCTCCCCCACACACTGACAATGTTTCCGAAATCCTGAGCGTGGGTAGGTTCCACCAACGGTCGGCAGCGCGTGGGTTCAAACGGAATGCCTAAGCTCGTCTCCCCTGAGGATTTTCCTAATATCTCTGTGCCAGGGAATGCTAGGGGTGATTGCAGGATATCCCAGTGCCAGAGGCTGGCTCCCCAAGGACAGGGAAGGTATTTCTCGGACTTCCCCGAACTGGGAACACCTGTGAATGAAGATAGATTCGTGGAGTTGTCTCTCGAGCTCCCCCACGCACTGAACATGATTCCGGAATCCTGAGCGTGGGGAGGATCCACCAACGGTCGGCAGTGCTTGGGTTCTAACGGAATGCCTAAGCTCGTCTCCCCTGAGGTTTTTCCTAAATTCTCTGTGCCAGGGAATGCTAGAGCTGATTGCAGGATATCCCAGTGTCAGAGGCTGCCTCCCCAAAGTCAGGGAAAGTTTATCTCGGACTTCCCCGAACAGGGAACACCTGTGACTGAAGAGAGCTGCGTGGAGTTGTCTCTCGAGCTCCCCCACGCACTGACAATGGTTCCGGAATCCTGAGCGTGGGGAGGCTCCACTAACGGTCGGCAGCGCGTGGGTTCTAAAGGAATGCCTAAGCTCGTCTCCCCTGAGGGTTTTCCTAATTTCTCTGTGCCAGGGAATGCTAGGGATGATTGCAGGATATCCCAGTGTCAGAGGCTGCCTCCCCAAGGTCAGGGAAGATTTTTCTCGGACTTCCCCGAAAAGGAAACACCTGTGACTGAAGAGAGCTGCGTGGAGTTGTCTCTCGAGCTCCCCAACGCACTGAAAATGGTTCCGGAATCCTGAGCGTGGGGAGGTTCCACCAACGGTTGGCAGCGCGTGGGTTCTAATGGAATGCCTAAGCTCTTCTCCCCTGTGGGTTTTCCTAATTTCTCTGTGCCAGGGAATGCTAGGGGTGATTGCAGGTTATCCCAGTGCCAGAGGCTGCCTCCCCAAAGTCAGGGAAGTTATTTCTCGGACTTCCCCGAACAGGGAACACTTGTGAATTAAGATAGCTGCGTGGAGTTGTCTCTCGAGCTCCCCCACGCACTGACCATGGTTCCGGAATCCTGAGCGTGGGGAGGTTCCACCAACGGTCGGCAGCGCGTGGGTTCAAACGGAATGCCTAAGCTCGTCTCCCCTGAGGGTTTTCCTAATGTCTCTGTGCCAGGGAATGCTAGGGGTGATTGCAGGATATCCCAGTGTCAGAGGCTGCCTCCCCAAGGTCAGGGAAGGTATTTCTCGGCTTCCCCGAACATGGAACACCAGTGACTGAATTGAACTGCGTGGAGTTGTCTCTCGAGCTCCCCCACGCACTGACAATGGTTCCGGAATCCTGAGCGTGGGGAGGTTCCACCAACGGTCGGCAGCGCGTGGGTTCTAACGGAATGCCTAAGCTCGTCTACCCTGAGGGTTTTCCTAATATCTCTGTGCCAGGGAATGCTAGGGGAGATTGCAGGATATCCCAGTGTCAGAGGCTGCCTCCCCAAGGTCAGGGAATTTATTTCTCGGGCTTCCCTGAACAGGGAACACCAGTGACTGAAGTGAGCTACGTGGAGTTGTCTCTCGAGCTCCCCCACACACTGACAATGGTTCCGAAATCCTGAGCGTGGGGAGGTTCCACCAACGGTCGGCAGCGCGTGGGTTCTAACGGAATGCCTAAGCTCGTCTCCCCTGAGGGTTTTCCTAATGTCTCTGTGCCAGGGAATGCTAGGGGTGATTGCAGGATATCCCAGTGTCAGAGGCTGCCTCCCCAAGGTCAGGGAAGTTATTTCTCGGCTTCCCCGAACATGGAACACCAGTGACTGAATTGAACTGCGTGGAGTTGTCTCTCGAGCTCCCCCACGCACTGACAATGGTTCCGGAATCCTGAGCGTGGGGAGGTTCCACCAACGGTCGTCAGCGCGTGGGTTCTAACGGAATGCCTAAGCTCGTCTCCCCTGAGGGTTTTCCTAATGTCTCTGTGCCAGGGAATGCTAGGGGAGATTGCAGGATATCCCAGTGTCAGAGGCTGCCTCCCCAAGGTCAGGGAATTTATTTCTCGGGCTTCCCTGAACAGGGAACACCAGTGACTGAAGTGAGCTACGTGGAGTTTTCTCTCGAGCTCCCCCACACACTGACAATGGTTCCGAAATCCTGAGCGTGGAGAGGTTCCACCAACGGTCGGCAGCACGTGGGTTCTAACGGAATGCCTAAGCTCGTCTCCCCTGAGGGTTTTCCTAATGTCTCTGTGCCAGGGAATGCTAGGGTGGTTTGCAGGATATCCCAGAACAGAGGCTGCCTCCCCAAGGTCAGGGAAGTTATTTCTCGGACTTCCCCGAACAGGGAACACCTGTGACTGAAGAGAGCTTCGTGGAGTTGTCTCTCGAGCTCCCCCACGCACTGACAATGGTTCCGGAATCCTGAGCGTGGGGAGGCTCCACTAACGGTCGACAGCGCGTGGGTTCTAAAGGAATGCCTAAGCTCGTCTCCCCTGAGGGTTTTCCTAATTTCTCTGTGCCAGGGAATGCTAGGGATGATTGCAGAATATCCCAGTGTCAGAGGCTGCCTCCCCAAGGTCAGGGAAGATATTTCTCGGACTTCCCCAAAAAGGAAACACCTGTGACTGAAGAGAGCTGCGTGGAGTTGTCTCTCGAGCTCCCCAACGCACTGAAAATGGTTCCGGAATACTGAGCGTGGGGAGGTTCCACCAGCGGTCGGCAGCGCGTGGGTTCTAACGGAATGCCTAAGCTCTTCTCCCCTGTGGGTTTTCCTAATTTCTCTGTGCCAGGGAATGCTAGGGGTGATTGCAGGTTATCCCAGTGCCAGAGGCTGCCTCCCCAAGTTCAGGGAAGGTATTTCTCGGACTTCCCCGAACAGGGAACACTTGTGAATTAAGATAGCTGCGTGGAGTTGTCTCTCGAGCTCCCCCACGCACTGACCATGGTTCCGGAATCCTGAGCGTGGGGAGGTTCCACCAACGGTCGGCAGCGCGTGGGTTCAAACGGAATGCCTAAGCTCGTCTCCCCTGAGGGTTTTCCTAATGTCTCTGTGCCAGGGAATGCTAGGGGTGATTGCAGAATATCCCAGTGTCAGAGGCTGCCTCCCCAAGGTCAGGGAAGGTATTTCTCGGCTTCCCCGAACATGGAACACCAGTGAATGTATTGAACTGCGTGGAGTTGTCTCTCGAGCTCCCCCACGCACTGACAATGGTTCCGGAATCCTGAGCGTGGGGAGGTTCCACCAACGGTCGGCAGCACGTGGGTTCAAACGGAATGCCTAAGCTCGTCTCCCCTGAGGGTTTTCCTAATATCTCTGTGCCAGGGAATGCTAGGGGTGATTGCAGGATATCCCAGTGTCAGAGGCTGCCTCCCCAAGGTCAGGGAAGGTATTTCTCGGCTTCCCCGAACATGGAACACCAGTGACTGTATTGAACTGCGTGAAGTTGTCTCTCGAGCTCCCCCACGCACTGACAATGGTTCCGGGAGGCTCCACTTACGGTCGGCAGCGCGTCGGGTCTAAAGGAATGCCTAAGCTCGTCTCCCCTGAGGGTTTTCCTAATTTCTCTGTGCCAGGGAATGCTAGGGATGATTGCAGGATATCCCAGTGTCAGAGGCTGCCTCCCCAAGGTCAGGGAAAGTTTTTCTCGGACTTCCCCGAACAGGGAACACCTGTGACTGAAGAGAGCTGCGTGGAGTTGTCTCTCGAGCTCCCCAACGCACTGAAAATGGTTCCGGAATACTGAGCGTGGGGAGGTTCCACCAACGGTCGGCAGCGCGTGGGTACTAACGGAATGCCTAAGCTCGTCTCCCCTGTGGGTTTTCCTAATTTCTCTGTGCCAGGGAATGCTAGGGGTGATTGCAGGTTATCCCAGTGCCAGAGGCTGCCTCCCCAAGTTCAGGGAAGGTATTTCTCGGACTTCCCCGAACAGGGAACACTTGTGAATTAAGATAGCTGCGTGGAGTTGTCTCTCGAGTTCCCCCACGCACTGACCATGGTTCCGGAATCCTGAGCGTGGGGAGGTTCCACCAACGGTCGGCAGCGCGTGGGTTCAAACGGAATGCCTAAGCTCGTCTCCCCTGAGGGTTTTCCTAATGTCTCTGTGCCAGGGAATGCTAGGGGTGATTGCAGGATATCCCAGTGTCAGAGGCTGCCTCCCCAAGGTCAGGGAAGGTATTTCTCGGCTTCCCCGAACATGGAACACCAGTGACTGTATTGAACTGCGTGGAGTTGTCTCTCGAGCTCCCCCACGCACTGACAATGGTTCCGGAATCCTGAGCGTGGGGAGGTTCCACCAACGGTCGGCAGCGCGTGGGTTCTAACGGAATGTCTAAGCTCGTCTCCCCTGAGGGTTTTCCTAATATCTCTGTGCCAGGGAATGCTAGGGGAGATTGCAGGATATCCCAGTGTCAGAGGCTGCCTCCCAAAAGTCAGGGAAAGTTTTTCTCGGACTTCCCCGAACAGGGAACACCTGTGACTGAAGAGAGCTGCGTGGAGTTGTCTCTCGAGCTCCCCCACGCACTGACAACGGTTCCGGAATCCTGAGCGTGGGGAGGTTCCTGAAACGGTCGGCAGCGCGTGGGTTCTAACGGAATGGCTTAACTCGTCTCCCCTGAGGGTTTTCCTAATTTCTCTGTGCCAGGGAATGCTAGGGGTGATTGCAGGATATCCCAGTGTCAGAGGCTGCCTCCCCAAGGTCAGGGAAGTTATTTCTCGGCTTCCCCGAACATGGAACACCAGTGACTGAATTGAACTGCGTGGAGTTGTCTCTCGAGCTCCCCCACGCACTGACCATGGTTCCGGAATCCTGAGCGTGGGGAGGTTCCACCAACGGTCGTCAGCGCGTGGGTTCTAACGGAATGCCTAAGCTCGTCTCCCCTGAGGGTTTTCCTAATATCTCTGTGCCAGGGAATGCTAGGGGAGATTGCAGGATATCCCAGTGTCAGAGGCTGCCTCCCCAAAGTCAGGGAAAGTTTTTCTCGGACTTCCCCGAACAGGGAACACCTGTGACTGAAGAGAGCTGCGTGGAGTTGTCTCTCGAGCTCCCCCACGCACTGACAACGGTTCCGGAATCCTGAGCGTGGGGAGGTTCCTGAAACGGTCGGCAGCGCGTGGGTTCTAACGGAATGCCTAAGCTCGTCTCCCCTGAGGGTTTTCCTAATATCTCTGTGCCAGGGAATGCTAGGGGAGATTGCAGGATATCCCAGTGTCAGAGGCTGCCTCCCCAAAGTCAGGGAAAGTTTTTCTCGGACTTCCCCGAACAGGGAACACTTGTGAATTAAGATAGCTGCGTGGAGTTGTCTCTCGAGCTCCCCCACGCACTGACCATGGTTCCGGGAACCTGAGCGTGGGGAGGTTCCACCAACGGTCGGCAGCGCGTGGGTTCAAACGGAATGCCTAAGCTCGTCTCCCCTGAGGGTTTTCCTAATGTCTCTGTGCCAGGGAATGCTAGGGGTGATTGCAGAATATCCCAGTGTCAGAGGCTGCCTCCCCAAGGTCAGGGAAGGTATTTCTCGGCTTCCCCGAACATGGAACACCAGTGAATGTATTGAACTGCGTGGAGTTGTCTCTCGAGCTCCCCCACGCACTGACAATGGTTCCGGAATCCTGAGCGTGGGTAGGTTCCACCAACGGTCGGCAGCACGTGGGTTCAAACGGAATGCCTAAGCTCGTCTCCCCTGAGGGTTTTCCTAATATCTCTGTGCCAGGGAATGCTAGGGGTGATTGCAGGATATCCCAGTGTCAGAGGCTGCCTCCCCAAGGTCAGGGAAGGTATTTCTCGGCTTCCCCGAACATGGAACACCAGTGACTGTATTGAACTGCGTGGAGTTGTCTCTCGAGCTCCCCCACGCACTGACAATGGTTCCGGGAGGCTCCACTTACGGTCGGCAGCGCGTCGGGTCTAAAGGAATGCCTAAGCTCGTCTCCCCTGAGGGTTTTCCTAATTTCTCTGTGCCAGGGAATGCTAGGGATGACTGCAGGATATCCCAGTGCCATATGCTGGTTCCCCAAGGTGAGGGAAGTTATTTCTCGGACTTCCCCGTAGAGCGAACACCTGTGAATGAAGATAGCTTCGTGGAGTTGTCTCTCGAGCTACCCCACGCACTGAACATGTTTCCGGAATCCTGAGCGTGGGGAGGATCCACCAACGGTCGGCAGCGCGTGAGTTCTAACGGAATGCCTAAGCTCGTCTCCCCTGAGGGTTTTCGTAATGTCTCTGTGCCAGGGAATGCTAGGGGTGATTGCAGGATATCCCAGAGTCAGAGGCTGCCTCCCCAAGGTCAGAGAAGTTTTTTCTCGGACTTCCCCGAACTGGGAAAACCTGTGAATGAAGATAGCTTCGTGGAGTTCTCTCTCGAGCTCCCCCACGCACTGAACATGATTCCGGAATCCTGAGCGTGGGGAGGATCCACTAACGGTCGGCAGTGCTTGGGTTCTAACGGAATGCCTAAGCTCGTCTCCCCTGAGTTTTTTCCTAAAGTCTCTGTGCCAGGGAATGCTAGAGCTGATTGCAGGATATCCCAGTGTCAGAGGCTGCCTCCCCAAAGTCAGGGAAAGTTTTTCTCGGACTTCCCCGAACAGGGAACACCTGTGACTGAAGAGAGCTGCGTGGAGTTGTCTCTCGAGCTCCCCCACGCACTGACAATGGTTCCGGAATCCTGAGCGTGGGGAGGCTCCACTAACGGTCGGCAGCGCGTGGGTTCTAAAGGAATGCCTAAGCTCGTCTCCCCTGAGGGTTTTCCTAATTTCTCTGTGCCAGGGAATGCTAGGGATGATTGCAGGTTATCCCAGTGTCAGAGGCTGCCTCCCCAAGGTCAGGGAAGATATTTCTCGGACTTCCCCGAAAAGGAAACACCTGTGACTGAAGAGAGCTGCGTGGAGTTGTCTCTCGAGCTCCCCCACGCACTGACCATGGTTCCGGAATCCTGAGCGTGGGGAGGTTCCACCAATGGTCGGCAGCGCGTGGGTTCTAACGAAATGCCTAAGCTAGTCTCCCCTGAGGGTTTTCCTAATGTCTCTGTGCCAGGGAATGCTAGGGGTGATTGCAGGATATCCCAGTGTCAGAGGCTGCCTCCCCAAGGTCAGGGAAGTTATTTCTCGGCTTCCCCGAACATGGAAAACCAGTGACTGAATTGAACTGCGTGGAGTTGTCTCTCGAGCTCCCCCACGCACTGACAATGGTTCCGGAATCCTGAGCGTGGGGAGGTTCACCAACGGTCGGCAGCGCGTGGGTTCTAACGGATTGCCTAAGCTCGTCTCCACTGAGGGTTTTCCTAATGTCTCTGTGCCAGGGAATGCTAGGGGAGATTTCAGGATATCCCAGTGTCAGAGGCTGCCTCCCCAAGGTCAGGGAATTTATTTCTCGGGCTTCCCTGAACAGGGTACACCAGTGACTGAAGTGAGCTACGTGGAGTTGTCTCTCGAGCTCCCCCACACACTGACAATGGTTCCGAAATCCTGAGCGTGGGGAGGTTCCACCAACGGTCGGCAGCACGTGGGTTCTAACGGAATGCGTAAGCTCGTCTCCCCTGAGGGTTTTCCTAATGTCTCTGTGCCAGGGAATGCTAGGGATGACTGCAGGATATCCCAGTGCCAGATGCTGGCTCCCCAAGGTCAGGGAAGGTATTTCTCGGACTTCCCCGTAGAGCGAACACCTGTGAATGAAGATTGCTTCGTGGAGTTGTCTCTCGAGCTACCCCACGCACTGAATATGGTTCCGGAATCCTGAGCGTGGGGAGGATCCACCAACGGTCGGCAGCGCGTGGGTTCTAACGGAATGCCTAAGCTCGTCTCCCCTGAGGGTTTTCCTAATGTCTCTGTGCCAGGGAATGCTAGGGGAGATTGCAGGATTTCCCAGTGTCAGAGGCTGCCTCCCCAAAGTCAGGGAAATTATTTCTCGGGCTTCCCTTAACAGGGAACACCAGTGACTGAAGTGAGCTGCGTGGAGATGTGTCTCGATCTCCCCCACACACTGACAATGTTTCCGAAATCCTGAGCGTGGGTAGGTTCCACCAACGGTCGGCAGCGCGTGGGTTCAAACGGAATGCCTAAGCTCGTCTCCCCTGAGGATTTTCCTAATATCTCTGTGCCAGGGAATGCTAGGGGTGATTGCAGGATATCCCAGTGCCAGAGGCTGGCTCCCCAAGGACAGGGAAGGTATTTCTCGGACTTCCCCGAACTGGGAACACCTGTGAATGAAGATAGATTCGTGGAGTTGTCTCTCGAGCTCCCCCACGCACTGAACATGATTCCGGAATCCTGAGCGTGCGGAGGATCCACCAACGGTCGGCAGTGCTTGGGTTCTAACGGAATGCCTAAGCTCGTCTCCCCTGAGGTTTTTCCTAAAGTCTCTGTGCCAGGGAATGCTAGAGCTGATTGCAGGATATCCCAGTGTCAGAGGCTGCCTCCCCAAAGTCAGGGAAAGTTTTTCTCGGACTTCCCCGAACAGGGAACACCTGTGACTGAAGAGAGCTGCGTGGAGTTGTCTCTCGAGCTCCCCCACGCACTGACAATGGTTCCGGAATCCTGAGCGTGGGGAGGCTCCACTAACGGTCGGGAGCGCGTGGGTTCTAAAGGAATGCCTAAGCTCGTCTCCCCTGAGGGTTTTCCTAATTTCTCTGTGCCAGGGAATGCTAGGGATGATTGCAGGATATCCCAGTGTCAGAGGCTGACTCCCCAAGGTCAGGGAAGATTTTTCTCGGACTTCCCCGAAAAGGAAACACCTGTGACTGAAGAGAGCTGCGTGGAGTTGTCTCTCGAGCTCCCCCACGCACTGACCATGGTTCCGGAATCCTGAGCGTGGGGAGGTTCCACCAACGGTCGGCAGCGCGTGGGTTCAAACGGAATGCCTAAGCTCGTCTCCCCTGAGGGTTTTCCTAATGTCTCTGTGCCAGGGAATGCTAGGGGTGATTGCAGGATATCCCAGTGTCAGAGGCTGCCTCCCCAAGGTCAGGGAAGGTATTTCTCGGCTTCCCCGAACATGGAACACCAGTGACTGAATTGAACTGCGTGGAGTTGTCTCTCGAGCTCCCCCACGCACTGACAATGGTTCCGGAATCCTGAGCGTGTGGAGGTTCCACCAACGGTCGGCAGCGCGTGCGTTCTAACGGAATGCCTAAGCTCGTCTACCCTGAGGGTTTTCCTAATATCTCTGTGCCAGGGAATGCTAGGGGAGATTGCAGGATATCCCAGTGTCAGAGGCTGCCTCCCCAAGGTCAGGGAATTTATTTCTCGGGCTTCCCTGAACAGGGAACACCAGTGACTGAAGTGAGCTACGTGGAGTTGTCTCTCGAGCTCCCCCACACACTGACAATGGTTCCGAAATCCTGAGCGTGGGGAGGTTCCACCAACGGTCGGCAGCGCGTGGGTTCTAACGGAATGCCTAAGCTCGTCTCCCCTGAGGGTTTTCCTAATGTCTCTGTGCCAGGGAATGCTAGGGGTGATTGCAGGATATCCCAGTGTCAGAGGCTGCCTCCCCAAGGTCAGGGAAGTTATTTCTCGGCTTCCCCGAACATGGAACACCAGTGACTGAATTGAACTGCGTGGAGTTGTCTCTCGAGCTCCCCCACGCACTGACAATGGTTCCGGAATCCTGAGCGTGGGGAGGTTCCACCAACGGTCGTCAGCGCGTGGGTTCTAACGGAATGCCTAAGCTCGTCTCCCCTGAGGGTTTTCCTAATGTCTCTGTGCCAGGGAATGCTAGGGGAGATTGCAGGATATCCCAGTGTCAGAGGCTGCCTCCCCAAGGTCAGGGAATTTATTTCTCGGGCTTCCCTGAACAGGGAACACCAGTGACTGAAGTGAGCTACGTGGAGTTTTATCTCGAGCTCCCCCACACACTGACAATGGTTCCGAAATCCTGAGCGTGGGGAGGTTCCACCAACGGTCGGCAGCACGTGGGTTCTAACGGAATGTCTAAGCTCGTCTCCCCTGAGGTTTTTCCTAATGTCTCTGTGCCAGGGAATGCTAGGGGGGTTTGCAGGATATCCCAGAACAGAGGCTGCCTCCCCAAGGTCAGGGAAGTTATTTCTCGGACTTCCCCGAACAGGGAACACCTGTGACTGAAGAGAGCTGCGTGGAGTTGTCTCTCGAGCTCCCCCACGCACTGACAATGGTTCCGGAATCCTGAGCGTGGGGAGGCTCCACTAACGGTCGACAGCGCGTGGGTTCTAAAGGAATGCCTAAGCTCTTCTCCCCTGTGGGTTTTCCTAATTTCTCTGTGCCAGGGAATGCTAGGGGTGATTGCAGGTTATCCCAGTGCCAGAGGCTGCCTTCCCAAGTTCAGGGAAGGTATTTCTCGGACTTCCCCGAACAGAGAACACTTGTGAATTAAGATAGCTGCGTGGAGTTGTCTCACGAGCTCCCCCACGCACTGACCATGGTTCCGGAATCCTGAGCGTGGGGAGGTTCCACCAACGGTCGGCAGCGCGTGGGTTCAAACGGAATGCCTAAGCTCGTCTCCCCTGAGTGTTTTCCTAATGTCTCTGTGCCAGGGAATGCTAGGGGTGATTGCAGAATATCCCAGTGTCAGAGGCTGCCTCCCCAAGGTCAGGGAAGATATTTCTCGGCTTCCCCGAACATGGAACACCAGTGAATGTATTGAACTGCGTGGAGTTGTCTCTCGAGCTCCCCCACGCACTGACATTGCTTCCGGAATCCTGAGCGTGGGGAGGTACCACCAACGGTCGGCAGCGCGTGGGTTCTAATGGAATGCCTAAACCCGTCTCCCCTGAGGGTTTTCCTAATGTCTCTGTTCCAGGGAATGCTAGGGGTAATTGCAGGATATCCAAGTGTAAGAGGCTGCCTCCCCAAGGTCAGAGAAGTTATTTTTCGGACTTCCCCGAACAGGGAACACCTGTGACCTAAGAGAGCTGCGTGGAGTTGTCTCTCGAGCTCCCCCACGCACTGACAATGGTTCCGGAATCGTGAGCGTGGGGAGGTTCCACCAACGGTCGGCAGCGTGTGGGTTCTAACGGAATGCCTAAGCTCGTCTCCCCTGAAGGTTTTCATAATTTCTCTGTGTCAGGGAATGCTAGGGGTGATTGCAGGATATCCCAGTGTCAGAAGCTGCCTCCCCAAGGTCAGAGAAGTTATTTCTCGGACTTCCCCGAACAGGGAACACCTGTGACTGAAGAGAGCTGCGTGGATTTGTCTCTCGAGCTCCCCCACGCACTGACCATGGTTCCGGAATCCTGAGCGTGGGGAGGTTCCACCAACGGTCCGCAGCGCGTGGGTTCTAACGGAATGCCTAAGCTCATCTCCCCTTAGGGTTTTCCTAATGTCTCTGTGTCAGGGAAAGCTAGGGGTGATTGCAGGATATCCCAGTGTCAGAGGCTGCCTCCACAAGGTCTGGGAAGTTATTTCTCAGACTTCCCCAAATAGGAAACACCTGTGACTGAAGAGAGCTTCGTGGAGTTGTCTCTCGAGCTCCCCCACGCACTGACCATGATTCCGGAATCCTGAGTGTGGGGAGGTTCCACCAACGGTCGGCAGCGCGTGGGTTCTAACGGAATGCCGAAGTTCGTCTCCCCTGAGGGTTTTCCTAATGTCTCTGTGCCAGGGAATGCTAGGGGTGATTGCAGGATATCCCAGTGTCAGAAGCTGCCTCCCCAAGGTCAGAGAAGTTATTTCTCGGACTTCCCCGTACAGGGAACACCTGTAACTGAAGAGAGCTGCGTGGAGTTGTCTCTCGAGCTCCCCCACTCACTGACAATGGTTCCGGAATCCTGAGCGTGGGGAGGTTCCACCAACGGTCGTCAGCGCGTGGGTTCTAACGGAATGCCTAAGCTCGTCTCCCCTGAGGATTTTCCTAATGTCTCTGTGCAAGGGAATGCTAGGGGTGATTGCAGGATATCCCAGTGTCAGAGGCTGCCTCCCCAAGGTCAGGGAAGGTATTTCTCGGGCTTCCCCGAACAGGGAACACCAGTGACTGAAGTGAGCTGAATGGAGTTTTGTCTCGAGCTCCCCCACGCACTGACAATAGTTCCGGAATCCTGAGCGTGGTGAGGTTCCACCAACGGTCGGCAGCGCGTGGGTTCTAACGGAATGCCTAAGCTCGCCTCCCCTGAGGGTTTTCCTAATGTCTCTGTGCAAGGGAATGCTAGGAGTGATTGCAGGATATCCCAGTGTCAGAGGCTGCCTCCCCAAGGTCAGGGAAGTTATTTCTCGGGCTTCCCCGATCAGGGAACACCCGTGACTGAGGAGAGCTGCGTGGAGTTGTCTCTCGAGCTCCCCCACGCACTGACATTGCTTCCGGAATCCTGAGCGTGGGGAGGTACCACCAACGGTCGGCAGCGCGTGGGTTCTAACGGAATGCGTAAACCCGTCTCCCCTGAGGGTTTTCCTAATGTCTCTGTGCCAGGGAATGCTAGGGGTGATTGCAGGATATCCAAGTGTCAGAGGCTGCCTCCCCAAGGTCAGAGAAGTTATTTTTCGGACTTCCCCGAACAGGGAACACCTGTGACTTAAGAGAGCTGCGTGGAGTTGTCTCTCGAGCTCCCCCACGCACTGACAATGTTTCCGGAATCCTGAGCGTGGGGAGGTTCCACCAACGGTTGGCAGCGAGTGGGTTCTAACGGAATGCCTAAGCTCGTCTCCCCTGAGTGTTTTCCTAATTTCTCTGTGTCAGGGAATGCTAGGGGTGATTGCAGGATATCCCAGTGTCAGAAGCTGCCTCCCCAAGTTCAGAGAAGTTATTTCTCGGACTTCCCCGAACAGTGAACACCTGTGACTGAAGAGAGCTGCGTGGAGTTGTCTCTCGAGCTCCCCCACGCACTGACAATGGTTCCGGAATCATGAGGGTGGGGAGGTTCCACCAACGGTCCGCAGCGCGTGGGTTCTAACGGAATGCCTAAGCTCATCTCCCCTTAGGGTTTTCCTAATGTCTCAGTGCCAGGGAATGCTAGGGGTGATTGCAGGATATCCCAGTGTCAGAGGCTGCCTCCCCAAGGTCTGGGAAGTTATTTCTCAGACTTCCCCGAATAGGAAACACCTGTGACTGAAGAGAGCTGCGTGGAGTTGTCTCTCGAGCTCCCCCACGCACTGACAATGGTTCCGGAATCCTGAGAGTGGGGAGGTTCCACCAACGGTCGTCAGTGTGTGGGTTCTAACGGAATGCCTAAGCAGACTCCCCTGAGGGTTTTCCTAATGTCTCTGTGCCAGGGAATGCTAGGGGTGATTGCAGGAAATCCCAGTGCAAGAGGCTGCCTCCCCAAGGTCAGGGAAGGTATTTCCCGGGCTTCCCCTAACCGGGAACACCAGTGACTGAAGTGAGCTGCGTGGAGTTGTCTCTCGAGCTCCCCCACGCACTGACAATGGTTCCGGAATCCTGAGCATGGGGAGGTTCCACCAACGGTCGGCAGTGCGTGGGTTCTAACGGAATGCCTAAGCAGACTCCCCTGAGGGTTTTCCTAATGTCTCTGTGCCAGGGAATGCTAGGGGTGATTACAGGAAATCCCAGTGCCAGAGGCTGCCTCCCCAAGGTCAGGGAAGGTATTTCTCGGGCTTCCCCGAACAGGGAACACCAGTGACTGAAGAGAGCTGCGTGGAGTTGTCTCTCGAGCTCCCCCACGCAATGACAATTGTTCCGGAATCCTGAGCGTGGGGAGGTTCCACCAACGGTCGGCAGCGCGTGGGTTCTAACGGAATGCCAAAGCTCGTCTCCCCTAAGGGTTTTAATAATGTCTCTCTGCCAGGGAATGCTAGGGGTGATTGCAGGATATCCCAGTGTCAGAGGCTGCTTCCCCAAGGTCAGGGAAGTTATTTCTCGGACTTCCGCGATCAGGGAACACCTGTGACTGAAGAGAGCTGCGTGGAGTTGTCTCTCGAGCTCACACACGCACTGACAATGATTCCGGAATCCTGAGCGTGGGGAGGTTCCACCAACGGTCGGCAGTGTGTGGGTTCAACGGAATGCCTAAGCTCGTCTCACCTGAGATTTTTCCTAATGTCTCTGTGCCAGGGAATGCTAGGGGTAATTGCAGGATATCCCAGTGTCAGAGGCTGCCTCCCCAAGGTCAGGGAATTTATTTCTCGGGCTTCACCGAACGGGGAACACCAGTGACTGAAGAGAGCTTCGTGGAGTTGTCTCTCGAGCTCCCCCACGCACTGACCATGTTACCGGAATCCTGAGCGTGGGGAGGTTCCACCAACGGTCGGCAGCGCGTGGGTTCTAACGGAATGCCTAAGCTCGTCTCCCCTGAGGGTTTTCCTAATGTCTCTGTGCCAGGGAATGCTACGGGTGATTGCAGGATATCCCAGGATCAGAGGTTGCCTCCCCAAGTACAGGGAAGGTATTTCTCGGACTTCCCCGAACGGGAAACCCCTGTGACTGAAGAGAGCTGCGTGGAGTTGTCTCTCGAGCTCCCCCACGCACTGACCATGTTACCGGAATCCTGAGCGTGGGGAGGTACCACCAACGGTCGGCAGTGCGTGGA
This sequence comes from Vicugna pacos, assembly GCF_048564905.1. Taxonomy (NCBI): domain Eukaryota; kingdom Metazoa; phylum Chordata; class Mammalia; order Artiodactyla; family Camelidae; genus Vicugna; species Vicugna pacos. Next base: position 44,951,486 of record NW_027328721.1, on the reverse strand, counting down.
TTCTAACGGAATGCCTAAGCTCGTCTCCCCTGAGTGTTTCCCAATTTCTCTGTGCCAGGGAATGCTAGGGGTGATTGCAGGATATCCCAGTGTCAGAGACTGCCTCCCCAAGGTCAGGGAAGGTATTTCTCAGACTTCCCCGTACAGGAAACACCTGTGACTGAAGAGAGCTGCGTGGAGTTGTATCTCGAGCTCCCCCACGCACTGACAATGTTTCCGGAATCCTGAGCTTGGGGAGGTTCCACCAACGGTCTGCAGCGCGTGGGTTGTAACGTAATGCCTAAGCTCGTCTCCCCTGAGGGTTTTCCTAATGTCTCTTTGCCAGGGAATGCTAGGGGTGATTGCAGGATATCCCAGTGCCAGAGTCTGCCTCCCCAAGGTCTGGGAAGGTGTTTCTCGGACTTCCCCGAACAGGGAACACCTGTGACTGAAGAAAGCTGCGTGGAGTTGTCTCTCGGGCTCCCCCAAGCACTGACCATGGTTCCGGAATCCTGAGCGTGGGGAGGTTCCACCAACGGTCGGTAGCGCGTGGGTTCAAACGGAAAGCCTAAGCTCGTCTCCCCTGAGGGTTTTCCTAATGTCTCTCTGCCAGGGAATGCTAGGGGTGATTGCAGGATATCCCAGTGTCAGAGGCTGCCTCCCCAAGGTCAGGGAAGGTATTTCTCGGGCTTCCCCGATCAGGGAACACCCGTGACTGAAGAGAGCTGCGTGGAGTTGTCTCTCGAGCTCCCCCACGCACTGACATTGCTTACGGAATCCTGAGCGTGGGGAGGTTCCACCAACGGTCGGCAGTGCGTGGGTTCTAACGGAATGCCTATGCTCGTCTCCCCTGAGGACTTTCCTAATGTCTCTGTGCCAGGGAATGCTAGGGGTGATTGCAGGATATCGCAGTGTCAGAGGCTGCCTCCCCAAGTTCAGGGAAATTTTTTCTCGGACTTCCCCGAACAGGGAACACCTGTGAATGAAGAGAGCTGCGTGGAGTTGTCTCTCGGGTTCCCCCACGCACTGACCATGTTTCCGGAATCCTGAGCGTGGGGAGGTTCCACCAACGGTCGGCAGCGCGTGGGTTCAAACGGAACGCCTAAGCTCGTCTCCCCTGAGGGTTTTCCTAATGTCTCTGTGCCAGGGAATGCTAGGGGTGATTGCAGGATATCCCAGTGTCAGAGGCTGACTCCCCAAGGTCAGGGAAGGTATTTCTCGGGCTTCCCCGAACAGGGAACACCTGTGACTGAAGAGAGCTGCGTGCAGTGGTCTCTCGAGCTCACGCACGCACTGACAATTGTTCTGGAATCCTGAGTGTGGGGAGGTTCCACCAACGGTCGGCAGCGTGTGGGTTCAAACGGAATGCCTAAGCTCGCCTCCCCTGAGGGTTTTCCTAATGTCTCTGTGCCAGGGAATGCTAGGGGTGATTGCAGGATATCCCAGTGTCAGGGGCTGCCCCCACAAGTTCAGGGAAATTTTTTCTCGGAATACCCCGAACAGGGAACACCTGTGACTGAAGAGAGCTGCGTGGAGTTGTCTCTCGAGCTCACGCACGCACTGACAATTGTTCCGGAATCCTGAGTGTGGGGAGGTTCCACCAACGGTCGGCAGCGTGTGGGTTCAAACGGAATGCCTAAGCTCATCTCCCCTGAGGGTTTTCCTAATGTCTCTGTGCCAGGGAATGCTAGGGGTGATTGCAGGATATCCCAGGGTCAGGGGCTGCCTCCCCAAGTTCAGGGAAATTTTTTCTCGGACTTCCCCGAACAGGGAACACCTGTGAATGAAGAGAGCTGCGTGGAGTTGTCTCTCGGGTTCCCCCACGCACTGACAATTGTTCCGAAAACCTGAGCGTGGGGAGGTTCCACCAACGGTCGGCAGCGCGTGGGTTCAAACGGAACGCCTAAGCTCGTCTCCCCTGAGGGTTTTCCTAATGTCTCTGTGCCAGGGAATGCTAGGGGTGATTGCAGGATATCCCAGTGTCAGAGGCTGACTCCCCAAGGTCAGGGAAGGTATTTCTCGGGCTTCCCCGAACAGGGAACACCTGTGACTGAAGAGAGCTGCGTGCAGTGGTCTCTCGAGCTCACGCACGCACTGACAATTGTTCCGGAATCCTGAGTGTGGGGAGGTTCCACCAACGGTCGGCAGCGTGTGGGTTCAAACGGAATGCCTAAGCTCGCCTCCCCTGAGGGTTTTCCTAATGTCTCTGTGCCAGGGAATGCTAGGGGTGATTGCAGGATATCCCAGTGTCAGGGGCTGCCCCCACAAGTTCAGGGAAATTTTTTCTCGGACTTCCCCGAACAGGGAACACCTGTGACTGAAGAGAGCTGCGTGGAGTTGTCTCTCGAGCTCACGCACGCACTGACAATTGTTCCGGAATCCTGAGTGTGGGGAGGTTCCACCAACGGTCGGCAGCGTGTGGGTTCAAACGGAATGCCTAAGCTCATCTCCCCTGAGGGTTTTCCTAATGTCTCTGTGCCAGGGAATGCTAGGGGTGATTGCAGGATATCCCAGGGTCAGGGGCTGCCTCCCCAAGTTCAGGGAAATTTTTTCTCGGACTTCCCCGAACAGGGAACACCTGTGAATGAAGAGAGCTGCGTGGAGTTGTCTCTCGGGTTCCCCCACGCACTGACCATGTTTCCGGAATCCTGAGCGTGGGGAGGTTCCACCAACGGTCGGCAGCGCGTGGGTCCTAACGGAATGCCTAAGCTCGTCTCCCCTGAGGGTTTTCGTAATATCTCTCTGAAAGGGAATGCTAGGGGTGATTGCAGGATATCCCAGTGTCAGAGGCTGCCTCCCCAAGTTCAGGGAAGGTATTCTCGGGCTTACCCGAACAGGGAACACCAGTGAATGAAGTGAGCTGCGTGGAGTTGTCTCTCGAGCTCCCCCAAGCACTGACCATGGTTCCGGAATCCTGAGAGTGGGGAGGTTCCACCAACGGTCGTCAGCGCTTGGGTTCTAAGGGAATGCATAAGCTCGTCTCCCCTGAGGGTTTTCCTAATGTCTCTGTGCCAGGGAATGCTAGGGGTGATTGCAGGATATCCCAGTGTCAGTGGCTGCCTCCCCAAGGTCAGAGAAGTTATTTCTCGGAATTCCCCGGACAGGGAACACCTGTGACTGAAGAGAGCTGCGTGGAGTTGTCTCTCGAGCTCCCCCACGCACTGACAATGGTTACGGAATCCTGAGCGTGGGGAGGTTCCACCAACGGTCGGCAGAGCGTGGGTTCTAATGGAATGCCTAAGCAGTCTCCCCTGAGGGTTTTCCTAATGTCTCTGTGCCAGGGAATGCTAGGGGTGATTGCAGGATATCCCAGTGCCAGAGGCTGCCTCCCCAAGGTCAGGGAATATATTTCTCGGGCTTCCCCGAACAGGGAACACCAGTGACAGAAGAGAGCTGCGTGGAGTTGTCTCTCGAGCTCCCCCACACACTGACAATGGTTCCGGAATCCTGAGCGTGGGGAGGTTCCACCAACGGTCGGTAGCACGTGGGTTCTAACGGAATGCCTAAGCTCGTCTCCCCTGAGTGTTTTCCTAATGTCTCTTTGCCAGGGAATGCTAGGGGTGATTGCAGCTTATCCCAGTGTCAGAGGCTGCCTCCCTAAGTTCAGAGAATTTATTTCTCGGACTTCCGCGAACAGTGAACACCTGTGACTGAAGAGAGCTGCGTGGAATTGTCTCTCGAGCTCACCCACGCACTAACAATGGTTCCGGAATCCTGAGCGTGGGGAGGTTCCACCAACGGTCGGCAGCGCGTGGGTTCTAACGGAATGCCTAAGCTCGTCTCCCCTGAGGGTTTTCCTAATATCTCTTTGTCAGGGAATGCTAGGGGTGATTGCAGGATATCCCAGTGACAGAGGCTGCCTCCCCAAGGTCAGGGAAGGTATTTCTCGGGCTTCCCCGAACAGGGAACACCAGTGACTGAAGAGAGCTGCGTGGAGTTGTCTCTCGATCTCCCCCACGCACTGACAATGGTTCCGGAATCCTGAGCGTGGGGAGGTTCCACCAACGGTCGGCAGCGCGTGGGTTCTAACGGAATGCCTAAGCTCGGCTCCCCTGAGGGTTTTCCTAATTTCTCTGTGCCAGGGAATGCTAGGGGTGATTGCAGGTTATCCCAGTGTCAGAGGCTGCCTCCCCAAGTTCAGGGAAGGTATTTCTGGGACTTCCCCGAACAGGGAACACCTGTGACTGAAGAGAGCTGCGTGGAATTGTCTGTCGAGCTCCCCCACGCACTGACAATGGTTCCGGAATCCTGAGCGTGGGGAGGTTCCACGAACGGTCGGCAGCGCGTGGGTTCTAACGGAATGCCTAAGCTCGTCTCCCCTGAGGGTTTTCCTAATATCTCTGTGCCAGGGAATGCTAGGGGTGATTGCAGGATATCCCAGTGACAGAGGCTGCCTCCCCAAGGTCAGGGAAGGTATTTCTCGGGCTTCCCCGAACAGGGAACACCAGTGACTGAAGAGAGCTGCGTGGAGTTGTCTCTCGAGCTCCCCCACGCACTGACAATGTTTCCGGAATCCTGAGCGTGGGGAGGTTCCACCAACGGTCGGCAGCGCATGGGTTCTAACGGAATGCCTTAGCTCGTCTCCCCTGCAGGTTTTCCTAATGTCTCTGTGCCAGGGAATGCTAGGGGTGATTGCAGGATATCCCAGTGTCAGAGGCTGCCTCCCCAAGGTCAGGGAAGATATTTCTCGGGCTTCCCCGAACAGGGAACTCCAGTGACTGAAGAGAGCTGCGTGGAGTTGTCTATCGAGGTCCCCCATGCACTGACAATGGTTCCGGAATCCTCAGCGTGGGGAGGTTCCACCCAAGGTCGGCAGCGCATGGGTTCTAACGGAATGCCTAAACTCGTCTCCCCTGAGAGTTTTCCTAATGTCTCTGTGCCAGGGAATGCTCGGGGTGATTGCAGGATATCCCAGTGTCAGAGGCTGCCTCCCCAAGTTCAGGGAAGGTATTTCTCGGCCTTCCCCGAACAGGGAACACCTGTGACTGAACAGAGCTGCGTGGAGTTTTCTCTCGAGCTCCCCCACGCACTGACAATGGTTCCGGAATCCTGAGCGTGGATAGGTTCCACCAACGGTCGGCAGCGCGTGGGTTCTAACGGAATGCCTAAGCTCGACTCCCCTGAGGCTTTTCGTAATGTCTCTGTGCCAGGGAATGCTAGGGGTGATTGCAGGATATCCCATTGTCAGCGGCTGACTCCCCAAGGTAAGGGAAATTATTTCTCGGACTTCCGTGAACAGGGAACACCTGTGACTGAAGAGAGATGCGTGGAGTTGTCTCTCGAACTCCCCCACGCACTGACAATGGTTCCGGAATCCTGAGGGAGGGGAGGTTCCACCAACGGTCTGCAGCGCGTGGGATCTAATGGAATGCCTAAGCTCGTCTCCCCTGAGGTTTTTCCTAATATCTCTGTGTCAAGGAATGCTAGGGGTGATTGCAGGATATCCCAGTGCCAGAGGCTGCTTCCCCAAGGTCAGGGAAGTTGTTTCTCGGGCTTCCCCGAACAGGGAACTCCAGTGACTGAAGAGAGCTGCGTGGAGTTGTCTATCGAGGTCCCCCATGCACTGACAATGTTTCCGGAATCCTCAGCGTGGGGAGGTTCCACCCAAGGTCGGCAGCGCATGGGTTCTAACGGAATGCCTAAGCTCGTCTCCCCTGAGGGTTTTCCTAATATCTCTGTGCCAGGGAATGCTAGGGGTGATTACAAGATATCCCAGTGTCAGAGGCTGCCTCCCCAAGGTCAGGGAAGATATTTCTCGGGCTTCCCCGAACAGGGAACAACTGTGACTGAAGAGAGCTGCGTGGACTTGTCTCTCGAGCTCCCCCACGCACTGACAATGGTTCCGGAATCCTGAGCGTGGATAGGTTCCACCAACGGTCGGCAGCGCGTGGGTTCTAACGGAATGCCTAAGCTCGACTCCCCTGAGGCTTTTCGTAATGTCTCTGTGCCAGGGAATGCTAGGGGTGATTGCAGGATATCCCATTGTCAGCGGCTGACTCCCCAAGGTAAGGGAAATTATTTCTCGGACTTCCGTGAACAGGGAACACCTGTGACTGAAGAGAGATGCGTGGAGTTGTCTCTCGAGCTCCCCCACGCACTGACAATGGTTCCGGAATCCTGAGGGAGGGGAGGTTCCACCAACGGTCTGCAGCGCGTGGGATCTAATGGAATGCCTAAGCTCGTCTCCCCTGAGGTTTTTCCTAATATCTCTGTGTCAAGGAATGCTAGGGGTGATTGCAGGATATCCCAGTGCCAGAGGCTGCTTCCCCAAGGTCAGGGAAGTTGTTTCTCGGGCTTCCCCGAACAGGGAACTCCAGTGATTGAAGAGAGCTGCGTGGAGTTGTCTCTCGAGCTCCCCCACGCACTGACAATGTTTCCGGAATCCTGAGCGTGGGGAGGTTCCACCAACGGTCGGCAGCGCGTGGGTTCTAACGGAATGCCTAAGCTCGTCTCCCCTGAGAGTTTCTTAATGTCTCTGTGTCAGGGAATGCTAGGGGTGATTGCAGGATATCCCAGTGCCAGAGGCTGCCTCCCCAAGGTCAGGGAAGGTATTTCTCGGGCTTCCCCGAACAGGGAACACCAGTGACTGAAGAGAGCTGCGTGGAGTTGTCTCTCGAGCTCCCCAACGCACTGACAATGGTTCCTGAATCCTGAGCGTGGGGAGGTTCCACCAACGGTCGGCAGCGCGTGTGTTCTAACGGAATGCCTAAGCTCGTCTCCCCTGAGGGTTTTCCTAATGTCTCTGTTCCAGGGAATGCTAGGTTTGATTGCAGGATATCCCAGTGTCAGAGGCTGCCTCCCCAAGGTCAGGGAAGGTATTTCTCGGACTTCCCCGAACAGGGAACAACTGTGACTGAAGAGAGCTGCGTGGACTTGCCTCTCGAGCTCCCCCACGCACTGACAATGATTCCGGAATCCTGAGCGTGGGGAGGTTCCACCAACGGTCAGCAGCGCGTGGGTTCTAACGGAATGCCTAAGCTCGTCTCCCCTGAGGGTTTTCCTAATATCTCTGTGCCAGGGATTGCTAGTGGTGACTGCAGAATATCCCAGTGTCAGAGGCTGCCTCCCCATGCTCAGGGAAAGTATTTCTCGGACTTCCCCGAACAGGGAACACCTGTGACTGAAGAGAGCTGCGTGGAGTTGTCTCTCGAGCTCCCCCACGCACTGACAATGTTTCCGGAATCCTGAGCGTGGGGAGGTTCCACCAACGGTCGGCAGCGCATGGGTTCTAACGGAATGCCTTAGCTCGTCTCACCTGAGTGTTTTCCTAATGTCTCTGTGCCAGGGAATGCTAGGGGTGATTGCAGGATATCCCAGTGTCAGAGGCTGCCTCCCCAAGGTCAGGGAAGATATTTCTCGGGCTTCCCCGAACAGGGAACTCCAGTGACTGAAGAGAGCTGCGTGGTGTTGTCTCTCGAGCTCCCCCACGCACCGACAATGGTTCCGGAATCCTGAGCGTGGGGAGGTTCCACCAACGGTCGGCAGCACGTGGGTTCTAACGGAATGCCTAAGCTCGTCACCCCTGAGTGTTTTCCTAATGTCTCTGTGTCAGGGAATGCTAGGGGTGATTGCAGGATATCCCAGTGTAAGAGGCTGACTCCCCAAGGTCAGGGAAGGTATTTCTCTGACTTCCCGGAACAGGGAAAATCTGTGAATGAAGAGAGCTGCGTGGAGTTGTCTCTCGAGCTCCCCAGGTACTGACAATCGTTCCGGAATCCTGAGCGTGGGGAGGTTCCACCAATGGTCGGCAGCGTGTGGGTTCTAACGGAATGCCTATGCTCGTCTCCCCTGAGGGTTTTCCTAATGTCTCTGTGCCAGGGAATGATAGGGGTGATTGCAGGATAACCCAGTGTCCGAGGCTGCCTCCCCAAGGTCAGGGAAGTTATTTCTCGGAGTTCCCCGAACAGGGAACACATGTGACTGAAGAGAGCTGCGTGGAGTTGTCTCTCGAGCTCCCACACGCACTGACAATGGTTCCGGAATCCTGAGCGTGGGGAGGTTCCACCAAAGGTCGGCAGCGTGTGGGTTCTAACACAATGCCTAAGCTCGTCTCCCCTGAGGGTTTTCCTAATGTCTCTGTGCCAGGGAATGCTAGGGGTGATTACAGGATATCCCAGTGTCAGAGGCTGCCTCCCCAAGGTCAGGGAAGATATTTCTCGGGCTTCCCCGAACAGGGAACTCCAGTGACTGAAGAGAGCTGCGTGGAGTTGTCTCTCGTGGTCCCCCATGCACTGACAATGGTTCCGGAATCCTGAGCGTGGGGAGGTTCCACCCAAGGTCGGCAGCGCATGTGTTCTAACGGAATGCCTAAGCTCGTCTCCCCTGAGGGTTTTCCTAATATCTCTGTGTCAGTGAATGCTAGGGGTGATTGCAGGTTATCCCAGTGTCCGAGGCTGCCTCCCCAAGGTCAGGGAATGTATTTCTCGGACTTCCCCGTACAGGGAACACCTGTGACTGAAGAGAGCTGCGTGGAGTTGTCTCTCGAGCTCCCCCACGCACTGACAATGGTTCCGGAATCCTGAGCGTGGGGAGGTTCCACCAACGGTCGGCAGCATGTGGGTTCTAACCGAATGCATAATCTCGTCTCCCCTGAGGATTTTCCTAATGTCTCTGTGCCAGGGAATGCTAGGGGTGATTGCAGGATATCCCAGTGTCCGAGGCTGCCTCCCCATGCTCAGGGAAATTATTTCTCGGACTTCCCTGAACAGGGAACACCTGTGACTGAAGAGAGATGCGTGGAGTTGTCTCTCGAGCTCCCCCACGCACTGACAATGGTTCCGGAATCCTGAGCGTGGGGAGGTTCCACCAACGGTCGGCAGCATGTGGGTTCTATCCGAATGCATAAGCTCGTCTCCCCTGAGGATTTTCCTAATGTCTCTGTGCCAGGGAATGCTAGGGGTGATTGCAGGATATCCCAGGGTCCGAGGCTGCCTCCCCATGCTCAGGGAAATTATTTCTCGGACTTCCCCGAACAGGGAACACCTGTGACTGAAGAGAGCTACGTGGAGTTGTCTCTCGAGCTCCCCCACGCACTGACAATGGTTCCGGAATCCTGAGGGAGGGGAGGTTCCACCAACGGTCTGCAGCGCGTGGGATCTAATGGAATGCCTAAGCTCGTCTCCCCTGAGGTTTTTCCTAATATCTCTGTGCCAGGGAATGCTAGGGGTGATTACAAGATATCCCAGTGTCAGAGGCTGCCTCCCCAAGGTCAGGGAAGATATTTCTCGGGCTTCCCCGAACAGGGAACAACTGTGACTGAAGAGAGCTGCGTGGACTTGTCTCTCGAGCTCCCCCACGCACTGACAATGGTTCCGGAATCCTGAGCGTGGATAGGTTCCACCAACGGTCGGCAGCGCGTGGGTTCTAACGGAATGCCTAAGCTCGACTCCCCTGAGGCTTTTCGTAATGTCTCTGTGCCAGGGAATGCTAGGGGTGATTGCAGGATATCCCATTGTCAGCGGCTGACTCCCCAAGGTAAGGGAAATTATTTCTCGGACTTCCGTGAACAGGGAACACCTGTGACTGAAGAGAGATGCGTGGAGTTGTCTCTCGAGCTCCCCCACGCACTGACAATGGTTCCGGAATCCTGAGGGAGGGGAGGTTCCACCAACGGTCTGCAGAGCGTGGGATCTAATGGAATGCCTAAGCTCGTCTCCCCTGAGGTTTTTCCTAATATCTCTGTGTCAAGGAATGCTAGGGGTGATTGCAGGATATCCCAGTGCCAGAGGCTGCTTCCCCAAGGTCAGGGAAGTTGTTTCTCGGGCTTCCCCGAACAGGGAACTCCAGTGATTGAAGAGAGCTGCGTGGAGTTGTCTCTCGAGCTCCCCCACGCACTGACAATGGTTCCGGAATCCTGAGCGTGGGGAGGTTCCACCAACGGTCGGCAGCGCGTGGGTTCTAACGGAATGCCTAAGCTCGTCTCCCCTGAGAGTTTTCTTAATGTCTCTGTGTCAGGGAATGCTAGGGGTGATTGCAGGATATCCCAGTGCCAGAGGCTGCCTCCCCAAGGTCAGGGAAGGTATTTCTCGGGCTTCCCCGAACAGGGAACACCAGTGACTGAAGAGAGCTGCGTGGAGTTGTCTCTCGAGCTCCCCAACGCACTGACAATGGTTCCTGAATCCTGAGCGTGGGGAGGTTCCACCAACGGTCGGCAGCGCGTGTGTTCTAACGGAATGCCTAAGCTCGTCTCCCCTGAGGGTTTTCCTAATGTCTCTGTTCCAGGGAATGCTAGGGGTGATTGCAGGATATCCCAGTGTCAGAGGCTGCCTCCCCAAGGTCAGGGAAGGTATTTCTCGGACTTCCCCGAACAGGGAACAACTGTGACTGAAGAGAGCTGCGTGGACTTGCCTCTCGAGCTCCCCCACGCACTGACAATGATTCCGGAATCCTGAGCGTGGGGAGGTTCCACCAACGGTCAGCAGCGCGTGGGTTCTAACGGAATGCCTAAGCTCGTCTCCCCTGAGGGTTTTCCTAATATCTCTGTGCCAGGGATTGCTAGTGGTGACTGCAGAATATCCCAGTGTCAGAGGCTGCCTCCCCATGCTCAGGGAAAGTATTTCTCGGACTTCCCCGAACAGGGAACACCTGTGACTGAAGAGAGCTGCGTGGAGTTGTCTCTCGAGCTCCCCCACGCACTGACAATGTTTCCGGAATCCTGAGCGTGGGGAGGTTCCACCAACGGTCGGCAGCGCATGGGTTCTAACGGAATGCCTTAGCTCGTCTCACCTGAGTGTTTTCCTAATGTCTCTGTGCCAGGGAATGCTAGGGGTGATTGCAGGATATCCCAGTGTCAGAGGCTGCCTCCCCAAGGTCAGGGAAGATATTTCTCGGGCTTCCCCGAACAGGGAACTCCAGTGACTGAAGAGAGCTGCGTGGAGTTGTCTATCGAGGTCCCCCATGCACTGACAATGTTTCCGGAATCCTCAGCGTGGGGAGGTTCCACCCAAGGTCGGCAGCGCATGGGTTCTAACGGAATGCCTAAGCTCGTCTCCCCTGAGGGTTTTCCTAATATCTCTGTGTCAGTGAATGCTAGGGGTGATTGCAGGTTATCCCAGTGTCAGAGGCTGCCTCCCCATGGTCAGGGAATGTATTTCTCGGACGTCCCCGTACAGGGAACACCTGTGACTGAAGAGAGCTGCGTGGAGTTGTCTCTCGAGCTCCCCCACGAACTGACAATGGTTCCGGAATCCTGAGCGTGGGGAGGTTCCACCAACGGTCGGCAGCATGTGGGTTCTAACCGAATGCATAAGCTCGTCTCCCCTGAGGATTTTCCTAATGTCTCTGTGCCAGGGAATGCTAGGGGTGATTGCAGGATATCCCAGTGACCGAGGCTGCCTCCCCAAGGTCAGGGAAGTTATTTCTCGGACTTCCCCGAACAGGGAACACCTGTGACTGAAGAGAGCTGCGTGGTGTTGTCTCTCGAGTTCCCCACGCACCGACAATGGTTCCGGAATCCTGAGCGTGGGGAGGTTCCACCAACGGTCGGCAGCGCGTGGGTTCTAACGGAATGCCTAAGCTCGTCACCCCTGAGTGTTTTCCTAATGTCTCTGTGTCAGGGAATGCTAGGGGTGATTGCAGGATATCCCAGTGTCAGAGGCTGCCTCCCCAAGGTCAGGGAAGGTATTTCTCGGACTTCCCGGAACAGGGAAAATCTGTGAATGAAGAGAGCTGCGTGGAGTTGTCTCTCGAGCTCCCCAGGTACTGACAATCTTTCCGGAATCCTGAGCGTGGGGAGGTTCCACCAATGGTCGGCAGCGTGTGGGTTCTAACGGAATGCCTAAGCTCGTCTCCCCTGAGGGTTTTCCTAATGTCTCTGTGCCAGGGAATGATAGGGGTGATTGCAGGATAACCCAGTGTCCGAGGCTGCCTCCCCAAGGTCAGGGAAGTTATTTCTCGGAGTTCCCCGAACAGGGAACACATGTGACTGAAGAGAGCTGCGTGGAGTTGTCTCTCGAGCTCCCACACGCACTGACAATGGTTCCGGAATCCTGAGCGTGGGGAGGTTCCACCAAAGGTCGGCAGCGTGTGGGTTCTAACACAATGCCTAAGCTCGTCTCCCCTGAGGGTTTTCCTAATGTCTCTGTGCCAGGGAATGCTAGGGGTGATTACAGGATATCCCAGTGTCAGAGGCTGCCTCCCCAAGGTCAGGGAAGATATTTCTCGGGCTTCCCCGAACAGGGAACTCCAGTGACTGAAGAGAGCTGCGTGGAGTTGTCTCTCGTGGTCCCCCATGCACTGACAATGGTTCCGGAATCCTGAGCGTGGGGAGGTTCCACCCAAGGTCGGCAGCGCATGTGTTCTAACGGAATGCCTAAGCTCGTCTCCCCTGAGGGTTTTCCTAATATCTCTGTGTCAGTGAATGCTAGGGGTGATTGCAGGTTATCCCAGTGTCCGAGGCTGCCTCCCCAAAGTCAGGGAATGTATTTCTCGGACTTCCCCGTACAGGGAACACCTGTGACTGAAGAGAGCTGCGTGGAGTTGTCTCTCGAGCTCCCCCACGCACTGACAATTGTTCCGGAATCCTGAGCGTGGGGAGGTTCCACCAACGGTCGGCAGCATGTGGGTTCTAACCGAATGCATAATCTCGTCTCCCCTGAGGATTTTCCTAATGTCTCTGTGCCAGGGAATGCTAGGGGTGATTGCAGGATATCCCAGTGTCCGAGGCTGCCTCCCCATGCTCAGGGAAATTATTTCTCGGACTTCCCTGAACAGGGAACACCTGTGACTGAAGAGAGATGCGTGGAGTTGTCTCTCGAGCTCCCCCACGCACTGACAATGGTTCCGGAATCCTGAGCGTGGGGGGTTCCACCAACGGTCGGCAGCATGTGGGTTCTATCCGAATGCATAAGCTCGTCTCCCCTGAGGATTTTCCTAATGTCTCTGTGCCAGGGAATGCTAGGGGTGATTGCAGGATATCCCAGGGTCCGAGGCTGCCTCCCCATGCTCAGGGAAATTAATTCTCGGACTTCCCCGAACAGGGAACACCTGTGACTAAAGAGAGCTACGTGGAGTTGTCTCTCGAGCTCCCCCACGCACTGACAATGGTTCCGGAATCCTGAGGGAGGGGAGGTTCCACCAACGGTCTGCAGCGCGTGGGATCTAATGGAATGCCTAAGCTCGTCTCCCCTGAGGTTTTTCCTAATATCTCTGTGCCAGGGAATGCTAGGGGTGATTACAGGATATCCCAGTGTCAGAGGCTGCCTCCCCAAGGTCAGGGAAGATATTTCTCGGGCTTCCCCGAACAGGGAACTCCAGTGACTGAAGAGAGCTGCGTGGAGTTGTCTCTCGTGGTCCCCCATGCACTGACAATGGTTCCGGAATCCTGAGCGTGGGGAGGTTCCACCCAAGGTCGGCAGCGCATGTGTTCTAACGGAATGCCTAAGCTCGTCTCCCCTGAGGGTTTTCCTAATATCTTTGTGTCAGTGAATGCTAGGGGTGATTGCAGGTTATCCCAGTGTCCGAGGCTGCCTCCCCAAGGTCAGGGAATGTATTTCTCGGACTTCCCCGAACAGGGAACACCTGTGACTGAACAGAGCTGCGTGGAGTTTTCTCTCGAGCTCCCCCACGCACTGACAATGGTTCCGGAATCCTGAGCGTGGATAGGTTCCACCAACGGTCGGCAGCGCGTGGGTTCTAACGGAATGCCTAAGCTCGACTCCCCTGAGGCTTTTCGTAATGTCTCTGTGCCAGGGAATGCTAGGGGTGATTGCAGGATATCCCATTGTCAGCGGCTGACTCCCCAAGGTAAGGGAAATTATTTCTCGGACTTCCGTGAACAGGGAACACCTGTGACTGAAGAGAGATGCGTGGAGTTGTCTCTCGAGCTCCCCCACGCACTGACAATGGTTCCGGAATCCTGAGGGAGGGGAGGTTCCACCAACAGTCTGCAGCGCGTGGGATCTAATGGAATGCCTAAGCTCGTCTCCCCTGAGGTTTTTCCTAATATCTCTGTGTCAAGGAATGCTAGGGGTGATTGCAAGATATCCCAGTGCCAGAGGCTGCTTCCCCAAGGTCAGGGAAGGTATTTCTCGGGCTTCCCCGAACAGGGAACACCAGTGACTGAAGAGAGCTGCGTGGAGTTGTCTCTCGAGCTCCCCAACGCACTGACAATGGTTCCTGAATCCTGAGCGTGGGGAGGTTCCACCAACGTTCGGCAGCGCGTGTGTTCTAACGGAATGCCTAAGCTCGTCTCCCCTGAGGGTTTTCCTAATATCTCTGTGCCAGGGAATGCTAGGGGTGATTGCAGGATATCCCAGTGACCGAGGCTGCCTCCCCAAGGTCAGGGAAGTTATTTCTCGGACTTCCCCGAACAGGGAACACCTGTGACTGAAGAGAGCTGCGTGGAGTTGTCTCTCGTGGTCCCCCATGCACTGACAATGGTTCCGGAATCCTGAGAGTGGGGAGGTTCCACCCAAGGTCGGCAGCGCATGTGTTCTAACGGAATGCCTAAGCTCGTCTCCCCTGAGGGTTTTCCTAATATCTCTGTGTCAGTGAATGCTAGGGGTGATTGCAGGTTATCCCTGTGACCGAGGCTGCCTCCCCAAGGTCAGGGAAGTTATTTCCCGGACTTCCCCGAACAGGGAACACCTGTGACTGAAGAGAGCTGCGTGGAGTTGTCTCTCGAGCTCCCCCACGCACTGACAATGGTTCCGGAATCCTGAGCGTGGGGAGGATCCACCAACGGTCGGCAGCGCGTGGGTTCTAACGGAATGCCTAAGCTCGTCTCCCCTGAGGGTTTTCCTAATGTCTCTGTGCCAGGGAATGCTAGGGGTGATTGCAGGATATCCCAGTGACCGAGGCTGCCTCCCCAAGGTCAGGGAAGGTATTTCCCGGACTTCCCCAAACAGGGAACACCTGTGACTGAAGAGAGCTGCGTGGAGTTGTCCCTCGACTTCCCCACGCACTGACAATGGTTTCGGAATCCTGAGCGTGGGGAGGTTCCACCAACGGTCGGTAGCGCGTGGGATCTAACGGAATGCCTAAGCTCGTCTCCCCTGAGGGTTTTCCTAATGTCTCTGTGCCAGGGAATGCTAGGGGTGATTGTAGGATATCCCAGTGACCGAGGCTGCCTCCCCAAGGTCAGGGAAGGTATTTCCCGGACTTCCCCGAACAGGGAACACCTGTGACTGAAGAGAGCTGCGTGGAGTTGTCCCTCGAGCTCCCCCACGCACTGACAATGGTTCCGGAATCCTGAGCGTGGGGAGGTTCCACCAACGGTCGGCAGCGCGTGGGTTCTAAGGGAATGCTTAAGCTCGTCTCCCCTGAGGGTTTTCCTAATGTCTCTGTGCCAGGGAATGCTAGGGGTGATTGCAGGATATCCCAGTGACCGAGGCTGCCTCCCCAAGTTCAGGGAAGTTATTTCCCGGACTTCCTCAAACAGGGAACACCAGTGACTGAAGAGAGCTGCGTGGAGTTGTCTCTCGAGCTCCCCCACGCACTGACAATGTTTCCGGAATCCTGAGCGTGGGGAGGATCCACCAACGGTCGGCAGCGCGTGGGTTTTAACGGAATGCCTAAGCTCGTCTCCCCTGAGTGTTTTCCTAATGTCTCTGTGCCAGGGAATGCTAGGGGTGATTGCAGGATATCCCAGTGACCGACGCTGCCTCCCCAAGGTCAGGGAATGTATTTCCCGGACTTCCCCGTACAGGGAACTCCTGTGACTGAAGAGAGCTGCGTGGAGTTGTCCCTCGAGCTCCCCAACGCACTGACAATGGTTCCGGAATCTTGAGCGTGGGGAGGTTCCACCAACGGTCGGCAGCGCGTGGGTTCTAACGGAATGCCTAAGCTCGTCTCCCCTGAGGGTTTTCCTAATGTCTCTGTGCCAGGGAATGCTAGGGGTGATTGCAGGATATCCCAGTGACCGAGGCTGCCTCCCCAAGTTCAGGGAAGGTATTTCCCGGAGTTCCCCAAATAGGGAACACCAGTGACTGAAGAGAGCTGCGTGGAGTTGTCTCTCCAGCTCCCCCACGCACTGACAATTGTTCCGGAATCCTGAGCGTGGGGAGGTTCCACCAACGGTCGGCAGCTTGTGGGTTCTAACGGAATGCCTAAGCTCGTCTCCCCTGATGGTTTTCCTAATGTCTCTGTGCCAGGGAATGCTAGGGGTGATTGCAGGATATCCCAGTGACCGAGGCTGCCTCCCCAAGGTCAGGGAAGGTATTTCCCGGACTTCCCCGAACAGGGAACTCCTGTGACTGAAGAGAGCTGCGTGGAGTTGTCTCTCGAGCTCCCCCACGCACTGACAATGGTTCCGGAATCCTGAGCGTGGGGAGGTTCCACCAACGGTCGGCAGCGCGTGGGTTCTAACGGAATGCATAAGCTCGTCTCCCATGAGGGTTTTCCTAATTTCTCTGTGCCAGGGAATGCTAGGGGTGATTGCAGGATATCCCAGTAACCGAGGCTTTCTCCCCATGGTCAGGGAAGGTATTTCCCGGACTTCCCCGAACAGGGAACTCCTGTGACTGAAGAGAGCTGCGTGGAGTTGTCTCTCGAGCTCCCCCACGCACTGACAATGGTTCCGGAATCCTGAGCGTGGGGAGGTTCCACCAACGGTCGGCAGCGCGTGGGTTCTAACGGAATGCATAAGCTCGTCTCCCATGAGGGTTTTCCTAATGTCTCTGTGCCAGGGAATGCTAGGGGTGATTGCAGGATATCCCAGTAACCCAGGCTGCCTCCCCAAGGTCAGGGAAGGTATTTCCCTGACTTCCCCGAACAGGGAACTCCTGTGACTGAAGAGAGCTGCGTGGAGTTGTCTCTCGAGCTCCCCCACGCACTGACAATGGTTCCGGAATCCTGAGCGTGGGGATGTTCCACCAACGGTCGGCAGCGCGTGGGTTCTAACGGAATGCCTAAGCTCGTCTCCCCTGAGGATTTTCCTAATATCTCTGTGCCAGGGAATGCTAGGGGTGATTGCAGGCAATCCCAGTGACCGAGGCTGCCTCCCCAAGGTCAGGGAAGTTATTTCCCGGACTTCCCTGAACAGGGAACACCTGTGACTGAAGAGAGCTGCGTGGAGTTATCTCTCAAGCTCCCCCACGTACTGACAATGGTTCCGGAATCCTGAGCGTGGCGAGGTTCCACCAACGGTCGGCAGCGCGTGGGTTCTAACGGAATGCCTAAGCTCTTCTCCCCTGAGTGTTTTCCTAATGTCTCTGTGCCAGGGAATGCTAGGGGTGATTGTAGGATATCCCAATGACCGAGGCTGCCTCCCCAAGTTCAGGGAAGTTATTTCCCGGACTTCCCCGAACAGGGAACACCTGTGACTGAAGAGAGCTGCGTGGAGTTGTCTCTCGAGCTCCCCCACGCACTGACAATGGTTCCGGAATCCTGAGCGTGGGGAGGTTCCACCAACGGTCGGCAGCTTGTGGGTTCCAACGGAATGCCTAAGCTCGTCTCCCCTGAGGGTTTTCCTAATGTCTCTGTGCCAGGGAATGCTAGGGGTGATTGCAGGATATCCCAGTGACCGAGGCTGCCTCCCCAAGGTCAGGGAAGGTATATCCCGGACTTCCCCGAACAGGGAACACCTGTGACTGAAGAGAGCTGCGTGGAGTTTTCTCTCGAGCTCCCCCACGCACTGACAATGGTTCCGGAATCCTGAGCGTGGGGAGGTTCCACCAACGGTCGGCAGCGCGTGGGTTCTAACGGAATGCCTAAGCTCGTCTCCCCTGAGGGTTTTCCTAATGTCTCTGTGTCAGGGAATGCTAAGGGTGATTGCAGGATATCCCAGTAACCGAGGCTGCCTCCCCAAAGTCAGGGAAGGTATTTCCCGGACTTCCCCGAACAGGGAACTCCTGCGACTGAAGAGAGCTGCGTGGAGTTGTCTCTCGAGCTCCCCCCCGCACTGACAATTTTTCCGGAATCCTGAGCGTGGGGAGGTTCCACCAACGGTCGGCAGCGCGAGGGTTCTAACGGAAGGCCTAAGCTCGTCTCCCCTGAGGGTTTTCATAAAGCCTCTGTGCCAGGGAATGCTAGGGGTGATTGCAGGATATCCCAGTGTCCGAGGCTGTCTCCCCAAGGTCAGGGAAGGTATTTCCCGGACTTCACCGAACAGGGAACACCAGTGACTGAAGAGAGCTGCGTGGAGTTGTCTCTCCAGCTCCCCCACGCACTGACAATGGTTCCGGAATCCTGAGCGTGGGGAGGTTCCACCAACGGTCGGCAGCTTGTGGGTTCTAACGGAATGCCTAAGCTCGTCTCCCCTGATGGTTTTCCTAATGTCTCTGTGCCAGGGAATGCTAGGGGTGATTGCAGGATATCCCAGTGACCGAGGCTGCCTCCCCAAGGTCAGGGAAGGTATTTCCCGGACTTCCCCGAACAGGGAACTCCTGTGACTGAAGAGAGCTGCGTGGAGTTGTCTCTCGAGCTCCCCCACGCACTGACAATGGTTCCGGAATCCTGAGCGTGGGGAGGTTCCACCAACGGTCGGCAGCGCGTGGGTTCTAACGGAATGCATAAGCTCGTCTCCCATGAGGGTTTTCCTAATGTCTCTGTGCCAGGGAATGCTAGGGGTGATTGCAGGATATCCCAGTAACCGAGGCTTTCTCCCCAAGGTCAGGGAAGGTATTTCCCGGACTTCCCCGAACAGGGAACTCCTGTGACTGAAGAGAGCTGCGTGGAGTTGTCTCTCGAGCTCCCCCACGCACTGACAATGGTTCCGGAATCCTGAGCGTGGGGAGGTTCCACCAACGGTCGGCAGCGCGTGGGTTCTAACGGAATGCATAAGCTCGTCTCCCATGAGGGTTTTCCTAATGTCTCTGTGCCAGGGAATGCTAGGGGTGATTGCAGGATATCCCAGTAACCCAGGCTGCCTCCCCAAGTTCAGGGAAGGTATTTCCCGGACTTCCCCGAACAGGGAACTCCTGTGACTGAAGAGAGCTGCGTGGAGTTGTCTCTCGAGCTCCCCCACGCACTGACAATGGTTCCGGAATCCTGAGCGTGGGGATGTTCCACCAACGGTCGGCAGCGCGTGGGTTCTAACGGAATGCCTAAGCTCGTCTCCCCTGAGGTTTTTTCCTAATATCTCTGTGCCAGGGAATGCTAGGGGTGATTGCAGGCAATCCCAGTGACCGAGGCTGCCTCCCCAAGGTCAGGGAAGTTATTTCCCGGACTTCCCTGAACAGGGAACACCTGTGACTGAAGAGAGCTGCGTGGAGTTATCTCTCGAGCTCCCCCACGAACTGACAATGGTTCCGGAATCCTGAGCGTGGCGAGGTTCCACCAACGGTCGGCAGCGCGTGGGTTCTAACGGAATGCCTAAGCTCGTCTCCCCTGAGTGTTTTCCTAATGTCTCTGTGCCAGGGAATGCTAGGGGTGATTGTAGGATATCCCAATGACCGAGGCTGCCTCCCCAAGTTCAGGGAAGTTATTTCCCGGACTTCCCCGAACAGGGAACACCTGTGACTGAAGAGAGCTGCGTGGAGTTGTCTCTCGAGCTCCCCCACGCACTGACAATGGTTCCGGAATCCTGAGCGTGGGGAGGTTCCACCAACGGTCGGCAGCTTGTGGGTTCCAACGGAATGCCTAAGCTCGTCTCCCCTGAGGGTTTTCCTAATGTCTCTGTGCCAGGGAATGCTAGGGGTGATTGCAGGATATCCCAGTGACCGAGGCTGCCTCCCCAAGGTCAGGGAAGGTATATCCCGGACTTCCCCGAACAGGGAAAACCTGTGACTGAAGAGAGCTGCGTGGAGTTTTCTCTCGAGCTCCCCCACGCACTGACAATGGTTCCTGAATCCTGAGCGTGGGGAGGTTCCACCAACGGTCGGCAGCGCGTGGGTTCTAACGGAATGCCTAAGCTCGTCTCCCCTGAGGGTTTTCCTAATGTCTCTGTGTCAGGGAATGCTAAGGGTGATTGCAGGATATCCCAGTGACCGAGGCTGCCTCCCCAAAGTCAGGGAAGGTATTTCCCGGACTTCCCCGAACAGGGAACTCCTGCGACTGAAGAGAGCTGCGTGGAGATGTCTCTCGAGCTCCCCCCCGCACTGACAATTTTTCCGGAATCCTGAGCGTGGGGAGGTTCCACCAACGGTCGGCAGCGCGAGGGTTCTAACGGAAGGCCTAAGCTCGTCTCCCCTGAGGGTTTTCATAAAGCCTCTGTGCCAGGGAATGCTAGGGGTGATTGCAGGATATCCCAGTGTCCGAGGCTGTCTCCCCAAGGTCAGGGAAGGTATTTCCCGGACTTCCCCGAACAGGGAACACCTGTGACTGAAGAGAGCTGCGTGGAGTTTTCTCTCGAGCTCCCCCACGCACTGACAATGGTTCCGGAATCCTGAGCGTGGGGAAGTTCCACCAACGGTCGGCAGCGCGTGGGTTCTAACGGAATGCCTAAGCTCGTCTCCCCTGAGGGTTTTCCTAATATCTCTGTGCCAGGGAATGCTAGGGGTGATTGCAGGCAATCCCAGTGACCGAGGCTTCCTCCCCAAGGTCAGGGAAGGTATTTCCCGGACTTCCCCGAACAGGGAACAATTGTGACTGAAGAGAGCTGCGTGGAGTTGTCTCTCGAGCTTCCCCAAGCACTGACAATGGTTCCGGAATGCTGAGCGTGGGGAGGTTCCACCAACGGTCGGCAGCGCGTGGGTTCTAACGGAATGCCGAAGCTCGTCTCCCCTGAGGGTTTTCCAAATATCTCTGTGCCAGGGAATGCTAAGGGTGATTGCAGGATATCCCAGGGACCGAGGATGCCTCCCCAAAGTCAGGGAAGGTATTTCCCGGACTTCCCCGAACAGGGAACACCTGTGACTGAAGAGAGCTGCGTGGAGTTGTCTCTCGAGCTCCCCCACGCACTGACAATTGTTCCGGAATCCTGAGAGTGGTGAGGTTCCACCAACGGTCGGCAGCGCGTGGGTTCTAACGGAATGCCTAAGCTCGTCTCCCCTGAGGGTTTTCCTAATGTCTCTATGCCAGGGAATGCTAGGGGTGATTGCAGGCAATCCCAGTGACCGTGGCTGCCTCCCCAAAGTCAGGGAAGATATTTCCCGGACTTCCCCGAACATGGAACACTTGTGACTGAAGAGAGCTGCGTGGAGTTGTCCCTCGAGCTCCCCCACGCACTGACAATGGTTCCGGAATCCTGAGCGTGGGGAGGTTCCACCAACGGTCGACAGCGCGTGGGTTCTAACAGAATGCCTAAGCTCGTCTCCCCTGAGGATTTTCCTAATGTCTCTGTGCCAGGGAATGCTAGGGGTGATTGCAGGCAATCCCAGGGACCGAGGCTGCCTCCCAAGGTCAGGGAAGGTATTTCCCGGACTTCCCCGAACAGGGAACACCTGTGACTGAAGAGAGCTGCGTGGAGTTGTCTCTCGAGCTCCCCCACGCACTGACAATGTTTCCGGAATCCTGAGCGTGGGGAGGTTACACCATCGGTCGGCAGCGCGTGGGTTCTAACAGAATGCCTAAGCTGGTCTCCCCTGAGGGTTTTCCTAATGTCTCTGTGCCAGGGAATGCTAGGGGTGATTGCAGGCAATCCCAGTGACCGAGGCTGCCTCCCCAAGGTCAGGGAAGGTATTTCCCGGACTTCCCCGAACAGGGAACACCTGTGACTGAAGAGAGCTGCGTGGAGTTGTCTCTCGAGCTCCCCCACGCACTGACAATGGTTCCGGAATCCTGAGCGTGGGGAGGTTACACCATCGGTCGGCAGCGCGTGGGTTCTAACGGAATGCCTAAGCTCGTCTCCCCTGAGGGTTTTCCTAATTTCTCTGTGCCAGGGAATGCTAGGGGTGATTGCAGGATATCCCAGTGACCGAGGCTGCCTCCCCAAGGTCAGGGAAGGTATTTCCCGGACTTCCCCGCACAGGGAACTCCTGTGACTGAAGAGAGCTACGTGGAGTTGTCTCTCGAGCTCCCCCACGCACTGACTATGCTTCCGGAATCCTGAGCGTGGGGAGGTTCCACCAACGGTCGGCAGCGCGTGGGTTCTAACGGAAGGCCTAAGCTCGTCTCCCCTGAGGGTTTTCCTAAAGTCTCTGTGCCAGGGGATGCTAGGGGTGATTGCAGGATATCCCAGTGCCCGAGGCTGCCTCCCCAAGGTCAGGGAAGTTATTTCCTGACTTCCCCGAACAGGGAACACCTGTGACTGAAGAGAGCTGCGTGGAGATGTCTCTCGAGCTCCCCCACGCACTGACAATGGTTCCGGAATCCTGAGCGTGGGGAGGTTCCACCAAAGGTCGGCAGCGCGTGGGTTCTAACGGAATGCCTAAGCTCGTCTCCCCTGAGGGTTTTCCTAATATCTCTGTGCCAGGGAATGCTAGGTGTGATTGCAGGATATCCCAATGACCGAGGCTGCCTCCCCAAGGTCAGGGAAGGTATTTCCCGGACTTCCCCGAACAGGGAACACCTGCGACTGAAGAGAGCTGCGTGGAGTTGTCTCTCGAGCTCCCCCACGCACTGACAATGGTTCCGGAATCCTGAGCGTGGGGAGGTTCCACCAACGATCGGCAGCGCGTGGGTTCTAACGGAAGGCCTAAGCTCGTCTCCCCTGAGGGTTTTCCTAATATCTCTGTGCCAGGGAATGCTAGGGGTGATTACAGGCAATCCCAGTGACCGAGGCTGCCTCCCCAAGTTCAGGGAAGGTATTTCCCGGACTTCCCCGAACAGGGAACAATTGTGACTGAAGAGAGCTGCGTGGAGTTGTCTCTCGAGCTCCCCCACGCACTGACAATGGTTCCGGAATCCTGTGCGTGGGGAGGATCCACCAACGGTCGGCAGCGCGTGGGTTCTAACGGAATGCCTAAGCTCGTCTCCCCTGAGGGTTTTCCTAATTTCTCTGTGCCAGGGAATGCTAGGGGTGATTGCAGGATATCCCAATGACCGAGGCTGCCTCCCCAAGTTCAGGGAAGTTATTTCCCGGACTTCCCCGAACAGGGAATACCTGTGACTGAAGAGAGCTGCGTGGAGTTGTCTCTCGAGCTCCCCTACGCACTGACAATGTTTCCGGAATCCTGAGCGTGGGGAGGTTAGACCAACGGTCGGCAGCTTGTGGGTACTAACGAAATGCCTAAGCTCGTCTCCCCTGAGGGTTTTCCTAATGTCTCTGTGCCAGGGAATGCTAGGGGTGATTGCAGGATATCCCAGTGACCGAGGCTGCCTCCCCAAGTTCAGGGAAGGTATTTCCCGGACTTCCCCGTACAGGGAAAACCTGTGACTGAAGAGAGCTGCGTGGAGTGGTCTCTCGAGCTCCCCAACGCACTGACAATGGTTCCGGAATCCTGAGCGTGGGGAGGTTCCACCAACGGTCGGCAACGCGTGGGTTCTTACGGAATGCCTCAGCTCGTCTCCCCTGATGGTTTTCCTAATGTCTCTGTGCCAGGGAATGCTAGGGGTGATTGCAGGATATCCCAGTGTCCGAGGCTGCCTCCCCAAGGTCAGGGAAGGTATTTCCCGGACTTCCCCGAACAGGGAACTCCTGCGAATGAAGAGAGCTACGTGGAGTTGTCTCTCGAGATCCCCCACGCACTGACAATGGTTCCGGAATCCTGAGCGTGGGGAGGTTCCACCAACGATCGGCAGCGCGTGGGTTCTATCGGAATGCCTAAGCTCGTCTCCCCTGAGGGTTTTCCTAATGTCTCTCTGCCAGGGAATGCTCGGGGTGATTGCAGGATATCCCAGTGACCGAGGCTGCCTCCCCAAGGTCAGGGAAGTTATTTCCCGGACTTCCCCGAACAGGGAACACCTGTGACTGAAGAGAGCTGCGTGGAGTTGTCTCTCGAGCTCCCCCACGCACTGACAATGGTTCCGGAATCCTGAGCGTGGGGAGGTCCAACCAACGGTCGGCAGCGCGTGGTTTCTAACGGAATGCCTAAGCTCGTGTCCCCTGAGGGTTTTCCTAATGTCTCTGTGCCAGGGAATGCTAGGGGTGATTGCTGGATATCCCAGTGTCAGGGGCTGCCTTCCCAAGGTCAGGGAAGTTTTTTCTCGGACTTCCCCGTACAAGGAACACCTGTGACTGAAGAGAGCTGCGTGGAGTTGTCTCTCGAGCTCCCCCACGCACTGACAATGTTTCCGGAATCCTGAACGTGGGGAGGATCCACCAACGGTCGGCAGCGTGTGGGTTCAAAAGGAATGCCTAAGCTCGTCTCCCCTAAGGATTTTCCTAATGTCTCTGTGCCAGGGAATGCTAGGTGTGATTGCAGGATATCCCAGTGTCAGAGGCTGCCTCCCCAAGGTCAGGGAAGGTATTTCTCGGGCTTCCCCGAACAGGGAACACCTGAGACTGAAGAGAGCTGCGTGGAGTTGTCTCTCGAGCTCCACCACGCACTGATAATTGTTCCGGAATCCTGAGCGTGGGGAGGTTCCACCAACGGTCGGCAGCGCGTGGGTCTAAAGGAATGCCTAAGCTCGTCTCCCCTGAGGATTTTCCTAATGTCTCTGTGCCAGGGAATGCTAGGGGTGATTGCAGGATATCCCAGTGTCAGAGGCAGCCTCCCCAAAGTCAGGGAAGGTATTTCTCGGACTTCCCCGAACAGGGAACACCTGTGACTGAAGAGAGCTGCGTGGAGTTGTCTCTCGAGCTCCCCCACGCACTGACAATGGTTCCGGAATCCTGAGCGTGGGGAGGTTCCACCAACGGTCGGCAGCGTGTGGGTTCAAAAGGAATGCCTAAGCACGTCTCCCCTGAGGGTTTTCCTAATGTCTCTGTGCCAGGGAATGCGAGGGGTGATTGCAGGATATCCCAGTGTCAGAGGCAGCCTCCCCAATGTCAGGGAAGGTATTTCTCGGACTTCCCCGAACAGGGAACACCTGTGACTGAAGAGAGCTGCGTGGAGTTGTCTCTCGAGCTCCCCCACGCACTGACAATGTTTCCGGAATCCTGAGCGTGGGGAGGATCCACCAACGGTCGGCAGCGCGTGGGTTTTAGCGGAATGCCTAAGCTCGTCTCCCCTGAGGTTTTTCCTAATGTCTCTGTGCCAGGGAATGCTAGGGGTGATTGCAGGATATAACAGTGTCAGAGGCTGCCTCCCCAAGGTCAGGGAAGGTATTTCTCGGACTTCCCCGGACAGGGAACACCTGTGACTGAAGAGAGCTGCGTGGAGTTGTCTCTCGAGCTCCCCCACGCACTGACAATGTTTCCGGAATCCTGAGCGTGGGGAGGTTCCACCAACGGTCGGCAGCGCGTGGGTCTAAAGGAATGCCTAAGCTCGCCTCCTCTGAGGTTTTTCCTAATGTATCTGTGGCAGGGAATGCTAGGTGTGATTGCAGGATATCCCAGTGTCAGAGGCTGCCTCCCCAAGATCAGGGAATGTATTTCTTGGACTTCCCCGGACAGGGAACACCTGTGACTGAAGTGAGCTGCGTGGAGTTGTCTCTCGAGATCCCCCAAGCACTGACAATGTTCCTGGAATCCTTGGAGTGGGGAGGTTCCACCAACGGTCGGCAGCACGTGGTTTCTAACGGAATGCATAAGCTCGTCTCCCCTGAGGCTTTTCCTAATGTCTCTGGGCCAGGGAATGCTAGGGGTGATTGCAGGATATCCCAGTGTCAGTGGCTGCTTCCCCAAGGTCAGGGAAGGTATTTCTCGGACTTCCCCGAAAAGGGAACACCTGTGACTGAAGAGAGCTGCGTGGAGTTGTCTCTCGAGCTCCCCCACGCACTGACAATGGTTCCCGAATCCTGAGCGTAGGGAGGTTCCACCAAAGATCGGCAGCGCGTGGCTTCTAACGGAATGCCTAAGCTCTTCTCCCCTGAGGGTTTTCCTAATGTCTCTGTGCCAGGGAATGCTAGGGGTGATTGCACGATATCCCAGTGTCAGAGGCTGCCTCCCCAAGGTCAGGGAAGGTATTTCTCGGACTTCCTCGAACAGGGAACACCTGTGACTGAAGAGAGCTGCGTGGAGTTGTCTCTCGTGCTCCCCTACGCACTGACAATGGTTCCGGAATCCTGAGCGTGGGGAGGTTCCACCAACGGTCGGCAGCGCATGGGTTCTAACGGAATGCCTAAGCTCGCCTCCCCTGAGGATTTTCCTAATCTCTCTGTGCCAGGGAATGCTAGGGGTGATTGCAGGATATCCCAGTGTCAGAGGCTGCCTCCACAAGGTCAGGGAAGTTATTTCTCGGACTTCCCCGAGCAGGGAACACCTGTGACTGAAGAGAGCTGCGTGGAGTTTTCTCTCGTGCTCCCCCACGCACTGCCAATGGTTCCGGAATCCTGAGCGTGGGGAGGTTCCACCAACGGTGGGCAGCGCGTGGGTTCTAACGGAATGCTTAAGCTCGTCTCCCCTGAGGGTTTTCCTAATGTCTCTGTACCAGGGAATGCTAGGGGTGATTGCAGGATATCCCAGTGTCAGACGCTGCCTCCCCAAGGTCAGGGAAGGTATTTCTCGGACTTCCCCGAACAGGGAACACCTCTGACTGAAGTGAGCTGCGTGGAGTTTTCTCTCGAGCTCCCCCACGCACTGCCAATGGTTCCGGAATCCTGAGCGTGGGGAGGTTCCACCAACGGTCGGCAGCGCGTGGGTTCTAACGGAATGCCTAAGCTCGTCTCCCCTGCAGGTTTTCCTAATGTCTCTGTGCCAGGGAATGCTAGGGGTGTTTGCAAGATATTCCAGTGTCAGAGGCTGCCTCTCCACGGTCAGGGAAGTTATTTCTCGGACTTCCCCGATGAGGGAACACCTGTGACTGAAGAGAGCTGCGTGGAGTTGTCTCTCGAGCTCCCCCAAGCACTGACAATGTTCCTGGAATCCTTAGCGTGGGGAGGTTCCACCAACGGTCGGCAGCGCGTGGGTTCTAACGGAATGCATAAGCTCGTCTCCCCTGAGGCTTTTCCGAATGTCTCTGGGCCAGGGAATGCTAGGGGTGATTGCAGGATATCCCAGTGTCAGTGGCTGCTTCCCCAAGGTCAGGGAAGGTATTTCTCGGACTTCCCCGAAAAGGGAACACCTGTGACTGAAGAGAGCTGCGTGGAGTTGTCTCTCGAGCTCCCCCACGCACTGACAATTGTTCCCGAATCCTGAGCGTGGGGAGGTTCCACCAAAGGTCGGCAGCGCGTGGCTTCTAACGAAATGCCTAAGCTCGTCTCCCCTGAGGGTTTTCCTAATGTCTCTGTGCCAGGGAATGCTAGGGGTGATTGCACGATATCCCAGTGTCAGAGGCTGCCTCCACAATGTCAGGGAAGGTTTTTCTCAGACTTCCCCGAACAGGGAACACCTGTGACTGAAGAGAGCTGCGTGGAGTTGTCTCTCGAGCTCCCCCACGCACTGACAATGTTTCCGGAATCCTGAGCGTGGGGAGGTTCCACCAACGGTCGGCAGCGCGTGCATTCTAACTGAATGCCTAAGCAGGTCTCCCCTGAGGGTTTTCCTAATATCTCTGTGCCAGTGAATGCTAGGGGTTATTGCAGGATATCCCAGTGTCAGAGGCTGCCTCCCCAAGTTCAGGGAAGGTATTTCTAGGACTTCCCCGAACAGGGAACCCCTGTGACTGAAGAGAGCTGCGTGGAGTTGTCTCTCGGGCTTGCCCTCGCACTGACAATGGTTCCGGAATCCTGAGCGTGGGGAGGTTCCACCAACGGTCGGCAGCGCGTGGGTTCTAACGGAATGCCTAAGCTCGTCTCCCCTGAGGTTTTTCCTAATGTCTCTGTACCAGGGAATGCTAGGGGTGATTGCAGGATATCCCAGTGTCAGAGGCTGACTCCCCAAGGTCAGGGAAGGTATTTCTCGGACTTCCCCGAAGAGGGAACACCTGTGACTGAAGTGAGCTGCGTGGAGTTTTCTCTCGAGCTCCCCCACGCACTGACAATGTTTCCGGAATCCTGAGCGTGGGGAGGTTCCACCAACGGTCGGCAGCGCGTGCGTTCTAACTGAATGCCTAAGCAGGTCTCCCCTGAGGGTTTTCCTAATATCTCTGTGCCAGTGAATGCTAGGGGTTATTGCAGGATATCCCAGTGTCAGAGGCTGCCTCCCCAAGTTCAAGGAAAGTATTTCTCGGACTTCCCCGAACAGGGAACCCCTGTGACTGAAGAGAGCTGCGTGGAGTTGTCTCTCGAGCTTGCCCTCGCACTGACAATGGTTCCGGAATCCTGAGCGTGGGGAGGTTCCACCAACGGTCGGCAGCGCGTGGGTTCAAACGGAATGCCTAAGCTCGTCTCCCCTGAGGTTTTTCCTAATGTCACTGTACCAGGGAATGCTAGGGGTGATTGCAGGATATCCCAGTGTCAGAGGCTGACTTCCCAAGGTCAGGGAAGGTATTTCTTGGACTTCCCCGAACAGGGAACACCTGTGACTGAAGAGAGCTGCGTGGAGTTGTCTCTCGTGCTCCCCCACGCACTGAAAATGTTTCAGGAATCCTAAGCGTGGGGAGGTTCCACCAACGGTCGGCAGCGCGTTGGTTCTAACGGAATGCCTAATCTCGTCTCCCCTGAGGATTTTCCTTATGTCTCTGTACCAGGGAATGCTAGGGGTGATTGCAGGATATCCCAGTGTCAGAGGCTGCCTCCCCAAGGTCAGGGAAGTTATTTCTCGGACTTCCTCGAACAGGGAACACCTGTGACTGAAGAGAGCTGCGTGGAGTTGTCTCTCGTGCTCCCCTACGCACTGACAATGGTTCCGGAATCCTGAGCGTGGGGAGGTTCCACCAACGGTCGGCAGCGCATGGGTTCTAACGGAATGCCTAAGCTCGCCTCCCCTGAGGGTTTTCCTAATCTCTCTGTGCCAGGGAATGCTAGGGGTGATTGCACGATATCCCAGTGTCAGAGGCTGCCTCCACAAGGTCAGGGAAGTTATTTCTCGGACTTCCCCGAGCAGGGAACACCTGTGACTGAAGAGAGCTGCGTGGAGTTTTCTCTCGTTCTCCCCCACGCACTGACAATGGTTCCGGAATCCTGAGGGTGGGGAGGTTACACCAACGGTCGGCAGCGCGTGGGTTCTAACGGAATGCCTAAGCTCGTCTCCCCTGAGGGTTTTCCTAATGTCTCTGTGCCAGGGAATGCTAGGGGTGATTGCAGGATATCCCAGTGTCAGAGGCTGCCTCCCCAAGGTCAGGGAAGGTATTTCTCGGACTTCCCCGAACAGGGAACACCTCTGACTGAAGTGAGCTGCGTGGAGTTTTCTCTCGAGCTCCCCCACGCACTGACAATGGTTCCGGAATCCTGAGCGTGGGGAGGTTCCACCAACGGTCGGCAGCGCGTGGGTTCTAACGGAATGCCTAAGCTCGTCTCCCCTGCAGGTTTTCCTAATGTCTCTGTGCCAGGGAATGCTAGGGGTGTTTGCAGGATATTCCAGTGTCAGAGGCTGCCTCTCTACGGTCAGGGAAGGTATTTCTCGGACTTCCCCGAAGAGGGAACACCTGTGACTGAAGAGAGCTGCGTGGAGTTGTCTCTCGAGCTCCCCCAAGCACTGACAATGTTCCTGGAATCCTTAGCGTGGGGAGGTTCCACCAACGGTCGGCAGCGCGTGGGTTCTAACGGAATGCATAAGCTCGTCTCCCCTGAGGCTTTTCCTAATGTCTCTGGGCCAGGGAATGCTAGGGGTGATTGCAGGATATCCCAGTGTCAGTGGCTGCTTCCCCAAGGTCAGGGAAGGTATTTCTCGGACTTCCCCGAAAAGGGAACACCTGTGACTGAAGAGAGCTGCGTGGAGTTGTCTCTCGAGTTCCCCACGCACTGACAATGGTTCCCGAATCCTGAGCGTGTGGAGGTTCCACCAACGGTCGGCAGCGCGTGGCTTCTAACGGAATGCCTAAGCTCTTCTCCCCTGAGGGTTTTCCTAATGTCTCTGTGCCAGGGAATGCTAGGGGTGATTGCACGATATCCCAGTGTCAGAGGCTGCCTCCCCAAGGTCAGGGAAGGCTTTTCTCAGACTTCCCCGAACAGGGAACACCTGTGACTGAAGAGAGCTGCGTGGAGTTTTCTCGCGATCTCCCCCACGCACTGACAATGTTTACGGAATCCTGAGCGTGGGGAGGTCCCACCAACGGTCGGCAGCGCGTGCGTTCTAACTGAATGCCTAAGCAGGTCTCCCCTGAGGGTTTTCCTAATATCTCTGTGCCAGTGAATGCTAGGGGGTATTGCAGGATATCCCAGTGTCAGAGGCTGCCTCTCCAAGTTCAGGGAAAGTATTTCTCGGACTTCCCCGAACAGGGAACACCTGTGACTGAAGAGAGCTGCGTGGAGTTGTCTCTCGTGCTCCCCCACGCACTGAAAATGTTTCAGGAATCCTAAGCGTGGGGAGGTTCCACCAACGGTCGGCAGCGCGTTGGTTCTAACGGAATGCCTAATCTCGTCTCCCCTGAGGATTTTCCTTATGTCTCTGTACCAGGGAATGCTAGGGGTGATTGCAGGATATCCCAGTGTCAGAGGCTGCCTCCCCAAGGTCAGGGAAGGTATTTCTCGGACTTCCTCGAACAGGGAACACCTGTGACTGAAGAGAGCTGCGTGAAGTTGTCTCTCGTGCTCCCCTACGCACTGACAATGGTTCCAGAATCCTGAGCGTGGGGAGGTTCCACCAACGGTCGGCAGCGCATGGGTTCTAACGGAATGCCTAAGCTCGCCTCCCCTGAGGGTTTTCCTAATCTCTCTGTGCCAGGGAATGCTAGGGGTGATTGTACGATATCCCAGTGTCAGAGGCTGCCTCCACAAGGTCAGGGAAGTTATTTCTCGGACTTCCCCGAGCAGGGAACACCTGTGACTGAAGAGAGCTGCGTGGAGTTTTCTCTCGTTCTCCCCCACGCACTGACAATGGTTCCGGAATCCTGAGGGTGGGCAGGTTACACCAACGGTCGGCAGCGCGTGGGTTCTAACGGAATGCCTAAGCTCGTCTCCCCTGAGGGTTTTCCTAATGTCTCTGTGCCAGGGAATGCTAGGGGTGA
Organism: Vicugna pacos; assembly: GCF_048564905.1. Lineage (NCBI taxonomy): Eukaryota > Metazoa > Chordata > Mammalia > Artiodactyla > Camelidae > Vicugna > Vicugna pacos. The sequence goes on along the minus strand of NW_027328721.1, from coordinate 44,920,719 downwards.
TTGCAGGATATCCCAGTGTCAGACGCTGCCTCCCCAAGGTCAGGGAAGGTATTTCTCGGACTTCCCCGAACAGGGAACACCTCTGACTGAAGTGAGCTGCGTGGAGTTTTCTCTCGAGCTCCCCCACGCACTGACAATGGTTCCGGAATCCTGAGCGTGGGGAGGTTCCACCAACGGTCGGCAGCGCGTGGGTTCTAACGGAATGCCTAAGCTCGTCTCCCCTGCAGGTTTTGCTAATGTCTCTGTGCCAGGGAATGCTAGGGGTGTTTGCAGGATATTCCAGTGTCAGAGGCTGCCTCTCTACGGTCAGGGAAGGTTTTTCTCGGACTTCCCCGAACAGGGAACACCTGTGACTGAAGAGAGCTGCGTGGAGTTGTCTCTCGAGCTCCCCCAAGCACTGACAATGTTCCTGGAATCCTTAGCGTGGGGAGGTTCCACCAACGGTCGGCAGCGCGTGGGTTCTAACGGAATGCATAAGCTCGTCTCCCCTGAGGCTTTTCCTAATGTCTCTGGGCCAGGGAATGCTAGGGGTGATTGCAGGATATCCCAGTGTCAGTGGCTGCTTCCCCAAGGTCAGGGAAGGTATTTCTCGGACTTCCCCGAAAAGGGAACACCTGTGACTGAAGAGAGCTGCGTGGAGTTGTCTCTCGAGTTCCCCACGCACTGACAATGGTTCCCGAATCCTGAGCGTGGGGAGGTTCCACCAAAGGTCGGCAGCGCGTGGCTTCTAACGGAATGCCTAAGCTCTTCTCCCCTGAGGGTTTTCCTAATGTCTCTGTGCCAGGGAATGCTAGGGGTGATTGCACGATATCCCAGTGTCAGAGGCTGCCTCCCCAAGGTCAGGGAAGGTTTTTCTCAGACTTCCCCGAACAGGGAACACCTGTGACTGAAGAGAGCTGCGTGGAGTTTTCTCGCGATCTCCCCCACGCACTGACAATGGTTCCGGAATCCTGAGCGTGGGGAAGTTCCACCAACGGTCGGCAGCGCGTTGGTTCTAACGGAATGCCTAATCTCTTCTCCCCTGAGGATTTTCCTTATGTCTCTGTACCAGGGAATGCTAGGGGTGATTGCAGGATATCCCAGTGTCAGAGGCTGCCTCCCCAAGGTCAGGGAAGGTATTTCTCGGACTTCCTCGAACAGGGAACACCTGTGACTGAAGAGAGCTGCGTGGAGTTGTCTCTCGTGCTCCCCTACGCACTGACAATGGTTCCGGAATCCTGAGCGTGGGGAGGTTCCACCAACGGTCGGCAGCGCATGGGTTCTAACGGAATGCCTAAGCTCGCCTCCCCTGAGGGTTTTCCTAATCTCTCTGTGCCAGGGAATGCTAGGGGTGATTGCAGGATATCCCAGTGTCAGAGGCTGCCTCCACAAGGTCAGGGAAGGTATTTCTCGGACTTCCCCGAGCAGGGATCACCTGTGACTGAAGAGAGCTGCGTGGAGTTTTCTCTCGTTCTCCCCCACGCACTGCCAATGGTTCCGGAATCCTGAGCGTGGGGAGGTTCCACCAACGGTCGGCAGCGCGTGGGTTCTAACGGAATGCCTAAGCTCGTCTCCCCTGAGGTTTTTCCTAATGTCTCTGTGCCAGGGAATGCTAGGGGTGATTGCACGATATCCCAGTGTCAGACGCTGCCTCCCCAAGTTCAGGGAAGGTATTTCTCGGACTTCCCCGAACAGGGAACACCTGTGACTGAAGAGAGCTGCGTGGAGTTGTCTCTCGAGCTCCCCCAAGCACTGACAATGTTCCTGGAATCCTTAGCGTGGGGAGGTTCCACCAACGGTCGGCAGCGCGTGGGTTCTAAAGGAATGCATAAGCTCGTCTCCCCTGAGGCTTTTCCTAATGTCTCTGTGCCAGGGAATGCTAGGGGTGATTGCAGGATATCCCAGTGTCAGTGGCTGCTTCCCCAAGGTCAGGGAAGTTATTTCTCGGACTTCCCCGAAAAGGGAACACCTGTGACTGAAGAGAGCTGCGTGGAGTTGTCTCTCGAGCTCCCCCACGCACTGACAATGGTTCCCGAATCCTGAGCGTGGGGAGGTTCCACCAAAGGTCGGCAGCGCGTGGCTTCTAACGGAATGCCTAAGCTCTTCTCCCCTGAGGGTTTTCCTAATGTCTCTGTGCCAGGGAATGCTAGGGGTGATTGCACGATATCCCAGTGTCAGAGGCTGCCTCCCCAAGGTCAGGGAAGGTTTTTCTCAGACTTCCCCGAACAGGGAACACCTGTGACTGAAGAGAGCTGCGTGGAGTTTTCTCGCGATCTCCCCCACGCACTGACAATGGTTCCGGAATCCTGAGCGTGGGGAAGTTCCACCAACGGTCGGCAGCGCGTTGGTTCTAACGGAATGCCTAATCTCTTCTCCCCTGAGGATTTTCCTTATGTCTCTGTACCAGGGAATGCTAGGGGTGATTGCAGGATATCCCAGTGTCAGAGGCTGCCTCCCCAAGGTCAGGGAAGGTATTTCTCGGACTTCCTCGAACAGGGAACACCTGTGACTGAAGAGAGCTGCGTGGAGTTGTCTCTCGTGCTCCCCTACGCACTGACAATGGTTCCGGAATCCTGAGCGTGGGGAGGTTCCACCAACGGTCGGCAGCGCATGGGTTCTAACGGAATGCCTAAGCTCGCCTCCCCTGAGGGTTTTCCTAATGTCTCTGTGCCAGGGAATGCTAGGGGTGATTGCAGGATATCCCAGTGTCAGAGGCTGCCTCCACAAGTTCAGGGAAGGTATTTCTCGGACTTCCCCGAGCAGGGAACACCTGTGACTGAAGAGAGCTGCGTGGAGTTTTCTCTCGTTCTCCCCCACGCACTGCCAATGGTTCCGGAATCCTGAGCGTGGGGAGGTTCCACCAACGGTCGGCAGCGCGTGGGTTCTAACGGAATGCCTAAGCTCGTCTCCCCTGAGGGTTTTCCTAATGTCTCTGTGCCAGGGAATGCTAGGGGTGATTGCAGGATATCCCAGTGTCAGACGCTGCCTCCCCAAGTTCAGGGAAGGTATTTCTCGGACTTCCCCGAACAGGGAACACCTCTGACTGAAGTGAGCTGCGTGGAGTTTTCTCTCGAGCTCCCCCACGCACTGACAATGGTTCCGGAATCCTGAGCGTGGGGAGGTTCCACCAACGGTCGGCAGCGCGTGGGTTCTAACGGAATGCCTAAGCTCTTCTCCCCTGAGGGTTTTCCTAATGTCTCTGTGCCAGGGAATGCTAGGGGTGATTGCACGATATCCCAGTGTCAGAGGCTGCCTCCCCAAGGTCAGGGAAGGTTTTTCTCAGACTTCCCCGAACAGGGAACACCTGTGAATGAAGAGAGCTGCGTGGAGTTTTCTCGCGATCTCCCCCACGCACTGACAATGTTTCCGGAATCCTGAGCGTGGGGAGGTTCCACCAACCGTCGGCAGCGCGTGCGTTCTAACTGAATGCCTAAGCAGGTCTCCCCTGAGGTTTTTCCTAATATCTCTGTGCCAGTGAATGCTAGGGTTTATTGCAGGATATCCCAGTGTCAGAGGCTGCCTCCCCAAGTTCAGGGAAGGTATTTCTCGGACTTCCCCGAACAGGGAACTCCTGTGACTGAAGAGAGCTGCGTGGAGTTGTCTCTCGAGCTTGCCCTCGCACTGACAATGGTTCCGGAATCCTGAGCGTGGGGAGGTTCCACCAACGGTCGGCAGCGCGTGGGTTCTAACGGAATGCCTAAGCTCGTCTCCCCTGAGGTTTTTCCTAATGTCTCTGTACCAGGGAATGCTAGGGGTGATTGCAGGATATCCCAGTGTCAGAGGCTGACTCCACAAGGTCAGGGAAGTTATTTCTCGGACTTCCCCGAACAGGAAAACCTGTGACTGAAGAGAGCTGCTTGGAGTTGTCTCTCGAGCTCCCCCACCCACTGACAATGGTTACGGAATCCTGAGCGTGGGGAGGTTCCACAAAGTTCGGCAGCAAGTGGGTCTAAAAGAATACCTAAGCTTGTCTCCCCTGAGGTTTTTCCTAATGTCTCTGTGCCAGGGAATGCTAGGGGTGATTACAGGTTATCCCAGTGTTAGAGCCTGCTTCCCCAAGGTCAGGGAAGTTCTCTCTCGGACTTCCCCGAACAGGGAACACCTGTGACTGAAGAGAGCTGCGTGGAGTTGTCTCTCGAGCTCCCCCACGCACTGACAATGGTTCCGGAATCCTGAGCGTGGGGAGGTTCCACCAACGGTCGGCAGCGCGTGGGTTCTAACGGAATGCCTAAGCTCGTCTCCCCTGAGGATTTTCCTAATATCTCTGTGCCAGGGAATGCTAGGGGTGATTGCAGGATATCCCAGTGTCAGAGGCTGCCTCCCGAAGGTCAGTTAATGTATTTCTCGGACTTCCCCAAACAGGGAACACCTGTGACTGAAGAGAGCTGCGTGGAGTTGTCTCTCGAGCTCCCCCACGCACTAACAATATTTCTGGAATCCTGAGCTTGGGGAGGTTCCACCAACTTTCGGCAGCGCGCGGGTTGTAACGGAATGCCTAAACTCGTCTCCCCGGAGGCTTTTCCTAATGTCTCTGGGCCAGGGAATGCTAGGGGAGATTGCAGGATATCCCAGTGTCAGAGACTGCCACCCCAAGGTAATGGAAGATATTTCTCGGACTTCCCCGAAAAGGGAACACCTGTGACTGAAGAGAGCTGCGTGGAGTTGTCTCTCGAGATCCCCCACGCACTGACAGTGGTTCCGGAATCCTGAGCGTGGGGAGGTTCCACCAAAGGTCGGCAGCGCGTGGGTTCTAACGGAATGCCTAAGCTCGTCTCCCCTGCAGGTTTTCCTAATGTCTCTGTGCCAGGGAATGCTAGGGGTGTTTGCAGGATATTCCAGTGTCAGAGGCTGCCTCTCCACGGTCAGGGAAGGTATTTCTCGGACTTCCCCGAACAGGGAACACCTGTGACTGAAGAGAGTTGCGTGGAGTTGTCTCTCGAGCTCCCCCAAGCACTGACAATGTTCCTGGAATCCTTAGCGTGGGGAGGTTCCACCAACGGTCGGCAGCGCGTGGGTTCTAACGGAATGCATAAGCTCGTCTCCCCTGAGGCTTTTCCTAATGTCTCTGGGCCAGGGAATGCTAGGGGTGATTGCAGGATATCCCAGTGTCAGTGGCTGCTTCCCCAAGGTCAGGGAAGGTATTTCTCGGACTTCCCCGAAAAGGGAACACCTGTGACTGAAGAGAGCTGCGTGGAGTTGTCTCTCGAGCTCCCCAACGCACTGACAATGGTTCCCGAATCCTGAGCGTGGGGAGGTTCCACCAAAGGTCGGCAGCGCGTGGCTTCTAACGAAATGCCTAAGCTCTTCTCCCCTGAGGGATTTCCTAATGTCTCTGTGCCAGGGAATGCTAGGGGTGATTGCACGATATCCCAGTGTCAGAGGCTGCCTCCCCAAGGTCAGGGAAGGTTTTTCTCAGACTTCCCCGAACAGAGAACACCTGTGACTGAAGAGAGCTGCGTGGAGTTTTCTAGCGATGTCCCCCACGCACTGACAATGGTTCCGGAATCCTGAGCGTGGGCAAGTTCCACCAACGGTCGGCAGCGCGTTGGTTCTAACGGAATGCCTAAGCTCGCCTCCCCTGAGGTTTTTCCTAATCTCTTTGTGCCAGGGAATGCTAGGGGTGATTGCAGGATATCCCAGTGTCAGAGGCTGCCTCCACAAGGTCAGGGAAGGTATTTCTCGGACTTCCCCGAGCAGGGAACACCTGTGACTGAAGAGAGCTGCGTGGAGTTTTCTCTCGTTCTCCCCCAAGCACTGCCAATGGTTCCGGAATCCTGAGCGTGGGGAGGTTCCACCAACGGTCGGCAGCGCGTGGGTTCTAACGGAATGCCTAAGCTCGTCTCCCCTGAGGGTTTTCCTAATGTCTCTGTGCCAGGGAATGCTAGGGGTGATTGCAGGATATCCCAGTGTCAGACGCTGCCTCCCCAAGGTCAGGGAAGGTATTTCTCGGACTTCCCCGAACAGGGAACACCTGTGACTGAAGAGAGCTGCGTGGAGTTGTCTCTCGAGCTCCCCCAAGCACTGACAATGTTCCTGGAATCCTTAGCGTGGGGAGGTTCCACCAACGGTCGGCAGCGCGTGGGTTCTAACGGAATGCATAAGCTCGTCTCCCCTGAGGCTTTTCCTAATGTCTCTGGGCCAGGGAATGCTAGGGGTGATTGCAGGATATCCCAGCGTCAGTTGCTGCTTCCCCAAGGTCAGGGAAGGTATTTCTCGGACTTCCCCGAAAAGGGAACACCTGTGACTGAAGAGAGCTGCGTGGAGTTGTCTCTCGTGCTCCCCTACGCACTGACAATGGTTCCGGAATCCTGAGCGTGGGGAGGTTCCACCAACGGTCGGCAGCGCATGGGTTCTAACGGAATGCCTAAGCTCGCCTCCCCTGAGGGTTTTCCTAATCTCTCTGTGCCAGGGAATTCCAGGGGTGATTGCAGGATATCCCAGTGTCAGAGGCTGCCTCCACAAGGTCAGGGAAGGTATTTCTCGGACTTCCCCGAGCAGGGAACACCTGTGACTGAAGAGAGCTGCGTGGAGTTTTCTCTCGTTCTCCCCCACGTACTGCCAATGGTTCCGGAATCCTGAGCGTGGGGAGGTTCCACCAACGGTCGGCAGCGCGTGGGTTCTAACGGAATGCCTAAGCTCGTCTCCCCTGAGGGTTTTCCTAATGTCTCTGTGCCAGGGAATGCTAGGGGTGATTGCAGGATATCCCAGTGTCAGACGCTGCCTCCCCAAGTTCAGGGAAGGTATTTCTCGGACTTCCCCGAACAGGGAACACCTCTGACTGAAGTGAGCTGCGTGGAGTTTTCTCTCGAGCTCCCCCACGCACTGACAATGGTTCCGGTATCCTGAGCGTGGGGAGGTTCCACCAACGGTCGGCAGCGCGTGGGTTCTAACGGAATGCCTAAGCTCGTCTCCCCTGCAGGTTTTACTAATGTCTCTGTGCCAGGGAATGCTAGGGGTGTTTGCAGGATATTCCAGTGTCTGAGGCTGCCTCTCCACGGTCAGGGAAGGTATTTCTCGGACTTCCCCGAAGAGGGAACACCTGTGACTGAAGAGAGCTGCGTGGAGTTGCCTCTCGAGCTCCCCCAAGCACTGACAATGTTCCTGGAATACTTAGCGTGGGGAGGTTCCACCAACGGTCGGCAGCGCGTGGGTTCTAACGGAATGCCTAAGCTCGTCTCCCCTGAGGGTTTTCCTAATGTCTCTGTGCCAGGGAATGCTAGGGGTGATTGCAGGATATCCCAGTGTCAGAGGCTGCCTCCCCAAGGTCAGGGAAGGTATTTCTCGGACTTCCTCGAACAGGGAACACCTGTGACTGAAGAGAGCTGCGTGGAGTTGTCTCTTGTGCTCCCCTACGCACTGACAATGGTTCCGGAATCCTGAGCGTGGGGAGGTTCCACCAAAGGTCGGCAGCGCATGGGTTCTAACGGAATGCCTAAGCTCGCCTCCCCTGAGGGTTTTCCTAATCTCTCTGTGCCAGGGAATGCTAGGGGTGATTCCAGGATATCCCAGTGTCAGAAGCTGCCTCCACAAGGTCAGGTAAGTTATTTCTCGGACTTCCCCGAGCAGGGAACACCTGTGACTGAAGAGAGCTGCGTGGAGTTTTCTCTCGTGCTCCCCCACGCACTGACAATGGTTCCGGAATCCTGAGGGTGGGGAGGTTCCACCAACGGTCGGCAGCGCATTGGTTCTAACGGAATGCCTAAGCTCGCCTCCCCTGAGGGTTTTCCTAATCTCTCTGTGCCAGGGAATGCTAGGGGTGATTGCAGGATATCCCAGTGTCAGAGGCTGCCTCCCCAAGGTCAGGGAAGGTATTTCTCGGACTTCCTCGAACAGGGAACACCTGTGACTGAAGAGAGCTGCGTGGAGTTTTCTCTCGTGCTCCCCAACGCACTGACAATGGTTCCGGAATCCTGAGGGTGGGGAGGTTCCACCAACGGTCGGCAGCGCGTGGGTTCTAACGGAATGCCTAATCTCGTCTCCCCTGAGGATTTTCCTTATGTCTCTGTACCAGGGAATGCTAGGGGTGATTGCAGGATATCCCAGTGTCAGAGGCTGCCTCCCCAAGGTCAGGGAAGGTATTTCTCGGACTTCCTCGAACAGGGAACACCTGTGACTGAAGAGAGCTGCGTGGAGATTTCTCTCGTGCTCCCCCACGCACTGACAATGGTTCCGGAATCCTGAGGGTGGGGAGGTTCCACCAACGGTCGGCAGCGCGTGGGTTCTAACGGAATGCCTAAGCTCGTCTCCCCTGAGGCTTTTCCTAATGTCTCTGTGCCAGGGAATGCTAGGGGTGATTGCAGGATATTCCAGTGTCAGAGGCTGCCTCTCCACGGTCAGGGAAGGTATTTCTCGGACTTCCCCGAACAGGGAACACCTGTGACTGAAGAGAGCTGCGTGGAGTTGTCTCTCGAGTTCCCCAAGCACTGACAATGTTCCTGGAATCCTTAGCGTGGGGAGGTTCCACCAACGGTCGGCAGCGCGTGGGTTCTAACGGAATGCATAAGCTCGTCTCCCCTGAGGCTTTTCCTAATGTCTCTGGGCCAGGGAATGCTAGGGGTGATTGCAGGATATCCCAGTGTCAGTGGCTGCTTCCCCAAGGTCAGGGAAGGTATTTCTCGGACTTCCCCGAAAAGGGAACACCTGTGACTGACGAGAGCTGCGTGGAGTTGTCTCTCGAGCTCCCCCACGCACTGACAATGGTTCCCGAATCCTGAGCGTGGGGAGGTTCCACCAAAGGTCGGCAGCGCGTGGCTTCTAACGGAATGCCTAAGCTCTTCTCCCCTGAGGGTTTTCCTAATGTCTCTGTGCCAGGGAATGCTAGGGGTGATTGCACGATATCCCAGTGTCAGAGGCTGCCTCCCCAAGGTCAGGGAAGGTTTTTCTCAGACTTCCCCGAACAGGGAACACCTGTGACTGAAGAGAGCTGCGTGGAGTTTTCTCGCGATCTCCCCCACGCACTGACAATGGTTCCGGAATCCTGAGCGTGGGGAAGTTCCGCCAACGGTCGGCAGCGCGTTGGTTCTAACGGAATGCCTAATCTCTTCTCCCCTGAGGATTTTCCTTATGTCTCTGCACCAGGGAATGCTAGGGGTGATTGCAGGATATCCCAGTGTCAGAGGCTGCCTCCCCAAGGTCAGGGAAGGTATTTCTCGGACTTCCTCGAACAGGGAACACCTGTGACTGAAGAGAGCTGCGTGGAGTTGTCTCTCGTGCTCCCCTACGCACTGACAATGGTTCCGGAATCCTGAGCGTGGGGAGGTTCCACCAACGGTCGGCAGCGCGTGGGTTCTAACGGAATGCCTAAGCTCGCCTCCCCTGAGGGTTTTCCTAATCTCTCTGTGCCAGGGAATGCTAGGGGTGATTGCAGGATATCCCAGTGTCAGAGGCTGCCTCCACAAGGTCAGGGAAGGTATTTCTCGGACTTCCCCGAGCAGGGAACACCTGTGAATGAAGAGAGCTGCGTGGAGTTTTCTCTCGTTCTCCCCCACGCACTGCCAATGGTTCCGGAATCCTGAGCGTGGGGAGGTTCCACCAACGGTCGGCAGCGCGTGGGTTCTAACGGAATGCCTAAGCTCGTCTCCCCTGAGGGTTTTCCTAATGTCTCTGTGCCAGGGAATGCTAGGGGTGATTGCAGGATATCCCAGTGTCAGACGCTGCCTCCCCAAGGTCAGGGAAGGTATTTCTCGGACTTCCCCGAACAGGGAACACCTGTGACTGAAGAGAGCTGCGTGGAGTTGTCTCTCGAGCTCCCCCAAGCACTGACAATGTTCCTGGAATCCTTAGCGTGGGGAGGTTCCACCAACGGTCGGCAGCGCGTGGGTTCTAACGGAATGCATAAGCTCGTCTCCCCTGAGGCTTTTCCTAATGTCTCTGGGCCAGGGAATGCTAGGGGTGATTGCAGGATATCCCAGTGTCAGTGGCTGCTTCCCCAAGGTCAGGGAAGGTATTTCTCGGACTTCCCCGAAAAGGGAACACCTGTGACTGAAGAGAGCTGCGTGGAGTTGTCTCTCGTGCTCCCCTACGCACTGACAATGGTTCCGGAATCCTGAGCGTGGGGAGGTTCCACCAACGGTCGGCAGCGCGTGGGTTCTAACGGAATGCCTAAGCTCGCCTCCCCTGAGGGTTTTCCTAATCTCTCTGTGCCAGGGAATGCTAGCGGTGATTGCAGGATATACCAGTGTCAGAGGCTGCCTCCACAAGGTCAGGGAAGGTATTTCTCGGACTTCCCCGAACAGGGAACACCTGTGACTGAAGAGAGCTGCGTGGAGTTGTCTCTCGAGCTCCCCCACGCACTGACAATGTTCGTGGAATCCTTAGCGTTGGGAGGTTCCACCAACGGTCGGCAGCGCGTGGGTTCTAACGGAATGCATAAGCTCGTCTCCCCTGAGGCTTTTCCTAATGTCTCTGGGCCAGGGAATGCTAGGGGTGATTGCAGGATATCCCAGTGTCAGTGGCTGCTTCCCCAAGGTCAGGGAAGGCATTTCTCGGACTTCCCCGAAAAGGGAACCCCTGTGACTGAAGAGAGCTGCGTGGAGTTGTCTCTCGAGCTCCCCCACGCACTGACAATGGTTCCCGAATCCTGAGCGTGGGGAGGTTCCACCAAAGGTCGGCAGCGCGTGGCTTCTAACGGAATGCCTAAGCTCTTCTCCCCTGAGGGTTTTCCTAATGTCTCTGTGCCAGGGAATGCTAGGGGTGATTGCACGTTATCCCAGTGTCAGAGGCTGCCTCCCCAAGGTCAGGGAAGGTTTTTCTCGGACTTCCCCGAACAGGGAACACCTGTGACTGAAGAGAGCTGCGTGGAGTTTTCTCGCGATCTCCCCCACGCACTGACAATGGTTCCGGAATCCTGAGCGTGGGGAAGTTCCACCAACGGTCGGCAGCGCGTTGGTTCTAACGGAATGCCTAATCTCTTCTCCCCTGAGGATTTTCCTTATGTCTCTGTACCAGGGAATGCTAGGGGTGATTGCAGGATATCCCAGTGTCAGAGGCTGCCTCCCCAAGGTCAGGGAAGGTATTTCTCGGACTTCCTCGAACAGGGAACACCTGTGACTGAAGAGAGCTGCGTGGAGTTGTCTCTCGTGCTCCCCTACGCACTGACAATGGTTCCGGAATCCTGAGCGTGGGGAGGTTCCACCAACGGTCGGCAGCGCGTGGGTTCTTACGGAATGCATAAGCTCGCCTCCCCTGAGGGTTTTCCTAATCTCTCTGTGCCAGGGAATGCTAGGGGTGATTGCAGGATATCCCAGTGTCAGAGGCTGCCTCCACAAGGTCAGGGAAGGTATTTCTCGGACTTCCCCGAGCAGGGAACACCTGTGACTGAAGAGAGCTGCGTGGAGTTGTCTCTCGTGCTCCCCTACGCACTGACAATGGTTCCGGAATCCTGAGCGTGGGGAGGTTCCACCAACGGTCGGCAGCGCGTGGGTTCTAACGGAATGCCTAAGCTCGTCTCCCCTGAGGGTTTTCCTAATGTCTCTGTGCCAGGGAATGCTAGGGGTGATTGCAGGATATCCCAGTGTCAGACGCTGCCTCCCCAAGGTCAGGGAAGGTATTTCTCGGACTTCCCCGAAGAGGGAACACCTGTGACTGAAGAGAGCTGCGTGGAGTTGTCTCTCGAGCTCCCCCAAGCACTGACAATGTTCCTGGAATCCTTAGCGTGGGGAGGTTCCACCAACGGTCGGCAGCGCGTGGGTTCTAACGGAATGCATAAGCTCGTCTCCCCTGAGGCTTTTCCTAATGTCTCTGGGCCAGGGAATGCTAGGGGTGATTGCAGGATATCCCAGTGTCAGTGCCTGCTTCCCCAAGGTCAGGGAAGGTATTTCTCGGACTTCCCCGAAAAGGGAACACCTGTGACTGAAGAGAGCTGCGTGGAGTTGTCTCTCGAGCTCCCCCACGCACTGACAATGGTTCCCGAATCCTGAGCGTGGGGAGGTTCCACCAAAGGTCGGCAGCGCGTGGCTTCTAACGGAATGCCTAATCTCTTCTCCCCTGAGGGTTTTCCTAATGTCTCTGTGCCAGGGAATGCTAGGGGTGATTGCACGATATCCCAGTGTCAGAGGCTGCCTCCCCAAGGTCAGGGAAGGTTTTTCTCAGACTTCCCCGAACAGGGAACACCTGTGACTGAAGAGAGCTGCGTGGAGTTTTCTCGCGATCTCCCCCACGCACTGACAATGGTTCCGGAATCCTGAGCGTGGGGAAGTACCACCAACGGTCGGCAGCGCGTTGGTTCTAACGGAATGCCTAATCTCTTCTCCCCTGAGGATTTTCCTTATGTCTCTGTACCAGGGAATGCTAGGGGTGATTGCAGGATATCCCAGTGTCAGAGGCTGCCTCCCCAAGGTCAGGGAAGGTATTTCTCGGACTTCCTCGGACAGGGAACACCTGTGACTGAAGAGAGCTGCGTGGAGTTGTCTCTCGTGCTCCCCGACGCACTGACAATGGTTCCGGAATCCTGAGCGTGGGGAGGTTCCACCAACGGTCGGCAGCGCATGGGTTCTAACGGAATGCCTAAGCTCGCCTCCCCTGAGGGTTTTCCTAATCTCTCTGTGCCAGGGAATGCTAGGGGTGATTGCAGGATATCCCAGTGTCAGAGGCTGCCTCCACAAGGTCAGGGAAGGTATTTCTCGGACTTCCCCGAGCAGGGAACACCTGTGACTGAAGAGAGCTGCGTGGAGTTTTCTCTCGTTCTCCCCCACGCACTGCCAATGGTTCCGGAATCCTGAGCGTGGGGAGGTTCCACCAACGGTCGGCAGCGCGTGGGTTCTAACGGAATGCCTAAGCTCGTCTCCCCTGAGGGTTTTCCTAATATCTCTGTGCCAGGGAATGCTTGGGGTGATTGCAGGATATCCCAGTGTCAGACGCTGCCTCCCCAAGGTCAGGGAAGGTATTTCTCGGACTTCCCAGAACAGGGAACACCTCTGACTGAAGTGAGCTGCGTGGAGTTTTCTCTCGAGCTCCCCCACGCACTGACAATGGTTCCGGAATCCTGAGCGTGGGGAGGTTCCACCAACGGTCGGCAGCGCGTGGGTTCTAACGGAATGCCTAAGCTCGTCTCCCCTGCAGGTTTTCCTAATATCTCTGTGCCAGGGAATGCTAGGGGTGTTTGCAGGATATTCCAGTGTCAGAGGCTGCCTCTCCACGGTCAGGGAAGGTATTTCTCGGACTTCCCCGAAGAGGGAACACCTGTGACTGAAGAGAGCTGCGTGGAGTTGTCTCTCGAGCTCCCCCAAGCACTGACAATGTTCCTGGAATCCTTAGCGTGGGGAGGTTCCACCAACGGTCGGCAGCGCATGGGTTCTAACGGAATGCATAAGCTCGTCTCCCCTGAGGCTTTTACTAATGTCTCTGGGCCAGGGAATGCTAGGGGTGATTGCAGGATATCCCAGTGTCAGTGGCTGCTTCCCCAAGGTCAGGGAAGATACTTCTCGGACTTCCCCGAAAAGGGAACACCTGTGACTGAAGAGAGCTGCGTGGAGTTGTCTCTCGAGCTCCCCCACACACTGACAATGGTTCCCGAATCCTGAGCGTGGGGAGGTTCCACCAAAGGTCGGCAGCGCCTGGCTTCTAACGGAATGCCTAAGCTCTTCTCCCCTGAGGGTTTTCCTAATGTCTCTGTGCCAGGGAATGCTAGGGGTGATTGCACGATATCCCAGTGTCAGAGGCTGCCTCCCCAAGGTCAGGGAAGATTTTTCTCAGACTTCCCCGAACAGGGAACACCTGTGACTGAAGAGAGCTGCGTGGAGTTTTCTCGCGATCTCCCCCACGCACTGACAATGGTTCCGGAATCCTGAGCGTGGGAAAGTTCCACCAACGGTCGGCAGCGCGTTGGTTCTAACGGAATGCCTAATCTCTTCTCCCCTGAGGATTTTCCTTATGTCTCTGTACCAGGGAATGCTAGCGGTGATTGCAGGATATCCCAGTGTCAGAGGCTGCCTCCCCAAGGTCAGGGAAGGTATTTCTCGGACTTCCTCGAACAGGGAACACCTGTGACTGAAGAGAGCTGCGTGGAGTTGTCTCTCGTGCTCCCCTACGCACTGACAATGGTTCCGGAATCCTGAGCGTGGGGAGGTTCCACCAACGGTCGGCAGCGCATGGGTTCTAACGGAATGCCTAAGCTCGCCTCCCCTGAGGATTTTCCTAATCTCTCTGTGCCAGGGAATGCTAGGGGTGATTGCAGGATATCCCAGTGTCAGAGGCTGCCTCCACAAGGTCAGGGAAGGTATTTCTCGGACTTCGCCGAGCAGGGAACACCTGTGACTGAAGAGAGCTGCGTGGAGTTTTCTCTCGTTCTCCCCCACGCACTGCCAATGGTTCCGGAATCCTGAGCGTGGGGAGGTTCCACCAACGGTCGGCAGCGCGTGGGTTCTAACGGAATGCCTAAGCTCGTCTCCCCTGAGGGTTTTCCTAATGTCTCTGTGCCAGGGAATGCTAGGGGTGATTGCAGGATATCCCAGTGTCAGACGCTGCCTCCCCAAGGTCAGGGAAGGTATTTCTCGGACTTCCCCGAACAGGGAACACCTGTGACTGAAGAGAGCTGCGTGGAGTTATCTCTCGAGCTCCCCCACGCACTGACAGTTGTTACGGAGTCCTGTGCGTGGGGAGGTTCCACAAACGTTCCGCAGCGCGTGGTTTCTAACGGAATGCCTAAACTCGTCTCCCCTGAGGCTTTTCCTAATGTCTCTGGGCCAGGGAATGCTAGGGGATATTGCAGGATATCCCAGTGTCAGAGACTGCCACCCCAAGGTAATGGAAGATATTTCTCGGACTTCCACGAACAGGGAACACCTGTGACTGAAGAGAGCTGCGTGGAGTTGTCTCTCGAGCTCCCCCACGCACTGACAGTGGTTCCGGAATCCTGAGCGTGGGGAGGTTCCACCAACGGTCGGCAGCGCGTGGGTTCTAACGGAATGCCTAAGCTCGTCTCCCCTGCAGGTTTTCCTAATGTCTCTGTGCCAGGGAATGCTAGGGGTGTTTGCAGGATATTCCAGTGTCAGAGGCTGCCTCTCCACGGTCAGGGAAGGTATTTCTCGGACTTCCCCGAAGAGGGAACACCTGTGATTGAAGAGAGCTTCGTGGAGTTGTCTCTCGAGCTCCCCCACGCACTGACAATGTTTCCGAAATTATGGGAGTGGGGAGGTTCCACCAAAGGTCGGCAGCGCGTGGGTTCTAACGGAATGCCTAAGCTCGTCTCCGCTAAGGTTTTTTCTAATGCCTCTGTGCCAGGGAATGCTAGGGGTGATTGCAGGATATTCCAGTGTCAGAGGCTGCCTCCCCAAGGTCAGGGAAGGTATATCTCGGACTTCCCCGAACAGGGAACACCTGTGACTGAAGAGAGCTGCGTGAATTTTTCTCTCGAGCTCCCCCACGCACTGACAATTGTTCAGGAATCCTGAGTGTGGGGAGGTTCCACCAACGGTCGGCAGCGCATGGGTTCTAACGGAATGCCTATGCTCGTCTCCCCTGAGGGTTTTCCTAATGTTTCTGTGCCAGGGAATGCTAGGGTTGATTGCAGGATATCCCAGTATCAGAGGCTGCATCCCCAAGTTCAGGGAAATTATTTCTCGGACTTCCCCGAACAGGGAACACCTGAGAATGAAGAGAGCTGCGTGGATTTGTCTCTCGAGCTCCCCCACGCACTGTCAATATTTCCGGAATCCTGAGCGTGGGGAGGTTCCACCAACGGTCGACAGCGCGTGGGTTCTAACGGAATGCCTAAGCTCGTCTCCCCTGAGGTTTTTCCTAATATTTCTCTGCCAGGGAATTCTAGGGGTGATTGCAGGATATCCCAGTGTCAGAGGTTACCTCCCCAAAGTCAGGGAAGGTATTTCCCGGACTTCCCCGAACAGGGAACACCTGTGACTGAAGAGAGCTGCGTGGAGTTATCTCTCGAGCTCCCCCACGCTCTGACAGTTGTTCCGGAGTCCTGTGCGTGGGGAGGTTCCACAAAAGTTCCGCAGCGCGTGGTTTCTAACGGAATGCCTAAGCTCGTCTCCCCTGAGGCTTTTCCTAATGTCTCTGGGCCAGGGAATGCTAGGGGAGATTGCAGGATATCCCAGTGTCAGAGACTGCCACCCCAAGGTAAGGGAAGATATTTCTCGGACTTCCCCGAACAGGGAACACCTGTGACTGAAGCGAGCTGCGTGGAGTTGTCTCTCGAGCTCCCCCACTCACTAACAGTGGTTCCGGAATCCTGAGCGTGGGGGGGTTCCACCAACGGTCGGCAGCGCGTGGGTTCTAACGGAATGCCTAAGCTCGTCTCCCCTGCAGGTTTTCCTAATGTCTCTGTGCCAGGGAATGCTAGGGGTGTTTGCAGGATATTCCAGTGTCAGAGGCTGCCTCTCCACGGTCAGGGAAGGTATTTCTCGGACTTCCCCGAAGAGGGAACACCTGTGACTGAAGAGAGCTGCGTGGAGTTGTCTCTCGAGCTCCCCCACGCACTGACAATGGTTCCCGAATCCTGAGCGTGGGGAGGTTCCACCAAAGGTCGCCAGCGCGTGGGTTCTAACGGAATGCCTATGCTCGTTTCCCCTGAGGCTTTTCCTAATGTCTCTGTGCCAGGGAATGCTAAGGGTGATTGCAGGATATCCCAGTGTCACAGGTTGCCACCCCAAGGTCAGGGAAGTTATTTCTCGGACTTCCCCGAACAGGGAACACCTGTGACTGAAGAGAGCTGCGTGGAGTTGTCTCTCGTGCTCCCCCACGCACTGACAATGGTTCCGGAACCCTGAGCGTGGGGAGGTTCCACACAGTTCGGCAGCAAGTGGGTCTAAAAGAATACCTAAGCTTGTCTCCCCTGAGGGTTTTCCTAATGTCTCTGTGCCAGGGAATGCTAGGGGTGATTACAGGTTATCCCAGTGTTAGAGCCTGCTTCCCCAAGGTCAGGGAAGGTCTCTCTCGGACTTCCCCGAACAGGGAACACCTGTGACTGAAGAGAGCTGCGTGGAGTTGTCTCTCGAGCTCCCCCACGCACTGACAATGGTTCCGGAATCCTGAGCGTGGGGAGGTTCCACCAACGGTCGGCAGCGCGTGGGTTCTAACGGAATGCCTAAGCTCGTTTCCCCTGAGGATTTTCCTAATATCTCTGTGCCAGGGAATGCTAGGGGTGATTGCAGGATATCCCAGTGTCAGAGGCTGCCTCCCGAAGGTCAGTTAATGTATTTCTCGGACTTCCCCAAACAGGGAACACCTGTGACTGAAGAGAGCTGCGTGGAGTTGTCTCTCGAGCTCCCCCACGCACTGACAATATTTCTGGAATCCTGAGCTTGGGGAGGTTCCACCAACTTTCCGCAGCGCGTGGGTTCTAACGGAATGCATAAGCTCGTCTCCCCTGAGGCTTTTCCTAATATTTCTGTGCCAGGGAATTCTAGGGGTGATTGCAGGATATCCCAGTGTCAGAGGCTGCCTCCCCAAAGTCAGGGAAGGTATTTCCCGGACTTCCCCGAACAGGGAACACCTGTGACTGAAGAGAGCTGCGTGGAGTTATCTCTCGAGCTCCCCCACGCTCTGACAGTTGTTCCGGAGTCCTGTGCGTGGGGAGGTTCCACAAACGTTCCGCAGCGCGTGGTTTCTAACGGAATGCCTAAGCTCGTCTCCCCTGAGGCTTTTCCTAATGTCTATGGGCCAGGGAATGCTTGGGGAGATTGCAGGATATCCCAGTGTCAGAGACTGCCACCCCAAGGTAAGGGAAGATATTTCTCGGACTTCCCCGAACAGGGAACACCTGTGACTGAAGAGAGCTGCGTGGAGTTGTCTCTCGAGCTCCCCCACGCACTAACAGTTGTTCCGGAATCCTGAGCGTGGGGGGGTTCCACCAACGGTCGGCAGCGCGTGGGTTCTAACGGAATGCCTAAGCTCGTCTCCCCTGCAGGTTTTCCTAATGTCTCTGTGCCAGGGAATGCTAGTGGTGTTTGCAGGATATTTCAGTGTCAGAGGCTGCCTCTCCACGGTCAGGGAAGGTATTTCTCGGACTTCCCCGAAGAGGGAACACCTGTGACTGAAGAGAGCTGCGTGGAATTGTCTCTCGAGCTCCCCCAAGCACTGACAATGTTCCTGGAATCCTTAGCGTGGGGAGGTTCCACCAACGGTCGGCAGCGCGTGGGTTCTAACGGAATGCATAAGCTCGTCTCCCCTGAGGCTTTTCCTAATGTCTCTGGGCCAGGGAATGCTAGGGGTGATTGCAGGATATCCCAGTGTCAGTGGCTGCTTCCCCAAGGTCAGGGAAGGTATTTCTCGGACTTCCCCGAACAGGGAACACCTGTGACTGAAGAGAGCTTCGTGGAGTTGTCTCTCGAGCTCACACACGCACTGACAATGGTTCCGGAATCCTGAGCGTAGGGAGGTTCCACCAAAGGTCGGCAGCGCGTGGGTTCTAACGGAATGCCTATGCTCGTCTCCCCTGAGGCTTTTCCTAATGTCTCTGTGCCAGGGAATGCTAGCGCTGATTGCAGGATATCCCAGTGTCAGAGGCTGCCTCCCCAAGGTCAGGAAGGTATTTCTCGGACTTCCCCGAACAGGGAACACCTGTGACTGAAGAGAGCTGCGTGGAGTGGTCTCTCGAGCTCCCCCACGCACTGACAATGGTTCCGGAATCCTGAGCGAGGGGAGGATCCACCAACGGTCGGCAGCGCGTGGGTTCTAACGGACTGCCTAAGCTCGTCTCCCCTGCGGGTTTTCCTAATATCTCTGTGCCAGGGAATGCTAGGGGTGATTGCAGGATATCCCAGTGTCAGAGGCTGCCTCCCCAATGTCAGGGAAGGTATTTCTCGGACTTCCCCGAACAGGGAAAACCTGTGATTGAAGAGAGCTTCGTGGAGTTGTCTCTCGAGCTCCCCCACGCACTGACAATGGTTCCGAAATTATGGGAGTGGGGAGGTTTCACCAAAGTTCGGCAGCGCGTGGGTTCTAACGGAATGCCTAAGCTCGTCTCCGCTAAGGGTTTTCCTAATGCCTCTGTGCCAGGGAATGCTAGGGGTGATTGCAGGATATTCCAGTGTCAGAAGCTGCTTCCCCAAGGTCAGGGAAGTTATATCTCGGACTTCCCCGAACAGGGAACCCCTGTGATTGAAGAGAGCTGCGTGAATTTTTCTCTCGAGCTCCCCCACGCACTGACAATTGTTCCGGAAACCTGAGCGTGGGGAGGTTCCACCAACGGTCGGCAGCACGTGGGTTCTAACGGAATGCCTAGGCTCGTCTCCCCTGAGGGTTTTCCGAATGTCTCTGTTCCAGGAAATACTAGGGGTGATTACAGGATATCCCAGTGTCAGATGCTGCATCCCCAAGGTCAGGGAAGGTATTTCTCGGACTTCACCGAACAGGGAACACCTGTGACTGAAGAAAGCTGCGTGGAGTTGTCTCTCGAGCTCCCCCACGCACTGACAATGGTTCCGGAATCCTGAGCATGGATAGGTTCCATCAACGGTCGGCAGCGCGTGGGTTCTTACCGAATGCCTAAGCTCGTCTCCCCTGAGGGTTTTCCTAATATATCTGTGCCAGGGAATGCTAGGGGTGATTGCAGGATATCCCAGTGTAAGAGGCTGCCTCCCCAATGTCAGGGAAAGTATTTCTCGGACTTCCCCGTACAGGGAATACCTGTGACTGAAGAGAGCTGCGTGGAGTTGTCTCTCGAGCTCACCCACGCACTGACAATGGTTCCGGAATCCTGGGAGTGGGGAGGTTCCACCAACGGTCGGCAGCGCGTGGGTACTAACGGAATGCTTAAGCTCGTCTCCACTGAGGGTTTTCCTAATGTCTCTGTGCCAGGGAATGCTAGGGGTGATTGCAGGATATCCCAGTGTCAGAGGCTGCCTCCCCAAGGTCAGGGAAGGTATTTCTCGGACTTCCCCGAACAGGGAACACCTGTGACTGAAGAGAGCTGCGTGAATTTTTCTCTCGAGCTCCCCCACGCACTGACAATTGTTCAGGAATCCTGAGCGTGGGGAGGTTCCACCAACGGTCGGCAGCGCATGGGTTCTAACGGAATGCATATGCTCGTCTCCCCTGAGGGTTTTCCTAATGTTTCTGTGCCAGGGAATGCTAGGGGTGATTGCAGGATATCCCAGTGTCAGAGGCTGCATCCACAAGTTCAGGGAAATTATTTCTCGGACTTCCCCGAACAGGGAACACCTGAGACTGAAGAGAGCTGCGTGGAGTTGTCTCTCGAGCTCCCCCACGCACTGACAATGGTTCCGGAATCCTGAGCGTGGGGAGGTTCCAACAACGGTCGGCAGCGCGTTGGTTCTAACGGAATGCTTAAGCTCGTCTCCCCTGAGGATTTTCCTAATGTCTCTGTGCCAGGGAATGCTAGGGGTGATTGCAGGATATCCCAGTGCCAGAGGCTGACTCCCCAATGTCAGGGAAGGTATTTCTCGGACTTCCCCGAACAGGGATCACATGTGACTGAAGAGAGCTGCGTGGAGTTTTCTCTCGCGATCCCCCACGCACTGACAATGGTTCCGGAGTCCTGAGCGTGGGGAGGTTCCACCAACGGTCGGCAGCGCGTGGGTTCTAACGTAATGTCTAAGCTCGTCTCCCCTGAGGGTTTTCCTAATGTCTCTGTGTCAGGGAATGCTAGGGGTGATTGCAGGATATCCCAGTGTCAGAGGCTGCCTCCCCAAGGTCAGGGAAGGTATTTCTCGGACTTCCCCGAACAGGGAACACCTCTGACTGAAGTGAGCTGCCTGGAGTTTTCTCTCGAGCTCCCCCACGCACTGACAATGTTTCCGGAATCCTGAGCGTGGGGAGGTTCCACCAACGGTCGGCAGCGCGTTGGTTCTAACGGAATGCCTAATCTCGTCTCCCCTGAGGATTTTCCTTATGTCTCTGTACCAGGGAATGCTAGGGGTGATTGTAGGATATCCCAGTGTCAGAGGCTGCCTCCCCAAGGTCAGGGAAGGTATTTCTCGGACTTCCTCGAACAGGGAACACCTGTGACTGAAGAGAGCTGCGTGGAGTTGTCTCTCGTGCTCCCCTACGCACTGACAATGGTTCCGGAATCCTGAGCGTGGGGAGGTTCCACCAACGGTCGGCAGCGCATGGGTTCTAACGGAATGCCTAAGCTCGCCTCCCCTGAGGGTTTTCCTAATCTCTCTGTGCCAGGGAATGCTAGGGGTGATTGCAGGATATCCCAGTGTCAGAGGCTGCCTCCACAAGGTCAGGGAAGGTGTTTCTCGGACTTCCCCGAGCAGGGAACACCTGTGACTGAAGAGAGCTGCGTGGAGTTTTCTCTCGTGCTCCCCCACGCACTGCCAATGGTTCCGGAATCCTGAGCGTGGGGAGGTTCCACCAACGGTCGGAAGCGTGTGGTTTCTAACGGAATGCCTAAGCTCGTCTCCCCTGAGGGTTTTTCTAATGTCTCTGTGCCAGGGAATGCTAGGGGTGATTGCAGGATATCCCAGTGTCAGACGCTGCCTCCCCAAGTTCAGGGAAGGTATTTCTCGGACTTCCCCGAACAGGGAACACCTCTGACTGAAGTGAGCTGCGTGGAGATTTCTCTCGAGCTCCCCCACGCACTGACAATGGTTCCGGAATCCTGAGCGTGGGGAGGTTCCACCAACGGTCGACAGCGCGTGGGTTCTAACGGAATGCCTAAGCTCGTCTCCCCTGAGGTTTTACCCAAAGTCTCTGTACCAGGGAATGCTACGGGTGATTGCAGGATATCCCAGTGTCAGAGGCTGCCTCCCCATGGTCAGGGAAGATAATTATCGGACTTCCCCGAACAGGGAACACCTGTGACTGAAGAGAGCTGCGTGGAGTTGTCTCTCGTGCTTCCCCACGCACTGACAATAGTTCCGGAATCCTGAGCGTGGGGAGGTTCCACCAACGGTCGGCAGCGCGTGGGTTCTAACGGAATGTCTTAGCTCGTCTCCCCTGCGGGTTTTCCTAATGTCTCTGTGCCAGGGAATGCTAGGGGTGATTGCAGGATATCCCAGTGCCAGAGGCTGCCTCCCCAAGGTCAGGAAAAGTGTTTCTCGGACTTCCCCAAACAGGGAACACCTGTGAGTGAAGAGAGCTGCGTGGAGATGTCTCTCGAGCTCCCCCACGCACTGACAATTGTTACGGAATCCTGAGCGTGGGGAGGTTCCACCAACGGTCGGCAGCGCGTGGGTTCTAACGGAATGCATAAGCTCGTCTCCCCTGAGGATTTTCCTAATGTCTCTGTGCCAGGGAATGCTAGGTGTGATTGCAGGATATCCCAGGGTCAGAGGCTACCTCCCCAAGGTCAGGGAAGTTATTTCTCGGACTTCCCGGGACAGGGAACTCCTGTTACTGAAGAGAGCTGCGTGCAGTTGTCTCTCGAGCTCCCCCACGCACTGACAACGGTTCCGGAATCCGGAGCGTGGGGAGGTTCCACTAACGGTCGGCAGCGCGTGGGTTCTAACGGAATGCCTAAGCTCCTCTCCCCTGAGGATTTTCCTAATGTCTCTGTGCCAGGGAATTCTAGGGGTGATTGCAGGATATCCCAGTGTCCGAGGCTGCCTCCCCAAGGTCAGGGAAGGTATTTCTTGGACTTCCCCGAACATGGAACACCTGTGACTGAAGAGAGCTGTGTGGAGTTGTCTCTCGAGCTCCCCCACGCACTGACAATGGTTCCGGAATCCTGAGCGTGGGGAGGTTCCACCAACGGTCGGCAGCGCGTGGGTACTAACGTAATGCCTAAGCTCGTCTCCCCTGATTGTTTTCCTAATGTCTCTGTGCCAGGGAATGCAAGGGGTGATTGCAGGATATCCCAGGGTCAGAGGCTGCCTCCCAAAGTTTAGGGAAGTTATTTCTCGGACTTCCCCGAACAGGGAACACCTGTGACTGAAGTGAGCTGCGTGGACTTGTCTCTCGAGCTCCCCCACGCACTGACAATGGTTCCGGAATCCTGAGCGTGGAGAGTTTCCACCAACGGTCGGCAGCGCGTGGGTTCTAACGGAATGCCTAAGCTCGTCTCCCCTGAGGTTTTTCCTAATGTCACTGTGCCAGGGATTGTTAGGGGTGATTGCAGGATATCCCAGTGACAGAGGCTGCCTCCCCAAGATCAGGGAAGGTATTTCTCGGACTTCCACGAACAGGGAACACCTGTGACTGAAGAGAGCTGCGTGGAGTTGTCTCTCGAGCTCCCCCACGCACTGACAATGGTTCCGGAATCCTGAGCGTGGGGAGGTTCCACCAACGGTCGGCAGCGCGTGGGTTCTAACGTAATGCCTAAGCTCGTCTCCCCTGAGGGTTTTCCTAATGTCTCTGTGCCAGGGAATGCTAGGGGTGATTGCAGGATATCCCAGTGTCAGAGGCTGCCTCCCCAAGGTCAGGGAAGTTATTTCTCTGTCTTCCCCGAACAGGGAACACGTGTGAATGAAGAGAGCTGCGTGGAGTTGTCTCTCGAGCTCCCCCAAGCACTGACAATGGTTCCGGAATCCTGAGCGTGGGGAGGTTCCACCCACGGTCGGCAGCGCGTGGGTTTTAACGGAATGCCTAAGCTCGTCTCCCCTGAGGGTTTTCCTGATGTCTCTGTGCCAGGGAATGCTAGGGGTGATTGCAGGATATCCCAGTGTCAGAGGCTGCCTCCCCAAGGTCAGGGAAGGTATTTCTCGGACTTCCCCGAACAGGGAACACCTGTGATTGAAGAGAGCTGCGTGGAGTTGTCTCTCGAGCTCCCCCACGCACTGACAATTATTCCGGATTCCTGAGCGTGGGGAGGTTCCACCAACGGTCGGCAGCGCGTGGGTTGTAACGGAATGCCTAAGCTCGTCTCCCCTGAGGTTTTTCCTAATATCTCTGTGCCAGGGAATGCTAGGGGTGATTGCAGGATATCCCAGTGACCGAGGCTGCCTCCCCAAGGTCAGGGAAGGTATTTCTCGGAATTCCCGAACAGGGAACACCTGTGACTGAAGTGAGCTGCGTGGAGTTGTCTCTCGAGCTCCCCCACGCAATGACAATGGTTCCGGAATCCCGAGTGTGGGGAGGTTCCACCATCGGTCGGCAGCGCGTGGGTTCTAACGGAATGCCTAAGCTCGTCTCCCCTGAGGGTTTTCCTAATGTCTCTGTGCCAGGGAATGCTAGGGGTGATTGCAGGATATCCCAGTGTCAGAGGCTGCCTCCCCAAGTTCAGGGAATGTATTTCTCGGACTTCCCCGAACAGGGAACCCCTGTGACTGAAGAGAGCTGCGTGGAGTTGTATCTCGAGCTCCCCCACGCACTGACAATGCTTCCGGAAACCTGAGCGTGGGGAGGTTCCACCAACGGTCGGCAGCGCGTGGGTTCTAACGGAATGCCTAATCTCGTCTCCCCTGAGATTTTTCCTAATGTCTCTGTGCCAGGGAATGCTAGGGGTGATTGCAGGTTATCCCAGTGTCAGAGGCTGCCTACCCAAGGTCAGGGAATGTATTTCTCGGACTTCCCCGAACAGGGAACAACTGTGACTAAAGAGAGCTGCGTGGAGTTGTCTCTCGAGCTCCCCCACGCACTGAAAATGGTTCCGGAATCCTGAGCGTGGGGAGGTTCCACCAACGGTCGGCAGTGCGTGGGTTCTAACGGAATGCCTAAGCTCGTCTCCCCTGAGGGTTTTCCTAATGTCTCTGTGCCAGGGAATGCTAGGTGTGATTGCAGGATATCCCAGTGTCAGAGGCTGCCTCCCCAAGGTCAGGGAAGTTATTTCTCGGACTTCCCCGAACAGGGAACACCTGTGACTGAAGTGAGCTGCGTGGAGTTGTCTCTCGAGCTCCCCCACGCACTGACAATATTTCCGGAATCCTGAGCGTGTGGAGGTTCCACCAACGGTCGGCAGCGCGTGGGTTCTAACGGAATGCCTAAGCTCGTCTCCCCTGAGGATTTTCCTTATATTTCTGTGCCAGGGAATGCTAGGGGTGATTGCAGGATATCCCAGTGTCAGAGGCTGCCTCCCCAAGTTCAGTGAAGGTATTTCTCGGACTTCCCCGAACAGGGAACACATGTGACTTAAGAGAGCTGCGTGGAGTTGTCTCTCGAGCTCACCCACGCACTGACAATGGTTCCGGAATACTGAGCGTGGGGAGGTTCCACCAACGATCGGCAGCGCGTGGGTTCTAACGGAATGCCAAAGCTCGTCTCCCCTGAGGGTTTTCCTAATGTCTCTGTGCAAAGTATTTCTAGGGGTGAATGCAGGATATCCCAGTGTCAGAGGCTGCCTCCCCAAGTTCAGGGAAGGTATTTCTCGGTCTTCCCCGAACAGGGAACACCTGTGACTGAAGAGAGCTGCGTGGAGTTGTCTCTCGAGATTCCCCACGCACTGACAATGGTTCCGGAATCCTGAGCGTGGGGAGGTTCCACCAACGGTCGGCAGCGCGTGGGTTCTAACGGAATGCCTAAGCTCGTCTCCCCTGAGGGTTTTCCTAATGTCTCTGTGCCAGGGAATGCTAGGGGTGATTGCAGGATATCCCAGTGTCAGATGCTGCCTCCCCAAGGTCAGGGAAGATATTTCTCGCACTTCCCCAAACAGGGAACACCTGTGACTGAAGAGAGCTGCGTGAAGTTGTCTCTCGAGCTCCCCCACGCACTGACATCGGTTCCGGAATCCGGATCGTGGGGAGGTTCCACTAACGGTCGGCAGCGCGTGGGTTCTAACGGAATGCCTAAGCTCCTCTCCCCTGAGGATTTTCCTAATGTCTCTGTGCCAGGGAATTCTAGGGGTGATTGCAGGATATCCCAGTGTCCGAGGCTGCCTCCCCAAGGTCAGGGAAGGTATTTCTTGGACTTCCCCGAACATGGAACACCTGTGACTGAAGAGAGCTGTGTGGAGTTGTCTCTCGAGCTCCCCCACGCACTGACAATTGTTCCGGAATCCTGAGCGTGGGGAGGTTCCACCAACGGTCGGCAGCGCGTGGGTACTAACGTAATGCCTAAGCTCGTCTCCCCTGATTGTTTTCCTAATGTCTCTGTGCCAGGGAATGCAAGGGGTGATTGCAGGATATCCCAGGGTCAGAGGCTGCCTCCCAAAGGTTAGGGAAGTTATTTCTCGGACTTCCCCGAACAGGGAACACCTGTGACTGAAGTGAGCTGCGTGGACTTGTCTCTCGAGCTCCCCCACGCACTGACAATTGTTCCGGAATCCTGAGCGTGGGGAGTTTCCACCAACGGTCGGCAGCGCGTGGGTTCTAACGGAATGCCTAAGCTCGTCTCCCCTGAGGTTTTTCCTAATGTCACTGTGCCAGGGATTGTTAGGGGTGATTGCAGGATATCCCAGTGACAGAGGCTGCCTCCCCAAGTTCAGGGAAGGTATTTCTCGGACTTCCCCGAACAGGGAACACCTGTGACTGAAGAGAGCTGCGTGGAGTTGTCTCTCGAGCTCCCCCACGCACTGACAATGGTTCCGGAATCCTGAGCGTGGGGAGGTTCCACCCACGGTCGGCAGCGCGTGGGTTGTAACGGAATGCCTAAGCTCGTCTCCCCTGAGGTTTTTCCTAATATCTCTGTGCCAGGGAATGCTAGGGGTGATTGCAGGATATCCCAGTGTCAGAGGCTGCCTCCCCAAGGTCAGGGAAGGTATTTCTCGGAATTCCCGAACAGGGAACACCTGTGACTGAAGTGAGCTGCGTGGAGATGTCTCTCGAGCTCCCAGACGCACTGACAATGGTTCCGGAATCCCGAGTGTGGGGAGGTTCCACCATCGGTCGGCAGCGCGTGGGTTCTAACGGAATGCCTAAGCTCGTCTCCCCTGAGGGTTTTCCTAATGTCTCTGTGCCAGGGAATGCTAGGGGTGACTGCAGGATATCCCAGTGTCAGAGGCTGCCTCCCCAAGGTCAGGGAAGTTATTTCTCGGACTTCCCCTAACAGGGAACACCTGTGACTGAAGAGAGCTGCGTGGAGTTGTCTCTCGAGCTCCCACACGCACTGACAATGTTTCCGGAATCCGGAGCGTGGGGAGGTTCCACCAACGATCGGCAGCGCGTGGGTTCTAACGGAATGCCTAAGATCGTCTCCCCTGAGGGTTTTCCTAATGTCTCTGTGCCAGGGAATGCTAGGGGTGATTGCAGGATATCCCAGTGTCAGAGGCTGCCTCCCCAAGTTCAGGGAAGTTATTTCTCTGTCTTCCCCGAACAGGGAACACCTGTGACTGAAGAGAGCTGCGTGGAGTTGTCTCTCGAGCTCACCCACGCACTGACAATGGTTCCGGAATACTGAGCGTGGGGAGGTTCCACCAAAGATCGGCAGCGCGTGGGTTCTAACGGAATGCCTAAGCTCGTCTCCCCTGAGGGTTTTCCTAATGTCTCTGTGCAAAGTATTTCTAGGGGTGATTGCAGGATATCCCAGTGTCAGAGGCTGCCTCCCCAAGTTCAGGGAAGGTATTTCTCGGACTTCCCCGAACAGGGAACACCTGTGACTGAAGAGAGCTGCGTGGAGTTGTCTCTCGAGCTCCCACACGCACTGACAATGGTTCCGGAATCCTGAGCGTGGGGAGGTTCCACCAACGGTCGGCAGCGCGTGGGTTTTAACGGAATGCCTAAGCTCGTCTCCCCTGAGGGTTTTACTAATGTCTCTGTGCCAGGGAATGCTAGGGGTGATTGCAGGATATCCCAGTGTCAGAGGCTGCCTCCCCAAGGTCAGGGAAGGTATTTCTCGGACTTCCCCGAACAGGGAACACCTGTGACTGAAGAGAGATGCGTGGAGTTGTCTCTCGATCTCCCCCACACACTGACAATGGTTCCGGATTCCTGAGCGTGGGGAGGTTCCACCAACGGTCGGCAGCGCGTGGGTTCTAACGGAATGCCTAAGCTCGTCTCCCCTGCGGGTTTTCCTAATGTCTCTGTCCCAGGGAATCTAGGGGTGATTGCAGGATATCCCAGTGTCAGAGGCTGCCTCCCCAAGGTCAGGGATGGTATTTCTCGGACTTCCCCGAACAGGGAACACCTGTGACTGAAGAGAGCTGCGTGGAGTTGTCTCTCGAGCTCCCCCACGCACTGACAATGGTTCCGGAATCCTGAGCGTGGGGAGGTTCCACCAACGGTCGGCAGCGCGTGGGTTCTAACGGAATGCATAAGCTCGTCTCCCCTGAGGGTTTCCTAATGTGTCTGTGCCAGGGAATGGTAGGGGGGTTTGCAGGATATCCCAGTGACATACGCTGCCTCCCCAATGTCAGAGAAGGTATTTCCGTGACTTCCCCGAACAGGGAAATCCTGTGAATGAAGAGAGCTGCGTGGAGTTGTCTCTCGAGCTCCCCCACGCACTGACAATGGTTCCGGAATCCTGAGCGTGGGGAGGTTCCACCAACGGTCGGCAGCGCGTGGGTTCTAACGGAATGCCAAAGCTCGTCTCCCCTGAGGGTTTTCCTAATGTCTCTGTGCCAGGGAATGATAGGGTGGTTTGCAGGATATCCCAGTGACATACGCTGCTTCCTCATGTTCAGGGAAGTTATTTCCCGGACTTCCCCGAACAGGAAACTCCTGTGAATGAAGAGAGCTGCGTGGAGTTGTCTCTCGAGCTCCCCCACGTACTGACAATGGTTCCGGAATCCTGAGCGTGGGGAGGTTCCACCAACGGTCGGCAGCGCGTGGGTTCTAACGGAATGCCTAAGCTCATCTCCCTTGAGGATTTTCCTCATATGTCTGTGCCAGGGGATGGTAAGGGGGTTTGCAGGATATCCCAGTGACCGAAGCTAACTCCCCAAGGTCAGAAAAAGTATTTCTCGGACTTCCCCGAACAGGGAACTCCTGTGAATGAAGAGAGCTGCGTGGAGATGTCTCTCGAGCTCCCCCACGCACTGACAATGTTTCCGGAATCCTGAGCGTGGGGAGGTTCCACCAACGGTCGGCAGCGCGTGGGTTCTAACGGAATGCCTAAGCTCGTCTCCCCTGAGGGTTTTCCTAATGTCTCTGTGTCAGGGAATGCTAGGGGTGATTGCAGGATTACCCTGTGACTGGGGCTGCCTCCCCAAGGTCAGGGAATTTATTTCCCGGACTTCCCAGAACAGGGAACTCCTGTGAATGAAGAGAGCTGCGTGGAGTTTTCTCTCGAGCTCCCCCATGCACTGACAATGGTTCCGGAATCCTGAGCGTGGGGAGGTTCCACCAACGGTCGGCAGCGCGTGGGTTCTAACGGAATGCCTAAGCTCGTCTCCCTGAGGGTTTTCCTAATGTCTCTGTGCCAGGGAATGTTAGGGGCATTTGCAGGATATCCCAGTGACATACGCTGCCTCCACAAGTTCAGGGAAGGTTTTTCCCGGACTTCCCCGAACAGGGAACTCCTGTGAATGAAGAGAGCTGCGTGAAGTTTTCTCTCGAAATCTCCCACGCACTGACAATGGTTCCGGAATCCTGAGCGTGGGGAGGTTCCACCAACGGTCGGCAGCGCGTGGGTTCTAACGGAATGCCTTAGCTCGTCTCCCCTGAGGTTTTTCCTAATGTCTCTGTGCCAGGGAATGGTAGGGGTGATTGCAGGATATCCCAGTGACCGAGGCTGCCTCCCCAACGTCAGGAAAGGTTTTTCTCGGACTTCCCCGAACAGGGAACTCCTGTGAATGAAGAGAGATGCGTGGAGTTTTCTCTCGAGATCCCCCACGCACTGACAAAGTTTCCGGAATCCTGAGCGTGGGGAGGTTCCACCAACGGTCGGCAGCGCGTGCGTTCTAACTGAATGCCTAAGCAGGTCTCCCCTGAGGGTTTTCCTAATATCTCTGTGCCAGTGAATGCTAGGGGTTATTGCAGGATATCCCAGTGTCAGAGTCTGCCTCCCCAAGGTCAGGGAAGTTTTTTCTCGGACTTCCCTGAACAGGGAACACCTGTGAGTGAAGAGAGCTGCGTGGATTTTTCTCGCGATCTCCCCCACGCACTGACAATGTTTCCGGAATCCTGAGCGTGGGGAGGTTCCACCAACGGTCGACAGCGCGTGCGTTCTAACTGAATGCCTAAGCAGGTCTCCCCTGAGGATTTTCCTAATATCTCTGTGCCAGTGAATGCTTGGGGTTATTGCAGGATATCCCAGTGTCAGAGGGTGACTCCCCAAGGTCAGGGAAGGTTTTTCTCGGACTTTCCCGAACAGGGAACACCTCTGACTGAAGTGAGCTGCGTGGAGTTTTCTATCGAGCTCCCCCACTCACTGAAAATGGTTCCGGAATCCTGAGGGTGGGGAGGTTCCACCAACGGTCGGCAGCGCGTGGGTTCTAACGGAATGCCTAAGCTCGTCTCCCCTGAGGTTTTTCCTAATATCACTGTACCAGGGAATCTAGGTGTGATTGCAGGATATCCCAGTGTCAGAGTCTGCCTCCCCAAGGTCAGGGAAGGTATTTCTCGGACTTCCCCGAACAGGGAACACCTGTGAATGAAGAGAGCTGCGTGGAGTTGTCTCTCGAGCTCCCCCACGCACTGACAATGGTTGCGGAATCCTGAGCGTGGGGAGGTTCCATCAACGGTCGGCAGCGCGTGGGTTCAAACGGAATGCCTAAGCTCATCTCCCCTGAGGGTTTTCCTAATGTCTCTGTGCCAGGGAATGCTAGGGGTGATTGCAGGATATCCCAGTGTCAGAGGCTGCCTCCCCAAGGTCAGGGAATGTATTTCTCGGACTTCCCCGAACAGGGAACACCTGTGACTGAAGAGAGCTGCGTGGAGTTGTCTCCCGAGCTCCCCCACGCACTGACAATGGTTCCGGAATCCTGAGCGTGGGGAGGTTCCACCAACGGTCGGCAGCGCGTGGGTTCTAACGGAATGCCTAGGCTCGTCTCCCCTGAGGGTTTTCCTAATATCTCTGTTCCAGGGAATACTAGGGGTGATTACAGGATATCCCAGTGTCAGAGGCTGCATCCCCAAGGTCAGGGAAGGTATTTCTCGGACTTCCCCGAACAGGGAACTCCTGTGACTGAAGAGAGCTGCGTGGAGTTGTCTCTCGAGCTCCCCCACGCACTGACAATGGTTCCGGAATCCTGAGCGTGGGGAGGTTCCACCAACGGTCGGCAGCGCGTGTGTTCTAACGGAATGCATAAGCTCGTCTCCCCTGAGGGTTTCCTAATGTGTCTGTGCCAGGGAATGGTAGGGGGGTTTGCAGGATATCCCAGTGACATACGCTGCCTCCCCAATGTCAGGGAAGGTATTTCCGTGACTTCCCCGAACAGGGAAATCCTGTGAATGAAGAGAGCTGCGTGGAGTTGTCTCTCGAGCTCCCCCACGCACTGACAATGGTTCCGGAATCCTGAGCGTGGGGAGGTTCCACCAACTGTCGGCAGCGCGTGGGTTCTAACGGAATGCCAAAGCTCGACTCCCCTGAGGGTTTTCCTAATGTCTCTGTGCCAGGGAATGATAGGGTGGTTTGCAGGATATCCCAGTGACATACGCTGCTTCCTCATGTTCAGGGAAGTTATTTCCCGGACTTCCCCGAACAGGAAACTCCTGTGAATGAAGAGAGCTGCGTGGAGTTGTCTCTCGAGCTCCCCCACGTACTGACAATGGTTCCGGAATCCTGAGCCTGGGGAGGTTCCACCAACGGTCGGCAGCGCGTGGGTTCTAACGGAATGCCTAAGCTCATCTCCCTTGAGGATTTTCCTCATATGTCTGTGCCAGGGGATGATAAGGGGGTTTGCAGGATATCCCAGTGACCGAGGCTAACTCCCCAAGGTCAGAAAAAGTATTTCTCGGACTTCCCCGAACAGGGAACTCCTGTGAATGAAGAGAGCTGCGTGGAGATGTCTCTCGAGCTCCCCCACGCACTGAGAATGGTTCCGGAATCCTGAGCGTGGGGAGGTTCCACCAACGGTCGGCAGCGCGTGGGTTCTAACGGAATGCCTAAGCTCGTCTCCCCTGAGGGTTTTCCTAATGTCTCTGTGTCAGGGAATGCTAGGGGTGATTGCAGGATTACACTGTGACTGGGGCTGCCTCCCCAAAGTCAGGGAATTTATTTCCCGGACTTCCCAGAACAGGGAACTCCTGTGAATGAAGAGAGCTGCGTGGAGTTTTCTCTCGAGCTCCCCCATGCACTGACAATGGTTCCGGAATCCTGAGCGTGGGGAGGTTCCACCAACGGTCGGCAGCGCGTGGGTTCTAACGGAATGCCTAAGCTCGTCTCCCTGAGGGTTTTCCTAATGTCTCTGTGCCAGGGAATGTTAGGGGCATTTGCAGGATATCCCAGTGACATACGCTGCCTCCACAAGTTCAGGGAAGGTTTTTCCCGGACTTCCCCGAACAGGGAACTCCTGTGAATGAAGAGAGCTGCGTGAAGTTTTCTCTCGAAATCTCCCACGCACTGACAATGGTTCCGGAATCCTGAGCGTGGGGAGGTTCCACCAACGGTCGGCAGCGCGTGGGTTCAAACGGAATGCCTTAGCTCGTCTCCCCTGAGGTTTTTCCTAATGTCTCTGTGCCAGGGAATGGTAGGGGTGATTGCAGGATATCCCAGTGACCGAGGCTGTCTCCCCAACGTCAGGAAAGTTTTTTCTCGGACTTCCCCGAACAGGGAACTCCTGTGAATGAAGAGAGATGCGTGGAGTTTTCTCTCGAGATCCCCCACGCACTGACAATGTTTCCGGAATCCTGAGCGTGGGGAGGTTCCACCAACGGTCGGCAGCGCATGGGTTCTAACGGAATGCCTAAGCTCGTCTCCCCTGAGGGTTTTCCTAATGTCTCGGTGCCAGGGAATGATAGGGGTGATTGCAGGATATCCCAGTGACCGAGGCTGCCTCAACAAGGTCAGGAAAGTTATTTCTCGGACTTCCCCGAACAGGGAACTCCTGTGAAAGAAGAGAGCTGCGTGGAGTTGTCTCTCGAGCTCCCCCACGCACTGACAATAGTTCCAGAATACTGAGCGTGGGGAGGTTCCATCAATGGTCGGCAGCGCGTGGGTTCTAATGGAATGCCTAAGCTCGTCTCCCCTGAGGGTTTTCCTAATGTCTCTGTGGCAGGGAATGGTAGGGGGGTTTACAGGATATCCCAGTGACATTCGCTGCCTTCCCAAGGTCAGGGAAGGTATTTCCCGGACTTCCCCGAACAGGGAACTCCTGTGAATGAAGAGAGCTGCGTGGAGTTATCTCTCGAGCTCCCCCACGCACTGACAATGGTTCCGGATTCCTGAGCGTGGGGAGGTTCCACCAACGGTCGTCAGCGCGTGGGTTCTAACGGAATGCCTAAGCTCGTCTCCCCTGAGGGTTTTCCCAATGTCTCTGTGCCAGGGAATGCTAGGGGTGATTGCAGGATATCCCAGTGACCGAGGCTGCCTCCCCAAAATTAGGGAAGTTATATCCCAGACTTCCACGAACAGGGAACACCTGTGACTGAAGAGAGCTGCGGGGAGTTGTCTCTCGAGCTCCCCCACGCACTGACAATGGTTCCCAAATCCTGAGCGTGGGGAGGTTCCACCAACTGTCGGCAGCGCGTGGGTTCTAACGGAATGCCTGAGCTCGTCTCCCCTGAGGGTTTTCCTAATGTGTCTGTGCCAGGGAATGTTAGGGGGGTTTGCAGGATATCCCAGTGGCATACGCTGCCTCCCCAAGTTCAGGGAAGGTATTTCCCGGACTTCCCCGAACAGGGAAATTCTGTGAATGAAGAGAGCTGCGTGAAGTTGTCTCTCGAGTTCCCCCACGCACTGACAATGGTTCCGGAATCCTGAGCGTGGGGAGGTTCCACCAACGGTCGGCAGCGCGTGGGTTCTAACGGAATGCCTAAGCTCGTCTCCCCTGAGGGTTTTCCTAATGTCTCTGTGCCAGGGAATGCTAGGGGTGATTGCAGGATTTCCCAGTGACCGAGGCGGCCTTCCCATGGTCAGGGAAGTTATATCCCAGACTTCCAAGAACAGGGAACACCTGTGACTGAAGAGAGCTTCGTGGAGTTGTCTCTCGAGCTCCCCCACGCACTGACAATGGTTCCGGAATCCTGAGCGTGGAGAGGTTCCACCAACGGTCGGCAGAGCGTGGGTTCTTACGGAATGCCTAAGCTCGTCTCCCCTGAGGGTTTTCCTAATGTGTCTGTACCAGGGAATGTTAGGGGGGTTTGCAGGATATCCCAGTGACATACGCTGCCTCCCCAAGTTCAGGGAAGGTATTTCTCGGACTTCCCCGAACAGGGAAATCCTGTGAATGAAGAGAGCTGCGTGAAGTTGTCTCTCGAGTTCCCCCACGCACTGACGATGGTTCCGGAATCCTGAGCGTGGGGAGGTTCCACCAACGGTCGGCAGCGCGTGGGTTCTAACGGAATGCCTAAGCTCGTCTCCCCTGAGTGTTTTCGTAAAGTGTCTGTGCCAGGGAATGGTATGGGGGTTTGCAGGATATCCCAGTGACATACGCTGCCTCCCCAAGGTCAGGGAAGGTATTTACCGGACTTCCCAGAAAAGGGAACTCCTGTGAATGAAGAGAGCTTCGTGGAGTTGTCTCTCGAGCTCCCCCACGCTCTGACAATGGTTCCGGAATTCTGAGCGTGGAGAGGTTCCACCAACGGTCGGCAGCGCGTGGGTTCTAACGGAATGCCTAAGCTCGTCTCCCCTGAGGGTTTTCCTAATGTCTCTGTGCCAGGGAATGGTAGTTGGGTTTGCAGGATATCCCAGTGACCGAGGCTGCCTCCCCAAGTTCAGTGAAGGTATTTCCCGGACTTCCCCGAACAGGGAACTCCTGTGAATGAAGAGAGCTGCGTGGAGTTGTCTCTCGAGCTCCCCCACGCACTGACAATGGTTCCGGAATCCTGAGCGTGGGGAGGTTCCACCAATGGTCGGCAGCGCGTGGGTTCTAATGGAATGCCTAAGCTCGTCTCCCCTGAGGGTTTTCCTAATATCTCTGTGCCAGGGAATGGTAGGGGGTTTGCAGGATATCCCACTGACATTCGCTGCCTCCCCAAGGTCAGGGAAGGTATTTCCCGGACTTTCCCGAACAGGGAACAACTGTGAATGAAGAGAGCTGCGTGGAGTTATCTCTCGAGCTCCCCGACGCACTGACAATTGTTCCGGAATCCTGAGCGTGGGGAGGTTCCACCAACGGTCGGCAGCGCGTGGGTTCTTACGGAATGCCTAAGCTCGTCTCCCCTGAGGGTTTTCCTAATTTCTCTGTGCCAGGGAATGCTAGGGGTGATTGCAGGATATCCCAGTGACCGAGGCTTCCTCCCCAAGTTCAGGGAAGGTATTTCCAGGACTTCCCCGAACAGGGAACTCCTGTGAATGAAGAGAGATGCGTGGAGTTGTCTCTCGAGCTCTCCCACGCACTGACAATGGTTCCGGAATCCTGAGCTTGGGGAGGTTCCACCAACGGTCGGCAGCGCGTGGGTTCTAACGGAATGCCTAAGCTCGTCTCCCCTGAGGGTTTTCCTAATGTCTCGGTGCCAGGGAATGATAGGGGTGATTGCAGGATATCCCAGTGACCGAGGCTGCCTCCCCAAGGTCAGGAAAGTTATTTCTCGGACTTCCCCGAACAGGGAACTCCTGTGAATGAAGAGAGCTGCGTGGAGTTGTCTCTCGAGCTCCCCCACGCACTGACAATAGTTCCAGAATACTGAGCGTGGGGAGGTTCCATCAATGGTCGGCAGCGCGTGGGTTCTAATGGAATGCCTAAGCTCGTCTCCCCTGAGGGTTTTCCTAATGTCTCTGTGGCAGGGAATGGTAGGGGGGTTTACAGGATATCCCAGTGACATTCGCTGCCTTCCCAAGGTCAGGGAAGGTATTTCCCGGACTTCCCCGAACAGGGAACTCCTGTGAATGAAGAGAGCTGCGTGGAGTTATCTCTCGAGCTCCCCCACGCACTGACAATGGTTCCGGATTCCTGAGCGTGGGGAGGTTCCACCAACGGTCGTCAGCGCGTGGGTTCTAACGGAATGCCTAAGCTCGTCTCCCCTGAGGGTTTTCCCAATGTCTCTGTGCCAGGGAATGCTAGGGGTGATTGCAGGATATCCCAGTGACCGAGGCTGCCTCCCCAAAATCAGGGAAGTTATATCCCAGACTTCCACGAACAGGGAACACCTGTGACTGAAGAGAGCTGCGGGGAGTTGTCTCTCGAGCTCCCCCACGCACTGACAATGGTTCCCAAATCCTGAGCGTGGGGAGGTTCCACCAACTGTCGGCAGCGCGTGGGTTCTAACGGAATGCCTAAGCTCGTCTCCCTGAGGGTTTTCCTAATGTGTCTGTACCAGGGAATGTTAGGGGGGTTTACAGGATATCCCAGTGACATACGCTGCCTCCCCAAGTTCAGGGAAGGTATTTCCCGGACTTCCCCGAACAGGGAAATCCTGTGAATGAAGAGAGCTGCGTGAAGTTGTCTCTCGAGTTCCCCCACGCACTGACGATGGTTCCGGAATCCTGAGCGTGGGGAGGTTCCACCAACGGTCGGCAGCGCGTGGGTTCTAACGGAATGCCTAAGCTCGTCTCCCCTGAGTGTTTTCGTAATGTGTCTGTGCCAGGGAATGGTAGGGGGGTTTGCAGGATATCCCAGTGACATACGCTGCCTCCCCAAGGTCAGGGAAGGTATTTACCGGACTTCCCCGAAAAGGGAACTCCTGTGAATGAAGAGAGCTTCGTGGAGTTGTCTCTCGAGCTCCCCCACGCTCTGACAATGGTTCCGGAATTCTGAGCGTGGAGAGGTTCCACCAACGGTCGGCAGCGCGTGGGTTCTAACGGAATGCCTAAGCTCGTCTCCCCTGAGGGTTTTCCTAATGTCTCTGTGCCAGGGAATGGTAGTTGGGTTTGCAGGATATCCCAGTGACCGAGGCTTCCTCCCCAAGTTCAGTGAAGGTATTTCCCGGACTTCCCCGAACAGGGAACTCCTGTGAATGAAGAGAGCTGCGTGGAGTTGTCTCTCGAGCTCCCCCACGCACTGACAATGGTTCCGGAATCCTGAGCGTGGGGAGGTTCCACCAATGGTCGGCAGCGCGTGGGTTCTAATGGAATGCCTAAGCTCGTCTCCCCTGAGGGTTTTCCTAATATCTCTGTGCCAGGGAATGGTAGGGGGTTTGCAGGATATCCCACTGACATTCGCTGACTCCCCAAGGTCAGGGAAGGTATTTCCCGGACTTTCCCGAACAGGGAACAACTGTGAATGAAGAGAGCTGCGTGGAGTTATCTCTCGAGCTCCCCGACGCACTGACAATTGTTCCGGAATCCTGAGCGTGGGGAGGTTCCACCAACGGTCGGCAGCGCGTGGGTTCTTACGGAATGCCTAAGCTCGTCTCCCCTGAGGGTTTTCCTAATTTCTCTGTGCCAGGGAATGCTAGGGGTGATTGCAGGATATCCCAGTGACCGAGGCTTCCTCCCCAAGTTCAGGGAAGGTATTTCCAGGACTTCCCCGAACAGGGAACTCCTGTGAATGAAGAGAGATGCGTGGAGTTGTCTCTCGAGCTCTCCCACGCACTGACAATGGTTCCGGAATCCTGAGCGTGGGGAGGTTCCACCAACGGTCGGCAGCGCGTGGGTTCTAACGGAATGCCTAAGCTCGTCTCCCCTGAAGGTTTTCCTAATGTCTCGGTGCCAGGGAATGATAGGGGTGATTGCAGGATATCCCAGTGACCGAGGCTGCCTCCCCAAGTTCAGTGAAGGTATTTCCCGGACTTCCCCGAACAGGGAACTCCTGTGAATGAAGAGAGCTGCGTGGAGTTGTCTCTCGAGCTCCCCCACGCACTGACAATGGTTCCGGAATCCTGAGCGTGGGGAGGTTCCACCAATGGTCGGCAGCGCGTGGGTTCTAATGGAATGCCTAAGCTCGTCTCCCCTGAGGGTTTTCCTAATATCTCTGTGCCAGGGAATGGTAGTTGGTTTGCAGGATATCCCACTGACATTCGCTGCCTCCCCAAGGTCAGGGAAGGTATTTCCCGTACTTTCCCGAACAGGGAACACCTGTGAATGAAGAGAGCTGCGTGGAGTTATCTCTCGAGCTCCCCGACGCACTGACAATTGTTCCGGAATCCTGAGCGTGGGGAGGTTCCACCAACGGTCGGCAGCGCGTGGGTTCTTACGGAATGCCTAAGCTCGTCTCCCCTGAGGGTTTTCCTAATGTCTCTGTGCCAGGGAATGCTAGGGGTGATTGCAGGATATCCCAGTGACCGAGGCTTCCTCCCCAAGTTCAGGGAAGGTATTTCCAGGACTTCCCCGAACAGGGAACTCCTGTGAATGAAGAGAGATGCGTGGAGTTGTCTCTCGAGCTCTCCCACGCACTGACAATGGTTCCGGAATCCTGAGCGTGGGGAGGTTCCACCAACGGTCGGCAGCGCGTGGGTTCTAACGGAATGCCTAAGCTCGTCTCCCCTGAGGGTTTTCCTAATGTCTCGGTGCCAGGGAATGATAGGGGTGATTGCAGGATATCCCAGTGACCGAGGCTGCCTCCCCAAGGTCAGGAAAGTTATTTCTCGGACTTCCCCGAACAGGGAACTCCTGTGAATGAAGAGAGCTGCGTGGAGTTGTCTCTCGAGCTCCCCCACGCACTGACAATAGTTCCAGAATACTGAGCGTGGGGAGGTTCCATCAATGGTCGGCAGCGCGTGGGTTCTAATGGAATGCCTAAGCTCGTCTCCCCTGAGGGTTTTCCTAATGTCTCTGTGGCAGGGAATGGTAGGGGGGTTTACAGGATATCCCAGTGACATTCGCTGCCTTCCCAAGGTCAGGGAAGGTATTTCCCGGACTTCCCCGAACAGGGAACTCCTGTGAATGAAGAGAGCTGCGTGGAGTTCTCTCTCGAGCTCCCCCACGCACTGACAATGGTTCCGGATTCCTGAGCGTGGGGAGGTTCCACCAACGGTCGTCAGCGCGTGGGTTCTAACGGAATGCATAAGCTCGTCTCCCCTGAGGGTTTTCCCAATGTCTCTGTGCCAGGGAATGCTAGGGGTGATTGCAGGATATCCCAGTGACCGAGGCTGCCTCCCCAAAATCAGGGAAGTTATATCCCAGACTTCCACGAACAGGGAACACCTGTGACTGAAGAGAGCTGCGGGGAGTTGTCTCTCGAGCTCCCCCACGCACTGACAATGGTTCCCAAATCCTGAGCGTGGGGAGGTTCCACCAACTGTCGGCAGCGCGTGGGTTCTAACGGAATGCCTGAGCTCGTCTCCCCTGAGGGTTTTCCTAATGTGTCTGTGCCAGGGAATGTTAGGGGGGTTTGCAGGATATCCCAGTGGCATACGCTGCCTCCCCAAGGTCAGGGAAGGTATTTCCCGGACTTCCCCGAACAGGGAATTTCTGTGAATGAAGAGAGCTGCGTGAAGTTGTCTCTCGAGTTCCCCCACGCACTGACAATGGTTCCGGAATCCTGAGCGTGGGGAGGTTCCACCAACGGTCGGCAGCGCGTGGGTTCTAACGGAATGCCTAAGCTCGTCTCCCCTGAGGGTTTTCCTAATGTCTCTGTGCCAGGGAATGCTACGGGTGATTGCAGGATTTCCCAGTGACCGAGGCGGCCTTCCCATGGTCAGGGAAGTTATATCCCAGACTTCCAAGAACAGGGAACACCTGTGACTGAAGAGAGCTTCGTGGAGTTGTCTCTCGAGCTCCCCCACGCACTGACAATGGTTCCGGAATCCTGAGCGTGGAGAGGTTCCACCAACGGTCGGCAGAGCGTGGGTTCTAACGGAATGCCTAAGCTCGTCTCCCCTGAGGGTTTTCCTAATGTGTCTGTACCAGGGAA
Source organism: Vicugna pacos (assembly GCF_048564905.1). Taxonomy (NCBI): domain Eukaryota; kingdom Metazoa; phylum Chordata; class Mammalia; order Artiodactyla; family Camelidae; genus Vicugna; species Vicugna pacos. The sequence continues at coordinate 44,881,235 of NW_027328721.1, read as the reverse complement.
TGTTAGGGGGGTTTGCAGGATATCCCAGTGACATACGCTGCCTCCCCAAGTTCAGGGAAGGTATTTCCCGGACTTCCCCGAACAGGGAAATCCTGTGAATGAAGAGAGCTGCGTGAAGTTGTCTCTCGAGTTCCCCCACGCACTGACGATGGTTCCGGAATCCTGAGCGTGGGGAGGTTCCACCAACGGTCGGCAGGGCGTGGGTTCTAACGGAATGCCTAAGCTCGTCTCCCCTGAGTGTTTTCGTAATGTGTCTGTGCCAGGGAATGGTAGGGGGGTTTGCAGGATATCCCAGTGACATACGCTGCCTCCCCAAGGTCAGGGAAGGTATTTACCGGACTTCCCCGAGCAGGGAAGACCTGTGACTGAAGAGAGCTTCGTGGAGTTGTCTCTCGAGCTCCCCCACGCACTGACAATTTTTCCGGAATCCTGAGCGTGGGGAGGTTCCACCAACGGTCGGCAGCGCGTGGGTTCTATCGGAATGCCTAAGCTCGTCTCCCCTGATGGTTTTCCTAATTTCTCTGTGCCAGGGAATGCTAGGGGTGATTTCAGGATATCCCAGTGACCGAGGCTGCCTCCCCAAGTTCAGGGAAGGTATTTCCCGGACTTCCCCGAACAGGGAACACCTGTGAATGAAGAGAGCTGCGTGGAGTTGTCTCTCGAGCTCCCCCACGCACTGACAATTGTTCCGGAATACTGAGCGTGGGGAGGTTCCATCAATGGTCGGTAGCGCGTGGGTTCTAATGGAATGCCAAATCTCGTCTCCCCTGAGGGTTTTCCTAATGTCTCTGTGGCAGGGAATGGTAGGGGGGTTTACAGGATATCCCAGTGACTTTCGCTGCCTTCCCAAGGTCAGGGAAGGTATTTCCCGGACTTCCCCGAACAGGGAACTCCTGTGAATGAAGAGAGCTGCGTGGAGATATCTCTCGAGCTCCCCCACGCACTGACAATGGTTCCGGAATCCTGAGCGTGGGGAAGTTCCACCAACGGTCGGCAGCGCGTGGGTTCTAACGGAATGCCTAAGCTCGTCTCCCCTGAGGGTTTTCCCAATGTCTCTGTGCCAGGGAATGCTAGGGGTGATTGCAGGATATCCCAGTGACCGAGGCTGCCTCCCCAAAATCAGGGAAGTTATATCCCAGACTTCCACGAACAGGGAACACCTGTGACTGAAGAGAGCTGCGTGGAGTTGTCTCTCGAGCTCCCCCACGCACTGACAATGGTTCCGGAATCCTGAGCGTGGGGAGGTTCCACCAACGGTCGGCAGCGCATGGGTTCTAACGGAATGCCTAAGCTCGTCTCCCCTGAGGGTTTTCCTAATTTCTCTGTGCCAGGGAATGGTAGGTGGGTTTGCAGGATATTCCAGTGACATACGATGCCCCCCAAGTTCAGGGAAGGTATTTCCCGGACTTCCCCGTACAGGGAACTCCTGTGAATGAAGAGAGCTGCGTGGAGTTGTCTCTCGAGCTCCCCCACGCACTGACAATGGTTCCGGAATCCTGAGCGTGGGGAGGTTCCACCAACGGTCGGCAGCGTGTGGGTTCTAACGGAATGCCTAAGCTCATCTCCCCTGAGGATTTTCCTCATATGTCTGTGCCAGGGGATGGTAAGGGGTTTTGCAGGATATCCCAGTGACCGAGGCTAACTCCCCAAGGTCAGGAAAAGTATTTCTCGGACTTCCCCGAACAGGGAACTCCTGTGAATGAAGAGAGCTGCGTGGAGATGTCTCTCGAGCTCCCCCACGCACTGACAATGTTTCCGGAATCCTGAGCGTGGGGAGGTTCCACCAACGGTCGGCAGCGCGTGGGTTCTAACGGAATGCCTAAGCTCGTCTCCCCTGAGGGTTTTCCTAATGTCTCTGTGCCAGGGAATGCTAGGGGTGATTACAGGATATCCCAGTGACCGAGGCTTCCTCCCCAAGTTCAGGGAAGGTATTTCCAGGACTTCCCCGAACAGGGAACTCCTGTGAATGAAGAGAGATGCGTGGAGTTGTCTCTCGAGCTCTCCCACGCACTGACAATGGTTCCGGAATCCTGAGCGTGGGGAGGTTCCACCAACGGTCGGCAGCGCGTGGGTTCTACGGAATGCCTAAGCTCGTCTCCCCTGAGGGTTTTCATAATGTCTCTGTGCCAGGGAATGATAGGGGGGTTTGCAGGATATATCAGTGAAATACGCTGCCTCCCCAAGATCAGGGAAGGTATTTCCCGGACTTCCCCGAAAAGTGAATTCCTGTGAATGAAGAGAGCTCCGTGGAGTTTTCTCTCGAGCTCCCCCACGCACTGACAATGTTTCCGGAATCCTGAGCGTGGGGAGGTTCCACCAACGGTCGGCAGCGCGTGGGTTCTAACGGAATGCCTAATCTCATCTCCCCTGAGGGTTTTCCTAATGTCTCTGTGCCAGGGAATCATAGGGGTGATTGCAGGATATCCCAGTGACCGAGGCTGCCTCCCCAAGTTCAGGAAAGGTATTTCTCGGACTTCCCCGAACAGGGAACTCCTGTGAATGAAGAGAGCTGCGCGGAGTTGTCTCTCGAGCTCCCCCACGCATTGACAATGGTTCCGGAATCCTGAACGTGGGGAGGTTCCACCAAAGGTCGGCAGCGCGTGGGTTCTAACGGAATGCCTAAGCTCGTCTCCCCTGAGGGTTTTCCTAATGTCTCTGTGGCAGGGAATGGTAGGGGAGTTTGCAGGATATCCCAGTGACATACGCTGCCTCCCCAAGATCAGGGAAGGTATTTCCCGGACTTTCCCGAAAAGGGAACTCCTGTGAATGAAGAGAGCTGCGTGGAGTTGTCTCTCGAGCTCCCCCACGCACTGACAATGGTTCCGGAATCCTGAGCGTGGGGAGGTTCCACCAACGGTCGGCAGCGCGTGGGTTCTAACGGAATGCCTAAGTTCGTCTCCCCTGAGGGTTTTCCTAATGTCTCGGTGCCAGGGAATGATAGGGGTGATTGCAGGATATCCCAGTGACCGAGGCTGCCTCCCCAAGGTCAGGAAAGTTATTTCTCGGACTTCCCCGAACAGGGAACTCCTGTGAATGAAGAGAGCTGCGTGGAGTTGTCTCTCGAGCTCCCCCACGCACTGACAATGGTTCCAGAATACTGAGCGTGGGGAGGTTCCATCAATGGTTGGCAGCGCGTGGGTTCTAACGGAATGCCTAAGCTCGTCTCCCCTGAGGGTTTTCACAATGTCTCTGTGCCAGGGAATGCTAGGGGTGATTGCAGGATATCCCAGTGACCGAGGCTGCCTCCCCAAAATCAGGGAAGTTATATCCCAGACTTCCACGAACAGGGAACACCTGTGACTGAAGAGAGCTGCGTGGAGTTGTCTCTCGAGCTCCCCCACGCACTGACAATGGTTCCCAAATCCTGAGCGTGGGGAGGTTCCACCAACTGTCGGCAGCGCGTGGGTTCTAACGGAATGCCTAAGCTCGTCTCCCCTGAGGGTTTTCCTAATGTGTCTGTGCCAGGGAATGTTAGGGGGGTTTGCAGGATATCCCAGTGGCATACGCTGCCTCCCCAAGGTCAGGGAAGGTATTTCCCGGACTTCCCCGAACAGGGAAATCCTGTGAATGAAGAGAGCTGCGTGAAGTTGTCTCTCGAGTTCCCCCACGCACTGACAATGGTTCCGGAATCCTGAGCGTGGGGAGGTTCCACCAACGGTCGGCAGCGCGTGGGTTCTAACGGAATGCCTAAGCTCGTCTCCCCTGAGGGTTTTCCTAATGTCTCTGTGCCAGGGAATGCTAGGGGTGATTGCAGGATTTCCCAGTGACCGAGGCGGCCTTCCCATGGTCAGGGAAGTTATATCCCAGACTTCCAAGAACAGGGAACACCTGTGACTGAAGAGAGCTTCGTGGAGTTGTCTCTCGAGCTCCCCCACGCACTGACAATGGTTCCGGAATCCTGAGCGTGGAGAGGTTCCACCAACGGTCGGCAGCGCGTGGGTTCTAACGGAATGCCTAAGCTCGTCTCCCCTGAGGGTTTTCCTAATGTGTCTGTGCCAGGGAATGTTAGGGGGGTTTGCAGGATATCCCAGTGACATACGCTGCCTCCCCAAGTTCAGGGAAGGTATTTCCCGGACTTTCCCGAACAGGGAAATCCTGTGAATGAAGAGAGATGCGTGAAGTTGTCTCTCGAGTTCCCCCACGCACTGACGATGGTTCCGGAATCCTGAGCGTGGGGAGGTTCCACCAACGGTCGGCAGCGCGTGGGTTCTAACGGAATGACTAAGCTCGTCTCCCCTGAGTGTTTTCGTAATGTGTCTGTGCCAGGGAATGGTAGGGGGGTTTGCAGGATATCCCAGTGACATACGCTGCCTCCCCAAGGTCAGGGAAGGTATTTCCCGGACTTCCCCGAAAAGGGAACTCCTGTGAATGAAGAGAGCTTCGTGGAGTTGTCTCTCGAGCTCCCCCACGCTCTGACAATGGTTCCGGAATTCTGAGCGTGGAGAGGTTCCACCAACGGTCGGCAGCGCGTGGGTTCTAACGGAATGCCTAACCTCGTCTCCCCTGAGGGTTTTCCTAATGTCTCTGTGCCAGGGAATGGTAGGTGGGTTTGCAGGATATCCCAGTGACCGAGGCTGCCTCCCCAAGTTCAGTGAAGGTATTTCCCGGACTTCCCCGAACAGTGAATTCCTGTGAATGAAGAGAGCTGCGTGGAGTTTTCTCTCGAGCTCCCCCACGCACTGACAATGGTTCCGGAATCCTGAGCGTGGGGAGGTTCCACCAACGGTCGGCAGCGCGTGGGTTCTAACGGAATGCCTAAGCTCGTCTCCCCTGAGGTTTTTCCTAATGTCTCTGTGCCTGAAAATGCTAGGGGTGATTGCAGGATATCCCAGTGACTGAGGCTGCCTCCCCAAGGTCAGGGAAGTTATTTCTCGGACTTCCCCGAAAAGGGAATTCCTGTGAATGAAGAGAGCTCCGTGGAGTTGTCTCTCGAGCTCCCCAACGCACTGACAATGGTTCCGGAATCCTGAGCTTGGGGAGGTTCCACCAACTGTCGGCAACGCGTGGGTTCTAACGGAATGCCTAAACTCATTTCCCCTGAGGGTTTTCCTAATGTCTCTGTGCCAGGGAATCATAGGGGTGATTGCAGGATATCCCAGTGACCGAGGCTGCCTCCCCAAGTTCAGGAAAGGTATTTCTCGGACTTCCCCGAACAGGGAACTCCTGTGAATGAAGAGAGCTGCGCGGAGTTGTCTCTCGAGCTCCCCCACGCATTGACAATGGTTCCGGAATCCTGAACGTGGGGAGGTTCCACCAAAGGTCGGCAGCGCGTGGGTTCTAACGGAATGCCTAAGCTCGTCTCCCCTGAGGGTTTTCCTAATGTCTCTGTGGCAGGGAATGGTAGGGGGGTTTGCAGGATATAACAGTGACATACGCTGCCTCCCCAAGGTCAGGGAAGGTATTTCCCGGACTTTCCCGGAAAGGGAACTCCTGTGAATGAAGAGAGCTGCGTGGAGTTGTCTCTCGAGCTCCCCCACGCACTGACAATGGTTCCGGAATCCTGAGCGTGGGGAGGTTCCACCAACGGTCGGCAGCGCGTGGGTTCTAACGGAATGCCTAAGCTCGTCTCCCCTGAGGTTTTTCCTAATGTCTCTGTGCCAGGGAATGCTAGGGGTGATTGCAGGATATCCCAGTGACCGAGGCTTCCTCCCCAAGGTCAGGAAAGTTATTTCTCGGACTTCCCCGTACAGGGAACTCCTGTGAATGAAGAGAGCTGCGTGGAGTTGTCTCTCGAGCTCCCCCACGCACTGACAATGGTTCTGGAATACTGAGCGTGGGGAGGTTCCACCAATGGTCGACAGCGCGTGGGTTCTAACGGAATGCCTATGCTCGTCTCCCCTAGGTTTTTCCTAATTTCTCTGTGCCAGGGAATGGTAGGGGGGTTTGCAGGATATCCCAGTCACATACGCTGCCTCCACAAGGTCAGGGAAGGTATTTCACGGACTTCCCCGAAAAGGGAACACCTGTGACTGAAGAGAGCTGCGTGGAGTTGTCTCTCGAGCTCCCCCACGCACTGACAATGGTTCCGGAATCCTGAGCGTGGGGAAGTTCCACCAACGGTCGGCAGCGCGTGGGTTCTAACGGAATGCCTAAGCTCGTCTCCCCTGAGGGTTTTCCCAATGTCTCTGTGCCAGGGAATGCTAGGGGTGATTGCAGGATATCCCAGTGACCGAGGCTGCCTCCCCAAAATCAGGGAAGTTATATCCCAGGCTTCCACGAACAGGGAACACCTGTGACTGAAGGGAGCTGCGTGGAGTTGTCTCTCGAGCTCCCCCACGCACTGACAATGGTTCCGGAATCCTGAGCGTGGGGAGGTTCCACCAACGGTCGGCAGCGCATGGGTTCTAACGGAATGCCTAAGCTCGTCTCCCCTGAGGGTTTTCCTAATGTGTCTGTGCCAGGGAATGTTAGGGGGGTTTGCAGGATATCCCAGTGACATACGCTGCCTCCCCAAGGTCAGGGAAGGTATTTCCCGGACTTCCCCGAACAGGGAAATCCTGTGAATGAAGAGAGCTGCGTGAAGTTGTCTCTCGGGTTCCCCCACGCACTGACAATGGTTCCGGAATCCTGAGCGTGGGGAGGTTCCACCAACGGTCGGCAGCGCGTGGGTTCTAACGGAATGCCTAAGCTCGTCTTCCCTGACGGTTTTCCTAATGTGTCTGTGCCAGGGAATGGTAGGGTGGTTTGCAGGATATCCCAGTGACTGAGGCTGCCTCCCCAAGTTCAGGGAAGGTATTTCCCGGACTTCCCCGAACAGGGAACTCCTGTGAATGAAGAGAGCTGCGTGGAGTTGTCTCTCGAGCTCCCCCACGCACTGACAATGGTTCCGGAATCCTGAGCGTGGGGAGGTTCCACCAACGGTCGGCAGCGCGTGGGTTCTAACGGAATGCCTAAGCTCGTCTCCCCTGAGGTTTTTCCTAATGTCTCTGTACCAGGGAATGCTAGGGGTGATTGCAGGATATCCCAGTGACCGAGGATGCCTCCCCAAGGTCAGGAAAGTTATTTCTCGGACTTCCCCGTACAGGGAACTCCTGTGAATGAAGAGAGCTGCGTGGAGTTGTCTCTCGAGCTCCCCCACGCACTGACAATGGTTCCGGAATCCTGAGCGTGAGGAGGTTCCACCAACGGTCGGCAGCGCGTGGGTTCTATCGGAATGCCTAAGCTCGTCTCCCCTGATGGTTTTCCTAATTTCTCTGTGCCAGGGAATGCTAGGGGTGATTGCAGGATATCCCAGTGACCGAGGCTGCCTCCCCAAGTTCAGGGAAGGTATTTCCCGGACTTCCCCGAACAGGGAACACCTGTGAATGAAGAGAGCTGCGTGGAGTTGTCTCTCGAGCTCCCCCACGCACTGACAATTGTTCCGGAATACTGAGCGTGGGGAGGTTCCATCAATGGTCGGTAGCGCGTGGGTTCTAATGGAATGCCTAAGCTCGTCTCCCCTGTGGGTTTTCCTAATGTCTCTGTGGCAGGGAATGGTAGGGTGGTTTACAGGATATCCCAGTGACTTTCGCTGCCTTCCCAAGGTCAGGGAAGGTATTTCCCGGACTTCCCCGAACAGGGAACTCCTGTGAATGAAGAGAGCTGCGTGGAGTTGTCTCTCGAGCTCCCCCACGCACTGACAATGGTTCCGGAATCCTGAGCGTGGGGAAGTTCCACCAACGGTCGGCAGCGCGTGGGTTCTAACGGAATGCCTAAGCTCGTCTCCCCTGAGGGTTTTCCCAATGTCTCTGTGCCAGGGAATGCTAGGGGTGATTGCAGGATATCCCAGTGACCGAGGCTGCCTCCCCAAAATCAGGGAAGTTATATCCCAGTCTTCCACGAACAGGGAACACCTGTGACTGAAGAGAGCTGCGTGGAGTTGTCTCTCAAGCTCCCCCACGCACTGACAATGGTTCCGGAATCCTGAGCGTGGGGAGGTTCCACCAACGGTCGGCAGCGCATGGGTTCTAACGAAATGCCTAAGCTCGTCTCCCCTGAGTGTTTTCCTAATGTGTCTGTGCCAGGGAATGTTAGGGGGGTTTGCAGGATATCCCAGTGACATACGCTGCCTCCCCAAGGTCAGGGAAGGTATTTCCCGGACTTCCCCGAACAGGGAAATCCTGTGAATGAAGAGAGCTGCGTGTAGTTGTCTCTCGGGTTCCCCCACGCACTGACAATGGTTCCGGAATCCTGAGCGTGGGGAGGTTCCACCAACGGTCGGCAGCGCGTGGGTTCTAACGGAATGCCTAAGCTCGTCTCCCCTGAGGGTTTTCCTAATTTCTCTGTGCCAGGGAATGGTAGGTGGGTTTGCAGGATATTCCAGTGACCGAGGCTGCCTCCCCAAGTTCAGGGAAGGTATTTCCCGGACTTCCCCGAACAGGGAACTCCTGTGAATGAAGAGAGCTGCGTGGAGTTGTCTCTCGAGCTCCCCCACGCACTGACAATGGTTCCGGAATCCTGAGCGTGGGGAGGTTCCACCAACGGTCGGCAGCGCATGGGTTCTAACGGAATGCCTAAGCTCGTCTCCCCTGAGGGTTTTCCTAATGTGTCTGTGCCAGGGAATGTTAGGGGGGTTTGCAGGATATCCCAGTGACATACGCTGCATCCCCAAAGTCAGGGAAGGTATTTCCCGGACTTCCCCGAACAGGGAACTCCTGTGAATGAAGAGAGCTGCGTGGAGTTGTCTCTCGAGCTCCCCCACGCACTGACAATGGTTCCGGAATCCTGAGCGTGGGGAGGTTCCACCAACGGTCGGCAGCGCGTGGGTTCTAACGGAATGCCTAAGCTCGACTCCCCTGAGGGTTTTCCTAATTTCTCTGTGCCAGGGAATGGTAGGTGGGTTTGCAGGATATCCCAGTGACCGAGGCTGCCTCCCCAAGTTCAGGGAAGGTATTTCCCGGACTTCCCCGAACAGGGAACTCCTGTGAATGAAGAGAGCTGCGTGGAGTTGTCTCTCGAGCTCCCCCACGCACTGACAATGGTTCCGGAATCCTGAGCGTGGGGAGGTTCCACCAACGGTGGACAGCGCGTGGGTTCTAACGGAATGCCTAAGCTCGTGTCCCCTGAGGGTTTTCCTAATGTGTCTGTGCCAGGGAATGGTAGGGGGGTTTGCAGGTTATCCCAGTGACATACGCTGCCTCCCAAGGTCAGGGAAGGTATTTCCCGGACTTCCCCGAACAGGGAACTCCTGTGAATGAAGAGAGCTGCGTGGAGTTGTCTCTCGAGCTCCCCCACGCACTGACAATGTTTCCGGAATCCTGAGCGTGGGGAGGTTCCACCAACGGTCGGTAGCGCGTGGGTTCTAACGGAATGCCTAAGCTCGTCTCCCCTGAGGGTTTTCCTAATGTCTCTGTGGCAGGGAATGGTAGGGGGTTTTGCAGGATATCCCAGTGACATTCGCTGCCTTCCCAAGTTCAGGGAAAGTATTTCCCGGACTTCCCCGAACAGGGAACACCTGTGAATTAAGAGAGCTGCGTGGAGTTATCTCTCGAGCTCCCCCACGCACTGACAATGGTTCCGGAATCCTGAGCGTGGGGAGGTTCCACCAACGGTCGGCAGCGCGTTGGTTCTAACGGAATGCTTAAGCTCGTCTCCCCTGAGGGTTTTCCTAATTTCTCTGTGCCAGGGAATGGTAGGGGGGTTTGCAGGATATCCCAGTGACATACGCTGCCTCCCCAAGGTCAGGGAAGGTATTTCCCGGACTTTCCCGAACAGGGAACTCCTGTGAAGGAAGAGAGCTGCGTGGAGTTGTCTATCGAGCTCCCCCACGCAGTGACAATGGTTCTGGAATCCTGAGCGTGGGGAGGTTCCACCAACGGTCGGCAGCGCGTGGGTTCTAACGGAATGCCTAAGCTCGCCGCCCCTGAGGGTTTTCCTAATGTCTCTGTGCCAGGGAATGTTAGGGGGTTTGCAGGATATCCCAGTGACATACGCTGCCTCCCCAAGGTCAGGGAAGGTATTTCCCGGACTTCCCCGAACAGGGAACACCTGTGACTGAAGAGAGCTGCGTGGAGTTGTCTCTCGAGCTCCCCCACGCACTGACTTTGGTTCCGGAATCCTGAGCGTGGGGAGGTTCCACCAACGGTCGGCAGCGCGTGGGTTCTAACGGAATGCCTAAGCTCGTCTCCCCTGAGGGTTTTCCTAATGTGTCTGTGCCAGGGAATGGTAGGGGGGTTTGCAGGATATCCCAGTGACTGAGGCTGCCTCCCCAAGTTCAGGGAAGGTATTTCCCGGACTTCCCCGAACAGGGAACTCCTGTGAATGAAGAGAGCTGCGTGGAGTTGTCTCTCGAGTTCCCCCACGCACTGACAATGGTTCCGGAATCCTGAGCGTGGGGAGGTTCCACCAACGGTCGGCAGCGCGTGGGTTCTAACGGAATGCCTAAGCTCGTCTCCCCTGAGGGTTTTCCTAATTTCTCTGTGCCAGGGAATGGTAGGTGGGTTTGCAGGATATCCCAGTGGCCGAGGCTGCCTCCCCAAGGTCAGGGAAGGTATTTCCCGGACTTCCCCGAACAGGGAACTCCTGTGAATGAAGAGAGCTGCGTGGAGTTGTCTCTCGAGCTACCCCACGCACTGACAATGGTTCCGGAATCCTGAGCGTGGGGAGGTTCCACCAACGGTGGACAGCGCGTGGGTTCTAACGGAATGCCTAAGCTCGTCTCCCCTGAGTGTTTTCCTAATGTGTCTGTGCCAGGGAATGGTAGGGGGGTTTACAGGATATCCCAGTGACATACGCTGCCTCCCAAGGTCAGGGAAGGTATTTCCCGGACTTCCCCGAACAGGGAACTCCTGTGAATGAAGAGAACTGCGTGGAGTTGTCTCTCGAGCTCCCCCACGCACTGACAATGTTTCCGGAATCCTGAGCTTGGGGAGGTTCCACCAACGGTCGGTAGCGCGTGGGTTCTTACGGAATGCCTAAGCTCGTCTCATCTGAGGGTTTTCCTAATTTCTCTGTGCCAGGGAATGGTAGGTGGGTTTGCAGGATATCCCAGTGAACGAGGCTGCCTCCCCAAGTTCAGGGAAGGTATTTCCCGGACTTCCCCGAACAGGGAACTCCTGTGAATGAAGAGAGCTGCGTGGAGTTGTCTCTCGAGCTCCCCCACGCACTGACAATGGTTCCGGAATCCTGAGCGTGGGGAGGTTCCACCAACGGTCGGCAGCGCGTGGGTTCTAACGGAATGCCTAAGCTCGTCTCCCCTGAGGTTTTTCCTAATGTCTCTGTGCCAGGGAATGCTAGGGGTGATTGCAGGATATCCCAGTGACCGAGGCTGCCTCCCCAAGGTCAGGAAAGTTATTTCTCGGACTTAACCGTACAGGGAACTCCTGTGAATGAAGAGAGCTGCGTGGAGTTGTCTCTCGAGCTCCCCCACGCACTGACAATGGTTCCGGAATACTGAGCGTGGGGAGGTTCCACCAATGGTCGACAGCGCGTGGGTTCTAACGGAATGCCTATGCTCGTCTCCCCTAGGTTTTTCCTAATTTCTCTGTGCCAGGGAATGGTAGGGGGGTTTGCAGGATATCCCAGTCACATACGCTGCCTCCCCAAGGTCAGGGAAGGTATTTCACGGACTTCCCCGAACAGGGAACACCTGTGACTGAAGAGAGCTGCGTGGAGTTGTCTCTCGAGCTCCCCCACGCACTGACAATGGTTCCGGAATCCTGAGCGTGGGGAGGTTCCACCAACGGTCGGCAGCGCGTGGGTTCTATCGGAATGCCTAAGCTCGTCTCCCCTGATGGTTTTCCTAATTTCTCTGTGCCAGGGAATGCTAGGGGTGATTGCAGGATATCCCAGTAACCGAGGCTGCCTCCCCAAGTTCAGGGAAGGTATTTCCCGGACTTCCCCGAACAGGGAACACCTGTGAATGAAGAGAGCTGCGTGGAGTTGTCTCTCGAGCTCCCCCACGCACTGACAATTGTTCCGGAATACTGAGCGTGGGGAGGTTCCATCAATGGTCGGTAGCGCGTGGGTTCTAATGGAATGCCTAAGCTCGTCTCCCCTGAGGGTTTTCCTAATGTCTCTGTGGCAGGGAATGGTAGGGGGGTTTACAGGATATCCCAGTGACTTTCGCTGCCTTCCCAAGGTCAGGGAAGGTATTTCCCGGACTTCCCCGAACAGGGAACTCCTGTGAATGAAGAGAGCTGCGTGGAGTTATCTCTCGAGCTCCCCCACGCACTGACAATGGTTCCGGAATCCTGAGCGTGGGGAAGTTCCACCAACGGTCGGCAGCGCGTGGGTTCTAACGGAATGCCTAAGCTCGTCTCCCCTGAGTGTTTTCCCAATGTCTCTGTGCCAGGGATTGCTAGGGGTGATTGCAGGATATCCCAGTGACCGAGGCTGCCTCCCCAAAATCAGGGAAGTTATATCCCAGACTTCCACGAACAGGGAACACCTGTGACTGAAGAGAGCTGCGTGGAGTTGTCTCTCGAGCTCCCCCACGCACTGACAATGGTTCCGGAAACCTGAGCGTGGGGAGGTTCCAACAACGGTCGGCAGCGCATGGGTTCTAACGGAATGCCTAAGCTCGTCTCCCCTGAGGGTTTTCCTAATGTGTCTGTGCCAGGGAATGTTAGGGGGGTTTGCAGGATATCCCAGTGACATACGCTGACTCCCCAAGGTCAGGGAAGGTATTTCCCGGACTTCCCCGAACAGGGAAATCCTGTGAATGAAGAGAGCTGCGTGAAGTTGTCTCTCGGGTTCCCCCACGCACTGACAATGGTTCCGGAATCCTGAGCGTGGGGAGGTTCCACCAACGGTCGGCAGCGCGTGGGTTCTAACGGAATGCCTAAGCTCGTCTCCCCTGAGGGTTTTCCTAATGTGTCTGTGCCAGGGAATGGTAGGGGGGTTTGCAGGATATCCCAGTGACTGAGGCTGCCTCCCCAAGTTCAGGGAAGGTATTTCCCGGACTTCCCCGAACAGGGAACTCCTGTGAATGAAGAGAGCTGCGTGGAGTTGTCTCTCGAGCTCCCCCACGCACTGACAATGGTTCCGGAATCCTGAGCGTGGGGAGGTTCCACCAACGGTCGGCAGCGCGTGGGTTCTATCGGAATGCCTAAGCTCGTCTCCCCTGATGGTTTTCCTAATTTCTCTGTGCCAGGGAATGCTAGGGGTGATTGCAGGATATCCCAGTAACCGAGGCTGCCTCCCCAAGTTCAGGGAAGGTATTTCCCGGACTTCCCCGAACAGGGAACACCTGTGAATGAAGAGAGCTGCGTGGAGTTGTCTCTCGAGCTCCCCCACGCACTGACAATTGTTCCGGAATACTGAGCGTGGGGAGGTTCCATCAATGGTCGGTAGCGCGTGGGTTCTAATGGAATGCCTAAGCTCGTCTCCCCTGAGGGTTTTCCTAATGTCTCTGTGCCAGGGAATGGTAGGGGGGTTTACAGGATATCCCAGTGACTTTCGCTGCCTTCCCAAGGTCAGGGAAGGTATTTCCCGGACTTCCCCGAACAGGGAACTCCTGTGAATGAAGAGAGCTGCGTGGAGTTATCTCTCGAGCTCCCCCACGCACTGACAATGGTTCCGGAATCCTGAGCGTGGGGAAGTTCCACCAACGGTCGGCAGCGCGTGGGTTCTAACGGAATGCCTAAGCTCGTCTCCCCTGAGTGTTTTCCCAATGTCTCTGTGCCAGGGATTGCTAGGGGTGATTGCAGGATATCCCAGTGACCGAGGCTGCCTCCCCAAAATCAGGGAAGTTATATCCCAGACTTCCACGAACAGGGAACACCTGTGACTGAAGAGAGCTGCGTGGAGTTGTCTCTCGAGCTCCCCCACGCACTGACAATGGTTCCGGAAACCTGAGCGTGGGGAGGTTCCAACAACGGTCGGCAGCGCATGGGTTCTAACGGAATGCCTAAGCTCGTCTCCCCTGAGGGTTTTCCTAATGTGTCTGTGCCAGGGAATGTTAGGGGGGTTTGCAGGATATCCCAGTGACATACGCTGCCTCCCCAAGGTCAGGGAAGGTATTTCCCGGACTTCCCCGAACAGGGAAATCCTGTGAATGAAGAGAGCTGCGTGAAGTTGTCTCTCGGGTTCCCCCACGCACTGACAATGGTTCCGGAATCCTGAGCGTGGGGAGGTTCCACCAACGGTCGGCAGCGCGTGGGTTCTAACGGAATGCCTAAGCTCGTCTCCCCTGAGGGTTTTCCTAATGTGTCTGTGCCAGGGAATGGTAGGGGGGTTTGCAGGATATCCCAGTGACTGAGGCTGCCTCCCCAAGTTCAGGGAAGGTATTTCCCGGACTTCCCCGAACAGGGAACTCCTGTGAATGAAGAGAGCTGCGTGGAGTTGTCTCTCGAGCTCCCCCACGCACTGACAATGGTTCCGGAATCCTGAGCGTGGGGAGGTTCCACCAACGGTCGGCAGCGCGTGGGTTCTAACGGAATGCCTAAGCTCGACTCCCCTGAGGATTTTCCTAATTTCTCTGTGCCAGGGAATGGTAGGTGTGTTTGCAGGATATCCCAGTGACCGAGGCTGCCTCCCCAAGTTCAGGGAAGGTATTTCCCGGACTTCCCCGAACAGGGAACTCCTGTGAATGAAGAGAGCTGCGTGGAGTTGTCTCTCGAGCTCCCCCACGCACTGACAATGGTTCCGGAATCATGAGCGTGGGGAGGTTCCACCAACGGTGGACAGCGTGTGGGTTCTAACGGAATGCTTAAGCTCGTCTCCCCTGAGGGTTTTCCTAATGTGTCTGTGCCAGGGAATGGTAGGGGGTTTGCAGGTTATCCCAGTGACATACGCTGCATCCCCAAGTCAGGGAAGGTATTTCCCGGACTTTCCCGAACAGGGAACTCCTGTGAAGAAAGAGAGCTGCGTGGAGTTGTCTATCGAGCTCCCCCACGCAGTGACAATGGTTCCGGAATCCTGAGCGTGGGGAGGTTCCACCAACGATCGGCAGCGCGTGGGTTCTAACGGAATGCCTAAGCTCGTCTCCCCTGGGGGTTTTCCTAATGTCTCTGTGCCAGGGAATGTTAGGGAGGTTTGCAGGATATCCCAGTGACATACGCTGCCTCCCCAAGGTCAGGGAAGGTATTTCCCGGACTTCCCCGAACAGGGAACACCTGTGACTGAAGAGAGCTGCGTGGAGTTGTCTCTCGAGCTCCCCCACGCACTGACAATGGTTCCGGAATCCTGAGGGTGGGGAGGTTCCACCAACGGTCGGCAGCGCGTGGGTTCTAACGGAATGCCTAAGCTCGTCTCCCCTGAGGGTTTTCCTAATTTCTCTGTGCCAGGGAATGCTAGGGGTGATTGCAGGATATCCCAGTGACCGAGGCTTCCTCCCCAAGTTCAGGGAAGGTATTTCCCGGACTTCCCCGAACAGGGAACTCCTGTGAATGAAGAGAGATGCGTGGAGTTGCCTCTCGAGCTCTCCCACGCACTGACAATGGTTCCGGAATCCTGAGCGTGGGGAGGTTCCACCAACGGTCGGCATCGCGTGGGTTCTAACGGAATGCCTAAGGTCGTCTCCCCTGAGGGTTTTCCTAATGTGTCTGTACCAGGGAATGTTAGGGGGGTTTGCAGGATATCCCAGTGACATACGCTGCCTCCCCAAGGTCAGGGAAGGTATATCCCGGACTTCCCCGAACAGGGAAATCCTGTGAATGAAGAGAGCTGCGTGAAGTTTTCTCTCGAGTTCCCCCACGCACTGACAATTGTTCCGGAATCCTGAGCGTGCGGAGGTTCCACCAACGGTCGGCAGCGCGTGGGTTCTAACGGAATGCCTAAGCTCGTCTCCCCTGAGGGTTTTCCTAATATCTCTGTGCCAGGGAATGGTAGGTGGGTTTGCAGGATATCCCAGTGACCGAGGCTGCCTCCCCAAGGTCAGGGAAGGTATTTCCCGGACTTCCCCGAACAGGGAACTCCTGTGAATGAAGAGAGCTGCGTGGAGTTGTCTCTCGAGCTCCCCCACGCACTGACAATGTTTCCGGAATCCTGAGCGTGGGGAGGTTCCACCAACGGTGGACAGCGCGTGGGTTCTAACGGAATGCCTAAGCTCGTCTCCCCTGAGGATTTTCCTAATGTGTCTGTGCCAGGGAATGGTAGGGGGGTTTGCAGGATATCCCAGTGACATACGCTGCCTCCCAAGGTCAGGGAAGGTATTTCCCGGACTTCCCCGAACAGGGAACTCCTGTGAATGAAGAGAACTGCGTGGAGTTGTCTCTCGAGCTTCCCCACGCACTGACAATGTTTCCGGAATCCTGAGCTTGGGGAGGTTCCACCAACGGTCGGTAGCGCGTGGGTTCTAACGGAATGCCTAAGCTCGTCTCCCCTGAGGGTTTTCCTAATGTCTCTGTGCCAGGGAATGTTAGGGGGGTTTGCAGGATATCCCAGTGACATACGCTGCCTCCCCAAGGTCAGGGAAGGTATTTCCCGGACTTCCCCGAACAGGGAACACCTGTGACTGAAGAGAGCTGCGTGGAGTTGTCTCTCGAGCTCCCCCACGCACTGACTATGGTTCCGGAATCCTGAGCGTGGGGAGGTTCCACCAACGGTCGGCAGCGCGTGGGTTCTAACGGAATGCCTAAGCTCGTCTCCCCTGAGGGTTTTCCTAATGTGTCTGTGCCAGGGAATGGTAGGGGGGTTTGCAGGATATCCCAGGGACTGAGGCTGCCTCCCCAAGTTCAGGGAAGGTATTTCCCGGACTTCCCCGAACAGGGAACTCCTGTGAATGAAGAGAGCTGCGTGGAGTTATCTCTCGAGCTCCCCCACGCACTGACAATGGTTCCGGAATCCTGAGCGTGGGGAGGTTCCACCAACGGTGGACAGCGCGTGGGTTCTAACGGAATGCCTAAGCTCGTCTCCCCTGAGGTTTTTCCTAATGTGTCTGTGCCAGGGAATGGTAGGGGGGTTTGCAGGCTATCCCAGTGACATACGCTGCCTCCCAAGGTCAGGGAAGGTATTTCCCGGACTTCCCCGAACAGGGAACTCCTGTGAATGAAGAGAACTGCGTGGAGTTGTCTCTCGAGCTCCCCCACGCACTGACAATGTTTCCGGAATCCTGAGCTTGGGGAGGTTCCATCAACGGTCGGTAGCGCGTGGGTTCTAACGGAATGCCTAAGCTCGTCTCCCCTGAGGGTTTACCTAATTTCTCTGTGCCAGGGAATGGTAGGTGGGTTTGCAGGATATCCCAGTGACCGAGGCTGCCTCCCCAAGTTCAGGGAAGGTATTTCCCGGACTTCCCCGAACAGGGAACTCCTGTGAATGAAGAGAGCTGCGTGGAGTTGTCTCTCGAGCTCCCCCACGCACTGACAATGGTTCCGGAATCCTGAGCGTGGGGAGGTTCCACCAACGGTCGGCAGCGCGTGGGTTCTAACGGAATGCCTAAGCTCGTCTCCCCTGGGTTTTTCCTAATGTCTCTGTGCCAGGGAATGCTAGGGGTGATTGCAGGATATCCCAGTGACCGAGGCTGCCTCCCCAAGGTCAGAAAAGTTATTTCTCGGACTTAACCGTACAGGGAACTCCTGTGAATGAAGAGAGCTGCGTGGAGTTGTCTCTCGAGCTCCCCCACGCACTGACAATGTTTCCGGAATCCTGAGCGTGGGGAGGTTCCACCAACGGTCGGCAGCGCGTGGGTTGGAACGGAATGCCTAAGCTCGTCTCCCCTGAGGGTTTTCCTAATGTCTCTGTGCCAGGGATTGCTAGGGGTGATTGCAGGATATCCCAGTGACCGAGGCTGCCTCCCCAAGTTCAGGGAATGTATATCCCAGACTTCCAAGAACAGGGAACACCTGTGACTGAAGAGAGCTGTGAGGAGTTGTCTCTCGAGATCCCCCATGCACTGACAATGATTCCGGAATCCTGAGCGTGGGGAGGTTCCACCAACGGTCGGCAGCGCGTGGGTTCTAACGGAATGCCTAAGCTCGTCTCCCCTGAGGGTTTTCCTAATGTCTCTGTGCCAGGGAATGTTAGGGGGGTTTGCAGGATATCCCAGTGACATACGCAGCCTCCCCAAGTTCAGGGAATGTATTTTCGGGACTTCCCCGAACAGGGAACTCCTGTGAATGAAGAGAGCTGCGTGGAGTTGTCTCTCGAGCTCCCCCACGCACTGACAGTGGTTCCGGAATCCTGAGCGTGGGGAGGTTCCACCAACGGTCGGCAGCACGTGGGTTCTAACGGAATGCCTAAGCTCGTCTCCCCTGAGGGTTTTCCTAATGTCTCTGTGCCAGGGAATGGTAGGGGGGTTTGCAGGATATCCCAGTGACATACGCTGACTTCCCAAGGTCAGGGAAGGTTTTTCCCGGACTTCCCCGAACAGGGAAATCCTGTGAATGAAGAGAGCTGCGTGGAGTTGTCTCTCGAGCTCCCCCACGCACTGACAATGGTTCCGGAATCCTGAGCATGGGGAGGTTCCACCAACGGTCGGCAGCGCGTGGGTTCTAACGGAATGCCTAAGCTCGTCTCCCCTGAGGGTTTTCCTAATGTCTCTGTGCCAGGAAATGCTTGGGGTGATTGCAGGATATCCCAGTGACCGAGGCTGCCTCCTCAAGGTCAGGGAAGGTATATCCCAGACTTCCACGAACAGGGAAAACCTGTGACTGAAGAGAGCTGCGTGGAGTTGTCTCTCGAGCTCCCCCACGCACTGACAATGGTTCTGGAATCCTGAGCGTGGGGAGGTTCCACCAACGGTCGGCAGCGCGTCGGTTCTAACGGAATGCCTAAGCTCGTCTCCCCTGAGGGTTTTCCTAATGTGTCTGTGCCAGGGAATGGTAGGGGGGTTTGCAGGATATCCCAGTGACCGAGGCTACCTCCCCAAGATCAGGAAAGGTTTTTCTCGGACTTCCCCGAACAGGGAACTCCTGTGAATGAAGAGAGCTGCGTGGAGTTGTCTCTCGAGCTCCCCCACGCACTGACAATGTTTCCGGAATCCTGAGCGTGGGGAGGTTCCAACAACGGTCGGCAGCGCGTGGGTTCTAACGGAATGCCTAAGCTCGTCTCCCCTGAGGGTTTTCCTAATGTGTCTGTGCCAGGGAATGGTAGGGGTGTTTGCAGGATATCCCAGTGACATACGCTGCCTCCCCAAGGTCAGGGAAGGTGTTTCCCGGACTTCCCCGAACAGGGAACTCCTGTGAATGAAGAGAGCTGCGTGGAGTTGTCTCTCGAGCTCCCCCACGCACTGACAATGGTTCCGGAATCCTGAGCGTGGGGAGGTTCCACCAACGGTCGGCATCGCGTGGGTTCTAACGGAATGCCTAAGCTCGTCTCCCCTGAGTGTTTCCCTAATGTCTCTGTGCCAGGGAATTGTAGGGGGCTTTGCAGGATATCCCAGTGACATACGCTGCCTCCCCAAGGTCAGGGAAGGTATTTCCCGGACTTCCCCGAACAGGGAACTCCTGTGATTGAAGAGAGCTGCGTGGAGTTGTCTCTCGAGCTCCCCCACGCACTGACAATGTTTCCGGAATCCTGAGCGTGGGGAGGTTCCACCAACGGTCGGCAGCCCGTGGTTTCTAACGGAATGCCTAAGCTCGTCTCCCCTGAGGGTTTTCCTAATGTCTCTGTGCCAGGGAATGGTAGGGGGGTTTGCAGGATATCCCAGTGACATACGCTGCCTTCCCAAGTTCAGGGAAGGTATTTCCCGGACCTCCCCGAACAGGGAACACCTGTGACTAAAGGGAGCTGCGTGGAGTTGTCTCTCGAACTCTCCCACGCGCTGACAATGGTTCCGGAATCCTGAGCGTGGGGAGGTTCCACCAACGGTCGGCAGCACTTGGGTTCTAACGGAATGCATAAACTCGTCTCCCCTGAGTGTTTTCCTAATGTCTCTGTGCCAGGGATTGCTAGGGGTGATTGCAGGATATCCCAGTAAACGAGGCTGCCTCCCCAAAGTCAGGGAATGTATATCCCAGACTTCCACGAACAGGGAACACCTGTGACTGAAGAGAGCTGCGTGGAGTTGTCTCTCGAGCTCCCCCACGCAAAGACAATGGTTCCGGAATTCTGAGCGTGGGGAGGTTCGACCAACGGTCGGCAGCGCGTGGGTTCAAACGGAATGCCTAAGCTCGTCTCCCCTGAGGGTTTTCCTAATGTCTCTGTGCCAGGGAATGGTAGGGGGTTTGCAGGATATCCCAGTGACATAAGCTGCCTCCCCAAGGTCAGGGAAGGTTTGTCCCGGACTTCCCCGAACAGGGAACACCTGTGATAGAAGAGAGCTGCGTGGAGATTTCTCTCGAGCTCCCCCACGCACTGACAATGGTTCCGGAATCCTGAGCGTGGGGATGTTCTACCATCGGTCGGCAGCGCGTGGGTTCTAACGGAATGCCTAAGCTCTTCTCCCGTGAGGGTTTTCCTAATGTGTCTGTGCCAGGGAATGGTAGGGGTGATTGCAGGATATCCCAGGGACAGAGGCTATCTCCCCAAGGTCAGGAAAGGTATATCCCGGACTTCCCCGAACAGCTAACTCCTGTGAATGAAGAGAGCTGCGTGGAGATGTCTCTTGAGCTCCCCCACGCACTGACAATGGTTCAGGAATCCTGAGCGTGGGGAGGTTCCACCAAAGGTCGTCAGCGCGTGGGTTCTAACGGAATGCCTAAACTCGTCTCCCCTGAGGGTTTTCCTAATTTGTCTCTGCCAGGGAATGGTAGGGGTGATTGCAGGATATCCCAGGGACATACGCTGCCTCCCCAAGTTCAGGGAAGGTATTTCCGGGACTTCCCCGAACAGGGAAATCCTGTGAATGAAGAGAGCTGCGTGGAGTTGTCTCTTGAGCTCCCCCATGCACTGACAATGGTTCCGTAATCCTGAGCTTGGGGAGGTTCCACCAACGGTCGGCAGCGCATGGGTACAAATGGAATGCATACGCTCATCTCCCCTGAGGGTTTTCCTAATGTCTCTGTGCCAGGGAATGGTAGGGGGGTTTGCAGTATATCCCAGTGACATACGCTGCCTCCCCAAGGTCAGGGAAGGTATTTCCTGGACTTCCCCGAACAGGGAACTCCTGTGAATGAAGAGAGCTGCGTGGAGTTGTCTCTCGATTTCCCTCACGAACTGACAATGGTTCCGGAATCCTGAGGGTGGGGAGGTTCCACCAACGGTCGGCAGCGCGTGGGTTCGAACGGAATGCCTAAGCTCGTCTCCCCTGAGGCTTTTCCTAATATCTCTGTGCCAGGGAATGCTAGGAGTGATTAAAGGATATCCCAGAGACCGAGGCTGACTCCCCAAGTTCAGGGAAGTTATATCCCAGACTTCCACGAACAGGGAACACTTGTGACTGAAGAGAGCTGCGTGGAGTAGTCTATGTAGCTCCCCCACGCACTGAAAATGGTTCCGGAATCTTGAGCGTGGGGAGGTTCCACCAACGGTCGGCAGCGCGTGGGTTCGAACGGAAAGCCTAAGCTCGTCTCCCCTGAGGCTTTTCCTAAAGTCTCTGTGCCAGAGAATGCTAGGGGTGATTGCAGGATATCCCAGTGACCGAGGCTGCCTCCCCAAGATCAGGGAAGCTATTTCCCGGACTTCCCCGAACAGGGAACACCTGTGACTGAAGAGAGCTGCGTGGAGTTGTCTCTCGAGATCCCCCACGCACTGACAATGGTTCCGGAATCCTGAGCGTGGGGAGGTTCCACCAACGGTCGGCAGCGCGTGGGTTTTAACGGAATGCCTAAGCTCGTCTCCCCTGAGGGTTTTCCTAATGTCTCTGTGCCAGGGAATGTTAGGGGCGTTTGCAGGATATCCCAGTGACATACGCTGCCTCCCCAAGGTCAGGGAATTTATTTCCCGGACTTCCCCGAACAGGGAACTCCTGTGAATGAAAGAGCTGCGTGAAGTTGTCTCTCGAGCTCCCCCACGCAATGACAATGTTTCCGGAATCCTGAGCGTTGGGAGGTTCCACCAACGGCCGGCAGCGCGTGGGTTCTAACGGAATGCCTAAGCTCGCCTCCCCTGAGGGTTTTCCTAATGTCTCTGTGCCAGGGAATGCTAGGGGTGATTGCAGGATATCCCAGTGACCGAGGCTGCCTCCCCTTGGTCAGGAAAGTTATTTCCCGGACATCCCCGTACAGGGAACTCCTGTGAATGAAGAGAGCTGCCTGGAGTTGTCTCTCGAGCTCCCCCACGCACTGAAAATTGTTCCGGAATCCTGAGCGTGGGGAGGTTCCACCAACGGTCGGCAGCGCGTGGGTTCTAACGGAATGTCTAAGCTCGTCTCCCCTGAGTGTTTTCCTAATGTGTCTGTGCCAGGGAATGGTAGGGGGGTTTGCAGGATATCCCAGTGTCATACGCTGCATCCCCAAGGTCAGGAAATGTATTTCCCGGACTTCCCCGAACAGGGAACACCTGTGACTGAAGAGAGCTGCGTGGAGTTGTCTCTCGAGCTCCCCCACGCACTGACAATTGTTCCGGAATCCTGAGCGTGGGGAGGTTCCACCAACGGTCGGCAGAGCGTGGGTTCTAACGGAATGCCTAAGCTCGTCTCCCCTAAGGGTTTTCCTAATTTCTCTGTGCCAGGGAATGATAGGGGAGATTGCAGGTTATCCCAGTGCCCGAGGCTGCCTCCCCAAGGTCAGGAAAGTTATTTCTCGGACTTCCCGGAACAGGGAACTCCTGTGAATGAAGAGAGCTGCGTGGAGTTGTCTCTCGAGCTCCCCCACGCACTGACAATTTTTCCGGAATACTGAGCGTGGGGAGGTTCCACCAATGGTCGGCAGCGCGTGGGTTCTAATGGAATGCCTTAGCTCGTCTCCCCTGAGGGTTTTCCTAATTTCTCTGTGCCAGGGAATGGTAGGGGGGTTTGCAGGATATCCCAGTGACATTCGCTGCCTCCCCAAGTTCAGGGAATGTATTTCCCGGACTTCCCCGAACAGGGAACACCTGTGAATGAAGAGAGCTGCGTGGAGTTGTCTCTCGAGCTCCCCCACGCACTGACAATGGTTCCAGGACTCTGAGCGTGGGGAGGTTCCACCAACGGTCGGCAGCGCGTGGGTTCTAACGGAATGCCTAAGCTCGTCTCCCCGAGGCTTTCCCTAATGTCTCTGTGCCAGTGAATGGTAGGGGGTTTGCAGGATATCCCAGTGACATACGCTGCCTCCCCAAAGTCAGGGAAGGAATTTCACGGACTTCCCCGAACAGGGAACACCTGTGACTGAAGAGAGCTGCGTGGAGTTGTCTCTCTAGCTCCCCCACGCACTGACAATGGTTCCGGATTCCTGAGAGTGGGGAGGTTCCACAAACGGTCGGCAGCGCGTGGGTTCTAACGGAATGCCTAAGCTCGTCTCCCCTGAGGGTTTTCCTAATGTTTCTGTGCCAGGTAATGGTAGGGGTGCTTGCAGGATATCCCAGTGACCGAGGCTGCCTCCCCAACGCCAGGAAAGCTATTTCTCAGACTTCCCCGAACAGGGAACTCCTGTGAATGAAGAGAGATGCGTGGAGTTTTCTCTCGAGCTCCCCCACGCACTGACAATGGTTCCGGAATCCTGAGCGTGGGGAGGTTCCACCAACGGTCGTCAGCGCGTGGGTTCTAACGGAATGCCTAAGCTCGTCTCCCCTGAGGGTTTTCCTAATGTCTCTGTGCCAGGGAATGGTAGGGGGGATTGCAGGATATCCCAGTGACATTCGGTGCCTTCCCAAGTTCAGGGAAGGTATTTCCCGGACTTCCCCGAACAGGGAACACCTGTGAATGGAGAGATCTGCGTGGAGTTATCTCTCGAGATCCACCACGCACTGACAATGGTTCCGGAATCCTGAGCGTGGGGAGGTTCCACCAACGGTCGGCAGCACGTGGGTTCTAACGGAATGACTAAGCTCGTCTCCCCTGATTTTTTTCCTAATGTGTCTGTGCCAGGGAATGCTAGGGGGGTTTGCAGGATATCCCAGTGCCCGAGGCTGCCTCCCCAAGGTCAGGAAAGTTATTTCTCGGACTTCCCGGAACAGGGAACTGTTGTGAATGAAGAGAGCTGCGTCGAGTTGTCTCTCGAGATCCCCCACGCACTGACAATGGTTCCGGAATCCTGAGAGTGGGGAGGTTCCACAAACGGTCGGCAGCGCGTGGGTTCTAACGGAATGCCTAAGTTCGTCTCCCCTGAGGGTTTTCCTACTTTCTCTGTGCCAGGGAATGCTAGGGGTGATTGCAGGAGATCCCAGTGACCGAGGCTGCCTCCCCAAGTTCAGGGTAGTTTTTTCCCGGACTTCCCCGAACAGGGAACACCTGTGAATGAAGAGAGCTGCGTGGAGTTGTCTCTCGAGCTCCCCAACGCGCTGACAATGGTTCCGGAAACCTGAGCGTGGGGAGGTTCCACCAACGGTCGGTTGCGCGTGGGTTCTAACGGAATGCTTAAGCTCGTCTCCCCTGAGGGTTTTCCTAAAGTCTCTGTGCCAGGGAATGATAGGGGGGTTTGCAGGATATCCCAGTGACATACGCTGCTTCCTCAAGTTCAGGGAAGTTATTTCCCGGACTTCCCCTAACAGGGAACTCCTGTGAATGAAGAGAGCTGCGTGGAGTTGTCTCTCGAGCTCCCCCACGCACTGACAATATTTCCGGAATCCTGAGCGTGGGGAGGTTCCACCAACGGTCGGCAGCGCGTGGGTTCTAACGGAATGCCTAAGCTCGTCTCCCCTGAGGGTTTTCCTAATTTGTCTGTGCCAGGGAATGGTAGGGGTGTTTGCAGGATATCCCAGTGACATACGCTGCCTCCCCAATGTCAGGGAAGTTATTTCCCGGACTTCCCCGAACAGGGAACTCCTATGAATGAAGAGAGCTGCGTGGAGCTTACTCTCGAGCTCCCCCACGCACTAACAATGGTTCCGGAATCCTGAGCGTAGGGAGGTTCCACCAACGGTCGGCAACGCGTGGGTTCTAACAGAATGCCTAAGCTCGTCTCCCCTGAGGATTTTACCAATGTCTCTGTGCCAGGGAATGGTAGGGGTGATTGCAGAATATCCCAGTGACCGAGGCTGCCTCCCCAAGGTCAGGGAAGGTATTTCCCGGACTTCCCCGAACAGGGAACACCTGTGAATGAAGAGAGCTGCGTGGAGTTGTCTCTCGAGCTCCCCCACGCACTGACAATGGTTCCGGAATCCTGAGCGTGGGGAGGTTCCACCAACGGTCGGCAGCGCGTGGGTTCTAACGGAATGCCTAAGCTCGTCTCCCCTGAGGGTTTTCCTAATGTCTCTGTGCCAGGGAATGCTAGGGGTGATTGCAGGTTATCCCAGTGACAGAGGCTGCCTCCCCAAGGTCAGGGAAGTTTTTTCTCGGACTTCCCCGAACAGGGAACACCTGTGACTGAAGAGAGCTGCGTGGAGTTGTCTCTCGAGTTCCCCACGCACTGACAATGGTTCCAGAATCCTGAGCTTGGGGAGGTTCCAACAACGGTCGGCAGCGCGTGGGTTCAAACGGAATGCCTAAGCTCGTCTCCCCTGAGGTTTTTCCTAATGTCTCTGTGCCAGGGAATGCTAGGGGCATTTGCAGGATATCCAGTGAAAGAGGCTGCCTCCCCAAGGTCAGGGAAGTTATTTCTCAGACTTCCCCGAACAGGGAACACCTGTGACTGAAGAGAGAGTCATGGATTTGTCTCTCGGGCTCCCCACTTACTGACAATTTTTCGGAATCCTGAGCGTGGGGTGTTCCACCAAATGTCGGCAGGGTGTGGGTTCTAACGGAATCCCTAAGCTCGTCTCCCCTGAGGTTTTACAAATGTCTTTGTGCCAGGGAATGCTAGGGGGTTTGCAGGATATCCCAGTGACAGAGGCTGCCTCCTCAAGTTCAGAGAAGGTTTTTCTCGGACTTCCCCGTACAGGGAACACCTGTGACTGAAGAGAGCTGCGTGGAGTTGTCTCTCGAGCTCCCCCACGCACTGACAATGGTTCCGGAATCCTGAGCGTGGGGAGGATCCACCAAATGTAGGCAGCGCGTGGTTTCTAACGGAATGCCTAAGGTCGTTTCCCCTGAGGATTTTCCTAAAGCCTCTGTGCCAGGGAATGCTAGGGGGATTTGCAGGATATCCAGTGAGAGAGGCTGCCTCCCCAAGTTCAGGGAAGTTATTTCTCGGAATCACCGAACACGGAACACCTGTGACTGAAGAGAGAGGCATGGATTTGTCTCTCGAGCTCCCCCACGCACTGAAAATTGTTCCGGAATCCTGAGCGTGGGGAGGTTCCACCAACGGTCGGCAGCGCGTGGGTTCTAACGGAATGCCTAAGCTCGTCTCCCCTGAGGGTTTTCCGAATGTCTCTGTGCCAGGGAATGCAAGGGGGTTTGCAGGATATCCCATTGACAGAGGCTGCCTCCTCAAGTTCAGGGAAGGTTTTTCTCGGACTTCCCCGAACAGGGAACACCTGTGACTGAAGAGAGCTGCGTGGAGTTGTCTCTCTAGCTCCCCCACGCACTGACAATAGTTCCGGAATCCTGAGCGTGGGGAGGTTCCACCAACGGTCGGCAGCGCGTGGGTTCTAACGGAATGCCTAAGCTCGTCTCCCCTGAGGGTTTTCCTAATGTCTCTGTGCCAGGGAATACTAGGGGTGTTTGCAGGATATCCCAATGACAGAGGCTGCCTCCCCAAGTTCAGGGAAGGTTTTTCTCGGACTTCCTCGAACAGGGAACATCTGTGACTAAAGAGAGCTGCGTGGAGTTGTCTCTACAGCTCCCCCACGCACTAACAATGTTTTCGGAATCCTGAGCGTGGGGAGGTTCCACCAACGGTCGGCAGGGCGTTGGTTATAACGTTATGCCTAAGCTCGTCTCCCCTGAGTGTCTTCCTAATTTCTCTGTGCCAGGGAATGCTAGGGGGGTTTGCAGGATATCCAGTAACAGAGGCGGCCTCCCCAAGGTCAGGAAAGTTATTTCTCGGACTTCCCCGAACTGGGAACAGCTGTGACTTAAGAAAGAGGCGTGGATTTGTCTCTTGAGCTCCCCCAATCACTGACAATGGTTCCGGAATCCTGAGCGTGGGGAGGTTCCACCAACGGCCGGCAGCGTGTGTGTTCTAACGGAATGCTTAAGCTCGTATCTCCTGATGGTTTTCCTAAAGTCTCTGTGCCAGGGAATGCTAGGGGGTTTTCAGGATATCCCAGTGACAGAGGCTGCCTCCCCAAGTTCAGGGAAGGTATTTCTCGGACTTCCCCGAACAGGGAACACCTGTGACTGAGGAGATCTGCGTGGACTTGTCTCTCGGGCTCCCCCACGCACTGACAATGGTTCCGAAATCCTGAGCGTGGGGAGGTTCCACCAACGGTCGGCAGCGCGTGGGTTCTAACGGAATGCCTAAGCTCGTCTCCCCTGAGGGTTTTCCTAATGTGTCTGTGCCAGGGAATGCTGAGGGTTTTTGCAGGATATCCCAATGACAGAGGCTGCCTCCCCAAGTTCTGGGAAGGTATTTCTCGGACTTCCCCAAACAGGGAACACCTGTGACTGAAGAGAGAGACATGGATTTGTCTCTCGAGCTCCCCCACGCACTGATAATTGTTCCGGAATCCTGAGCGTGGGGAGCTTCCTCCAACCGTCGGCAGTGCGTTGGTTCTAACGGAATGCCTAAGCTCGTCTCAGCTGAGGGATTTCCTAATATCTCTGTGCCAGGGAATGCTACGGGGGTTAGCAGGATATCCCAGTGACAGAGGCTGCCTCCCCAAGGTCAGGGAATTTATTTCTCGGACTTCCCCTAACAGGGAACACCTGTGACTGAAGAGAGCTGCGTGGAGTTTTCTCTCGAGCTCCCCCACGCACTGAAAATGGTTCCGGAATCCTGAACGTGGGGTGGATCCACCAAATGTCGGCAGAGCGTGGGTTCTAACGGAATGCCTAAACTCGTCTCCCCTGAGCGTTTTCCTAATGTCTCTGTGCCAGGGAATGCTAGGGGGATTTGCAGGATATCCACTGAAGGAGGCTGCATCCCCAAGGTCAGGGAAGTTATTTCTCGGACTTCCCCGAACAGGGAACACCTGTGACTGAAGAGAGAGGCATGGATTTGTCTCTCGAGCTCCCCCACGCACTGACAATGATTCCGGAATCCTGAGCGTGGGGATTTTCCACCAACGGTCCGCAGCGCGTGGGTTCTAACGGAACGCCTAAGCTCGACTCCCCTGAGGGTTTTCCTAATGTGTCTGTGCCAGGGAAGGCTAAGGGGGTTTGCAGGTTATCCCAATTACAGAGGCTGACTCCCCAAGGTCAGGGAAGATATTTCTCGGACTTCCCCGAACAGGGAACAACTGTGATTGAAGAGGGCTGCGTGGAGTTGTCTCTCGAGCTCCCCCACGCACTAACAATGGTTCCGGATTCCTGAGCGTGGGGATTTTCCACCAACGGTCCGCAGCGCGTGGGTTCTAACGGAACGCCTAAGCTCGTCTCCCGTGAGGTTTTTCCTAATTTGTCTGTGCCAGGGAATGCTACGGGGGTTTGCAGGATATCCCAGTGACAGAGGCTGCCTCCCCAAGGTCAGGGAATTTATTTCTCGGACTTCCCCTAACAGGGAACACCTGTGACTGAAGAGAGCTGCGTGGAGTTTTCTTTCGAGCTCCCCCAAGCACTGACAATGGTTCCGGAATCCTGAGCGTTGGGAGGTTCCACAAAATGTCGGCAGTGCGTGGGTTCTAACGGAATGCCTAAGCTCGTCTCCCCTGAGGGTTTTACTAATGTCTCTGTGCCAGGGAATGCTAGGGGTATTTGCAGGATATCCAGTAACAGAGGTTGCCTCCCCAAGGTCAGGGAAGGTATTTCTCAGACTTCCCCGAACAGGGAACACCTGTGACTGAAGAGAGCTGCGTGGAGTTGTCTCTCGAGCTCCCCCACGCACTGACAATGGTTCCGGAATCCTGAGCGTGGGGATGTTCCACCAAAGGTCGGCAGCGCGTGGGTTCTCACGGAATGCATAAGCTCGTCTCCCCTGAGGGTTTTCCTAATGTCTCTGTGCCAGGGAAAGCTAGGGGGGTTTGCAAGATGTCCCAGTGACAGAGGCTGCCTCCCTAAATTCAGGGAAGCTTTTTCTCGGACTTCCCCGAACAGGGAACACCTGTGACTGAAGAGAGCTGAGTGGAGTTATCTCTCGATCTCCCTCACGCACTGACAATGTTTCCGGAATCCAGAGCGTGGGGAGGTTCCACCAACGGTCGGCAGCGCGTGGGTTCTAACGGAATGCCTAAGCTCGACTCCCCTGAGGGTTTTCCTAATGACTCTTTGCCAGGGAATGCTAGGGGTGTTTGCAGGATATCCCAGTGACAGAGGCTGCCTCCCCAAGGTCAGGGAAGGTATTTCCCGGACTTCCCCGAACAGGGAACACCTGTGAATGAAGAGCGCTGCGTGGAGTTGTCTCTCGAGATCCCCCACGCACTGAGAATGGTTCCGGGATGCTGAGAGTGGGGAAGTTTCACAAACGGTCGGCAGCGCGTGCTTTCTAACGGAATGCCTAAGCTCGTCTCCCCTGAGGGTTTTCCTAAATTCTCTGTGCCAGGGAATTCTAGGGGGGTTTGCAGAGTATCCCAGTGACAGAGGCTGCCTCCACAAGGTCAGGGAAGGTATTTATCGGACTTCCCCGAATAGGGAACACCTGTGACTGAAGAGAGCTGCGTGGAGTTTTCCCTCGAGATCCCCCACTCACTGAAAATTTTTCCAGAATCCTGAGCGTGGGGAGGTTGCAGCAACGTTCGGCAGCGCGTGGGTTATAACGGAATGCCTAAGCTCGTCTCCCCTGAGGGTTTTCCTAATGTCTCTGTGCCAGGGAATGCTAGGGGTGTTTGCATTATATCCCAGTGACAGAGGCTGCCTCCCCAAGTTCAGGGAAGTTATTTCTCGGACTTCCCCGAACAGGGAACACCTGTGAATGAAGAGAGGTGCGTGGAGTTTTCTCTCGAAATCCTCCATGCACTGACAATGGTTCCGGAATCCTGAGCGTGGGGAGGTTCCACCAACGGTCGGCAGCGCGTGGGTTCTAACGGAATGCCAAAGCTCGTCTCCCCTGAAGATTTTCCTAATGTCTCTGTGCCAGGGAATGCTGGGGGGTTTGCAATATAACCCAGGGACAGAGGCTGCCTCCCCAAGGTCAGGGAAGGTATTTCTCGGACTTCCCCGAACAAGGAACCCCTGTGACTGAAGAGAGCTCCGGGGAGTTGTCTCTTGAGCTCCCCCTCGCTCTGACAATGTTTCCGGAATCCTGAGCGTGGGGAGGTTCCACTAACGGTCGGCAGCGCTTGGGTTCTAACTTTATGCCTAATCTCGTCTCCTCTGAGGGTTTTCCTAATATCTCTGTGCCATTGAATGCTAGGGGTGATTGCAGGATATCCCTGTGACAGAGGCTGCCTCCCCAAAGTCAGGGAAGTTATTTCTCGGACTTTCCCGAACAGGGAACACCTGTGAGTGAAGAAAGCTGCGTGGAGTTTTCTCTCGAGCTCCCACAAGCACTGACAATATTTCCGAAATCCTGAGCGTGGGGAGGTTCCACCAACGGTCGGCAGCGCGTGGGTTCTAACGGAATGCATAAGCTCGTCTCCACTGAGATTTTTCCTAAAGTCTCGGTGCCAGGGAATGCTAGGGGGGTTTGCAGGATATCCCAGTGACAGAGGCTGCCTCCCCAAGATCAGGGAAGGTATTTCTCGGACTTCCCAGAACAGGGAAAACCTGTGACTGAAGAGACCTGCGTGCAGTTATCTCTCGAGCTCCCCCACGCACTAACAATTGTTCCGGAATCCTGAGCGTGGGGAGGTTCCACCAACGGTCGGCAGCGCGTGGGTTCTAACGGAATGCCTAAGCTCGTCTCCCCTGAGGGTTTTCCTAATGTGTCTGTTCCAGGGAATGGTAGGGGGGTTTGCAGGTTATCCCAGTGACATACGCTGCCTCCCAAGGTCAGAGAAGGTATTTCCCGGACTTCCCCGAACAGGGAACTCCTGTGAATGAAGAGAGCTGCGTGGAGTTGTCTCTCGAGCTCCCCCACGCACTGACAATGTTTCCGGAATCCTGAGCTTGGGGAGGTTCCACCAACGGTCGGTAGCGCGTGGGTTCTAACGGAATGCCTAAGCTCGTCTCCCCTGAGGGTTTCCCTAATGTCTCTGTGGCAGGGAATGGTAGGGGGTTTTGCAGGTTATCCCAGTGACATTCGCTGCTTTCCCAAGTTCAGGGAAGGTATTTCCCGGACTTCCCCGAACAGGGAACACCTGTGAATGAAGAGAGCTGCGTGGAGTTGTCTCTCGAGCTCCCCCACGCACTGACAATGCTTCCGGAATCCTGAGCGTGGGGAGGTTCCACCAACGGTCGGCAGCGCGTGGGTTCTAACGGAATGCCTAAGCTCGTCTCCCCTGAGGGTTTTCCTAATGTCTCTGTGCCAGGGAATGCTAGGGGTGATTGCAGGTTATCCCAGTGACAGAGGCTGCCTCCCCAAGGTCAGGGAAGTTTTTTCTCGGACTTCCCCGAACAGGGAACACCTGTGACTGAAGAGAGCTGCGTGGAGTTGTCTCTCGAGTTCCCCACGCACTGACAATGGTTCCAGAATCCTGAGCTTGGGGAGGTTCCAACAACGGTCGGCAGCGCGTGGGTTCAAACGGAATGCCTAAGCTCGTCTCCCCTGAGGTTTTTCCTAATGTCTCTGTGCCAGGGAATGCTAGGGGCATTTGCAGGATATCCAGTGAAAGAGGCTGCCTCCCCAAGGTCAGGGAAGTTATTTCTCAGACTTCCCCGAACAGGGAACACCTGTGACTGAAGAGAGAGTCATGGATTTGTCTCTCGGGCTCCCCCACTTACTGACAATTTTTCCGGAATCCTGAGCGTGGGGTGTTCCACCAAATGTCGGCAGGGTGTGGGTTCTAACGGAATCCCTAAGCTCGTCTCCCCTGAGGTTTTACAAATGTCTTTGTGCCAGGGAATGCTAGGGGGTTTGCAGGATATCCCAGTGACAGAGGCTGCCTCCTCAAGTTCAGAGAAGGTTTTTCTCGGACTTCCCCGTACAGGGAACACCTGTGACTGAAGAGAGCTGCGTGGAGTTGTCTCTCGAGCTCCCCCACGCACTGACAATGGTTCCGGAATCCTGAGCGTGGGGAGGATCCACCAAATGTAGGCAGCGCGTGGTTTCTAACGGAATGCCTAAGGTCGTTTCCCCTGAGGATTTTCCTAAAGTCTCTGTGCCAGGGAATGCTAGGGGGATTTGCAGGATATCCAGTGAGAGAGGCTGCCTCCCCAAGTTCAGGGAAGTTATTTCTCGGACTTCACCGAACACGGAACACCTGTGACTGAAGAGAGAGGCATGGATTTGTCTCTCGAGCTCCCCCACGCACTGAAAATTGTTCCGGAATCCTGAGCGTGGGGAGGTTCCACCAACGGTCGGCAGCGCGTGGGTTCTAACGGAATGCCTAAGCTCGTCTCCCCTGAGGGTTTTCCGAATGTCTCTGTGCCAGGGAATGCTAGGGGGTTTGCAGGATATCCCAGTGACAGAGGCTGCCTCCTCAAGTTCAGGGAAGGTTTTTCTCGGACTTCCCCGAACAGGGAACACCTGTGACTGAAGAGAGCTGCGTGGAGTTGTCTCTAGAGCTCCCCCACGCACTGACAATAGTTCCGGAATCCTGAGCGTGGGGAGGTTCCACCAACGGTCGGCAGCGCGTGGGTTCTAACGGAATGCCTAAGCTCGTCTCCCCTGAGATTTTTCCTAATGTCTTTGTGCCACGGAATGCTAGGGGTGATTGCAGGATATCCCAGTGACTGAGGCTGCCTCCCCAAGGTCAGGGAAGGTATTTCCCGGACTTCCCCGAAAAGGGAACTCCTGTGAAAGTAGAGAGCTCCGTGGAGTTGTCTCTCGAGCTCCCCCACGCACTGACAATGGTTCCGGAATCCTGAGCTTGGGGAGGTTCCACCAACGGTCGGCAACGCGTGGGTTCTAACGGAATGCCTAATCTCATCTCCCCTGAGGGTTTTCCTAATGTCTCTGTGCCAGGGAATGGTAGGGGTGATTGCAGGATATCCCAGTGACCGAGGCTGCCTCCCCAAGTTCAGGGAATGTATATCCCAGACTTCCAAGAACAGGGAACACCTGTGACTGAAGAGAGCTGTGTGGAGTTGTCTCTCGAGATCCCCCATGCACTGACAATGATTCCGGAATCCTGAGCGTGGGGAGGTTCCACCAACGGTCGGCAGCGCGTGGGTTCTAACGGAATGCCTAAGCTCGTCTCCCCTGAGGGTTTTCCTAATGTCTCTGTGCCAGGGAATGATAGGGGGGTTTGCAGGATATCCCAGTGACATACGCAGCCTCCCCAAGGTCAGGGAATGTATTTTCGGGACTTCCCCGAACAGGGAACTCCTGTGAATGAAGAGAGCTGCGTGGAGTTGTCTCTCGAGCTCCCCCACGCACTGACAGTGGTTCCGGAATCCTGAGCGTGGGGAGGTTCCACCAACGGTCGGCAGCACGTGGGTTCTAACGGAATGCCTAAGCTCGTCTCCCCTGAGGGTTTTCCTAATGTCTCTGTGCCAGGGAATGGTAGGGGGGTTTGCAGGATATCCCAGTGACATACGCTGACTTCCCAAGGTCAGGGAAGGTTTTTCCCGGACTTCCCCGAACAGGGAAATCCTGTGAATGAAGAGAGCTGCGTGGAGTTTTCTCTCGAGCTCCCCCACGCACTGACAATGGTTCCGGAATCCTGAGCGTGGGGAGATTCCACCAACGGTCGGCAGCGCGTGGGTTCTAACGGTATGCTTAAGCTGGTCTCCCCAGAGGATTTTTCCTAATGTCTCTGTGCCAGGGAATGCTTGGGGTGATTGCAGGATATCCCAGTGACCGAGGCTGCCTCCCCAAGTTCAGGGAAGTTATATCACAGACTTCCACGAACAGGGAACACCTGTGACTGAAGAGAGCTGCGTGGAGTTTTCTCTCGAGCTCCCCCACGCACTGACAATGGTTCCGGAATCCTGAGCGTGGGGAGGTTCCACCAACGGTCGGCAGCGCGTGGGTTCTAACGGAATGCCTAAGCTCGTCTCCCCTGAGGGTTTTCCTAATGTCTCTGTGCCAGGGAATGCTAGTGGTGATTGCAGGACATCCCAGTGACCGAGGCTGCCTCCCCAAGGTCAGGAAAGGTATTTCTCGGACTTCCCCGAACAGGGAACTCCTGTGAATGAAGAGAGCTGCGTGGAGTTGTCTCTCGAGCTCCCCCACGCACTGACAATGGTTCCGGAGTCATGAGCGTGGGGAGGTTCCACCAACGGTCGGCAGCGCGTGGGTTCTAACGGAATACCTAAGCTCGACTCCCCTGAGGGTTTTCCTCATGTGTCTGTGCCAGGGAATGTTAGGGGGGTTTGCAGGATATCCCAGTGTCATACGCTGACTTCCCAAGGTCAGGGAAGTTATTTCCCGGACTTCCCCGAACAGGGAACTCCTGTGAATGAAGAGAGCCGCGTGGAGTTGTCTCTCGAGCTCCCCCACGCACTGACAATGTTTCCGGAATCCTGAGCATGGGGAGGTTCCACCAACCGTCGGCAGCGCGTGGGTTCTAACGGAATGCCTAAGCTCGTCTTACCTGAGGGTTTTCCTAATGTCTCTGTGCCAGGAAATGCTAGGGGTGATTGCAGGATATCCCAGTGACCGAGGCTGCCTCCCCAAGGTCAGGGAAGTTATATCCCAGACTTCCCCGAACAGGGAACACCTGTGAATGAAGAGAGATGCGTGGAGTTGTCTCTCGAGCTCCCCCACGCACTGACAATGGTTCCGGAATCCTGAGCGTGGGGAGGTTCCATCAACGGTCGGCAGCGCGTCGGTTCTAACGGAATGCCTAAGCTCGTCTCCCCAGAGGGTTTTCCTAATGTGTTTGTGCCAGGGAATGGTAGGGGGGTTTGCAAGATATCCCAGAGTCCGAGGCTACCTCACCAAGGTCAGGAAAGGTATTTCTCGGACTTCCCCGAACAGGGAACTCCTGTGAATGAAGAGAGCTGCGTGGAGTTGTCTCTCGAGCTCCCCCACGCACTGACAATGGTTCCGGAATCCTGAGCGTGGGGAGGTTCCACCAACGGTCGGCAGCGCGTGGGTTCTAACGGAATGCCTAAGCTCGTCTCCCCTGAGGGTTTTCCTAATGTCTCTGTGCCAGGAAATGCTTGGGGTGATTGCAGGATATCCCAGTGACCGAGGCTGCCTCCCCAAGGTCAGGGAAGGTATATCCCAGACTTCCACGAACAGGGAAAACCTGTGACTGAAGAGAGCTGCGTGGAGTTGTCTCTCGAGCTCCCCCACGCACTGACAATGGTTCCGGAATCCTGAGCGTGGGGAGGTTCCACCAACGGTCGGCAGCGCGTCGGTTCTAACGGAATGCCTAAGCTCGTCTCCCCTGAGGGTTTTCCTAATGTGTCTGTTCCAGGGAATGGTAGGGGGGTTTGCAGGATATCCCAGTGACCGAGGCTACCTCCCCAAGGTCAGGAAAGTTTTTTCTCGGACTTCCCCGAACAGGGAACTCCTGTGAATGAAGAGAGCTGCGTGGAGTTGTCTCTCGAGCTCCCCCACGCACTGACAATGGTTCCGGAATCCTGAGCGTGGGGAGGTTCCACCAACGGTCTTCAGCGCGTGGGTTCTAACGGAATGCCTAAGCTCATCTCCCCTGAGTGTTTTCCTAATATGTCTGTGCCAGGGAATGGTAGGGGGGTTTGCAGGATATCCCAGTGACATACGCTGCCTCCCCAAGGTCAGGGAAGGTCTTTCCCGGACTTCCCCGAACAGGGAACTCCTGTGAATGAAGAGAGCTGCGTGGAGTTGTCTCTCGAGCTCCCCCACGCACTGACAATGGTTCCGGAATCCTGAGCGTGGGGAGGTTCCACCAACGGTCGGCAGCGCGTGGGTTCTAACGGAATGCCTAAGCTCGTCTCCCCTGAGTGTTTCCCTAATGTCTCTGTGCCAGGGAATTGTAGGGGGCTTTGCAGGATATCCCAGTGACATACGCTGCCTCCCCAAGGTCAGGGAAGGTATTTCCCGGACTTCCCCGAACAGGGAACTCCTATGATTGAAGAGAGCTGCGTGGAGTTGTCTCTCGAGCTCCCCCACGCTCTGACAATTTTTCCGGAATCCTGAGCGTGGGGAGGTTCCACCAACGGTCGGCAGCCCGTGGTTTCTAACGGAATGCCTCAGCTCGTCTCCCCTGAGGGTTTTCCTAATGTCTCTGTGCCAGGGAATGGTAGGGGGGTTTGCAGGATATCCCAGTGACATACGCTGCCTTCCCAAGTTCAGGGAAGTTATTTCCCGGACTTCCCCGAACAGGGAATACCTGTGACTAAAGGGAGCTGCGTGGAGTTGTCTCTCGAACTCTCCCACGCACTGACAATGGTTCCGGAATCCTGAGCGTGGGGAGGTTCCACCAACGGTCGGCAGCACTTGGGTTCTAACGGAATGCATAAACTCGTCTCCCCTGAGTGTTTTCCTAATGTCTCTGTGCCAGGGATTGCTAGGGGTGATTGCAGGATATCCCAGTGACCGAGGCTGCCTCCCCAAGGTCAGGGAATGTATATCCCAGACTTCCACGAACAGGGAACACCTGTGACTGAAGAGAGCTGCGTGGAGTTGTCTCTCGAGCTCCCCCACGCAATGACAATGGTTCCGGAATTCTGAGCGTGGAGAGGTTCGACCAACGGTCGGCAGCGCGTGGGTTCAAACGGAATGCCTAAGCTCGTCTCCCCTGAGGGTTTTCCTAATGTCTCTGTGCCAGGGAATGGTAGGGGGTTTGCAGGATATCCCAGTGACATAAGCTGACTCCCCAAGGTCAGGGAAGGTTTTTCCCGGACTTCCCCGAACAGGGAACACCTGTGATAGAAGAGAGCTGCGTGGAGTTTTCTCACGAGCTCCCCCACGCACTGACAATGGTTCCGGAATCCTGAGCGTTGGGATGTTCCACCATCGGTCGGCAGACCGTGGGTTCTAACGGAATGCCTAAGCTCTTCTCCCGTGAGGGTTTTCCTAATGTGTTTGTGCCAGGGAATGGTAGGGGTGATTGCAGGATATCCCAGGGCAGAGGCTACCTCCCCAAGTTCAGGAAAGGTATATCCCGGACTTCCCCGAACAGCTAATTCCTGTGAATGAAGAGAGCTGCGTGGAGATGTCTCTTGAGCTCCCCCACGCAGTGACAATGGTTCAGGAATCCTGAGCGTGGGGAGGTTCCACCAAAGGTCGTCAGCGCGTGGGTTCTAACGGAATGCCTAAACTCGTCTCCCCTGAGGGTTTTCCTAATTTGTCGGTGCCAGGGAATGGTAGGGGTGATTGCAGGATATCCCAGGGACATACGCTGCCTCCCCAAGTTCAGGGAAGGTATATCCCAGACTTCCACGAACAGGGAACACTTGTGACTGAAGAGAGCTGCGTGGAGTAGTCTATGAAGCTCCCCCACGCACTGAAAATGGTTCCGGAATCTTGAGCGTGGGGAGGTTCCACCAACGGTCGGCAGCGCGTGGGTTCGAACGGAATGCCTAAGCTCGTCTCCCCTGAGGCTTTTCCTAATGTCTCTGTGCCAGGGAATGCTAGGGGTGATTGCAGGATATCCCAGTGACCGAGGCTGCCTCCCCAAGATCAGGGAAGCTATTTCCCGGACTTCCCCGAACAGGGAACACCTGTGACTGAAGAGAGCTGCGTGGAGTTGTCTCTCGAGATCCCCCATGCACTGACAATGTTTCCGGAATCCTGAGCGTGGGGAGGTTCCACAAACGGTCGGCAGCGCGTGGGTTCTAACGGAATGCCTAAGCTCGTCTCCCCTGAAGGTTTTCCTAATGTCTCTGTGCCAGGGAATGTTAGGGGCGTTTGCAGGATATCCCAGTGACATACGCTGCCACCCCAAGGTCAGGGAATTTATTTCCCGGACTTCCCCGAACAGGGAACTCCTGTGAATGAAAGAGCTGCGTGAAGTTGTCTCTCGAGCTCCCCCACGCAATGACAATGGTTCCGGAATCCTGAGCGTGGGGAGGTTCCACCAACGGTCGGCAGAGCGTGTGTTCTAACGGAATGCCTAAGCTCGCCTCCCCTGAGGGTTTTCCTAATGTCTCTGTGCCAGGGAATGATAGGGGTGATTGCAGGATATCCCAGTGCCCGAGGCTGCCTCCCAAAGGTCTGGAAAGTTATTTCTCGGACTTCCCGGAACAGGGAACTCCTGTGAATGAAGAGAGCTGCGTGGAGTTGTCTCTCGAGCTCCCCCACGCACTGACAATGGTTCCGGAATCCTGAGAGTGGGGAGGTTCCACAAACGGTCGGCAGCGCGTGGGTTCTAACCGAATGCCTAAGCTCGTCTCCCCTGAGGGTTTTCCTAATGTCTCTGTGCCAGGGAATGGAAGGGGGGTTTGCAGCATATCCCATTGATATACGCTGCCTTCCCAAGGTCAGGGAAGGTATTTCCCGGACTTCCCCTAACAGTGAACACCTGTGACTGAACAGAGCTGCGTGGAGTTGTCTCTCGCGCTCCCCCACGCACTGACAATGGTTCCGGAATCCTGAGCGTGGGGAGGTTCCACCAACGGTCGGCAGAGCGTGGGTTCTAACGGAATGCCTTAGCTCGTCTGCCCTGAGGGTTTTCCTAATGTCTCTGTGCCAGGGAATGCTAGGGGTGATTGCAGGATATCCCAGTGACCGAAGCTGCCTCCCCAAGGTCAGGGAATGTATATGCCAGACTTCCCCGAACAGGGAACACCTGTGACTTAAGAGAGCTGCGTGGAGTTGTCTCTCGAGCTCCCCCACGCACTGACAATGGTTCCGGATTTCTGAGCGTTGGGAGGTTCCACCAAAGGTCGACAGCGCATGGGTTCTAACGGAATGCCTAATCTCGACTCCCCTGAGGGTTTTCCTAATTTCTCTGTGCCAGGGAATGGTAGGGGGGTTTGCAGGATATCCCAGTGAAATACGCTGCCTCCCCAAGGTCAGGGAAGGTATTTCCCGGACTTCCCCGAACAGGGAACACCTGTGACTGAAGAGAGCTGCGTGGGGTTGTCTCTCGAGCTACCCCACGCACTGACAATAATTCCGGAATTCTGAGCGTGGGGAGGTTCCACCAACTGTCGGCAGCGCGTCGGTTCTAACGGAATGCATAAGCTCGTCTCCCCTGAGGGTTTTCTTATGTGTCTGTGCCAGGGAATGGTAGGGGTGATTGCAGGATATCCCAGTGACCGAGGCTAACTCCCCAAGGTCAGGAAAGGTATATCCCGGACTTCCCCGAACAGGGAAATCCTGTGAATGAAGAGAGCTGCGTGGAGATGTCTCTCGAGCTACCCCATGCACTGACAATTGTTCCGGAATCCTGAGCGTGGGGAGGTTCCACCAACGGTCGGCAGCGCGTGGGTTATAACGGAATGCCTAAGCTCGTCTCCCCTGAGGGTTTTCCTAATCTCTCTGTGCCAGGGAATGCTAGGGCTGATTGCAGGATATCCCAGTTACCGAGGCTGCCTCCCCAAGGTCAGGGAAGTTATTTCTCAGACTTCCCCGAACAGGGAACACCTGTGACTGAAGAGAGAGTCATGGATTGTCTCTCGGGCTCCCCCACTTTCTGACAATTTTTCCGGAATCCTGAGCGTGGGGTGTTCCACCAAATGTCGGCAGGGTGTGGGTTCTAACAGAATCCCTAAGCTCGTCTCCCCTGAGGTTTTACAAATGTCTTTGTGCCAGGGAATGCTAGGGGGTTTGCAGGATATCCCAGTGACAGAGGCTGCCTCCCCAAGTTCAGGGAAGGTTTTTCTCGGACTTCCTCGAACAGGGAACATCTGTGACTAAAGAGAGCTGCGTGGAGTTGTCTCTACAGCTCCCCCACGCACTAACAATGGTTTCGGAATCCTGAGCGTGGGGAGGTTCCACCAACGGTCGGCAGGGCTTTGGTTATAACGTTAGGCCTAAGCTCGTCTCCCCTGAGGGTTTTCCTAATTTGTCTGTGCCAGGGAATGCTACGGGGGTTTGCAGGATATCCCAGTGACAGAGGCTGCCTCCCCAAGGTCAGGGAATTTATTTCTCGGACTTCCCCTAACAGGGAACACCTGTGACTGAAGAGAGCTGCGTGGAGTTTTCTCTCGAGCTCCCCCAAGCACTGACAATGGTTCCGGAATCCTGAGCGTTGGGAGGTTCCACAAAATGTCGGCAGTGCGTTGGTTCTAACGGAATGCCTAAGCTAGTCTCCCCTGAGGGTTTTCCTAATGTCTCTGTGCCAGGGAATGCTAGGGGTATTTGCAGGATATCCAGTAACAGGGGTTGCCTCCCCAAGGTCAGGGAAGCTATTTCTCAGACTTCCCCGAACAGGGAACACCTGTGACTGAAGAGAGCTGCGTGGAGTTGTCTCTCGAGCTCCCCCACGCACTGACAATGGTTCCGGAATCCTGAGCGTGGGGATGTTCCACCAAAGGTCGGCAGCGCGTGGGTTCTCACGGAATGCATAAGCTCGTCTCCCCTGAGGGTTTTCCTAATGTCTCTGTGCCAGGGAAAGCTAGGGGGGTTTGCAGGATGTCCCAGTGACAGAGGCTGCCTCCCTAAATTCAGGGAAGCTTTTTCTCGGACTTCCCCGAACAGGGAACACCTGTGACTGAAGAGAGCTGAGTGGAGTTATCTCTCGATCTCCCTCACGCACTGACAATGTTTCCGGAATCCAGAGCGTGGGGAGGTTCCACCAACGGTCGGCAGCGCGTGGGTTCTAACGGAATGCCTAAGCTCGACTACCCTGAGGCTTTTCCTAATGACTCTTTGCCAGGGAATGCTAGGGGTGTTTGCAGGATATCCCAGTGACAGAGGCTGCCTCCCCAAGGTCAGGGAAGGTATTTCCCGGACTTCCCCGAACAGGGAACACCTGTGAATGAAGAGCGCTGCGTGGAGTTGTCTCTCGAGATCCCCCAAGCACTGAGAATGGTTCCGGGATCCTGAGAGTGGGGAAGTTCCACAAACGGTTGGCAGCGCGTGCTTTCTAACGGAATGCCTAAGTTCGTCTCCCCTGAGGGTTTTCCTAAATTCTCTGTGCCAGGGAATTCTAGGGGGGTTTGCAGAGTATCCCAGTGACAGAGGCTGCCTCCACAAGGTCAGGGAAGGTATTTATCGGACTTCCCCGAATAGGGAACACCTGTGACTGAAGAGAGCTTCGTGGAGTTTTCTCTCGAGCTCCCCCACTCACTGACAATTTTTCCAGAATCCTGAGCGTGGGGAGGTTGCAGCAACGTTCGGCAGCGCGTGGGTTATAACGGAATGCCTAAGTTCGTCTCCCCTGAGGGTTTTCCTAATGTCTCTGTGCCAGGGAATGCTAGGGGTGTTTGCATTATATCCCAGTGACAGAGGCTGCCTCCCCAAGTTCAGGGAAGTTATTTCTCGGACTTCCCCGAACAGGGAACACCTGTGAATGAAGAGAGGTGCGTGGAGTTTTCTCTCGAAATATTCCATGCACTGACACTTGTTCCGGAATCCTGAGCGTGGGGAGGTTCCACCAACGGTCGGCAGCGCGTGGGTTCTAACGGAATGACAAAGCTCGTCTCCCCTGAAGATTTTCCTAATGTCTCTGTGCCAGGGAATGCTGGGGGGTTTGCAATATAACCCAGGGACAGAGGCTGCCTCCCCAAGGTCAGGGAAGGTATTTCTCGGACTTCCCCGAACAAGGAACCCCTGTGACTGAAGAGAGCTCCGGGGAGTTGTCTCTTGAGCTCCCCCTCGCTCTGACAATGTTTCCGGAATCCTGAGCGTGGGGAGGTTCCACTAACGGTCGGCAGCGCTTGGGTTCTAACTTTTTGCCTAATCTCGTCTCCTCTGAGGGTTTTCCTA
The DNA here is from genome assembly GCF_048564905.1 of Vicugna pacos. NCBI lineage: Eukaryota > Metazoa > Chordata > Mammalia > Artiodactyla > Camelidae > Vicugna > Vicugna pacos. The sequence goes on along the minus strand of NW_027328721.1, from coordinate 44,839,650 downwards.
ATATCTCTGTGCCATTGAATGCTAGGGGTGATTGCAGGATATCCCTGTGACAGAGGCTGCCTCCCCAAGGTCAGGGAAGTTATTTCTCGGACTTTCCCGAACAGGGAACACCTGTGAGTGAAGAGAGCTGCGTGGAGTTTTCTCTCGAGCTCCCACAAGCACTGACAATATTTCCGAAATCCTGAGCGTGGGGAGGTTCCACCAACGGTCGGCAGCGCGTGGGTTCTAACGGAATGCATAAGTTCGTCTCCACTGAGATTTTTCCTAAAGTCTCTGTGCCAGGGAATGCTAGGGGGGTTTGCAGGATATCCCAGTGACAGAGGCTGCCTCCCCAAGATCAGGGAAGGTATTTCTCGGACTTCCCAGAACAGGGAAATCCTGTGAATGAAGAGAGCTGCGTGCAGTTATCTCTCGAGCTCCCCCACGCACTAACAATTGTTCCGGAATCCTGAGCGTGGGGAGGTTCCACCAACGGTCGGCAGCGCGTGGGTTCGAACGGAATGCCTAAGCTCGTCTCCCCTGAGGATTTTCCTAATATCTCTGTGCCAGGGAAAGCTAGGGGGGTTTGCAGGATATCCCAGTGACAGAGGCTGCCTACCCAAGGTCAGGGTAGTTATTTCTCGGACTTCCCTTAACAGGGAAAACCTGTGAGTGAAGAGAGTTGCGTGGAGTTTTCTCTCGAGCTCCCACAAGCACTGACAATGTTTCCGAAATCCTGAGCGTGGGGAGGTTCCACCAACGGTCGGCAGCGCGTGGGTTCTAACGATATGCCTAAACTCGTCTCCCCTGAGGGTTTTCCTAATGTCTCTGTGCCAGGGAATGCTATGGGGATTTGCAGAATATCCCAGTAACAGAAGGTGACTTCCCAAGGTCAGGGAAGGTTTTTCACGGACTTCCCCGAACAGGGAAATCCTGTGAATGAAGAGAGCTACGTGGAGTTTTCTTTCGAGCTCCTCCACGCACTGACAATGGTTCCGGAATCCTGAGCGTGGGGAGGTTCCACCAACGGTCGGCAGCGCGTGGGTTCAAACAGAATGCCTAAGCTAGTCTCCCCTGAGGGTTTTCCTAATTTCTCTTTGCCAGGGAATGCTAGGGGTGTTTGCAGTATGTCCCAGTGACAGAGGCTGCCTCCCCAAGTTCAGGGTAGTTATTTCACGGACTTCCACGTACATGGAACACTTGTGACTGAAGAGAGCTGCATGGAGTTGTCTCTCGATCTATCCCACGCACTGACAATGGTTCCGGAATCCTGAGCGTGGGGAGGTTCCACCAACGGTTGGCACCGCCTGGGTTCTAACGGAATGCCAAAGCTCGTCTCCCCTGAGGGTTTTGCTAATGTCTCTGTGCCAGGGAATGCTAGGGGGGTTTGCAGGATATCCCAGTGACAGAGGCTGCCTCCCCAAGTCAGGGAAGTTATTTCTCGGGCTTCCCCGAACAGAGAACACATGTGACTGAAGAGAGCTGCGTGGAGTTTTCTCTCGAGCTCCCCTACGCACTGACAATGGTTCCGGAATCCTGAGCGTGGGGAGGTTCCACCAACGGTCGGCAGCGCGTGGGTTCTAACGGAATGCCTAAGCTCGTCTCCCCTGAGGCTTTTCCTAATGTGTCTGTGCCAAGGAATGATAGGGCGGTTTGCAGGATATCCCAGTGACATACGCTGCTTCCTCAAGGTCAGGGAAGGTATTTCCCGGACTTCCCCGAACAGGGAACTCCTGTGAATGAAGAGAGCTGCGTGGAGATGTCTCTCGAGCTCCCCCACGCACTGACAATGGTTCCGGAATCCTGAGCTTGGGGAGGTTCCACCAACGGTAGGCAAAGCGTGGGTTCTAACAGAATGCCTAAGCTCGTCTCCCCTGAGGATTTTACCAATGTCTCTGTGCCAGGGAATGGTAGGGGTGATTGCAGAATATCCCAGTGACCGAGGCTGCCTCCCCAAGGTCAGGGAAGGTATTTCCCGGACTTCCCCGAACAGGGAACACCTGTGAATGAAGAGAGCTGCGTGGAGTTGTCTCTCGAGCTCCCCCACGCACTGACAATGGTTCCGGAATCCTGAGCGTGGGGAGGTTCCACCAACGGTCGGCAGCGCGTGGGTTCTAACAGAATGCCTAAGCTCGTCTCCCCTGAGGGTTTTCCTAATGTCTCTGTGCCAGGGAATGCTAGGGGTGATTGCAGGTTATCCCAGTGACAGAGGCTGCCTCCCCAAGGTCAGGGAAGTTTTTTCTCGGACTTCCCTGAACAGGGAACACCTGTGACTGAAGAGAGCTGCGTGGAGTTGTCTCTCGAGTTCCCCACGCACTGACAATTTTTCCAGAATCCTGAGCTTGGGGAGGTTCCAACAACGGTCGGCAGCGCGTGGGTTCAAACGGAATGCCTAAGCTCGTCTCCCCTGAGGTTTTTCCTAATGTCTCTGTGCCAGGGAATGCTAGGGGCATTTGCAGGATATCCAGTGAAAGAGGCTGCCTCCCCAAGGTCAGGGAAGTTATTTCTCAGACTTCCCCGAACAGGGAACACCTGTGACTGAAGAGAGAGTCATGGATTGTCTCTCGGGCTCCCCCACTTTCTGACAATTTTTCCGGAATCCTGAGCGTGGGGTGTTCCACCAAATGTCGGCAGGGTGTGGGTTCTAACGGAATCCCTAAGCTCGTCTCCCCTGAGGTTTTACAAATGTCTTTGTGCCAGGGAATGCTAGGGGGTTTGCAGGATATCCCAGTGACAGAGGCTGCCTCCCCAAGTTCAGGGAAGGTTTTTCTCGGACTTCCTCGAACAGGGAACATCTGTGACTAAAGAGAGCTGCGTGGAGTTGTCTCTACAGCTCCCCCACGCACTAAAAATGGTTTCGGAATCCTGAGCGTGGGGAGGTTCCACCAACGGTCGGCAGGGCGTTGGTTATAACGTTATGCCTAAGCTCGTCTCCCCTGAGGGTTTTCCTAATTTGTCTGTGCCAGGGAATACTACGGGGGTTTTCAGGATATCCCAGTGACAGAGGCTGCCTCCCCAAGGTCAGGGAATTTATTTCTCGGACTTCCCCTAACAGGGAACACCTGTGACTGAAGAGAGCTGCGTGGAGTTATCTCTCGAACTCCCACAAGCACTGACAATGTTTCCGGAATCCTGAGCGTGGGGAGGTTCCACCAACGGTCGGCAGCGCGTGGGTTCTAACGGAATGCCTAAGCTCGTCTTCCCTGAGGGTTTTCCTAAATTCTCTGTGCCAGGGAATGCTAGGGGTGTTTGCAAGATATCCCAGTGACATACGCTGCTTCCTCAAGGTCAGGGAAGGTATTTCCCGGACTTCCCCGAACAGGGAACTCCTGTGAATGAAGAGAGCTGCGTGGAGATGTCTCTCGAGCTCCCCCACGCACTGACAATGTTTCCGGAATCCTGAGCTTGGGGAGGTTCCACCAACGGTCGGCAACACGTGGGTTCTAACGGAATGCCTAAGCTCGTCTCCCCTGAGGATTTTACAAATGTCTCTGTGCCAGGGAATGGTAGGGGTGATTGCAGAATATCCCAGTGACCGAGGCTGCCTCCCCAAGGTCAGGGAAGGTATTTCCCGGACTTCCCCGAACAGGGAACACCTGTGAATGAAGAGAGCTGCGTGGAGTTGTCTCTCGAGCTCCCCCACGCACTGACAATGGTTCCGGAATCCTGAGCGTGGGGAGGTTCCACCAACGGTCGGCAGCGCGTTTGTTCTAACGGAATGCCTAAGCTCGTCTCCCCTGAGGGTTTTCCTAATGTCTCTGTGCCAGGGAATGCTAGGGGTGATTGCAGGATATCCCAGTGACAGAGGCTGCCTCCCCAAGGTCAGGGATGTTTTTTCTCGGACTTCCCCGAACAGGGAACACCTGTGACTGAAGAGAGCTGCGTGGAGTTGTCTCTCGAGTTCCCAACGCACTGACAATGGTTCCAGAATCCTGAGCTTGGGGAGGTTCCAACAACGGTCGGCAGCGCGTGGGTTCAAACGGAATCCCTAAGCTCGTCTCCCCTGAGGTTTTTCCTAATGTTTCTGTGCCAGTGTATGCTAGGGGCATTTGCAGGATATCCAGTGAAAGAGGCTGCCTCCCCAAGGTCAGGGAAGTTATTTCTCAGACTTCCCCGAACAGGGAACACCTGTGACTGAAGAGAGAGTCATGGATTTGTCTCTCGGGCTCCCCCACTTACTGACAATTTTTCCGGAATCCTGAGCGTGGGGTGTTGCACCAAATGTCGGCAGGGTGTGGGTTCTAACGGAATCCCTAAGCTCGTCTCCCCTGAGGTTTTACAAATATCTTTGTGCCAGGGAATGCTAGGGGGTTTGCAGGATATCCCAGTGACAGAGGCTGCCTCCTCAAGTTCAGAGAAGGTTTTTCTCGGACTTCCCCGTACAGGGAACACCTGTGACTGAAGAGAGCTGCGTGGAGTTGTCTCTCGAGCTCCCCCACGCACTGACAATGGTTCCGGAATCCTGAGCGTGGGGAGGATCCACCAAATGTAGGCAGCGCGTGGTTTCTAACGGAATGCCTAATGTCGTTTCCCCTGAGGATTTTCCTAAAGTCTCTGTGCCAGGGAATGCTAGGGGGATTTGCAGGATATCCAGTGAGAGAGGCTGCCTCCCCAAGTTCAGGGAAGTTATTTCTCGGACTTCACCGAACACGGAACACCTGTGACTGAAGAGAGAGGCATGGATTTGTCTCTCGAGCTCCCCCACGCACTGAAAATTGATCCGGAATCCTGAGCGTGGGGAGGTTCCACCAACGGTCGGCAGCGCGTGGGTTCTAACGGAATGCCTAAGCTCGTCTCCCCTGAGGGTTTTCCGAATGTCTCTGTGCCAGGGAATGCTAGGGGGTTTGCAGGATATCCCAGTGACAGAGGCTGCCTCCTCAAGGTCAGGGAATGTATTTCTCGGACTTCCCCGAACAGGGAACACCTGTGACTGAAGAGAGCTGCGTGGAGTTGTCTCTCGAGCTCCCCCACGCACTGACAATAGTTCCGGAATCCTGAGCGTGGGGAGGTTCCACCAACGGTCGGCAGCGCGTGGGTTCTAACGGAATGCCTAAGCTCGTCTCCCCTGAGGGTTTTCCTAATGTCTCTGTGCCAGGGAATACTAGGGGAGTTTGCAGGATATCCCAATGACAGAGGCTGCCTCCCCAAGTTCAGGGAAGATTTTTCTCGGACTTCCTCGAACAGGGAACATCTGTGACTAAAGAGAGCTGCGTGGAGTTGTCTCTACAGCTCCCCCACGCACGAACAATGGTTTCGGAATCCTGAGCGTGGGGAGGTTCCACCAACGGTCGGCAGGGCGTTGGTTATAACGTTATGCCTAAGCTCGTCTCCCCTGAGTGTCTTCCTAATTTCTCTGTGCCAGGGAATGCTAGGGGGGTTTGCAGGATATCCAGTAACAGAGGCGGCCTCCCCAAGGTCAGGAAAGTTATTTCTCGGACTTCCCCGAACAGGGAACAGCTGTGACTTAAGAAAGAGGCGTGGATTTGTCTCTTGAGCTCCCCCAAACACTGACAATGGTTCCGGAATCCTGAGCGTGGGGAGGTTCCACCAACGGTCGGCAGCGTGTGTGTTCTAACGGAATGCTTAAGCTCGTATCTCCTGATGGTTTTCCTAAAGTCTCTGTGCCAGGGAATGCTAGGGGGTTTTCAGGATATCCCAGTGACAGAGGCTGCCTCCCCAAGTTCAGGGAAGGTATTTCTCGGACTTCCCCGAACAGGGAACACCTGTGACTGAGGAGATCTGCGTGGACTTGTCTCTCGAGCTCCCCCACACACTGACAATGGTTCCGAAATCCTGAGCGTGGGGAGGTTCCACCAACGGTCGTCAGCACGTGGGTTCTAACGGAATGCCTAAGCTCGTCTCCCCTGAGGGTTTTCCTAATGTGTCTGTGCCAGGGAATGCTGAGGGTTTTTGCAGGATATCCCAATGACAGAGGCTGCCTCCCCAAGTTCTGGGAAGGTATTTCTCGGACTTCCCCGAACAGGGAACACCTGTGACTGAAGAGAGAGACATGGATTTGTCTCTCGAGCTCCCCCACGCACTGATAATTGTTCCGGAATCCTGAGCGTGGGGAGGTTCCACCAACGGTCGGCAGCGCGTGGGTTCTAACGGAATGCCAAAGCTCGTCTCCCCTGAAGATTTTCCTAATGTCTCTGTGCCAGGGAATGCTGGGGGGTTTGCAATATAACCCAGGGACAGAGGCTGCCTCCCCAAGGTCAGGGAAGGTATTTCTCGGACTTCCCCGAACAAGGAACCCCTGTGACTGAAGAGAGCTGCGGGGAGTTGTCTCTTGAGCTCCCCCTCGCTCTGACAATGTTTCCGGAATCCTGAGCGTGGGGAGGTTCCACTAACTGTCGGCAGCGCTTGGGTTCTAACTTTATGCCTAATCTCGTCTCCTCTGAGGGTTTTCCTAATATCTCTGTGCCATTGAATGCTAGGGGTGATTTCAGGATATCGCTGTGACAGAGGCTGACTCCCCAAGGTCAGGGAAGTTATTTCTCGGACTTTCCCGAACAGGGAACACCTGTGAGTGAAGAGAGCTGCGTGGAGTTTTCTCTCGAGCTCCCACAAGCACTGACAATATTTCCGAAATCCTGAGCGTGGGGAGGTTCCACCAACGGTCGGCAGCGCGTGGGTTCTAACGGAATGCATAAGCTCGTCTCCCCTGAGATTTTTCCTAAAGTCTCTGTGCCAGGGAATTCTAGGGGGGTTTGCAGGATATCCCAGTGACAGAGGCTGCCTCCCCAAGATCAGGGAAGGTATTTCTCGGACTTCCCAGAACAGGGAAAACCTGTGACTGAAGAGAGCTGCGTGCAGTTATCTCTCGAGCTCCCCCACGCACTAACAATTGTTCCGGAATCCTGAGCGTGGGGAGGTTCCACCAACGGTCGGCAGCGCGTGGGTTCGAACGGAATGCCTAAGCTAGTCTCCCCTGAGGATTTTCCTAATATCTCTGTGCCAGGGAAAGCTAGGGGGGTTTGCAGGATATCCCAGTGACAGAGGCTGCCTACCCAAGGTCAGGGTAGTTATTTCTCGGACTTCCCTTAACAGGGAAAACCTGTGAGTGAAGAGAGTTGCGTGGAGTTGTCTCTCGAGCGCCCCCACGCACTGACAATGGTTCCGGAATCCTGAGCGTGGGGAGGTTCCACCAACGGTCGGCATCGCGTGGGTTCTAACGGAATGCCTAAGCTCGTCTCCCCTGAGGGTTTTCCTAATGTCTCTGTGCCAGGGAATGCTAGGGGTGATTGCAGGATATCCCAGTGACCGAAGCTGCCTCCCCAAGTTAAGGGAAGTTATTTCTCGGACTTCCCCGAACAGGGAACTACTGTGACTGAAGAGAGCTGCGTGTAGTTGTCTCTCGATCCCCCCCACGCACTGACAATGGTTCCGGAATCCTGAGCGTGGGGAGGTTCCACCAACCGTCGGCAGCGTTTGGGTTCTAACGAAATGCCTAAGCTCGTCTCCCCTGAATTTTTTCCTAATGTCTCTTTGCCAGGGAATGCTAGGTGTGATTGCAGGATATCCCAGTGAACGTGGCTGCCTCCCCAAGGTCAGGGAAGGTATTTCTCGGACTTCCCCGAACAGGGAACACTTGTGATTGAAGAGAGCTGAGTGGAGTAGTCTCTCGTGCTCCCCCACGCACTGACAATCGTTCCGGAATACTGAGCGTGTGGAGGTTCCACCAACGGTCGTCAGGGCGTGGGTTCTAACGGAATGCCTAAGCTCGTCTCCCCTGAGGGTTTTCCTAATGTCTCTGTGCCAGGGAATGCTAGGTGTGATTGCAGGATATCCCAGTGAATGAGGCTGCCTCCCCAAGGTCAGGGAAGGTATTTCTCGGACTTCCCCGAACAGGAAAAACCTGTGAATGAAGAGAGCTCCGTGGAGTTGTCTCTCTAGCTCCCCCACGCACTGAGAATGGTTCCGGAATCCTGAGCGTGGGGAGGTTCCACCAACGGTCGGCAGCGCGTGGGTTCTTACAGAATGCTTAAGCTAGTCTCCCCTGAGGGTTTTCCTAATGTCTCTTTGCCAGGGAATGCTAGGGGTGTTTGCAGTATGTCCCAGTGACAGAGGCTGCCTCCCCAAGTTCAGGGTAGTTTTTTTAAGGACTTCCCCGTACATGGAACACTTGTGACTGAAGAGCGCTGCATGGAGTTGTCTCTCGAGCTATCCCACGCACTGACAATGGTTCCGGAATCCTGAGCGTGGGGAGGTTCCACCAACGGTTGGCACCGCCTGGGTTCTAACGGAATGCCAAAGCTCGTCTCCCCTGAGGGTTTTGCTAATGTCTCTGTGCCAGGGAATGCTAGGGGGGTTTGCAGGATATCCCAGTGACAGAGGCTGCCTCCCCAAGTCAGGGAAGTTATTTCTCGGGCTTCCCCGAACAGAGAACACATGTGACTGAAGAGAGCTGCGTGGATTTGTCTCTCGAGCTCCCCCACGCACTGACAATGTTTCCGGAATCCTGAGCGTGGGGAAGTTCCACCAACGGTCGGCAGCGCGTGGGTTCTAACGGAATGCCTAAGCTCGTCTCTCCTGAGGATTTTCCTAATATTTCTGTTCCAGGGAATACTAGGGGGGTTTGCAGGATATCCCAGTGACAGAGGCTGCATCCCCAAGGTCAGGGAATGTATTTCTCGGACTTCCCCGAACATGGAACACCTGTGACTGAAGAGAGCTGCGTGGAGTTGTCTCTCGAACTCCCACAAGCACTGACAATGTTTCCGGAATCCTGAGCGTGGGGAGGTTCCACCAACGGTCGGCAGCGCGTGGGTTCTAACGGAATGCCTAAGCTCGTCTCCCCTGAGGGTTTTCCTAAATTCTCTGTGCCAGGGAATGCTAGGGGTGTTTGCAAGATATCCCAGTGACAGAGGCTGCCTCCCCAAGGTCAGGGAAAGTATTTCTCGGACTTCCCCGAACAGGGAACACCTGTGACTAAAGAGAGCTGCGTGGAGTTTTCTCTCGGGGTCACCCACGCACTAACAATTGTTCCGGAATCCTGAGCGTGTGGAGGTTCCACCAACGGTCGGCAGTGCGTGGGTTCTAACGGAATGCCTAAGCTCGTCTCCCCTGAGTATTTTCCTAATATCTCTGTGCCAGGGAATGCTAGGGGGGTTTGCAGGATATCCCAGTGACAGAGGTTGCCTCCCCAAGATCAGGGAAGTTATTTCTCGGACTTCCCCGAACATGGAACACCTGAGACTGAAGAGAGCTGCGTGGATTTGTCTCTCGAGCTCCCCCACGCACTGAAAATGTTTCCGGAATCCTGAGCGTGGGGAGGTTCCACCAACGGTCGGCAGCGCGTGGGTTCTAACGGAATGCCTAAGCTCGTCTCTCCTGATGGTTTTCCTAATGTCTCTGTGCCAGGGAATGCTAGGGGGATTTGCATTATATCCCAGGGACAGAGGCTGCCTCCCCAAGGTCAGGGAAGTTATTTCTCGGACTTCCCCGAACTTGGAACACCTGTGACTGAAGAGAACTGCGTGGAGTTTTCTCTCGAGCTCCCACAAGCACTGACAATGGTTCCGGAATCCTGAGCGTGGGGAGGTTCCACCAACGGTCGGCAGCGCGTGGGTTCTAACGGAATGCCTAAGCTCGTCTCCCCTGAGGATTTTCCTAATGTCTCTGTGGCAGGGAATGCTAGGGGTGATTGCAGGATATCCCAGTGACCGAGACTGCCTCTGCAAGGTCAGGGAAGATATTTCTCGGATTTCCCGGAAGAGGGAACTCCTGTGACTGAAAAGAACTGCGTGGAGTGGTCTCTCGAGCTCCCCCATGCACTGACAATGGTTCCGGAATCCTGAGCGTGGGGAGGTTCCACCAACGGTCGACAGCGCGTGGGTTCTAACCGAATGCCTAAGCTCGTCTCCCCTGAGGTTTTTCCTAATGTCTCTGTGCCGGGGAATGCTAGGGGTGATTGCAGGATATCCCAGTGTCCGAGTATGCCTCAGCAAGGTCAGGGAAGTTATTTCTCGGACTTCCCCGAACAGGGAACTCCTGTGACTGAAGAGAGCTGCGTGGAGTTGTCTCTCGAGCTCCCCCACGCACTGACATTGGTTCCGGAATCCTGAGCGTGGGGAGGTTCCACCAACGGTCGGCAACGCGTGACTTCTAACGAAATGCCTAAGTTCGTCTCCCCTGAGCGTTTTCCTAATGTCTCTGTGCCAGGGAAGCCTAGGGGTGATTGCAGGGTATCAGAGTGACCGAGGCTGCCTCCCCAATGTCAGGGAAGATATTTCTCGGACTTCCCATTACAGGGAACACCTGTGAATGAAGAGAACTGCGTGGAGTTGTCTCTCGAGCTCCCCCAAACACTGACAATGTTTCCGGAATCCTGAGCGTTGGGAGGTTCCACCAACGGTCGGCATCGCGTGGGTTCTAACGGAATGCCTAAGTTCATCTCCCCTGAGGTTTTTCCTAATGTCTCTGTGCCAGGGAATGCTAGGGGTGATTGCAGGTATCCCAGTGACCGAAGCTGCCTCCACAAGTAAAGGGAAGGTATTTCTCGGACTTCCCCGAACAGGGAACTACTGTGACTGAAGAGAGCTGCGTGGAGTTGTCTCTCGAACTCCCCCACGCACTGACAATGGTTCCGGAATCCTGAGCGTGTGGAGGTTCCACCAACGCTCGGCAGAACGTGGGTTCTAACGGAATGCCTAAGCTCGTCTCACCTGAGGGTTTTCCTAAAGTCTCTGTGCCAGGGAATGCTAGGGGTGATTGCAGAATATCCCAGAGCCAGAGGTTGCCTCCACAAATTCAGGGAAGTTAGTTCTCGGACTTATCCGAAAAGGGAACACCTGTGAATGAAGAGAGCTGCGTGGAGTTGTCTCTCGAGCTCCCCCACGCACTGACAATGGTTCCGGAATCCTGAGCGTGGGGAGGTTCCACCAACTGTCGGCAGCGCGTGGCTAGTAACGGAATGCCTAAGCTTGTCTCCCCTGAGTGTTTTTCTAATATCTCTGTGCCAGGGAATGCTAAGGGTGATTGCAGGATATCCCAGTGTCCGAGGCTGCCTCCGCAAGTCAGGTAAGGTATTTCTCGGAGTTCCCCGAACAGGGAACTCCTGTGACTGAAGAGAGCTGCGTGGAGTTGTCTATCGAGCTCCCCCACGCACTGACAATGGTTCTGGAATCCTGAGCGTGGGGAGGTTCCACCAACGGTCGGCAACGCGTGGGTTCTAACGGAATGCCTAAGCTCGTCTCCCCTGAGGTTTTTCCTAATGTCTCTGTGCCAGGGAATGCTAGGGGTGATTGCAGGTTATCAGAGTGACCGAGACTGCCTCCCCAATGTCAGGGAAGATATTTCTCGGACTTCCCAATACAGGGAACACCTGTGACTAAAGAGAACTGCGTGGAGTTGTCTCTCGAGCGCCCCCACGCACTGACAATGGTTCCGGAATCCTGAGCGTGGGGAGGTTCCACCAACGGTCGGCATCGCGTGGGTTCTAACGGAATGCCTAAGCTCGTCTCCCCTGAGGGTTTTCCTAATGTCTCTGTGCCAGGGAATGCTAGGGGTGATTGCAGGATATCCCAGTGACCGAAGCTGCCTCCCCAAGTTAAGGGAAGTTATTTCTCAGACTTCCCCGAACAGGGAACTACTGTGACTGAAGAGAGCTGCGTGTAGTTGTCTCTCGATCCCCCCCACGCACTGACAATGGTTCCGGAATCCTGAGCGTGGGGAGGTTCCACCAACCGTCGGCAGCGTTTGGGTTCTAACGAAATGCCTAAGCTCGTCTCACCTGAATTTTTTCCTAATGTCTCTTTGCCAGGGAATTCTAGGTGTGATTGCAGGATATCCCAGTGAACGAGGCTGCCTCCCCAAGGTCAGGGAAGGTATTTCTCGGACTTCCCCGAACAGGGAACACTTGTGATTGAAGAGAGCTGAGTGGAGTAGTCTCTCGTGCTCCCCCACGCACTGACAATCGTTCCGGAATACTGAGCGTGTGGAGGTTCCACCAACGGTCGTCAGGGCGTGGGTTCTAACGGAATGCCTAAGCTCGTCTCCCCTGAGGGTTTTCCTAATGTCTCTGTGCCAGGGAATGCTAGGTGTGATTGCAGGATATCCCAGTGAATGAGGCTGCCTCCCCAAGGTCAGGGAAGGTATTTCTCGGACTTCCCCGAACAGGAAAAACCTGTGAATGAAGAGAGCTCCGTGGAGTTGTCTCTCTAGCTCCCCCACGCACTGAGAATGGTTCCGGAATCCTGAGCGTGGGGAGGTTCCACCAACGGTCGGCAGCGATTGGGTTCTTACAGAATGCTTAAGCTAGTCTCCCCTGAGGGTTTTCCTAATGTCTCTTTGCCAGGGAATGCTAGGGGTGTTTGCAGTATGTCCCAGTGACAGAGGCTGCCTCCCCAAGTTCAGGGTAGTTTTTTCACGGACTTCCCCGTACATGGAACACTTGTGACTGAAGAGCGCTGCATGGAGTTGTCTCTCGAGCTATCCCACGCACTGACAATGGTTCCGGAATCCTGAGCGTGGGGAGGTTCCACCAACGGTTGGCACCGCCTGGGTTCTAACGGAATGCCAAAGCTCGTCTCCCCTGAGGGTTTTGCTAATGTCTCTGTGCCAGGGAATGCTAGGGCGGTTTGCAGGATATCCCAGTGACAGAGGCCGCCTCCCCAAGTCAGGGAAGTTATTTCTCGGGCTTCCCCGAACAGAGAACACATGTGACTGAAGAGAGCTGCGTGGTGTTTTCTCTCGAGCTCCCCTACGCACTGACAATGGTTCCGGAATCCTGAGAGTGGGGAGGTTCCACCAAAGGTCGGCAGCGCGTGGGTTCTAACGGAATGCCTAAGCTCGTCTCCCCTGAGTATTTTCCTAATATCTCTGTGCCAGGGAATGCTAGGGGGGTTTGCAGGATATCCCAGTGACAGAGGCTGCATCCCCAAGGTCAGGGAAGTTATTTCTCGGAATTCCCCGAACAGGGAACACCTGTGAATGAAGAGAGCTGCGTGGATTTGTCTCTCGAGCTCCCCCACGCACTGACAATGTTTCCGGAATCCTGAGCGTGGGGAAGTTCCACCAACGGTCGGCAGCGCGTGGGTTCTAACGGAATGCCTAAGCTCGTCTCTCCTGAGGATTTTCCTAATATTTCTGTTCCAGGGAATACTAGGGGGGTTTGCAGGATATCCCAGTGACAGAGGCTGCATCCCCAAGGTCAGGGAATGTATTTCTCGGACTTCCCCGAACATGGAACACCTGTGACTGAAGAGAGCTGCGTGGAGTTGTCTCTCGAACTCCCACAAGCACTGACAATGTTTCCGGAATCCTGAGCGTGGGGAGGTTCCACCAACGGTCGGCAGCGCGTGGGTTCTAACGGAATGCCTAAGCTCGTCTCCCCTGAGGGTTTTCCTAAATTCTCTGTGCCAGGGAATGCTAGGTGGGTTTGCAGGATATCCCAGTGACAGAGGCTGCATCCCCAAGGTCAGGGAAGTTATTTCTCGGAATTCCCCGAACAGGGAACACCTGTGACTGAAGAGAGCTGCGTGGATTTGTCTCTCGAGCTCCCCCACGCACTGACAATGTTTCCGGAATCCTGAGCGTGGGGAAGTTCCACCAACGGTCGGCAGCGCGTGGGTTCTAACGGAATGCCTAAGCTCGTCTCTCCTGAGGATTTTCCTAATATTTCTGTTCCAGGGAATACTAGGGGGGTTTGCAGGATATCCCAGTGACAGAGGCTGCATCCCCAAGGTCAGGGAATGTATTTCTCGGACTTCCCCGAACATGGAACATTTGTGACTGAAGAGAGCTGCGTGGAGTTGTCTCTCGAACTCCCACAAGCACTGACAATGTTTCCGGAATCCTGAGCGTGGGGAGGTTCCACCAACGGTCGGCAGCGCGTGGGTTCTAACGGAATGCCTAAGCTCGTCTCCCCTGAGGGTTTTCCTAAATTCTCTGTGCCAGGGAATGCTAGGGGTGTTTGCAAGATATCCCAGTGACAGAGGCTGCCTCCCCAAGGTCAGGGAAAGTATTTCTCGGACTTCCCCGAACAGGGAACACCTGTGACTAAAGAGAGCTGCGTGGAGTTTTCTCTCGGGGTCACCCAAGCACTAACAATTGTTCCGGAATCCTGAGCGTGTGGAGGTTCCACCAACGGTCGGCAGCGCGTGGGTTCTAACGGAATGCCTAAGCTCGTCTCCCCTGAGTATTTTCCTAATATCTCTGTGCCAGGGAATGCTAGGGGGGTTTGCAGGATATCCCAGTGACAGAGGCTGCCTCCCCAAGATCAGGGAAGTTATTTCTCGGACTTCCCCGAACATGGAACACCTGAGACTGAAGAGAGCTGCGTGGATTTGTCTCTCGAGCTCCCCCACGCACTGAAAATGGTTCCGGAATCCTGAGCGTGGGGAGGTTCCACCAACGGTCGGCAGCGCGTGGGTTCTAACGGAATGCCTAAGCTCGTCTCTCCTGATGGTTTTCCTAATGTCTCTGTGCCAGGGAATGCTAGGGGGGTTTGCATTATATCCCAGGGACAGAGGCTGCCTCCCCAAGGTCAGGGAAGTTATTTCTCGGACTTCCCCGAACTTGGAACACCTGTGACTGAAGAGAACTGCGTGGAGTTTTCTCTCGAGCTCCCACAAGCACTGACAATGGTTCCGGAATCCTGAGCGTGGGGAGGTTCCACCAACGGTCGGCAGCGCGTGGGTTCTAACGGAATGCCTAAGCTCGTCTCCCCTGAGGATTTTCCAAATGTCTCTGTGGCAGGGAATGCTAGGGGTGATTGCAGGATATCCCAGTGACCGAGACTGACTCTGCAAGGTCAGGGAAGATATTTCTCCGATTTCCCGGAAGAGGGAACTCCTGTGACTGAAAAGAACTGCGTGGAGTGGTCTCTCGAGCTCCCCCATGCACTGACAATGGTTCCGGAATCCTGAGCGTGGGGAGGTTCCACCAACGGTCGACAGCGCGTGGGTTCTAACCGAATGCCTAAGCTCGTCTCCCCTGAGGGTTTTCCTAATTTCTCTGTGGCAGGGAATGCTAGGGGGATTTGCAGAATATCCCAGTGGCAGAGGCTGCCTCCCCAAGGTCCGGGAAGTTATTTCTCGGACTTCCCCGAACAGGGAACACCTGTGACTGAAGAGAGAGGCATGGATTTGTCTCTCGAGCTCCCCCACGCACTGACAATGGTTCCGGAATCCTGAGCGTGGGGAGGTTCCACCAACGGTCGGCAGCGCGTGGCTACTAACGGAATGCCTAAGCTCGTCTCCCCTGAGGTTTTTCCTAATGTCTCTGTGCCGGGGAATGCTAGGGGTGATTGCAGGATATCCCAGTGTCCGAGGATGCCTCCGCAAGGTCAGGGAAGTTATTTCTCGGACTTCCCCGAACAGGGAACTCCTGTGACTGAAGAGAGCTGCGTGGAGTTGTCTCTCGAGCTCCCCCACGCACTGACATTGTTTCCGGAATCCTGAGCGTGGGGAGGTTCCACCAACGGTCGGCAACGCGTGACTTCTAACGAAATGCCTAAGTTCGTCTCCCCTGAGCGTTTTCCTAATGTCTCTGTGCCAGGGAATGCTAGGGGTGATTGCAGGGTATCAGAGTGACCGAGGCTGCCTCCCCAATGTCAGGGAAGATATTTCTCGGACTTCCCATTACAGGGAACACCTGTGAATGAAGAGAACTGCGTGGAGTTGTCTCTCGAGCTCCCCCAAACACTGACAATGTTTCCGGAATCCTGAGCGTTGGGAGGTTCCACCAACGGTCGGCATCGCGTGGGTTCTAACGGAATGCCTAAGTTCATCTCCCCTGAGGTTTTTCCTAATGTCTCTGTGCCAGGGAATGCTAGGGGTGATTGCAGGTATCCCAGTGACCGAAGCTGCCTCCACAAGTTAAGGGAAGGTATTTCTCGGACTTCCCCGAACAGGGAACTACTGTGACTGAAGAGAGCTGCGTGGAGTTGTCTCTCGAACTCCCCCACGCACTGACAATGGTTCCGGAATCCTGAGCGTGTGGAGGTTCCACCAACGCTCGGCAGAACGTGGGTTCTAACGGAATGCCTAAGCTCGTCTCCCCTGAGGGTTTTCCTAAAGTCTCTGTGCCAGGGAATGCTAGGGGTGATTGCAGAATATCCCAGAGCCAGAGGTTGCCTCCACAAATTCAGGGAAGATAGTTCTCGGACTTATCCGAAAAGGGAACACCTGTGAATGAAGAGAGCTGTGTGGAGTTGTCTCTCGATCTCCCCCACGCAATGACAATGGTTCCGGAATCCTGAGCGTGGGGAGGTTCCTCCAACGATCGGCAGCGCGTGGATTCTAACGGAATACCTAAGCTTGTCTCCCCTGAGGATTTTCCTAATGTCTCTGTGCCAGGGAATGCTAGGGGTGATTGCAGGATATCCCTGTGACCGATGCTGTCTCCCCAAGTTCAGGGAAAGTATTCCTCGGACTTCCCCGAACTGGGAAAACCTGTGAATTAAGAGAGCTCGTGGAGTTGTCTCTCGAGCTCCCCCACGCACTAACAAAGTTTCCCGAAATCCTGAGCTTGGGGAGGTTCCACCAACGGTCGGCAGCACGTGTGTTCTAACGGAATGACTTAGCTCTTCTCCCCTGAGGGTTTTTTTAATATCTCTGTGCCAGGGAATGCTAGGGGTGATTGCAAGACATCCCAGTGACCGAGGATGCCTCCCCAAGTTCAGGGTATGTATTTCTCGGACTTCCCCGAATAGGAAAAACCTGTGACTGAAGAGAGCTGCGTGGAGTTGTCTCTCGAGATCCCCCACGCACTGACAATGTTTCCGGAATCCTGAGCATGGGGAGGTTCCACCAAAGTCGGTAGCGAGTGGCTTCTAACGGAATGCCTAAGCTCAACTCCCCTGAGGATTTTCCTAATGTCTCTGTGCAAGGGAATGCTAGGGGTGATTGCAGGATATCTCAGTGAACGAGGCTGAGTCCCCAACGTATGGGAAGGTATTTCTCGGACTTCCCCGAACAGGGAACTCAAGTGACTGAAGAGAGCTGCGTGGAGTTGTCTCTCGAGCTCCCCCACGCACTGACAATGGTTCCTGAATCATGAGCCTGGAGAGGTTACACCAACGGTCGTCAGCGCATGTGTTCAAACGGAATGCCTATGCTCGTCTCCCCTGAGGGTTTTCCTAATGTCTCTGTGCCAGGGAATGCTAGGGGTGACTGCAGGATATCCCAGTGTCAGAGGCTGACTCCCCAAGGTCAGGGAAGTTATTTCTCGGACTTCCCTGAACAGGGAACCCCTGTGACTGAAGAGAGCTGCGTGGTGTTGTCTCTCGAGCTCCCCCACGCACTGACAATGTTTCCGGAATCCTGAGCGTGGGGAGGTTCCACCAACGGTCGGCAGCGCGTGGGTACTAACGGAATGCCTAAGCTCGTCTCCCCTGAGGGTTTTTCTAATATCTCTGTGCCAGGGAATGCTAGGGATGATTGCAGGATATCCCAGTGTACTAGGCTGCCTCCCCAAGTTCGGGGAAGGTATTTCTCGGACGTCCCCGATCAGGGAACACCTGTGACTGAAGACAGCTTCGTGGAGTTGTCTCTCGAGCTCCCCCACGCACTGACAATGGTTCCGGAATCCTGAGCGTGGGGAGGTTCCACCAACGGTCGGCAGCGCGTGGGTACTAACGGAATGCCTAAGCTCGTCTCCCCTGAGGGTTTTTCTAATATCTCTGTGCCAGGGAATGCTAGGGGTGATTGCAGGATATCCCAGTGTACTAGGCTGCCTCCCCAAGTTCGGGGAAGGTATTTCTCGGACGTCCCCTAACAGGGAACACCTGTGACTGAAGAGAGCTTCGTGGAGTTGTCTCTCGATCTCCCCCACTCACTGACAATTGTTCCGGAATCCTGAGCGTGGGGAAGTTCCACCAACGCTCCCCAGCTCGTGGGATCTAACGGAATGCCTAAGTTCTTCTCCCTGAGGGTTTTCCTAATGTCTCTTTGCCAGGGAATGCTAGGGGTGATTGCAGGATATTCCAGTGACCGAGGCTGCCTCTCCAAATTCAGGGAATGTATTTCTCGGACTTCCCCGAACAGGGAACACTTGTGATTAAAGAGAGCTGATTCGAGTTTTCTCTCGATCTTCCCCACGCACTGAAAATGATTCCGGAATACTGAGCGTTTGGAGGTTCCACCAACGGTCGGCAGCGCGTGGGTTCTAACGGAATGCCTAAGCTCGTCTCCCCTGAGGATTTTCCTAATGTCTCTGTGCCAGGGAATGCTAGGGGTGATTGCAGGATATCCCAGTGACCGAGGCTGCTTCCCCAAGGAAATGAAGTTATTTCTCGGTCTTCCCGGAACAGGGAACACCTGTGACTGAAGAGAGCTGCGTGGAGTTGTGTCTCGAGTTACCCCACTCTCTGAAAATTTTTCTAGAATCCTGAGCGTGTGTAGGTTCCACCAACTGTCGGCAGCGCTTGGGCTATTACGGAATGCCTAAGCTCGTCTCCCCTGAGTGTTTTCCTAATGTCTCTGTGCCAGGGAATGCTAGACGTGATTGCAGGATATCCCAGTGACCGAGGCTGCCTCCCCAAGTTCAGGGAAGGTATTTCCCGGACTTCCCCGAACAGGGCACACCTGTGACTGAAGAGAGCTGCGTAGAGTTGTCTCTCGAGCTCCCCCACGCACTGACAATGGTTCCGGAATCCTGAGCGTGGGGAGTTTCCACCAACGGTCGGCAGCGCGTGGGTTCTAACGGAATGCATAAGCTCGTCTCCCCTGAGGTTTTTCCTAATATCTCTGTGCCAGGGAATGCTAGGGGTGATTGCAGGATATCCCAGTGACCGAAACTGCCTCCCCATGTTCAGGGAAGGTATTTCTCGGACTTCCCCGAACAGGGAACTCAGGTGACTGAAGAGAGCTTCGTGGAGTTGTCTCTCGTGCTCCCCCACGTACTGACAATTTTTCCGGAATCATGAGCATGGGGAGGTTCCACCAACGGTCGGCAGCGCGTGGGTTCTAACGGAATGCCTAAGCTCGTCTCCCCTGAGGGTTTCCAAATTTCTCTGTGCCAGGGAATGCTAGGGGTGATTGCAGGATATCCCAGTGACCGTGGCTGCCTCCACAAGTTCATGGAAGTTATTTCTCGGACTTTCCCGAACAGGGAACACCTGTGAGTGAAGAGAGATGCGTGGAGTTGTCTCTCGAGCTCCCCCACGCACTGACAATGGTTCCGGAATCCTGAGCGTGGGGAGGTTCCACCAACGGTCGGCAGCGCGTGGGTTCTAACCGAATGCCTAAGCTCGTCTCCCCTGAGGGTTTTCCTAATGTCTCTGTGCCAGGGAATGGAAGGGGGGTTTGCAGCATATCCCATTGATATACGCTGCCTTCCCAAGGTCAGGGAAGGTATTTCCCGGACTTCCCCTAACAGTGAACACCTGTGACTGAACAGAGCTGCGTGGAGTTGTCTCTCGCGCTCCCCCACGCACTGACAATGGTTCCGGAATCCTGAGCGTGGGGAGGTTCCACCAACGGTCGGCAGAGCGTGGGTTCTAACGGAATGCCTTAGCTCGTCTGCCCTGAGGGTTTTCCTAATGTCTCTGTGCCAGGGAATGCTAGGGGTTATTGCAGGATATCCCAGTGACCGAAGCTGCCTCCCCAAGGTCAGGGAATGTATATGCCAGACTTCCCCGAACAGGGAACACCTGTGACTTAAGAGAGCTGCGTGGAGTTGTCTCTCGAGCTCCCCCACGCACTGACAATGGTTCCGGATTTCTGAGCGTTGGGAGGTTCCACCAAAGGTCGACAGCGCATGGGTTCTAACGGAATGCCTAATCTCGACTCCCCTGAGGGTTTTCCTAATGTCTCTGTGCCAGGGAATGGTAGGGGGGTTTGCAGGATATCCCAGTGAAATACGCTGCCTCCCCAAGGTCAGGGAAGGTATTTCCCGGACTTCCCCGAACAGGGAACACCTGTGACTGAAGAGAGCTGCGTGGGGTTGTCTCTCGAGCTACCCCACGCACTGACAATAATTCCGGAATTCTGAGCGTGGGGAGGTTCCACCAACTGTCGGCAGCGCGTCGGTTCTAACGGAATGCATAAGCTCGTCTCCCCTGAGGGTTTTCTTATGTGTCTGTGCCAGGGAATGGTAGGGGTGATTGCAGGATATCCCAGTGACCGAGGCTAACTCCCCAAGGTCAGGAAAGGTATATCCCGGACTTCCCCGAACAGGGAAATCCTGTGAATGAAGAGAGCTGCGTGGAGATGTCTCTCGAGCTACCCCATGCACTGACAATTGTTCCGGAATCCTGAGCGTGGGGAAGTTCCACCAACGGTCGGCAGCGCGTGGGTTATAACGGAATGCCTAAGCTCGTCTCCCCTGAGGGTTTTCCTAATCTCTCTGTGCCAGGGAATGCTAGGGCTGATTGCAGGATATCCCAGTTACCGAGGCTGCCTCCCCAAGGTCAGGGAAGTTATTTCTCAGACTTCCCCGAACAGGGAACACCTGTGACTGAAGAGAGAGTCATGGATTGTCTCTCGGGCTCCCCCACTTTCTGACAATTTTTCCGGAATCCTGAGCGTGGGGTGTTCCACCAAATGTCGGCAGGGTGTGGGTTCTAACAGAATCCCTAAGCTCGTCTCCCCTGAGGTTTTACAAATGTCTTTGTGCCAGGGAATGCTAGGGGGTTTGCAGGATATCCCAGTGACAGAGGCTGCCTCCCCAAGTTCAGGGAAGGTTTTTCTCGGGCTTCCTCGAACAGGGAACATCTGTGACTAAAGAGAGCTGCGTGGAGTTGTCTCTACAGCTCCCCCACGCACTAACAATGGTTTCGGAATCCTGAGCGTGGGGAGGTTCCACCAACGGTCGGCAGGGCTTTGGTTATAACGTTAGGCCTAAGCTCGT
The DNA here is from genome assembly GCF_048564905.1 of Vicugna pacos. Taxonomy (NCBI): domain Eukaryota; kingdom Metazoa; phylum Chordata; class Mammalia; order Artiodactyla; family Camelidae; genus Vicugna; species Vicugna pacos. Next base: position 44,818,875 of record NW_027328721.1, on the reverse strand, counting down.
CTCCCCTGAGGGTTTTCCTAATTTGTCTGTGCCAGGGAATGCTACGGGGGTTTGCAGGATATCCCAGTGACAGAGGCTGCCTCCCCAAGGTCAGGGAATTTATTTCTCGGACTTCCCCTAACAGGGAACACCTGTGACTGAAGAGAGCTGCGTGGAGTTTTCTCTCGAGCTCCCCCAAGCACTGACAATGGTTCCGGAATCCTGAGCGTTGGGAGGTTCCACAAAATGTCGGCAGTGCGTGGGTTCTAACGGAATGCCTAAGCTAGTCTCCCCTGAGGGTTTTCCTAATGTCTCTGTGCCAGGGAATGCTAGGGGTATTTGCAGGATATCCAGTAACAGGGGTTGCCTCCCCAAGGTCAGGGAAGCTATTTCTCAGACTTCCCCGAACAGGGAACACCTGTGACTGAAGAGAGCTGCGTGGAGTTGTCTCTCGAGCTCCCCCACGCACTGACAATGGTTCCGGAATCCTGAGCGTGGGGATGTTCCACCAAAGGTCGGCAGCGCGTGGGTTCTCACGGAATGCATAAGCTCGTCTCCCCTGAGGGTTTTCCTAATGTCTCTGTGCCAGGGAAAGCTAGGGGGGTTTGCAGGATGTCCCAGTGACAGAGGCTGCCTCCCTAAATTCAGGGAAGCTTTTTCTCGGACTTCCCCGAACAGGGAACACCTGTGACTGAAGAGAGCTGAGTGGAGTTATCTCTCGATCTCCCTCACGCACTGACAATGTTTCCGGAATCCAGAGCGTGGGGAGGTTCCACCAACGGTCGGCAGCGCGTGGGTTCTAACGGAATGCCTAAGCTCGACTACCCTGAGGCTTTTCCTAATGACTCTTTGCCAGGGAATGCTAGGGGTGTTTGCAGGATATCCCAGTGACAGAGGCTGCCTCCCCAAGGTCAGGGAAGGTATTTCCCGGACTTCCCCGAACAGGGAACACCTGTGAATGAAGAGCGCTGCGTGGAGTTGTCTCTCGAGATCCCCCAAGCACTGAGAATGGTTCCGGGATCCTGAGAGTGGGGAAGTTCCACAAACGGTTGGCAGCGCGTGCTTTCTAACGGAATGCCTAAGTTCGTCTCCCCTGAGGGTTTTCCTAAATTCTCTGTGCCAGGGAATTCTAGGGGGGTTTGCAGAGTATCCCAGTGACAGAGGCTGCCTCCACAAGGTCAGGGAAGGTATTTATCGGACTTCCCCGAATAGGGAACACCTGTGACTGAAGAGAGCTTCGTGGAGTTTTCTCTCGAGCTCCCCCACTCACTGACAATTTTTCCAGAATCCTGAGCGTGGGGAGGTTGCAGCAACGTTCGGCAGCGCGTGGGTTATAACGGAATGCCTAAGTTCGTCTCCCCTGAGGGTTTTCCTAATGTCTCTGTGCCAGGGAATGCTAGGGGTGTTTGCATTATATCCCAGTGACAGAGGCTGCCTCCCCAAGTTCAGGGAAGTTATTTCTCGGACTTCCCCGAACAGGGAACACCTGTGAATGAAGAGAGGTGCGTGGAGTTTTCTCTCGAAATATTCCATGCACTGACACTTGTTCCGGAATCCTGAGCGTGGGGAGGTTCCACCAACGGTCGGCAGCGCGTGGGTTCTAACGGAATGACAAAGCTCGTCTCCCCTGAAGATTTTCCTAATGTCTCTGTGCCAGGGAATGCTGGGGGGTTTGCAATATAACCCAGGGACAGAGGCTGCCTCCCCAAGGTCAGGGAAGGTATTTCTCGGACTTCCCCGAACAAGGAACCCCTGTGACTGAAGAGAGCTCCGGGGAGTTGTCTCTTGAGCTCCCCCTCGCTCTGACAATGTTTCCGGAATCCTGAGCGTGGGGAGGTTCCACTAACGGTCGGCAGCGCTTGGGTTCTAACTTTTTGCCTAATCTCGTCTCCTCTGAGGGTTTTCCTAATATCTCTGTGCCATTGAATGCTAGGGGTGATTGCAGGATATCCCTGTGACAGAGGCTGCCTCCCCAAGGTCAGGGAAGTTATTTCTCGGACTTTCCCGAACAGGGAACACCTGTGAGTGAAGAGAGCTGCGTGGAGTTTTCTCTCGAGCTCCCACAAGCACTGACAATATTTCCGAAATCCTGAGCGTGGGGAGGTTCCACCAACGGTCGGCAGCGCGTGGGTTCTAACGGAATGCATAAGTTCGTCTCCACTGAGATTTTTCCTAAAGTCTCTGTGCCAGGGAATGCTAGGGGGGTTTGCAGGATATCCCAGTGACAGAGGCTGCCTCCCCAAGATCAGGGAAGGTATTTCTCGGACTTCCCAGAACAGGGAAATCCTGTGAATGAAGAGAGCTGCGTGCAGTTATCTCTCGAGCTCCCCCACGCACTAACAATTGTTCCGGAATCCTGAGCGTGGGGAGGTTCCACCAACGGTCGGCAGCGCGTGGGTTCGAACGGAATGCCTAAGCTCGTCTCCCCTGAGGATTTTCCTAATATCTCTGTGCCAGGGAAAGCTAGGGGGGTTTGCAGGATATCCCAGTGACAGAGGCTGCCTACCCAAGGTCAGGGTAGTTATTTCTCGGACTTCCCTTAACAGGGAAAACCTGTGAGTGAAGAGAGTTGCGTGGAGTTTTCTCTCGAGCTCCCACAAGCACTGACAATGTTTCCGAAATCCTGAGCGTGGGGAGGTTCCACCAACGGTCGGCAGCGCGTGGGTTCTAACGATATGCCTAAACTCGTCTCCCCTGAGGGTTTTCCTAATGTCTCTGTGCCAGGGAATGCTATGGGGATTTGCAGAATATCCCAGTAACAGAAGGTGACTTCCCAAGGTCAGGGAAGGTTTTTCACGGACTTCCCCGAACAGGGAAATCCTGTGAATGAAGAGAGCTGCGTGGAGTTTTCTTTCGAGCTCCTCCACGCACTGACAATGGTTCCGGAATCCTGAGCGTGGGGAGGTTCCACCAACGGTCGGCAGCGCGTGGGTTCAAACAGAATGCCTAAGCTAGTCTCCCCTGAGGGTTTTCCTAATTTCTCTTTGCCAGGGAATGCTAGGGGTGTTTGCAGTATGTCCCAGTGACAGAGGCTGCCTCCCCAAGTTCAGGGTAGTTATTTCACGGACTTCCACGTACATGGAACACTTGTGACTGAAGAGAGCTGCATGGAGTTGTCTCTCGATCTATCCCACGCACTGACAATGGTTCCGGAATCCTGAGCGTGGGGAGGTTCCACCAACGGTTGGCACCGCCTGGGTTCTAACGGAATGCCAAAGCTCGTCTCCCCTGAGGGTTTTGCTAATGTCTCTGTGCCAGGGAATGCTAGGGGGGTTTGCAGGATATCCCAGTGACAGAGGCTGCCTCCCCAAGTCAGGGAAGTTATTTCTCGGGCTTCCCCGAACAGAGAACACATGTGACTGAAGAGAGCTGCGTGGAGTTTTCTCTCGAGCTCCCCTACGCACTGACAATGGTTCCGGAATCCTGAGCGTGGGGAGGTTCCACCAACGGTCGGCAGCGCGTGGGTTCTAACGGAATGCCTAAGCTCGTCTCCCCTGAGGCTTTTCCTAATGTGTCTGTGCCAAGGAATGATAGGGCGGTTTGCAGGATATCCCAGTGACATACGCTGCTTCCTCAAGGTCAGGGAAGGTATTTCCCGGACTTCCCCGAACAGGGAACTCCTGTGAATGAAGAGAGCTGCGTGGAGATGTCTCTCGAGCTCCCCCACGCACTGACAATGGTTCCGGAATCCTGAGCTTGGGGAGGTTCCACCAACGGTAGGCAACGCGTGGGTTCTAACAGAATGCCTAAGCTCGTCTCCCCTGAGGATTTTACCAATGTCTCTGTGCCAGGGAATGGTAGGGGTGATTGCAGAATATCCCAGTGACCGAGGCTGCCTCCCCAAGGTCAGGGAAGGTATTTCCCGGACTTCCCCGAACAGGGAACACCTGTGAATGAAGAGAGCTGCGTGGAGTTGTCTCTCGAGCTCCCCCACGCACTGACAATGGTTCCGGAATCCTGAGCGTGGGGAGGTTCCACCAACGGTCGGCAGCGCGTGGGTTCTAACAGAATGCCTAAGCTCGTCTCCCCTGAGGGTTTTCCTAATGTCTCTGTGCCAGGGAATGCTAGGGGTGATTGCAGGTTATCCCAGTGACAGAGGCTGCCTCCCCAAGGTCAGGGAAGTTTTTTCTCGGACTTCCCTGAACAGGGAACACCTGTGACTGAAGAGAGCTGCGTGGAGTTGTCTCTCGAGTTCCCCACGCACTGACAATGGTTCCAGAATCCTGAGCTTGGGGAGGTTCCAACAACGGTCGGCAGCGCGTGGGTTCAAACGGAATGCCTAAGCTCGTCTCCCCTGAGGTTTTTCCTAATGTCTCTGTGCCAGGGAATGCTAGGGGCATTTGCAGGATATCCAGTGAAAGAGGCTGCCTCCCCAAGGTCAGGGAAGTTATTTCTCAGACTTCCCCGAACAGGGAACACCTGTGACTGAAGAGAGAGTCATGGATTGTCTCTCGGGCTCCCCCACTTTCTGACAATTTTTCCGGAATCCTGAGCGTGGGGTGTTCCACCAAATGTCGGCAGGGTGTGGGTTCTAACGGAATCCCTAAGCTCGTCTCCCCTGAGGTTTTACAAATGTCTTTGTGCCAGGGAATGCTAGGGGGTTTGCAGGATATCCCAGTGACAGAGGCTGCCTCCCCAAGTTCAGGGAAGGTTTTTCTCGGACTTCCTCGAACAGGGAACATCTGTGACTAAAGAGAGCTGCGTGGAGTTGTCTCTACAGCTCCCCCACGCACTAAAAATGGTTTCGGAATCCTGAGCGTGGGGAGGTTCCACCAACGGTCGGCAGGGCGTTGGTTATAACGTTATGCCTAAGCTCGTCTCCCCTGAGTGTCTTCCTAATTTCTCTGTGCCAGGGAATGCTAGGGGGGTTTGCAGGATATCCAGTAACAGAGGCGGCCTCCCCAAGGTCAGGAAAGTTATTTCTCGGACTTCCCCGAACAGGGAACAGCTGTGACTTAAGAAAGAGGCGTGGATTTGTCTCTTGAGCTCCCCCAAACACTGACAATGGTTCCGGAATCCTGAGCGTGGGGAGGTTCCACCAACGGTCGGCAGCGTGTGTGTTCTAACGGAATGCTTAAGCTCGTATCTCCTGATGGTTTTCCTAAAGTCTCTGTGCCAGGGAATGCTAGGGGGTTTTCAGGATATCCCAGTGACAGAGGCTGCCTCCCCAAGTTCAGGGAAGGTATTTCTCGGACTTCCCCGAACAGGGAACACCTGTGACTGAGGAGATCTGCGTGGACTTGTCTCTCGAGCTCCCCCACACACTGACAATGGTTCCGAAATCCTGAGCGTGGGGAGGTTCCACCAACGGTCGTCAGCACGTGGGTTCTAACGGAATGCCTAAGCTCGTCTCCCCTGAGGGTTTTCCTAATGTGTCTGTGCCAGGGAATGCTGAGGGTTTTTGCAGGATATCCCAATGACAGAGGCTGCCTCCCCAAGTTCTGGGAAGGTATTTCTCGGACTTCCCCGAACAGGGAACACCTGTGACTGAAGAGAGAGACATGGATTTGTCTCTCGAGCTCCCCCACGCACTGATAATTGTTCCGGAATCCTGAGCGTGGGGAGGTTCCACCAACGGTCGGCAGCGCGTGGGTTCTAACGGAATGCCAAAGCTCGTCTCCCCTGAAGATTTTCCTAATGTCTCTGTGCCAGGGAATGCTGGGGGGTTTGCAATATAACCCAGGGACAGAGGCTGCCTCCCCAAGGTCAGGGAAGGTATTTCTCGGACTTCCCCGAACAAGGAACCCCTGTGACTGAAGAGAGCTGCGGGGAGTTGTCTCTTGAGCTCCCCCTCGCTCTGACAATGTTTCCGGAATCCTGAGCGTGGGGAGGTTCCACTAACTGTCGGCAGCGCTTGGGTTCTAACTTTATGCCTAATCTCGTCTCCTCTGAGGGTTTTCCTAATATCTCTGTGCCATTGAATGCTAGGGGTGATTTCAGGATATCGCTGTGACAGAGGCTGACTCCCCAAGGTCAGGGAAGTTATTTCTCGGACTTTCCCGAACAGGGAACACCTGTGAGTGAAGAGAGCTGCGTGGAGTTTTCTCTCGAGCTCCCACAAGCACTGACAATATTTCCGAAATCCTGAGCGTGGGGAGGTTCCACCAACGGTCGGCAGCGCGTGGGTTCTAACGGAATGCATAAGCTCGTCTCCCCTGAGATTTTTCCTAAAGTCTCTGTGCCAGGGAATTCTAGGGGGGTTTGCAGGATATCCCAGTGACAGAGGCTGCCTCCCCAAGATCAGGGAAGGTATTTCTCGGACTTCCCAGAACAGGGAAAACCTGTGACTGAAGAGAGCTGCGTGCAGTTATCTCTCGAGCTCCCCCACGCACTAACAATTGTTCCGGAATCCTGAGCGTGAGGAGGTTCCACCAACGGTCGGCAGCGCGTGGGTTCAAACGGAATGCCTAAGCTAGTCTCCCCTGAGGATTTTCCTAATATCTCTGTGCCAGGGAAAGCTAGGGGGGTTTGCAGGATATCCCAGTGACAGAGGCTGCCTACCCAAGGTCAGGGTAGTTATTTCTCGGACTTCCCTTAACAGGGAAAACCTGTGAGTGAAGAGAGTTGCGTGGAGTTGTCTCTCGAGCGCCCCCACGCACTGACAATGGTTCCGGAATCCTGAGCGTGGGGAGGTTCCACCAACGGTCGGCATCGCGTGGGTTCTAACGGAATGCCTAAGCTCGTCTCCCCTGAGGGTTTTCCTAATGTCTCTGTGCCAGGGAATGCTAGGGGTGATTGCAGGATATCCCAGTGACCGAAGCTGCCTCCCCAAGTTAAGGGAAGTTATTTCTCGGACTTCCCCGAACAGGGAACTACTGTGACTGAAGAGAGCTGCGTGTAGTTGTCTCTCGATCCCCCCCACGCACTGACAATGGTTCCGGAATCCTGAGCGTGGGGAGGTTCCACCAACCGTCGGCAGCGTTTGGGTTCTAACGAAATGCCTAAGCTCGTCTCCCCTGAATTTTTTCCTAATGTCTCTTTGCCAGGGAATGCTAGGTGTGATTGCAGGATATCCCAGTGAACGTGGCTGCCTCCCCAAGGTCAGGGAAGGTATTTCTCGGACTTCCCCGAACAGGGAACACTTGTGATTGAAGAGAGCTGAGTGGAGTAGTCTCTCGTGCTCCCCCACGCACTGACAATCGTTCCGGAATACTGAGCGTGTGGAGGTTCCACCAACGGTCGTCAGGGCGTGGGTTCTAACGGAATGCCTAAGCTCGTCTCCCCTGAGGGTTTTCCTAATGTCTCTGTGCCAGGGAATGCTAGGTGTGATTGCAGGATATCCCAGTGAATGAGGCTGCCTCCCCAAGGTCAGGGAAGGTATTTCTCGGACTTCCCCGAACATGGAACACCTGAGACTGAAGAGAGCTGCGTGGATTTGTCTCTCGAGCTCCCCCACGCACTGAAAATGTTTCCGGAATCCTGAGCGTGGGGAGGTTCCACCAACGGTCGGCAGCGCGTGGGTTCTAACGGAATGCCTAAGCTCGTCTCTCCTGATGGTTTTCCTAATGTCTCTGTGCCAGGGAATGCTAGGGGGATTTGCATTATATCCCAGGGACAGAGGCTGCCTCCCCAAGGTCAGGGAAGTTATTTCTCGGACTTCCCCGAACTTGGAACACCTGTGACTGAAGAGAACTGCGTGGAGTTTTCTCTCGAGCTCCCACAAGCACTGACAATGGTTCCGGAATCCTGAGCGTGGGGAGGTTCCACCAACGGTCGGCAGCGCGTGGGTTCTAACGGAATGCCTAAGCTCGTCTCCCCTGAGGATTTTCCTAATGTCTCTGTGGCAGGGAATGCTAGGGGTGATTGCAGGATATCCCAGTGACCGAGACTGCCTCTGCAAGGTCAGGGAAGATATTTCTCGGATTTCCCGGAAGAGGGAACTCCTGTGACTGAAAAGAACTGCGTGGAGTGGTCTCTCGAGCTCCCCCATGCACTGACAATGGTTCCGGAATCCTGAGCGTGGGGAGGTTCCACCAACGGTCGACAGCGCGTGGGTTCTAACCGAATGCCTAAGCTCGTCTCCCCTGAGGTTTTTCCTAATGTCTCTGTGCCGGGGAATGCTAGGGGTGATTGCAGGATATCCCAGTGTCCGAGTATGCCTCAGCAAGGTCAGGGAAGTTATTTCTCGGACTTCCCCGAACAGGGAACTCCTGTGACTGAAGAGAGCTGCGTGGAGTTGTCTCTCGAGCTCCCCCACGCACTGACATTGGTTCCGGAATCCTGAGCGTGGGGAGGTTCCACCAACGGTCGGCAACGCGTGACTTCTAACGAAATGCCTAAGTTCGTCTCCCCTGAGCGTTTTCCTAATGTCTCTGTGCCAGGGAAGCCTAGGGGTGATTGCAGGGTATCAGAGTGACCGAGGCTGCCTCCCCAATGTCAGGGAAGATATTTCTCGGACTTCCCATTACAGGGAACACCTGTGAATGAAGAGAACTGCGTGGAGTTGTCTCTCGAGCTCCCCCAAACACTGACAATGTTTCCGGAATCCTGAGCGTTGGGAGGTTCCACCAACGGTCGGCATCGCGTGGGTTCTAACGGAATGCCTAAGTTCATCTCCCCTGAGGTTTTTCCTAATGTCTCTGTGCCAGGGAATGCTAGGGGTGATTGCAGGTATCCCAGTGACCGAAGCTGCCTCCACAAGTAAAGGGAAGGTATTTCTCGGACTTCCCCGAACAGGGAACTACTGTGACTGAAGAGAGCTGCGTGGAGTTGTCTCTCGAACTCCCCCACGCACTGACAATGTTTCCGGAATCCTGAGCGTGTGGAGGTTCCACCAACGCTCGGCAGAACGTGGGTTCTAACGGAATGCCTAAGCTCGTCTCACCTGAGGGTTTTCCTAAAGTCTCTGTGCCAGGGAATGCTAGGGGTGATTGCAGAATATCCCAGAGCCAGAGGTTGCCTCCACAAATTCAGGGAAGTTAGTTCTCGGACTTATCCGAAAAGGGAACACCTGTGAATGAAGAGAGCTGCGTGGAGTTGTCTCTCGAGCTCCCCCACGCACTGACAATGGTTCCGGAATCCTGAGCGTGGGGAGGTTCCACCAACGGTCGGCAGCGCGTGGCTAGTAACGGAATGCCTAAGCTTGTCTCCCCTGAGTGTTTTTCTAATATCTCTGTGCCAGGGAATGCTAAGGGTGATTGCAGGATATCCCAGTGTCCGAGGCTGCCTCCGCAAGTCAGGTAAGGTATTTCTCGGAGTTCCCCGAACAGGGAACTCCTGTGACTGAAGAGAGCTGCGTGGAGTTGTCTATCGAGCTCCCCCACGCACTGACAATGGTTCTGGAATCCTGAGCGTGGGGAGGTTCCACCAACGGTCGGCAACGCGTGGGTTCTAACGGAATGCCTAAGCTCGTCTCCCCTGAGGTTTTTCCTAATGTCTCTGTGCCAGGGAATGCTAGGGGTGATTGCAGGTTATCAGAGTGACCGAGACTGCCTCCCCAATGTCAGGGAAGATATTTCTCGGACTTCCCAATACAGGGAACACCTGTGACTAAAGAGAACTGCGTGGAGTTGTCTCTCGAGCGCCCCCACGCACTGACAATGGTTCCGGAATCCTGAGCGTGGGGAGGTTCCACCAACGGTCGGCATCGCGTGGGTTCTAACGGAATGCCTAAGCTCGTCTCCCCTGAGGGTTTTCCTAATGTCTCTGTGCCAGGGAATGCTAGGGGTGATTGCAGGATATCCCAGTGACCGAAGCTGCCTCCCCAAGTTAAGGGAAGTTATTTCTCAGACTTCCCCGAACAGGGAACTACTGTGACTGAAGAGAGCTGCGTGTAGTTGTCTCTCGATCCCCCCCACGCACTGACAATGGTTCCGGAATCCTGAGCGTGGGGAGGTTCCACCAACCGTCGGCAGCGTTTGGGTTCTAACGAAATGCCTAAGCTCGTCTCCCCTGAATTTTTTCCTAATGTCTCTTTGCCAGGGAATGCTAGGTGTGATTGCAGGATATCCCAGTGAACGAGGCTGCCTCCCCAAGGTCAGGGAAGGTATTTCTCGGACTTCCCCGAACAGGGAACACTTGTGATTGAAGAGAGCTGAGTGGAGTAGTCTCTCGTGCTCCCCCACGCACTGACAATCGTTCCGGAATACTGAGCGTGTGGAGGTTCCACCAACGGTCGTCAGGGCGTGGGTTCTAACGGAATGCCTAAGCTCGTCTCCCCTGAGGGTTTTCCTAATGTCTCTGTGCCAGGGAATGCTAGGTGTGATTGCAGGATATCCCAGTGAATGAGGCTGCCTCCCCAAGGTCAGGGAAGGTATTTCTCGGACTTCCCCGAACAGGAAAAACCTGTGAATGAAGAGAGCTCCGTGGAGTTGTCTCTCTAGCTCCCCCACGCACTGAGAATGGTTCCGGAATCCTGAGCGTGGGGAGGTTCCACCAACGGTCGGCAGCGATTGGGTTCTTACAGAATGCTTAAGCTAGTCTCCCCTGAGGGTTTTCCTAATGTCTCTTTGCCAGGGAATGCTAGGGGTGTTTGCAGTATGTCCCAGTGACAGAGGCTGCCTCCCCAAGTTCAGGGTAGTTTTTTCACGGACTTCCCCGTACATGGAACACTTGTGACTGAAGAGCGCTGCATGGAGTTGTCTCTCGAGCTATCCCACGCACTGACAATGGTTCCGGAATCCTGAGCGTGGGGAGGTTCCACCAACGGTTGGCACCGCCTGGGTTCTAACGGAATGCCAAAGCTCGTCTCCCCTGAGGGTTTTGCTAATGTCTCTGTGCCAGGGAATGCTAGGGCGGTTTGCAGGATATCCCAGTGACAGAGGCCGCCTCCCCAAGTCAGGGAAGTTATTTCTCGGGCTTCCCCGAACAGAGAACACATGTGACTGAAGAGAGCTGCGTGGAGTTTTCTCTCGAGCTCCCCTACGCACTGACAATGGTTCCGGAATCCTGAGCGTGGGGAGGTTCCACCAAAGGTCGGCAGCGCGTGGGTTCTAACGGAATGCCTAAGCTCGTCTCCCCTGAGTATTTTCCTAATATCTCTGTGCCAGGGAATGCTAGGGGGGTTTGCAGGATATCCCAGTGACAGAGGCTGCATCCCCAAGGTCAGGGAAGTTATTTCTCGGAATTCCCCGAACAGGGAACACCTGTGAATGAAGAGAGCTGCGTGGATTTGTCTCTCGAGCTCCCCCACGCACTGACAATGTTTCCGGAATCCTGAGCGTGGGGAAGTTCCACCAACGGTCGGCAGCGCGTGGGTTCTAACGGAATGCCTAAGCTCGTCTCTCCTGAGGATTTTCCTAATATTTCTGTTCCAGGGAATACTAGGGGGGTTTGCAGGATATCCCAGTGACAGAGGCTGCATCCCCAAGGTCAGGGAATGTATTTCTCGGACTTCCCCGAACATGGAACACCTGTGACTGAAGAGAGCTGCGTGGAGTTGTCTCTCGAACTCCCACAAGCACTGACAATGTTTCCGGAATCCTGAGCGTGGGGAGGTTCCACCAACGGTCGGCAGCGCGTGGGTTCTAACGGAATGCCTAAGCTCGTCTCCCCTGAGGGTTTTCCTAAATTCTCTGTGCCAGGGAATGCTAGGTGGGTTTGCAGGATATCCCAGTGACAGAGGCTGCATCCCCAAGGTCAGGGAAGTTATTTCTCGGAATTCCCCGAACAGGGAACACCTGTGACTGAAGAGAGCTGCGTGGATTTGTCTCTCGAGCTCCCCCACGCACTGACAATGTTTCCGGAATCCTGAGCGTGGGGAAGTTCCACCAACGGTCGGCAGCGCGTGGGTTCTAACGGAATGCCTAAGCTCGTCTCTCCTGAGGATTTTCCTAATATTTCTGTTCCAGGGAATACTAGGGGGGTTTGCAGGATATCCCAGTGACAGAGGCTGCATCCCCAAGGTCAGGGAATGTATTTCTCGGACTTCCCCGAACATGGAACATTTGTGACTGAAGAGAGCTGCGTGGAGTTGTCTCTCGAACTCCCACAAGCACTGACAATGTTTCCGGAATCCTGAGCGTGGGGAGGTTCCACCAACGGTCGGCAGCGCGTGGGTTCTAACGGAATGCCTAAGCTCGTCTCCCCTGAGGGTTTTCCTAAATTCTCTGTGCCAGGGAATGCTAGGGGTGTTTGCAAGATATCCCAGTGACAGAGGCTGCCTCCCCAAGGTCAGGGAAAGTATTTCTCGGACTTCCCCGAACAGGGAACACCTGTGACTAAAGAGAGCTGCGTGGAGTTTTCTCTCGGGGTCACCCAAGCACTAACAATTGTTCCGGAATCCTGAGCGTGTGGAGGTTCCACCAACGGTCGGCAGCGCGTGGGTTCTAACGGAATGCCTAAGCTCGTCTCCCCTGAGTATTTTCCTAATATCTCTGTGCCAGGGAATGCTAGGGGGGTTTGCAGGATATCCCAGTGACAGAGGCTGCCTCCCCAAGATCAGGGAAGTTATTTCTCGGACTTCCCCGAACATGGAACACCTGAGACTGAAGAGAGCTGCGTGGATTTGTCTCTCGAGCTCCCCCACGCACTGAAAATGGTTCCGGAATCCTGAGCGTGGGGAGGTTCCACCAACGGTCGGCAGCGCGTGGGTTCTAACGGAATGCCTAAGCTCGTCTCTCCTGATGGTTTTCCTAATGTCTCTGTGCCAGGGAATGCTAGGGGGGTTTGCATTATATCCCAGGGACAGAGGCTGCCTCCCCAAAGTCAGGGAAGTTATTTCTCGGACTTCCCCGAACTTGGAACACCTGTGACTGAAGAGAACTGCGTGGAGTTTTCTCTCGAGCTCCCACAAGCACTGACAATGGTTCCGGAATCCTGAGCGTGGGGAGGTTCCACCAACGGTCGGCAGCGCGTGGGTTCTAACGGAATGCCTAAGCTCGTCTCCCCTGAGGATTTTCCAAATGTCTCTGTGGCAGGGAATGCTAGGGGTGATTGCAGGATATCCCAGTGACCGAGACTGCCTCTGCAAGGTCAGGGAAGTTATTTCTCCGATTTCCCGGAAGAGGGAACTCCTGTGACTGAAAAGAACTGCGTGGAGTGGTCTCTCGAGCTCCCCCATGCACTGACAATGGTTCCGGAATCCTGAGCGTGGGGAGGTTCCACCAACGGTCGACAGCGCGTGGGTTCTAACCGAATGCCTAAGCTCGTCTCCCCTGAGGGTTTTCCTAATTTCTCTGTGGCAGGGAATGCTAGGGGGATTTGCAGAATATCCCAGTGGCAGAGGCTGCCTCCCCAAGGTCCGGGAAGTTATTTCTTGGACTTCCCCGAACAGGGAACACCTGTGACTGAAGAGAGAGGCATGGATTTGTCTCTCGAGCTCCCCCACGCACTGACAATGGTTCCGGAATCCTGAGCGTGGGGAGGTTCCACCAACGGTCGGCAGCGCGTGGCTACTAACGGAATGCCTAAGCTCGTCTCCCCTGAGGTTTTTCCTAATGTCTCTGTGCCGGGGAATGCTAGGGGTGATTGCAGGATATCCCAGTGTCCGAGGATGCCTCCGCAAGGTCAGGGAAGTTATTTCTCGGACTTCCCCGAACAGGGAACTCCTGTGACTGAAGAGAGCTGCGTGGAGTTGTCTCTCGAGCTCCCCCACGCACTGACATTGTTTCCGGAATCCTGAGCGTGGGGAGGTTCCACCAACGGTCGACAACGCGTGACTTCTAACTAAATGCCTAAGTTCGTCTCCCCTGAGCGTTTTCCTAATGTCTCTGTGCCAGGGAATGCTAGGGGTGATTGCAGGGTATCAGAGTGACCGAGGCTGCCTCCCCAATGTCAGGGAAGATATTTCTCGGACTTCCCATTACAGGGAACACCTGTGAATGAAGAGAACTGCGTGGAGTTGTCTCTCGAGCTCCCCCAAACACTGACAATGTTTCCGGAATCCTGAGCGTTGGGAGGTTCCACCAACGGTCGGCATCGCGTGGGTTCTAACGGAATGCCTAAGTTCATCTCCCCTGAGGTTTTTCCTAATGTCTCTGTGCCAGGGAATGCTAGGGGTGATTGCAGGTATCCCAGTGACCGAAGCTGCCTCCACAAGTTAAGGGAAGGTATTTCTCGGACTTCCCCGAACAGGGAACTACTGTGACTGAAGAGAGCTGCGTGGAGTTGTCTCTCGAACTCCCCCACGCACTGACAATGGTTCCGGAATCCTGAGCGTGTGGAGGTTCCACCAACGCTCGGCAGAACGTGGGTTCTAACGGAATGCCTAAGCTCGTCTCCCCTGAGGGTTTTCCTAAAGTCTCTGTGCCAGGGAATGCTAGGGGTGATTGCAGAATATCCCAGAGCCAGAGGTTGCCTCCACAAATTCAGGGAAGATAGTTCTCGGACTTATCCGAAAAGGGAACACCTGTGAATGAAGAGAGCTGTGTGGAGTTGTCTCTCGATCTCCCCCACGCAATGACAATGGTTCCGGAATCCTGAGCGTGGGGAGGTTCCTCCAACGATCGGCAGCGCGTGGATTCTAACGGAATACCTAAGCTTGTCTCCCCTGAGGATTTTCCTAATGTCTCTGTGCCAGGGAATGCTAGGGGTGATTGCAGGATATCCCTGTGACCGATGCTGTCTCCCCAAGTTCAGGGAAAGTATTCCTCGGACTTCCCCGAACTGGGAAAACCTGTGAATTAAGAGAGCTCGTGGAGTTGTCTCTCGAGCTCCCCCACGCACTAACAAAGTTTCCCGAAATCCTGAGCTTGGGGAGGTTCCACCAACGGTCGGCAGCACGTGTGTTCTAACGGAATGACTTAGCTCTTCTCCCCTGAGGGTTTTTTTAATATCTCTGTGCCAGGGAATGCTAGGGGTGATTGCAAGACATCCCAGTGACCGAGGATGCCTCCCCAAGTTCAGGGTATGTATTTCTCGGACTTCCCCGAATAGGAAAAACCTGTGACTGAAGAGAGCTGCGTGGAGTTGTCTCTCGAGATCCCCCACGCACTGACAATGTTTCCGGAATCCTGAGCATGGGGAGGTTCCACCAAAGTCGGTAGCGAGTGGCTTCTAACGGAATGCCTAAGCTCAACTCCCCTGAGGATTTTCCTAATGTCTCTGTGCAAGGGAATGCTAGGGGTGATTGCAGGATATCTCAGTGAACGAGGCTGAGTCCCCAACGTATGGGAAGGTATTTCTCGGACTTCCCCGAACAGGGAACTCAAGTGACTGAAGAGAGCTGCGTGGAGTTGTCTCTCGAGCTCCCCCACGCACTGACAATGGTTCCTGAATCATGAGCCTGGAGAGGTTACACCAACGGTCGTCAGCGCATGTGTTCAAACGGAATGCCTATGCTCGTCTCCCCTGAGGGTTTTCCTAATGTCTCTGTGCCAGGGAATGCTAGGGGTGACTGCAGGATATCCCAGTGTCAGAGGCTGACTCCCCAAGGTCAGGGAAGTTATTTCTCGGACTTCCCTGAACAGGGAACCCCTGTGACTGAAGAGAGCTGCGTGGTGTTGTCTCTCGAGCTCCCCCACGCACTGACAATGTTTCCGGAATCCTGAGCGTGGGGAGGTTCCACCAACGGTCGGCAGCGCGTGGGTACTAACGGAATGCCTAAGCTCGTCTCCCCTGAGGGTTTTTCTAATATCTCTGTGCCAGGGAATGCTAGGGATGATTGCAGGATATCCCAGTGTACTAGGCTGCCTCCCCAAGTTCGGGGAAGGTATTTCTCGGACGTCCCCGATCAGGGAACACCTGTGACTGAAGACAGCTTCGTGGAGTTGTCTCTCGAGCTCCCCCACGCACTGACAATGGTTCCGGAATCCTGAGCGTGGGGAGGTTCCACCAACGGTCGGCAGCGCGTGGGTACTAACGGAATGCCTAAGCTCGTCTCCCCTGAGGGTTTTTCTAATATCTCTGTGCCAGGGAATGCTAGGGGTGATTGCAGGATATCCCAGTGTACTAGGCTGCCTCCCCAAGTTCGGGGAAGGTATTTCTCGGACGTCCCCTAACAGGGAACACCTGTGACTGAAGAGAGCTTCGTGGAGTTGTCTCTCGATCTCCCCCACTCACTGACAATTGTTCCGGAATCCTGAGCGTGGGGAAGTTCCACCAACGCTCCCCAGCTCGTGGGATCTAACGGAATGCCTAAGTTCTTCTCCCTGAGGGTTTTCCTAATGTCTCTTTGCCAGGGAATGCTAGGGGTGATTGCAGGATATTCCAGTGACCGAGGCTGCCTCTCCAAATTCAGGGAATGTATTTCTCGGACTTCCCCGAACAGGGAACACTTGTGATTAAAGAGAGCTGATTCGAGTTTTCTCTCGATCTTCCCCACGCACTGAAAATGATTCCGGAATACTGAGCGTTTGGAGGTTCCACCAACGGTCGGCAGCGCGTGGGTTCTAACGGAATGCCTAAGCTCGTCTCCCCTGAGGATTTTCCTAATGTCTCTGTGCCAGGGAATGCTAGGGGTGATTGCAGGATATCCCAGTGACCGAGGCTGCTTCCCCAAGGAAATGAAGTTATTTCTCGGTCTTCCCGGAACAGGGAACACCTGTGACTGAAGAGAGCTGCGTGGAGTTGTGTCTCGAGTTACCCCACTCTCTGAAAATTTTTCTAGAATCCTGAGCGTGTGTAGGTTCCACCAACTGTCGGCAGCGCTTGGGCTATTACGGAATGCCTAAGCTCGTCTCCCCTGAGTGTTTTCCTAATGTCTCTGTGCCAGGGAATGCTAGACGTGATTGCAGGATATCCCAGTGACCGAGGCTGCCTCCCCAAGTTCAGGGAAGGTATTTCCCGGACTTCCCCGAACAGGGCACACCTGTGACTGAAGAGAGCTGCGTAGAGTTGTCTCTCGAGCTCCCCCACGCACTGACAATGGTTCCGGAATCCTGAGCGTGGGGAGGTTCCACCAACGGTCGGCAGCGCGTGGGTTCTAACGGAATGCATAAGCTCGTCTCCCCTGAGGTTTTTCCTAATATCTCTGTGCCAGGGAATGCTAGGGGTGACTGCAGGATATCCCAGTGACCGAAACTGCCTCCCCATGTTCAGGGAAGGTATTTCTCGGACTTCCCCGAACAGGGAACTCAGGTGACTGAAGAGAGCTTCGTGGAGTTGTCTCTCGTGCTCCCCCACGTACTGACAATTTTTCCGGAATCATGAGCATGGGGAGGTTCCACCAACGGTCGGCAGCGCGTGGGTTCTAACGGAATGCCTAAGCTCGTCTCCCCTGAGGGTTTTCCTAATGTCTCTGTGCCAGGGAATGCTAGGGGTGATTGCAGGATATCCCAGTGACCGTGGCTGCCTCCACAAGTTCATGGAAGTTATTTCTCGGACTTTCCCGAACAGGGAACACCTGTGAGTGAAGAGAGATGCGTGGAGTTGTCTCTCGAGCTCCCCCACGCACTGACAATGGTTCCGGAATCCTGAGCGTGGGGAGGTTCCACCAACGGTCGGCAACGCGTGGGTTCTAACGGAATGCCTAAGCTCTTCTCCCCTGAGGTTTTTCCTAATGTCTCTGTGCCAGGGAACGCTAGGGGTGATTGCAGGTTATCAGAGTGACCGAGACTGCCTCCCCAATGTCAGGGAAGATATTTCTCGGACTTCCCAATACAGGGAACACCTGTGACTAAAGAGAACTGCGTGGAGTTGTCTCTCGAGCGCCCCCACGCACTGACAATGGTTCTTGAATCCTGAGCGTGGGGAGGTTCCACCAACGGTCGGCATCGCGTGGGTTCTAACGGAATGCCTAAGCTCGTCTCCCCTGAGGGTTTTCCTAATGTCTCTGTGCCAGGGAATGCTAGGGGTGATTGCAGGATATCCCAGAGACCGAAGCTGCCTCCCCAAGTTAAGGGAAGTTATTTCTCGGACTTCCCCGAACAGGGAACTACTGTGACTGAAGAGAGCTGCGTGTAGTTGTCTCTCGATCCCCCCCACGCACTGACAATGGTTCCGGAATCCTGAGCGTGGGGAGGTTCCACCAACGGTCGGCAGCGCGTGGGTTCTAACGGAATGCATAAGCTCGTCTCCCCTGAGGGTTTTCCTAATATCTCTGTGCCAGGGAATGCTAGGGGTGATTGCAGGATATCCCAGTGAACGAGGCTGCCTCCCCAAGGTCAGGGAAGGTATTTCTCGGACTTCCCCGAACAGGGAACACTTGTGATTGAAGAGAGCTGAGTGGAGTAGTCTCTCGTGCTCCCCCACGCACTGACAATCGTTCCGGAATACTGAGCGTGTGGAGGTTCCACCAACGGTCGTCAGGGCGTGGGTTCTAACGGAATGCCTAAGCTCGTCTCCCCTGAGGGTTTTCCTAATATCTCTGTGCCAGGGAATGCTAGGTGTGATTGCAGGATATCCCAGTGAATGAGGCTGCCTCCCCAAGGTCAGGGAAGGTATTTCTCGGACTTCCCCGAACAGGAAAAACCTGTGAATGAAAAGAGCTCCGTGGAGTTGTCTCTCTAGCTCCCCCACGCACTGAGAATGGTTCCGGAATCCTGAGCGTGGGGAGGTTCCACCAACGGTCGGCAGTGCGTTGGTTCAAACGGAATGCATAAGCTCGTCTCCCCTGAGGCTTTTCCTAATTTCTCTGAGTCAGGGAATGCTAGGGGTGATTGCAGGATATCCTAGTGACAGAGGCTGCCTCCCCAAGGTCAGGGAAGTTATTTCTCCGACTTCCCCGAACAGGGAACACCTGTGACTGAAGAGAGCTGCGTGGAGTTTTCTTTAGGGCTCCCCCACGCACTGACAATGGTTCCGGAATTCTGAGCGTGTGGAGGTTCCACCAACGGTCGACAGCGCGTGGGTTGTTACGGAATGCCTAAGCACGTCTCCCCTGAGGTTTTTCCTAATATCTCTGTGCCAGGGAATGCTAGGGGTGATTGCAGGATATCTCAGTGAATGAGGCTGCCTCCCCAAGTTCAGGGAAGTTATTTCTCGGACTTCCCCGAACAGAGAACTCAGGTGACTGAAGAGAGCTGCTTGGAGTTGTCTCTCGAGCTCCCCCACACACTGACAATGGTTTCGGAATCCTGAGCGTGGGGAGGTTCCACCAACGGTCTTCAGCGCGTGGGTTCTACCGGAATGCCTAAGCTCGTCTCCCCTGAGTTTCTTCCTAATATCTCTGTGCCAGGGAATGCTAGGGGTGATTGCAGGATATCCCAGTGACCGAGGGTGCCTCCCCAAGATCAGGAAAGATATTTCTCAGACGTCCCCGATCAGGGAACACCTGTGACTGAAGAGAGCTTCGTGGAGTTGTCTCTCGATCTCCCCCACGCACTGACAATTGTTTCGGAATCCTGAGCGTGGGGAGGTTCCACCAACGGTCTTCAGCGCGTGGGTTCTACCGGAATGCCTAAGCTCGTCTCCCCTGAGTTTCTTCCTAATATCTCTGTGCCAGGGAATCCTAGGGGTGATTGCAGGATATCCCAGAGCCCGAGGTTGCCTCCACAAATTCAGGGAAGATATTTCTCGGACTTCCCCGAACTGGGAACACCTGTGACTGAAGAGAGCTGCGTGGAGTTGTCTCTCGAGCTCCCCCACGCACTGAAAATGGTTCCGGAATCCTGAGCGTGGGGTGGTTCCACCAACGGTCGGCAGCGTGTGGCTTCTAACGATAATGCTAAACTCGTCTCCCCTGAGGGTTTTCCTAATGTCTCTGTGCCAGGGAATGCTAGGGGTGATTTCAGGATATCCCAGTGACCGAGGCTGCCTCCCCATGTTCAGGGAAGATATTTATCGGACTTCCCCGAACAGGAAACACCTGTGACTGAAGAGAGCTGGCTGGAGTTGTCTCTCGAGCTCCCCCAACCTCTGACAATGGTTCCGGAATCCTGAGCGTGGGGAGGTTCCACCAACGGTCGGCACCGCGTGGGTTCAAATGGAATGCCTAAGCTTGTCTCCCCTGAGTGTTTTTCTAATGTCTCTGTGCCAGGGAATGCTAGGGGTGATTGCAGGATATCCCAGTGTCCGAGGATGCCTCCGCAAGTCAGGGAAGGTATTTCTCGGAGTTCCCCGAACAGGGAACTCCAGTGACTGAAGAGAGCTGCGTGGAGTTGTCTATCGAGCTCCCCCACGCACTGACAATGGTTCTGGAATCCTGAGCGTGGGGAGGTTCCACCAACGTTCGGCAGCGCGTGGCTTCAAACGAAATGCCTAAGCTCGTCTCCCCTGAGGTTTTTCCTAATGTCTCTGTGCCAGGGAATGCTAGGGGTGATTGCAGGTTATCAGAGTGACCGAGACTTCCTCCCCAATGTCAGGGAAGATATTTCTCGGACTTCCCAATACAGGGAACACCTGTGACTGAAGAGAACTGCGTGGAGTTGTCTCTCGAGCGCCCCCAAGCACTGACAATGGTTCCGGAATCCTGAGCGTGGGGAGGTTCCACCAACGGTCGGCATCGCGTGGGTTCTAACGGAATGCCTAAGCTCGTCTCCCCTGAGGGTTTTCCTAATGTCTCTGTGCCAGGGAATGCTAGGGGTGATTGCAGGATATCCCAGTGACCGAAGCTGCCTCCCCAAGTTAAGGGAAGTTATTTCTCGGACTTCCCCGAACAGGGAACTACTGTGACTGAAGAGAGCTGCGTGTAGTTGTCTCTCGATCCCCCCCACGCACTGACAATGGTTCCGGAATCCTGAGCGTGGGGAGGTTCCACCAACCGTCGGCAGCGTGTGGGTTCTAACGGAATGCCTAAGCTCGTCTCCCCTGAATTTTTTCCTAATGTCTCTTTGCCAGGGAATGCTAGGGGTGATTGCAGGATATCCCAGTGAACGAGGCTGCCTCCCCAAGGTCAGGGAAGGTATTTTTCGGACTTCCCCGAACAGGGAACACTTGTGATTGAAGAGAGCTGAGTGGAGTAGTCTCTCGTGCTCCCCCACGCACTGACAATCGTTCCGGAATACTGAGCGTGTGGAGGTTCCACCAACGGTCGTCAGGGCGTGGGTTCTAACGGAATGCCTAAGCTCGTCTCCCCTGAGGGTTTTCCTAATGTCTCTGTGCCAGGGAATGCTAGGGGTGATTGCAGGATATCCCAGTGACCGAGGCTGCCTCCCCATGTTCAGGGAAGATATTTATCGGACTTCCTCGAACAGGAAACACCTGTGACTGAAGAGAGCTGCGTGGAGTTGTCTCTCGAGCTCCCCCAACCACTGACAATGTTTCCGGAATCCTGAGCGTGGGGAGGTTCCACCAACGGTCGGCAGCGCGTGGGTTCAAATGGAATGCCTAAGCTCGTCTCCCCTGAGGGTTTTCCTAATATCTCTGTGCCAGGGAATGCTAGGGGTGATTGCAGGATATCCCAGTGACCGAAACTGCCTCCCCAAGTTCAGGGAAGTTATTTCTCGGACTTCCCCGAACAGGGAACTCAGGTGACTAAAGCGAGCTGCTTGGAGTTGTCTCTCGTGCTCCCCCACGTACTGACAATTTTTCCGGAATCATGAGCATGGGGAGTTTCCACCAACGGTCGGCAGCGCGTGGGTTATAACGGAATGTCTTAGCTCGTCTCCCCTGAGGGTTTTTCTAATATCTCTGTGCCAGGGAATGCTAGGGGTGATTACAGGATATCCGAGTGACCGAGGCTGAGTCCTCAAGGTCAGAGAAGTTATTTCTCGGAATTCCCTGGACATGGAACTCCTGTGACTGAAGGGAGCTGCGTGGAGTTGTCCCTCGAGATCCCCCACGCACTGACAATGGTTCCTGAATCCTGAGCGTGGGGAGGTTCCACCAACGGTCGGCATCGCGTGGGTTCTAACGGAATGCCTAAGCTCGTCTCCCCTGAGGGTTTTCCTAATGTCTCTGTGCCAGGGAATGCTAGGGGTGAAGCAGGATATCCCAGTGAATGAGGCTGCCTCCCCAAGGTCAGGGAAGTTATTTCTCGGACTTCCCCGAACAGAGAACTCAGGTGACTGAAGAGAGCTGCGTGGAGTTGTCTCTCGAGCTCCCCCACGCACTGGTAATTTTTCCAGAATCCTGAGGGTGGTGAGGTTCCACCAACTGTCGGGAGCGCGTGGGTTCAAACGAAATGCCTAGTCTCGTCTCCCCTGAGGGTTTTCCTAATGTCTCTGTGCCAGGGAATGCTAGGGGTGATTGCAGGATATCCCAGTGACCGAGGCTGCCTCCCCATGTTCAGGGAAGATATTTATCGGACTTCCCCGAACAGGAAACACCTGTGACTGAAGAGAGCTGCGTGGAGTTGTCTCTCGAGCTCCCCCAACCACTGACAATGTTTCCGGAATCCTGAGCGTGGGGAGGTTCCACCAACGGTCGGCAGCGCGTGGGTTCAAATGGAATGCCTAAGCTCGTCTCCCCTGAGGGTTTTCCTAATATCTCTGTGCCAGGGAATGCTAGGGGTGATTGCAGGATATCCCAGTGACCGAAACTGCCTCCCCAAGTTCAGGGAAGGTATTTCTCGGACTTCCCCGAACAGGGAACTCAGGTGACTAAAGCGAGCTGCTTGGAGTTGTCTCTCGTGCTCCCCCACGTACTGACAATTTTTCCGGAATCATGAGCATGGGGAGTTTCCACCAACGGTCGGCAGCGCGTGGGTTATAACGGAATGTCTTAGCTCGTCTCCCCTGAGGGTTTTTCTAATATCTCTGTGCCAGGGAATGCTAGGGGTGATTACAGGATATCCGAGTGACCGAGGCTGAGTCCTCAAGGTCAGAGAAGTTATTTCTCGGAATTCCCTGGACATGGAACTCCTGTGACTGAAGGGAGCTGCGTGGAGTTGTCCCTCGAGATCCCCCACGCACTTACAATGGTTCCGGAATCCTGAGCGTGGGGAGGTTCCACCAACGGTCGGCATCGCGTGGGTTCTAACGGAATGCCTAAGCTCGTCTCCCCTGAGGGTTTTCCTAATGTCTCTGTGCCAGGGAATGCTAGGGGTGAAGCAGGATATCCCAGTGAATGAGGCTGCCTCCCCAAGGTCAGGGAAGTTATTTCTCGGACTTCCCCGAACAGAGAACTCAGGTGACTGAAGAGAGCTGCGTGGAGTTGTCTCTCGAGCTCCCCCACGCACTGGTAATTGTTCCAGAATCCTGAGGGTGGTGAGGTTCCACCAACTGTCGGGAGCGCGTGGGTTCAAACGGAATGCCTAGTCTCGTCTCCCCTGAGGGTTTTCCTAATGTCTCTGTGCCAGGGAATGCTAGGGGTGATTGCAGGTTATCCGAGTGACCGAGGCTGCCTCCCCAAGGTCAGGGAAGATATTTCCCGGCCTTCCCATAACAGGGACACCTTTGACTGAAGAGAGCTTCGTGGAGTTGTCTCTCGAGCTCCCCACGCACGGACAATGGTTCTGGAATCCTGAGCGTAGGGAGGTCCCACCAACGATCGACAGCGCGTGGCTTCTAACGGAATGCCTAAGCTCGTCTCCCCTGAGGTTTTTCCTAATGTCTCTGTGCCAGGGAATGCTAGGGGTGATTGCAGGATATCCCAGTGACCGAGGCTGAGTCCTCAAGGTCAGAGAATTTATTTCTCGGAATTCCCTGGACATGGAACTCCTGTGACTGAAGAGAGCTGCGTGGAGTTGTCTCTCGAGATCCCCCACGCACTGACAATTTTTCCGGAATCCTGAGCGTGGGGAGGTTCCACCAACGTTCGGCATCGCGTGTGTTCTAACGGAATGCTTAAGCTCGTCTCCCCTGAGTGTTTTCCTAATGTCTCTGTGCCAGGGAATGCTAGGGGTGATTGCAGGATATCCCAGTGACAGAGGCTGCCTCCCCAAGGTCAGGGAAGGTATTTCTCGGACTTCCCCTAACAGGGAACTCAGGTGACTGAAGAGAGATGCGTGGAATTGTTTCTCGAACTCCCCAACGCACTGACAATGTTTCCGGATTCCTGAGCGTGGGGAGGTTCCACCAGCGGTCGGTAGCGCGTGGGTTCTAACGGAATGCCTAAGCTCGTCTCCCCTGAGGCTTTTCCTAATTTCTCTGTGTCAGGGAATGCTAGGGGTGATTGCAGGACATCCTAGTGACCGAGGCTGCCTCCCCAAGGTCAGGGAAGTTTTTTCTCGGGCTTCCCCGAACAGGGAACACCTGTGACTGAAGAGAGCTGCGTGGAGTTTTCTTTAGGGCTCCCCCACGCACTGACGATGGTTCCGGAATTCTGAGCGTGTGGAGGTTCCACCAACGGTCGACAGCGCGTGGTTTGTTACGGAATGCCTAAGCACGTCTCCCCTGAGGGTTTTCCTAATATATCTGTGCCAGGGAATGCTAGGGGTGATTGCAGGATATCCCAGTGACTGAGGCTGCATCCCCATGGCCAGGGAAGTTTTTTCTCAGACTTCCCCGAACAGGGAACACCTGTGACTGAAGAGAGCTGCGTGGAGTTGTCTGTCGGGATCCCCAACATACTGACAATGGTTCTGGAATCCTGAGCGTGGGGAGTTTCCACAAACGGTCGGCAGCGCGTGGGTTCTAACGGAATGCCTAAACTCGTCTCCCCTGAGGTTTTTCCTAATGTCTCTGTACCAGGGAATGCTTGGGGTGATTGCAGGATATCCCAGTGCCCGAGGCTGCCACCCCAATTTCAGAGAATGTATTTCTCGGACTTCCCCGAACAGAGAACTCCTGTGATGAAGAGAGCTGCGTGGAGTTGTCTCTCGAGCTCCCCCACGCACTGACACTTTTTCCGGAATCCTGAGCGTTGGGAGGTTCCACCAACGGTCGGCAGCGCGTGGGTTCATACAGAATGCCAAAGCTCGCCTCCCCTGAGGGTTTTCCTAATGTCTCTGTGCCAGGGAATGCTAGGGGATTTTGCAAGATATCCCAGTGACAGAAGCTGCCTCCCTAAGTTCAGGGAAGGTATTTCTCGGACATCCCAGAACAGGGAACTCCTGTGAATGAAGAGAACTGCGTGGAGTTGTCTCTCGAGCTCCTCCACGCACTGACAATGGTTCCGGAATCCTGAGCGTGGGAGGTTCCACCAACGGTCGGCAGCGCTTGGGTTCTAACGGAATGCCTAAGCTCATCTCCCCTGAGGGTTTTCCTAATGTCTCTGTCCCAGGGAATTCTAGGGGTGATTGCAGGATATCCCAGTGACCGAGGCAGCCTCCCCAAGGTCAGGGAAGGTATTTCTCGGACTTCCCCGAACAGGAAACACCTGTGACTGAAGAGAGCTTCGTGAAGTCGTCTATTGAGCTTCCCCACGCACTGACCACGGTCTCGGAATACTGAGGGTGGGGAGGTTCCACCAACGGTCAGCAGCTCGTCGGTTCAAATGGAATGCCTAAGCTCGTCTCCCCTGAGGGTTTTTCTAATTTCTCTGTGCCAGGGAATGCTATGGGGCTTTGCAGGATATCTCAGTGACTGAGGCTGCCTCCCAAAATCAGGGAAGGTATTTTTTGGACTTCCCCAAACAGGGAAATCCTGTGAATGAAGAGAACTGCGTGGAGTTGTCTCTCGAGCTCCCCCACGCACTGACAATGGTTCCGGAATCCTGAGGGTGTGGAGGTTCCACCAAAGGTCGGCAGCGCGTGGGTTCTAACGGAATGCCTAAGCTCGTCTCCCCTGAGGATTTTCCTAATGTCTCTGTACCAGGGAATGCCAGGGGGGTTTCAGGATATCCAAGTTACTGAGGATGCCTCCCCATGGCCAGGGAAGTTATTTCTCGGACTTCCCCGAACAGGAAACACCTGTGACTGAAGAGAGCTTCGTGAAATCGTCTATCGAGCTCCCCCACGCTCTGACCACGGTCTCGGAATACTGAGGGTGGGGAGGTTCCACCAACGGTCAGCAGCTCGTCGGTTCAAACGGAATGCCTAAGCTCGTCTCCCCTGAAATTTTTCCTAATGTCTCTGTGCCAGGGAATTCTAGGGGTGATTGCAGGATATCCCAGTGACCGAGGCTGCCTCGCCAAGTTCAGGGAAATTATTTCTCGGACTTCCCCGAACAGGGAAAACCTGTGACTGAAGAGAGCTGCGTGGAGTTGTCTCTCGAGCTCCCCCACGCAATGACAATGATTCTGGAATCCTGAGCGTGGGGAGGTTCCACCAACGGTCGGCAGTGCTTGGGTTCTAACGGAATGCCTAAGCTCGTCTCCCCTTAGGATTGTACAAATTTCTCTGTGCCAGGGAATGCTAGGGGTGATTGCAGGATATCCCAGTGACCGAGGATGCCACCCCAAGTTCAGGGAAAATATTTCTCGGACTTCCCCAAACAGGGAACTCCTGTGAATGAAGAGAGCTGCGTGGAGTTGTCTCTCGAGCTCCCCCACGCACTGACAATGGTTCCGGAATCCTGAGCGTGGGGAGGTTCCACCAACGGTCGGCAGCGCGTGGGTTCTAACGGAATGCCTATGCTCGTCTCCCCTGAGTGTTTTCTTATTTCTCTGTGCCAGGGAATGCTAGGGGTGATTGCAGGATATCCCAGTGACCGAGGCAGCCTCCCCAAGGCCAGTGAAGTTATTTCCTGGAGTTCCCCGAACAGGGAACACCTGTGACTGAAGAGAGCTGCGTGGAGTTGTCTCTCGGGCTCCCCCAGGCTCTGAAAATGGTTCCGGAATCCTGAGCGATGGTAGGATCCACCAAAGGTCGGCAGCACGTGGGTTCTAAAGGAATGCCTATGCTCGTCTCCCCTGAGGGTTTTCCTAGTGTCTCTGTGCCAGGGAATGTAAGGGGTGTTTGCAGGATATCCCAGTGACCGAGGCAGCCTCCCCAAGGTCAGGGAAGGTATTTCTCGGACTTCCCCGAACAGGAAACACCTGTGACTGAAGAGAGCTTCGTGAAGTCGTCTATCGATCTCCCCAACGCACTGAACATGGTCTCGGAATCCTGAGGGTGGGGAGGTTCCACCAACGGTCAGCAGCGCGTGGGATCTAACGGAATGCCTAAGCTCGTCTCCCCTGAGTGTTTTCCTAATATCTCTGTGCCAGGGAATGCTAGGGGTGTTTGCAGGATATCCCAGTGACCGAGGCTGCCTCCCCAAGGCCAGGGAAGATATTTCCCGGACTTCCCCGAACAGGGAACACCTGTGACTGAAGAGAGCTTCGTGGAGTTGTCTCACGAGCTCCCGCACGCACTGACAATGGTTCCAGTATCTTGAGAGTGGGGAGGTTCCACCAACGGTCGGCAGCGCGTGAGTTCTAACGGAATGCCTAAGCTCGTCCCCCTGAGTTTTTTCCTAATGTCTCTGTGCCAGGGAATGCTAGGTGTGATTGCAGGATATCCCAGTGACCGAGGCTGTTTCCCCAAGTTCAGGGAAGTTATTTCTCGGACTTCCCCGAACAGGGAACACCTGTGACTGAAGAGAGCTCCGTGCAGTTGTCTCTCGATCTCCCCAAAGCACTGACAATGGTTCCGGAATCCTGAGCGAGGGAAGGTTCCACCAACGGTCGGCAGCGCGTGGGTTCTAACGGAATGCCTAAGCTCGTCTCCCCTGAGGGTTTTCCTAATGTCTCTGTGCCAGGGAATGCTAGGGGGAATTGCAGGATATCCCAGTGACCGAGGCAGCCTCCCCAAGTTCAGGGAAGGTATTTCTCGGACTTCCCAGGTCAGGAAACACCTGTGAATGAAGTGAGCTGCGTTGAGTTGTCTCTCGAGCTCCCTCACGCACTGACAATGGTTCCGGAATTCTTAGCGTGGGGAGGTTCCACCAAAGGTCGGCAGTGCATGGGTTCCAACGGAATGCCTAAGCTCGTTTCCCCAGAGGTTTTTCCTAATGTCTCTGTGCCAGGGAATCCTAGGGGTGATTGCAGGATATCCCCGTGACTGAGGCAGCCACCCCAAGTTCAGGAAAGCTATTTCTCGGACTTCCCCTAACAGGGAACTCCTGTGAATGAAGAGAGCTGCGTGGAGATGTCTCTCGAGCTCCCCCACGCACTGACAGTGGTTCCGGAATCCTGAGTGTGGGGAGGTGCCACCAAAGGTCGGCAGCGCGTGGGTTCTAACGGAATGCCTAAAGTCTTCTCCCCTGAGGGTTTTTCTAATATCTCTGTGCCAGGGAATGCTAGGGGTTTTGCAGGAAATCCCAGTGACAGAGGCTGCCTCCCCATGTTCAGGGAAGGTATTTCTCGGACTTCCACGAACAGGGAACACCTGTGATTGAAGAGAGCTGCGTGGAGTTGTCTACCGAGCTCCCCCACGCACTGACAATGATTCCGGAATCCTGAGCGTGGGGAGGTTCCACCAACGGTCGGCAGCGCGTGGGTTCTAACGGAATGCCTAAGCTCATATCCCTTGAGGATTTTCCTAATGTCTCTGTGCCAGGGTATGCTTGGGATGATTGCAGGATTTCCCAGAGACCGAGGCTGCCTTCCCAAGGTAAGGGAAGATATTTCTAGGACTTCCCCAAACAGGGAACACCTGTGACTGAAGAGAGCTGCGTGGAGATGTCTCTCGAGCTCCCCCACGCACTGACAATGGTTCCGGTATCCTGAGCGTGGGGAGGTTCCACCAAAGTTCGGCAGCGCGTGGGTTCAAACGAAATGCCTAAGCTCGTCTCCCCTGACGGTTTTCCTAATGTCTCTGTGCCCGGGAATGCCAGGGGTGATTGCAGGATATCCCAGTGACTGAGGCTGCCTCCTCATGATCAGGGAATGTATTACTCGGACTTCCCCGAACAGGGAACACCTGTGACTGAAGAGAGCTGCGTGGAGTTGTCTCTCGAGCTCCCCCACGCACTGACAATGGTTCCGTAATCCTGAGCGTGGGGAGGTTCCACCAACGGTCGGCAGCGCGTGGGTTCTTACGGAATACCAAAGCTCGTCTCCCATGAGGGTTTTCCTAATATCTCTTTGCCAGGGAATGCTAGCGGTGATTGCAGTATATCCCAGTGACCGAGTCTGACTCCCCAAGGTCAGGGAAGTTATTTCTCGGACTTCACCGAACAGGTACCACCTGTTACTGAAGAGAGCTGTGTGGAGTTGTCTCTCGAGCTCTCCCACTCACTGACAATGGTTCCGGAATCGTGAGCTTGGGGAGTTTCCACCAACGGTCGGCAGCGCGTGGGTTCGAACGTAATGCCTAAGCTCGTCTCCCCTGAGGGTTTTCCTAATATCTCTCTGCCCGGGAATGCTAGAGGTGATTGCAGGATATCCCAGTGACGGAGGCTGTTTCCCCAAGGTCAGGGAAGTTATTTCTCGGACTTCCCCGAACAGGGAACACCTGTGATAGAAGAGAGCTCAGTGCAGTTGTCTCTCGATCTCCCCCAAGCACTGACAATTGTTCCGGAATCCTGAGCGTGGGGAGATTCCACCAACGGTCGGCAGCGCGTGGGTTCTAACGGAATGCCTAAGCTCGTCTCCCCTGAGGGTTTTCCTACTGTCTCTGTGCCAGGGAATGCTAGGGGGGATTGCAGGATATGCCAGTGACCGAGGCAGCCTCCCCATGTTTAGGGAAGGTATTTCTCGGACTTCCACGAACAGGAAACACCTGTGAATGAAGAGAGCTGCGTTGAGTTGTCTCTCGAGCTCCCTCACGCAATGACAATGATTCCGGAATTCTTAGCGTGGGGAGGTTCCACCAAAGGTTGGCAGTGCATGGGTTCTAACGGAATGCCTAAGCTCATTTCCCCTGAGGGTTTTCCTAATGTCTCTGTGCCAGGGAATCCTAGGGGTGATTGCAGGATATCCCCGTGACTGAGGCAGCCTCCCCAAGGTCAGGAAAGCTATTTCTCGGACTTCCCCGAACAGGGAACTCCTTTGAATGAAGAGAGCTGCGTGGAGTTGTCTCTCGAGCTCCCCCACGCACTGACAATTGTTCCGGAATCCTGAGCGTGGGGAGGTTTCACCAACGGTCGGCAGCGCGTTGGTTCTAACGGAATGCATATGCTCGCTCCCCTGAGGGTTTTCCTAATATCTCTGTGCCAGGGAATGCTAGGGGGTTTTGCAGGATATCCCAGTGACAGAGGCTGCCTCCCCAAGTTCAGGGAAGGTATTTCCCGGACTTCCCCGATCTGGGAACTCCTGTGAATGAAGAGAGCTGCGTGGAGATGTCTCTCGAGCTCCCCCACGCACTGAAAGTGGTTCCGGAATCCTGAACGTGGGGAGGTACCTCCAACGGTCGGCAGAGCGTGGGTTCAAACGGAATGCCTAAGCTCGTCTCCCCTGAGTGTTTTCCTAAATTCTCTGTGCCAGGGAACGATAGGGGGGTTTACAGGATATCCCAGTGACCAAGGCTGCCTACCCAAGCTCAGGGAAGTTATTTCTAGGACTTCCAGGAACAGGGAACACCTGTGACTGAAGAGAGCTGCGTGGAGTTGTCTCTCGTGCTCCCCTATGCACTGACAATTCTTCCGGAATCCTGAGCGTGGGGAGGTTCCAACAACGGTCGGCAGCGCGTGGGTTCTAACGGAATGCCTAAGCTCGTCTCCCCTGCGGGTTTTCCTAATTTCTCTGTGCCAGGGAATGCTAGCGTTGATTGCAGGATATCTCAGTGACCGAGGCTGCTTCCCCATGTTCAGGGAAGGTATTTCTCGGACTTCCCCGAACAGGGAAAACCTGTGACTGAAGAGAGCTGCGTGGAGTTGTCTCCCGAGCTCCCCCACGCACTGACAATGATTCCGGAATCCTGAGCGTGGGGAGGTTCCACCAACTGTCGGCAGCGCGTGGGTTCTAACGTAATGCCTAAGCTCATCTCCCCTGAGGTTTTTCCTAATATCTCAGTGCCAGGGAATGCTTGGGGTGATTGCAGGATACCCAGTGACCGAGGCTGCCTCCCCAAGGTCAGGGAAGTTAATTCTCGTACTTTCCCGAACAGGGAACATCTGTAACTGAAGAGAGCTGCGTGGAGTTGTCTCTCGAGCTCCCCCATGCACTGACAATTGTTCCGGAATCCTGAGCGTGGGGAGGTTCCACCAACGGTCGGCAGCGCGTGGGTTCAAACGGAATTCCTAAGCTTGTCTCCCCTGAGTGTTTTCCAAATATCTCTGTGCCAGGGAATGCTAGGGGGGTTTGCAGGATATCCCAGTGACCGAGGCTGCCTCCCCAAGGCCAGGGAAGATATTTCTCAGACTTCCCCGAAAAGGGAACACCTGTGACTGAAGAGAGCTTCGTGGAGTTGTCTCACGAGCTCGCGCACGCACTGACAATTGTTCCAGAATATTGAGAGTGGGGAGGTTACACCAACGGTCGGTAGCGCGTGGGTTCTAACGGAATGCCTAAGCTCGTCATCCTGAGTTTTTTCCTAATGTCTCTGTGCCAGGGAATGCTAGGACTGATTGCAGGGTATCCCAGTGACCGAGGCTGCCTCCCCAAGATCAGGGAAGTTATTTCTCGGACTACCACATACAGGGAACACCTGTGACTGAAGAGAGCTGCGTGGAGTTGTCTCTCGAGCTCCCCCACGCACTGTCAATGTTTCCGGGATCCTGAGCGTGGGGAGGTGCCACCAACGGTCGGCAGCGCGTGGGTTCTCACGGAATGCCTAAAGTCTTCTCCCCTGAGGGTTTTACTAATATCTCTGTGCCAGGGAATGCTAGGGTGGTTTGCAGGAAATCCCAGTGACAGAGGCTGCCTCCCCATGTACAGCGAAGGTATTTCTCGGACTTCAACGAACAGGGAACACCTGTGATTGAAGAGAGCTGCGTGGAGTTGTCTCTCTAGCTCCCCCACGCACTGACAATGTTTCCGGAATCTTGAGTGTGGGGAGGTTCCACCAACGGTCTTCAGCGCGTGGGTTCTAAAGGAATGCCTAAGCTCATCTCCCCTGAGGATTTTCCTAATGTCTCTGTGCCAGGGAATGCTAGGGTTGACTGCAGGATATCCCAGTGACCGAGGCGGCCTCCCCAAGTTCAGGGAAGGTATTTCTCGGACTTCCCCGAACAGAGAACTCCTGTGAATGAAGAGAGCTTCGTGGATTTGTCTCTCGATCTCCCCCACGCACTGAAAATGTTTCCGGAATCCTGAGCGTGGGGAGGTACCACCAACGGTCGGCAGCGTGTGGGTTCTAACGGAATGCCTAAGCTCGTCTCCCCTGAGCATTTTCCTAATGTCTCTGTGCCAGGGAATGCTAGGGGTGTTTGCAGGATATCTCAGTGACCGAGGCTGCCTCCCCATGGTCAGGGAAGGTATTTCTTGAACTTCCCCGAACAGGAAACACCTGTGACTGAAGAGAGCTTGGTGGAGTTGTCTCT
This sequence comes from Vicugna pacos, assembly GCF_048564905.1. NCBI lineage: Eukaryota > Metazoa > Chordata > Mammalia > Artiodactyla > Camelidae > Vicugna > Vicugna pacos. The sequence goes on along the minus strand of NW_027328721.1, from coordinate 44,786,971 downwards.
CGAGCTCCCCCACGCACTGACAATGGTTCCGCAATCCTGATCGTGGGGAGGTTCCACCAACGGTCGGCAGCGCGTGGGTTCTTACGGAATGCCAAAGCTCGTCTCCCCTGAGGGTTTTCCTAATGTCTCTGTGCCAGGGAATGCTAGGGGCGTTTGCAGGATATCCCAGTGACAGAGTCTGCCTCCCCAAGTTCAGGGAATATTTTTCTCGGACTTCCCCGAACAGGGAACACCTGTGAATGAAGAGAGCTGCGTGGAGTTGTCTCTCGAGCTCCCTCACACACTGACAATGGTTCCGGAATTCTTAGCGTGGGGAGGTTCCACCAACGGTCGGCAGCGCATGGGTTCTAACTGAATGCCTAAGCTCGTCTCCCCTGAGGGTTTTCCTAATGTCTCTGTGCCAGGGAATGCTAGGGGGTTTTGCAGGTTATCCCAGTGACCGAGGCTGACTCCCCAATGTCAGGGAAGGTATTTCTCGGACTTCCCCGAACAGGGAACACCTGTGACTGAAGAGAGCTCCGTGCAGTTGTCTCTCGAGCTCCCCCACTCACTGACAATGGTTCCGGAATCCTGAGCGATGGGAGGATCCACCAGCATCGATAGCACGTGGGTTCTAACGGAATGCCTAAGCTCGTCTCCCCTGAGGGTTTTCCTAGTGTCTATGTGCCAAGGAATCCTTGGGATGATTGCAGGATAACCCAGTGCCCGATGCTGCCTTCCCAAGTTCAGGGAAGGTATTTCTCGGACTTCGCCGAACAGTGAAAACCTGTGACTGAAGAGAGTTTCGTGGAGTTGTCTCTAGACCTCCCCCACGCACTCACAATGTTTCCGGAATCCTGAGCTTGGGGAGGTTCCACCAATGGTCGGCAGCGCGTGGGTTTTAACGGAATGCCTAAGCTCGTCTCCCCTGAGTGTTTTCCTAATTTCTCTGTGCCAGGGAATGCTAGGGGTGTTTGCAGGATATTCCAGAGACAGAGGCTGCCTACCCAAGGTAAGGGAAGTTAATTCTCGGACTTCTTCGAACAGGGAACTCCTGTGAAGGAAGAGAGCTGCGTGGAGTTGTCTCTCGAACTCCCCCACGCACTGACAATGGTTCCGGAATCCTGAGAGTATGGAGGTTCCACCAACGGTCGGCAGGGCGTGGGTTCTAACGGAAGGCCAAACTCGTCTCCCCTGAGGGTATTCCTAATTTATCTGTGCCAGGGAATGCTAGGGGTGATTGCAGGGTATCCCAGTGTCAGAGGCTGCCTCCCCACGGTAAGGGAAGGTATTTCTCATGCTTCCCCGAACAGGGATACCTGTGACTGAAGAGAGCTGCGTGGAGTTGTCTCTCGTGCTCCCCCACGCACTGACAATGGTTCCGGAATCCTGAGCGTGGGGAGGTTCCACCAACGGTCGGCAGCGCTTGGGTTCTAACGGAATGCCTAAGCTCGTCTCCCCTGAGGGTTTTCTAATATCTCTGTGCCAGGGAATGCTAGGGATGATTGCAGGTTTTCCCAGTGTCAGAGGCTGCCTCCCCAAGCTCAGGGAAGATATTTCTCGGACTTCCCCGAACAGGGAACACCTGTGACTGAAGAGAGCTGCGTGGAGTTGTCTCTCGAGCTCCCGCACGCACTGACAATGGTTGCGGAATCCTGAGCGTGGGGAGGTTCCACCAACGTTCGGCAGTGCGTGGGTTCTAACGGAATGCATAAGCTCGTCTCCCCTGAGGGTATTCCTAATGTCTCTGTGCCAGGGAATGCTAGGGTTGTTTGCAGGATATCCCAATGTCAGTGGCTGCCTCCCCAAGTTCGGGGAATTTATTTCTCGGTCTTCCCCGAACAGGGAACACCTGTGACTGAAGAGAGCTGCGTGGAGTTGTCTCTCGAGATCCCCCACACACTGACAATGGTTCCGGAATCCTGAGCGTGGGGAGGTTCCACCAACGGTCGGCAGCGCTTGGATTCTAACGGAATGCCTAATCTCGTCTCCCCTTGGGTTTTCCTAATGTCTCTGTGCCAGGGAATGCTAGGGGTGATTGCAGCATATCCCAGTGACCGAGGCTGCCTCCCCAAGATCAGGGAAGTTTTTTCACGGACTTCTCCGAACAGGGAACACCTGTGAGTGAAGAGAGCGGCGTGGAGTTGTCTCTCGATCTTCCCCACGCACTGACAATGTTTCCGGAATCCTGAGCGAGGGGAGGTTCCACCAGCGGTCTGCAGCGCGTGGGTTCTAACGGAATGCTTAAGCTCGTCTCCCCTGAGGGTTTCCTAATATCTCTGTGCCAGGGAATGCTAGGGGTTATTGCAGGATATCTCAGTGTCAGTGGCTGCCTCCCCAAAGTCAGGGAAAGTATTTCTCGGGCTTCCCCGAACAGGGAACACCTGTGACTGAAGAGAGCTGCGTGAAGTTGTCTCTCGAGCTTCCCCACGCACTGACAATGGTTCCGGAATCCTGAGCGTGGGTTGGTTCCACCAACGGTCGGCAGCGCGTGGGTTCTAACGGAATGCCTAAGCTCGACTCCCCAGAGGGTTTTGTTAATGTCTCTGCCAGGGAATGCTAGGGGAGATTGCAGGATATCCCAGTGTCAGAGTTTGTCTCCCCAAATTCAGGGAAGTTAATTCTCCGACTTCCCCGAACAGGGAACACCTGTGACTGAAGAGAGCTGCGTGGAGTTGTCTCTCGAGCTCCCCCACGCACTGACAATGTTTCCGGAATCCTGAGCGTGGGGAGGTTCCACCAACGGTCGGCAGCGCGTGGGTTCTAATGGAATGGCTAAGCTCGTCTCCCCTGAGGGTTTTCCTAATGTCTCTGTGCCAGGGAATGCTAGTGGTGATTGCAGGATATCCCAGTGTCAGAGGCTGCCTCCCCAAGGTCAGGCAAGTTATTTCTCGTGCTTCCCCGAACAGGGACACCTGTGACTGAAGAGAGCTGCTTGGAGTTGTCTCTCGAGCTCCCCCACCCACTGACAATAGTTCCGGAATCCTGAGCGTGGGGAGGTTCCACCAACGGTCAGCAGCGCGTGGGTTCTAACGGAATGCCTAAGCTCGTCTCCCCTGATAGTTTTCCTAATGTCTCTGTGCCAGGGAATGCTAGGGGTGATTGCAGGATATCCCAGTGTCAGAGGCTGCGTCCCCAAGTTCAGGGAAGTTATTTCTCGGACTTCCCCGAACAGAGAACACCTGTGACTGAAGAGATCTGTGTGGAGTTGTTTCTCGAGCTCCCCCACGTACTGACAATTTTTCCGGAATCCTGATCGTGGGGAGTTTCCGCCAACGGTCGGCAGCACGTGGGTTCTAACGGAATGCCTAAGCTCGTCTCCCCTGAGGTTTTTCCTAATATCTGTGTGCCAGGGAATGCTAGGGATGATTGCAGGATATCCCAGTGTCAGAGGATGCCTCCCCAAGGTCAGGGAAATTATTTCTCGGACTTCCCCGAACAGGGAACACTTGTGACTGAAGAGAGCTGTGTGGAGTTGTCTCTCGAGCTCCCCCACGCACTGACAATGTTTCCGGAATCCTGAGCGTGGGGAACTTCCACCAACGGTCGGCAGCGCGTGGGTTCTAACGGAATGCCTAAGCTCGTCTCCCTGAGGGTTTTCCTAATGTCTCTGTGCCAGGGAATGCTAGGGGTAATTGCAGGATATCCCAGTGTCAGAGGTTGGCTCCCCAAGGTCAGGGAAGTTATTTCTCCGACTTCCCCGAACAGGGAACACCTGTGACTGAAGAGAGCTTCGTGGAGTTTTTTCTCGAGCTCCCCCACGCACTGACAATGCTTCCGGAATCCTGAGCGTGGGGAGGTTCCACCAACGGTCGGCAGCGCGTGGGTTCTATCGGAATGCATAAGCTCGTCTCCCCTGAGGGTTTTCCTAATGTCTCTGTGCCAGGGAATGCTAGGGGTGATTGCAGGTTTTCCCAGTGTCAGAGGCTGCCTCCCCAAGGTCAGGGAAGGTATTTCTCTGACTTCCCCGAACAGGGAACACCTGTGACTGAAGAGAGCTGCGTGGAGTTGTCTCTCGAGCTCCCCCACTCACTGAAAATCTTTCCGGAATCCTGAGCGTGGGTAGGTTCCACCAACGGTCGGCAGTGCGTGGGTTCTAACGGAATGCCTTAGCTCGTCACCCCTGAGTGTTTTCCTAATTTCTCTGTGCCAGGGAATGCTAGGGGTGTTTGCAGGATATCCCAGTGTCAGAGGCTGCCTCCCCAAGGTCAGGGAAGTTAATTATCGTGCTTCCCCGAACAGGGAACACCTGTGACTGAAGAGAGCTGCGTGGAGTTGTCTCTCGAGCTCCCCCCCCCACTGAGAATGGTTCCGGAATCCTGAGCGTGGGGAGGTTCCAACAACGGTCGGCAGCGCTTGGGTTCTAACGGAATGCCTAAGCTCGTCTCCCCTGAGGGTTTTCTAATGTCTCAGTGCCAGGGAATGCTAGGGGTGATTGCAGGATATCCCAGTGTCAGAGTCTGCTTCCCCAAGGTCAGGGAAGATATTTCTCGGACTTCCCGAAACAGGGAACACCTGTGACTGAAGTGAGCTGCGTGGAGTTGTCTATCGTGCTCCCCCACGCACTGACAATGTCTCCGGAATCCTGAGCGTGGGGAGGTTCCACCAATGGTCGGCAGAGCTTGGGTTCTAACGGAATGCTTAAGCTCGTCTCCCCTAAGGGTTTTCCTAATTTCTCTGTGCCAGGGAATGCTAGGTGTGATTGCAGGATATCTCAGTGTCCGAGGCTGCCTCCCCAATGTCAGGGAAGTTATTTCTCGGGCTTCCCGAACAGGGAACACCTGTGACTTAAGAGAGCTGCGTGGAGTTGTCTCTAGAGCTCCCCCACGCACTGACAATGGTTCCGGATTCCTGAGCGTGGGGAGGTTCCACCAAACGTCGGCAGCGCGTGGGTTCTAACGGAATGCCTAAGCTCGTCTCCCCTGAGGGTTTTCCTAATGTCTCTGTACCAGGGAATGCAAGTGGTAATTGCAGGATATCCCAGTGTCAGAGACTGCCTCCCCAACGTCAGGGAAGTTATTTCTCGGAATTCCCCGAACAGGGAACACCTGTGACTGAAGAGAGCTGCGTGGAATTGTCTTTCGAATTCCACCACGCACTGACAATGTTTCCGGAATCATGAGCGTGGGGAGGTTCCACCAACGGTCGGCAACGCGTGGGTTCTAACGGAATGCCTAAGCTTGTCTCCCCTGAGGGTTTTCCTAATTTCTATGTGCCAGGGAATGCTAGGGGTGATTGCAGGATGTCCCAGTGTCAGAGGCTGCGTCCCCAAGTTCAGGGAATTTATTTCTCGGACTTCCCCGAACAGGGAACACCTGTGACTGAAGAGAGCTGCGAGGAGTTTTCTCTCGAGCTCCCCCACGCAATGACAATGGTTCCGGAATCCTGAGCGTGGGGAGGTTCCACTAACGGACGGCAGCGCGTGGGTTCTAACGTAATGCTTAAGCTAGTCTCCCGTGAGGTTTTTCCTAAAGTCTCTGTGCCAGTGAATGCTCAGGGAGATTGCAGGATATCCCAGTGTCAGAGGCTGCCTCCCCAAGGTCAGGGAAGGTATTTCTCGGACTTCCCCGAACAGGGAACACCTGTGACTGAAGAGAGCTGCGTGGAGTTGTCTCTCGAGCTATCCCACACACTGACAATGGTTCCGGAAACCTGAGCGTGGGGACGTTCCGCCAACGGTCGGCAGCGCGTGGGTTCTAACGGAATGCCTTAGCTCATCTCCCCTGAGTGTTTTCCTAATGTCTTTCGGCCAGGGAATGCTAGGGGTGATTGCAGGATATCCCAGTGACCGAGGCTGCCTCCCCAAGGTCAGGGAAGGTATTTCTCAGACTTCCCCGAACAGGGAACTCCTGTGACTGAAGAGAGCTGCGTGGAGTTGTCTCTTGAGCTCCCCCAAGCACTGACAATGGTTTCGGAATCCTGAGCGTGGGTTGGTTCCACCAACGGACGGCATCGCGTGGGTTCTAACGGAATGCCTAAACTCGTCTCCCCTGAGGGTTTTCCTAATGTCTCTGCCAGGGAATGCTAGTGGTGATTGCAGGATATCCCAGTGTCAGAGGTTGTCTCCCCAAAGTCAGGGAAGTTATTTCTCCGACTTCCCCGAACAGGGAACACCTGTGACTGAAGAGAGCTGCGTGGAGTTGTCTCTCGAGCTCCCACACGCACTGATAATTTTTCCGGAATCCTGAGCGTGGGGAGGTTAGACCAACGGTCGGCAGCGCGTGGGTTCAATCGGAATGCCTAAGCTCGTCTCCCCTGAGGTTTTTCCTAATATCTCTGTGCCAGGGAATGCTAGGGGTGATTGCAGGTTATCCAAGTGTCAGAGGCTGCCTCCACAAGGTCAGGGAAGATATTTCTCGTGCTTCCCCGAACAGGGACACCTGTGACTGAAGAGAGCTGCGTGGAGTTGTCTCTCGTGCTCCCCCACGCACTGACAATGGTTCCGGAATCCTGAGCGTGGGGAGGTTCCACCAACGGTCGGCAGCGCGTGGGTTCTAACGGAATGCCTAAGCTCGTCTCCCCAGAGGTTTTTCCTAATGTCTCTGTGCCAGGGAATGCTAGGGGTGATTGCAGGATATCCCAGTGACCGAGGCTGCCTCCCCAAGGTCTGGGAATGTATTTCTCGGACTTCCCCGAAGAGGGAACACCTGTGACTGAAGAGAGCTGCCTGGAGTTGTCTCTCGTGCTACCCCACGCACTGACAATGCTTCCGGAATCCTGAGGGTGGGGAGGTTCCACCAACGATCGGCAGCGCATGGGTTCTATCGGAATGCCTAAGCTAGTCTCTCCTTAGGGTATTTCTAATGTCTCTGTGCCAGGGAATGCTAGGGGTGATTGCAGGATATCCCAGTGTAAGAGGCTGCCTCCCCAAGGTCAGGGAATTTATTTCTTAGACTTCCCCGAACAGGGAACACCTGTGACTGAAGAGGGCTGCGTGGAGTTGTCTCTCGAGCTCCCCCACGCACTGACAATGGTTCTGGAATCCTGAGCGTGGGGAGGTTCCACCAACGGTCGTCAGTGCGTGGGTTCTAACGGAATGCCAAAGCTCGTCTCCCCTGAAGGTTTTCCTAATGTATCTGTGCCAGGGAATGCTAGGGGTGATTGCAGGATATCCCAGTGTCAGAGGCTGCCTCCCCAAGGTCAGGGAAGTTATTTCTCGTGCTTCCCCGCACAGGGACAACTATGACTGAAGAGAGCTGCGTGGAGTTGTCTCTCGAGCTCCCCCACGCACTGACAATGGTTCCGGAATCCTGAGCGTGGGGAGGTTCCACCAACGGTCGGCAGCGCGTGGGTTCTAACGGAATGCCTAAGCTCGTCTCCCCAGAGGTTTTTCCTAATGTCTCTTTGCCAGGGAATGCTAGGGGTGATTGCAGGATATCCCAGTGACCGAGGCTGCCTCCCCAAGTTCAGGGAAGGTATTTCTCGGACTTCCCCGAAGAGGGAACACCTGTGACTGAAGAGAGCTGCCTGGAGTTGTCTCTCGAGCTCCCCCACGCACTGACAATGGTTCCGGAATCCTGAGCGTGGGGAGGTTCCAACAAAGGTCGGCAGCGCGTGGGTTCGAACGGAATGCCTAAGCTCGTCTCCCCTGAGGGTTTTCCTAATGTATCTGTGCCAGGGAATGCTAGGGGTGATTGCAGGATATCCCAGTGTCAGAGGCTGCCTCCCCAAGGTCAGGGAAAAAATTTCTAGAACTTCCCCGAACAGAGAACACCTGTGAGTGAGGAGAGCTGCGTGGAGTTGTCTCACGAGCTACCCCACGCACTGACAATGGTTCCGGAAACCTGAGCGTGGGGAAGTTCCACCAACGGTCGGCAGCGCGTGGGTTCTAACGGAATGCCTAAGCTCGTCTCCCCTGTGGGTTTTCCAAATATCACTGTGCCAGGGAATGCTAGGGGTGATTGCAGGATATCCCAGTGTAAGAGGCTGCCTCCCCAAGGTCAGGGAAGATATTTATCGGACTTCCACGAAGAGGGAACACCTGTGACTGAAGAGAGCTGCTTAGAGTTGTCTCTCGTGCTCCCCAACGCACTGACAATGGTTCCGGAATCCTGAGCGTGGGGAGGTTCCACCAACAGTCGGCAGAGCGTGGGTTCAAACGGAATGCCTAAGCTCGTCTCCCCTGATTGTTTTCCTAATGTCTCTGTGCCAGGGAATGCTAGGGGAGATTGCAGGATATCCCAGTGTCAGAGGCTGCCTCCCCAAGGTCAGGGAAGCTATTAATCGGACTTCCCCGAACAGGGAACACCTGTGACTGAAGACAGCTGCGTGGAATTGTCTCTCGAGCTCCCCCACGCACTGACAATTGTTCCGGAATCCTGAGCGTGGGGAGGTTCCACCAACGGTCGGCAGCGCGTGGGTTCTAACGGAATGCCTAAGCTCGTCTCCCCTGATTGTTTTCCAAATGTCTCTGTGCCAGGGAATGCTAGGGGTGATTGCAGGATATCCCAGTGTCAGTGGCTGACTCCCCAAGGTCAGGGAAAATATTTCTAGGACTTCCCCGAACAGGGAACACCTGTGAGTGAGGAGAGCTGCGTGGAGTTGTCTCTCGAGCTCCCCCACGCACTGACAATGGTTCCGGAATCCTGAGCGAGGTGAGGTACACCAACGGTCGGCAGCGCGTGGGTTCTAACGGAATGCCTAAACTCGTCTCCCCTGAGGATTTTCCTAATGTCTCTGTGCCAGGGAATGCTAGGGGTGATTGCAGGATATCCCAGTGTCCGAGGCTGACTCCCCAAATTCAGGGAAAATATTTCTAGTACTTCCCCAAACAGGGAACATCTGTGACTGAAGAGAGCTGCGTGGAGTTGTCTCTAGAGCTCCCCCACGCACTGACAATGGTTCCGGAATCCTGAGCGTGGGTTGGTTCCACCAACGGTCGGCAGCGCGTTGGTTCTAACGGAATGCCTAAGCTCGTCTCCCCTGAGGTTTTTCCTAATGTCTCTGCCAGGGAATGCTAGGGGTGATTGCAGGATATCCCAGTGTCAGAGGCTGCCTCCCCAAGGTCAGGGAATTTATTTCTCGTGCTTCCCCGAACAGGGACACCTGTGACTGAAGAGAGCTGCTTAGAGTTGTCTCTCTTGCTCCCCAACGCACTGACAATGGTTCCGGAATCCTGAGCGTGGGGAGGTTCCACCAACAGTCGGCAGAGCGTGGGTTCAAACGGAATGCCTAAGCTCGTCTCCCCTGATTGTTTTCCTAATGTTTCTGTGCCAGGGAATGCTAGGGGTGATTGCAGGATATCCCAGTGTCAGAGGCTGCCTCCCAAAGGTCAGGGAAAGTATTTCAAGGACTTCCCCGAACAGGGAACACCTGTGACTGAAGAGAGCTGCGTGGAGTTGTCTCTCGAGCTCCCCCACGCACTGACAATGGTTCCGGAATCCTGAGCGTGGGGAGGTTCCAGCAACGGTCAGCAGCGCTTGGGTTCTAACGGAATGCCTAAGCTCGTCTCCCCTGTGGGTTTTCCTAATTTCTCTGTGCCAGGGAATGCTAGGGGTGATTGCAGGATATCCCAGTGTCAGAGGCTGCCTCCCTAAAGTCAGGGAAAGTTTTTCTCGGACTTCCCCGAACAGGGAACTCCTGTGACTGAAGACAGCTGCGTGGAGTTGTCTCTCGAGCTCCCCCACCCACTGACAATTGTTCCGGAATCCTGAGCGTGGGGAGGTTCCAGCAACGGTCGGCAGCGCGTGGGTTCTAAAGGAATGCCTAAGCTCGCCTCCCCTGAGGGTTTTCCTAATGTCTCTGGGCCAGGGAATGCTAGGGGTGATTGCAGCATATCCCAGTGACCGAGGCTGCCTCCCCAAGATCAGGGAAGTTTTTTCACGGACTTCTCCGAACAGGGAACACCTGTGAGTGAAGAGAGCTGCGTGGAGTTGTCTCTCGATCTACCCCACGCACTGACAATTTTTCCGGAATCCTGAGCGAGGGGAGGTTCCACCAGCGGTCGGCAGCGCGTGGGTTCTAACGGAATGCTTAAGCTCGTCTCCCCTGAGGGTTTTCCTAATATCTCTGTGCCAGGGAATGCTAGGGGTTATTGCAGGATATCCCAGTGTCAGTGGCTGCCTCCCCAAAGTCAGGGAAAGTATTTCTCGGGCTTCCCCGAACAGGGAACACCTGTGACTGAAGAGAGCTGCGTGGAGTTGTCTCTTGAGCTCCCCCACGCACTGACAATGGTTCCGGAATCCTGAGCGTGGGTTGGTTCCACCAACGGTCGGCAGCGCGTGGGTTCTAACGGAATACCTAAGCTCGTCTCCCCTGAGGGTTTTCCTAATGTCTCTGCCAGGGAATGCTAGGGGTGATTGCAGAATATCCCAGTGTCAGAGGTTGTCTCCCCAAAGTCAGGGAAGTTATTTCTCCGACTTCCCCGAACAGGGAACACCTGTGACTGAAGAGAGCTGCGTGGAGTTGTCTTCGAGCTCCCCCACGCACTGACAATGTTTCCGGAATCCTGAGCGTGGGGAGGTTCCACCAACGGTCGGCAGCGCGTGGGTTCTAATGGAATGCCTAAGCTCTTCTCCCCTGAGGGTTTTCCTAATGTCTCTGTGCCAGGGAATGCTAGGGGTGATTGCAGGATATCCTAGTGTCAGAGGCTGCCTCCCCAATTTCAGGGAAGCTATTAATCGGACTTCCCCGAACAGGGAACACCTGTGACTGAAGACAGCTGCGTGGAATTGTCTCTCGAGCTCCCCCACGCACTGACAATTGTTCCGGAATCCTGAGCGTGTGGAGGTTCCACCAACGGTCGGCAGCGCGTGGGTTCTAACGGAATGCCTAAGCTCGTCTCCCCTGAGGGTTTTCCTAATGTCTCTGTACCATTGAATGCTAGGGGTGATTGCAGGATATCCCAGTGTCAGAGGTTGCCTCCCCAAGGTCAGGGAATGTATTTCTAGGACTTCCCCGAACAGGGAACACCTGTGACTGAAGAGAGCTGCGTGGAGTTGTCTCTCGAGTTCCCCACTCACTGACAATTGTTCCGGAATCCTGAGCGTGGGGATGTTCCACCAACGGTCGGCAGCACGTGGGTTCTAACGGAATGCCTAAGCTCGTCTCCCCTGAGGGTTTTCCTAATTTCTCTGTGCCAGGGAATGCTAGGGGTGATTGCAGGATATCCCAGTGACCGAGGCTGCCTCCCGAGGTCAGGGAAGGTATTTCTCGGACTTCCCCGAACAGGGAACACCTGTGAGTGAAGAGAGCTGCGTGGAGTTTTCTCTCGAGCTACCCCACGCACTGACAATTGTTCCTGAATACTAAGCGTGGGGAGGTTCCACCAAAGATCGGCAGCGCGTGGGTTCAATCGGAATGCCTAAGCTCATCTCCCCTGAGGGTATTCCTAATGTCTCTGTGCCAGGGAATGCTAGGGGTGATTGCAGGATATCCCAGTGTCAGTGGCTGACTCCCCAAGGTCGGGGAATTTATTTCTCGGACTTCCCCGAACAGGGAACACCGGTGACTGAAGAGAGCTGCGTGGAGTTGTCTCTCGATCTCCCCCACGCACTGACAATGGTTCCGGAATCCTGAGCGTGGGGAGGTACCACCAACGGTCGGCAGCGCGTGGGTTCTAACGGAATGCTTAAGCTCGTCTCCCCTGAGGTTTTTCCTAATATCTTTGTGCCACGGAATGCTACGGGTGATTGCAGGATATCCCAGTGTCAGATGTTGACTCCCCAAGGTCAGGGAAGATAATTCTCTTACTTCCCCGTACAGGGAACACCTGTGACTGAAGACAGCTGCGTGGAGTTGTCTCTCGAGCTCCCCCACGCACTGACAATGGTTCCGGAATCCTGAGCGTGGGGAGGTTCCACCAACGGTCGGCAGCTCGTGGGTTCCAACGAAATGCCTAAGCTCGCCTCCCCTGAGAGTTTTCCTAATGTCTCTGTGCCAGGGAATGCTAGGGATGATTGCAGGTTATCCCAGTGTCAGAGGCTGCCTCCACAAGTTCAGGGAAGATATTTCTCGTGCTTCCCCGAACAGGGACACCTGTGACTGAAGAGAGCTGCGTGGAGTTGTCTCTCGTGCTCCCCCACGCACTGACAATGGTTCCAGAATCCTGAGCGTGGGGAGGTTCCACCAACGGTCGGCAGCGCGTGGGTTCTAACGCAATGCTTAAGTTCGACTCCCCTGAGGCTATTCCTAATGTCTCTGTGCCAGGGAATGCTAGGGGTGATTGCAGGATATCCCATTGTCAGTGGCTGCCTCCCCAAGGTCGGAGAATATATTTCTCGGGCTTCCCCGAACAGGGAACACCTGTGAGTGAAGAGAGCTGCGTGGAGTTGTCTCTCGAGCTCCCCCACGCACTGACAATCTTTCCGGAATCCTGAGCGAGGGGAGGTTCCACCAACGGTCGGCAGCGCTTGGGTTCTAACGGAATGCCTAAGCTCGCTTCCCCAGATGTTTTTCCTAATGTCTCTGTGCCAGGGAATGCTAGGGGTGATTGCAGGATATCCCAGTGACCGAGGCTGCCTCCCCAAGGTCAGGGAAGGTATTTCTCGGACTTCCCCGAAGAGGGAACACCTGTGACTGAAGAGAGCTGCCTGGAGTTGTCTCTCGAGCTACCCCACGCACTGACAATGGTTCCGGAATCCTGAGGGTGGGGAGGTACCACCAACGATCGACAGCGCGTGGGTTCTATCGGAATGCCTAAGCTAGTCTCCCCTGAGGGTATTCCTAATGTCTCTGTGCCAGGGAATGCTAGGGGTGATTGTAGGATATCCCAGTGTCAGAGGCTGCCTCCCCAAGGTCAGGGAAGGTATTTCTCGTGCTTCCCCGCACAGGGACACCTATGACTGAAGAGAGCTGCGTGGAGTTGTCTCTCGAGCTCCCCCACGCACTTACAATGGTTCCGGAATCCTGAGCGTGGGGAGGTTCCACCAACGGTCGGCAGCGCGTGGGTTCTATCGGAATGCTTAAGTTCGTCTCCCCTGAGTGTTTTCCTAATGTCTCTGTGCCAGGGAATGCTAGGGGTGATTGCAGGATATCCCAGTGTCAGTGGCTGCCTCCCCATGGTCGGGGAATGTATTTCTCGGGCTTCCCCGAACAGGGAACACCTGTGACTGAAGAGAGCTGCGTGGAGATGTCTCTCGAGCTCCCCCACTCACTGACAATGGTTCCGGAATCCTGAGCGTGGGGAGGGTCCACCAGCGGTCGGCAGCGCGTGGGTTCTAACGGAATACCTAATCTCGTTTCCCCTGAGGGTTTTCCTAATGTCTCTGTGCCAGGGAATGCTAGGGGTGATTGCAGGATATCCCAGTGTCAGAGGCTGCCTCCCCAAGGTCAGGGAAAGTATTTCTAGGACTTCCCCGAACAGGGAACACATGTGACTGAAGAGAGTTGCGTGGAGTTGTCTCTCGAGCTCCCCCACGCACTGACAATGTTTCCGGAATCCTGAGCGTGGGGAGTTTCCACCAAAGGTCGTCAGTGCGTGCGTTATAACAGAATGCCAATGCTCGTCTCCCCTGAAGGTTTTCCTAATGTATCTGTGCCAGGGAATGCTAGGGGTGATTGCAGGATATCCCAGTGTCAGAGGATGCCTCCCCAAGGTCAGGGAAGTTATTTCTCGTTCTTCCCCGCACAGGGACACCTGTGACTGAAGAGAGCTGCGTAGAGTTGTCTCTCGAGCTCCCCCACGCACTGACAATGGTTCCGGAATCCTGAGCGTGGGGAGGTTCCACCAACGGTCGGCAGCGCGTGGGTTCTAATGGAATGCCTAATCTCGTCTAACCTGAGGGTTTTCCCAATATCTCTGTGTCAGGGAATGCTAGGGGTGATTGCAGGATATCCCAGTGTCAGAGGCTGCCTCCCCAAGATAAGGGAAAGTATTTCTAGGACTTCCCCGAACTGGGAACACCTGTGACGGAAGAGAGTTGCGTGGAGTTGTCTCTCGATCTCCCCCACGCACTGACAATGGTTCCGGAATCCTGAGCATGGGGAGGTTCCACCAACGCTCGGCAGCGCTTGGGTTCTAACGGAATGCCTAAGCTCGTCTCCCCTGTGGGTTTTCCTAATGTCTCTGTGCCAGGGAATGCTAGGGGTGATTGCAGGATATCCCAGTGTCAGAGGCTGCCTCCCCAAGGTCAGGGAAGTTATTTCTCGGACTTCCCCGAAGAGGGAACACCTGTGACTGAAGAGAGCTGCGTGGAGTTGTCTCTTGAGCTCCCCGACGCACTGACAATTTTTCCGGAATCCTGATCGTGGGTTGGTTCCACCAACGGTCGGCAGCGCGTGGGTTCTAACGGAATGCCTAAGTGCGTCTCCCCTGAGGATTTTCCTAATGTCTCTGCCAGGGAATGCTAGGGGTGATTGCAGGATATCCCAGTGTCAGAGGTTGTCTCTCCAAATTCAGGGAAGTTATTTCTCCGACTTCCCCGAACAGGGAACACCTGTGACTGAAGAGAGCTGCGTGGAGTTGTCTCTCGAACTCCCCCAAGCACTGACAATGTTTCCGGAATCCTGGGCGTGGGGAGGTTCCACCAACGGTCTGCAGCGAGTGGGTTCTAACGGAATGCCTAAGCGCGCCTCCCCTGAGGGTTTTCCTAATATCTCTGTGCCAGGGAATGCAAGGGGTGATTGCAGGATATCCCAGTGTCAGAGGCTTCCTCCCCAAGGTCAGGGAAGATATTTCTCGGACTTCCCCGAACAGGGAACACCTGTGACTGAAGAGAGCTGCGTGGAGTTGTCTCACGAGCTACCCCACGCACTGACAATGGTTCCGGAATCCTGAGCGTGGGTTGGTTCCACCAACGGTCGGCAGCGCGTTGGTTCTAACGGAATGCCTAAGCTCGTCTCCCCTGAGGGTTTTCCTAATGTCTCTGCCAGGGAATGCTAGGGGTGATTGCAGGATATCCCAGTGTCAGAGGCTGCCTCCCCAAGGTCAGGGAATGTATTTCTCGTGCTTCCCCGAACAGGGACACCTGTGACTGAAGAGAGCTGCTTAGAGTTGTCTCTCGTGCTCCCCAACGCAGAGACAATGGTTACGGAATCCTGAGCGTGGGGAGGTTCCACCAACGGTCGGCAGAGAGTGGGTTCAAACGGAATGCCTAAGCTCGTCTCCCCTGATTGTTTTCCTAATGTCTCTGTGCCAGGGAATGCTAGGGGTGATTGCAGGATATCCCAGTGTCAGAGGCTGCCTCCCCAAGGTCAGGGAATGTATTTCTAGGACTTCCCCGAACAGGGAACACCTGTGACTGAAGAGAGCTGCGTGGAGTTGTCTCTCGAGCTCCCCCACGCACTGACAATGGTTCCGGAATCCTGAGCGTGGGGAGGTTCCAGCAACGGTCAGCAGCGCTTGGGTTCTAACGGAATGCCTAAGCTCGTCTCCCCTGTGGGTTTTCCTAATGTCTCTGTGCCAGGGAATGCTAGTGGTGATTGCAGGATATCCCAGTGTCAGAGGATGCCTCCCTAAAGTCAGGGAAAGTTTTTCTCGGACTTCCGCCAACAGGGAACTATTGTGACTGAAGACAGCTGCGTGGAGTTGTCTCTCGAGCTCCCCCACCCACTGACAATTGTTCCGGAATCCTGAGCGTGGGGAGGTTCCAGCAACGGTCGGCAGCGCGTGGGTTCTAACGGAATGCCTAAGCTCGCCTCCCCTGAGGGTTTTCCTAATGTCTCTGTGCCAGGGAATGCTGGGGGTGATTGCAGGATATCCCAGTGACCTAGGCTGCCTCCCCAAGGTCAGGGAAGATATTTCTCGGACTTCCCCGAACAGGGAACACCTGTGAGTGAAGAGAGCTGCGTGGAGTTTTCTCTCGGTCTACCCCACGCACTGACAATGGTTCCGGAATACTGAGCGTGGGGAGGTTCCACCAATGATCGGCAGCGCGTGGGTTCTATCGGAATGCATAAGCTCGTCTCCCCTGAGGGTTTTCCTAATGTCTCTGTGCCAGGGAATGCTAGGGGTAATTGCAGGATATCCCAGTGACCGAGGTTGCCTCCCCAAGGTCAGGGAAGGTATTTCTCGGACTTCCCCGAACAGGGAACACCTGTGACTGAAGAGAGCTGCGTGGAGTTGTCTCTTGAGCTCCCCCACGCACTGAAAATGGTTTCGGAATCCTGAGCGTGGGTTGGTTCCACCAAAGGACGGCATCGCGTGGGTTGTAACGGAATGCCTAAGCTCGTCTCCCCTGAGGGTTTTCCTAATGTCTCTGCCAGGGAATGCTAGTGGTGATTGCAGGATATCCCAGTGTCAGAGGTTGTCTCCCCAAATTCAGGGAAGTTATTTCTCTGACTTCCCCGAACAGGGAACACCTGTGACTGAAGAGAGCTGCGTGGAGTTGTCTCTCGATTTCCCCCACGCACTGACAATGTTTCCGGAATCCTGAGCGTGGGGAGGTTCCACCAACGATCGGCAGCGCTTGGGTTCTATCGTTATGCCTAAGCTCGTCTCCCCTGAGGGTATTCCTAATGTCTCTCTCCCAGGGAATGCTAGGGGTGATTGCAGGATATCCCAGTGTCAGTGGCTGCCTCCCCAAGGTCGGGGCATATATTTCTCGGGCTTCCCCGAACAGGGAACACCTGTGAGTGAAGAGAGCTGCGTGGAGTTGTATCGCGAGCTCCCCCACGCACTGACAATCGTTCCGGAATCCTGAGCGAGGGGAGGTTCCACCAACGGTCGGCAGCGGGTGGGTTCTAACCGAATGCCTTAGCTCGTCTCCCCTGAGGTTTTTCCTTTTATCTCTGTGATAGGGAATGCAAGGGGAGATTGCAGGATATCCTAGTGTCAGTGACTGCCTCCCCAAGGTCAGGGAAAGTATTTCTCGGGCTTCCCCGAACAGGGAACACCTGTGAATGAAGAGAGCTGCGTGGAGTTGTGTCTCGTGCTCCCCCACGCACTGAAAATTGTTCCGGAATCCTGAGCGTGGGGAGGTTCCACCAACGGTCGGCAGCGCGTGGGTTCTAACGGAATGCCTAAGCTCGTCTCCCCTGAGGGTTTTCCTAATGTCTCTGTGCCAGGGAATGCTAGGGGTGATTGCAGGATATCCCAGTGTCTGAGGCTGCGTCCCCAAGTTCAGGGAAGTTATTTCTCGGACTTCCCCGAACAGAGAACACCTGTGACTGAAGAGATCTGTGTGGAGTTGTTTCTCGAGCTCCCCCACGCACTGACAATTTTTCCGGAATCCTGATCGTGGGGAGTTTCCACCAACGGTCGGCAGTACGTGGTTTCTAACGGAATGCCAAAGCTCGTCTCCCCTGAGGTTTTTCCTAATATCTGTGTGCCAGGGAATGCTAGGGATGATTGCAGGATATCCCAGTGTCAGAGGATGCCTCCCCAAGGTCAGGGAAATTATTTCTCGGACTTCCCCGAACAGGGAACACCTGTGACTGAAGAGAGCTGTGTGGAGTTGTCTCACGAGCTCCCCCACGCACTGACAATGTTTCCGGAATCCTGAGCTTGGGGAATTTCCACCAACGGTCGGCAGCGCGTGGGTTCTAACGGAATGCCTAAGCTCGTCTCCCCTGAGTTTTTTCCTAATGTCTCTCTGCCAAGGAATGCTAGGGGTGATTGCAGGATATCCCAGAGACCGAGGCTGCCTCCTCAAGGTCAGGGAAGATATTTCTCGGACTTCCCCGAAGAGGGAACACCTGTGACTGTAGAGAGCTGCGTGGAGTTGTCTCTCGAGCTTCCCCACGCACTGACAATGGTTCCGGAATTCTGAGCGTGTGTTGGTTCCACCAACGGTCGGCAGCGCGTGGGTTCTAACGGAATGCCTAAGCTCGTCTCCCCTGAGGTTTTTCCTAATGTCTCTGTGCCAGGGAATGCTAGGGGTGATTGCAGGATATCCCAGTGTCAGAGGTTGGCTACCCAAGGTCAGGGAAGTTATTTCTCCGACTTCCCCGAACAGGGAACACCTGTGACTGAAGAGAGCTTCGTGGAGTTTTCTCTCGAGCTCCCCCACGCACTGACAATGTTTCCGGAATCCTGAGCGTGGGGAGGTTCCACCAACGGTCGGCAGTGCGTGGGTTCTATCAGAATGCATAAGCTCGTCTCCCCTGAGGGTTTTCCTAATGTCTCTGTGCCAGGGAATGCTAGGGGTGATTGCAGGTTTTCCCAGTGTCAGAGGCTGCCTCCCCAAGGTCAGGGAAGGTATTTCTCGGACTTCCCCGAACAGGGAACACCTGTGACTGAAGAGAGCTGCGTGGAGTTGTCTCTCGAGCTCCCCCACGCACTGACAATCTTTCCGGAATCCTGAGCGTGGGGAGGTTCCACCAACGGTCGGCAGTGCGTGGGTTATAACGGAATGCCTAAGCTCGTCTCCCCTGAGTGTTTTCCTAATTTCTCTCTGCCAGGGAATGCTAGGGGTGATTGCAAGATATCCCAGTGTCAGAGGCTGCCTCCCCAAGGTCAGGGAAGTTAATTATCGTGCTTCCCCGAACAGGGAACACCTGTGACTGAAGAGAGCTGCGTGGAGTTGTCTCTCGAGCTCCCCCACCCACTGAGAATGGTTCCGGAATCCTGAGCGTGGGGAGGTTCCAACAACGGTCGACAGCACTTGGGTTCTAACGGAATGCCTAAGCTCATCTCCCCTGAGGGTTTTCTAATGTCTCAGTGCCAGGGAATGCTTTGGGTGATTGCAGGATATCCCAGTGTCAGAGTCTGCCTACCCAAGGTCAGGGAAGATATTTCTCGGACTTCCCGAAACAGGGAACACCTGTGACTGAAGTGAGCTGCGTGGAGTTGTCTATCGTGCTCCCCCACGCAATGACAATGTCTCCGGAATCCTGAGCGTGGGGAGGTTCCACCAATGGTCGGCAGCGTTTGGGTTCTAACGGAATGCTTAAGCTCGTCTCCCCTGAGGGTTTTCCTTATTTCTCTGTGCCAGGGAATGCTAGGTGTGATTGCAGGGTATCTCAGTGTCAGAGGCTGCATCCCCAATGTCAGGGAAGTTATTTCTCGGTCTTCCCGAACAGGGAACACCTGTGACTTAAGAGAGCTGCGTGGAGTTGTCTCTCGAGCTCCCCCACGCACTGACAATGGTTCCGGAATCCTGAGCGTGGGGAGGTTCCACCAAACGTCGGCAGGGCGTGGGTTCTAACGGAATGCCTAAGCTCGTCTCCCCTGAGGGTTTTCCTAATGTCTCTGTACCAGGGAATGCAAGTGGTAATTGCAGGATATCCCAATGTCAGAGACTGCCTCCCCAACGTCAGGGAAGTTATTTCTCGGAATTCCCCGAACAGGGAACACCTGTGACTGAAGAGAGCTGCGTAGAATTGTCTTTCGAGTTCCCCCACGCACTGAGAATATTTCCGGAATCATGAGCGTGGGGAGGTTCCACCAACGGTCGGCAGCGCGTGGGTTCTAACGGAAAGACTAAGCTCGTCTCCCCTGAGGGATTTCCTAATTTCTCTGTGCCAGGGAATGCTAGGGGTGATTGCAGGATATCCCAGTGTCAGAGGTTGTCTCCCCAAAGTCAGGGAAGTTATTTCTCCGACTTCCCCGAACAGGGAACACCTGTGACAGAAGAGAGATGCGTGGAGTTGTCTCTCGAGCTCCCACACGCACTGATAATTTTTCCGGAATCCTGAGCGTGGGGAGGTTAGACCAACGGTCGGCAGCGCGTGGGTTCAATCGGAATGCCTAAGCTCGTCTCCCCTGAGGGTTTTCCTAATATCTCTGTGCCAGGGAATGCTAGGGGGGATTGCAGGTTATCCCAGTGTCAGAGGCTGCTTCCACAAGGTCAGGGAAGATATTTCTCGTGCTTCCCCGAACAGGGACACCTGTGAATGAAGAGAGCTGCGTGGAGTTGTCTCTCGTGCTCCCCCACGCACTGACAATGGTTCCGGAATCCTGAGCGTGGGGAGGTTCCACCAACGTTCGGCAGCGCGTGGGTTCTAACGCAATGCTTAAGTTCGACTCCCCTGAGGGTATTCCTAATGTCTCTGTGCCAGGGAATGTTTGGGCTGATTGCAGGATATCCCAGTGTCAGAGGCTGCCTCCACAAGGTCAGGGAAGGTATTTCTCGGACTTCCCCGAAAAGGGAACACCTGTGACTGAAGAGAGCTGCGTGGAGTTGTCTCTCGAGCTCCCCCACGCACTGACAATGGTTCCGGAATCCTGACCGTGGGGAGGTTCCACCAACGGTCGGCAGCGCGTGGGTTCTAACGGAATGCCTAACCTCGTCTCCCCTGAGGGTTTTCCCAATATCTCTGTGCCAGGGAATGCTAGGGGTGATTGCAGGATATCCCAGTGTCAGAGGCTGCATCCCCAAGGTCAGGGAAAGTATTTCTAGGACTTCCCCGAGCTGGGAACACCTGTGACGGAAGAGAGTTGCGTGGAGTTGTCTCTCTAACTCCCCCATGCACTGACAATGGTTCCGGAATCCTGAGCGTGGGGAGGTTCCACCAACGCTCGGCAGCGCTTGGGTTCTAACGGAATGCCTAAGCTCGTCTCCCCTGTGGGTTTTCCTAATGTCTCTGTGCCAGGGAATGCTAGGTTTGATTGCAGGATATCCCAGTGTCAGAGGCTGCCTCCCCAAGGTCAGGGAAGTTATTTCTCGGACTTCCCTGAAGAGGGAACACCTGTGACTGAAGAGAGCTGCGTGGAGTTGTCTCTCGAGCTCCCCCACGCACTGACAATGGTTCCGGAATCCTGAGCGAGGGGAGGTACACCAACGGTCGGCAGCGCGTGGGTTCTAACGGAATGCCTAAACTCGTCTCCCCTGAGGGTATTCCTAATGTCTCTGTGCCAGGGAATGCTAGTGGTGATTACAGGATATCCCAGTGTCAGAGGCTGCATCCCCAAGTTCAGGGAAGTTATTTCTCGGACTTCCCCGAACAGGGAACACCTGTGACTGAAGAGAGCTGCGTGGAGTTGTCTCTCGAGCTCCCCCACGCACTGACAATGGTTCTGGAATCCTGAGCGTGGGGAGGTTCCACCAACGGTCGTCAGTGCGTGGGTTCTAACGGAATGCAAAAGCTCGTCTCTCCTGAAGTTTTTCCTTATGTATCTGTGCCAGGGAATGCTAGGGGTGATTGCAGGATATCCCAGTGTCAGAGGCTGCCTCCCCAAGGTCAGGGAAGGTATTTCTCGTGCTTCCCCGCACAGGGACACCTATGACTGAAGAGAGCTGCGTGGAGTTGTCTCTCGAGCTCCCCACGCACTGACAATGGTTCCGGAATCCTGAGAGTGGGGTGGTTCCACCAACGGTCGGCAGCGCGTGGGTTCTAACGGAATGCTTAAGATCGTCTCCCCTGAGGTTTTTCCTAATATCTTTGTGCCATGGAATTCTACGGGTGATTGCAGGATATCCCAGTGTCAGATGTTGACTCCCCAAGGTCAGGGAAGGTAATTCTCGGACTTCCCCGAACAGGGAACACCTGTGACTGAAGACAGCTGCGTGGAGTTGTCTCTCGAGCTCCCCCACGCACTGACAATGGTTCCGGAATCCTGATCGTGGGGAGGTTCCACCAACGGTCGGCAGCGCGTGGGTTCGAACGGAATGCCTAAGCTCGTCTCCCCTGAGAGTTTTCCTAATGTCTCTGTGCCAGGGAATGCTAGGGGTGATTGCAGGATATCCCAGTGTCCGAGGCTGCCTCCCCAAGGTCAGGGAAGATATTTCTAGGACTTCCCCAAACAGGGAACATCTGTGACTGAAGAGAGCTGCGTGGAGTTGTCTCTCGAGCTACCCCACGCACTAACAATGTTTCCGGAAACCTGAGCGTGGGGAGGTACCAAAAACGGTCGGCAGTGCGTGGGTTCTAACAGAATGCCTAAGCTCGTCTCCCCTGAGGATTTTCCTAATGTCTCTGTGACAGGGAATGCTAGGGGTGATTGCAGGGTATCCCAGTGACCGAGGCTGCCTCCCCAAGGTCAGGGAATTTATTTCTCGGACTTCCCCTAAGAGGGAAAACCTGTGACTGAAGAGAGCTGCGTGGAGTTGTCTCTTGAGCTCCCCCACGCACTGACAATTTTTCCGGAATCCTGATTGTGGGTTGGTTCCACCAACGGTCGGCAGCGCGTGGGTTCAAACGGAATGCCTAAGCGCGTCTCCCCTGAGGATTTTCCTAATGTCTCTGCCAGGGAATGCTAGGGGTGATTGCAGGATATCCCAGTGTCAGAGGTTGTCTCCCCAAATTCAGGGAAGTTATTTCTCCGACTTCCCCGAACAGGGAACACCTGTGACTGAAGAGAGCTGCGTGGAGTTGTCTCTCGTACTCCCCCACGCACTGACAATGTTTCCGGAATCCTGAGCGTATGGAGGTTCCACCAACGGTCTCAAGCGAGTGGGTTCTAACGGAATGCCTAAGCTCGTCTCCCCTGATTGTTTTCCTAATGTCTCTGTGCCAGGGAATGCTAGGGGTGATTGCAGGATATCCCAGTGTCAGAGGCTGCCTCCCCAATATCAGGGAAGATATTTCTCGGACTTCCCCGAACAGGGAACACCTGTGACTGAAGAGATCAGCGTGGAGTTGTCTCTCGAGCTCCCCCACGCACTGACAATGTTTCCGGAATCCTGAGCGTGGGGAGGTTCCACCAACGGTCGGCAGCGCTTGGGTTCTAACGGAATGCCTAAGCTCGTCTCCCCTGAGGGTTTTCCTAATGTCTTTGTGCCAGGGAATGCTAGGGGTGATTGCAGGTTATCCCAGTGTCAGATGTTGCCTCCCCAAGGTCAGGGAATGTATTTCTCGGACTTCCCCGAACAGGGAACACCTGTGACTGAAGAGAGCTGCGTGGAGTTGTCTCTCGAGCTCCCCCACGCAAGGACAATGGTTCCGGAATCCTGAGCGTGGGTTGGTTCCACCTACGGTCGGCAGCGCGTGGGTTCTAACGAAATGCCAAAGCTCGTCTCCCCTGAGGGTTTTCCTAATGTCTCTGCCAGGGAATGCTAGGGGTGATTGCAGGATATCCCAGTGTCAGAGGTTGTCTCCCCAAAGTCAGGGAAGTTATTTCTCCGACTTCCCCGAACAGGGAACACCTGTGACTGAAGAGAGCTGCGTGGAGTTGTCTCTCGAGCTCCCCCACGCACTGATAATGGTTCCGGAATCCTGAGCGTGGGGAGGTTCCACCAACGGTCGGCAGCGCGTGGGTTCTAACGGAATGCCTAAGCTCGTCTCCCCTGAGTGTTTTCTAATATCTCTGTGCCAGGGAATGCTAGGGGTGATTGCAGGTTTTCCCAGTGTCAGAGGCTGCCTCCCCAAGGTCTGGGAATGTATTTCTCGGGCTTCCCCGAACAGGGAACACCTGTGACTGAAGAGAGCTGCGTGGAGTTGTCTCTCGAGCTCCCCCACGCACTGACAATGGTTCCGGAATCCTGAGCGTGGGGAGGTTCCTCCAACGCTCCGTAGCGCGTGGGTTAGAACAGAATGCCTAAGCTCGTCTCCCCTGAGGGTTTCCCTAATGTCTCTCTGCCAGGGAATGCTGGGGGGGATTGCAGGATATCCCAGTGTCAGTGGCTGCCTCCCTAAGTTCGGGGAAGGTATTTCTCGGGCTTCCCCGAGCAGGGAACACCTGTGACTGAAGAGAGCTGCGTGGAGTTGTTTCTCGAGCTCCCCCACGCACTGACAATGGTTCCGGAATCCTGAGCGTGGGGAGGTTCAACCAACGGTCGGCAGCGCGTGGGTTCTATCGGAATGCCTAAGCTCGTCTCCCCTGAGGGTTTTCCTAATATCTCTGTGCCAGGGAAAGCTAGGGGTGAATGCAGGATAATCCAGTGTCAGTCGCTGCCGCCCCAAGGTCAGGGAAAGTATTTCTCGGGCTTCCCCGAACAGGGAACACCTGTGACTGAAGAGAGCTGCGTGGAGTTATCTCACGAGCTCCCCCACTCACTGAAAATGGTTCTGGAATCCTGAGCGTGGGGAGGTTCCACGAACGGTCGGCAGCGCGTTGGTTCTAACGGAATGCCTAAGCACGTCTCCCCTGAGGTTTTTCCTAATGTCTTTGTGCCAGGGAATGCTAAGGGTGATTGCAGGATATCCCAGTGTCAGATGTTGCCTCAACAAGATCAGGGAAGTTTTTTCTCGGACTTCCCCGAACAGGAAACACCTGTGACTGAAGAGAGCTGCGTGGAGTTGTCTCTCGAGCTCCCCCACGCACTGACAATGGTTCCGGAATCCTGAGCGTGGGGAGGTTCCACCAAAGCTCGGCAGCGCGTGGGTTAGAACGGAATGCCTAAGCTCGTCTCCCCTGAGGGTTTTCCTAATGTCTCTGTGCCAGGGAATGCTAGGGGTGATTGCAGGATATCCCAGTGTCAGAGGCTGCCTCCACAAGGTCAGGGAAGATATTTCTCGGACTTCCCCGAACAGGGAACACTTGTGACTGAAGAGAGATGCGTGGAGTTGTCTCTCGAGCTACCCCACGCACTGACAATGTTTCCGGAAACCTGAGCGTGGGGAGGTTCCACCAACGGTCGGCAGCGCGTGGGTTCTATCGGAATGCCTAAGCTCGTCTGCCCTGAGGGTATTCCTAATATCTCTGTGCCAGGGAATGCTAGGGGTGATTGCAGGATATCCCAGTGTCAGAGGTTGTCTCCCCAAAGTCAGATAAGTTATTTCTCCGACTTCCCCGAACAGGGAACACCTGTGACTGAAGAGAGCTGCGTGGAGATGTCTCTCGAGCTCCCCCACGCACTGACAATGTTTCCGGAAACCTGAGCGTGGGGAGGTTCCACCAACGGTCGGCAGCGCGTGGGTTCTAACGGAATGTCTAAGCTCGTCTCCCCTGAGGGTTTTCCTAATGTCTCTGTGCCAGGGAATGTTAGGGGTGATTGCAGGATATCCCAGTGTCAGAGGCTGCCTCCCCAAGGTCAGGGAAAGTATTTCTAGGACTTCCCCGAACCGGGAAAACCTGTGACTGAAGAGAGCTGCGTGGAGTTGTCTCTCGAGCTCCCCAACGCACTGACAATGGTTCCAGAATCCTGAGCGTGGGGAGGTTCCAACAACGGTCGGCAGCTCTTGGGTTCTAACGGAATGCCTAAGCTCGTCTCCCCTGAGGCTTTTCCTAATTTCTCTGTGCCAGGGAATGCTAGGGGTGATTGCAGGATATCCCAGTGTCAGAGGCTAACTCCCAAGGTCAGGGAAGGTTTTTCTCGGACTTCCCCGAACATCGAACACCTGTGAGTGAAGACAGCTGCGTGGAGTTGTTTCTCGAGCTTCCCCACGCACTGACAATTTTTCCGGAATCCTGAGCGTGGGGAGGTTCCACCAACGGTCGGCAGCGAGTGGGTTCTAACGGAATGCCTAAGCTCATCTCCCCTGAGGGTATTCCTAATGTCTCTGTGCCAGGGAATGCTAGGGGTGATTGCAGGATATCCCAGTGACCGAGACTGCCTCCCCAAGGTCAGGGAAGGTATTTCTCAGACTTCCCCGAACAGGGAGCACCTGTGAGTGAAGAGAGCTGCGTGGAGTTTTCTCTCGAGCTTACCCACGCACTGACAATGGTTCCGGATTCCTGAGCGTGGGGAGGTTCCACCAACGATCGGTAGCGCGTGGGTTCTATCGGAATGACTAAGCTCGTCTCCCCTGAGGGTATTCCTAATATCTCTGTGCCAGGGAATGCTAGGGGTGATTGCAGGATATCCCAGTGTCAGTGGCTGCCTCCCCAAGGTCGGGGAGTATATTTCCCGGGCTTCCCCGAACAGGGAACACCTGTGACATATGAGAGCTGCGTGAAGTTATCTCTCGAGCTCCCCCACGCACTGACAATGGTTCCGGAATCCTGAGCGTGGGAAGGTTCCACCAACTGTCGGCAGCGCGTGGGTTCTATCGGAATGCCTAAGTTCGTCTCCCCTGAGGGTTTTCCTAATGTCTCTGTGCCAGTGAATGCTAGGGGTGATTGCAGGATTTCCCAGTGTCAGAGGCTGCCTCCCTAAGGTCAGGGAAAGTATTTCTAGGACTTCCCCGAACAGGGAACACCTGTGACTGAAGAGAGCTGCGTGGAGTTGTCTCTCGAGCTCCCCCACGCACTGACAATCTTTCCGGAATCCTGAGCGTGGGGAGGTTCCACCAACGGTCGGCAGCGCTTGGATTCTAACGGAATGCCTAAGCTCGTCTCCCCTGAGGGTTTTCCTAATGTCTTTCTGCCAGGGAATGCTAGGGGTGATTGCAGGATATCCCAGTGTCAGATGTTGCCTCCCCAAGTTCAGGGAAGGTATTTCTCGGACTTCCCCGAACAGGGAACCCCTGTGACTGAAGAGAGCTGCGTGGAGTTTTCTCTCGAGCTCCCCCACGCACTGACAATGTTTCCGGAATCCTGAGCGTGGGGAGGTTCCACCAACGGTCGGCAGCGCGTAGGTTCTATCGGAATGCCTAAGCTCGTCTCCCCTGAGGGATTTCCTAAAATCTCTGTGCCAGGGAAAGCTAGGGGTGATTGCAGGATATCCCTGTGTCAGTCGCTGCCGCTCCAAGGTCAGGGAAAGTATTTCTCGGACTTCCCCGAACAGGGAACACCTGTGACTGAAGAGAGCTGCGTGGAGTTGTCTCTCGAGCTCCCCCACGCACTGACAATTGTTCCGGAAACCTGAGCGTGGGGAGGTTCCACCAACTGTCGGCAGCGCGTGGGTTCTAACGGAATGTCTAAGCTCGTCTCCCCTGAGGGTTTTCCTAATGTCTCGGTGCCAGAGAATGCTAGGGGTGATTGCAGGATATTCCAGTGTCAGAGGATGCCTCCCCAAAGTCAGGCAAAGTTTTTCTCGTGCTTCCCCGAAGAGGGACACCTGTGCCTGAAGAGAGCTGCATGAAGTTGTCTCTCGTGCTCCCCCACGCACTGACAATATTTCCGGAATCCTGAGCGTGGGGAGGTTCCACCAACGGTCGGCAGCGCGTTTGTTCTAACGGAATGCCTAAGCTTGTCTCCCCTGAATGTTTTCCTAATTTCTCTGTGCCAGGGAATGCTAGGGGTGATTGCAGGATATCCCAGTGTCAGAGGCTGCCACCCCAAGTTCAGGGAAGATATTTCTCGGACTTCCCCGAACAGGGAACACCTGTGACTGAAGAGAGCTACGTGGAGTTGTCTCTCGAGCTCCCCCACGCACTGACATTAGTTCCGGAATCCTGAGCGTGGGGAGGTTCCACCAACGGTCGGCAGCGCTTGGGTTCTAACGGAATACCTAAGCTCGTCTCCCCTGAGGGTTTTCTAATGTCTCTGTGCCAGGGAATGCTAGGGGTGATTGCAGGTATTCCCAGTGTCAGAGGCTGCCTCCCCAAGGTCAGTGAAGTTATTTCTCGGACTTCCCCGAACAGTGAACACCTCTGACTGAAGAGAGCTGCGTGGAGTTGTCTCACGAGCTTCCCCACGCACTGACAATGGTTCCGGAATCCTGAGCGTGGGGAGGTTCCACCAACGGTCGGCAGTGCGTGGGTTCAAACCGAACGCCTATCCTCGTCTACCCTGAGATTTTTCCTAATGTCTCTGTGCCAGGGAATGCTAGGGGAGATTGCAGGATATCCCAGTGTCAGAGGCTGCCTCCCCAAGGTCAGGGAAGATATTTCTCCGACTTCCCCGAACAGGGAACACCTGTGACTGAAGAGAGCTGCGTGGAGTTGTGTCTCGATCTACCCCACGCACTGACAATGGTTCCGGAATCCTGAGCGTGGGGAGGTTCCACCAACGATCGGCAGCGCGTGGGTTCTATCGGAATGCATAAGCTCGTCTCCCCTGAGGGTGTTCCTAATGTATCTGTGCCACGGAATGCTACGGGTGATTGCAGGATATCCCAGTGTCAGAGGCTGCCTCGCTAAGGTCAGGGAAGGTATTTTTCGGTCTTCCCCGAACATGGAAAACCTGTGACTGAAGAGAGCTGCGTGAAGTTGTCTCTCGAGATCCCCCACGCACTGACAATGGTTCCGGAATCCTGAGCGTGGGGAGGTTCCACCAACGGTCGGCAGCGCGTGGGTTCTATCGGAATGCCTAAGCTCGTCTCCCCTGAGGGTTATCCTAATGTCTCTGTGCCAGGGAATGCTAGGGGTTATTGCAGGATATTCCAGTGTCAGAGGCTGCCTCCCCAAGTTCAGGGAAAGTATTTCTAGGACTTCCCCGAACAGGGAACACCTGTGACTGAAGAGAGCTGCTTGGAGTTGTCTCTCGTGCTCCCCCACGCACTGACAATGGTTCCGGAATCCTGAGCGTGGGGAGGTTCCACCAACGGACGGCAGCGCGTGGGTTCTAACGGAATGCCTAAGCTCGTCTCCCCTGAGGGTTTTCCTAATGTCTCTGTGCCAGGGAATGCTAGGGGTGATTGCAGGATATCCCAGTGTCAGAGGCTGCCTCCCCAAGGTCAAGGAAGGTATTTCTCGGACTTCCCCGAACAGGGAACACCTGTGACTGAAGACAGCTGCGTGGAGTTGTCTCTCGAGCTCCCCCACGCACTGACAATGGTTCCGGAATCCTGAGCGTGGGGAGGTTCCACCAACGGTCGGTAGTGCGTGGGTTTGACCGGAATGCCTTAGCTCTTCTCCCCTGAGGATTTTGCTTATGTCTCTGTGCCAGGGAATGCTAGGGGTGATTGCAGGATATCCCAGTGTCAGAGGCTGCCTCCTCAAGGTCAGGGTAGGTATTTCTAGGACTTCCCCGAACAGGGAACACCTGTGACTGAAGAGAGCTGCGTGGAGTTGTCTCTCGAGCTCCCCCATGCACTGACAATGGTTCCGGAATCCTGAGCGTGGGGAGGTTCCACAAACGGTCGGCAGCGCTTGGGTTCGAACGGAATGCCTAAGCTCGTCTCCCCTGAGTTTTTTCCTAATGTCTCTGTGCCAGGAAATTCTAGGGGTGATTGCAGGATATCCCAGAGACAGAGGCTGCCTCCCAAAGCTCAGGGAAGGTATTTCTCGGACTTCCCCGAACAGGGAACACCTGTGACTGAAGAGAACTGCGTGGAGTTGTCTCTCGTGCTCCCCCACGCACTGACAATGTTTCCGCAATCCTGAGCGTGGGGAGGTTCCACCAACGGTCGGCAGCGCGTGGGTTATAACGGAATGCATAAGCTCGTCTCCCCTGAGTGTTTTCCTAATGTCTCTGTGCCAGGGAATGTTAGGGGTGTTTGCAGGACATCCCAGTGACCGAGGATGCCTCCCCAAGTTCAGGGAAGGTATTTCTCGGACTTCCCCGAATAGGGAACACCTGTGACTGAAGAGAGCTGCGTGGAGATTTCTCTCGAGCTCCCCCACGCACTGACAATGTTTCCGGAATACTGAGCGTGGGGAGGTTCCACCAACGGTCGGCAGCGCGTGTGTTCTAACGGAATGCCTAAGCTCGTCCCCCCTGGAGGTTTTCCTAATGTCTCTGTGCCAGGGAATGCTAGGGGTGATTTCAGGATATCCCAGTGTCAGAGGCTGCCTCCCAACGGTCAGGGACGGTTTTTCTCGGACTTCCCCGAACAGGGAACACCTGTGACTGAAGAGCGCTTCGTGGAGTTGTCTCTCGAGCTCCTCCACGCACTGACAATGGTTCCGGAATCCTGAGCGTGGGGAGGTTCCACGAACGGTCGGCAGCGCTTGGGTTCTAACGGAATGCCTGAGCTCGTCTCCCCTGAGGGTTTTCCTTATGTCTATGTGCCAGGGAATGCTAGGGGTGATTTCAGGATATCCCACTGTCAGAGGCTGCCTCCCCAAGGTCAGGGAAGGTATTTCTCGGACTTCCCTGAACAGGGAACACCGGTGACTGAAGAGAGCTGCGTGGAGTTGTCTCTCGAGCTCCCCCACGCACTGACAAATTTTCCGGAATCCTGAGCGTGGGGAGGTTCCACCAACGGTCGGCAGCGCGTGGGTTGGAACGGAATGCATAAGCTCGTCTCCCCTGAGCGTTTCCCTATTGTCTCTGTGCCAGGGAATGCTAGGGGGGATTTCAGGATATCCCAGTGTCAGAGGCTGCCTCCCAACGGTCAGGGACAGTTTTTCTCGGACTTCCCCGAACAGGGAACACCTGTGACTGAAGAGAGCTGCGTGGAGTTGTCTCTCGAGCTCCTCCACGCACTGACAATGGTTCCGGAATCCTGAGCGTGGGGAGGTTCCACGAACGGTCGGCAGCGTGTGGGTTCTAACGGAATGCATAAGTTCGTCTCCCCTGAGGGTTTTTCTAATGTCTCTCTGCCAGGGAATGCTAGGGGTGATAGCAGGATATCCCAGTGTCAGTGGCTGCCTCCCCAAGGTCTGGGAATGTATTTCTCGGGCTTCCCCGAACATGGAACACCTGTGACTGAAGAGAGCTGCATGGAATTGTCTCTCGAACTCCTCCACACACTGACAATGGTTCTGGAATCCTGAGCGTGTGGAGGTTCCACCAACGGTCGGCAGCGCGTGGGTTCTAACGGAATGCCTAAACTCGTCTCCCCTGAGGGTTTTCCTAATTTCTCTGGGCCAGGGAATTCTAGGGGTGATTGTAGGATATCCCAGTCTCAGTGGCTGCCTCCCCAAGTTCGGGGAATGTATTTCTCGGGCTTCCCCGAACATGGAACACCTGTGACTGAAGAGAGCTGCGTGGAGTTGTCTCTCGAGCTCCCCCACGCACTGACATTTGTTCCGGAATCCTGAGCGTGGGGAGGTTCCACCAACGGTCGGCAGCGCGTGGGTTCTATCGGAATGTCTAAGCTCGGTCCCCTGAGGTTTTTCCTAATGTCTCTGTGCCAGGGAATGCTAGGGGTGATTGCAAGATATCCCAGTGACCGAGGCTGCCTCCCGAAGGTCAGGGAAGTTATTTCTCGGACTTCCCCGAAGAGGGAACACCTGTGACTGTAGAGAGATGCGTGGAGTTTTCTCTTGAGCTCCCCCACGCAAGGACAATGGTTCCGGAATCCTGAGCGTGGGTTGGTTCCACCTACGGTCGGCAGCGCGTGGGTTCTAAGGGAATGCCAAAGCTCGTCTCCCCTGAGGGTTTTCCTAATGTCTCTGCCAGGGAATGCTAGGGGTGATTGCAGGATATCCCAGTGTCAGAGGTTGTCTCCCCAAAGTCAGGGAAGTTATTTCTCTGACTTCCCCGAACAGGGAACACCTGTGACTGAAGAGAGCTGCGTGGAGTTGTCTCTCGTGCTCCCCCACGCACTGACAATGTTTCCGGAATCCTGAGAGTGGGGAGGTTCCACCAGCGGTCGGCAGCGCGTGGGTTCTATCGGAATGCCTAAGCTCGTCTCCCCTGAGGTTTTTCCTAATATCTCTGTGCCAGGGAAAGCTAGGGGTGATTGCAGGATATCCCAGTGTCAGTCGCTGCCGCCCCAAGGTCAGGGAATGTATTTCTCGGGCTTCCCCGAACAGGGAACACCTGTGACTGAAGAGAGCTGCGTGGAGTTGTCTCACGAGCTCCCCCACGCACTGACAATGATTCTGGAATCCTGAGCGTGGGAAGGTTCCACCAACGGTCGGTAGCGCGTGGGTTCTAACGGAATGCCTATGCTCGTCTCCCCTAAGGTTTTTCCTAATTTCTTTGTGCCAGGAAATGCTAGGGGTGATTGCATTATGTCCCAGTGTCAGATGTTTCCTCCCCAAGGTCAGGGAAGTTATTTCTCGGACTTCCTCGAACAGGGAACACCTGTGACTGAAGAGAGCTGCGTGGAGTTGTCTCTCGAGCTCCCCCACGCACTGACAATGGTTCCGGAATCCTGAGCGTGGGGAGGTTCCACCAACGGTCGGCAGCGCGTGGGTTAGAACGGAATGCCTAAGCTCGTCTCCCCTGAGGGTTTTCCTAATGTCTCTGTTCCAGGGAATGCTAGGGGTGATTGCAGGATATCCCAGTGTCAGAGGCTGCCTCCCCAAGGTCAGGGAAGATATTTCTAGAACTTCCCCGAACAGGAAACACCTGTGACTGAAGAGAGCTGCGTGGAGTTGTCTCTCGAGCTACCCCACGCACTGACAATGATTCTGGAAACCTGAGCGTGGGGAGGTTCCACCAACGGTCGGCAGCGCGTGGGTTCTTACGGAATGTCTGAGCTCGTCTCCCCTGAGGGTTTTCCTAATATCTCTGTGCCAGGGAATGCTTGGGGTGATTGCAGGACATCCCAGTGACCGAGGCTGCCACCCGAATGTCAGGGAAGTTATTTCTCGGACTTGCCCGAAGAGGGAACACCTGTGACTGAAGAGAGCTGCGTGGAGTTGTCTCTTGAGCTCCCCTACGCAATGACAATGGTTCCGGAATACTGAGCGTGTGTTGGTTCCACCAACGGTCGGCAGCGCGTGAGTTCAAACGGAATGCCAAACTCGTCTCCCCTGAGGATTTTCCTAATGTCTCTGCCAGGGAATGCTAGGGGTGATTGCAGGATATCCCAGTGTCAGAGGTTGTCTCCCCAAAGTCAGGGAAGTTATTTCTCCGACTTCCCCGAACAGGGAACACTTGTGACTGAAGAGAGCTGCGTGGAGATGTCTCTCGAGCTCCCCCACGCACTGACAATGTTTCCGGAAACCTGAGCGTGGGGAGGTTCCACCAACTCTCGGCAGCGCGTGGGTTCTAACGGAATGTCTAAGCTCGTCTCCCCTGAGGGTTTTCCTAATGTCTCTGTGCCAGGGAATGCTAGGGGTGATTGCAGGATATCCCAGTGACCGAGGCTGACTCCCGAAGGTCAGGGAAGTTTTTTCTCGGACTTCCCCGAAGAGGGAACACCTGTGAATGAAGAGAGCTGCGTGGAGTTGTCTCTTGAGCTCCCCCACGCAACGACAATGGTTCCGGAATACTGAGCGTGGGTTGCTTCCACCAACGGTCGGCAGCGCTTGGGTTCTAACGGATGCCTAAGCTCGTCTCCCCTGAGGGTTTTCTAATTTCTCTGTACCAGGGAATGCTAGGGGTGATTGCAGGTTTTCCCAGTGTCAGAGGCTGCCTCCCCAAGGTAAGGGAAGGTATTTTCGGACTTCCCCGAACAGGGAACACCTCTGACTGAAGAGAGCTGCGTGGAGTTGTCTCTCAAGCTCCCCCACGCACTGACAATGGTTCCGGAATCCTGAGCGTGGGGAGGTTCCACCAACGGTCGACAGTGCGTGGGTTCTAACGGAATGCCTAAGCTCGTCTCCCCTGAGGCTTTTCCTAATGTCTCTGTGTCAGGGAATGCTAGGAGTGATTGCAGGATATCCCAGTGTCAGAGGCTGCCTCCCCAAGGTCTGGGAATGTATTTCTCGGGCTTCCCCGAAAAGGGAACACCTGTGACTGAAGAGAGCTGCGTGGAGTTGTCTCTCGAGCTCCCCCACGCACTGACAATGGTTCCGGAATCCTGAGCGTGGGGAGGTTCCACCAACGGTCGGTAGCGCGTGGGTTATGACGGAATGCCTAAGCACGTCTCCCCTGAGGGTTTTCCTAATGTCTCTCTGCCAGGGAATGCTAGGGGTGATTGCAGGTTATCCCAGTGTCAGATGTTGCCTCCCCAAGTTCAGGGAAGGTATTTCTCGGACTTCCCCGAACAGGGAACCCCTGTGACTGAAGAGAGCTGCGTGGAGTTGTCTCTCGAGCTCCCCCACGCACTGAAAATGTTTCCGGAATCCTGAGCGTGGGGAGGTTCCACCAACGGTCGGCAGCGCGTGGGTTCTATCGGAATGCCTAAGCTCGTCTCCCCTGAGGGTTTTCCTAAAATCTCTGTGCCAGGGAAAGCTAGGGGTGATTGCAGGATATCCCAGTGTCAGTCGCTGCCGCCCCAAGGTCAGGGAAAGTATTTCTCGGACTTCCCCGAACAGGGAACACCTGTGACAGAAGAGAGCTGCGTGGAGTTGTCTCTCGAGCTCCCCCACGCACTGACAATGGTTCCGGAAACCTGAGCGTGGGGAGGTTCCACCAACTGTCGGCAGCGCGTGGGTTCTAACGGAATGTCTAAGCTCGTCTCCCCTGAGGGTTTTCCTAATGTCTCGGTGCCAGAGAATGCTAGGGTGATTGCAGGATATCCCAGTGACCGAGACTGCCTCCCGAAATTCAGGGAAGTTATTTCTCGGACTGCCCCGAAGATGGAACACCTGTGACTGAAGAGAGCTGCGTGGAGTTGTCTCTTGAGCTCCCCCACCTAATGACAATGATTCCGGAATCCTGAGCGTGGGTTGGTTCCACCAACGGTCGGCAGCGCGTGGGTTCAAACGGAATGCCTAAGCTCGTCTCCCCTGATGGTTTTCCTAATGTCTCTGCCAGGGAATGCTAGGGGTGATTGCAGGATATCCCAGTGTCAGAGGTTGTCTCCCCAAATTCAGGGAAGTTATTTCTCCGACTTCCCCGAACAGGGAACACCTGTGACTGAAGAGAGCTGCGTGGAGTTGTCTCTCGAGCTCCCCCACGCACTGACAATGGTTCCGGAATCCTGAGAGTGGGGAGGTTCCACCAGCGGTCGGCAGCGCGTGGGTTCTAACGGAATGCCTAAGCTCGTCTCCCCTGAGGGTTTTCCTAATATCTCTGTGCCAGGGAATGCTAGGGGTAATTGCAGGATATCCCAGTGTCAGAGGCTGCCTCCCCAAGGTCAGGGAAAGTATTTCTAGGACTTCCCCGAACAGGGAAAACCTGTGACTGAAGAGAGCTGCGTGGAGTTGTCTCTCGAGCTCCCCCACGCACTGACAATGGTTCCGGAATCCTGAGCGTGGGGAGGTTCCAGCAACGGTCGGCAGCTCTTGGGTTCTAACGGAATGCCTAAGCTCGTGTCCCCTGAGGCTTTTCCTAATTTCTCTGTGCCAGGGAATGCTAGGGGTGATTGCAGAATATCCCAGTGTCAGAGGCTACCTCCCAAGGTCAGGGAAGGTTTTTCTCGGACTTCCCCGAACAGCGAACACCTGTGAGTGAAGACAGTTGCGTGGAGTTGTTTCTCGAGCTCCCCCACGCACTGACAATTGTTCCGGAATCCTGAGCGTGGGGAGGTTTCACCAACGGTCGGCAGCGCGTGGGTTCTAACGGAATGCCTAAGCTCATCTCCCCTGAGGGTTTTCCTAATGTCTCTGTGCCAGGGAATGCTAGGGGTGATTGCAGGATATCCCAGTGACCGAGACTGCCTCCCCAAGGTCAGGGAAGGTATTTCTCGGACTTCCCCGAACAGGGAACACCTGTGAGTGAAGAGAGCTGCGTGGAGTTTTCTCTCGAGCTTCCCCACGCACTGACAATGGTTCCGGATTCCTGAGCGTGGGGAGGTTCGACCAACGATCGGCAGCGCGTGGGTTCTATCGGAATGCCTAAGCTCGTCTCCCCTGAGTGTATTCCTAATATCTCTGTGCCAGGGAATGCTAGGGGTGATTGCAGGATATCCCAGTGTCAGTGGCTGCCTCCCCAAGGTCGGGGAATATAGTTCCCGGGCTTCCCCGAACAGTGAACACCTGTGACAGAAGAGAGCTGCGTGAAGTTATCTCTCGAACTCCCCCACGCACTGACAATGGTTCCGGAATCCTGAGCGTGGGAAGGTTCCACCAAAGGTCGGCAACGCGTGGGTTCTATCGGAATGCCTAAGTTCGTCTCCCCTGAGGGTTTTCCAAATGTCTCTGTGCCAGTGAATGCTAGGGGTGATTGCAGGATTTCCCAGTGTCAGAGGCTGCCTCCCCAAGGTCAGGGAAAGTATTTCTAGGACTTCCCCGAACAGGGAACACCTGTGACTGAAGAGAGCTGCGTGGAGTTGTCTCTCGAGCTCCCCCACGCACTGACAATTTTTCCGGAATCCTGAGAGTGGGGAGGTTCCACCAACGGTCGGCAGCGCTTGGATTCTAATGGAATGCCTAAGCTCGTCTCCCCTGAGGTTTTCCTAATGTCTCTGTGCCAGGGAATGCTAGGGGTGATTGCAGGATATCCCAGTGTCAGAGGCTGCCTCCCCAAGGTCACGGAATGTTTTTCTCGGACTTCCCCGAACCGGGAACACCTGTGACTGAAGAGAGCTGCGTGGAGTTGTCTCTCGAGCTCCCCCACGCACTGACAATGGTTCCGGAATCCTGAGCGTGGGGAGGTTCCACCAACGGTCGGCAGCGCGTGGGTTCTAACGGAATGCCTAAGCTCGTCTCCCCTGAGGGTTTTCCTAATGTCTCTGTGCCAGGGAATGCTAGGGGTGATTGCAGCATATCCCAGTGACCGAGACTGCCTCCCGAAAGTCAGGGAAGTTATTTATCGGACTGCCCCGAAGATGGAACACCTGTGACTGAATAGAGCTGCGTGGAGTTGTCTCTTGAGCTCCCCCATGTAATGACAATGATTCCGGAATCCTGAGCGTGGGTTGGTTCCACCAACGGTCGGCAGCGCGTGGGTTCAAACGGAATGCCTAAGCTCGTCTCCCCTGAGGGTTTTCCTAATGTCTCTGCCAGGGAATGCTAGGGGTGATTGCAGGATATCCCAGTGTCAGAGGTTGTCTCCCCAAATCAGGGAAGTTATTTCTCCGACTTCCCCGAACAGGGAACACCTGTGACTGAAGAGAGCTGCGTGGAGTTGTCTCTCGAGCTCCCCCACGCACTGACAATGGTTCCGGAATCCTGAGAGTGGGGAGGTTCCACCAGCGGTCGGCAGCGCGTGGGTTCTAACGGAATGCCTAAGCTCGTATCCCCTGAGGGTTTTCCTAATATCTCTGTGCCAGGGAATGCTAGGGGTGATTGCAGGATATCCCAGTGTCAGAGGATGCCTCCCCAAGGTCAGGGAAAGTATTTCTAGGACTTCCCCGAACAGGGAAATCCTGTGACTAAAGAGAGCAGCGTGGAGTTGTCTCTCGAGCTCCCCCACGCACTGACAATGGTTCCGGAATCCTGAGCGTGGGGAGGTTCCAGCAACGGTCGGCAGCTCTTGGGTTCTAACGGAATGCCTAAGCTCGTCTCCCCTGAGGATTTTCCTAATGTCTCTGCCAGGGAATGCTAGGGGTGATTGCAGGATATCCCAGTGTCAGAGGTTGTCTCCCCAAAGTCAGGGAAGTTATTTCTCCGACTTCCCCGAACAGGGAACACCTGTGACTGAAGAGAGCTGCGTGGAGATGTCTCTCGAGCTCCCCCACGCACTGACATTGTTTCCGGAAACCTGAGCGTGGGGAGGTTCCACCAACTGTCGGCAGCGCGTGGGTTCTAACGGAATGTCTAAGCTCGTCTCCCCTGAGGTTTTTCCTAATGTCTCTGCCAGGGAATGCTAGGGGTGATTGCAGGATATCCCAGTGTCAGAGGTTGTCTCCCGAAGGTCAGGGAAGTTATTTCTCGGACTTCCCCGAAGAGGGAACACCTGTGACTGAAGAGAGCTGCGTGGAGTTGTCTCTCGAGCTCCCCCACGCACTGACAATGGTTCCGGAAACCTGAGCGTGGGGAGGTTCCACCAACGGTCGGCAGCGCGTGGGTTCTAAGGGAATGCCAAAGCTCGTCTCCCCTGAGGGTTTTCCTAATGTCTCTGCCAGGGAATGCTAGGGGTGATTGCAGGATATCCCAGTGTCAGAGGTTGTCTCCCCAAAGTCAGGGAAGTTATTTCTCTGACTTCCCCGAACAGGGAACACCTGTGACTGAAGAGAGCTGCGTGGAGTTGTCTCTCGTGCTCCCCCACGCACTGACAATGTTTCCGGAATCCTGAGAGTGGGGAGGTTCCACCAGCGGTCGGCAGCGCGTGGGTTCTATCGGAATGCCTAAGCTCGTCTCCCCTGAGGTTTTTCCTAATATCTCTGTGCCAGGGAAAGCTAGGGGTGATTGCAGGATATCCCAGTGTCAGTCGCTGCCGCCCCAAGGTCAGGGAATGTATTTCTCGGGCTTCCCCGAACAGGGAACACCTGTGACTGAAGAGAGCTGCGTGGAGTTGTCTCACGAGCTCCCCCACGCACTGACAATGATTCTGGAATCCTGAGCGTGGGGAGGTTCCACCAACGGTCGGTAGCGCGTGGGTTCTAACGGAATGCCTATGCTCGTCTCCCCTAAGGTTTTTCCTAATTTCTTTGTGCCAGGAAATGCTAGGGGTGATTGCATTATGTCCCAGTGTCAGATGTTTCCTCCCCAAGGTCAGGGAAGTTATTTCTCGGACTTCCTCGAACAGGGAACACCTGTGACTGAAGAGAGCTGCGTGGAGTTGTCTCTCGAGCTCCCCCACGCACTGACAATGGTTCCGGAATCCTGAGCGTGGGGAGGTTCCACCAACGGTCGGCAGCGCGTGGGTTAGAACGGAATGCCTAAGCTCGTCTCCCCTGAGGGTTTTCCTAATGTCTCTGTTCCAGGGAATGCTAGGGGTGATTGCAGGATATCCCAGTGTCAGAGGCTGCCTCCCCAAGGTCAGGGAAGATATTTCTAGAACTTCCCCGAACAGGAAACACCTGTGACTGAAGAGAGCTGCGTGGAGTTGTCTCTCGAGCTACCCCACGCACTGACAATGATTCTGGAAACCTGAGCGTGGGGAGGTTCCACCAACGGTCGGCAGCGCGTGGGTTCTTACGGAATGTCTGAGCTCGTCTCCCCTGAGGGTTTTCCTAATATCTCTGTGCCAGGGAATGCTTGGGGTGATTGCAGGACATCCCAGTGACCGAGGCTGACACCCGAATGTCAGGGAAGTTATTTCTCGGACTTGCCCGAAGAGGGAACACCTGTGACTGAAGAGAGCTGCGTGGAGTTGTCTCTTGAGCTCCCCTACGCAATGACAATGGTTCCGGAATACTGAGCGTGTGTTGGTTCCACCAACGGTCGGCAGCGCGTGGGTTCATACGGAATGCCAAACTCGTCTCCCCTGAGGATTTTCCTAATGTCTCTGCCAGGGAATGCTAGGGGTGATTGCAGGATATCCCAGTGTCAGAGGTTGTCTCCCCAAAGTCAGGGAAGTTATTTCTCCGACTTCCCCGAACAGGGAACACTTGTGACTGAAGAGAGCTGCGTGGAGATGTCTCTCGAGCTCCCCCACGCACTGACAATGTTTCCGGAAACCTGAGCGTGGGGAGGTTCCACCAACTCTCG
Organism: Vicugna pacos; assembly: GCF_048564905.1. Classification (NCBI taxonomy): domain Eukaryota; kingdom Metazoa; phylum Chordata; class Mammalia; order Artiodactyla; family Camelidae; genus Vicugna; species Vicugna pacos. The sequence goes on along the minus strand of NW_027328721.1, from coordinate 44,748,265 downwards.
GCAGCGCGTGGGTTCTAACGGAATGTCTAAGCTCGTCTCCCCTGAGGGTTTTCCTAATGTCTCTGTGCCAGGGAATGCTAGGGGTGATTGCAGGATATCCCAGTGACCGAGGCTGACTCCCGAAGGTCAGGGAAGTTTTTTCTCGGACTTTCCCGAAGAGGGAACACCTGTGAATGAAGAGAGCTGCGTGGAGTTGTCTCTTGAGCTCCCCCACGCAACGACAATGGTTCCGGAATACTGAGCGTGGGTTGCTTCCACCAACGGTCGGCAGCGCTTGGGTTCTAACGGATGCCTAAGCTCGTCTCCCCTGAGGGTTTTCTAATGTCTCTGTACCAGGGAATGCTAGGGGTGATTGCAGGTTTTCCCAGTGTCAGAGGCTGCCTCCCCAAGGTAAGGGAAGGTATTTTCGGACTTCCCCGAACAGGGAACACCTCTGACTGAAGAGAGCTGCGTGGAGTTGTCTCTCGAGCTCCCCCACGCACTGACAATGGTTCCGGAATCCTGAGCGTGGGGAGGTTCCACCAACGGTCGACAGTGCGTGGGTTCTAACGGAATGCCTAAGCTCGTCTCCCCTGAGGCTTTTCCTAATGTCTCTGTGTCAGGGAATGCTAGGAGTGATTGCAGGATATCCCAGTGTCAGAGGCTGCCTCCCCAAGGTCTGGGAAAGTATTTCTCGGGCTTCCCCGAAAAGGGAACACCTGTGACTGAAGAGAGCTGCGTGGAGTTGTCTCTCGAGCTCCCCCACGCACTGACAATGGTTCCGGAATCCTGAGCGTGGGGAGGTTCCACCAACGGTCGGTAGCGCGTGGGTTATGACGGAATGCCTAAGCACGTCTCCCCTGAGGGTTTTCCTAATGTCTCTCTGCCAGGGAATGCTAGGGGTGATTGCAGGTTATCCCAGTGTCAGATGTTGCCTCCCCAAGTTCAGGGAAGGTATTTCTCGGACTTCCCCGAACAGGGAACCCCTGTGACTGAAGAGAGCTGCGTGGAGTTGTCTCTCGAGCTCCCCCACGCACTGAAAATGTTTCCGGAATCCTGAGCGTGGGGAGGTTCCACCAACGGTCGGCAGCGCGTGGGTTCTATCGGAATGCCTAAGCTCGTCTCCCCTGAGGGTTTTCCTAAAATCTCTGTGCCAGGGAAAGCTAGGGGTGATTGCAGGATATCCCAGTGTCAGTCGCTGCCGCCCCAAGGTCAGGGAAAGTATTTCTCGGACTTCCCCGAACAGGGAACACCTGTGACAGAAGAGAGCTGCGTGGAGTTGTCTCTCGAGCTCCCCCACGCACTGACAATGGTTCCGGAAACCTGAGCGTGGGGAGGTTCCACCAACTGTCGGCAGCGCGTGGGTTCTAACGGAATGTCTAAGCTCGTCTCCCCTGAGGGTTTTCCTAATGTCTCGGTGCCAGAGAATGCTAGGGTGATTGCAGGATATCCCAGTGACCAAGACTGCCTCCCGAAATTCAGGGAAGTTATTTCTCGGACTGCCCCGAAGATGGAACACCTGTGACTGAAGAGAGCTGCGTGGAGTTGTCTCTTGTGCTCCCCCACCTAATGACAATGATTCCGGAATCCTGAGCGTGGGTTGGTTCCACCAACGGTCGGCAGCGCGTGGGTTCAAACGGAATGCCTAAGCTCGTCTCCCCTGATGGTTTTCCTAATGTCTCTGCCAGGGAATGCTAGGGGTGATTGCAGGATATCCCAGTGTCAGAGGTTGTCTCCCCAAATTCAGGGAAGTTATTTCTCCGACTTCCCCGAACAGGGAACACCTGTGACTGAAGAGAGCTGCGTGGAGTTGTCTCTCGAGCTCCCCCACGCACTGACAATGGTTCCGGAATCCTGAGAGTGGGGAGGTTCCACCAGCGGTCGGCAGCGCGTGGGTTCTAACGGAATGCCTAAGCTCGTCTCCCCTGAGGGTTTTCCTAATATCTCTGTGCCAGGGAATGCTAGGGGTAATTGCAGGATATCCCAGTGTCAGAGGCTGCCTCCCCAAGGTCAGGGAAAGTATTTCTAGGACTTCCCCGAACAGGGAAAACCTGTGACTGAAGAGAGCTGCGTGGAGTTGTCTCTCGAGCTCCCCCACGCACTGACAATGATTCCGGAATCCTGAGCGTGGGGAGGTTCCAGCAACGGTCGGCAGCTCTTGGGTTCTAACGGAATGCCTAAGCTCGTCTCCCCTGAGGCTTTTCCTAATTTCTCTGTGCCAGGGAATGCTAGGGGTGATTGCAGAATATCCCAGTGTCAGAGGCTACCTCCCAAGGTCAGGGAAGGTTTTTCTCGGACTTCCCCGAACAGCGAACACCTGTGAGTGAAGACAGTTGCGTGGAGTTGTTTCTCGAGCTCCCCCACGCACTGACAATTGTTCCGGAATCCTGAGCGTGGGGAGGTTCCACCAACGGTCGGCAGCGCGTGGGTTCTAACGGAATGCCTAAGCTCATCTCCCCTGAGGGTTTTCCTAATGTCTCTGTGCCAGGGAATGCTAGGGGTGATTGCAGGATATCCCAGTGACCGAGACTGCCTCCCCAAGGTCAGGGAAGGTATTTCTCGGACTTCCCCGAACAGGGAACACCTGTGAGTGAAGAGAGCTGCGTGGAGTTTTCTCTCGAGCTTCCCCACGCACTGACAATGGTTCCGGATTCCTGAGCGTGGGGAGGTTCGACCAACGATCGGCAGCGCGTGGGTTCTATCGGAATGCCTAAGCTCGTCTCCCCTGAGTGTATTCCTAATATCTCTGTGCCAGGGAATGCTAGGGGTGATTGCAGGATATCCCAGTGTCAGTGGCTGCCTCCCCAAGGTCGGGGAATATAGTTCCCGGGCTTCCCCGAACAGTGAACACCTGTGACAGAAGAGAGCTGCGTGAAGTTATCTCTCGAACTCCCCCACGCACTGACAATGGTTCCGGAATCCTGAGCGTGGGAAGGTTCCACCAAAGGTCGGCAACGTGTGGGTTCTATCGGAATGCCTAAGTTCATCTCCCCTGAGGGTTTTCCAAATGTCTCTGTGCCAGTGAATGCTAGGGGTGATTGCAGGATTTCCCAGTGTCAGAGGCTGCCTCCCCAAGGTCAGGGAAAGTATTTCTAGGACTTCCCCGAACAGGGAACACCTGTGACTGAAGAGAGCTGCGTGGAGTTGTCTCTCGAGCTCCCCCACGCACTGACAATTTTTCCGGAATCCTGAGAGTGGGGAGGTTCCACCAACGGTCGGCAGCGCTTGGATTCTAATGGAATGCCTAAGCTCGTCTCCCCTGAGGTTTTCCTAATGTCTCTGTGCCAGGGAATGCTAGGGGTGATTGCAGGATATCCCAGTGTCAGAGGCTGCCTCCCCAAGGTCACGGAATGTTTTTCTCGGACTTCCCCGAAGAGGGAACACCTGTGACTGAAGAGAGCTGCGTGGAGTTGTCTCTCGAGCTCCCCCACGCACTGACAATGGTTCCGGAATCCTGAGCGTGGGGAGGTTCCACCAACGGTCGGCAGCGCGTGGGTTCTAACGGAATGCCTAAGCTCGTCTCCCCTGAGGGTTTTCCTAATGTCTCTGTGCCAGGGAATGCTAGGGGTGATTGCAGCATATCCCAGTGACCGAGACTGCCTCCCGAAAGTCAGGGAAGTTATTTATCGGACTGCCCCGAAGATGGAACACCTGTGACTGAAGAGAGCTGCGTGGAGTTGTCTCTTGAGCTCCCCCATGTAATGACAATGATTCCGGAATCCTGAGCGTGGGTTGGTTCCACCAACGGTCGGCAGCGCGTGGGTTCAAACGGAATGCCTAAGCTCGTCTCCCCTGAGGGTTTTCCTAATGTCTCTGCCAGGGAATGCTAGGGGTGATTGCAGGATATCCCAGTGTCAGAGGTTGTCTCCCCAAATCAGGGAAGTTATTTCTCCGACTTCCCCGAACAGGGAACACCTGTGACTGAAGAGAGCTGCGTGGAGTTGTCTCTCGAGCTCCCCCACGCACTGACAATGGTTCCGGAATCCTGAGAGTGGGGAGGTTCCACCAGCGGTCGGCAGCGCGTGGGTTCTAACGGAATGCCTAAGCTCGTCTCCCCTGAGGGTTTTCCTAATATCTCTGTGCCAGGGAATGCTAGGGGTGATTGCAGGATATCCCAGTGTCAGAGGCTGCCTCCCCAAGGTCAGGGAAAGTATTTCTAGGACTTCCCCGAACAGGGAAAACCTGTGACTAAAGAGAGCAGCGTGGAGTTGTCTCTCGAGCTCCCCCACGCACTGACAATGGTTCCGGAATCCTGAGCGTGGGGAGGTTCCAGCAACGGTCGGCAGCTCTTGGGTTCTAACGGAATGCCTAAGCTCGTCTCCCCTGAGGATTTTCCTAATGTCTCTGCCAGGGAATGCTAGGGGTGATTGCAGGATATCCCAGTGTCAGAGGTTGTCTCCCCAAAGTCAGGGAAGTTATTTCTCCGACTTCCCCGAACAGGGAACACCTGTGACTGAAGAGAGCTGCGTGGAGATGTCTCTCGAGCTCCCCCACGCACTGACATTGTTTCCGGAAACCTGAGCGTGGGGAGGTTCCACCAACTGTCGGCAGCGCGTGGGTTCTAACGGAATGTCTAAGCTCGTCTCCCCTGAGGTTTTTCCTAATGTCTCTGCCAGGGAATGCTAGGGGTGATTGCAGGATATCCCAGTGTCAGAGGTTGTCTCCCGAAGGTCAGGGAAGTTATTTCTCGGACTTCCCCGAAGAGGGAACACCTGTGACTGAAGAGAGCTGCGTGGAGTTGTCTCTCGAGCTCCCCCACGCACTGACAATGGTTCCGGAAACCTGAGCGTGGGGAGGTTCCACCAACGGTCGGCAGCGCGTGGGTTCTAACGGAATGACTAAGCTCGTCTCCCCTGTGGGTTTTCCTAATGTCTCTGTGCCAGGGAATGCTAGGGGTGATTGCAGGATATCCCAGTGTCAGAGGCTGCCTCCCCAAGGTCAGGGAAGTTATTTCTCGGACTTCCCCGAACAGGAAACACCTGTGACTGAAGACAGCTTCGTGGATTTGTCTCTCGAGCTCCCCTACGCACTGACAATGGTTCCGGAATCCTGAGCGTGGGGAGGTTCCACCAACGGTCGGCAGCGCGTGGGTTCTAACGGAATGCCTAAGCTCGCCTCCCCTGAGGATATTCCTAATATCTCTGTGCCAGGGATTGCTAGGGGTGATTGCAGCATATCCCAGGGACCGAGGCTGCCTCCCCAAGATCAGGGAAGGTATTTCCCGGACTTCCCCGAACAGGGAACACATGTGAGTGAAGAGAGCTGCGTGGAGTTGTCTCTCGAGCTCCCCCACGCACTGACAATCTTTCCGGAATCCTGAGCGAGGGGAGGTTCTACCAGCGGTCGGCAGAGCGTGGGTTCTAACGGAGTGCCTAAGCTCGTCTCCCCTGAGGATTTTCCTAATATCTCTGTGCCAGGGAATGCTAGGGGTGATTGCAGGATATCCCAGTGTCAGCGGCTGCCTCCCCAATGTCAGGGAAATTATTTCTCGGGCTTCCCCGAACAGGAAACTCCTGTGACTGAAGAGAGCTGCGTGGAGTTGTCTCTCGAGCTCCCCCACGCACTGACAATGGTTCCGGAATCCTGAGCATGGGGAGGTTCCACCAACGGTTGGCAGCGCGTGGGTTCTATCGGAATGCCTAAGCTCGTCTCCCCTGAGGGTTTTGCTAATGTCTCTGTGCCAGGGAATGCTAGGGGTGATTGCAGGATATCTCAGGGTCAGAGGCTGCCTCCCCAAGGTCAGGGAAAGTAATTCTAGGACTTCCCCGAACAGGGAACACCTGTGACTGAAGAGAGCTGCGTGGAGTTGTCTCTCGATCTCCCCCACGCACTGACAATGATTCCGGAATCCTGAGCGTGGGGAGGTTCCACCAACGGTTGGCAGCGCATGGGTTCGCACGGAATGCATAAGCTCGTCTCCCCTGAGGTTTCTCCTAATGTCTCTGTGCCAGGGAATGCTAGGGGTGATTGCAGGATATCCCAGTGTCAGAGGCTGCCTCCCCAAGGTCAGGGAAGATATTTCTCGTACTTCCCCGAACAGGGAACTCCTGTGACTGAAGAGAGCTGCGTGGAGTTGTCTCTCGAGCTACCCCACGCACTGAAATTGGTTCCAGAAACCTGAGCGTGGGGAGGTTCCACCAACGGTCGGCAGCGCGTGGGTTCTAACGGAATGCCTAAGCTCGTCTCCCCTGAGGGTTTTACTAATGTCTCTGTGCCAGGGAATGCTAGGGGTGATTGCAGGATATCCCAGTGACGGAGGGTGCCTCCCCAAGGTCAGGGAAGTTATTTCTCGGACTTCCCCGAAGATGGAACACCTGTGACTGAAGAGAGCTGCGTGGAGTTGTCTCTCGAGCTCCCCCACCCACTGAGAATGTTTCCGGAATCCTGAGCGTGGGGAGGTTCCAACAACGGTCGACAGCACTTGGGTTCTAACGGAATGCCTAAGCTCATCTCCCCTGAGGGTTTTCTAATGTCTCAGTGCCAGGGAATGCTTTGGGTGATTGCAGGATATCCCAGTGTCAGAGTCTGCCTCCCCAAGGTCAGGGAAGATATTTCTCGGACTTCCCCGAAAAGAGAACACCTGTGACTGAAGAGAGCTGCGTGGAGTTGTCTCTCGAGCTCCCCCACGCACTGAAAATGGTTCCGGAATCCTGAGCGTGGGGAGGTTCCACCAACGGTCGGCAGCGCGTGGGTTCTAACGGAATGCCTAACCTCGTCTCCCCTGAGAGTTTTCCCAATATCTCTGTGCCAGGGAATGCTAGGGGTGATTGCAGGATATCCCAGTGTCAGAGGCTGCATCCCCAAGGTCAGGGAAAGTATTTCTAGGACTTCCCCGAACTGGGAACACCTGTGACGGAAGAGAGTTGCGTGGAGTTGTCTCTCTAACTCCCCCATGCACTGACAATGGTTCCGGAATCCTGAGCGTGGGGAGGTTAAACCAACGCTCGGCAGCGCTTGGGTTCTAACGGAATGCCTAAGCTCGTCTCCCCTGTGGGTTTTCCTAATGTCTCTGTGCCAGGGAATGCTAGGGTTGATTGCAGGATATCCCAGTGTCAGAGGCTGCCTCCCCAAGGTCAGGGAAGATATTTCTCGTGCTTCCCCGCACAGGGACACCTATGACTGAAGAGAGCTGCGTGGAGTTGTCTCTCGAGCTCCCCACGCACTGACAATGGTTCCGGAATCCTGAGCGTGGGGTGGTTCCACCAACGGTCGGCAGCGCGTGGGTTCTAACGGAATGCTTAAGCTCGTCTCCCCTGAGGTTTTTCCTAATATCTTTGTGCCAGGGAATGCTACGGGTGATTGCAGGATATCCCAGTGTCAGATGTTGACTCCCCAAGGTCAGGGAAGGTAATTCTCGGACTTCCCCGAACAGGGAACACCTGTGACTGAAGACAGCTGCGTGGAGTTGTCTCTCGAGCTCCCCCACGCACTGACAATGGTTCCGGAATCCTGATCGTGGGGAGGTTCCACCAACGGTCGGCAGCGCGTGGGTTCGAACGGAATGCCTAAGCTCGTCTCCCCTGAGAGTTTTCCTAATGTCTCTGTGCCAGGGAATGCTAGGGGTGATTGCAGGATATCCCAGTGTCAGAGGCTGCCTCCCCAATATCAGGGAAGATATTTCTCGGACTTCTCCGAACAGGGAAAACCTGTGACTGAAGAGATCAGCGTGGAGTTGTCTCTCGAGCTCCCCCACGCACTGACAATGTTTCCGGAATCCTGAGCGTGGGGAGGTTCCACCAACGGTCGGCAGCGCTTGGGTTCTAACGGAATGCCTAAGCTCGTCTCCCCTGAGGGTTTTCCTAATGTCTTTGTGCCAGGGAATGCTAGGGGTGATTGCAGGTTATCCCAGTGTCAGATGTTGCCTCCCCAAAGTCAGGGAATGTATTTCTCGGACTTCCCCGAACAGGGAACACCTGTGACTGAAGAGAGCTGCGTGGAGTTGTCTCTCGAGCTCCCCCACGCAAGGACAATGGTTCCGGAATCCTGAGCGTGGGTTGGTTCCACCTACGGTCGGCAGCGCGTGGGTTCTAACGAAATGCCAAAGCTCGTCTCCCCTGAGGGTTTTCCTAATGTCTCTGCCAGGGAATGCTAGGGGTGATTGCAGGATATCCCAGTGTCAGAGGTTGTCTCCCCAAAGTCAGGGAAGTTATTTCTCGGACTTCCCCGAACAGGGAACACCTGTGACTGAAGAGAGCTGCGTGGAGTTGTTTCTCGAGCTCCCCCACGCACTGAAAATGGTTCCGGAATCCTGAGCGTGGGGAGGTTCCACCAACGGTCGGCAGCGCGTGGGTTCTAACGGAATGCCTAAGCTCGTCTCCCCTGAGTGTTTTCTAATATCTCTGTGCCAGGGAATGCTAGGGGTGATTGCAGGTTTTCCCAGTGTCAGAGGCTGCCTCCCCAAGGTAAGGGAAGGTATTTCTCGGACTTCCCCGAACAGGGAACACCTCTGACTGAAGAGAGCTGCGTGGAGTTGTCTCTCGAGCTTCCCCACACACTGACAATGGTTCCGGAATCCTGAGCATGGGGACGTTCCACCAACGGTCGGCAGTGCGTGGGTTCTAACGGAATGCCTAAGCTCGTCTCCCCTGAGGGTTTTCCTAATGTCTCTGTGCCAGGGAATGCTAGGAGTGATTGCAGGATATCCCAGTGTCAGAGGCTGCCTCCCCAAGGTCTGGGAATGTATTTCTCGGGCTTCCCCGAACAGGGAGCACCTGTGAGTGAAGAGAGCTGCGTGGAGTTTTCTCTCGAGCTTACCCACGCACTGACAATGGTTCCGGATTCCTGAGCGTGGGGAGGTTCCACCAACGATCGGTAGCGCGTGGGTTCTATCGGAATGCCTAAGCTCGTCTCCCCTGAGGGTATTCCTAATATCTCTGTGCCAGGGAATGCTAGGGGTGATTGCAGGATATCCCAGTGTCAGTGGCTGCCTCCCCAAGGTCGGGGAATATATTTCCCGGGCTTCCCCGAACAGGGAACACCTGTGACATATGAGAGCTGCGTGAAGTTATCTCTCGAGCTCCCCCACGCACTGACAATGGTTCCGGAATCCTGAGCGTGGGAAGGTTCCACCAACTGTCGGCAGCGCGTGGGTTCTATCGGAATGCCTAAGTTCGTCTCCCCTGAGGGTTTTCCTAATGTCTCTGTGCCAGGGAAAGCTAGGGGTGAATGCAGGATAATCCAGTGTCAGTCGCTGCCGCCCCAAGGTCAGGGAAAGTATTTCTCGGGCTTCCCCGAACAGGGAACACCTGTGACTGAAGAGAGCTGCGTGGAGTTATCTCACGAGCTCCCCCACTCACTGAAAATGGTTCCGGAATCCTGAGCGTGGGGAGGTTCCACCAACGGTCGGCAGCGCGTTGGTTCTAACGGAATGCCTAAGCACGTCTCCCCTGAGCTTTTTCCTAATGTCTTTGTGCCAGGGAATGCTAAGGGTGATTGCAGGATATCACAGTGTCAGATGTTGCCTCCCCAAGATCAGGGAAGTTTTTTCTCGGACTTCCCCGAACAGGAAACACCTGTGACTGAAGAGAGCTGCGTGGAGTTGTCTCTCGAGCTCCCCCACGCACTGACAATGCTTCCGGAATCCTGAGCGTGGGGAGGTTCCACCAAAGCTCGGCAGCGCGTGGGTTAGAACGGAATGCCTAAGCTCGTCTCCCCTGAGGGTTTTCCTAATGTCTCTGTGCCAGGGAATGCTAGGGGTGATTGCAGGATATCCCAGTGTCAGAGGCTGCCTCCACAAGGTCAGGGAAGATATTTCTCGGACTTCCCCGAACAGGGAACACTTGTGACTGAAGAGAGATGCGTGGAGTTGTCTCTCGAGCTACCCCACGCACTGACAATGTTTCCGGAAACCTGAGCGTGGGGAGATTCCACCAACGGTCGGCAGCGCGTGGGTTCTATCGGAATGCCTAAGCTCGTCTGCCCTGAGGGTATTCCTAATATCTCTGTGCCAGGGAATGCTAGGGGTGATTGCAGGATATCCCAGTGTCAGTGGCTGCCTCCCCAAGGTCGGGGAATATATTTCCCGGGCTTCCCCGAACAGGGAACACCTGTGACAGAAGAGAGCTGCGTGAAGTTATCTCTCGAGCTCCCCCACGCACTGACAATGTTTCCGGAATCCTGAGCGTGGGAAGGTTCCACCAACGGTCGGCAGCGCGTGGGTTCTATCGGAATGCCTAAGTTCGTCTCCCCTGAGGGTTTCCTAATGTCTCTGTGCCAGTGAATGCTAGGGGTGATTGCAGGATTTCCCAGGGTCAGAGGCTGCCTCCACAAGGTCAGGGAAGATATTTCTAGGACTTCCCCGAACAGGGAACACCTGTGACTGAAGAGAGCTGCGTGGAGTTGTCTCTCGAGCTCCCCCACGCACTGACAATGGTTCCGGAATCCTGAGCGTGGGGAGGTTCCACCAACGGTCGGCAGCGCGTGGGTTCTAACGGAATGCCTAAGCTCGTCTCCCCTGAGGGTTCTCCTAAAGTCTCTGTGCCAGGGAATGCTAGGGGTGATTGCAGGATATCCCAGTGACAGTGGCTGCCTCCCCAAGGTCGGGGAATGTATTTCTCGGGCTTCCCCGAACAGGGAACACCTGTGACTGAAGAGAGCTGCGTGGAGTTGTCTCTTGAGCTCCCCCACGCAATGACAATGGTTCCGGAATCCTGAGCGTGTGTTGGTTCCACCAACGGTCGGCAGCGCGTGGGTTCAAACGGAATGCCTAAGCTCGTCTCCCCTGAGGATTTTCCTAATGTCTCTGCCAGGGAATGCTAGGGGTGATTGCAGGATATCCCAGTGTCAGAGGTTGTCTCCCCAAAGTCAGGGAAGTTATTTATCCGACTTCCCCGAACAGGGAACACCTGTGACTGAAGAGAGCTGCGTGGAGTTGTCTCTCGAGCTCCCCCACGCACTGACAATGTTTCCGGAAACCTGAGCGTGGGGAGGTTCCACCAACGGTCGGCAGCGCGTGGGTTCTAACGGAATGTCTAAGCTCGTCTCCCCTGAGGGTTTTCCTAATGTCTCTGTGCCAGGGAATGCTAGGGGTGATTGCAGGATATCCCAGTGTCAGAGGCTGCCTCCCCAAGGTCAGGGAAAGTATTTCTAGGACTTCCCCGAACAGGGAAAACCTGTGACTGAAGAGAGCTGCGTGGAGTTGTCTCTCGAGCTCCCAAACGCACTGACAATGGTTCCGGAATCCTGAGCGTGGGGAGGTTCCAGCAACGGTCGGCAGCTCTTGGGTTCTAACGGAATGACTAAGCTCGTCTCCCCTGAGGCTTTTCCTAATTTCTCTGTGCCAGGGAATGCTAGGGGTGATTGCAGGATATCCCAGTGTCAGAGGCTAACTCCCAAGGTCAGGGAAGGTTTTTCTCGGACTTCCCCGATCATCGAACACCTGTGAGTGAAGACAGCTGCGTGGAGTTGTTTCTCGAGCTTCCCCACGCACTGACAATTTTTCCGGAATCCTGAGCGTGGGGAGGTTCCACCAACGGTCGGCAGCGAGTGGGTTCTAACGGAATGCCTAAGCTCATCTCCCCTGAGGGTATTCCTAATGTCTCTGTGCCAGGGAATGCTAGGGGTGATTGCAGGATATCCCAGTGACCGAGACTGCCTCCCCAAGGTCAGGGAAGGTATTTCTCAGACTTCCCCGAACAGGGAGCACCTGTGAGTGAAGAGAGCTGCGTGGAGTTTTCTCTCGAGCTTACCCACGCACTGACAATGGTTCCGGATTCCTGAGCGTGGGGAGGTTCCACCAACGATCGGTAGCGCGTGGGTTCTATCGGAATGCCTAAGCTCGTCTCCCCTGAGGGTATTCCTAATATCTCTGTGCCAGGGAATGCTAGGGGTGATTGCAGGATATCCCAGTGTCAGTGGCTGCCTCCCCAAGGTCGGGGAATATATTTCCCGGGCTTCCCCGAACAGGGAACACCTGTGACATATGAGAGCTGCGTGAAGTTATCTCTCGAGCTCCCCCACGCACTGACAATGGTTCCGGAATCCTGAGCGTGGGAAGGTTCCACCAACTGTCGGCAGCGCGTGGGTTCTATCGGAATGCCTAAGTTCGTCTCCCCTGAGGGTTTTCCTAATGTCTCTGTGCCAGGGAATGCTAGGGGTGATTGCAGGATATCCCAGTGTCAGAGGCTGCCACCCTAAGGTTAGGCAAGGTATTTCTCGTGCTTCCCCGAACAGGGACACCTGTGACTGAAGAGAGCTGCGTGGAGTTGTCTCTCGTGCTCCCACACGCACTGACAATGGTTCCGGAATCCTGAGCGTGGGGAGGTTCCACCAACTGTCGGCAGCGCGTGGGTTCTAACGGAATGCCTAAGCTCGTCTCCCCTGATTGTTTTCCTAATATTTCTCTTCCAGGGAATGCTAGGGGTGATTGCAGGATATCCCAGTGTCAGAGGCTGCCTCCCCAAGTTCAGGGAAGGTATTTCTCGGACTTCCCCGAACAGGGAACACCTGTGACTGAAGAGAGCTGCGTGGAGTTGTCTCTCGAGCTCCCCCACGCACTGACAATTGTTCCGGAATCCTGAGCGTGGGGAGGTTCCACCAACGGTCGGCAGCGCTTGGGTTCTAACGGAATGCCTAAGCTCGTCTCCCCTGTGGGTTTTCCTAATGTCTCTGTGCCAGGGAATGCTAGGGGTGATTGCAGGATATCCCAGTGTCAGAGGCTGCCTCCCCAAGGTCAGGGAAGTTATTTCTCGGACTTCCCCGAACAGGAAACACCTGTGACTGAAGACAGCTTCGTGGATTTGTCTCTCGAGCTCCCCTACGCACTGACAATGGTTCCGGAATCCTGAGCGTGGGGAGGTTCCACCAACGGTCGGCAGCGCGTGGGTTATGACGGAATGCCTAAGCTCGTCTCCCCTGATTGTTTTCCTAATATCTCTGTGCCAGGGAATTCTAGGGGTGATTGCAGCATATCTCAGTGACCGAGGCTGCCTCCCCAAGATCAGGAAAGATATTTCCCGGACTTCCCCGAACAGGGAACATATGTGAGTGAAGAGAACTGCGTGGAGTTGTCTCTCGAGCTCCCCCACGCACTGACAATGGTTCCGGAATCCTGAGCATGGGGAGGTTCCACCAACGGTTGGCAGCGCGTGGGATCTAACGGAATGCCTAAGCTCGTCTCCCCTGATTGTTTTCCTAATGTCTCTGTGCCAGGGAATGCTAGGGGTGATTGCAGGATATCCCAGTGTCAGAGGCAGCCTCCCCAAAGCCAGGGAAGATATTTCTCGGACTTCCCCGAACAGGGAACACCTCTGACTGAAGAGAGCTGCGTGGAGTTGTCTCTCGAGCTCCCCCACGAACTGACAATGGTTCCGGAATCCTGAGCGTGGGGAGGTTCCACCAACGGTCGGCAGTGCGTGTGTTCTAACGGAATGCCTAAGCTCGTCTCCCCTGAGGCTTTTCCTAATGTCTCTGTGTCAGGGAATGCTAGGAGTGATTGCAGGATATCCCAGTGTCAGAGGCTGCCTCCCCAAGGTCTGGGAATGTATTTCTCGGGCTTCCCCGAAAAGGGAACACCTGTGACTGAAGAGAGCTGCGTGGAGTTGTCTCTCGAGCTCCCCCACGCACTGACAATGGTTCCGGAATCCTGAGCGTGGGGAGGTTCCACCAACGATCGGCAGCGCGTGGGTTCTATCGGAATGCATAAGCTCGTCTCCCCTGAGGGTGTTCCTAATGTCTCTGTGCCACGGAATGCTACGGGTGATTGCAGGATATCCCAGTGTCAGAGGCTGCCTCCCCAAGGTCATGGAAGGTATTTCTCGGTCTTCCCCGAACATGGAAAACCTGTGACTGAAGAGAGCTGCGTGAAGTTGTCTCTCGAGATCCCCCACGCACTGACAATGGTTCCGGAATCCTGAGCGTGGGGAGGTTCCACCAACGGTCGGCAGCGCGTGGGTTCTATCGGAATGCCTAAGCTCGTCTCCCCTGAGGGTTATCCTAATGTCTCTGTGCCAGGGAATGCTAGGGGTTATTGCAGGATATTCCAGTGTCAGAGGCTGCCTCCCCAAGTTCAGGGAAAGTATTTCTAGGACTTCCCCGAACAGGGAACACCTGTGACTGAAGAGAGCTGCTTGGAGTTGTCTCTCGAGCTCCCCCACGCACTGACAATGGTTCCGGAATCCTGAGCGTGGGGAGGTTCCACCAACGGACGGCAGCGCGTGGGTTCTAACGGAATGCCTAAGCTCGTCTCCCCTGAGGGTTTTCCTAATGTCTCTGTGCCAGGGAATGCTAGGGGTGATTGCAGGATATCCCAGTGTCAGAGGCTGCCTCCCCAAGGTCAAGGAAGGTATTTCTCGGACTTCCCCGAACAGGGACCACCTGTGACTGAAGACAGCTGCGTGGAGTTGTCTCTCGAGCTCCCCCACGCACTGACAATGGTTCCGGAATCCTGAGCGTGGGGAGGTTCCACCAACGGTCGGTAGTGCGTGGGTTTGACCGGAATGCCTAAGCTCTTCTCCCCTGAGGGTTTTGCTTATGTCTCTGTGCCAGGGAATGCTAGGGGTGATTGCAGGATATCCCAGTGTCAGAGGCTGCCTCCCCAAGGTCAGGGTAGGTATTTCTAGGACTTCACCGAACAGGGAACACCTGTGACTGAAGAGAGCTGCGTGGAGTTGTCTCTCGAGCTCCCCCATGCACTGACAATGGTTCCGGAATCCTGAGCGTGGGGAGGTTCCACAAACGGTCGGCAGCGCGTGGGTTTGAACGGAATGATTAAGCTCGTCTCCCCTGAGTTTTTTCCTAATGTCTCTGTGCCAGGAAATTCTAGGGGTGATTGCAGGATATCCCAGAGACAGAGGCTGCCTCCCAAAGGTCAGGGAAGGTATTTCTCGGACTTCCCCGAACAGGGAACACCTGTGACTGAAGAGAACTGCGTGGAGTTGTCTCTCGTGCTCCCCCACGCACTGACAATGTTTCCGCAATCCTGAGCGTGGGGAGGTTCCACCAACGGTCGGCAGCGCGTGGGTTATAACGGAATGCATAAGCTCGTCTCCCCTGAGGGTTTTCCTAATGTCTCTGTGCCAGGGAATGTTAGGGGTGTTTGCAGGACATCCCAGTGAACGAGGATGCCTCCCCAAGTTCAGGGAAGGTATTTCTCGGACTTCCCCGAATAGGGAACACCTGTGACTGAAGAGAGCTGCGTGGAGATTTCTCTCGAGCTCCCCCACGCACTGACAATGTTTCCGGAATACTGAGCGTGGGGAGGTTCCACCAACGGTCGGCAGCGCGTGTGTTCTAACGGAATGCCTAAGCTCGTCCCCCCTGGAGGTTTTCCTAATGTCTCTGTGCCAGGGAATGCTAGGGGTGATTTCAGGATATCCCAGTGTCAGAGGCTGCCTCCCAACGGTCAGGGACGGTTTTTCTCGGACTTCCCCGAACAGGGAACACCTGTGACTGAAGAGCGCTTCGTGGAGTTGTCTCTCGAGCTCCTCCACGCACTGACAATGGTTCCGGAATCCTGAGCGTGGGGAGGTTCCACGAACGGTCGGCAGCGCTTGGGTTCTAACGGAATGCCTGAGCTCGTCTCCCCTGAGGGTTTTCCTTATGTCTATGTGCCAGGGAATGCTAGGGGTGATTTCAGGATATCCCACTGTCAGAGGCTGCCTCCCCAAGGTCAGGGAAGGTATTTCTCGGACTTCCCTGAACAGGGAACACCGGTGACTGAAGAGAGCTGCGTGGAGTTGTCTCTCGAGCTCCCCCACGCACTGACAAAGTTTCCGGAATCCTGAGCGTGGGGAGGTTCCACCAACGGTCGGCAGCGCGTGGGTTGGAACGGAATGCATAAGCTCGTCTCCCCTGAGCGTTTCCCTATTGTCTCTGTGCCAGGGAATGCTAGGGGGGATTTCAGGATATCCCAGTGTCAGAGGCTGCCTCCCAACGGTCAGGGACAGTTTTTCTCGGACTTCCCCGAACAGGGAACACCTGTGACTGAAGAGAGCTGCGTGGAGTTGTCTCTCGAGCTCCTCCACGCACTGACAATGGTTCCGGAATCCTGAGCGTGGGGAGGTTCCACGAACGGTCGGCAGCGTGTGGGTTCTAACGGAATGCATAAGTTCGTCTCCCCTGAGGGTTTTTCTAATGTCTCTCTGCCAGGGAATGCTAGGGGTGATAGCAGGATATCCCAGTGTCAGTGGCTGCCTCCCCAAGGTCTGGGAATGTATTTCTCGGGCTTCACCGAACATGGAACACCTGTGACTGAAGAGAGCTGCGTGGAATTGTCTCTCGAACTCCTCCACACACTGACAATGGTTCCGGAATCCTGAGCGTGTGGAGGTTCCACCAACGGTCGGCAGCGCGTGGGTTCTAACGGAATGCCTAAGCTCGTCTCCCCTGAGGGTTTTCCTAATTTCTCTGGGCTAGGGAATTCTAGGGGTGATTGTAGGATATCCCAGTCTCAGTGGCTGCCTCCCCAAGTTCGGGGAATGTATTTCTCGGGCTTCCCCGAACATGGAACACCTGTGACTGAAGAGAGCTCCGTGGAGTTGTCTCTCGAGCTCCCCCACGCACTGACAATTGTTCCGGAATCCTGAGCGTGGGGAGGTTCCACCAACGGTCGGCAGCGCGTGGGTTCTATCGGAATGTCTAAGCTCGGTCCCCTGAGGTTTTTCCTAATGTCTCTGTGCCAGGGAATGCTAGGGGTGATTGCAAGATATCCCAGTGACCGAGGCTGCCTCCCGAAGGTCAGGGAAGTTATTTCTCGGACTTCCCCGAAGAGGGAACACCTGTGACTGTAGAGAGATGCGTGGAGTTTTCTCTTGAGCTCCCCCACGCAAGGACAATGGTTCCGGAATCCTGAGCGTGGGTTGGTTCCACCTACGGTCGGCAGCGCGTGGGTTCTAAGGGAATGCCAAAGCTCGTCTCCCCTGAGGGTTTTCCTAATGTCTCTGCCAGGGAATGCTAGGGGTGATTGCAGGATATCCCAGTGTCAGAGGTTGTCTCCCCAAAGTCAGGGAAGTTATTTCTCTGACTTCCCCGAACAGGGAACACCTGTGACTGAAGAGAGCTGCGTGGAGTTGTCTCTCGAGCTCCCCCACGCACTGACAATGTTTCCGGAATCCTGAGAGTGGGGAGGTTCCACCAGCGGTCGGCAGCGCGTGGGTTCTATCGGAATGCCTAAGCTCGTCTCCCCTGAGGTTTTTCCTAATATCTCTGTGCCAGGGAAAGCTAGGGGTGATTGCAGGATATCCCAGTGTCAGTCGCTGCCGCCCCAATTTCAGGGAATGTATTTCTCGGGCTTCCCCGAACAGGGAACACCTGTGACTGAAGAGAGCTGCGTGGAGTTGTCTCACGAGCTCCCCCACGCACTGACAATGATTCTGGAATCCTGAGCGTGGGGAGGTTCCACCAACGGTCGGTAGCGCGTGGGTTATGACGGAATGCCTAAGCTCGTCTCCCCTGAGGGTTTTCCTAATGTCTCTCTGCCAGGGAATGCTAGGGGTGATTGCAGGTTATCCCAGTGTCAGATGTTGCCTCCCCAAGTTCAGGGAAGGTATTTCTCGGACTTCCCCGAACAGGGAACCCCTGTGACTGAAGAGAGCTGCGTGGAGTTGTCTCTCGAGCTCACCCACGCACTGAAAATGTTTCCGGAATCCTGAGCGTGGGGAGGTTCCACCAACGGTCGGCAGCGCGTGGGTTCTATCGGAATGCCTAAGCTCGTCTCCCCTGAGGGTTTTCCTAAAATCTCTGTGCCAGGGAAAGCTAGGGGTGATTGCAGGATATCCCAGTGTCAGTCGCTGCCGCCCCAAGGTCAGGGAAAGTATTTCTCGGACTTCCCCGAACAGGGAACACCTGTGACTGAAGAGAGCTGCGTGGAGTTGTCTCTCGAGCTCCCCCACGCACTGACAATGGTTCCGGAAACCTGAGCGTGGGGAGGTTCCACCAACGATCGGCAGCGCGTGGGTTCTAACGGAATGTCTAAGCTCGTCTCCCATGAGGGTTTTCCTAATGTCTCGGTGCCAGAGAATGCTAGGGTGATTGCAGGATATCCCAGTGACCGAGACTGCCTCCCGAAAATCAGGGAAGTTATTTCTCGGACTGCCCCGAAGATGGAACACCTGTGACTGAAGAGAGCTGCGTGGAGTTGTCTCTTGAGCTCCCCCACGTAATGACAATGATTCCGGAATCCTGAGCGTGGGTTGGTTCCACCAACGGTCGGCAGCGCGTGGGTTCAAACGGAATGCCTAAGCTCGTCTCCCCTGATGGTTTTCCTAATGTCTCTGCCAGGGAATGCTAGGGGTGATTGCAGGATATCCCAGTGTCAGAGGTTGTCTCCCCAAAGTCAGGGAAGTTATTTCTCCGACTTCCCCGAACAGGGAACACCTGTGACTGAAGAGAGCTGCGTGGAGTTGTCTCTCGAGCTCCCCCACGCACTGACAATGGTTCCGGAATCCTGAGAGTGGGGAGGTTCCACCAGCGGTCGGCAGCGCGTGGGTTCTAACGGAATGCCTAAGCTCGTCTCCCCTGAGGGTTTTCCTAATATCTCTGTGCCAGGGAATGCTAGGGGTGATTGCAGGATATCCCAGTGTCAGAGGCTGCCTCCCCAAGGTCAGGGAAAGTATTTCTAGGACTTCCCCGAACAGGGAAAACCTGTGACTGAAGAGAGCTGCGTGGAGTTGTCTCTCGAGCTCCCCCACGCACTGACAATGGTTCCGGAATCCTGAGCGTGGGGAGGTTCCAGCAACGGTCGGCAGATCTTGGGTTCTAACGGAATGCCTAAGCTCGTCTCCCCTGAGGCTTTTCCTAATTTCTCTGTGCCAGGGAATGCTAGGGGTGATTGCAGAATATCCCAGTGTCTGAGGCTACCTCCCAAGGTCAGGGAAGGTTTTTCTCGGACTTCCCCGAACAGCGAACACCTGTGAGTGAAGACAGTTGCGTGGAGTTGTTTCTCGAGCTCCCCCACGCACTGACAATTGTTCCGGAATCCTGAGCGTGGGGAGGTTCCACCAACGGTCGGCAGCGCGTGGGTTCTAACGGAATGCCTAAGCTCATCTCCCCTGAGGGTTTTCCTAATGTCTCTGTGCCAGGGAATGCTAGGGGTGATTGCAGGATATCCCAGTGACCGAGACTGCCTCCCCAAGTTCAGGGAAGGTATTTCTCGGACTTCCCCGAACAGGGAACACCTGTGAGTGAAGAGAGCTGCGTGGAGTTTTCTCTCGAGCTTCCCCACGCACTGACAATGGTTCCGGATTCCTGAGCGTGGGGAGGTTCGACCAACGATCGGCAGCGCGTGGGTTCTATCGGAATGCATAAGCTCGTCTCCCCTAAGGGTATTCCTAATATCTCTGTGCCAGGGAATGCTAGGGGTGATTGCAGGATATCCCAGTGTCAGTGGCTGCCTCCCCAAGGTCGGGGAATATAGTTCCCGGGCTTCCCCGAACAGGGAACACCTGTGACAGAAGAGAGCTGCGTGAAGTTTTCTCTCGAGCTCCCCCACGCACTGACAATGGTTCCGGAATCCTGAGCGTGGGAAGGTTCCACCAAAGGTCGGCAACGCGTGGGTTCTATCGGAATGCCTAAGTTCGTCTCCCCTGAGGATTTTCCAAATGTCTCTGTGCCAGTGAATGCTAGGGGTGATTGCAGGATTTCCCAGTGTCAGAGGCTGCCTCCCCAAGGTCAGGGAAAGTATTTCTAGGACTTCCCCGAACAGGGAACACCTGTGACTGAAGAGAGCTGCGTGGAGTTGTCTCTCGAGCTCCCCCACGCACTGACAATTTTTCCGGAATCCTGAGAGTGGGGAGGTTCCACCAACGGTCGGCAGCGCTTGGATTCTATCGGAATGCCTAAGCTCGTCTCCCCTGAGGGTTTTCCTAATGTCTCTGTGCCAGGGAATGCTAGGGGTGATTGCAGGATATCCCAGTGTCAGAGGCTGCCTCCCCAAGGTCACGGAATGTTTTTCTCGGACTTCCCCGAAGAGGGAACACCTGTGACTGAAGAGAGCTGCGTGGAGTTGTCTCTCGAGCTCCCCCACGCACTGACAATGGTTCCGGAATCCTGAGCGTGGGGAGGTTCCACCAACGGTCGGCAGCGCGTGGGTTCTAACGGAATGCCTAAGCTCGTCTCCCCTGAGGGTTTTCCTAATGTCTCTGTGCCAGGGAATGCTAGGGGTGATTGCAGCATATCCCAGTGACCGAGACTGCCTCCCGAAAGTCAGGGAAGTTATTTATCGGACTGCCCCGAAGATGGAACACCTGTGACTGAAGAGAGCTGCGTGGAGTTGTCTCTTGAGCTCCCCCATGTAATGACAATGATTCCGGAATCCTGAGCGTGGGTTGGTTCCACCAACGGTCGGCAGCGCGTGGGTTCAAACGGAATGCCTAAGCTCGTCTCCCCGGAGGGTTTTCCTAATGTCTCTGCAGGGAATGCTAGGGGTGATTGCAGGATATCCCAGTGTCAGAGGTTGTCTCCCCAAAGTCAGGGAAGTTATTTCTCCGACTTCCCCGAACAGGGAACACCTGTGACTGAAGAGAGCTGCGTGGAGTTGTCTCTCGAGCTCCCCCACGCACTGACAATGGTTCCGGAATCCTGAGAGTGGGGAGGTTCCACCAGCGGTCGGCAGCGCGTGGGTTCTAACGGAATGCCTAAGCTCGACTCCCCTGAGGGTTTTCCTAATATCTCTGTGCCAGGGAATGCTAGGGGTGATTGCAGGATATCCCAGTGTCAGAGGCTGCCTCCCCAAGGTCAGGGAAAGTATTTCTAGGACTTCCCCGAACAGGGAACACCTGTGACTGAAGAGAGCTGCGTGGAGATGTCTCTCGAGCTCCCCCACGCACTGACAATGTTTCCGGAAACCTGAGCGTGGGGAGGTTCCACCAACTGTCGGCAGCGCGTGGGTTCTAACGGAATGTCTAAGCTCGTCTCCCCTGAGGTTTTTCCTAATGTCTCGGTGCCAGAGAATGCTAGGGGTGATTGCAGGATATCCCAGAGACCGAGACTGCCTCCCGAAAGTCAGGGAAGTTATTTCTCGGACTGCCCCGAAGATGGAACACCTGTGACTGAAGAGAGCTGCGTGGAGTTGTCTCTTGAGCTCCCCCACGAAATGACAATGGTTCCGGAATCCTGAGCGTGGGTTGGTTCCACCAACGGTCGGCAGCGCGTGGGTTCAAACGGAATGCCTAAGCTCGTCTCCCCTGAGGGTTTTCCTAATATCTCTGTGCCAGGGAATGCTAGGGGTGATTGCAGAATATCCCAGTGTCAGTGGCTGCCTCCCCAATGTCAGGGAAATTATTTCTCGGGCTTCCCCGAACAGGGAACTCCTGTGACTGAAGAGAGCTGCGTGGAGTTGTCTCTCGAGCTCCCCCACGCACTGACAATGTTTCCGGAATCCTGAGCATGGGGAGGTTCCACCAACGGTTGGCAGCGCGTGGGTTCTAACGGAATGCCTAAGCTCGTCTCCCCTGAGGGTTTTCCTAATGTCTCTGTGCCAGGGAATGCTAGGGGTGATTGCAGGATATCTCAGGGTCAGAGGCTGCCTCCCCAAGGT
Organism: Vicugna pacos; assembly: GCF_048564905.1. NCBI lineage: Eukaryota > Metazoa > Chordata > Mammalia > Artiodactyla > Camelidae > Vicugna > Vicugna pacos. Next base: position 44,726,814 of record NW_027328721.1, on the reverse strand, counting down.
CAGGGAAAGTAATTCTAGGACTTCCCCGAACAGGGAACACCTGTGACTGAAGAGAGCTGCGTGGAGTTGTCTCACGATCTCCCCCACGCACTGACAATGATTCCGGAATCCTGAGCGTGGGGAGGTTCCACCAACGGTTGGCAGCGCATGGGTTCGCACGGAATGCCTAAGCTCGTCTCCCCTGAGGTTTTTCCTAATGTCTCTGTGCCAGGGAATGCTAGGGGTGATTGCAGGATATCCCAGTGTCAGAGGCTGCCTCCCCAAGGTCAGGGAAGATATTTCTCGTACTTCCCCGAACAGGGAACTCCTGTGACTGAAGAGAGCTGCGTGGAGTTGTCTCTCGAGCTACCCCACGCACTGAAAATGGTTCCAGAAACCTGAGCGTGGGGAGGTTCCACCAACGGTCGGCAGCGCGTGGGTTCTAACGGAATGCCTAAGCTCGTCTCCCCTGAGGGTTTTCCTAATGTCTCTGTGCCAGGGAATGCTAGGGGTGATTGCAGGATATCCCAGTGAAGGAGGGTGACTCCCCAAGGTCAGGGAAGGTATTTCTCGGACTTCCCCGAAGATGGAACACCTGTGACTGAAGAGAGCTGCGTGGAGTTTTCTCTCGAGCTCCCCCACGCACTGACAATGGTTCCGGAATCCTGAGCGTGGTGAGGTTCCATCAACGGTCGGCAGAGCGTGGGTTCTAACGGAATGGCTAAGTTCGTCTGCCCTGAGGGTTTTCCTAATGTCTCTGTGCCAGGGAATGATAGGGGTGATTGCGGGATATCCCAGTGTCAGTGGCTGCCTCCCCAAGTTCGGGGAATGTATTTCTCGGGCTTCCCCGAACAGGGAACACCTGTGACTGAAGAGAGCTTCGTGGAGATGTCTCTCGAGCTCCCCCACACACTGACAATGGTTCCGGAATCCTGAGCGTGGGGAGGTTCCACCAACGGTCGGCAGCGCGTGGGTTCTATCGGAATGCCTAAGCTCGTCTCCCCTGATGGTTTTCCTAATATCACTGTGCCAGGGAATGCTAGGCGTGATTGCAGGATATCCTAGTGTCAGTGGCTGACTCACAAAGGTCAGGGAAAGTATTTCTCGGACTTCCCCGAACAGGGAACACCTGTGACTGAAGAGAGCTGCGTGGAGTTGTCTCTCGAGCTCCCCCAGTAATGACAATGGTTCCGGAATCCTGAGCGTGGGGAGGTTCAACCAACTGTCGGCAGCGCGTGTGTTCTAACGGAATGCCTAAGCTCGTCTCCCCTGAGTGTTTTGCTAATGTCTCTGTGCCAGGGAATGCTAGGGGTTATTGCAGGATATTCCAGTGTCAGAGGCTGCCTCCCAAAGTTCAGGGAAAGTATTTCTAGGACTTCCCCGAACAGAGAACACCTGTGACTGAAGAGAGCTGCTTGGAGTTGTCTCTCGAGCTCCCCCACGCACTGACAATGGTTCCGGAATCCTGAGCGTGGGGAGGTTCCACCAACGGACGGCAGCGCGTGGGTTCTAACGGAATGCCTAAGCTCGTCTCCCCTGAGGGTTTTCCTAATGTCTCTGTGCCAGGGAATGCTAGGGGTGATTGCAGGATATCCCAGTGTCAGAGGCTGCCTCCCCAAGGTCAAGGAAGGTATTTCTCGGACTTCCCCGAACAGGGAACACCTGTGACTGAAGACAGCTGCGTGGAGTTGTCTCTCGAGCTCCCCCACGCACTGACAATGGTTCCGGAATCCTGAGCGTGGGGAGGTTCCACCAACGGTCGGTAGTGCGTGGGTTTGACCGGAATGCCTAAGCTCTTCTCCCCTGAGGGTTTTGCTTATGTCTCTGTGCCAGGGAATGCTAGGGGTGATTGCAGGATATCCCAGTGTCAGAGGCTGCCTCCCCAAGGTCAGGGAAGGTATTTCTAGGACTTCCCCGAACAGGGAACCCCTGTGACTGAAGAGAGCTGCGTGGAGATTTCTCTCGAGCTCCCCCACGCACTGAAAAGGTTCCGGAATCCTGAGCGTGGGGAGGTTCCACCAACGGTCGGCAGCGCGTGGGTTGGAACGGAATGCCTAAGCTCGTCTCCCCTGAGCGTTTTCCTAATGTCTCTGTGCCAGGGAATGCTAGGGGTGATTGCAGGATATCCCAGTGTCAGAGGCTGCCTCTTCAAGTTTAGGGAAGTTTTTTCTGGGACTTCCCCGAACATGGAACACCTGTGACTGAAGAGAGCTGCGTGGATTTGTCTATCGAGTTCCCCCACGCACTGACAATGTTTCCGGAATCCTGAGCGTGGGGAGGTTCCACCAACGGTCGGCAGCGCGTGGGTTCTAACGGAATGCCTAAGCTCGTCTCCCCTGAGGGTTTTCATAATGTCTCTGTGCCAGGGAATGCTAGGGTTGATTGCACGTTATCCCAGTGTAGGAGGCTGCCTCCCCAAGGTAAGGGAAGTTATTTCTCGGACTTCCCCGAACAGGGAACACCTGTGACTGAAGAGAGCTGCGTGGAGTTGTCTCTCGTGCTCCCCCACGCACTGACAATGGTTCCGGAATCCTGAGCGTGGGGAGGTTCCACCAAAGGTCGGCAGCGCGTGGGTTTTAACGGAGTGCCTAAGCTCGTCTCCCCTGAGGGTTTTCCTAATGTCTCTGTGCCAGGGAATGTTAGGGGTGTTTGCAGGATATCCCAGTGACCGAGGATGCCTCCCCAGGTTCAGGGAATGTATTTCTCGGACTTCCCCGAATAGGGAACACCTGTGACGGAAGAGAGCTGCGTGGAGATGTCTCTCGAGATCCCCCATACACTGACAATGTTTCCGGAATCCTGAGCGTGGGGAGGTTCCACCAACGGTCGGCAGCGCGTTTGTTCTAACGGAGTACCTAAGCTATTACCCCCTGGAGGTTTTCCTAATGTCTCTGTGCCAGGGAATGCTAGGGGTGATTTCAGGATATCCCAGTGTCAGAGGCTGCCTCCCAACGGTCAGGGACGGTTTTTCTCGGACTTCCCCGAACAGGGAACACCTGTGACTGAAGAGAGCTGCGTGGAGTTGTCTCTCGAGCTCCTCCACGCACTGACAATGGTTCCGGAATCCTGAGCGTGGGGAGGTTCCACCAACGGTCGGCAGCGCTTTGGTTCTAACGGAATGCCTAAGCTCGTCTCCCCTGAGGGTTTTCCTAATGTCTATGTGCCAGGGAATGCTAGGGGTGATTTCAGGATATCCCACAGTCAGAGGCTGCCTCCCCAAGGTCAGGGAAGGTTTTTCTCGGACTTCCCTGAACAGGGAACACCGGTGACTGAATTGAGCTGCATGGAGTTCTCTCTCGAGCTCCCCCACGCACTGACAATGGTTTCGGAATCCTGAGCGTGGGGACGTTCCACCAACGGTCGGCAGCGCGTGGGTTCTAACGGAATGCCTAAGCTAGTCTCCCCTGAAGGTTTTCCTAATGTCTCTGTGCCAGGGAATGCTAGGGGTGTTTGCAGGATATTCCAGTGTCAGAGGCTGCCTCCCCAAAGACAGTGAAGGTATTTCTAATGCTTCCCCGAACAGGGAACACCTGTGACTGAAGAGAGCTGCGTGGAGTTGTCTCTTGAGCTCCCCCACGCACTGACAATGGTTCCGGAATCCTGAGCGTGGGGAGGTCCAACCAACGGTCTGCAGCGCGTGGGTTCTAACGGAATGCCTAAGCTAGTCTCCCCTGAGTGTTTTCCTAATGTCTCTGTGCCAGGGAATGCTAGGGGTGATTGCAGGATATCCAAGTGTCAGAGGCTGCCTCCCCAAGATCAGGGAAGTTATTTCTCGGACTTCCCCGAACAGGGAACACCTGTGAATGAAGAGAGCTGCGTGGAGTTGTCTCTCGAGCTCCCCCAGGCACTGACAATGGTTTCGGAATCCTGAGCGTTTGGAGGTTCCACCAAACGTCGGCAGCGCGTGGGTTCTAACGGAATGCCTAAGCTCGTCTCCCCTGAGGAGTTTCCTAATATCTCTGTGGCAGGGAATGCTAGCGGTGATTGCAGGATATCACAGTGTCAGAGGCTGCCTCCCCAAGGTCAGGGAAGATGTTTCTAAGACCTCCCCGAACACGGAACACCTGTGACTGAAGAGAGCTGCGTGGAGTTGTCTCTCGAGCTCCCCCACGCTATGACAATGGTTCCGGAATCCTGAGCGTGGAGAGGTTCCACCAAAGGTCGGCAGCGCGTGGGTTCTAACGGAATGCCTAAGCTCGTCTCCCCTGAGTGTTTTCCTAATGTCTCTGTGCCAGGGAATGCTAGGGGTGATTGCAGGATATTCCAGTGACTGAGGCTGCCTCCCCAAGGTCAGGGAAGGTATTTCTCGGACTTCCCCGGACTGGGAACACCGGTGACTGAAGAGAGCTGCGTGGAGTTGTCTCTCGAGCTTCCGCACGCACTGACAATGGTTCCAAAATCCTGAGCGTGGGGAGGTTCCACCAACGGTCGGCAGCGCCTGGGTTCTAACGGAATTCCAAAGCTCGTCTCCCCTGAGGGTTTTCCTAATGTCTCTGTGCCAGGGAATGCTAGGGGTGATTGCAGGATATCCCAGTGTCAGAGGCTGCCTCCCCAAGGTCAGGGAAGTTATTTCTCGGACGTTCCCGAACAGGGAACACCTGTGACTGAAGAGAGCTGCGTGGAGTTGTCTCTCGTGCTCCCCCACGCACTGACAGTCGATCCGGAATCCTGAGGGTGGGGAGGTTCCACCAACGGTCGGCAGAGCGTGGGTTCTAACGGAATGCTTAAGCTCGTCTCCCCTGAGGCTTTTCCTAATGTCTCTGTGCCAGGGAATGCTAGGGGTGATTGCAGGATATCCCAGTGTCAGAGGCTGTCTCCCCAAAGTCAGGGAAGGTATTTCTCGGACTTCCACGAACAGGGAACACCTGTGACTGAAGAGAGCTTCGTGGAATATTCTCTCGAGCTCCACCACGCACTGACAATTATTCCGGAATCCTGAGCATGGGGAGGTACCACCAAAGGTCGGCAGCACGTGGGTTCTAACGGAATGCCTAAGCTCGTCTCCCCTGAGGGTTTTCCTAATGTCTCTGTGCCAGGGAATGCTAGGGTTGATTGCAGGATATCCCAGTGTCAGAAACTGCCTCCCCAAGGTCAGGGAAGGTATTTCTCGAACTTCCCCGAACAGGGAACACCTGTGACTGAAGAGAGCTGCGTGGAATTGTCTCTCGAGCTCCCCCAAGCACTGACAATGGTTCCGGAATCCTGAGCGTGGGGAGGTTCCACCAACGGTCGGTAGCGCGTTGGTTCTAACGGAATGCCTAAGCTCGTCTCCCCTGAGGGTTTTCCTAATGTCTCTGTGCCAGGGAATGCTAGGGCTGATTGTAGGTTTTCCCAGTGACAGAGGCTGCCTCCACAAGGTCAGGGAAGGTATTTCTCGGACTTCCCCGAACAGGGAACACCTGTGACTGAAGAGAGCTGCGTGGAGTTATCTCTCGAGCTCCCCCACGCACTGACAATGTTTCCGGAATCCTGAGCGTGGGGAGGTTCCACCAACGGTCGGCAGCGCGTGGGTTCTAACGGAATGGCTAATTACGTATCCCCTGAGGGTTTTCCTAATATCTCTGTGCCAGGAAATTCTAGGGGTGATTGCAGGATATCCCAGTGTCAGTGGCTGCTTCCCCAAGGTCGGGGAATGTATTTCTCGGGCTTCCCCGAACAGGGAACACCTGTGACTGAAGAGAGCTGCGTGGAGTTGTCTCTCGAGCTCCCCCACGCACTGACAATGGTTCTGGAATCCTGAGCGTGGGTAGGTTTCACCAACGGTCGGCAGCGCGTGGGTTCGAATGGAATGCCTAAGCTCGTCTCCCCTGAGGCTTTTCCTAATGTCTCTGTGCCAGGGAATGCTAGGGGTGATTGCAGGATTTCCCAGTGTCAGAGGATGCCTCTCCAAGTTCAGGGAAAGTATTTCTCGGACTTCCCCGAATAGGGAACACCTGTGACTGAAGAGAGCTGCGGGGAGTTTTCTCTCGAGCTCCCCCACGCACTGACAATGTTTCCGGAATCCTGAGCGTGGGGAGGTTCCACCAACGGTCGGCAGCGCGTGTGTTCTAACGGAATGCCTAAGCTCGTCCCCCCTGGAGGTTTTCCTAATGTCTCTGTGCCAGGGAATGCTAGGGGTGATTTCAGGATATCCCAGTGTCAGAGGCTGCCTCCCAACGGTCAGGGACGGTATTTCTCGGACTTCCCCGAACAGGGAACACCTGTGACTGAAGAGAGCTGCGTGGATTTGTCTCTCGAGCTCCTCCACGCACTGACAATGGTTCCGGAATCCTGAGCGTGGGGAGGTTCCACGAACGGTCGGCAGCGCGTAGGATAGAACGGAATGCCTAAGCTCGTCTCCCCTGAGGGTTTTCCTAATGTCTATGTGCCAGGGAATGCTAGGGGTGATTTCAGGATATCCCACTGTCAGAGGCAGCCTCCCCAAGGTCAGGGAAGGTATTTCTCGGACTTCCCCGAACAGGGAACACCTGTGAATTAAGAGAGCTGCGTGGAGTTGTGTCTCGAGCTCCCCCAGGCACTGACAATGGTTCCGGAATCCTGAGTGTGGGGAGGTTCCACCAAACGTCGGTAGCGCGTGGGTTCTAACGGAATGCCTAAGCTCGTCTCCCCTGTGGATTTTCCTAATATTTCTGTGGCAGGGAATGCTAGGGGTGATTGCAGCATATCCCAGTGTCAGAGGCTGCCTCCCCAAGTTCAGGGAAGATATTTCTCAGACTTCCCCGAACACGGAACACCTGTGACTGAAGAGAGCTGCGTGGAGTTGTCTCTCGAGCTCCCCCACGCACTGAAAATGGTTCCGGAATCCTGAGCGTGGGGAGGTTCCACCATTTGTCGGCAGCGCGTGGGTTCTAACGGAATGCCTAAGCTCGTCTCCCCTGAGGGTTTTCCTAATGTCTCTGTGCCAGGGAATGCTAGGGGTGATTGCAGGATATCCCAGTGACCGAGGCTGCCTCCCTAAGGTCAGGGAAGGTATTTCTCGGACTTCGCCGAACTAGGAACACCGGTGACTGAAGAGAGCTGCGTGGAGTTTTCTCTCGAGCTCCCGCACGCACTGACAATGATTCCAGAATCCTGAGCGTGGGGAGGTTCCACCAACGGTCGGCAGCGCGTGGGTTCTAACGGAATGCCTAAGCTCGTCTCCCCTGAGGGTTTTCCTAAAATCTCTGTGCCAGGGAAAGCTAGGGGTGATTGCAGGATATCCCAGTGTCAGTCGCTGCTGCCCCAAGGTCAGGGAAAGTATTTCTCGGACTTCCCCGAACAGGGAACACCTGTGACTGAAGAGAGCTGCGTGGAGTTGTCTCTCGAGCTCCCCCACGCACTGACAATGGTTCCGGAAACCTGAGCGTGGGAAGGTTCCACCAACTGTCGGCAGCGCGTGGGTTCTAACGGAATGTCTAAGCTCGTCTCCCCTGAGGTTTTTCCTAATGTCTCGGTGCCAGAGAATGCTAGGCGTGATTGCAGGATATCCCAGTGACCGAGACTGCCTCCCGAAAGCCAGGGAAGTTATTTCTCGGACTGCCCCGAAGATGGAACACCTGTGACTGAAGAGAGCTGCGTGGAGTTGTCTCTTGAGCTCCCCCACGTAATGACAATGGTTCCGGAATCCTGAGCGTGTGTTGGTTCCACCAACGGTCGGCAGCGCGTGGGTTCAAACGGAATGCCTAAGCTCGTCTCCCCTGAGGGTTTTCCTAATGTCTCTGCCAGGGAATGCTAGGGGTGATTGCAGGATATCCCAGTGTCAGAGGTTGTCTCCCCAAAGTCAGGGAAGTTATTTCTCCGACTTCCCCGAACAGGGAACACCTGTGACTGAAGAGAGCTGCGTGGAGTTGTCTCTCGAGCTCCCCCACGCACTGACAATTGTTCCGGAATCCTGAGCGTGGGGAGGTTCCACCAACGGTCGGCAGCGAGTGGGTTCTATTGGAATGCCTAAGCTCGTCTCCCCTGAGGTTTTTCCTAATATCTCTGTGCCAGGGAAAGCTAGGGGTGATTGCAGGATATCCCAGTGTCAGTCGCTGCCGCCCCAAGGTCAGGGAATGTATTTCTCGGGCTTCCCCGAACAGGGAACACCTGTGACTGAAGAGAGCTGCGTGGAGATGTCTCTTGAGCTCCCCCACGCAATGACAATGGTTCCGGAATCCTGAGCGTGTGTTGGTTCCACCAACGGTTAGCAGCGCGTGGGTTCAAACGGAATGCCTAAGCTCGTCTCCCCTGAGGATTTTCCTAATGTCTCTGCCAGGGAATGCTAGGGGTGATTGCAGGATATCCCAGTGTCAGAGGTTGTCTCCCCAAAGTCAGGGAAGTTATTTCTCCGACTTCCCCGAACAGGGAACACCTGTGACTGAAGAGAGCTTCGTGGAGATGTCTCTCGAGCTCCCCCACGCACTGACAATGTTTCCGGAAACCTGAGCGTGGGGAGGTTCCACCAACGGTCGGCAGCGCGTGGGTTCTAACGGAATGTCTAAGCTCGTCTCCCCTGAGGGTTTTCCTAATGTCTCTGTGCCAGGGAATGCTAGGGGTGATTGCAGGATATCCCAGTGACCGAGGCTGCTTCCCGAGGGTCAGGGAAGTTATTTCTCAGACTTCCCCGAAGAGGGAACACCTGTGACTGAAGAGAGCTGCGTGGAGTTGTCTCTTGAGCTCCCCCACGCAACGACAATGGTTCCGGAATACTGAGCGTGGGTTGCTTCCACCAACGGTCGGCAGCGTGTGGGTTCAAACGGAATGCCTAAGCTCGTCTCCACTGAGGGTTTTCCTAATGTCTCTGCCAGGGAATGCTAGGGGTGATTGCAGGATATCCCAGTGTCAGAGGTTGTCTCCCCAAAATCAGGGAAGTTATTTCTCCGACTTCCCCGAACAGGGAACACCTGTGACTGAAGAGAGCTGCGTGGAGTTGTCTCTCGTGCTCCCCCACGCACTGACAATGTTTCAGGAATCCTGAGAGTGGGGAGGTTCCACCAACGCTCGGCAGCGCGTGGGTTCTAACGGAATGCCTAAGCTCGTCTCCCCTGAGGGTTTTCCTAATGTCTCTCTGCCAGGGAATGCTAGGGGTGATTGCAGGATATCCCAGTGTCAGATGTTGCCTCCCCAAGTTCAGGGAAGGTATTTCTCGGACTTCCCCGAACAGGGAACCCCTGTGACTGAAGAGAGCTGCGTGGAGTTGTCTCTCGAGCTCCCCCACGCACTGACAATGTTTCCGGAATCCTGAGCGTGGGGAGGTTCCACCAATGGTCGTCAGCGAGTGGGTTCTATCGGAATGCCTAAGCTCGTCTCCCCTGAGGGTTTTCCTAATATCTCTGTGCCAGGGAATGATTGGGGTGATTGCGGGATATCCCAGTGTCAGTGGCTGCCTCCCCAAGGTCGGGGAATGTATTTCTCGGGCTTCCCCGAACAGGGAACACCTGTGACTGAAGAGAGCTGCGTGGAGATATCTCTCGAGCTCCCCCACACACTGACAATGGTTCCGGAATCCTGAGCGTGGGGAGATTCCACCAACGGTCGGCAGCGCGTGGGTTCTATCGGAATGCCTAAGCTCGTCTCCCCTGAGGGTTTTCCTAATATCACTGTGCCAGGGAATGCTAGGGGTGATTGCAGGATATCCTAGTGTCAGTGGCTGACTCCCAAATGTCAGGGAAAGTATTTCTCGGACTTCCCCGAACAGGGAACACCTGTGACTGAAGAGAGCTGCGTGGAGTTGTCTCTCGAGCTCCCCCAGTAATGACAATGGTTCCGGAATCCTGAGCGTGGGGAGGTTCAACCAACGGTCGGCAGCGCGTGTGTTCTAACGGAATGCCTAAGCTCGTCTCCCCTGAGGGTTTTCCTAATGTCACTGTGCCAGGGAATGCTAGGGGTTATTGCAGGATATTCCAGTGTCAGAGGCTGCCTCCCCAAGTTCAGGGAAAGTATTTCTAGGACTTCCCAGAACAGGGAACACCTGTGACTGAAGAGCGCTTCGTGGAGTTGTCTCTCGAGCTCCTCCACGCACTGACAATGGTTCCGGAATCCTGAGCGTGGGGAGGTTCCACGAACGGTCGGCAGCGCTTGGGTTCTAACGGAATGCCTAAGCTCGTCTCCCCTAAGGGTTTTCCTTATGTCTATGTGCCAGGGAATGCTAGGGGTGATTTCAGGATATCCCACTGTCAGAGGCTGCCTCCCCAAGGTCAGATAAGGTATTTCTCGGACTTCCCTGAACAGGGAACACCGGTGACTGAAGAGAGCTGCGTGGAGTTGTCTCTCGAGCTCCCCCACGCACTGACAAAGGTTCCGGAATCCTGAGCGTGGGGAGGTTCCACCAACGGTCGGCAGCGCGTGGGTTGGAACGGAATGCCTACGCTCGTCTCCCCTGAGCGTTTTCCTAATGTCTCTGTGCCAGGGAATGCTAGGGGTGATTGCAGGATATCCCAGTGTCAGAGGCTGCCTCTTCAAGTTTAGGGAAGGTATTTCTGGGACTTCCCCGAACATGGAACACCTGTGACTGAAGAGAGCTGCGTGGAGTTGTCTATCGAGTTCCCCCACGCACTGACAATGTTTCCGGAATCCTGAGAGTGGGGAGGTTCCACCAACGGTCGGCAGCGCGTGGGTTCTAACGGAATGCCTAAGCTCGTCTCCCCTGAGGTTTTTCATAATGTCTCTGTGCCAGGGAATGCTAGGGTTGATTGCACGTTATCCCAGTGTAGGAGGCTGCCTCCCCAAGGTAAGGGAAGCTATTTCTCGGACTTCCCCAAACAGGGAACACCTGTGACTGAAGAGAGCTGCGTGGAGTTGTCTCTCGTGCTCCCCCACGCACTGACAATGGTTCCGGAATCCTGAGCGTGGGGAGGTTCCACCAACGGTCGGCAGCGCGTGGGTTTTAACGGAGTGCCTAAGCTCGTCTCCCCTGAGGGTTTTCCTAATGTCTCTGTGCCAGGGAATGTTAGGGGTGTTTGCAGGATATCCCAGTGACCGAGGATGCCTCCCCAGGTTCAGGGAATGTATTTCTCGGACTTCCCCGAATAGGGAACACCTGTGACGGAAGAGAGCTGCGTGGAGATGTCTCTCGAGCTCCCCCACACACTGACAATGTTTCCGGAATCCTGAGCGTGGGGAGGTTCCACCAAAGGTCGGCAGCGCGTTTGTTCTAACGGAATACCTAAGCTATTCCCCCCTGGAGGTTTTCCTAATGTCTCTGTGCCAGGGAATGCTAGGGGTGATTTCAGGATATCCCAGTGTCAGAGGCTGCCTCCCAACGGTCAGGGACGGTTTTTCTCGGACTTCCCCGAACAGGGAACACCTGTGACTGAAGAGAGCTGCGTGGAGTTGTCTCTCGAGCTCCTCCACGCACTGACAATGGTTCCGGAATCTTGAGCGTGGGGAGGTTCCACCAACGGTCGGCAGCGCTTGGTTTCTAACGGAATGCCTAAGCTCGTCTCCCCTGAGGGTTTTCCTAATGTCTATGTGCCAGGGAATGCTAGGGGTGATTTCAGGATATCCCACTGTCAGAGGCTGCCTCCCCAAGGTCAGGGAAGATTTTTCTCGGACTTCCCTGAACAGGGATCTCCGGTGACTGAAGAGAGCTGCATGGAGTTCTCCCTCGAGCTCCCCCACGCACTGACAATTGTTTCGGAATCCTGAGCGTGGGGACGTTCCACCAACGGTCGGCAGCGCGTGGGTTCTAACGAAATGCCTAAGCTAGTCCCCCCTGAGGGTTTTCCTAATGTCTCTGTGCCAGGGAATGCTAGGGGTGTTTGCAGGATATCCCAGTGTCAGAGGCTGCCTCCCCAAAGATAGTGAAGGTATTTCTAATGCTTCCGAGAACAGGGAACACCTGTGACTGAAGAGAGCTACGTGGATTTGTCTCTCGAGCTCCCCCACGCACTGACAATGGTTCCGGAATCCTGAGCGTGGGGAGGTCCAACCAACTGTCTGCAGCGCGTGGGTTCTAACGGAATGCCTAAGCTAGTCTCCCCTGAGTGTTTTCCTAATGTCTCTGTGCCAGGGAATGCTAGGGGTGATTGCAGGATATCCAAGTGTCAGAGGCTGCCTCCCCAAGATCAGGGAAGTTATTTCTCGGACTTCCCCGAACAGGGAACACCTGTGAATGAAGAGAGCTGCGTGGAGTTGTCTCTCGAGCTCCCCCAGGCACTGACAATGGTTTCGGAATCCTGAGCGTGTGGAGGTTCCACCAAACGTCGGCAGCGCGTGGGTTCTAACGGAATGCCTTAGCTCGTCTCCCCTGAGGGTTTTCCTAATGTCTCTGTGCCAGGGAATGCTAGGGGTGATTGCAGGTTTTCCCAGTGTCAGAGGCTGCCTCCCCAAGGTCAGGGAAGGTATTTCTCGGACTTCCCCGAACAGGGAACCCCTGTGACTGAAGAGAGCTGCGTGGAGTTATCTCTCGATCTCCCCCACGCACTGACAATGGTTCCGGAATCCTGAGCGTGGGGAGGTTCCACCAACGGTCGGCAGCGCGTGGGTTCTAACGGAATGCCTAATTACGTCTCCCCTGAGGGTTTTCCTAATATCTCTGTGCCAGGAAATTCTAGGGGTGATTGCAGGATATCCCAGTGTCAGTGGCTGCCTCCCCAAGTTCGGGGAATGTATTTCTCGGGCTTCCCCGAACAGGGAACACCTATGACTGAAGAGCGCTGCGTGGAGTTGTCTCTCGAGCTCCCCCACGCACTGAAAATGGTTCCGGAATCCTGAGCGTGGGGAGGTTCCACCAACGGTCGGCAGCGCGTGTGTTCTAACGGAATGCCTAAGCTCGTCTCCCCTGAGGGTTTTCCTAATGTCTCTGTGCCAGGGAATGCTAGGGGTGATTGCAGGATATCCCAGTGTCAGAGGCTGCCTCCCCAAGGTCAGGGAAAGTATTTCTAGGACTTCCCCGAACAGGGAACACCTGTGACTGAAGAGAGCTGCGTGGAGTTGTCTATCGAGCTCCCCCACGCACTGACAATGGTTCCGGAATACTGAGCATGGTGAGGTTCCACCAACGGACGGCAGCGCGTGGGTTCTAACGGAATGCCTAAGCTCGTCTCCCCTGAGGTTTTTCCTAATATCTCTGTGCCAGGGAATGCTAGGGGTGATTGCAGGATATCCCAGTGTCAGAAGCTGACTCCCCAGGGTCAGGGAAGGTATTTCTCGGACTTCCCCGAACAGGGAACACCTGTGACTGAAGACAGCTGCGTGGAGTTGTCTCTCGAGCTCCCCCACGCAATGACAATGGTTCCGGAATCCTGAGCGTGGGGAGGTTCCACCAACGGTCGGCAGTGCGTGGGTTTGACCGGAATGCCTAAGCTCTTCTCCCCTGAGGGTTTTGCTTATGTCTCTGTCCCAGGGAATGCTAGGGGTGATTGCAGGTTATCCCAGTGTCAAAGGCTGCCTCCCCAAGGTCAGGGAAGGTATTTCTAGGACTTCCCCGAACAGGGAACACCTGTGAAAGAAGAGAGCTGCGTGGAGTTGTCTCTCGAGCTCCCCCACGCACTGACAATGGTTCCGGAATCCTGAGAGTGGGTAGGTTCCACCAACGGTCGGCAGCGCGTGGGTTATAACGGAATGCCTAATCTCGTCTCCCCTGAGGGTTTTCCTAATGTCTCTGTGCCAGGGAATGTTAGGGGTGTTTGCAGGATATCCCAGTGACCGAGGATGCCTCCCCAAGTTCAGGGAAGGTATTTCTCGGACTTCCCCGAATAGGGAACACCTGTGACTGAAGAGAGCTGCGGGGAGATTTCTCTCGAGATCCCCCACGCACTGACAATGTTTCCGGAATCCTGAGCGTGGGGAGGTTCCACCAACGGTCGGCAGCGCGTGTGTTCTAACGGAATGCCTAAGCTCGTCCCCCCTGGAGGTTTTCCTAATGTCTCTGTGCCAGGGAATGCTAGGGGTGATTTCAGAATATCCCACTGTCAGAGGCTGCCTCCCCAATGTAAGGGAAGTTATTTCTCGGACTTCCCTGAACAGGGAATACCAGTGACTGAAGAGAGCATCGTGGAATTGTCTCTCGAGCTCCCCCACGCACTGACAACTGTTCCGGAATCCTGAGCGTGTGGAGGTTCCAACAAAGGTCGGCAGCGCGTGGGTTCGAACGGAATGCCGAAGCTCGTCTCCCCTGAGCGTTTTCCTAATGTCTCTGTGCCAGGGAATGCTAGGGGTGATTGCAGGATATCCCAGTGTCAGAGGCTGCCTCTTCAAGTTTAGGGAAGGTATTTCTCGGACTTCCCCGAACATGGAACACCTGTGACTGAAGAGAGCTGCGTGGAGTTGTCTCTCGAGCTCCCCCACGCACTGACAATGTTTCCAGAATCCTGAGAGTGGGGAGGTTCCACCAACGGTCGGCAGTGCGTGGGTTCTAACGGAATGCCTAACTCGTCACCCCTGGAGGTTTTCCTAATGTCTCTGTGCCAGGGAATGCTAGGGGTGATTTCAGGATATCTCAGTGTCAGAGGCTGCCTCCCAAAGGTCAGGGACGGTATTTCTCGGACTTCCCTGAACAGGGAACACCTGTGACTGAAGAGAGCTGCGTGGAGTTGTCTCTCGAGCTCCTCCACGCACTGACAATGGTTCCGGAATCCTGAGCGTGGGGAGGTTCCACGAACGGTCGGCAGCGCTTGGGTTCTAACGGAATGCCTAAGCTCGTCTCCCCTGAGGGTTTTCCTAATGTCTATGTGCCAGGGAATGCTAGGGGTGATTTCAGGATATCCCACTGTCAGAGGCAGCCTCCCCAAGGTCAGGGAAGGTATTTCTCGGACTTCCCTGAACAGGGAACACCTGTGACTGAAGAGAGCTGTGTGGAGTTGTCTCTCGAGCTCCCCCACGCACTGACAATGGTTCCGGAATCCTGAGCGTGGGGAGGTTCCACCAACGGTCGGCAGCGCGTGGGTTCTAAAGGAATGCCTAAGCTCGTCTCCCCTGAATGTTTTCCTAATGTCTCTGTGCCAGGGAATGCTAGGGGTGATTTCAGGTTATCCCAGTGACCGAGGCTACCTCCCCAAGGTCAGGGAAGTTATTTCTCAGACTTCCCCGAACAGGGAACTCCTGTGAATTAAGAGAGATGCGTGGAGTTGTCTCTCGAGGTCCCCCACGCACTGACAATGGTTCCGGAATCCTGAGCGTGGGGAGGTTCCACCAACAGTCGGCAGTGCGTGGGTTCTAACGGAATGCATAAGCTCGTCTCCCCTGAGGGTTTTCCTAATGTCTCTGTGCCAGGGAATGCTAGGGGTGATTGCAGATTATCCCAGTGACCGAGGCTGCATCCCCAAGTTCAGGGAAGTTATTTCTCGGACTTCCCCGAACAGGGAACACCTGTGACTGAAGAGAGCTGCGTGGAGTTGTGTCTCGAGCTCCCCCAGGCACTAACAATGGTTCAGGAATCCTGAGCGTGGGGAGGTTCCACCAAACGTCGGCAGCGCGTGGGTTCTAACGGAATGCCTAATCTCGTCTCCTCTGTGGATTTTCCTAATATCTCTGTGGCAGGGAATGCTAGGGGTGATTGCAGGATATCCCAGTGTCAGAGGCTGCCTCCCCAAGTTCAGGGAAGATATTTCTCAGACTTCCCCGAACACGGAACACCTGTGACTGAAGAGAGCTGCGTGGAGTTGTCTCTCGAGCTCCCCCACGCACTGAAAATGGTTCCGGAATCCTGAGCGTGGGGAGGTTCCACCATTTGTCGGCAGCGCGTGGGTTCTAACGGAATGCCTAAGCTCGTCTCCCCTGAGGGTTTTCCTAATGTCTCTGTGACAGGGAATGCTAGTGGGGTTTACAGGATATCCCATTGACCGAGGCTGCCTCCCCAAGTTCAGGGAAGGTATTTCCCGGAGTTCCCCGAACAGGGAATTCCTGTGAATGAAGAGAGATGCGTGGAGTTGTCTCTCGAGCTCCCCCACGCACTGACAATGGTTCCGGAATCCTGAGCTTGGGGAGGTTCCACCAACGGTCGGCAGCGCGTGGGTTCTAACGGAATGCCGAAGCTCGTCTCCCCTGAGGGTTTTCCTAATGTCTCTGTGCCAGGGAATGCTAGGGGGGTTTGCAGGATATCCCAGTGAAGGAGGCTGCCTCCCCAAGTTAAGGGAAGTTATTTCCCGGACTTCCCCGAACAGGGAACACCTGTGACTGAAGAGAGCTGCGTGGAGTTGTCTCTCGAGCTCCCACACGCACTGACAAAGGTTCCGGAATACTGAGCGTGGGGAGGATCAACCAACGGTCAGCAGCCCGTGGGTTCTAACGGAATGTCTAAGCTCGTCTCCCCTGAGGGTTTTCCTAATATCTCTGTGCCAGGGAATGCAAGGGGTGATTGCAGGATATCCCAGTGACCGAGGATGCCTCCCCAAATTCAGGGAAGTTACTTCTCGGACTTCCCCGAACAGGGAACACCTGTGACTAAAGAGAGTTGCGTGGAGTTGTCTCTCGAGCTACCCCACGCACTGACAATTGTTCCGGGATCCTGAGCTTGGGGAGTTTCCAACAACGTTCGGTAGCGCGTGGGTTCTAACGGAATGCATAAGTTCGTCTCCCCTGAGGGTTTTCCTAATGTCTCTGTGCCAGGGAATGCTTGGGGTGATTGCAGGATATCCCAGTGACCGAGGCTGCCTCCCCAAAGTCAGGGAAGATATTTCCCGGACTTCCCCGAACAGGGAACTCCTGTGAATGAAGAGAGCTGCGTGGAGTTGTCTCTCGAGCTCCCCCTCGCACTGACAATGGTTCCGGAATCCTGAGAGTGGGGAGGTTCCACCAACGGTCGGCAGCGCGTGGGATCTAAAAGAATGCCTAAGCTCGTCTCCCCTGATTATTTTCCTAATGTCTCTGTGCCATGGATTGCTAGGGGTGATTGCAGGATTTCCCAGTGACCGAGGATGGTTCCCAAGGTCAGGGAAAATATTTCCCGGACTTCCCCGAACAGGGAACTCCTGTGAATGAAGAGAGCTGTGTTGAGTTGTCTCTCGAAATCCCCCACGCACTGACAATGGTTGCGGAATACTGAGCGTGGGGAGGTTCCACCAACGGTCGGCAGCGCGTGGGTTCTAACGGAATGCCTAATCTCGTCTCCCCTGATGGTTTTCCTAATGTCTCTGTGCCAGGGAATGCTAGGGGTGATTACAGGATATCCCAGTGACCAAGGCTGCCTCCCCAAGGTCAGGGAAAGTTTTTCTCGGACTTCCCCGAAAAGGGAACTCCTGTGAATTAAGAGAGCTGCGTGGAGTTGTCTCTCGAGCTCCCCCACGCACTGACAATGGTTCCGGAATCTTGAGTGTGGGGAGGTTCCACCAAGGGTCAACAGCGCGTGGGTTCTAACGGAATGCCTAAGCTCGTCTCCCCTGAGGGTTTTCCTAATATCTCTGTGCCCGGGAATGCTAGGGGTGATTTCAGGATATCCCAGTGACCGAGGCTGCCTCCCCAAGGTCAGGGAAATTATTTCCCGGACTTTCCCGAACTGGGAACTCCTGTGAATGAAGAGAGCTACGTGGAGTTGTCTCTCGAGCTCCCCCACGCACTGACAATTGTTCCGGAATCCTGAGCGTGGGGAGGTTCCAACAACGTTCGGCAGCGCGTGGGTTCTAACGGAATGCCTAATCTCGTCTCCCCTGAGGGTTTTCCTAATGTCTCTGTGCCAGGGAATGCTAGGGGTGATTGCAGGATATCCCAGTGACCGAGGCTGCCTCCCCAAGGTTCAGGGAAGATATTTCTCGGACTTCTGCGAACAGGGAACACCTGTGACTGAAGACAGCTGCGTGGAGTTGTCTCTCGTGCTCCCCCACGCACTGACAATGGTTCCGGAATCCTGAGCGTGGGGAGGTTCCACCAACGGTCGGCAGCGCGTGGGTTCTAACGGAATGCCTAAGCTCGTCTCCCCTGAGGGTCTTCCTAATGTCTCTGTGCCAGGGAAAGCTAGGGGTGATTGCAGGATATCCCAGTGACCGAGGCTGCCTCCCGAACATCAGGGAAAGTATTTCTCGGACTTCCCCGAACAGGGAACACCTGTGACTGAAGAGAGCTGCGTGGAGATTTCACTCGAGCTCCCCCACGCACTGAAAATGGTTCCGGAATTCTGAGCGTGGGGAGGTTCCACCAACGGTCGGCAGCACGTGGGTTCTAACGGAATGCCTAAGCTCGTCTCCCCTGAGGGTTTTCCTAATATCTCTGTGCCAGGGAATTCTAGGGGTGATTGCAGGATATCCCTGTGACCAAGGCTGCCTCCCCAAGGTCAGGGAAGTTATTTCCCGGACTTCCCCGAACAGGGAATTCCTGTGACTGAAGAGAGCTGTGTGGAGTTGTCTCTCGAGTTCCCCAACGCACTGACAATGGTTCCGGAATCCTGAGCGTGGGGAGGTTCCACGAACGGTCGGCAGCGCGTGGGTTCTAAAAGAATGCCTCAGCTCGTCTCCCCTGAGGGTTTTCCTAATGTCTCTATGCCAGGGAATGCTAAGGGTGATTGCAGGATATCCCAGTGACTGAGGATGCCTCCCCAAGGTCAGGGAAAATATTTCCCGGACTTCCCCGAACAGGGAAATCCTGTGAATGAAGAGAGCTGCGTGGAGTTGTCTCTCGAGCTCCCCCACGCACTGACAATGGTTCCGGAATCCTGAGCGTGGGGAGGTTCCTCCAACGGTCGGCAGCGCGTGGGTTCTAACCGAATGCCTACGCTCGTCTCCCCTGAGGTTTTTCCTAATTTCTCTGTGCCAGGGAATGCTAGGGGTGATTGCAGGATATTCCAGTGAGCGAGGCTGCATCCCCAAGGTCAGGGAAAGTTTTTCCCGCACTTCCTCGAACAGGGAACACCTGTGACTGAAGAGAGCTGCGTGGAGTTGTCTCTCGAGCTCCCCCACGCACTGACATTGGTTCCGGAATCCTGAGCGAGGGAAGGTTCCACCAACGGTCGGCAGCGCGTGGGTTCTAACGGAATGCCTAAGCTCGTCTCCCCTGAGTGATTTCCTAATATCTCTGTCCCAGGGAATGCTAGGGGTGATTGCAGGATATCCCAGTGACCGAGTCTGCCTCCCCAAGTTCAGGGAAGGTATTTCCCGGACTTCCCCGAACCGGGAACACCTCTGACTGAAGAGAGCTTCGTGGAGTTTTCTCTCGAGCTCCCCCACGCACTTACAATGGTTCCGGAATCCTGAGCGTGGGGAGGTTCCACCAACGGTCGCCTGCGCGTGGGTTCTAACGGAATGCCTAAGCTCGTCTCCGCTGAGTGTTTTCCTAATATCTCAGTGCCAGGGAGTGCTAGGGGGGTTTGCAGGATATACCAGTGACCGAGGCTGCCTTCCCAAGTTCAGGGAAGGTATTTCCCGGACTACCCCGTACAGGGAACACCTGTGACTGAAGAGAGCTGCGTGGAGTTGTCTCTCGACCTCCCCAACGCACTGACAATGGTTCCGGAATCCTGAGCGTGGGGAGGTTGCACCAACGGTCGGCAGCGCGTGCGTTCTAACGGAATGCCTAAGCTCGTCTCCCCTGAGGGTTTTCCTAATGTCTCTGTGCCAGGGAATGCTAGGGGTGATTGCAGGATATCCCAGTGACCGAGGCTGCATCCCCAAGGTCAGGGAAGCTATTTCCCGGACTTCCCCGAACAGGGAACTCCTATGAATGAAGAGAGCTGCGTCTAGTTGTCTCTCGAGCTCCCCCACGCACTGACAATTTTTCCGGAATCCTGCGGTTGTGGAGGTTCCACCAACGGTCGGCAGCTCGTGGGTTCTAAGGGAATGCCTAAGCTCGTCTCCGCTGAGTGTTTTCCTAATATCTCAGTGCCAGGGAATGCTAGGGGGGTTTGCAGGTTTTCCCAGTGACCGAGGCTGCCTTCCCAAGTTCAGGGAAGGTATTTCCCGGACTACCCCGTACAGGGAACACCTGTGACTGAAGAGAGATGCGTGGAGTTGTCTCTCGACCTCCCCAACGCACTGACAATGGTTCCGGAATCCTGAGCGTGTGGAGGTTGCACCAACGGTCGGCAGCGCGTGGGTTCTAACGGAATGCCTAAGCTCTTTTCCCCTGAGGGATTTCCTAATGTCTCTGTCCCAGGGAATGCTACGGGTGATTGCAGGATATCCCAGTGACCGAGGCTGCCTCCCAGGTCAGGGAAGTTATTTCCCGGACTTCCCCGAACAGGGAGAACCTGTGACTGAAGAGAGCTGCGTGCAGTTGTCTCTCGAGCTCCCCCACGCACTGACAATGGTTCCGGAATCCTGAGCGTGGGGAGGTTCCATCAACGGTCGGCAGCGCTTGGGTTCTGACGGAATGCCTAAGCTCATCTCCCCTGAGGCTTTTCCTTATGTCTCTGTGTCAGGGATTGCTAGGTGTGATTGCAGGATATCCCAGTGACCGATGCTGCCTCCCCAAGGTCAGGGAAGGTATTTTCCGGACTTCCCCCAACAGGGAATCCCTGTGAATGAAGAGAGCTGCGTGGAGTTGTCTCTCGAGTTACCCCACGCACTGACAATGATTCCGGAATCCTGAGCGTGGGGAGGTTCCACCAACGGTCGGCAGCGCGTGGGTTCTAACGGAATGCCTAAGCTCGTCTCCCCTGAGGGTTTTCTCAATTCCTCTGTGCCAGGGAATGCTAGGGGTGATTGCAGGATATCCCAGTGACCGAGGCTGCCTCCCCAAGATCAGGGAAGTTATTTCCCGGACTTCCTCGAACAGGGAACACTTGTGACTGAAGAGAGTTTCGTGGAGTTGTCTCTCGAGCTCCCCGACGCACTGACAATGGTTCCGGAATCCTGAGAGTGGGGAGGTTCCACCAACGGTCGGCAGCGCGTGGGTTCTAACGGAATGCATAAGCTCGTCTCCCCTGAGGTTTTTCCTAATGTCTCTGTGCCAGGGAATGCTAGGGGTGATTGCAGATTATCCCAGTGACCGAGGCTGCCTCCCCAAGTTCAGGGAAGTTATTTCTCGGACTTCCCCGAACAGGGAACACCTGTGACTGAAGAGAGCTGCGTGGAGTTGTCTCTCGAGCTCCCCCACGCACTGACAATGTTTCCGGAATCCTGAGCGTGGGGAGGTTCCACCAAACGTCGGCAGCGCGTGGGTTCTAACGGAATGCCTAAGCTCGTCTCCCCTGTGGATTTTCCTAATATCTCTGTGGCAGGGAATGCTAGGGGTGATTGCAGGATATCCCAGTGTCAGAGGCTGCCTCCCCAAGGTCAGGGAAGATATTTCTCAGACCTCCCCGAACACGGAACACCTGTGACTGAAGAGAGCTGCGTGGAGTTGTCTCTCGAGCTCCCCCACGCACTGACAATGGTTCCAGAATCTTGAGCGTGGGGAGGATCCACCATTTGTCGGCAGTGCGTGGGTTCTAACGGAATGCCTAAGCTCGTCTCCCCTGAGGGTTTTCCTAATGTCTCTGTGCCTGGGAATGCTAGGGGTGTTTGCAGGATATCCCAGTGACCGAGGCTGCCTCCCCAAGGTCAGGGAAGGTATTTCTCGGACTTCGCCGAACTGGGAACACCGGTGAATGAAGAGAGCTGCGTGGAGTTTTCTCTCGAGCTCCCGCACGCACTGACAATGGTTCCAGAATCCTGAGCGTGGAGAGGTTCCACCAACGGTCGGCAGCGCGTGGGTTCTAACGGAATGCCTAAGCTCGTCTCCCCTGAGGGTTTTCCTAATGTCTCTGTGCCAGGGAATGCTAGGGGTGATTGCAGTATATCCCAGTGACCGAGGCTGCCTCCCCAAGGTCAGGGAAGGTATTTCCCGGACTTCCCCGAAAAGGGAACCCCTTTGAATGAAGAGAGCTTCGTGGAATATTCTCTCGAGCTCCACCACGCACTGACAATGATTCTGGAATCCTGAGCAAGGGGAGGTACCACCAACGGTCGGCAGCACGTGGGTTCTAACGGAATGAATAAGCTCGTCTCCCCTGAGGGTCTTCCTAATGTCTCTGTGCCAGGGATAGCTAGGGGTGATTGCAGGATATCCCAGTGATCGAGGCTGCCTCCCCAACCTCAGGGAAAGTATTTCTCGGACTTCCCCGAACAGGGAATTCCTGTGACTGAAGAGAGCTGCGTGGAGTTGTCTGTCGAGTTCCCCAACGCACTGACAATGGTTCCGGAATCCTGAGAGTGGGGAGGTTCCACCAAAGGTCGGCAGCGCGTGGGTTCAAAAAGAATGCCTAATCTCGTCTCCCCTGAGGGTTTTCCTAATGTCTCTGTGCCAGGGAATGCTAGGGGTGATTGCAGGATATCCCAGTGACTGAGGATGCCTCCCCAAGGTCAGGGAAAATATTTCACGGACTTCCCCGAACAGGGAACTCCTATGAATGTAGAGAGCTGCGTCTAGTTGTCTCTCGAGCTCCCCCACGCACTGACAATGTTTCCGGAATCCTGCGGTTGTGGAGGTTCCACCAACGGTCGGCAGCTCGTGGGTTCTAACGGAATGCCTAAGCTCATCTCCCCTGAGACTTTTCTTATTTCTCTGTGCCAGGGAATGCTAGGGGTGATTGCAGGTTATCCCAGTGACCGAGGCTGCCTCCCCATAGTCAGGGAAGATATTTCTCGGACTTACCCGAAGAGGGAACACCTGTGACTGAAGAGAGCTGCGTGGAGTTGTCTCTCGAGCTCCCCCACGCACTGACATTGGTTCCGGAATCCTGAGCGAGGGAAGGTTCCACCAACGGTCGGCAGCGCGTGGGTTCTAACGGAATGCCTAAGCTCGTCTCCCCTGAGTGATTTCCTAATATCTCTGTCCCAGGGAATGCTAGGGGTGATTGCAGGATATCCCAGTGACCGAGTCTGACTCCCCAAGTTCAGGGAAGGTATTTCCCGGACTTCCACGAACCGGGAACACCTCTGACTGAAGAGAGCTTCGTGGAGTTTTCTCTCGAGCTCCCCCACGCACTTACAATGGTTCCGGAATTCTGAGCGTGGGGAGGTTCCACCAACGGTCGGCTGCGCGTGGGTTCTAACGGAATGCCTAAGCTCGTCTCCGCTGAGTGTTTTCCTAATATCTCAGTGCCAGGGAGTGCTAGGGGGGTTTGCAGGATATACCAGTGACCGAGGCTGCCTTCCCAAGTTCAGGGAAGGTATTTCCCGGACTACCCCGTACAGGGAACACCTGTGACTGAAGAGAGCTGCGTGGAGTTGTCTCTCGACCTCCCCAACGCACTAACAATGGTTCCGGAATCCTGAGCGTGGGGAGGTTGCACCAACGGTCGGCAGCGCGTGCGTTCTAACGGAATGCCTAAGCTCCTCTCCCTGAGGGTTTTCCTAATGTCTCTGTGCCAGGGAATGCTAGGGGTGATTGCAGGATATCCCAGTGACCGAGGCTGCATCCCCAAGGTCAGGGAAGCTATTTCCCGGACTTCCCCGAACAGGGAACTCCTATGAATGAAGAGAGCTGCGTCTAGTTGTCTCTCGAGCTCCCCCACGCACTGACAATTTTTCCGGAATCCTGCGGTTGTGGAGGGTCCACCAACGGTCGGCAGCTCGTGGGTTCTAAGGGAATGCCTAAGCTCGTCTCCGCTGAGTGTTTTCCTAATATCTCAGTGCCAGGGAATGCTAGGGGGGTTTGCAGGATTTCCCAGTGACCGAGGCTGCCTTCCCAAGTTCAGGGAAGGTATTTCCCGGACTACCCCGAACAGGGAACACCTGTGACTGAAGAGAGATGCGTGGAGTTGTCTCTCGACCTCCCCAACGCACTGACAATGGTTCCGGAATCCTGAGCGTGTGGAGGTTGCACCAACGGTCGGCAGCGCGTGGGTTCTAACGGAATGCCTAAGCTCTTTTCCCCTGAGGGATTTCCTAATGTCTCTGTCCCAGGGAATGCTACGGGTGATTGCAGGATATCCCAGTGACCGAGGCTGCCTCCCAGGTCAGGGAAGTTATTTCCCGGACTTCCCCGAACAGGGAGAACCTGTGACTGAAGAGAGCTGCGTGCAGTTGTCTCTCGAGCTCCCCCACGCACTGACAATGGTTCCGGAATCCTGAGCGTGGGGAGGTTCCATCAACGGTCGGCAGCGCTTGGGTTCTGACGGAATGCCTAAGCTCATCTCCCCTGAGGCTTTTCCTTATGTCTCTGTGTCAGGGATTGCTAGGTGTGATTGCAGGATATCCCAGTGACCGATGCTGCCTCCCCAAGGTCAGGGAAGGTATTTTCCGGACTTCCCCCAACAGGGAATCCCTGTGAATGAAGAGAGCTGCGTGGAGTTGTCTCTCGAGTTACCCCACGCACTGACAATGATTCCGGAATCCTGAGCGTGGGGAGGTTCCACCAACGGTCGGCAGCGCGTGGGTTCTAACGGAATGCCTAAGCTCGTCTCCCCTGAGGGTTTTCTCAATTCCTCTGTGCCAGGGAATGCTAGGGGTGATTGCAGGATATCCCAGTGACCGAGGCTGCCTCCCCAAGGTCAGGGAAGATATTTCTCAGACCTCCCCGAACACGGAACACCTGTGACTGAAGAGAGCTGCGTGGAGTTGTCTCTCGAGCTCCCCCACGCACTGACAATGGTTCCAGAATCTTGAGCGTGGGGAGGATCCACCATTTGTCGGCAGTGCGTGGGTTCTAACGGAATGCCTAAGCTCGTCTCCCCTGAGGGTTTTCCTAATGTCTCTGTGCCTGGGAATGCTAGGGGTGTTTGCAGGATATCCCAGTGACCGAGGCTGCCTCCCCAAGGTCAGGGAAGGTATTTCTCGGACTTCGCCGAACTGGGAACACCGGTGAATGAAGAGAGCTGCGTGGAGTTTTCTCTCGAGCTCCCGCACGCACTGACAATGGTTCCAGAATCCTGAGCGTGGAGAGGTTCCACCAACGGTCGGCAGCGCGTGGGTTCTAACGGAATGCCTAAGCTCGTCTCCCCTGAGGGTTTTCCTAATATCTCTGTGCCAGGGAATGCTAGGGGTGATTGCAGTATATCCCAGTGACCGAGGCTGCCTCCCCAAGGTCAGGGAAGGTATTTCCCGGACTTCCCCGAAAAGGGAACCCCTTTGAATGAAGAGAGCTTCGTGGAATATTCTCTCGAGCTCCACCACGCACTGACAATGATTCTGGAATCCTGAGCAAGGGGAGGTACCACCAACGGTCGGCAGCACGTGGGTTCTAACGGAATGAATAAGCTCGTCTCCCCTGAGGGTCTTCCTAATGTCTCTGTGCCAGGGATAGCTAGGGGTGATTGCAGGATATCCCAGTGATCGAGGCTGCCTCCCCAACCTCAGGGAAAGTATTTCTCGGACTTCCCCGAACAGGGAATTCCTGTGACTGAAGAGAGCTGCGTGGAGTTGTCTGTCGAGTTCCCCAACGCACTGACAATGGTTCCGGAATCCTGAGAGTGGGGAGGTTCCACCAAAGGTCGGCAGCGCGTGGGTTCAAAAAGAATGCCTAATCTCGTCTCCCCTGAGGGTTTTCCTAATGTCTCTGTGCCAGGGAATGCTAGGGGTGATTGCAGGATATCCCAGTGACTGAGGATGCCTCCCCAAGGTCAGGGAAAATATTTCACGGACTTCCCCGAACAGGGAACTCCTATGAATGTAGAGAGCTGCGTCTAGTTGTCTCTCGAGCTCCCCCACGCACTGACAATGTTTCCGGAATCCTGCGGTTGTGGAGGTTCCACCAACGGTCGGCAGCTCGTGGGTTCTAACGGAATGCCTAAGCTCATCTCCCCTGAGACTTTTCTTATTTCTCTGTGCCAGGGAATGCTAGGGGTGATTGCAGGTTATCCCAGTGACCGAGGCTGCCTCCCCATAGTCAGGGAAGATATTTCTCGGACTTACCCGAAGAGGGAACACCTGTGACTGAAGAGAGCTGCGTGGAGTTGTCTCTCGAGCTCCCCCACGCACTGACATTGGTTCCGGAATCCTGAGCGAGGGAAGGTTCCACCAACGGTCGGCAGCGCGTGGGTTCTAACGGAATGCCTAAGCTCGTCTCCCCTGAGTGATTTCCTAATATCTCTGTCCCAGGGAATGCTAGGGGTGATTGCAGGATATCCCAGTGACCGAGTCTGACTCCCCAAGTTCAGGGAAGGTATTTCCCGGACTTCCACGAACCGGGAACACCTCTGACTGAAGAGAGCTTCGTGGAGTTTTCTCTCGAGCTCCCCCACGCACTTACAATGGTTCCGGAATTCTGAGCGTGGGGAGGTTCCACCAACGGTCGGCTGCGCGTGGGTTCTAACGGAATGCCTAAGCTCGTCTCCGCTGAGTGTTTTCCTAATATCTCAGTGCCAGGGAGTGCTAGGGGGGTTTGCAGGATATACCAGTGACCGAGGCTGCCTTCCCAAGTTCAGGGAAGGTATTTCCCGGACTACCCCGTACAGGGAACACCTGTGACTGAAGAGAGCTGCGTGGAGTTGTCTCTCGACCTCCCCAACGCACTAACAATGGTTCCGGAATCCTGAGCGTGGGGAGGTTGCACCAACGGTCGGCAGCGCGTGCGTTCTAACGGAATGCCTAAGCTCCTCTCCCTGAGGGTTTTCCTAATGTCTCTGTGCCAGGGAATGCTAGGGGTGATTGCAGGATATCCCAGTGACCGAGGCTGCATCCCCAAGGTCAGGGAAGCTATTTCCCGGACTTCCCCGAACAGGGAACTCCTATGAATGAAGAGAGCTGCGTCTAGTTGTCTCTCGAGCTCCCCCACGCACTGACAATTTTTCCGGAATCCTGCGGTTGTGGAGGGTCCACCAACGGTCGGCAGCTCGTGGGTTCTAAGGGAATGCCTAAGCTCGTCTCCGCTGAGTGTTTTCCTAATATCTCAGTGCCAGGGAATGCTAGGGGGGTTTGCAGGATTTCCCAGTGACCGAGGCTGCATTCCCAAGTTCAGGGAAGGTATTTCCCGGACTACCCCGAACAGGGAACACCTGTGACTGAAGAGAGATGCGTGGAGTTGTCTCTCGACCTCCCCAACGCACTGACAATGGTTCCGGAATCCTGAGCGTGTGGAGGTTGCACCAACGGTCGGCAGCGCGTGGGTTCTAACGGAATGCCTAAGCTCTTTTCCCCTGAGGGATTTCCTAATGTCTCTGTCCCAGGGAATGCTACGGGTGATTGCAGGATATCCCAGTGACCGAGGCTGCCTCCCAGGTCAGGGAAGTTATTTCCCGGACTTCCCCGAACAGGGAGAACCTGTGACTGAAGAGAGCTGCGTGCAGTTGTCTCTCGAGCTCCCCCACGCACTGACAATGGTTCCGGAATCCTGAGCGTGGGGAGGTTCCATCAACGGTCGGCAGCGCTTGGGTTCTGACGGAATGCCTAAGCTCATCTCCCCTGAGGCTTTTCCTTATGTCTCTGTGTCAGGGATTGCTAGGTGTGATTGCAGGATATCCCAGTGACCGATGCTGCCTCCCCAAGGTCAGGGAAGGTATTTTCCGGACTTCCCCCAACAGGGAATCCCTGTGAATGAAGAGAGCTGCGTGGAGTTGTCTCTCGAGTTACCCCACGCACTGACAATGATTCCGGAATCCTGAGCGTGGGGAGGTTCCACCAACGGTCGGCAGCGCGTGGGTTCTAACGGAATGCCTAAGCTCGTCTCCCCTGAGGGTTTTCTCAATTCCTCTGTGCCAGGGAATGCTAGGGGTGATTGCAGGATATCCCAGTGACCGAGGCTGCCTCCCCAAGATCAGGGAAATTATTTCCCGGACTTCCTCGAACAGGGAACACTTGTGACTGAAGAGAGTTTCGTGGAGTTGTCTCTCGAGCTCCCCGACGCACTGACAATGGTTCCGGAATCCTGAGAGTGGGGAGGTTCCACCAACGGTCGGCAGCGCGTGGGTTCTAACGGAATGCATAAGCTCGTCTCCCCTGAGGGTTTTTCTAATGTCTCTGTGCCAGGGAATGCTAGGGGTGATTGCAGATTATCCCAGTGACCGAGGCTGCCTCCCCAAGTTCAGGGAAGTTATTTCTCGGACTTCCCCGAACAGGGAACACCTGTGACTGAAGAGAGCTGCGTGGAGTTGTCTCTCGAGCTCCCCCAGGCACTGACAATGTTTCCGGAATCCTGAGCGTGGGGAGGTTCCACCAAACGTCGGCAGCGCGTGGGTTCTAACGGAATGCCTAAGCTCGTCTCCCCTGTGGATTTTCCTAATATCTCTGTGGCAGGGAATGCTAGGGGTGATTGCAGGATATCCCAGTGTCAGAGGCTGCCTCCCCAAGGTCAGGGAAGATATTTCTCAGACCTCCCCGAACACGGAACACCTGTGACTGAAGAGAGCTGCGTGGAGTTGTCTCTCGAGCTCCCCCACGCACTGACAATGGTTCCAGAATCTTGAGCGTGGGGAGGTTCCACCATTTGTCGGCAGTGCGTGGGTTCTAACGGAATGCCTAAGCTCGTCTCCCCTGAGGGTTTTCCTAATGTCTCTGTGCCTGGGAATGCTAGGGGTGTTTGCAGGATATCCCAGTGACCGAGGCTGCCTCCCCAAGGTCAGGGAAGGTATTTCTTGGACTTCGCCGAACTGGGAACACCGGTGAATGAAGAGAGCTGCGTGGAGTTTTCTCTCGAGCTCCCGCACGCACTGACAATGGTTCCAGAATCCTGAGCGTGGAGAGGTTCCACCAACGGTCGGCAGCGCGTGGGTTCTAACGGAATGCCTAAGCTCGTCTCCCCTGAGGGTTTTCCTAATGTCTCTGTGCCAGGGAATGCTAGGGGTGATTGCAGTATATCCCAGTGACCGAGGCTGCCTCCCCAAGGTCAGGGAAGGTATTTCACGGACTTCCCCGAAAAGGGAACCCCTTTGAATGAAGAGAGCTTCGTGGAATATTCTCTCGAGCTCCACCACGCACTGACAATGATTCTGGAATCCTGAGCAAGGGGAGGTACCACCAACGGTCGGCAGCACGTGGGTTCTAACGGAATGAATAAGCTCGTCTCCCCTGAGGGTCTTCCTAATGTCTCTGTGCCAGGGATAGCTAGGGGTGATTGCAGGATATCCCAGTGATCGAGGCTGCCTCCCCAACCTCAGGGAAAGTATTTCTCGGACTTCCCCGAACAGGGAATTCCTGTGACTGAAGAGAGCTGCGTGGAGTTGTCTGTCGAGTTCCCCAACGCACTGACAATGGTTCCGGAATCCTGAGAGTGGGGAGGTTCCACCAAAGGTCGGCAGCGCGTGGGTTCAAAAAGAATGCCTAATCTCGTCTCCCCTGAGGGTTTTCCTAATGTCTCTGTGCCAGGGAATGCTAGGGGTGATTGCAGGATATCCCAGTGACTGAGGATGCCTCCCCAAGGTCAGGGAAAATATTTCACGGACTTCCCCGAACAGGGAACTCCTATGAATGTAGAGAGCTGCGTCTAGTTGTCTCTCGAGCTCCCCCACGCACTGACAATGTTTCCGGAATCCTGCGGTTGTGGAGGTTCCACCAACGGTCGGCAGCTCGTGGGTTCTAACGGAATGCCTAAGCTCATCTCCCCTGAGGCTTTTCTTATTTCTCTGTGCCAGGGAATGCTAGGGGTGATTGCAGGTTATCCCAGTGACCGAGGCTGCCTCCCCATAGTCAGGGAAGATATTTCTCGGACTTCCCCGAAGAGGGAACACCTGTGACTGAAGAGAGCTGCGTGGAGTTGTCTCTCGAGCTCCCCCACGCACTAACAATGATTCCGGAATCCTGAGCGTGGGGTGGTTCCACCATCGGTCAGCAGCGCGTGGGTTCTAACGGAATGCCTAAGCTCGTCTCCCCTGAGGGTTTTCCTAATGTCTCTGTGCCAGGGAATGCTAGGGGGGTTTGCAGGTTATCCCAGAGAAGGAGGCTGTTTCCCCAAGGTCAGGGAAATTATTTCCCGGACTTCCCCGAACAGGGAACCCCTGTGAATGAAGAGAGCTGCGTGGAGTTGTCTCTCGAGCTACCCCACGCACTGACAATGGTTCCGGAATCCTGAGCGTGGGGAGGTTCCACCAACGGTCGGCAGCGCGTGGGTTCTAACGTAATGCCTAAGCTCGTCTCCCCTGAGGGTTTTCTTAATGCCTCTGTGCCAGGGAATGCTAGGGGTGATTGCAGGATATCCCAGTGACCGAGGCTGCCTCCCCAAGGTCAGGGAAGTTATTTCCCGGACTTCCTCGAACAGGGAACACTTGTGACTGAAGAGAGTTTCGTGGAGTTGTCTCTCGAGCTCCCCCACGCACTGACAATGGTTCCGGAATCCTGAGCGTGGGGAGGTTCCACCAACGGTCGGCAGCGCGTGGGTTCTAACGGAATGCATAAGCTCGTCTCCCCTGAGGGTTTTCCTAATGTCTCTGTGCCAGGGAATGCTAGGGGTGATTGCTGGATATCCCAGTGACCGAGGCTGCATCCCCAAGGTAAGGGAAGGTATTTCCCGGACTTCCCCGAACAGGGAATACCTGTGAATGAAGAGAGCTGCGTGGAGTTCTCTCTCGAGCTCCCCACGCACTGACAATGGTTCCGGAATTTTGAGCGTGGGGAGGTTCCAACAACGGTCGGCAGCGCGTGGGTTCTAACGGAATGTCTAATCTCGTCTCCCCTGAGGGTTTTCCTAATGTCTATGTGCCAGGGAATGCTAGGGGTGATTGCAGGATATCCCAGTGACCGAGGATTCCTCCCCAAGTTCAGGGAAGGTATTTCACGGACTTCCCCGAACAGGGAACACCTGTGACTGAAGAGAGCTGCGTGGAGATTTCTCTCGAGCTCCCCCACGCACTGAAAATGGTTCCGGAATCCTGAGCGTGGGGAGGTTCCACCAACGGTCGGCAGCGCGTGTGTTCTAACGGAATGCCTAAGCTCGTCTCCCCTGAGGGTTTTCCTAATGTCTCTGTGCCAGGGAATGCTAGGGGTGATTGCAGGATATCCCAGTGACCGAGGCTGCCTCCCCAAGGTCAGGGAAGTTATTTCCCGGACTTCCCCGAACAGGGAACACCTGTGACTGAAGAGAGCTGCGTGGAGTTGTCTCTCGAGCTCCCCCACGCACTGACAATGATTCCGGAATCCTGAGAGTGGGGAGGTTCCCCCAACGGTCGGCAGCGCGTGGGTTCTAACAGAATGCCTAAGCTCGTCTCCCCTGAGGGTTTTCCTAATATCTCTGTGCCAGGGAAAGCTAGGGGTGATTGCAGGATATCCCAGTGTCAGTCGCTGCCACCCCAAGGTCAGGGAAAGTATTTCTCGGGCTTCCCCGAACAGGGAACACCTGTGACTCAAGAGAGCTGCGTGGAGATGTCTCTCGAGCTCCCCCACGCACTGACAATCTTTCCGGAATTCTGAGAGTGGGGAGGTTCCACCAACGGTCGGTAGCGCTTGGGTTCTAACGGAATGCCTAAGCTTGTCTCCCCTGCTTGTTTTCCTAATGTTTCTGTGCCAGGGAATGCTAGGTGTGATTGCAGGATATCCCAGTGTCCGAGGCTGCCTCCCTAAATTCAGGGAAGATATTTCTCGGACTTCCCCGAACAGGGAACACCTGTGACTGAAGAGAGCTGCTTGGAGTTGTCTCTCGAGCTCCCCCACGCACTGACAATGGTTCCGGAATCCTGATCGTGGAGAGGTTCTACCAACGGTCGGCAGCGCTTGGGTTCTAACGGATTGCCTAAGCTCGTCTCCCCTGAGGGTTTTCTAATGTCTCTGTGCCAGGGAATGCTAGGGGTGATTGCAGGTTTTCCCAGTGTCAGAGGCTGCCTCCCCAAGGTAAGGGAAGGTATTTCTCGGACTTCCCCGAACAGGGAATACCTGTGAATGAAGAGAGCTGCGTGGAGTTCTCTCTCGAGCTCCCCACGCACTGACAATGGTTCCGGAATTTTGAGCGTGGGGAGGTTCCAACAACGGTCGGCAGCGCGTGGGTTCTAACGGAATGTCTAATCTCGTCTCCCCTGAGGGTTTTCCTAATGTCTATGTGCCAGGGAATGCTAGGGGTGATTGCAGGATATCCCAGTGACCGAGGATTCCTCCCCAAGTTCAGGGAAGGTATTTCACGGACTTCCCCGAACAGGGAACACCTGTGACTGAAGAGAGCTGCGTGGAGATTTCTCTCGAGCTCCCCCACGCACTGAAAATGGTTCCGGAATCCTGAGCGTGGGGAGGTTCCACCAACGGTCGGCAGCGCGTGTGTTCTAACGGAATGCCTAAGCTCGTCTCCCCTGAGGGTTTTCCTAATGTCTCTGTGCCAGGGAATGCTAGGGGTGATTGCAGGATATCCCAGTGACCGAGGCTGCCTCCCCAAGGTCAGGGAAGTTATTTCCCGGACTTCCCCGAACAGGGAACACCTGTGACTGAAGAGAGCTGCGTGGAGTTGTCTCTCGAGCTCCCCCACGCACTGACAATGATTCCGGAATCCTGAGAGTGGGGAGGTTCCCCCAACGGTCGGCAGCGCGTGGGTTCTAACAGAATGCCTAAGCTCGTCTCCCCTGAGGGTTTTCCTAATATCTCTGTGCCAGGGAAAGCTAGGGGTGATTGCAGGATATCCCAGTGTCAGTCGCTGCCACCCCAAGGTCAGGGAAAGTATTTCTCGGGCTTCCCCGAACAGGGAACACCTGTGACTCAAGAGAGCTGCGTGGAGTTGTCTCTCGAGCTCCCCCACGCACTGACAATCTTTCCGGAATTCTGAGAGTGGGGAGGTTCCACCAACGGTCGGTAGCGCTTGGGTTCTAACGGAATGCCTAAGCTTGTCTCCCCTGCTTGTTTTCCTAATGTTTCTGTGCCAGGGAATGCTAGGTGTGATTGCAGGATATCCCAGTGTCCGAGGCTGCCTCCCTAAATTCAGGGAAGATATTTCTCGGACTTCCCCGAACAGGGAACACCTGTGACTGAAGAGAGCTGCTTGGAGTTGTCTCTCGAGCTCCCCCACGCACTGACAATGGTTCCGGAATCCTGATCGTGGAGAGGTTCTACCAACGGTCGGCAGCGCTTGGGTTCTAACGGAATGCCTAAGCTCGTCTCCCCTGAGGGTTTTCTAATGTCTCTGTGCCAGGGAATGCTAGGGGTGATTGCAGGTTTTCCCAGTGTCAGAGGCTGCCTCCCCAAGGTAAGGGAAGGTATTTCTCGGACTTCCCCGAACAGGGAACACCTCTGACTGAAGAGAGCTGCGTGGAGTTGTCTCTCGAGCTCCCCCACGCACTGACAATGGTTCCGGAATCCTGAGCTTGGGGAGGTTCCACCAACGGTCGGCAGTGCGTGGGTTTTAACAGAATGCCTAAGCTCGTCTCCCCTGAGGGTTTTCCTAATGTCTCTGTGCCAGGGAATGCCAGGAGTGATTACAGGATATCCCAGTGTCGGAGGCTGCCTCCCCAAGATCAGGGAAGGTATTTCTCGGACTTCCCCGAAGAGGGAACACCTGTGACTGAAGAGAGCTGCGTGGAGTTGTCTCTCGAGGTCCCCCACGCACTGACAATGGTTCCGGAATCCTGAGCGTGTGGAGGTTCCAGCAACGGTCGGCAGCTCTTGGGTTCTAACGGAATGCCTAAGCTCGTCTCCTCTGTGGGTTTTCCTAATTTCTCTGTGCCAGGGAATGCTAGGGGTGATTGCAGGATATCCCAGTGTCAGATGCTGCCTCCCCAAGGTCAGGGAAAGTTTTGCTCGGACTTCCCCGAACAGGGAACACCTGTGACTGAAGACAGCTTCGTGGAGCTGTTTCTCGAGCACCCCCACGCACTGACAATTGTTCCGAAATCCTGAGCGTGGGGAGGTTCCACCAACGATCGGCAGCGCGTGGGTTCTAACGGAAAGCCTAAGCTCGTCTCCCCTGAGGGTATTCCTAATGTCTCTGTGCCAGGGAATGCTAGGGGTGGTTGCAGGATATCCGAGTGTCAGTGGCTGCCTCCACAAGTTCGGGGAATGTATTTCTCGGGCTTCCCCGAACAGGGAACACCTGTGCCTGAAGAGAGCTGCGTGGAGTTGTCTCTCGAGTTCCCCCACGCACTGACAATGGTTCCGGAATCCTGAGCGTGGGGAGGTTCCACCAACGGTCGGCAGCGCGTGGGTTCTAACGGAATGCATAAGTTCGTCTCCCCTGAGGGTTTTCCTAATGTCTATGTGCCAGGGAATGCTAGGGGTGATTGCAGGATATCCCAGTGTCAGAGTCTGCCTCCCCAAGATCAGGGAAAGTATTTCTAGGACTTCCCCGAACAGGGAACACCTGTGAATGAAGAGAGCCGCGTGGAGTTGTCTCTCGAGCTCCCCCACGCACTGACAATGGTTCCGTAATCATGAGCGTGGGAAGGTTCCACCAACGGTCGGCAGCGCTTGGATTTTAACGGAATGCCTAAGCTCGTCTCCCCTGAGGGTTTTCCTAATTTCTCTGGGCCAGGGAATGCTAGGGGTGATTGCATGATATCCCAGTGTCAGTGGCTGCCTCCCCAAGTTCGGGGAATGTATTTCTCGGGCTTCCCCGAACAGGGAACACCTGTGACTGAAGAGAGCTGCGTGGAGTTGTCTCTCGAGCTCCCCCACGCACTGACAATGGTTCCGGAATCCTGAGCGTGGGGAGGTTCCACCAACGGTCGGCAGCGCGTGGGTTCTATCGGAATGCCTAAGCTCGTCTCCCCTGAGGGTTTTCCTAATGTCTCTGTGCCAGGGAAAGCTAGGGGTGATTGCAGGATATCCCAGTGTCAGTCGCTGCCACCCCAAGGTCAGGGAAAGTATTTCTCGGGCTTCCCCGAACAGGGAACACCTGTGACTGAAGAGAGCTGCGTGGAGTTGTCTCTCGAGCTCCCCCACGCACTGACAATCTTTCCGGAATACTGAGAGTGGGGAGGGTCCACCAACGGTCGGCAGAGCGTGGGTTCTAACGGAATGCCTAAGCTCGTCTCCCCTGATTGTTTTCCTAATGTTTCTGTGCCAGGGAATGCTAGGGGTGATTGCAGGATATCCCAGTGTCAGAGGCTGCCTCCCCAAAGTCAGGGAAGATATTTCTCGGACTTCCCCGAACAGGGAACACCTGTGACTGAAGAGAGCTGCGTGGAGTTGTCTCTCGAGCTCCCCCACGCACTGAAAATGGTTCCGGAATCCTGAGCGTGGGGAGGTTCCACCAACGCTCGGCAGCGCGTGGGTTAGAACGGAATGCCTAAGCTCGTCTCCCCTGAGGGTTTTCCTAATGTCTCTGTGCCAGGGAATGCTAGGGGTGATTGCAGGTTATCCTAGTGTCAGTGGCTGCCTCCCCAAAGTCGGGGAATGTATTTCTCGGGCTTCCCCGAACAGGGAACACCTGTGAATGAAGAGAGCTGCGTGGAGTTGTCTCTCGAGCTCCCCCACGCACTGACAATGGTTCCAGAATCCTGATCGTGGGGAGGTTCCACCAACGGTCGGCAGCGCGTGGGTTCTATCAGAATGTCTAAGCTCGGTCCCCTGAGGTTTTTCCTAATATCTCTGGGCCAGGGAAAGCTAGGGGTGATTCCAGGATATCCCAGTGTCAGTCGCTGCCGTCCCAAGGTCAGGGAAAGTATTTCTCGGGCTTCCCCGAACAGGGAACACCTTTGGCTGAAGAGAGCTGCGTGGAGTTGTCTCTCGTGCTTCCCCACGCACTGACAATGGTTCCGGAATCCTGAGCATGGGGAGGTTCCACCAACGGTCGGCAGAGCGTGGGTTCTATCGGAATGCCTGAGCTCGTCTCCCCTGAGAGTTTTCCTAATATCTCTGTGTCAGGGAAAGCTAGGGGTGAATGCAGGATATCCCAGTGTCAGTCGCTGCTGCCCCAAGGTCAGGGAAAGTATTTCTCGTGCTTCCCCTAACAGGGAACACCTGTGACTGAATAGAGCTGCGTGGAGTTATCTCACGAGCTCCCCCACGCACTGAAAATGGTTCCGGAATCCTGAGCGTGGGGAGGTTCCACCAACGGTCGGCAGCTCGTGGGTTCAAACGGAATGCCTAAGCACGTCTCCCCTGTGGTTTTTCCTAATGTCTTTGTGCCAGGGAATGCTAAGGGTGATTGCAGGATATCCCAGTGTCAGATGTTGCCTCCCCAAGATCAGGGAAGGTTTTTCTCGGACTTCCCCGAACAGGGAACACCTGTGACTGAAGAGAGCTGCGTGGAGTTGTCTCTCGAGCTCCCCCACGCACTGACAATGGTTCCGGAATCCTGAGCATGGGGAGGTTCCACCAACGCTCGGCAGCGCGTGGGTTGGAACGGAATGCCTAAGCTCGTCTCCCCTGAGGGTTTTCCTAATATCTCTGTGCCAGGAAATGCTAGGGGTGATTGCAGGATATCCCAGTGTCAGAGGCTGCCTCCCCAAGGTCAGGGAAGTTATTTCTCGAACTTCCTCGAACAGGGAACACCTGTGACTGAAGAGAGCTGCGTGGAGTTGTCTCTCGAGATACCCCACGCACTTAAAATGGTTCCGGAAACCTGAGCGTGGGGAGGTTCCACCAACAGTGGGCAGGGCGTGGGTTCTAACGGAATGTCTAAGCTCGTCTCCCCTGAGTATTTTCCTAATGTCTCTGTGCCAGGGAATGCTAGGGGTGATTGCAAGATATCCCAGTGAACGAGGCTGCCTCCCGAAGGTCAGGGAAGGTATTTCTCGGACTTCCCCGAAGAGGGAACACCTGTGACTGAAGAGAGATGCGTGGAGTTGTCTCTTGAGCTCCCCCACGCAAGGACAATGGTTCCGGAATCCTGAGCGTGGGTTGGTTCCACCAACGGTCGGCAGTGCGTGGGTTCTAACGGAATGCCAATGCACGTCTCCCCTGAGGGTTTTCCTAATGTCTCTGCCAGGGAATGCTAGGGGTGATTGCAGGATATCCCAGTGTCAGAGGTTGTCTCCCCAAAGTCAGGGAAGTTATTTCTCTGACTTCCCCGAACAGGGAACACCTGTGACTGAAGAGAGCTGCGTGGAGTTGTCTCTCGAGCGCCCCCACGCACTGAAAATGTTTCCGGAATCCTGAGAGTGGGGAGGTTCCACCAGCGGTCGGCAGCGCGTGGGTTCTAACGGAATGCCTAAGCTCGTCTCCCCTGATTGTTTTCCTAATGTCTCTGTGCCAGGGAATGCTAGGGGTGATTGCAGGTTTTCCCAGTGTCAGAGGCTGCCTCCCCAAGTTAAGGGAAGGTATTTCTCGGAATTCCCCGAACAGGGAACTCCTCTGACTGAAGAGAGCTGCGTGGAGTTGTATCTCGAGCTCCCCCACGCACTGACAATGGTTCCGGAATCCTGAGCGTGGGGAGGTTCCACCAACGGTCGGCAGCGCGTGGGTTCAAACGGAATGCCTAAGCACGTCTCCCCTGAGTGTTTTCCTAATGTCTCTGCCAGGGAATGCTAGGGGTGATTGCAGGATATCCCAGTGTCAGAGGTTGTCTCCCCAAAGTCAGGGAAGTTATTTCTCCGACTTCCCCGAACAGGGAACACCTGTGACTGAAGAGAGCTGCGTGGAGTTGTCTCTCGAGCTCCCTCACGCACTGACAATGTTTCCGGAATCCTAAGAGTGGGGAGGTTCCACCAGCGGTCGGCAGCGCGTGGGTTCTAACTGAATGCCTTAGCTCGTCTCCCCTGATTGTTTTCCTAATGTCTCTGTGCCAGGAAATGCTAGGGGTGATTACAGGATATCCCAGTGTCAGATGCAGCCTCCCCAAAGTCAGGGAAGATATTTCTCGGACTTCCCCGAACAGGGAACACCTGTGACTGAAGAGAGCTGCGTGGAGTTGTCTCTCGAGCTCCCCCACGCATTGACAATGGTTCCGGAATCCTGAGCGTGAGGAGGTTCCACCAACGTTCGGCAGCGCTTGGGTTCTAACGGAATGCCTAAGCTCGTCTCCCCTGAGTGTTTTCTAATGTCTCTGTGCCAGGGAATGCTAGGGGTGATTGCAGGTTTTCCCAGTGTTATAGGCTGCGTCCCCAAGTTCAGGGAAGTTATTTCTCGGACTTCCCCGAACAGGGAACACCTTTGGCTGAAGAGAGCTGCGTGGAGTTGTCTCTCGTGCTTCCCCACGCACTGACAATGGTTCCGGAATCCTGAGCATGGGGAGGTTCCACCAACGGTCGGCAGAGCGTGGGTTCTATCGGAATGCCTAAGCTCGTCTCCCCTGAGAGTTTTCCTAATATCTCTGTGTCAGGGAAAGCTAGGGGTGAATGCAGGATATCCCAGTGTCAGTCGCTGCTGCCCCAACGTCAGGGAAATTATTTCTCGTGCTTCCCCTAACAGGGAACACCTGTGACTGAAGAGAGCTGCGTGGAGTTATCTCACGAGCTCCCCCACGCACTGAAAATGGTTCCGGAATCCTGAGCGTGGGTTGGTTCCACCATCGGTCGGCAGCGCGTTGGTTCAAATGGAATGCCTATGCTCGTCTCCCCTGAGGGTTTTCCTAATGTCTTTGTCAGGGAATGCTAGGGGTGATTGCAGGATATCCCAGTGTCAGTGGTTGTCTCCCCAAAGTCAGGGAAGTTATTTCTCCGACTTCCCCGAACAGGGAACACCTGTGACTGAAGAGAGCTGCGTGGAGTTGTCTCTCGAGGTCCCCCACGCACTGACAATGGTTCCGGAATCCTGAGCGTGTGGAGGTTCTACCAACGGTCTGCAGCGCGTGGGTTCTAACGGAATGCCTAAGCTCGTCTCCCCTGAGGGTTTTCCTAAAGTCTCTGTGCCAGGGAATGCGAGGGGTGATTGCAGGATATCCCAGTGTCAGTGGCTGCCTCCCCAAGGTCGGGGAATATATTACTCGGGCTTCCCCGAACAGGGAACACCTGTGACTGAAGAGAGCTGCGTGGAGTAGTCTCTCGAGCTCCCCCACGCACTGACAATGGTTCCGGAATCCTGAGCGTGGTGAGGTTCCACCAACGGTCGGCAGCGCGTGGGTTCTATCGGAATGCCTAAGCTCGTCTCCCCTGAGGTTTTTCCTAATATCTCTTTGCCAGGGAAAGCTAGGGGTGATTGCAGGATATCCCAGTGTCAGTCGCTGCTGCCCCAAAGTCAGGGAATGTATTTCTCGGGCTTCCCCGAACAGGGAACACCTGTGACTGAAGAGAGCTGCGTGGAGTTGTCTCTCGAGCTCCCCCACGCACTGACAATGTTTCCGGAATCCTGAGAGTGGGGAGGTTCCACCAGAGGTCGGCAGCGCGTGGGTTCTAACGGAATGCCTAAGCTCGTCTCCCCTGATTTTTTTCCTAATGTCTCTGTGCCAGGGAATGCTAGGGGTTATTGCAGGATATCCCAGTGTCAGAGGCAGCCTCCCCAAAGTCAGGGAAGATATTTCTCGGACTTCCCCGAACAGGGAACACCTGTGACTGAAGAGAGCTGCGTGGATTTGTCTCTCGAGCTACCCCACGCACTGACAATGGTTCCGGAATCCTGAGCGTGGGGAGGTTCCACCAACGGTCGGCAGCGCTTGGGTTCTAACGGAATGCCTAACTCGTCTCCCCTGAGGGTTTTCTAATGTCTCTGT
Source organism: Vicugna pacos (assembly GCF_048564905.1). Lineage (NCBI taxonomy): Eukaryota > Metazoa > Chordata > Mammalia > Artiodactyla > Camelidae > Vicugna > Vicugna pacos. Next base: position 44,687,661 of record NW_027328721.1, on the reverse strand, counting down.
GCCAGGGAATGCTAGGGGTGATTGCAGGTTTTCCCAGTGTCAGAGGCTGCCTCCCCAAGGTAAGGGAAGGTATTTCTCGGACTTCCCCAAACAGGGAACACCTGTGACTGAAGAGAGCTGCGTGGAGTTGTCTCTCGAGCTCCCCCACGCACTGACAATGGTTCCGGAATCCTGAGCGTGGGAGGTTCCACCAACGTTCGGCAGTGCGTGGGTTCTAACGGAATGCCTAAGCTCGTCTCCCCTGAGGGTTTTCCTAAAATCTCTGTGCCAGGGAAAGCTTGGGGTGATTGCAGGATATCCCATTGTCAGTCGCTGCCGCCCCAAGGTCAGGGAAAGTATTTCTCGGACTTCCCCGAACTGGGAACACCTGTGACTGAAGAGAGCTGCGTGGAGTTGTCTCTCGAACTCCCCCACGCACTGACAATGGTTCCGGAATCCTGAGCGTGGGGAGGTTCCACCAACGCTCGGCAGCGCGTGGGTTAGAACGGCATGCCTAAGCTCGTCTCCTCTGAGGGTTTTCCTAATATCTCTGTGCCAGGGAATGCTAGGGGTGATTGCAGGATATCCCAGTGTCATAGGCTACCTCCCCAAGATCAGAGAAGATATTTCTCGGAATTCCCCGTACAGGGAACACTTGTGACTGAAGAGAGCTGCGTGGAGTTGTCTCTCGAGCTACCCCACGCACTGAAAATGGTTCCGGAAACCTGAGCGTGGGGAGGTTCCACCAACGGTCGGCAGCGCGTGGGTTCTATCGGAATGCCTAAGCTCGTCTCCCCTGAGGTTTTTCCTAATATCTCTGTGCCAGGGAAAGCTAGGGGTGATTGCAGGATATCCCAGTGTCAGTCGCTGCCGCCCCAAGGTCTGGGAATGTATTTCTCGGGCTTCCCCGAACAGGGAACACCTGTGAGTGAAGAGAGCTGCGTGGAGTTGTCTCACGAGCTCCCCCACGCATTGACAATGATTCTGGAATTCTGAGCATGGGGAGGTTCCACCAACGGTCGGCAGCGCGTGGGTTCTAACGGAATGCCTATGTTCGTCTCCCCTGAGGTTTTTCCTAATGTCTTTGTGCCAGGGAATGCTAGGGGTGATTGCAGGATATCCCAGTGTCAGATGTTGCCTCCCCAATGTCAGGGAAGTTATTTCTCGGACTTCCCCGAACTGGGAACACCTGTGACTGAAGAGAGCTGCGTGGAGTTGTCTCTCGAGCTCCCCCACGCACTGACAATGGTTCCGGAATCCTGAGAGTGGGGAGGTTCCACCAGCGGTCGGCAGCGCGTGGGTTCTAACGGAATGCCTAAGCTCATCTCCCCTGAGTGTTTTCCTAATGTCTCTGTGCCAGGGAATGCTAGGGGTGATTGCAGGATATCCCAGTGTCAGAGGCTGCCTCCCCAAGGTCAGGGAAAGTATTTCTAGGACTTCCCCGAACAGGGAAAACGTGTGACTGAAGAGAGCTGCGTGGGGTTTTCTCTCGAGCTCCCCCACGCACTGACAATGTTTCCGGAATCCTGAGCGTGGGGAGGTTCCAGCAAAGGTCGGCAGCTCTTGGGTTCTTACGGAATGCCTAATCTCGTCTCCCCTGAGGCTTTTCCTAATTTCTCTGTGCCAGGGAATGCTAGGGGTGATTGCAGGATATCCCAGTGTCAGAGGCTACCTCCCAAGGTCAGGGAAGGTTTTTCTCGGACTTCCCCGAACAGCGAACACCTGTGAGTGAAGACAGCTGCGTGGAGCTGTTTCTCGAGCTCCCCCACGCACTGACAATTGTTCCGGAATCCTGAGCGTGGGGAGGTTCCACCAACGGTCGGCAGCGCGTGGGTTCTAACGGAATGCCTAAGCTCGTCTCCCCTGAGGCTTTTCCTAAAGTCTCTGTGCCAGGGAATGCTAGGGGTGTTTGCAGGGTATCCCAGTGTCAGAGGCTGCCTCCCCAAGGTCAGGGAAAGTATTTCTAGGACTTCCCCGAACAGGGAACACCTGTGACTGAAGAGAGCTGCGTGGAGTTGTCTCTCGAGCTCCCCCACGCAGTGACAATTTTTCCGGAATCCTGAGCGTGGGGAGGTTCCACCAACGGTCGGCAGCGCTTGGATTTTAACGGAATGCCTAAGCTCGTCTCCCCTGAGGGTTTTCCTAATGTCTCTGTTCCAGGGAATGCTAGGGGTGATTGCAGCATATCCCAGTGACCGAAGCTTCCTCCCCAAAATCAGGGAAGATATTTCTCGTACTTCCCCGAACAGGGAACTCCTGTGACTGAAGAGAGCTGCGTGGAGTTGTCTCTCGAGCTACCCCACGCACTGAAAATGTTTCCAGAAACCAGAGCGTGGGAAGGTTCCACCAACGGTCGGCAGCGCGTGGGTTCTAACGGAATGCCTAAGCTCGTCTCCCCTGAGGGTTTTCCTAATGTCTCTGTGCCAGGGAATGCTAGGGGTGATTGCAGGAAATCCCAGTGTCAGAGGCTGCCTCCCCAAGGTCAGGCAAGGTTTTTCTCGTGCTTCCCCAAAGAGGGACACCTGTGCCTGAAGAGAGCTGCATGAAGTTGTCTCTCGTGCTCCCCCACGCACTGACAATGTTTCCGGAATCCTGAGCGTGGGGAGGTTCCACCAACGGTCGGCAGCGCGTGGGTTCTAACGGAATGCCTAAGCTCGTCTCCCCTGATTGTTTTCCTAATGTCTCTGTGCCAGGGACTGCTAGGGGTGATTGCAGGATATCCCAGTGTCAGAGGCTGCCACCCCAAGGTCAGGGAAGATATTTCTCGGACTTCCCCGATCAGGGAACACCTGTGACTGAAGAGAGCTGCGTGGAGTTGTCTCTCGAGCTCCCCCACGCACTGACAGTAGTTCCGGAATCCTGAGCGTGGGGAGGTTCCACCAACGGTCGGCAGCGCTTGGGTTCTAACGGAATTCCTAAGCTCGTCTCCCCTGAGGGTTTTCTAATGTCTCTGTGCCAGGGAATGCTAGGGGTGATTGCAGGTATTCCCAGTGTCAGAGGCTGCCTCCCCAAGGTCAGGGAAAGTATTTCTAGGACTTCCCCGAACAGGGAAAACGTGTGACTGAAGAGAGCTGCGTGGAGTTTTCTCTCGAGCTCCCTCACGCACTGACAATGGTTCTGGAATTCTGAGCATGGGGAGGTTCCACCAACGGTCGGCAGCGCGTGGGTTCTAACGGAATGCCTATGTTCGTCTCCCCTGAGGTTTTTCCTAATGTCTTTGTGCCAGGGAATGCTAGGGGTGATTGCAGGATATCCCAGTGTCAGATGTTGCCTCCCCAATGTCAGGGAAGTTATTTCTCGGACTTCCCCGAACAGGGAACACCTGTGACTGAAGAGAGCTGCGTGGAGTTGTCTCTCGAGCTCCCCCACGCACTGACAATTGTTCCGGAAACCTGAGCGTGGGGAGGTTCCACCAACTGTCGGCAGCGCGTGGGTTCAAACGGAATGTCTAAGCTCGTCTCCCCTGAGGGTTTTCCTAATGTCTCTGTGCCAGAGAATGCTAGGGGTGATTGCAGGATATCCCAGTGACCGAGGCTGCCTCCCGAAATTCAGGGAAATTATTTCTCGGACTTCCCCGAAGATGTAACACCTATGACTGAAGAGAGCTGCGTGGAGTTGTCTCTTGAGCTCCCCCACGTAATGACAATGGTTCCGGAATTCTGAGCGTGGGTTGGTTCCACCAACGGTCGGCAGCGCGTGGGTTCAAACGGAATGCCTAAGCTCGTCTCCCCTGAGGGTTTTCCTAATGTCTCTGCCAGGGAATGCTAGGGGTGATTGCAGGATATCCCAGTGTCAGAGGTTGTCTCCCCAAAGTCAGGGAAGTTATTTCTCCGACTTCCCCGAACAGGGAACACCTGTGACTGAAGAGAGCTGCGTGGAGTTGTCTCTCGAGCTCCCCCACGCACTGACAATGGTTCCGGAATCCTGAGAGTGGGGAGGTTCCACCAGCGGTCGGCAGCGCGTGGGTTCTAACGGAATGCCTAAGCTGGTCTCCCCTGAGGGTTTTCCTAATGTCTCTGTGCCAGGGAAAGCTAGGGGTGATTGCAGGATATCCCAGTGTCAGAGGCTGCCTCCCCAAGGTCAGGGAAAGTATTTCTAGGACTTCCCCGAACAGGAAAAACGTGTGACTGAAGAGAGCTGCGTGGAGTTGTCTCTCGAGCTCCCCCACGCACTGACAATGGTTCCGGAATCCTGAGCGTGGGGAGGTTCCACCAACTGTCGGCAGCGCGTGGGTTCAAACGGAATGTCTAAGCTCGTCTACCCTGAGGGTTTTCCTAATGTCTCTGTGCCAGAGAATGCTAGGGGTGATTGCAGGATATCCCAGTGACCGAGGCTGCCTCCCGAAATTCAGGGAAGTTATTTCTCGGACTTCCCCGAAGATGGAACACCTGTGACTGAAGAGAGCTGCGTGGAGTTGTCTCTTGAGCTCCCCCACGTAATGACAATGGTTCCGGAATTCTGAGCGTGGGTTGGTTCCACCAACGGTCGGCAGCGCATGGGTTCAAACGGAATGCCTAAGCTCGTCTCCCCTGAGGGTTTTCATAATGTCTCTGCCAGGGAATGCTAGGGGTGATTGCAGGATATCCCAGTGTCAGAGGTTGTCTCCCCAAAGTCAGGGAAGTTATTTCTCCGAGTTCCCCGAACAGGGAACACCTGTGACTGAAGAGAGCTGCGTGGAGTTGTCTCTCGAGCTCCCCCACGCACTGACAATGGTTCCGGAATCCTGAGAGTGGGGAGGTTCCACCAGCGGTCGGCAGCGCGTGGGTTCTAACGGAATGCCTAAGCTCATCTCCCCTGAGTGTTTTCCTAATGTCTCTGTGCCAGGGAATGCTAGGGGTGATTGCAGGATATCCCAGTGTCAGAGGCTGCCTCCCCAAGGTCAGGGAAAGTATTTCTAGGACTTCCCCGAACAGGGAAAACGTGTGACTGAAGAGAGCTGCGTGGGGTTTTCTCTCGAGCTCCCCCACGCACTGACAATGTTTCCGGAATCCTGAGCGTGGGGAGGTTCCAGCAACGGTCGGCAGCTCTTGGGTTCTTACGGAATGCCTAATCTCGTCTCCCCTGAGGCTTTTCCTAATTTCTCTGTGCCAGGGAATGCTCGGGGTGATTGCAGGATATCCCAGTGTCAGAGGCTACCTCCCAAGGTCAGGGAAGGTTTTTCTCGGACTTCCCCGAACAGCGAACACCTGTGAGTGAAGACAGCTGCGTGGAGCTGTTTCTCGAGCTCCCCCACGCACTGACAATTGTTCCGGAATCCTGAGCGTGGGGAGGTTCCACCAACGGTCGGCAGCGCGTGGGTTCTAACGGAATGCCTAAGCTCGTCTCCCCTGAGGCTTTTCCTAAAGTCTCTGTGCCAGGGAATGCTAGGGGTGTTTGCAGGGTATCCCAGTGTCAGAGGCTGCCTCCCCAAGGTCAGGGAAAGTATTTCTAGGACTTCCCCGAACAGGGAACACCTGTGACTGAAGAAAGCTGCGTGGAGTTGTCTCTCGAGCTCCCCCACGCACTGACAATTTTTCCGGAATCCTGAGCGTGGGGAGGTTCCACCAACGGTCGGCAGCGCTTGGATTTTAACGGAATGCCTAAGCTCGTCTCCCCTGAGGATTTTCCTAATGTCTCAGTGCCAGGGAATGCTAGGGGTGATTGCAGGATATCCCAGTGTCAGAGGCTGCCTCCCCAAGGTCACGGAAAGTTTTTCTCGGTCTTCCCCGAAGAGGGAACACCTGTGACTGAAGAGAGCTGCGTGGAGTTGTCTCTCGAGCACCCCCACGCACTGACAATGGTTCCGGAATCCTGAGCGTGGGGAGATTCCACCAACGCTCGGCAGCACGTGGGTTCTAACGGAGTGCCTAAGCTCGTCTCCCCTGAGGGTTTTCCTAATGTATCTGTTCCAGGGAATGCTAGGGGTGATTGCAGCATATCCCAGTAACCGAAGCTTCCTCCCCAAAATCAGGGAAGATATTTCTCGTACTTCCCCGAACAGGGAACTCCTGTGACTGAAGAGAGCTGCGTGGAGTTGTCTCTCGAGCTACCCCACGCACTGAAAATGGTTCCAGAAACCAGAGCGTGGGAAGGTTCCACCAACGGTCGGCAGCGCGTTGGTTCTAACGGAATGCCTAAGCTCGTCTCCCCTGAGGGTTTTCCTAATGTCTCTGTGCCAGGGAATGCTAGGGGTGATTGCAGGATATCCCAGTGACGGAGGGTGCATCCCCAAAGTCAGGGAAGGTATTTCTCGGACTTCCCCGTAGATGGAACACCTGTGACTGAAGAGAGCTGCGTGGAGTTGTCTCTTGAGCTCCCCCACGCACTGACAATGGTTCCGGAATCCTGAGCGTGGGTTGGTTCCACCAACGGTCGGCAGCCCGTGGGTTCTAACGGAATGCCTAAGCACCTCTCTCCTGAGGGTTTTCAAAATGTCTCTGCCAGGGAATGCTAGGAGTGATTGTAGGATATCCCAGTGTCAGAGGTTGTCTCCCCAAAGTCAGGGAAGTTATTTCTCCGACTTCCCCGAACAGGGAACACCTGTGACTGAAGAGAGCTGCGTGGAGTTGTCTCTCGAGCTCCCCCACGCACTGACAATTGTTCCGGAAACCTGAGCGTGGGGAGGTTCCACCAACTGTCGGCAGCGCGTGGGTTCAAACGGAATGTCTAAGCTCGTCTCCCCTGAGGGTTTTCCTAATGTCTCTGTGCCAGAGAATGCTAGGGGTGATTGCAGGATATCCCAGTGACCGAGGCTGCCTCCCGAAATTCAGGGAAATTATTTCTCGGACTTCCCCGAAGATGTAACACCTATGACTGAAGAGAGCTGCGTGGAGTTGTCTCTTGAGCTCCCCCACGTAATGACAATGGTTCCGGAATTCTGAGCGTGGGTTGGTTCCACCAACGGTCGGCAGCGCGTGGGTTCAAACGGAATGCCTAAGCTCGTCTCCCCTGAGGGTTTTCCTAATGTCTCTGCCAGGGAATGCTAGGGGTGATTGCAGGATATCCCAGTGTCAGAGGTTGTCTCCCCAAAGTCAGGGAAGTTATTTCTCCGACTTCCCCGAACAGGGAACACCTGTGACTGAAGAGAGCTGCGTGGAGTTGTCTCTCGAGCTCCCCCACGCACTGACAATGGTTCCGGAATCCTGAGAGTGGGGAGGTTCCACCAGCGGTCGGCAGCGCGTGGGTTCTAACGGAATGCCTAAGCTGGTCTCCCCTGAGGGTTTTCCTAATGTCTCTGTGCCAGGGAAAGCTAGGGGTGATTGCAGGATATCCCAGTGTCAGAGGCTGCCTCCCCAAGGTCAGGGAAAGTATTTCTAGGACTTCCCCGAACAGGAAAAACGTGTGACTGAAGAGAGCTGCGTGGAGTTGTCTCTCGAGCTCCCCCACGCACTGACAATGGTTCCGGAATCCTGAGCGTGGGGAGGTTCCACCAACTGTCGGCAGCGCGTGGGTTCAAACGGAATGTCTAAGCTCGTCTACCCTGAGGGTTTTCCTAATGTCTCTGTGCCAGAGAATGCTAGGGGTGATTGCAGGATATCCCAGTGACCGAGGCTGCCTCCCGAAATTCAGGGAAGTTATTTCTCGGACTTCCCCGAAGATGGAACACCTGTGACTGAAGAGAGCTGCGTGGAGTTGTCTCTTGAGCTCCCCCACGTAATGACAATGGTTCCGGAATTCTGAGCGTGGGTTGGTTCCACCAACGGTCGGCAGCGCATGGGTTCAAATGGAATGCCTAAGCTCGTCTCCCCTGAGGGTTTTCATAATGTCTCTGCCAGGGAATGCTAGGGGTGATTGCAGGATATCCCAGTGTCAGAGGTTGTCTCCCCAAAGTCAGGGAAGTTATTTCTCCGAGTTCCCCGAACAGGGAACACCTGTGACTGAAGAGAGCTGCGTGGAGTTGTCTCTCGAGCTCCCCCACGCACTGACAATGGTTCCGGAATCCTGAGAGTGGGGAGGTTCCACCAGCGGTCGGCAGCGCGTGGGTTCTAACGGAATGCCTAAGCTCATCTCCCCTGAGTGTTTTCCTAATGTCTCTGTGCCAGGGAATGCTAGGGGTGATTGCAGGATATCCCAGTGTCAGAGGCTGCCTCCCCAAGGTCAGGGAAAGTATTTCTAGGACTTCCCCGAACAGGGAAAACGTGTGACTGAAGAGAGCTGCGTGGGGTTTTCTCTCGAGCTCCCCCACGCACTGACAATGTTTCCGGAATCCTGAGCGTGGGGAGGTTCCAGCAACGGTCGGCAGCTCTTGGGTTCTTACGGAATGCCTAATCTCGTCTCCCCTGAGGCTTTTCCTAATTTCTCTGTGCCAGGGAATGCTCGGGGTGATTGCAGGATATCCCAGTGTCAGAGGCTACCTCCCAAGGTCAGGGAAGGTTTTTCTCGGACTTCCCCGAACAGCGAACACCTGTGAGTGAAGACAGCTGCGTGGAGCTGTTTCTCGAGCTCCCCCACGCACTGACAATTGTTCCGGAATCCTGAGCGTGGGGAGGTTCCACCAACGGTCGGCAGCGCGTGGGTTCTAACGGAATGCCTAAGCTCGTCTCCCCTGAGGCTTTTCCTAAAGTCTCTGTGCCAGGGAATGCTAGGGGTGTTTGCAGGGTATCCCAGTGTCAGAGGCTGCCTCCCCAAGGTCAGGGAAAGTATTTCTAGGACTTCCCCGAACAGGGAACACCTGTGACTGAAGAAAGCTGCGTGGAGTTGTCTCTCGAGCTCCCCCACGCACTGACAATTTTTCCGGAATCCTGAGCGTGGGGAGGTTCCACCAACGGTCGGCAGCGCTTGGATTTTAACGGAATGCCTAAGCTCGTCTCCCCTGAGGATTTTCCTAATGTCTCAGTGCCAGGGAATGCTAGGGGTGATTGCAGGATATCCCAGTGTCAGAGGCTGCCTCCCCAAGGTCACGGAAAGTTTTTCTCGGTCTTCCCCGAAGAGGGAACACCTGTGACTGAAGAGAGCTGCGTGGAGTTGTCTCTCGAGCACCCCCACGCACTGACAATGGTTCCGGAATCCTGAGCGTGGGGAGATTCCACCAACGCTCGGCAGCACGTGGGTTCTAACGGAGTGCCTAAGCTCGTCTCCCCTGAGGGTTTTCCTAATGTATCTGTTCCAGGGAATGCTAGGGGTGATTGCAGCATATCCCAGTAACCGAAGCTTCCTCCCCAAAATCAGGGAAGATATTTCTCGTACTTCCCCGAACAGGGAACTCCTGTGACTGAAGAGAGCTGCGTGGAGTTGTCTCTCGAGCTACCCCACGCACTGAAAATGGTTCCAGAAACCAGAGCGTGGGAAGGTTCCACCAACGGTCGGCAGCGCGTTGGTTCTAACGGAATGCCTAAGCTCGTCTCCCCTGAGGGTTTTCCTAATGTCTCTGTGCCAGGGAATGCTAGGGGTGATTGCAGGATATCCCAGTGACGGAGGGTGCATCCCCAAAGTCAGGGAAGGTATTTCTCGGACTTCCCCGTAGATGGAACACCTGTGACTGAAGAGAGCTGCGTGGAGTTGTCTCTTGAGCTCCCCCACGCACTGACAATGGTTCCGGAATCCTGAGCGTGGGTTGGTTCCACCAACGGTCGGCAGCCCGTGGGTTCTAACGGAATGCCTAAGCACCTCTCTCCTGAGGGTTTTCAAAATGTCTCTGCCAGGGAATGCTAGGAGTGATTGTAGGATATCCCAGTGTCAGAGGTTGTCTCCCCAAAGTCAGGGAAGTTATTTCTCCGACTTCCCCGAACAGGGAACACCTGTGACTGAAGAGAGCTGCGTGGAGTTGTCTCTCGAGCTCCCCACGCACTGACAATGTTTCCGGAATCCTGAGCGTGGGGAGGTTCCACCAACTGTCGGCAGCGCGTGGGTTCTATCGGAATGCCTAAACTCGTCTCCCCTGAGTGTTTTCCTAATGTCTCTGTGCCAGGGAATGCTAGGGGTGATTGCAGGAAATCCCAGTGTCAGAGGCTGCCTCCCCAAGGTCAGGCAAGGTTTTTCTCGTGCTTCCCCAAAGAGGGACACCTGTGCCTGAAGAGAGCTGCATGAAGTTGTCTCTCGTGCTCCCCCACGCACTGACAATGTTTCCGGAATCCTGAGCGTGGGGAGGTTCCACCAACGGTCGGCAGCGCGTGGGTTCTAACGGAATGCCTATGCTCGTCTCCCCTGATTGTTTTCCTAATGTCTCTGTGCCAGGGACTGCTAGGGGTGATTGCAGGATATCCCAGTGTCAGAGGCTGCCACCCCAAGGTCAGGGAAGATATTTCTCGGACTTCCCCGTTCAGGGAACACCTGTGACTGAAGAGAGCTGCGTGGAGTTGTCTCTCGAGCTCCCCCACGCACTGACAGTAGTTCCGGAATCCTGAGCGTGGGGAGGTTCCACCAACGGTCGGCAGCGCTTGGGTTCTAACGGAATTCCTAAGCTCGTCTCCCCTGAGGGTTTTCTAATGTCTCTGTGCCAGGGAATGCTAGGGGTGATTGCAGGTATTCCCAGTGTCAGAGGCTGCCTCCCCAAGGTCAGGGAAAGTATTTCTAGGACTTCCCCGAACAGGGAAAACGTGTGACTGAAGAGAGCTGCGTGGAGTTTTCTCTCGAGCTCCCTCACGCACTGACAATGGTTCCGGAATCCTGAGCGTGGGGAGGTTCCAGCAACGGTCGGCAGCTCTTGGGTTCTAACGGAATTCCTAATCTCGTCTCCCCTGAGGCTTTTCCTAATGTCTCTGTGCCAGGGAATGCTAGGGGAGATTGCAGGATATCCCAGTGTCAGAGGCTGCCTCCCCAAGGTCAGGGAAGATATTTCTCGGACTTCCCCGAACAGGGAACACCTGTGACTGAAGAGAGCTGCTTGGAGTTATGTCTCGAGCTACCCCACGCACTGACAATGGTTCCGGAATCCTGAGCGTGGGGAGGTTCCACCAAAGGTCGGCAGCGCGTGGGTTCTATCGGAATGCCTAAGCTCGTCTCCCCTGAGTGTTTTCCAAATGTCTCTGTGTCAGGGAATGCTAGGGGTGATTGCAGGATATCCCAGTGACCGAGGCTGCCTCCCCATGGTCAGGGAAGGTATTTCTCGGACTTCCCCGGACTGGGAACACCGGTGACTGAAGAGAGCTGCGTGGAGTTGTCTCTCGAGCTTCCGCACGCACTGACAATGTTTCCAGAATCCTGAGCGTGGGGAGGTTCCACCAACGGTCGGCAGCGCGTGGGTTCTAACGGAATGCCTAAGCTCGTCTCCCCTGAGGGTTTTCCTAATGTCTCTGTGCCAGGGAATGCTTGGGGTGATTGCAGGATATCCCAGTATCAGAGGCTGACTCCCCAAGGTCAGGGAAGTTATTTCTCGGACGTTCCCGAACAGGGAACACCTGTGACCGAAGAGAGCTGCGTGGAGTTGTCTCTCGTGCTCCCCCACGCACTGACAGTCGATCCGGAATCCTGAGGGTGGGGAGGTACCACCAACGGTCGGCAGAGCGTGGGTTCTAACGGAATGCTTAAGCTCATCTCCCCTGAGGGTTTTCCTAATGTCTCTGTGCCAGGGAATTCTAGGGGTGATTGCAGGATATCCCAGTGTCAGAGGCTGCCTCCCCAAGGTCAGGGAAGGTATTTCTCGGACTTCCACGAACAGGGAACACCTGTGACTGAAGAGAGCTTCGTGGAATATTCTCTCGAGCTCCACCACGCACTGACAATGATTCCGGAATCCTGAGCATGGGGAGGTACCATCAACGGTCGGCAGCACGTGGGTTCTAACGGAATGCCTAAGCTCGTCTCCCCTGAGGTTTTTCCTAATGTCTCTGTGCCAGGGAATGCTAGGGGTGATTGCAGGATATCCCAGTGTCAGAAACTGCCTCCCCAAGGTCAGGGAAGGTATTTCTCGAACTTCCCCGAACAGGGAACACCTGTGACTGAAGAGAGCTGCGTGTAGTTTTCTCCCGAGCTCCCCCACGCACTGACAATGGTTCCGGAATTCTGAGCGTGGGGAGGTTCCACCAACGGTCGGCAGCGCGTGGGTTCTAACGGAATGCCTAAGCTCGTGTCCCCTGACTGTTTTCCTAATATCTCTGTGCCAGGGAATGCTAGGGGTGATTGCAGGATATCCCAGTGTCAGAGGCTGCCTCCCCAAGGACAGTGAAGGTATTTCTCGGACTTCCCCGAACAGGGAACACCTGTGACTGAAGAGAGCTGCGTGGAGTTGTCTCTCGAGCTCCCCCACGCACTGACAATTGTTCCGGAATCCTGAGCGTGGGGAGGTTCCACCAACGGTCGGCAGCGCGTGGGTTCTAACGAAATGCCTAAGCTCGTCTCCCCTGAGGGTTTTCTTAATGTCTCTGTGCCAGGGAATGCTAGGGGTGATAGCAGGTTATCCCAGTGTCAGAGGCTGCCTCCCCAAGTTAAGGGAAGCTATTTCTCGGACTTCCCCGAACAGGGAACACCTGTGACTGAAGAGAGCTGCGTGGAGTTGTCTCTCGTGCTCCCCCACGCACTGACAATGGTTCCGCAATCCTGAGCGTGGGGAGGTTCCACCAACGGTCGGCAGCGCGTGGGTTCGAACGGAATGCCTAAGCTCGTCTCCCCTGAGCGTTTTCCTAATGTCTCTGTGCCAGGGAATGCTACGGGTGATTGCAGGATATCCCAGTGTCAGAGGCTGCCTCTTCAAGTTTAGGGAAGGTATTTCTCGGACTTCCCCGAACATGGAACACCTGTGACTGAAGAGAGCTGCGTGGAGTTGTCTCTCGAGTTCCCCCACGCACTGACAATGTTTCCGGAATTCTGAGAGTGGGGAGGTTCCACCAACGGTCGGCAGCGCGTGGGTTTTAACGGAGTGCCTAAGCTCGTCTCCCCTGAGGGTTTTCCTAAAGTCTCTGTACCAGGGATAGTTAGGGGTGTTTGCAGGATATTCCAGTAACCGAGGATGCCTCCCCAAGTTCAGGGAAGGTATTTCTCGGACTTCCCCGAATAGGGAACACCTGTGACTGAAGAGAGCTGCGTGGAGATGTCTCTCGAGCTCCCCCACACACTGACATAGTTTCCGGAATCCTGAGCGTGGGGAGGTTCCACCAACAGTCGGCAGCGCGTTTGTTCTAACGGAATACCTAAGCTCGTCCCCCCTGGAGGTTTTCCTAATGTCTCTGTGCCAGGGAATGCTAGGGGTGATTTCAGGATATCCCAGTGTCAGAGGCTGCCTCCCAACGGTCAGGGACGGTATTTCTCGGACTTCCCCGAACAGGGAACACCTGTGACTGAAGAGAGCTGCGTGGAGTTGTCTCTCGAGCTCCCCCACGCACTGACAATTTTTCCGGAATCCTGAGCGTGGGGAGGTTCCACCAACGGTCTGCAGCGCGTGGGTTCTAACGGAATGCCTAAGCTAGTCTCCCCTGAGTGTTTTCCAAATGTCTCTGTGCCAGGGAATGCTAGGGGTGATTGCAGGATATCCCAGTGTCAGAGGCTGCCTCCCCAAGGTCAGGGAAAGTATTTCTAGGACTTCCCCGAACAGGGAAAACCTGTGACTGAAGAGAGCTGCTTGGAGTTTTCTCTCGAGCTCCCCCACGCACTGACAATTGTTCCGGAATACTGAGCGTGGGGAGGTTCCACCAACGGACGGCAGCGCGTGGGTTCTAACGGAATGCCTAAGCTCGTCTCCCCTGAGGGTTTTCCTAATGTCTCTGTGCCAGGGAATGCTAGGGGTGATTGCAGGATATCCCAGTGTCAGAGGCTGCCTCCCCAAGGACAAGGAAGTTATTTCTCGGACTTCCCCGAACAGGGAACACCTGTGACTGAAGACAGCTGCGTGGAGTTTTCTCTCGAGCTCCCCCACGCACTGACAATGGTTCCGGAATCCTGAGCGTGGGGAGGTTCCACCAACGCTCGGCAGCGCGTGGGTTAGAACTGCATGCCTAAGCTCGTCTCCTCTGAGGGTTTTCCTAATATCTCTGTGCCAGGGAATGCTAGGGGTGATTGCAGGATATCCCAGTGCCAGAGGCTACCTCCCCAAGCTCAGAGAAGATATTTCTCGGACTTCCCCGTACAGGGAACACTTGTGACTGAAGAGAGCTGCGTGGAGTTGTCTCTCGAGGTACCCCACGCACTGACAATGGTTCCGGAAACCTGAGCGTGGGGAGGTTCCACCAACGGTCGGCAGCGCGTGGGTTCTATCGGAATGCTTAAGCTCGTCTCCCCTGAGGTTTTTCCTAATATCTCTGTGCCAGGGAAAGCTAGGGGTGATTGCAGGATATCCCAGTGTCAGTCGCTGCCGCCTCAAGGTCAGGGAATGTATTTCTCGGGCTTCCCCGAACAGGGAACACCTGTGAGTGAAGAGAGCTGCGTGGAGATGTCTCACGAGCTCCCCCACGCACTGACAATGATTCCGGAATCCTGAGCGTGGGGAGGTTCCACCAACGCTCGGCAGCGCGTGGGTTCTAACGGAATGCCTAAGCTCGTCTCCCCTGAGGGTTTTCCTAATGTCTCTGTTCCAGGGAATGCTAGGGGTGATTGCAGCATATCCCAGTGACCGAAGCTTCCTCCCCAAAATCAGGGAAGATATTTCTCGTAATTCCCCGAACAGGGAACTCCTGTGACTGAAGAGAGCTGCGTGGAGTTGTCTCTCGAGCTACCCCACGCACTGAAAATGGTTCCAGAAACCAGAGCGTGGGAAGGTTCCACCAACGGTCGGCAGCGCGTGGGTTCTAACCGAATGCCTAAGCTCGTCTCCCCTGAGGGATTTCCTAATGTCTCTCTGCCAGGGAATGCTAGGGGTGATTGCAGGATATCCCAGTGACGGAGGATGCCTCCCCAAGGTCAGGGAAGCTATTTCCCGGACTTCCCCGTAGATGGAACACCTGTGACTGAAGAGAGCTGCGTGGAGTTGTCTCTTGAGCTCCCCCACGCACTGACAATGGTTCCGGAATCCTGAGCGTGGGTTGGTTCCACCAACGGTCGGCAGCGCGTGGGTTCTAACGGAATGCCTAAGCACGTCTCCACTGAGGGTTTTCCAAATGTCTCTGCCAGGGAATGCTAGGAGTGAGTGTAGGATATCCCAGTGTCAGAGGTTGTGTCCCCAAAGTCAGGGAAGTTATTTCTCCGACTTCCCCGAACAGGGAACACCTGTGACTGAAGAGAGCTGCTTGGAGTTGTCTCTCGAGCTCCCCACGCACTGACAATGTTTCCGGAATCCTGAGCGTAGGGAGGTTCCACCAACTGTCGGCAGCGCGTGGGTTCTATCGGAATGCCTAAACTCGTCTCCCCTGAGGGTTTTCCTAATGTCTCTGTGCCAGGGAATGCTAGGGGTGATTGCAGGAAATCCCAGTGTCAGAGGCTGCTTCCCCAAGTTCAGGCAAGGTTTTTCTCGTGCTTCCCCAAAGAGGGACACCTGTGCCTGAAGAGAGCTGCATGAAGTTGTCTCTCGTGCTCCCCCACGCACTGACAATGTTTCCGGAATCCTGAGCGTGGGGAGGTTCCACCAACGGTCGGCAGCGCGTGGGTTCTAACGGAATGCCTAAGCTCGTCTCCCCTGATTGTTTTCCTAATGTCTTTGTGCCAGGGACTGCTAGGGGTGATTGCAGGATATCCCAGTGTCAGAGGCTGCCACCCCAAGGTCAGGGAAGATATTTCTCGGACTTCCCCGATCAGGGAACACCTGTGACTGAAGAGAGCTGCGTGGGTTGTCTCTCGAGCTCCCCCACGCACTGACAATGGTTCCGGAATCCTGAGCGTGGGGAGGTTCCACCAACGGACGGCAGCGCGTGGGTTCTAACGGAATGCCTAAGCTCGTCTCCCCTGAGGGTTTTCCTAATGTCTCTGTGCCAGGGAATGCTAGGGTTGATTGCAGGATATCCCAGTGTCAGAGGCTGCCTCCCCAAGGACAAGGAAGGTATTTCTCGGACTTCCCCGAACAGGGAACACCTGTGACTGAAGACAGCTGCGTGGAGTTGTCTCTCGTGCTCCCCCACGCACTGACAGTCGATCCGGAATCCTGAGGGTGGGGAGGTTCCACCAACGGTCGGCAGAGCGTGGGTTCTAACGGAATGCTTAAGCTCGTCTCCCCTGAGGGTTTTCCTAATGTCTCTGTGCCAGGGAATTCTAGGGGTGATTGCAGGATATCCCAGTGTCAGAGGCTGCCTCCCCAAGGTCAGGGAAGGTATTTCTCGGACTTCCACGAACAGGGAACACCTGTGACTGAAGAGAGCTTCGTGGAATATTCTCTCGAGCTCCACCACGCACTGACAATGATTCCGGAATCCTGAGCATGGGGAGGTACCATCAACGGTCGGCAGCACGTGGGTTCTAACGGAATGCCTAAGCTCGTCTCCCCTGAGGTTTTTCCTAATGTCTCTGCCAGGGAATTCTAGGGGTGATTGCAGGATATCCCAGTGTCAGAGGTTGTCTCCCCAAAGTCAGGGAAGTTATTTCTCCGACTTCTCCGAACAGGGAACACCTGTGACTGAAGAGAGCTGCGTGGAGTTGTCTCTCGAGCTCCCCCACGCACTGACAATGGTTCTGGAATCCTGAGAGTGGGGAGGTTCCACCAGCGGTCGGCAGCGCGTGGGTTCTAACGGAATGCCTAAGCTCGTCTCCCCTGAGGGTTTTCCTAATGTCTCTGTGCCAGGGAATGCTAGGGGTGATTGCAGGATATCCCAGTGTAAGAGGCTGCCTCCCCAAGGTCAGGGAAAGTATTTCTAGGACTTCCCCGAACAGGGAAAACGTGTGACTGAAGAGAGCTGCGTGGAGTTTTCTCTCGAGCTCGCTCACGCACTGACAATGGTTCCGGAATCCTGAGCGTGGGGAGGTTCCAGCAACGGTCGGCAGCTCTTGGGTTCTAACGGAATGCCTAATCTCGTCTCTCCTGAGGCTTTTCCTAATTTCTCTGTGCCAGGGAATGCTAGGGGTGATTGCAGGATATCCCAGTGTCAGAGGCTACCTCCCAAGGTCAGGGAAGGTTTTTCTCGGACTTCCCCGAACAGCGAACACCTGTGAGAGAAGACAGCTGCGTGGAGCTGTTTCTCGAGCTCCCCCACGCACTGACAATTGTTCCGGAATCCTGAGCGTGGGGAGGTTCCACCAACGGTCGGCAGCGCGTGGGTTCTAACGGAATGCCTAAGCTCGTCTCCCCTGAGGCTTTTCCTAAAGTCTCTGTGCCAGGGAATGCTAGGGGTGTTTGCAGGGCATCCCAGTGTCAGAGGCTGCCTCCCCAAGGTCAGGGAAAGTATTTCTAGGACTTCCCCGAACAGGGAACACCTGTGACTGAAGAGAACTGCGTGGAGTTGTCTCTCGAGCTCCCCCACGCACTGACAATTTTTTCGGAATCCTGAGCGTGGGGAGGTTCCACCAACGGTCGGCAGCGCTTGGATTTTAACGGAATGCCTAAGCTCGTCTCCCCTGAGGGTTTTCCTAATGTCTCTGTGCCAGGGAATGCTAGGGGTGATTGCAGGATATCCCAGTGTCAGAGGCTGCCTCCCCAAGGTCACGGAATGTTTTTCACGGTCTTCCCCGAAGAGGGAACTCCTGTGACTGAAGAGAGCTGCGTGGAGTTGTCTCTCGAGCACCCCCACGCACTGACAATGGTTCCGGAATCCTGAGCGTGGGGAGGTTCCACCAACGGTCGGCAGCGCGTGGGTTCAAACGGAATACCTAAGCTCGTCTCCCCTGAGGATTTTCCTAATGTCTCTGCCAGGGAATGCTAGGGGTGATTGCAGGATATCCCAGTGTCAGAGGCTGCCACCACAAGGTCAGGGAAGATATTTCTCGGACTTCCCCGATCAGGGAACACCTGTGACTGAAGAGAGCTGTGTGGAGTTGTCTCTCGAGCTCCCCCACGCACTGACAGTAGTTCCGGAATCCTGAGCGTGGGGAGGTTCCACCAACGGTCGGCAGCGCTTGGGTTCTAACGGAATTCCTAAGCTCGTCTCCCCTGAGGGTTTTCTAATGTCTCTGTGCCAGGGAATGCTAGGGGTGATTGCAGGTATTCCCAGTGTCAGAGGCTGCCTCCCCAAGGTCAGTGAAGTTATTTCTCGGACTTCCCCGAACAGTGAACACCTCTGACTGAAGAGAGCTGCGTGGAGTTGTCTCACGAGCTCCCCCACGCACTGACAATTGTTCCGGAATCGTGAGCGTGGGGAGGTTCCACCAACGGTCGGCAGTGCGTGGGTTCAAACGGAATGCCTAACCTCGTCTACCCTGAGGGTTTTCCTAATGTCTCTGTGCCAGGGAATGCTAGGGGAGATTGCAGGATATCCCAGTGTCAGAGGCTGCCTCCCCATGGTCAGGGAAGATATTTCTCGGACTTCCCCGAACAGGGAACACCTGTGACTGAAGAGAGCTGCGTGGAGTTGTGTCTCGAGCTACCCCACGCACTGACAATGGTTCCGGAATCCTGAGCGTGGGGAGGTTCCACCAAAGGTCGGCAGCGCATGGGTTCTATCGGAATGCCTAAGCTCGTCTCCCCTGAGGGTTTTCCTAATATCACTGTGCCAGGGAATGCTAGGGGTGATTGCAGGATATCCCAGTGTCAGTGGCTGACTCCCAAAGGTCAGGGAAAGTATTTCTCGGACTTCCCCGAACAGGGAACACCTGTGACTGAAGAGAGCTGCGTGGAGTTGTCTCTCGAGCTCCCCCACGCACTGACAATGTTTCCGGAATTCTGAGAGTGGGGAGGTTCCACCAACGGTCGGCAGCGCGTGGGTTTTAACGGAGTGCCTAAGCTCGTCTCCCCTGAGGGTTTTCCTAAAGTCTCTGTACCAGGGATAGTTAGGGGTGTTTGCAGGATATTCCAGAAACCGAGGATGCCTCCCCAAGTTCAGGGAAGGTATTTCTCGGACTTCCCCGAATAGGGAACACCTGTGACTGAAGAGAGCTGCGTGGAGATGTCTCTCGAGCTCCCCCACACACTGACAAAGTTTCCGGAATCCTGAGCGTGGGGAGGTTCCACCAACGGTCGGCAGCGCGTTTGTTCTAACGGAATACCTAAGCTCGTCCCCCCTGGAGGTTTTCCTAATGTCTCTGTGCCAGGGAATGCTAGGGGTGATTTCAGGATATCCCAGTGTCAGAGGCTGCCTCCCAACGGTCAGGGACGGTATTTCTCGGACTTCCCCGAACAGGGAACACCTGTGACTGAAGAGAGCTGCGTGGAGTTGTCTCTCGAGCTCCCCCACGCACTGACAAAGTTTCCGGAATCCTGAGCGTGGGGAGGTTCCACCAACGGTCTGCAGCGCGTGGGTTCTAACGGAATGCCTAAGCTAGTCTCCCCTGAGTGTTTTCCAAATGTCTCTGTGCCAGGGAATGCTAGGGGTGATTGCAGGATATCCCAGTGTCAGAGTCTGCCTCCCCAAGGACAGTGAAGGTATTTCTCATGCTTCCCCGATCAGGGAACACCTGTGACTGAAGAGAGCTGCGTGGAGTTGTCTCTCGAGCTCCCCCACGCACTGACAATGGTTCCGGAATACTGAGCGTGGGGAGGTTCCACCAACGGTCGGCAGCGCGTGGGTTCTTACGGAATGCCTAAGCTCGTCTCCCCTGAGGGTTTTCCAAATGTCTCTGTGCCAGGGAATGCTAGGGGTGATTGCAGGTTTTCCCAGTGTCAGAGGCTGCCTCCCCAAGGTCAGGGAAGATATTTCTCGGACTTCCCCGAACAGGGAACACCTGTGAATGAAGAGAGCTGCGTGGAGTTGTCTCTCGAGCTCCCCCTCGCACTGACAATGGTTCCGGAATCCTGAGGGTGGGGAGGTTCCACCAACGGTCGGCAGCGCGTGGGATCTAAAAGAATGCCTAAGCTCGTCTCCCCTGAGTGTTTTCCTAATATCTCTGTGCCATGGATTGCTAGGGGTGATTGTAGGATATCCCAGTGACCGAGGATGTTTCCCAAGGTCAGAGAAAATATTTCCCGGACTTCCCCGAACAGGGATCTCCTGTGAATGAAGAGAGCTGCGTTGAGTTGTCTCTCGAACTCCCCCACGCACTGACAATGGTTCCGGAATCCTGAGCGTGGGGAGGTTCCACCAACGGTCGGCAGCGCGTGGGTTCTAACGGAATGCCTAAGCTCGTCTCCCCTGATGATTTTCCTAATGTCTCTGTGCCAGGGAATGCTAGGGGTGATTGCAGGATATCCCAGTGTCAGTGGCTGACTCCCAAAGGTCAGGGAAAGTATTTCTCGGACTTCCCCGAACAGGGAACACCTGTGACTGAAGAGAGCTGCGTGGAGTTGTCTCTCGAGCTCCCCCAGTAATGACAATCGTTCCGGAATCCTGAGCGTGGGGAGGTTCAACCAACGGTCGGCAGCGCGTGTGTTCTAACGGAATGCCTAAGCTCGTCTCCCCTGAGGGTTTTCCTAATGTCTCTGTGTCAGGGAATGCTAGGGGTGATTGCAGGATATCCCAGTGTCAGAGGCTGCCTCCCCAAGGTCAGGGAAAGTATTTCTAGGACTTCCCCGAACAGGGAAAACCTGTGACTGAAGAGAGCTGCTTGGAGTTTTCTCTCGAGCTCCCCCACGCACTGACAATGGTTCCGGAATACTGAGCGTGGGGAGGTTCCACCAACGGACGGCAGCGCGTGGGTTCTAACGGAATGCCTAAGCTCGTCTCCCCTGAGGGTTTTCCTAATGTCTCTGTGCCAGGGAATGCTAGGGGTGATTGCAGGATATCCCAGTGTCAGAGGCTGCCTCCCCAAGGACAAGGAAGGTATTTCTCGGACTTCCCAGAACAGGGAACACCTGTGACTGAAGACAGCTGCGTGGAGTTGTCTCTCGAGCTCCCCCACGCACTGAGAATGGTTCCGGAATCCTGAGCGTGGGGAGGTTCCACCAACGGTCGGCAGCGCGTGTGTTCTAACGGAATGCCTAAGCTCGTCCCCCCTGGAGGTTTTCCTAATGTCTCTGTGCCAGGGAATGCTAGGGGTGATTTCAGGATATCCAGTGTCAGAGGCTGCCACCCAACGGTCAGGGACGGTTTTTCTCGAACTTCCCCGAACAGGGAACACCTGTGACTGAAGAGAGCTTCGTGGATTTGTCTCTCGAGCTCCTCCACGCACTGACAATGGTTCCGGAATCCTGAGCGTGGGGAGGTTTCACGAACGGTCGGCAGCGCTTGGGTTCTAACGGAATGCCTAAGCTCGTCTCCCCTGACGGTTTTCCTTATGTCTATGTGCCAGGGAATGCTAGGGGTGATTTCAGGATATCCCACTCTCAGAGGCTGCCTCCCCAAGGTCAGGGAAGGTATTTCTCGGACTTCCCTGAACAGGGAACACCGGTGACTGAAGAGAGCTGCGTGGAGTTGTCTCTCGAGCTCCCCCACGCACTGACAACGGTTCCGGAATCCTGAGCGTGGGGAGGTTCCACCAACGGTCGGCAGCGCGTGGGTTGGAACGGAATGCCTAAGCTCGTCTCCCCTGAGTGTTTTCCAAATGTCTCTGTGCCAGGGAATGCTAGGGGTGATTGCAGGATATCCCAGTGACCGAGGCTGCCTCCCCATGGTCAGGGAAGTTATTTCTCGGACTTCCCCGGACTGGGAACACCGGTGACTGAAGAGAGCTGCGTGGAGTTTTCTCCCGAGCTCCCCCACGCACTGACAATGGTTCCGGAATTCTGAGCGTGGGGAGGTTCCACCAACGGTCGGCAGCGCGTGGGTTCTAACGGAATGCCTAAGCTCGTGTCCCCTGACTGTTTTCCTAATATCTCTGTGCCAGGGAATGCTAGGGGTGATTGCAGGATATCCCAGTGTCAGAGGCTGCCTCCCCAAGGACAGTGAAGGTATTTCTCGGACTTCCCCGAACAGGGAACACCTGTGACTGAAGAGAGCTGCGTGGAGTTGTCTCTCGAGCTCCCCCACGCACTGACAATTGTTCCGGAATCCTGAGCGTGGGGAGGTTCCACCAACGGTCGGCAGCGCGTGGGTTCTAACGAAATGCCTAAGCTCGTCTCCCCTGAGGGTTTTCTTAATGTCTCTGTGCCAGGGAATGCTAGGGGTGATAGCAGGTTATCCCAGTGTCAGAGGCTGCCTCCCCAAGTTAAGGGAAGCTATTTCTCGGACTTCCCCGAACAGGGAACACCTGTGACTGAAGAGAGCTGCGTGGAGTTGTCTCTCGTGCTCCCCCACGCACTGACAATGGTTCCGCAATCCTGAGCGTGGGGAGGTTCCACCAACGGTCGGCAGCGCGTGGGTTCGAACGGAATGCCTAAGCTCGTCTCCCCTGAGCGTTTTCCTAATGTCTCTGTGCCAGGGAATGCTACGGGTGATTGTAGGATATCCCAGTGTCAGAGGCTGCCTCTTCAAGTTTAGGGAAGGTATTTCTCGGACTTCCCCGAACATGGAACACCTGTGACTGAAGAGAGCTGCGTGGAGTTGTCTCTCGAGCTCCCCCACGCACTGACATTGTTTCCGGAATTCTGAGAGTGGGGAGGTTCCACCAACGGTCGGCAGCGCGTGGGTTTTAACGGAGTGCCTAAGCTCGTCTCCCCTGAGGGTTTTCCTAAAGTCTCTGTACCAGGGATAGTTAGGGGTGTTTGCAGGATATTCCAGTAACCGAGGATGCCTCCCCAAGTTCAGGGAAGGTATTTCTCGGACTTCCCCGAATAGGGAACAACTGTGACTGAAGAGAGCTGCGTGGAGATGTCTCTCGAGCTCCCCCACACACTGACAATGGTTCCGGAATCCTGAGCGTGGGGAGGTTCCACCAACGGTCGGCAGCGCGTTTGTTCTAACGGAATACCTAAGCTCGTCCCCCCTGGAGGTTTTCCTAATGTCTCTGTGCCAGGGAATGCTAGGGGTGATTTCAGGATATCCCAGTGTCAGAGGCTGCCTCCCAACGGTCAGGGACGGTATTTCTCGGACTTCCCCGAACAGGGAACACCTGTGACTGAAGAGAGCTGCGTGGAGTTGTCTCTCGAGCTCCCCCACTCACTGACAATGTTTCCGGAATCCTGAGCGTGGGGAGGTTCCACCAACGGTCTACAGCGCGTGGGTTCTAACGGAATGCCTAAGCTAGTCTCCCCTGAGTGTTTTCCAAATGTCTCTGTGCCAGGGAATGCTAGGGGTGATTGCAGGATATCCCAGTGTCAGAGGCTGCCTCCCCAAGGACAGTGAAGGTATTTCTCATGCTTCCCCGATCAGGGAACACCTGTGACTGAAGAGAGCTGCGTGGAGTTGTCTCTCGAGCTTCCCCACGCACTGACAATGGTTCCGGAATACTGAGCGTGGGGAGGTTCCACCAACGGTCGTCAGCGCGTGGGTTCTTACGGAATGCCTAAACTCGTCTCCCCTGAGGGTTTTCCAAATGTCTCTGTGCCAGGGAATGCTAGGGGTGATTGCAGGTTTTCCCAGTGTCAGAGGCTGCCTCCCCAAGGTCAGGGAAGATATTTCTCGGACTTCCCCGAACAGGGAACACCTGTGAATGAAGAGAGCTGCGTGGAGTTGTCTCTCGAGCTCCCCCTCGCACTGACAATGGTTCCGGAATCCTGAGCGTGGGGAGGTTCCACCAACGGTCGGCAGCGCGTGGGATCTAAAAGAATGCCTAAGCTCGTCTCCCCTGAGTGTTTTCCTAATATCTCTGTGCCATGGATTGCTAGGGGTGATTGCAGGATATCCCAGTGTCCGAGGATGGTTCCCAAGGTCAGGGAAAATATTTCCCGGACTTCCCCGAACAGGGATCTCCTGTGAATGAAGAGAGCTGCGTTGAGTTGTCTCTCGAACTCCCCCACGCACTGACAATGGTTCCGGAATCCTGAGCGTGGGGAGGTTCCACCAACGGTCGGCAGCGCGTGGGTTCTAACGGAATGCCTAAGCTCGTCTCCCCTGATGGTTTTCCTAATGTCTCTGTGCCAGGGAATGCTAGGGGTGATTGCAGGATATCCCAGTGACCAAGGCTGCCTCCCCAAGGTCAGGGAAAGTATTTCCCGGACTTCCCCGAACAGGGAACTCCTGTGAATTAAGAGAGCTGCGTGGAGTTGTCTCTTGAGCTCCCCCACGCACTGACAATGGTTCCGGAATCCTGAGAGTGGGGACGTTCCACCAAGGGTCGGCAGCGCGTGGGATCTAACGGAATGCCTAAGCTCGTCTCCCCTGAGGGTTTTCCTAATATCTCTGTTCCAGGGAATGCTAGGGGTGATTTCAGGATATCCCAGTGACCGAGGCTGCCTCCCCAAGGTCAGGGAAATTATTTCCCGGACTTCCCCGAACAGGGAACACCTGTGACTGAAGAGAGGTGCGTGGAGATTTCTCTCGAGCTCCCCCACGCACTGAAAATGTTTCCGGAATTCTGAGCGTGGGGAGGTTCCACCAACGGTCGGCAGCACGTGGGTTCTAACGGAATGCCTAAGCTCGTCTCCCCTGAGGGTTTTCCTAATATCTCTGTGCCAGGGAATTCTAGGGGTGATTGCAGGATATTCCCGTGAGCGAGGCTGCATCCCCATGGTGAGGGAAAGTTTTTCCCGGACTTCCTCGAACAGGGAACACCTGTGACTGAAGAGAGCTGCGTGGAGTTGTCTCTCGAGCTCCCCCACGCACTGACATTGGTTCCGGAATCCTGAGCGAGGGAAGGTTCCACCAACGGTCGGCAGCGCGTGGGTTCTAACGGAATGCCTAAGCTCGTCTCCCCTGACTGATTTCCTAATATCTCTGTCCCAGGGAATGCTAGGGGTGATTGCAGGATATCCCAGTGTCAGAGTCTGCCTCCCCAAGTTCAGGGAAGGTATTTCCCGGACTTCCCCGAACAGGGAACACCTCTGACTGAAGAGAGCTTCGTGGAGTTTTCTCTCGAGCTCCCCCACGTACTTACAATGGTTCCGGAATCCTGAGCGTGGGGAGGTTCCACCAACGGTCGGCTGCACGTGGGTTATAACGGAATGCCTAAGCTCGTATCCCCTGAGGTTTTTCCTAATGTCTCTGTGCCAGGGAATGCTAGGGGTGATTGCAGGATATCCCAGTGACCGAGGCTGCATCCCCAAGGTCAGGGAAGCTATTTCCCGGACTTCCCCGAACAGGGAACTCCTATGAATTAAGAGAGCTGCGTCTAGTTGTCTCTCGAGCTCCCCCACGCACTGACAATGTTTCCGGAATCCTGCGGTTGTGGAGGTTCCACCAACGGTCGGCAGCTCGTGGGTTCTAACGGAATGCCTAAGCTCGTCTCCGCTGAGTGTTTTCCTAATATCTCAGTGCCAGGGAGTGCTAGGGGGGTTTGCAGGATATCCCAGTGACTGAGGCTGCCTTCCCAAGTTCAGGGAATGTTTTTCCCGGACTACCCCGAACAGGGAACACCTGTGACTGAAGAGAGCTGCGTGGAGTTGTCTCTCGACCTCCCCAACGCACTGACAATGGTTCCGGAATCCTGAGCGTGGGGAGGTTGCACCAACGGTCGGCAGCGCGTGCGTTCTAACAGAATGCCTAAGCTCGTCTCCCCTGAGGGTTTTCCTAATGTCTCTGTGCCAGGGAATGCTAGGGGTGATTGCAGGATATCCCAGTGACCGAGGCTGCATCCCCAAGGTCAGGGAAGCTATTTCTCGGACTTCCCCGAACAGGGAACTCCTGTGACTGAAGAGAGCTGCGTGGATTTGTCTCTCGAGTTCCCCCACGCACTGAGAATGGTTCCGGGATCCTGAGCATGGGGAGGTTCCACCAAACTTCGGCAGCGCGTTGGTTCTAACGGAATGCCTAAGCTCATCTCCCCTGAGGGTTTTCCTAATGTCTCTGTGCCAGGGAATGCTAGTGGGGTTTACAGGATATCCCATTGACCGAGGCTGCCTCCCCAAGTTCAGGGAAGGTATTTCCCGGAGTTCCCCGAACAGGGAACTCCTGTGAATGAAGAGAGCTGCGTGGAGTTGTCTCTCGAGGTCCCCCACGCACTGACAATGGTTCCGGAATCCTGAGCTTGGGGAGGTTCCACCAACGGTCGGCAGCGCGTGGGTTCTAACGGAATGCCGAAGCTCGTCTCCCCTTAGGTTTTTCCTAATGTCTCTGTGCCAGGGAATGCTAGGGGTGATTGCAGGATATCCCAGTGACCGAGGCTGCCTCCCCAAGGTCAGGGAAGTTTTTTCTCGAACTTCCCCGAACAGGGAACACCTGTGACTGAAGAGAGCTGCGTGGAGTTGTCTCTCGAGCTCCCCCACGCACTGACAATGGTTCCGGAATCCTGAGCGTGGGGAGGTTCCACCAACGGTCGGCAGCGCGTGGGTTCTAACGGAATGCCTAAGCTCGTCTCCCCTGAGGGTTTCCCTAATGTCTCTGTGCCAGGGAATGCTAGGGGGGTTTGCAGGATATCCCAGTGAAGGAGGCTGCCTCCCCAAGTTAAGGGAAGTTATTTCCCGGACTTCCCCGAACAGGGAACACCTGTGACTGAAGAGAGCTGCGTGGAGTTGTCTCTCGAGCTCCCCCACGCACTTACAAAGGTTCCGGAATACTGAGCGTGGGGAGGATCAACCAACGGTCAGCAGCCCGTGGGTTCTAACGGAATGTCTAAGCTCGTCTCCCCTGAGGGTTTTCCTAATGTCTCTGTGCCAGGGAATGCTAGGGGTGATTGCAGGATATCCCAGTGACCGAGGCTGCCTCCCCAAATTCAGGGAAGTTATTTCTCGGACTTCCCCGAACAGGGAACACCTGTGACTGAAGAGAGCTGCGTGGAGTTGTCTCTCGAGCTACCCCACGCACTGACAATTGTTCCGGGATCCTGAGCTTGGGGAGGTTCCACCAACGTCCGGCAGCGCGTGGGTTCTAACGGAATGCCTAAGCTCGCCTCCCCTGAGTGTTTTCCTAATGTCTCTGTGCCAGGGAATGCTAGGGATGATTGCAGGATATCCCAGTGACCGAGGCTGCCTCCCCAAAGTCAGGGAAGATATTTCCCGGACTTCCCCGAACAGGGAAATCCTGTGAATGAAGAGAGCTGCGTGGAGTTGTCTCTCGAGCTCCCCCTCGCACTGACAATGGTTCCGGAATCCTGAGCGTGGGGAGGTTCCACCAACGGTCGGCAGCGCGTGGGATCTAAAAGAATGCCTAAGCTCGTCTCCCCTGAGTGTTTTCCTAATGTCTCTGTGCCATGGATTGCTAGGGGTGATTGCAGGATATCCCAGTGACCGAAGATGGTTCCCAAGGTCAGGGAAAATATTTCCCGGACTTCCCCGAACAGGGAACTCCTGTGAATGAAGAGAGCTGCGTTGAGTTGTCTCTCGAACTCCCCCACGCACTGACAATGGTTCCGGAATCCTTAGCGTGGGGAGGTTCCACCAACGGTCGGCAGCGCGTGGGTTCAAACGGAATGCGTTAGCTCGTCTCCCCTGATGGTTTTCCTAATGTCTCAGTGCCAGGGAATGCTAGGGGTGATTGCAGGATATCCCAGTGACCAAGGCTGCCTCCCCAAGGTCAGGGAAAGTATTTCCCGGACTTCCCCGAACAGGGAACTCCTGTGAATTAAGAGAGCTGCGTGGAGTTGTTTCTCGAGCTCCCCCACGCACTGACAATGGTTCCGGAATCCTGCAGTTGTGGAGGTTCCACCAACGGTCGGCTGCGCGTGGGTTCTAACGGAATGCCAAAGCTCGTCTCCCCTGAGAGTTTTCATAATGTCTCTGTGCCAGGGAATGCTAGGGGTGATTGCAGGATATCCCAGTGACCGAGGCTGCATCCCCAAGGTCAGGGAAGCTATTTCCCGGACTACCCCGAACAGGGAACACCTGTGACTGAAGAGAGATGCGTGGAGTTGTCTCTCGAGCTCCCCCACGCACTGACAATGGTTCCGGAATCCTGAGCGTGGGGAGGTTCCATCAACTGTCGGCAGCGCGTGCGTTCTAACGGAATGCCTAAACTCGTCTCCGCTGAGTGTTTTCCTAATATCTCAGTGCCAGGGAATGCTAGGGGGGTTTGCAGGATATCCCAGTGACCGAGGCTGCCTTCCCAAGTTCAGGGAAGGTATTTCCCGGACTACCCCGAACAGGGAACACCTGTGACTGAAGAGAGCTGCGTGGAGTTGTCTCTCGACCTCCCCAACGCACTGACAATGGTTCCGGAATCCTGAGAGTGGGGAGGTTGCACCAACGGTCGGCAGCACGTGGGTTCTAACGGAATGCCTAAGCTCTTCTCCCCTGAGGGATTTCCTAATGTCTCTGTCCCAGGGAATGCTACGGGTGATTGCAGGATGTCCCAGTGACCGAGGCTGCCTCCCAGGTCAGGGAAGTTATTTCCCGGACTTCCCCGAACAGGGAGAACCTGTGACTGAAGAGAGCTGCATGCAGTTGTCTCCCGATATCCCCCACGCACTGACAATGGTTCCGGAATCCTGAGCGTGGGGAGGTTCCAACAACGGTCGGCAGCGCTTGGGTTCGGACGGAATGCCTAAGCTCATCTCCCCTGAGGCTTTTCCTTATGTCTCTGTGCCAGGGAATGCTAGGGGTGATTGCAGGTTATCCCAGTGACCGAGGCTGCCTCCCCAAAGTCAGGGAAGATATTTCTCGGACTTCCCCGAAGAGGGAACACCTGTGACTGAAGAGAGCTGCGTGGAGTTGTCTCTCGAGCTCCCCCACGCACTGACAATGATTCCGGAATCCTGAGCGTGGGGAGGTTCCACCAACGGTCGGCAGCGCGTGGGTTCTAACGGATTGCCTAAGCTTGTCTCCCCTGAGTGTTTTCCTAATATCTCTGTGCCAGGGAATGCTAGGGGTGATTGCAGGATATTCCAGTGACCGAGGCTGCCTCCCCAAGGTCAGGGAAGTTATTTCTCGGACTTCCCCGTACAGGGAACAACTGTGACTGAAGAGAGCTGCGTGGAGTTTTCTATCGAGCTCCCAAACGCACTGACAATGGTTTCGGAATCTTGAGCGTGGGGAGGTCCCACCAACCGTCGGCAGCGCGTGCGTTCTAACGGAATGCCAAAGCTCGTCTCCCCTGAGGATTTTCCTTATGTCTCTGTGTCAGGGATTGCTAGGTGTGATTGCAGGATATCCCAGTGACCGATGCTGCCTCCGCAAGTTCAGGGAAGGTATTTCCCGGACTTCCCCGAACACGGAACCCCTGTGAATGAAGAGAGCTGCGTGGAGTTGTCTCTCGAGCTACCCCAGGTACTGACAATGGTTCCGGAATCCTGAGCGTGGGGAGGTTCCACCAACGGTCGGCAGCGCATGGGTTCTAACGGAATGCCTAAGCTCGTCTCCCCTGAGGGTTTTCTTAATGCCTCTGTGCCAGGGAATGCTAGGTGTGATTGCAGGATATCCCAGTGACCGAGGCTGACTCCCCAAGGTCAGGGAAGTTATTTCCCGGACTTCCTCGAACAGGGAACACTTGTGACTTTGGAGAGTTTCGTGGAGTTGTCTCTCGAGCTCCCCGACGCACTGACAATGGTTCCGGAATCCTGAGCGTGGGGAGGTTCCACCAACGGTCGGCAGCGCGTGGGTTCTAACGGAATGCATAAGCTCGTCTCCCCTGAGGGTTTTCCTAATGTCTCTGTGCCAGGGAATGCTAGGGGTTTTACAGGTAATCCCGTGACCGAGGCTGCCTCCCCAAGGTCAGGGAAGTTATTTCCCGGACTTCCCCGAACAGGGAGAACCTGTGACTGAAGAGAGCTGCGTGCAGTTGTCTCTCGACATCCCCCACGCACTGACAATGGTTCCGGAATCCTGAGCGTGGGGAGGTTCCACCAACGGTCGGCAGCGCTTGGGTTCTGACGGAATGCCTAAGCTCATCTCCCCTGAGGCTTTTCCTTATGTCTCTGTGCCAGGGAATGCTAGGGGTGATTGCAGGTTATCCCAGTGACCGAGGCTGCCTCCCCAAAGTCAGGGAAGATATTTCTCGGACTTCCCCGAACAGGGAACACGTGTCACTGAAGAGAGCTGCGTGGAGTTGTCTCTCGAGCTCCCCCACGCACTGACAATGGTTCCGGAATCCTGAGCGTGGGGAGGTTTCACCAACGGTCGGCAGCGCGTGGGTTCTAACGGAATGCCTAAGCTCGTCCCCCCTTAGTGTTTTCCTAATGTCTCTGTGCCAGGGAATGCTAGGGGGGTTTGCAGGATATCTCAGTGAAGGAGGCTGCCTCCCCAAGTTTTGGGAAGTTTTATCCCAGGCTTCCCCGAACAGGTAACACCTGTGACTGAAGAGAGCTGCGTGGAGTTGTCTCTCGAGCTCCCCCACGCACTGACAATTTTTCCGGAATCCGAGCGTGGGGAGTTTCCAGCAACGGTCGGCAGCGCGTGGGTTCTAACGGAATGCCTAAGCTCGTCTCCCCTGAGGTTTTTCCTAATGTCTCTGTCCCAGGGAATGCTAGGGGTGATTGCAGGATATCCCAGTGTCCGAGGCTGTCTCCCCAAGTACAGGGAAGGTATCCCTCGGACTTCCCCGAACAGGGAACTCCTGTGAATGAAGAGAGCTGCGTGGAGTTGTCTCTCGAGCTCCCCCACGCACTGACAATGGTTCTGGAATCCTGAGCGTGGGGAGGTTCCACCAACGGTCGGCAGCGCGCGGGTTCAAACGGAATACATAAGCTCGTCTCCCCTGAGGGTTTCCTAATGTCTCTGTGCCAGGGAATGCTAGGGGTTATTGCAGGATATCCCAGTGACCGAGGCTGCCTCCCCAAGGTCAGGGAAGGTATTTCCAGAACTACCCGGAAAAGGGAACACCTGTGACTGAAGAGAGCTGCGTGGAGTTGTCTCTCGTGCTCCCCCACGCACTGAAAATTTTTCCGGAATCCTGAGCGTGGGGAGGTTCCACCAACGGTCGGCAGCGCGTGGGTTCTAACGGAATGCCTAAACTCGTCTCCCCTGAAGGTTTTCCTAATGTCTCTGTGCCAGGGAATGCTTGGGGTGATTGCAGGATATCCCAGTGACCGAGGCTGCCTCCCCAAGGTCAGGGAAGGTATTTCCCGAACTTCCCCGAAAAGGGAATACCTGTGACTGAAGAGAGCTGCGTGGAATTGTCTCTCGAGCTCCCCCACGCACTGACAATGTTTCCGGAATCCTGAGCGTGGGAAGGATCCACCAACTGTCGGCAGCGCGTGGGTTCTAACGGAATGCCTAAGCTCGTCTCCCCTGAGGGTTTTCCTAATGTCTCTGTGCCAGGGAATGCTAGAGGTGATTGCAGGATATCCCAGTGACCGAGGCTGCCTCCCCAATGTCACGGAAGTTATTTCCCGGACTTCCCCGAACAGGGAACTCCTGTGAATGAAGAGAGCTGCGTGTAGTTGTCTCTCGAGCACCCACACGCACTGAGAATGGTTATGGAATCCTGAGCGTGGGGCGGCTCCACCAACGGTCGGCAGGGAGTGGGTTCTAACGGAATGCCTAAGCTCGTCTCCCCTGAAGGTTTTCTAATGTCTCTGTGCCAGGGAATGCTAGGGGTGATTGCAGGTATTCCCAGTGTCAGAGGCTGCCTCCCCAAGCTCAGTGAAGTTATTTCTCGGACTTCCCCGAACAGTGAACACCTCTGACTGAAGAGAGCTGCGTGGAGTTGTCTCACGAGCTCCCCCACGCACTGACAATGGTTCCGGAATCCTGAGCGTGGGGAGGTTACACCAACGGTCGTCAGTGCGTGGGTTCAAACGGAATGCCTAACCTCGTCTACCCTGAGGGTTTTCCTAATGTCTCTGTGCCAGGGAATGCTAGGGGAGATTGCAGGATATCCCAGTGTCAGAGGCTGCCTCCCCAAGGTCAGGGAAGATATTTCTCGGACTTCCCCGAACAGGGAACTCCTGTGACTGAAGAGAGCTGCGTGGAGTTGTGTCTCGAGCTACCCCACGCACTGACAATGGTTCCGGAATCCTGAGCGTGGGGAGGTTCCACCAAAGGTCGGCAGCGCGTGGGTTCTATCGGAATGCCTAAGCTCGTCTCCCCTGAGGGTTTTCCTAATATCACTGTGCCAGGGAATGCTAGGGGTGATTTCAGGATATCCCAGTGTCAGTGGCTGACTCCCAAAGGTCAGGGAAAGTATTTCTCGGACTTCCCCGAACAGGGAACACCTGTGACTGAAGAGAGCTGCGTGGAGTTGTCTCTCGAGCTCCCCCAGTAATGACAATGGTTCCGGAATCCTGAGCGTGGGGAGGTTCAACCAACGGTCGGCAGCGCGTGTGTTCTAACGGAATGCCTTAGCTCGTATCCCCTGAGGGTTTTCCTAATGTCTCTGTGCCAGGGAATGCTAGGGGTGATTGCAGGATATCCCAGTGTCAGAGGCTGCCTCCCCAAGGTCAGGGAAAGTATTTCTAGGACTTCCCCGAACAGGGAAAACCTGTGACTGAAGAGAGCTGCTTGGAGTTTTCTCTCGAGCTCCCCCACGCACTGACAATGGTTCCGGAATACTGAGCGTGGGGAGGTTCCACCAACGGACGGCAGCGCGTGGGTTCTAACGGAATGCCTAAGCTCGTCTCCCCTGAGGGTTTTCCTAATGTCTCTGTGCCAGGGAATGCTAGGGTTGATTGCAGGATATCCCAGTGTCAGAGGCTGCCTCCCCAAGGACAAGGAAGGTATTTCTCGGACTTCCCCGAACAGGGAACACCTGTGACTGAAGACAGCTGCGTGGAGTTGTCTCTCGTGCTCCCACACGCACTGACAGTCGATCCGGAATCCTGAGGGTGGGGAGTTTCCACCAACGGTCGGCAGAGCGTGGGTTCTAACGGAATGCTTAAGCTCGTTTCCCCTGAGGGTTTTCCTAATGTCTCTGTGCCAGGGAATTCTAGGGGTGATTGCAGGATATCCCAGTGTCAGAGGCTGCCTCCCCAAGGTCAGGGAAGGTATTTCTCGGACTTCCACGAACAGGGAACACCTGTGACTGAAGAGAGCTTCGTGGAATATTCTCTCGAGCTCCACCACGCACTGACAATGATTCCGGAATCCTGAGCATGGGGAGGTACCATCAACGGTCGGCAGCACGTGGGTTCTAACGGAATGCCTAAGCTCGTCTCCCCTGAGGTTTTTCCTAATGTCTCTGTGCCAGGGAATGCTAGGGGTGATTGCAGGTTATCCCAGGGTCAGAGGCTGCCTCCCCAAGTTAAGGGAAGCTATTTCTCGGACTTCCCCGAACAGGGAACACCTGTGACTGAAGAGAGCTGCGTGGAGTTGTCTCTCGTGCTCCCCCACGCACTGACAATGGTTCCGCAATCCTGAGCGTGGGGAGGTTCCACCAACGGTCGGCAGCGCGTGGGTTCGAACGGAATGCCTAAGCTCGTCTCCCCTGAGCGTTTTCCTAATGTCTCTGTGCCAGGGAATGCTACGGGTGATTGCAGGATATCCCAGTGTCAGAGGCTGCCTCTTCAAGTTTAGGGAAGGTATTTCTCGGACTTCCCTGAACATGGAACACCTGTGACTGAAGAGAGCTGCGTGGAGTTGTCTCTCGAGCTCCCCCACGCACTGACAATGTTTCCGGAATTCTGAGAGTGGGGAGGTTCCACCAACGGTCGGCAGCGCGTGGGTTTTAACGGAGTGCCTAAGCTCGTCTCCCCTGAGGGTTTTCCTAAAGTCTCTGTACCAGGGATAGTTAGGGGTGTTTGCAGGATATTCCAGAAACCGAGGATGCCTCCCCAAGTTCAGGGAAGGTATTTCTCGGACTTCCCCGAATAGGGAACACCTGTGACTGAAGAGAGCTGCGTGGAGATGTCTCTCGAGCTCCCCCACACACTGACAATGGTTCCGGAATACTGAGCGTGGGGAGGTTCCACCAACGGTCGGCAGCGCGTGGGTTCTTACGGAATGCCTAAGCTCGTCTCCCCTGAGGGTTTTCCAAATGTCTCTGTGCCAGGGAATGCTAGGGGTGATTGCAGGTTTTCCCAGTGTCAGAGGCTGCCTCCCCAAGGTCAGGGAAGATATTTCTCGGACTTCCCCGAACAGGGAACACCTGTGAATGAAGAGAGCTGCGTGGAGTTGTCTCTCGAGCTCCCCCTCGCACTGACAATGGTTCCGGAATCCTGAGGGTGGGGAGGTTCCACCAACGGTCGGCAGCGCGTGGGATCTAAAAGAATGCCTAAGCTCGTCTCCCCTGAGTGTTTTCCTAATATCTCTGTGCCATGGATTGCTAGGGGTGATTGCAGGATATCCCAGTGACCGAGGATGTTTCCCAAGGTCAGAGAAAATATTTCCCGGACTTCCCCGAACAGGGATCTCCTGTGAATGAAGAGAGCTGCGTTGAGTTGTCTCTCGAACTCCCCCACGCACTGACAATGGTTCCGGAATCCTGAGCGTGGGGAGGTTCCACCAACGGTCGGCAGCGCGTGGGTTCTAACGGAATGCCTAAGCTCGTCTCCCCTGATGGTTTTCCTAATGTCTCTGTGCCAGGGAATGCTAGGGGTGATTGCAGGATATCCCAGTGTCAGTGGCTGACTCCCAAAGTCAGGGAAATTATTTCTCGGACTTCCCCGAACAGGGAACACCTGTGACTGAAGAGAGCTGCGTGGAGTTGTCTCTCGAGCTCCCCCAGTAATGACAATGGTTCCGGAATCCTGAGCGTGGGGAGGTTCAACCAACGGTCGGCAGCGCGTGTGTTCTAACGGAATGCCTTAGCTCGTCTCCCCTGAGGGTTTTCCTAATGTCTCTGTGTCAGGGAATGCTAGGGGTGATTGCAGGATATCCCAGTGTCAGAGGCTGCCTCCCCAAGGTCAGGGAAAGTATTTCTAGGACTTCCCCGAACAGGGAAAACCTGTGACTGAAGAGAGCTGCTTGGAGTTTTCTCTCGAGCTCCCCCACGCACTGACAATGGTTCCGGAATACTGAGCGTGGGGAGGTTCCACCAACGGACGGCAGCGCGTGGGTTCTAACGGAATGCCTAAGCTCGTCTCCCCTGAGGGTTTTCCTAATGTCTCTGTGCCAGGGAATGCTAGGGGTGATTGCAGGATATCCCAGTGTCAGAGGCTGCCTCCCCAAGGACAAGGAAGGTATTTCTCGGACTTCCCAGAACAGGGAACACCTGTGACTGAAGACAGCTGCGTGGAGTTGTCTCTCGAGCTCCCCCACGCACTGACAATGGTTCCGGAATCCTAAGCGTGGGGAGGTTACACCAACGGTCGGCAGCGCGTGTGTTCTAACGGAATGCCTAAGCTCGTCCCCCCTGGAGGTTTTCCTAATGTCTCTGTGCCAGGGAATGCTAGGGGTGATTTCAGGATATCCCAGTGTCAGAGGCTGCCACCCAACGGTCAGGGACGGTTTTTCTCGAACTTCCCCGAACAGGGAACACCTGTGACTGAAGAGAGCTTCGTGGAGTTGTCTCTCGAGCTCCTCCACGCACTGACAATGGTTCCGGAATCCTGAGCGTGGGGAGGTTTCACGAACGGTCGGCAGCGCTTGGGTTCTAACGGAATGCCTAAGCTCATCTCCCCTGACGGTTTTCCTTATGTCTATGTGCCAGGGAATGCTAGGGGTGATTTCAGGATATCCCACTCTCAGAGGCTGCCTCCCCAAGGTCAGGGAAGGTATTTCTCGGACTTCCCTGAACAGGGAACACCGGTGACTGAAGAGAGCTGCGTGGAGTTGTCTCTCGAGCTCCCCCACGCACTGACAACGGTTCCGGAATCCTGAGCGTGGGGAGGTTCCAACAACGGTCGGCAGCGCGTGGGTTGGAACGGAATGCCTAAGCTCGTCTCCCCTGAGTGTTTTCCAAATGTCTCTGTGCCAGGGAATGCTAGGGGTGATTGCAGGATATCCCAGTGACCGAGGCTGCCTCCCCATGGTCAGGGAAGCTATTTCTCGGACTTCCCCGGACTGGGAACACCGGTGACTGAAGAGAGCTGCGTGGAGTTGTCTCTCGAGCTTCCGCATGCACTGACAATGGTTCCAGAATCCTGAGCGTGGGGAGGTTCCACCAACGGTGGGCAGCGCGTGGGTTCTAACGGAATGCCTAAGCTCGTCTCCCCTGAGGGTTTTCCTAATGTCTCTGTGCCAGGGAATGCTTGGGGTGATTGCAGGATATCCCAGTATCAGAGGCTGACTCCCCAATATCAGGGAAGTTATTTCTCGGACGTTCCCGAACAGGGAACACCTGTGACTGAAGAGAGCTGCGTGGAGTTGTCTCTCGTGCTCCCCCACGCACTGACAGTCGATCCGGAATCCTGAGGGTGGGGAGGTTCCACCAACGGTCGGCAGAGCGTGGGTTCTAACGGAATGCTTAAGCTCGTCTCCCTTGAGGGTTTTCCTAATGTCTCTGTGCCAGGGAATTCTAGGGGTGATTGCAGGATATCCCAGTGTCAGAGGCTGCCTCCCCAAGGTCAGGGAAGGTATTTCTCGGACTTCCACGAACAGGGAACACCTGTGACTGAAGAGAGCTTCGTGGAATATTCTCTCGAGCTCCACCACGCACTGACAATGATTCCGGAATCCTGAGCATGGGGAGGTACCATCAACGGTCGGCAGCACGTGGGTTCTAACGGAATGCCTAAGCTCGTCTCCCCTGAGGTTTTTCCTAATGTCTCTGTGCCAGGGAATGCTAGGGGTGATTGCAGGATATCCCAGTGTCAGAAACTGCCTCCCCAAGGTCAGGGAAGGTATTTCTCGAACTTCCCCGAACAGGGAACACCTGTGACTGAAGAGAGCTGCGTGTAGTTTTCTCTCGTGCTCCCCCACGCACTGACAATGGTTCCGCAATCCTGAGCGTGGGGAGGTTCCACCAACGGTCGGAAGCGCGTGGGTTCGAACGGAATGCCTAAGCTCGTCTCCCCTGAGCGTTTTCCTAATGTCTCTGTGCCAGGGAATGCTACGGGTGATTGTAGGATATCCCAGTGTCAGAGGCTGCCTCTTCAAGTTTAGGGAAGGTATTTCTCGGACTTCCCCGAACATGGAACACCTGTGACTGAAGAGAGCTGCGTGGAGTTGTCTCTCGAGCTCCCCCACGCACTGACAATGTTTCCGGAATTCTGAGAGTGGGGAGGTTCCACCAACGGTCGGCAGCGCGTGGGTTTTAACGGAGTGCCTAAGCTCGTCTCCCCTGAGGTTTTTCCTAAAGTCTCTGTACCAGGGATAGTTAGGGGTGTTTGCAGGATATTCCAGTAACCGAGGATGCCTCCCCAAGTTCAGGGAAGGTATTTCTCGGACTTCCCCGAATAGGGAACAACTGTGACTGAAGAGAGCTGCGTGGAGATGTCTCTCGAGCTCCCCCACACACTGACAATGGTTCCGGAATCCTGAGCGTGGGGAGGTTCCACCAACGGTCGGCAGCGCGTTTGTTCTAACGGAATACCTAAGCTCGTCCCCCCTGGAGGTTTTCCTAATGTCTCTGTGCCAGGGAATGCTAGGGGTGATTTCAGGATATCCCAGTGTCAGAGGCTGCCTCCCAACGGTCAGGGACGGTATTTCTCGGACTTCCCCGAACAGGGAACACCTGTGACTGAAGAGAGCTGCGTGGATTTGTCTCTCGAGCTCCCCCACGCACTGACAATGTTTCCGGAATCCTGAGCGTGGGGAGGTTCCACCAACGGTCTGCAGCGCGTGGGTTCTAACGGAATGCCTAAGCTAGTCTCCCCTGAGTTTTTTCCAAATGTCTCTGTGCCAGGGAATGCTAGGGGTGATTGCAGGATATCCCAGTGTCAGAGGCTGCCTCCCCAAGGACAGTGAATGTATTTCTCATGCTTCCCCGATCAGGGAACACCTGTGACTGAAGAGAGCTGCGTGGAGTTGTCTCTCGAGCTTCCCCACGCACTGACAATGGTTCCGGAATACTGAGCGTGGGGAGGTTCCACCAACGGTCGGCAGCGCGTGGGTTCTTACGGAATGCCTAAACTCGTCTCCCCTGAGGGTTTTCCAAATGTCTCTGTGCCAGGGAATGCTAGGGGTGATTGCAGGTTTTCCCAGTGTCAGAGGCTGCCTCCCCAAGGTCAGGGAAGATATTTCTCGGACTTCCCCGAACAGGGAACACCTGTGAATGAAGAGAGCTGCGTGGAGTTGTCTCTCGAGCTCCCCCTCGCACTGACAATGGTTCCGGAATCCTGAGCGTGGGGAGGTTCCACCAAAGGTCGGCAGCGCGTGGGATCTAAAAGAATGCCTAAGCTCGTCTCCCCTGAGTGTTTTCCTAATATCTCTGTGCCATGGATTGCTAGGGGTGATTGCAGGATATCCCAGTGACCGAGGATGGTTCCCAAGGTCAGGGAAATATTTCCCGGACTTCCCCGAACAGGGATCTCCTGTGAATGAAGAGAGCTGCGTTGAGTTGTCTCTCGAACTCCCCCACGCACTGACAATGGTTCCGGAATCCTGAGCGTGGGGAGGTTCCACCAACGGTCGGCAGCGCGTGGGTTCTAACGGAATGCCTAAGCTCGTCTCCCCTGATGGTTTTCCTAATGTCTCTGTGCCAGGGAATGCTAGGGGTGATTGCAGGATATCCCAGTGACCAAGGCTGCCTCCCAAAGGTCAGGGAAAGTATTTCCCGGACTTCCCCGAACAGGGAACTCCTGTGAATTAAGAGAGCTGCGTGGAGTTGTCTCTTGAGCTCCCCCACGCACTGACAATGTTTCCGGAATCCTGAGAGTGGGGACGTTCCACCAAGGGTCGGCAGCGCGTGGGATCTAACGGAATGCCTAAGCTCGTCTCCCCTGAGGGTTTTCCTAATATCTCTGTTCCAGGGAATGCTAGGGGTGATTTCAGGATATCCCAGTGACCGAGGCTGCCTCCCCAAGGTCAGGGAAATTATTTCCCGGACTTTCCCGAACTGGGAACTCCTGTGAATGAAGAGAGCTGCGTGGAGTTGTCTCTCGAGCTCCCCCACGCACTGACAATTGTTCCGGAATCCTGAGCGTGGGGAGGTTCCACCAACGTTCGGCAGCGCGTGGGTTCTAACGGAAAGCCTAATCTCGTCTCCCCTGAGGGTTTTCCTAATGTCTCTGTGCCAGGGAATGCTAGGGGTGATTGTAGGATATCCCAGTGACCGAGGCTGCCTCCCCAAGGTTCAGGGAAGATATTTCTCGGACTTCCGCGAACAGGGTACACCTGTGACTGAAGACAGCTGCGTGGAGTTGTCTCTCGAACTCCCCCACGCACTGACAATGTTTCCGGAATCCTGAGCGTGGTGAGGTTCCACCAACGGTCGGCAGCACGTGGGTTCTAACGGAATGCCTAAGCTCGTCTCCCCTGAGCTTTTCCTAATATCTCTGTGCCAGGGAATTCTAGGGGTGATTGCAGGATATTCCCGTGAGCGAGGCTGCATCCCCATGGTCAGGGAAAGTTTTTCCCGGACTTCCTCGAACAGGGAACACCTGTGACTGAAGAGAGCTGCGTGGAGTTGTCTCTCGAGCTCCCCCACGCACTGACAGTGGTTCCGGAATCCTGAGCGTGGGAAGGTTCCACCAACGGTCGGCAGCGCGTGGGTTCTAACGGAATGCCTAAGCTCGTCTCCCCTGAGTGATTTCCTAATATCTCTGTCCCAGGGAATGCTAGGGGTGATTGCAGGATATCCCAGTGACAGAGTCTGCCTCCCCAAGTTCAGGGAAGGTATTTCCCGGACTTCCCCGAACAGGGAACACCTCTGACTGAAGAGAGCTTCGTGGAGTTTTCTCTCGAGCTCCCCCACGTACTTACAATGGTTCCGGAATCCTGAGGGTGGGGAGGTTCCACCAACGGTCGGCTGCACGTGGGTTATAACGGAATGCCTAAGCTCGTATCCCCTGAGGGTTTTCCTAATGTCTCTGTGCCAGGGAATGCTAGGGGTGATTGCAGGATATCCCAGTGACCGAGGCTGCATCCCCAAGGTCAGGGAAGCTATTTCCCGGACTTCCCCGAACAGGGAACTCCTATGAATGAATAGAGCTGCGTCTTGTTGTCTCTCGAGCTCCCCCACGCACTGACAATGTTTCCGGAATCCTGCGGTTGTGGAGGTTCCACCAACGGTCGGCAGCTCGTGGGTTCTAACGGAATGCCTAAGCTCGTCTCCGCTGAGTGTTTTCCTAATATCTCAGTGCCAGGGAGTGCTTGGGGGGTTTGCAGGATATCCCAGTGACTGAGGCTGCCTTCCCAAGTTCAGGGAAGGTTTTTCCCGGACTACCCCGAACAGGGAACACCTGTGACTGAAGAGAGCTGCGTGGAGTTGTCTCTCGACCTCCCCAACGCACTGACAATGGTTCCGGAATCCTGAGCGTGGGGAGGTTGCACCAACGGTCGGCAGCGCGTGCGTTCTAACAGAATGCCTAAGCTCGTCTCCCCTGAGGGTTTTCCTAATGTCTCTGTGCCAGGGAATGCTAGGGGTGATTGCAGGATATCCCAGTGACCGAGGCTGCCTCCCCAAGGTCAGGGAAGCTATTTCTCGGACTTCCCCGAACAGGGAACTCCTGTGACTGAAGAGAGCTGCGTGGATTTGTCTCTCGAGTTCCCCCACGCACTGAGAATGGTTCCGGGATCCTGAGCATGGGGAGGTTCCACCAAACTTCGGCAGCGCGTTGGTTCTAACGGAATGCCTAATCTCATCTCCCCTGAGGGTTTTCCTAATGTCTCTGTGCCAGGGAATGCTAGTGGGGTTTACAGGATATCCCATTGACCGAGGCTGCCTCCCCAAGTTCAGGGAAGGTATTTCCCGGAGTTCCCCGAACAGGGAACTCCTGTGAATGAAGAGAGCTGCGTGGAGTTGTCTCTCGAGGTCCCCCACGCACTGACAATGGTTCCGGAATCCTGAGCTTGGGGAGGTTCCACCAACGGTCGGCAGCGCGTGGGTTCTAACGGAATGCCGAAGCTCGTCTTCCCTGAGGTTTTTCCTAATGTCTCTGTGCCAGGGAATGCTAGGGGTGATTGCAGGATATCCCAGTGACCGAGGCTGCCTCCCCAAGGTCAGGGAAGTTTTTTCTCAGACTTCCCCGAACAGGGAACACCTGTGACTGAAGAGAGCTGCGTGGAGTTGTCTCTCGAGCTCCCCCACGCACTGACAATGGTTCCGGAATCCTGAGCGTGGGGAGGTTCCACCAACGGTCGGCAGCGCGTGGGTTCTAACGGAATGCCTAATCTCGTCTCCCCTGAGGGTTTTCCTAATGTCTCTGTGCCAGGGAATGCTAGGGGGGTTTGCAGGATATCCCAGTGAAGGAGGCTGCCTCCCCAAGTTAAGGGAAGTTATTTCCCGGACTTCCCCGAACAGGGAACACCTGTGACTGAAGAGAGCTGCGTGGAGTTTTCTCTCGAGCTCCCCCACGCACTTACAAATTTTCCGGAATACTGAGCGTGGGGAGGATCAACCAACGGTCAGCAGCCCGTGGGTTCTAACGGAATGTCTAAGCTCGTCTCCCCTGAGGGTTTTCCTAATGTCTCTGTGCCAGGGAATGCTAGGGGTGATTGCAGGATATCCCAGTGACCGAGGCTGCCTCCCCAAATTCAGGGAAGTTATTTCTCGGACTTCCCCGAACAGGGAACACCTGTGACTGAAGAGAGCTGCGTGGAGTTGTCTCTCGAGCTACCCCACGCACTGACAATTGTTCCGGGATCCTGAGCTTGGGGAGGTTCCACCAACGTTCGGCAGCGCGTGGGTTCTAACGGAATGCCTAAGCTCGCCTCCCCTGAGGGTTTTCCTAATGTCTCTGTGCCAGGGAATGCTAGGGGTGATTGCAGGATATCCCAGTGACCGAGGCTGCCTCCCCAAAGTCAGGGAAGATATTTCCCGGACTTCCCCGAACAGGGAAATCCTGTGAATGAAGAGAGCTGCGTGGAGTTGTCTCTCGAGCTCCCCCTCGCACTGACAATGGTTCCGGAATCCTGAGCGTGGGGAGGTTCCACCAACGGTCGGCAGCGCGTGGGATCTAAAAGAATGCCTAAGCTCGTCTCCCCTGAGTGTTTTCCTAATGTCTCTGTGCCATGGATTGCTAGGGGTGATTGCAGGATATCCCAGTGACCGAAGATGGTTCCCAAGGTCAGGGAAAATATTTCCCGGACTTCCCCGAACAGGGAACTCCTGTGAATGAAGAGAGCTGCGTGGAGTTGTTTCTCGAGCTCCCCCACGCACTGCCAATGGTTCCGGAATCCTGCGGTTGTGGAGGTTCCACCAACGGTCGGCTGCGCGTGGGTTCTAACGGAATGCCAAAGCTCGTCTCCCCTGAGAGTTTTCCTAATGTATCTGTGCCAGGGAATGCTAGGGGTGATTGCAGGATATCCCAGTGACCGAGGCTGCATCCCCAAGGTCAGGGAAGCTATTTCCCGGACTACCCCGAACAGGGAACACCTGTGACTGAAGAGAGATGCGTGGAGTTGTCTCTCGAGCTCCCCCACGCACTGACAATGGTTCCGGAATCCTGAGCGTGGGGAGGTTCCATCAACTGTCGGCAGCGCGTGCGTTCTAACGGAATGCCTAAACTCGTCTCCGCTGAGTGTTTTCCTAATATCTCAGTGCCAGGGAATGCTAGGGGGGTTTGCAGGATATCCCAGTGACCGAGGCTGCCTTCCCAAGTTCAGGGAAGGTATTTCCCGGACTACCCCGAACAGGGAACACCTGTGACTGAAGAGAGCTGCGTGGAGTTGTCTCTCGACCTCCCCAACGCACTGACAATGGTTCCGGAATCCTGAGCGTGGGGAGGTTGCACCAACGGTCGGCAGCACGTGGGTTCTAACGGAATGCCTAAGCTCTTCTCCCCTGAGGGATTTCCTAATGTCTCTGTCCCAGGGAATGCTACGGGTGATTGCAGGATGTCCCAGTGACCGAGGCTGCCTCCCAGGTCAGGGAAGTTATTTCCCGGACTTCCCCGAACAGGGAGAACCTGTGACTGAAGAGAGCTGCATGCAGTTGTCTCCCGAGATCCCCCATGCACTGACAATGGTTCCGGAATCCTGAGCGTGGGGAGGTTCCAACAACGGTCGGCAGCGCTTGGGTTCGGACGGAATGCCTAATCTCATCTCCCCTGAGGCTTTTCCTTATATCTCTGTGCCAGGGAATGCTAGGGGTGATTGCAGGTT
The DNA here is from genome assembly GCF_048564905.1 of Vicugna pacos. NCBI lineage: Eukaryota > Metazoa > Chordata > Mammalia > Artiodactyla > Camelidae > Vicugna > Vicugna pacos. The sequence continues at coordinate 44,644,964 of NW_027328721.1, read as the reverse complement.
ATCCCAGTGACCGAGGCTGCCTCCCCAAAGTCAGGGAAGATATTTCTCGGTCTTCCCCGAAGAGGGAACACCTGTGACTGAAGAGAGCTGCGTGGAGTTGTCTCTCGAGCTCCCCCACGCACTGACAATGATTCCGGAATCCTGAGCGTGGGGTGATTCCACCATCGGTCGGCAGCGCGTGGATTCTAACGGAATGCCTAAGCTCGCCTCCCCTGAGGGTTTTCCTAATGTCTCTGTGCCAGGGAATGCTAGGGGTGTTTGCAGGTTATCCCAGAGAAGGAGGCTGTCTCCCCAAGGTCAGGAAAAATATTTCCCGGACTTCCCCGAACAGGGAACACCTGTGACTGAAGAGAGCTGCGTGGAGTTTTCTCTCGAGCTCCCCCACGCACTGACAATGGTTCCGGAATCCTGAGCGTGGGGAGGTTCCACCAACGGTCGGCAGCGCGTGGGTTCTAACGGATTGCCTAAGCTTGTCTCCCCTGAGGGTTTTCCTAATATCTCTGTGCCAGGGAATGCTAGGGGTGATTGCAGGATATTCCAGTGACCGAGGCTGCCTCCCCAAGTTCAGGGAAGTTATTTCTCGGACTTCCCCGTACAGGGAACAACTGTGACTGAAGAGAGCTGCGTGGAGTTTTCTATCGAGCTCCCCAACGCACTGACAATGGTTTCGGAATCTTGAGCGTGGGGAGGTCCCACCAACCGTCGGCAGCGCGTGCGTTCTAACGGAATGCCTAAGCTCGTCTCCCCTGAGGATTTTCCTTATGTCTCTGTGTCAGGGATTGCTAGGTGTGATTGCAGGATATCCCAGTGACCGATGCTGCCTCCGCAAGGTCAGGGAAGGTATTTCCCGGACTTGCCCGAACACGGAACCCCTGTGAATGAAGAGAGCTGCGTGGAGTTGTCTCTCGAGCTACCCCAGGCACTGACAATGGTTCCGGAATCCTGAGCGTGGGGAGGTTCCACCAACGGTCGGCAGCGCATGGGTTCTAACGGAATGCCTAAGCTCGTCTCCCTTGAGGGTTTTCTTAATGCCTCTGTGCCAGGGAATGCTAGGTGTGATTGCAGGATATCCCAGTGACCGAGGCTGCCTCCCCAAGGTTAGGGAAGTTATTTCCCGGACTTCCTCGAACAGGGAACACTTGTGACTTAAGAGAGTTTCGTGGAGTTGTCTCTCGAGCTCCCCGACGCACTGACAATGTTTCCGGAATCCTGAGAGTGGGGAGGTTCCACCAACGGTCGGCAGCGCGTGGGTTCTAACGGAATGCATAAGCTCGTCTCCCCTGAGGGTTTTCCTAATGTCTCTGTGCCAGGGAATGCTAGGGGTTTTACAGGTAATCCCGTGACCGAGGCTGCCTCCCCAAGGTCAGGGAAGTTATTTCCCGGACTTCCCCGAACAGGGAGAACCTGTGACTGAAGAGAGCTGCGTGCAGTTGTCTCTCGACATCCCCCACGCACTGACAATGGTTCCGGAATCCTGAGCGTGGGGAGGTTCCACCAACGGTCGGCAGCGCTTGGGTTCTGACGGAATGCCTAAGCTCATCTCCCCTGAGGCTTTTCCTTATGTCTCTGTGCCAGGGAATGCTAGGGGTGATTGCAGGTTATCCCAGTGACCGAGGCTGCCTCCCCAAAGTCAGGGAAGATATTTCTCGGACTTCCCCGAACAGGGAACACGTGTCACTGAAGAGAGCTGCGTGGAGTTGTCTCTCGAGCTCCCCCACGCACTGACAATGGTTCCGGAATCCTGAGCGTGGGGAGGTTCCACCAATGGTCGGCAGCGCGTGGGTTCTAACGGAATGCCTAAGCTCGTCTCCCCTGAGGGTTTTCCTAATGTCTCTGTGCCAGGGAATGCTAGGGGGGTTTACAGGATATCCCAGTGACCGAGGCTGCCTCCCCAAAGTCAGGGAATGTATTTCCCGAACTTCCCCGAAGAGGGAACACCTGTGACTGAAGAGAGCTGCGTGGAGTTGTCTCTCGAGCTCCCCCACGCACTGACAATGTTTCCGGAATCCTGAGCGTGAGGAGGTTCCAACAATGGTCGGCAGCGCGTGGGTTCTAACGGAATGCCTAAGCTCGTCTCCCCTGAGGGTTTTCCTAATGTCTCTGTGCCAGGGAATGCTAGGGGTGATTGCAGGATATCCCAGTGACCGAGGCTGCCTCCCCAGGTCAGGGAAGCTTTTTCCCGGACTTCCCCGTACAGGGAAATCCTGTGACTGAAGAGAGCTGCGTGGAGTTGTCTCTCGAGCTCCCCCACGCACTGACAATGATTCCGGAATCCTGAGAGTGGGGAGGTTCCCCCAACGGTCTCCAGCGCGTGGGTTCTAACAGAATGACTAAGCTCATCTCCCCTGAGGGTTTTCCTAATGTCTCTGTGCCAGGGAATGCTAGGGGTGATTTTAGGATATCCCAGTGACCGAGGCTGCTTCCCCAAGGTCAGGGAAGTTATTTCTCGGACTTCCCCAAACAGGGAACACTTGTGACTGAAGAGAGCTGCGTGGAGTTGTCTCTCGAGCTCCCCCACGCACTGTCAATGTTTCCGGAATCCTGAGCGTGTGGTGGTTCCACCAACGGTCAGCAGCACATGGGTTCTAACGGAATGCCTAAGCTCGTCTCCCCTGAGGGTTTTCCTAATGTCTCTGTGCCAGGGAATGCTAGGGGGGTTTACAGGTTATCCCAGTGACCGAGGCTACCTCCCCAAATTCAGGGAAGGTATTTCCCGGACTTCCGACAACAGGGAACTCCTCTGAATGAAGAGAGCTGCGTGGAGTTGTCTCTCGAGCTCCCCCACGCACTGACAATGGTTCCGGAATCCTGAGCGTGGGGAGGTTCCACCAACGGTCGGCAGCGCGTGGGTTCTTACGGATTGCCTAAGCTCATCTCCCCTGAGGGTTTTCCTAATATCTCTGTGCCAGGGAATGCTAGGGGTGTTTGCAGGATATTCCAGTGACCGAGGTTGCCTCCCCAAGGTCAGGGAAGTTATTTCTCGGACTTCCCCGTACAGGGAACAACTGTGACTGAAGAGAGCTGCGTGGAGTTTTCTATCGAGCTCCCCAACGCACTGACAATGGTTTCGGAATCTTGAGCGTGGGGAGGTTCCACCAACCGTCGGCAGCGCGTGCGTTCTAATGGAATGCCTAAGCTCGTCTCCCCTGAGGATTTTCCTTATGTCTCTGTGTCAGGGATTGCTAGGTGTGATTGCAGGATATCCCAGTGACCGATGCTGCCTCCCCAAGTTCAGGGAAGGTATTTCCCGGACTTCCCCGAACAGGGAACTCCTGTGAATGAAGAGAGCTGCGTGGAGTTGTCTCTCGAGCTCCCCCACGCACTGACAATGGTTCCGGAATCCTGAGAGTGGGGAGGTTCGACCAACGGTCGGCAGCGCTTGGGTTCTGTCGGAATGCCTAAGCTCATCTCCCCTGAGGCTTTTCCTTATGTCTCTGTGCCAAGGAATGCTAGGGGGGTTTGCAGGATATCCCAGTGTAGGAGGCTGCCTCCCCAAGTTCAGGGAAGTTATTTCCCAGGCTTCCCCGAACAGGTAACACCTGTGACTGTAGAGAGCTTCGTGGATTTGTCTATCGAGCTCCCCCACGTACTGAAAATTGTTCCGGAATCCGAGCGTGGGGAGGTTCAACCAAAGGTCGGCAGCGCGTTGGTTCTAACGGAATGCCTAAGCTCGTCTCCCCTGAGGGTTTTCCTAATGTCTCTGTGCCAGGGAATGCTAGGGGGGTTTACAGGATATCCCAGTGAACGAGGCTGCCTCCCCAAGGTCAGGGAAGTTATTTCCCGGACTTCCCCGAAAAGGGAACCCCTGTGAATGAAGAGAGCTGCGTGGAGTTGTGTCTCGAGCTCCCCCACGCACTGACAATGGTTCCGGAATACTGAGCGTGGGGAGGTTCCACCAACGGTCGGCAGCGCGTGGGTTCTAACGGAATGCCTAAGCTCGTCTCCCCTGAGGGTTTTCCTAATGTCTCTGTGCCAGGGAATGCTAGGGGTGATTGCAGGATATCCCAGAGACCAAGGCTGCCTCCCCAAGTTCAGGGAAGCTATTTCCCGGACTTCCCCGAAGAGGGAACACCATGACTGAAGAGAGCTGCGTGGAGTTGTCTCTCGAGCTCCCCCACGCACTGACAATGTTTCCGGAATCCTGAGCGTGGGGAGGTTCCACCAACGGTCGACAGCGCGTGGGTTCTAACGGAATGCCTAAGCTCGCCTCCCCTGAGGGTTTTCCTAATATCTCTGTGCCAGGGAATGCTAGGGGTGATTGCAGGTTATCTCAGTGACCAAGGCTGCCTCCACTAGTTCAGGGAAGTTATTTCCCGGACTTCCCTGAAGAGGGAACACCTGTGACTGAAGAGAGCTGCGTGGAGTTGTCTCTCGAACTCCCCCACGCACAGACAATGGTTCCGGAATCCTAAGCGTGGGGAGGTTCCACCAACGGACGGCAGCGCATGGGTTCAAACGGAATGCCTAAGCTCGTCTCCCCTGAGGGTTTTCCTAATGTCTCTGTGCCAGGGAATGCTAGGGGTGATTGCAGGATATCCCAGTGACCGAGGCTGCCTCCCCAAGATCAGGGAAGGTATTCCTCGGACTTCCCCAAACAGGGAAAACCTGTGACTGAAGAGAGCTGCGTGGAGTTGTGTCTCGAGCTCCCCCACGCACTGACAATGGTTCCGGAATCCTGAGCGTGGGGAGGTTCCACAAACGGTCGGCAGCGCGTGGGTTCTAACGGAATGCCTAAGCTCGTCTCCCCTGAGTGTTTTCCTAATGTCTCTGTGCCAGGGAATTCTACGGGGGTTTGCAGGATATCCCAGTGAAGGAGGCTGCATCCCCAAATTCAGGGAAGTTATTTCCCAGGCTTCTCCGAACAGGTAACACCTGTGGCTGTAGAGAGCTTCGTGGAGTTGTCTCTAGAGTTCCCCCACGCACTGAAAATTGTTCCGGATTCCGAGCGTGGGGAGGTTCCACCAACGGTCGGCAGCGCGTGGGTTCTAACGGAATGCCTAAGCTCGTCTCCCCTGAGGGTTTTCCTAATGTCTCTGTGCCAGGGAATGCTAGGGGTGATTGCAGGATATCCCAGTGTCAGAGGCTGCCTCCCCAAAGTCAGGGAAGATATTTCTCGGACTTCCCCGAACAGGGAAAACGTGTGACTGAAGAGAGCTGCGTGGAGTTTTCTCTCGAGCTCCCCCACGCACTGAAAATGGTACCGGAATCCTGAACGTGGGGAGGTTCCACCAACGGTCGGCAGCGCGTGGGTTCTAACGGAATGCTTAAGCTCGTCTCCCCTGAGGTTTTTCCTAAAGTCTCTGTGCCAGGGAATGCTAGGGGTGATTGCAGGATATCCCAGTGTCAGAGGCTGCCTCCCCAAGTTCAGGGAAGGTATTTCCCGGACTTCCCCGAACAGGGAACACCTGTGAGTGAAGGGAGCTGCGTGGAGTTGTCTCTCGAGCTCCCCCACGTACTGAAAATGCTTCCGCAATCCTGAGCGTGGGGAGGTTCCACCAAAGGTCGGCAGCGCGTGGGTTCTAACGGAATGCCTAAGCTCGTCTCCCCTGAGTGTTTTCCTAATGTCTCTGTGCCAGGGAATGCTAGGGGTGATTGCAGGATATCCCAGTGTCAGAGGCTGCCTCCCCAAATTCAGGGAAGCTACTTCTCGGACTTCCCCGAACAGGGAACACCTGTGACTGAAGAGAGCTGCGTGGAGTTGTCTCTCAAGCTCCCCCACGCACTGACAATGGTTCCAGAATCCTGAGCGTGGGGAGGTTCCCCCAACGGTCGGCAGAGTGTGGGTTCTAATGGAATGCCTAAGCTCGTCTCCCCTGAGGGTTTTCCTAATGTCTCTGTGCCAGGGAATGCTAGGGGTGATTGCAGGATATCCCAGTGTCAGAGGCTGCCTCCCAAAGGTTAGGGAAGGTATTTCTCGGACTTCCCCGAACAGGGAACACCTGTGACTGAAGAGAGCTGCGTGGAGTTGTCTCTCGAGCTCCCCCACGCACTGACAATTGTTCCGGAATCCTGAGCGTGGGGAGGTTCCACCAACGGTCGGCAGCGCGTGGGTTCTAACGGAATGCCTAAGCTCGACTCCCCTGAGGATTTTCCTAATGTCTCTGTGCCAAAGGAATGCTAGGTGTGATTGCAGGATATCTCAGTGTCAGAGGCTGCCTCCCCAAGGCCAGGGAAGGTATTTCTCGGACTTCCCCGAACAGGGAACACCTGTGACTGAAGAAAGCTGCGTGGAGTTGTCTCTCGAGCTCCCCCACGCACTGACAATTTTTCCGGAATCCTGAGCGTGGGGAGGTTCCACCAACAGTGGGCAGCGCGTGGGTTCTAACTGAACCCCTAAGCTCGTCTCCCCTGAGGGTTTTCCTAATGTCTCTGTGCCAGGGAATGCTAGGGGTGATTGCAGGATATCCCAGTGTCAGAGGCTGCTTCCCCAAGGTCAGGGAAATTATTTCTCGGACTTCCCCGAGCAGGGAACACCTGTGACTGAAGAGAGCTGCGTGGAGTTGTCTCTCGAGATCCCCCACGCACTGACAATGGTTCCGGAATCCTGAGCGTGGGGAGGTTCCACCAACGGTCGGCAGAGCGTGGGTTCTAACGGAATGCCTAAGCTCGTCTCCCCTGAGGGTTTTCCTAATGTCTCTGTGCCAGGGAATGCTAGGGGTGATTGCAGGATATCCCAGTGTCAGAGGCTGCCTCCCAAAGTTTAGGGAAGGTATTTCTCGGACTTCCCCGATCAGGGAACACCTGTGACTGAAGAGAGCTGCGTGGAGTTGTCTCTCGAGCTCCCCCACGCACTGACAATGGTTCCGGAATCCTGAGCGTGGGGAGGTTCCACCAACGGTCGGCAGCGCGTGGGTTCTAACGGAATGCCTAAGCTCGTCTCCCCTGAGGATTTTCCTAATATCTCTGTGCCAGGGAATGCTAGGGGTGATTGCAGGATATCTCAGTGTCAGAGGCTGCCTCCACAAGGTCAGGGAAGGTATTTCTCGGACTTCCCAGAACAGGGAACACATGTGACTGAAGAAAGATGCGTGGAGTTGTCTCTCGAGCTCCCCCACGCACTGAAAATTTTTCCGGAATCATGAGCGTGGGGAGGTTCCACCAACGGTCGGCAGCGCGTGGGTTCTAACGGAATGCCTAAGCTCGTCTTCCCTGAGGGTTTTCCTAATGTCTCTGGGCCAGGGAATGCTAGGGGTGATTGCAGGATATCCCAGTGTCAGAGGCTGCCTCCCCAAGGTCAGGGAAGGTATTTCTCGGACTTCCCCGATCAGGGAACACCTGTGACTGAAGAGAGCTGCGTGGAGTTGTCTCTCGAGCTCCCCCACGCACTGACAATGTTTCCGGAATCCTGAGCGTGGGGAGGTTCCACCAACTGTCGGCAGCGCGTGGGTTCTAACGGAATGCATAAGCTCGTCTCCCCTGAGGGTTTTCCTAATGTCTCTGTGCCAGGGAATGCTAGGGGTGATTGCAGGATATCCCACTGTCAGAGACTGACTCCCCAAGGTCAGGGAAGTTATTTCTCGGACTTCCCCGAGCAGGGAACTCCTGTGACTGAAGAGAGATGCGTGGAGTTGTCTCTCGAGCTCCCCCACGCACTGTCAATGGTTCCGGAATCATGAGCGTGGGGAGGTTCCACCAACGGTCGGCAGCGCGTGGGTTCTGACGGAATGCCTAAGCTCCTCTCCCCTGAGGATTTTCTTAATGTCTCTGTGCCAGGGAATGCTTGGGGTGATTGCAGGATATCCCAGTGTCAGAGGATGCCTCCCAAAGTTCAGGGAAGGTATTTCTCGGACTTCCCCGAAAAGGGAACACCTGTGACTGAAGAGAGCTGCGTGGATTTGTCTCTCAAGCTCCCCCACGCACTGACAATGGTTCCGGAATCCTGAGAGTGGGGAGGTTCCACCAACGGTCGGCAGCGCGTGGGTTCTAACGGAATGCTTAAACTCGTCTCCCCTGAGGGTTTTCCTAATGTCTCTGTGCCAGGGAATGCTAGGGGTGATTGCAGGATATCCCAGTGTCAGAGGCTGCCTCCCCAAGGTCAGGGAAGGTATTTCTCGGACTTCCCCGAACAGGGAACACCTGTGACTGAAGGGAGCTGCGTGGAGTTGTCTCTCGAGCTCCCCCACGCACTGACAATGGTTCCGGAATCCTGAGAGTGGGGAGGTTCGACCAACGGTCGGCAGCGCTTGGGTTCTGTCGGAATGCCTAAGCTCATCTCCCCTGAGGCTTTTCCTTATGTCTCTGTGCCAAGGAATGCTAGGGGGGTTTGCAGGATATCCCAGTGTAGGAGGCTGCCTCCCCAAGTTCAGGGAAGTTATTTCCCAGGCTTCCCCGAACAGGTAACACCTGTGACTGTAGAGAGCTTCGTGGATTTGTCTATCGAGCTCCCCCACGTACTGAAAATTGTTCCGGAATCCGAGCGTGGGGAGGTTCAACCAAAGGTCGGCAGCGCGTTGGTTCTAACGGAATGCCTAAGCTCGTCTCCCCTGAGGGTTTTCCTAATGTCTCTGTGCCAGGGAATGCTAGGGGGGTTTACAGGATATCCCAGTGAACGAGGCTGCCTCCCCAAGGTCAGGGAAGTTATTTCCCGGACTTCCCCGAAAAGGGAACCCCTGTGAATGAAGAGAGCTGCGTGGAGTTGTGTCTCGAGCTCCCCCACGCACTGACAATGGTTCCGGAATACTGAGCGTGGGGAGGTTCCACCAACGGTCGGCAGCGCGTGGGTTCTAACGGAATGCCTAAGCTCGTCTCCCCTGAGGGTTTTCCTAATGTCTCTGTGCCAGGGAATGCTAGGGGTGATTGCAGGATATCCCAGAGACCAAGGCTGCCTCCCCAAGTTCAGGGAAGCTATTTCCCGGACTTCCCCGAAGAGGGAACACCATGACTGAAGAGAGCTGCGTGGAGTTGTCTCTCGAGCTCCCCCACGCACTGACAATGTTTCCGGAATCCTGAGCGTGGGGAGGTTCCACCAACGGTCGACAGCGCGTGGGTTCTAACGGAATGCCTAAGCTCGCCTCCCCTGAGGGTTTTCCTAATATCTCTGTGCCAGGGAATGCTAGGGGTGATTGCAGGTTATCTCAGTGACCAAGGCTGCCTCCACTAGTTCAGGGAAGTTATTTCCCGGACTTCCCTGAAGAGGGAACACCTGTGACTGAAGAGAGCTGCGTGGAGTTGTCTCTCGAACTCCCCCACGCACAGACAATGGTTCCGGAATCCTAAGCGTGGGGAGGTTCCACCAACGGACGGCAGCGCATGGGTTCAAACGGAATGCCTAAGCTCGTCTCCCCTGAGGGTTTTCCTAATGTCTCTGTGCCAGGGAATGCTAGGGGTGATTGCAGGATATCCCAGTGACCGAGGCTGCCTCCCCAAGATCAGGGAAGGTATTCCTCGGACTTCCCCAAACAGGGAAAACCTGTGACTGAAGAGAGCTGCGTGGAGTTGTGTCTCGAGCTCCCCCACGCACTGACAATGGTTCCGGAATCCTGAGCGTGGGGAGGTTCCACAAACGGTCGGCAGCGCGTGGGTTCTAACGGAATGCCTAAGCTCGTCTCCCCTGAGTGTTTTCCTAATGTCTCTGTGCCAGGGAATTCTACGGGGGTTTGCAGGATATCCCAGTGAAGGAGGCTGCATCCCCAAATTCAGGGAAGTTATTTCCCAGGCTTCTCCGAACAGGTAACACCTGTGGCTGTAGAGAGCTTCGTGGAGTTGTCTCTAGAGTTCCCCCACGCACTGAAAATTGTTCCGGATTCCGAGCGTGGGGAGGTTCCACCAACGGTCGGCAGCGCGTGGGTTCTAACGGAATGCCTAAGCTCGTCTCCCCTGAGGGTTTTCCTAATGTCTCTGTGCCAGGGAATGCTAGGGGTGATTGCAGGATATCCCAGTGTCAGAGGCTGCCTCCCCAAAGTCAGGGAAGATATTTCTCGGACTTCCCCGAACAGGGAAAACGTGTGACTGAAGAGAGCTGCGTGGAGTTTTCTCTCGAGCTCCCCCACGCACTGAAAATGGTACCGGAATCCTGAACGTGGGGAGGTTCCACCAACGGTCGGCAGCGCGTGGGTTCTAACGGAATGCTTAAGCTCGTCTCCCCTGAGGTTTTTCCTAAAGTCTCTGTGCCAGGGAATGCTAGGGGTGATTGCAGGATATCCCAGTGTCAGAGGCTGCCTCCCCAAGTTCAGGGAAGGTATTTCCCGGACTTCCCCGAACAGGGAACACCTGTGAGTGAAGGGAGCTGCGTGGAGTTGTCTCTCGAGCTCCCCCACGTACTGAAAATGCTTCCGCAATCCTGAGCGTGGGGAGGTTCCACCAAAGGTCGGCAGCGCGTGGGTTCTAACGGAATGCCTAAGCTCGTCTCCCCTGAGTGTTTTCCTAATGTCTCTGTGCCAGGGAATGCTAGGGGTGATTGCAGGATATCCCAGTGTCAGAGGCTGCCTCCCCAAATTCAGGGAAGCTACTTCTCGGACTTCCCCGAACAGGGAACACCTGTGACTGAAGAGAGCTGCGTGGAGTTGTCTCTCAAGCTCCCCCACGCACTGACAATGGTTCCAGAATCCTGAGCGTGGGGAGGTTCCCCCAACGGTCGGCAGAGTGTGGGTTCTAATGGAATGCCTAAGCTCGTCTCCCCTGAGGGTTTTCCTAATGTCTCTGTGCCAGGGAATGCTAGGGGTGATTGCAGGATATCCCAGTGTCAGAGGCTGCCTCCCAAAGGTTAGGGAAGGTATTTCTCGGACTTCCCCGAACAGGGAACACCTGTGACTGAAGAGAGCTGCGTGGAGTTGTCTCTCGAGCTCCCCCACGCACTGACAATTGTTCCGGAATCCTGAGCGTGGGGAGGTTCCACCAACGGTCGGCAGCGCGTGGGTTCTAACGGAATGCCTAAGCTCGACTCCCCTGAGGATTTTCCTAATGTCTCTGTGCCAAAGGAATGCTAGGTGTGATTGCAGGATATCTCAGTGTCAGAGGCTGCCTCCCCAAGGCCAGGGAAGGTATTTCTCGGACTTCCCCGAACAGGGAACACCTGTGACTGAAGAAAGCTGCGTGGAGTTGTCTCTCGAGCTCCCCCACGCACTGACAATTTTTCCGGAATCCTGAGCGTGGGGAGGTTCCACCAACAGTGGGCAGCGCGTGGGTTCTAACTGAACCCCTAAGCTCGTCTCCCCTGAGGGTTTTCCTAATGTCTCTGTGCCAGGGAATGCTAGGGGTGATTGCAGGATATCCCAGTGTCAGAGGCTGCTTCCCCAAGGTCAGGGAAATTATTTCTCGGACTTCCCCGAGCAGGGAACACCTGTGACTGAAGAGAGCTGCGTGGAGTTGTCTCTCGAGATCCCCCACGCACTGACAATGGTTCCGGAATCCTGAGCGTGGGGAGGTTCCACCAACGGTCGGCAGAGCGTGGGTTCTAACGGAATGCCTAAGCTCGTCTCCCCTGAGGGTTTTCCTAATGTCTCTGTGCCAGGGAATGCTAGGGGTGATTGCAGGATATCCCAGTGTCAGAGGCTGCCTCCCAAAGTTTAGGGAAGGTATTTCTCGGACTTCCCCGATCAGGGAACACCTGTGACTGAAGAGAGCTGCGTGGAGTTGTCTCTCGAGCTCCCCCACGCACTGACAATGGTTCCGGAATCCTGAGCGTGGGGAGGTTCCACCAACGGTCGGCAGCGCGTGGGTTCTAACGGAATGCCTAAGCTCGTCTCCCCTGAGGATTTTCCTAATATCTCTGTGCCAGGGAATGCTAGGGGTGATTGCAGGATATCTCAGTGTCAGAGGCTGCCTCCACAAGGTCAGGGAAGGTATTTCTCGGACTTCCCAGAACAGGGAACACATGTGACTGAAGAAAGATGCGTGGAGTTGTCTCTCGAGCTCCCCCACGCACTGAAAATTTTTCCGGAATCATGAGCGTGGGGAGGTTCCACCAACGGTCGGCAGCGCGTGGGTTCTAACGGAATGCCTAAGCTCGTCTTCCCTGAGGGTTTTCCTAATGTCTCTGGGCCAGGGAATGCTAGGGGTGATTGCAGGATATCCCAGTGTCAGAGGCTGCCTCCCCAAGGTCAGGGAAGGTATTTCTCGGACTTCCCCGATCAGGGAACACCTGTGACTGAAGAGAGCTGCGTGGAGTTGTCTCTCGAGCTCCCCCACGCACTGACAATGTTTCCGGAATCCTGAGCGTGGGGAGGTTCCACCAACTGTCGGCAGCGCGTGGGTTCTAACGGAATGCATAAGCTCGTCTCCCCTGAGGGTTTTCCTAATGTCTCTGTGCCAGGGAATGCTAGGGGTGATTGCAGGATATCCCACTGTCAGAGACTGACTCCCCAAAGTCAGGGAAGTTATTTCTCGGACTTCCCCGAGCAGGGAACTCCTGTGACTGAAGAGAGATGCGTGGAGTTGTCTCTCGAGCTCCCCCACGCACTGTCAATGGTTCCGGAATCATGAGCGTGGGGAGGTTCCACCAACGGTCGGCAGCGCGTGGGTTCTGACGGAATGCCTAAGCTCCTCTCCCCTGAGGATTTTCTTAATGTCTCTGTGCCAGGGAATGCTTGGGGTGATTGCAGGATATCCCAGTGTCAGAGGATGCCTCCCAAAGTTCAGGGAAGGTATTTCTCGGACTTCCCCGAAAAGGGAACACCTGTGACTGAAGAGAGCTGCGTGGATTTGTCTCTCAAGCTCCCCCACGCACTGACAATGGTTCCGGAATCCTGAGAGTGGGGAGGTTCCACCAACGGTCGGCAGCGCGTGGGTTCTAACGGAATGCTTAAACTCGTCTCCCCTGAGGGTTTTCCTAATGTCTCTGTGCCAGGGAATGCTAGGGGTGATTGCAGGATATCCCAGTGTCAGAGGCTGCCTCCCCAAGGTCAGGGAAGGTATTTCTCGGACTTCCCCGAACAGGGAACACCTGTGACTGAAGGGAGCTGCGTGGAGTTGTCTCTCGAGCTCCCCCATGCACTGACAATGGTTCCGGAATCCTGAGCGTGGGGAGGTTCCACCAACGGTCGGCAGCCCGTGGGTTCTAACGGAATGCTTAAGCTCGTCTCCCCTGAGGGTTTTCCTAATGTCTCTGTGCCACGGAATGCTAGGGGTGATTGCAGGATATCCCAGTGTCAGAGGCTGCCTCCCCAAAGTCAGGGAATATATTTCTCGGACTTCCCCTACAGGGAACACCTGTGACTGAAGAGAGCTGCGTGGAGTTGTCTCTCGTGCTACCCCACGCACTGACAATGGTTCCGGAATCCTGAGCGTGGGGAGGTTCCACCAACGGTCGGCAGCGCGTGGGTTCTAACGGAATGCCTAAGCTCGACTCCCCTGAGGATTTTCCTAATGTCTCTGTGCCAAAGGAATGCTAGGTGTGATTGCAGGATATCTCAGTGTCAGAGGCTGCCTCCCCAAGGCCAGGGAAGGTATTTCTCGGACTTCCCCGAACAGGGAACACCTGTGACTGAAGAAAGCTGCGTGGAGTTGTCTCTCGAGCTCCCCCACGCACTGACAATTTTTCCGGAATCCTGAGCGTGGGGAGGTTCCACCAACAGTGGGCAGCGCGTGGGTTCTAACTGAACCCCTAAGCTCGTCTCCCCTGAGGGTTTTCCTAATGTCTCTGTGCCAGGGAATGCTAGGGGTGATTGCAGGATATCCCAGTGTCAGAGGCTGCTTCCCCAAGGTCAGGGAAATTATTTCTCGGACTTCCCCGAGCAGGGAACACCTGTGACTGAAGAGAGCTGCGTGGAGTTGTCTCTCGAGATCCCCCACGCACTGACAATGGTTCCGGAATCCTGAGCGTGGGGAGGTTCCACCAACGGTCGGCAGAGCGTGGGTTCTAACGGAATGCCTAAGCTCGTCTCCCCTGAGGGTTTTCCTAATGTCTCTGTGCCAGGGAATGCTAGGGGTGATTGCAGGATATCCCAGTGTCAGAGGCTGCCTCCCAAAGTTTAGGGAAGGTATTTCTCGGACTTCCCCGATCAGGGAACACCTGTGACTGAAGAGAGCTGCGTGGAGTTGTCTCTCGAGCTCCCCCACGCACTGACAATGGTTCCGGAATCCTGAGCGTGGGGAGGTTCCACCAACGGTCGGCAGCGCGTGGGTTCTAACGGAATGCCTAAGCTCGTCTCCCCTGAGGATTTTCCTAATATCTCTGTGCCAGGGAATGCTAGGGGTGATTGCAGGATATCTCAGTGTCAGAGGCTGCCTCCACAAGGTCAGGGAAGGTATTTCTCGGACTTCCCAGAACAGGGAACACATGTGACTGAAGAAAGATGCGTGGAGTTGTCTCTCGAGCTCCCCCACGCACTGAAAATTTTTCCGGAATCATGAGCGTGGGGAGGTTCCACCAACGGTCGGCAGCGCGTGGGTTCTAACGGAATGCCTAAGCTCGTCTTCCCTGAGGGTTTTCCTAATGTCTCTGGGCCAGGGAATGCTAGGGGTGATTGCAGGATATCCCAGTGTCAGAGGCTGCCTCCCCAAGGTCAGGGAAGGTATTTCTCGGACTTCCCCGATCAGGGAACACCTGTGACTGAAGAGAGCTGCGTGGAGTTGTCTCTCGAGCTCCCCCACGCACTGACAATGTTTCCGGAATCCTGAGCGTGGGGAGGTTCCACCAACTGTCGGCAGCGCGTGGGTTCTAACGGAATGCATAAGCTCGTCTCCCCTGAGGGTTTTCCTAATGTCTCTGTGCCAGGGAATGCTAGGGGTGATTGCAGGATATCCCACTGTCAGAGACTGACTCCCCAAGGTCAGGGAAGTTATTTCTCGGACTTCCCCGAGCAGGGAACTCCTGTGACTGAAGAGAGATGCGTGGAGTTGTCTCTCGAGCTCCCCCACGCACTGTCAATGGTTCCGGAATCATGAGCGTGGGGAGGTTCCACCAACGGTCGGCAGCGCGTGGGTTCTGACGGAATGCCTAAGCTCCTCTCCCCTGAGGATTTTCTTAATGTCTCTGTGCCAGGGAATGCTTGGGGTGATTGCAGGATATCCCAGTGTCAGAGGATGCCTCCCAAAGTTCAGGGAAGGTATTTCTCGGACTTCCCCGAAAAGGGAACACCTGTGACTGAAGAGAGCTGCGTGGATTTGTCTCTCAAGCTCCCCCACGCACTGACAATGGTTCCGGAATCCTGAGAGTGGGGAGGTTCCACCAACGGTCGGCAGCGCGTGGGTTCTAACGGAATGCTTAAACTCGTCTCCCCTGAGGGTTTTCCTAATGTCTCTGTGCCAGGGAATGCTAGGGGTGATTGCAGGATATCCCAGTGTCAGAGGCTGCCTCCCCAAGGTCAGGGAAGGTATTTCTCGGACTTCCCCGAACAGGGAACACCTGTGACTGAAGGGAGCTGCGTGGAGTTGTCTCTCGAGCTCCCCCATGCACTGACAATGGTTCCGGAATCCTGAGCGTGGGGAGGTTCCACCAACGGTCGGCAGCCCGTGGGTTCTAACGGAATGCTTAAGCTCGTCTCCCCTGAGGGTTTTCCTAATGTCTCTGTGCCACGGAATGCTAGGGGTGATTGCAGGATATCCCAGTGTCAGAGGCTGCCTCCCCAAAGTCAGGGAATGTATTTCTCGGACTTCCCCTACAGGGAACACCTGTGACTGAAGAGAGCTGCGTGGAGTTGTCTCTCGTGCTACCCCACGCACTGACAATGGTTCCGGAATCCTGAGCGTGGGGAGGTTCCACCAACGGTCGGCAGCGCGTGGGTTCTAACGGAATGCCTAAGCTCGTCTTCCCTGAGTGTTTTCCTAATGTCTCTATGCCAGGGAATGCTAGGGGTGATTGCAGGATATCCCAGTGTCAGAGGGTGCCTCCCCATGCTCAGGGAATGTATTTCTCGGACTTCACCGAACAGGGAACACCTGTGACTGAAGAGAGCTGCGTGGATTTGTCTCGCGAGCTCACCCACGCACTGACAATGTTTTCGGAATCCTGAGCGTGGGAAGGTTCCACCAACGGTCGGCAGCGCGTGGGTTCTAACTGAATGCATAAGCTCGTCTCCCCTGAGGGTTTTCCTAATGTCTCTGTGCCAGGGAATGCTAGGGGTGATTGCAGGATATCCCAGTGTCAGAGGCTGCCTCCCCAAGGTCAGGGAAGGTTTTTCTCGGACTTCCCCGAACAGGGAACACCTGTGAATGAAGAGAGCTGCGTGGAGTTGTCTCTCGAGCTCCCCCACGCACTGACAATATTTCCGGAATACTGAGCGTGGGGAGGTTCCACCAACGGTCGGCAGTGCGTGTGTTCTAACGTAATGCTTATGCTCGTCTCCCCTGAGGGTTTTCCTAATGTCTCGGTGCCAGGGAATGCTAGGGGTGATTGCAGGATATCCCAGTGTCAGAGGCTGTCTCCCCAAGGTCAGGGAAGGTATTTCTCGGACTTCCCCGAACAGGGAACTCCTGTGAATGAAGAGAGCTGCGTGGAGTTGTCTCTCGAGCTCCCCCACGTACTGACAATGGTTCCGGAATCCTGAGCGTGGCGAGGTTGCACCAACGGTCGGCAGCGCGTGGGTTCTAACGGAATGCCTAAGCTCGTCTCCCCTGAGGGTTTTCCTAATGTCTCTGTGCCAGGGAATGCTAGGGGTGATTGCAGGATATCCCAGTGTCAGAGGCTGCCTTCACAAGGTCAGGGAAGGTATTTCTCGGACTTCCCCTACAGGGAACACCTGTGACTGAAGAGAGCTGCGTGGAGTTGTCTCTCGTGCTACCCCACGCACTGACAATGGTTCCGGAATCCTGAGCGTGGGGAGGTTCCACCAACGGTCGGCAGCGCGTGGGTTCTAACGGAATGCATAAGCTCGTCTCCCCTGAGGGTTTTCCTAATGTCTCTGTGCCAGGGAATGCTAGGTGTGATTGCAGGATATCCCAGTGTCAGAGGCTGCCTCCCCAAGGTCAGGGAAGGTTTTTCTCGGACTTCCCCGAACAGGGAACACCTGTGAATGAAGAGAGCTGCGTGGAGTTGTCTCTCGAGCTCCCCCACGCACTGACAATATTTCCGGAATCATGAGCGTGGGGAGGTTCCACCAACGGTCGGCAGTGCGTGTGTTCTAACGTAATGCTTATGCTCGTCTCCCCTGAGTTTTTTCCTAATGTCTCGGTGCCAGGGAATGCTAGGGGTGATTGCAGGATATCCCAGTGTCAGAGGCTGTCTCCCCAAGGTCAGGGAAGGTATTTCTCGGACTTCCCCGAACAGGGAACACCTGTGAATGAAGAGAGCTGCGTGGAGTTGTCTCTCGAGCTCCCCCACGTACTGACAATGGTTTCGGAATCCTGAGCGTGGCGAGGTTGCACCAACGGTCGGCAGCGCGTGGGTTCTAACGGAATGCCTAAGCTCGTCTCCCCTGAGGGTTTTCCTAATGTCTCTGTGCCAGGGAATGCTAGGGGTGATTGCAGGATATCCCAGTGTCAGAGGCTGCCTTCACAAGGTCAGGGAAGTTATTTCTCGGACTTCTCCGAACAGGGAACACCTGTGACTGAAGAGAGATTCGTGGAGTTGTCTCTCGAGCTCCCCCACGCAATGACAATGGTTCCGAAATCCTGAGCGTGGGGAGGTTCTACCAACGGTCGGCAGCGCGTGGGTTCGAACGGAATGCCTAAGCTCGTCTCCTCTGAGGCTTTTCCTAATGTCTCTGTGCCAGGGAATGCTAGGGGTGATTGCAGGATATCCCAGTGTCAGAGGCTGCCTCCCCAAGGTCAGGGAAGGTATTTCTCGGACTTCCCCGAACAGGGAACACCTGTGACTGAAGAGAGATGCGTGGAGTTGTCTCTCGAGCTCCCCCACGCACTGAAAATGGTTCCGGAATCCTGAGCGTGGGGAGGTTCCACCAACGGTCGGCAGTGCGTGGGTTCTAACGGAATGCCTAAGCTCGTCTTCCCTGAGGGTTTTACTTATGTCTCTGTGCCAGGGAATGCTAGGAGTGATTGCAGGATATCCCAGTGTCAGAGGCTGCCTCCCCAAGGTCAGGGAAGGTATTTCTCGGACTTCCCCGAACAGGGAACACCTGTGACTGAAGAGAGATGCGTGGAGTTGTCTCTCGAGGTCCCTCACGCACTGACAATGTTTCCAGAATCCTGAGCGTGGGGAGGTTCCACCAAAGGTCGGCAGCGCGTGGGTTCTAACGGAATGCCTAAGCTCGTCTCCCCTGAGGGTTTCCTAATGTCTCTGTGCCAGGGAACGCTAGGGGTGATTACAGGATAACCCAGTGTCAGAAGTTGCCTCCCCAAGGTCAGGGAAGGTTTTTCTCGTACTTCCCCGAACAGGGAACACCTGTTACTGAAGAGAGCTGCGTGGAGTTGTCTCTCGAGCTCCCCCACGCACTGACAATGGTTCCGGAATCCTGAGCGTGGGGAGGTTCCACCAACGGTCGGCAGCGCGTGGGTTCTAACGGAATGCCTAAGCTCGTCTCCCCTGAGGGTTTTCCTAATGTCTCTGTGCCAGGGAATGCTAGGGGTGATTGCAGGATATCCCAGTGTCAGAGGCTGCCTCCCCAAAGTCAGGGAAGATATTTCTCGGACTTCCCCGAACAGGGAAAACCTGTGACTGAAGAGAACTGCTTGGAGTTTTCTCTCGAGCTCCCCCACGCACTGAAAATGGTTCCGTAATCCTGAGCGTGGGGAAGTTCCACCAACGGTCGGCAGCGCGTGTGTTCTAACGGAATGCCTAAGCTCGTCTCCCCTGAGTGTTTTCCTAATGTCTCTGTGCCAGGGAATGCTAGGGGTGATTGCAGGATATCCCAGTGTCAGAGGCTGCCTTCCCAAGGTCAGGGAAGTTATTTCTCGGACTTCCCCGAACAGGGAACACCTGTGACTGAAGAGAGCTGCGTGGAGTTTTCTCTCGAGCTCCCCCACGCACTGACAGTGTTTCCGGAATCCTGAGCGTGGGGAGGTTCCAACAACGGTCAGCAGCGCGTGGGATTTTACGGAATGCATAAGCTCGTCTCCCATGAGGGTTTTCCTAAGGTCTCCGTGCCAGGGAATGTTAGGGGTGATTCCAGGATATCCCAGTGTCAGAGGATGCCTCCCCAAGGTTAGGGAAGTTATTTCTGGGACTACCCCGAAAAGGCAACACCTGTGACTGAAGAGAGCTGCGTGGAGTTGTCTCTCGAGATCCCCCACGCACTGACAAAGGTTCCGGAATCCTGAGCGAGGGGAGGTTCCATCAACTGTCGGCAGCGCGTGGGTTCTAAAGGAATGCGTTAGCTCGTCTCCCCTGAGGGTTTTCCTAATGTCTCTGTGCCAGGGAATGCTAGGGGTGTTTGCAGGATATCCCAGTGTCACAGGCTGCCTCCCCAAGGTCAGGGAAGGTATTTCTCGGTCTTCCCCGAACAGGAAACACCTGTGACTGAAGAAAGCCTTGTAGAGTTGTCTGTCGAGCTCCCCCACGCCCTGACAGTGGTTCCGGAATGCTGAGCGTGGTGAGGTTCCACCAAAGGTCGGCAGCGCGTGGGTTCTAAAGGAATGCCTAAGCTCATCTCCCCTGAGTCTTTTACTAATGTCTCTGTGCCAGGGAATGCTAGGGGTGATTGCAGGTTATCGCAGTGTCAGAAGCTGCCTCCCCAAGGTCAGGGAAGGTATTTCTCGGATTTCCTCGAACAGGGAACACCTGTGACTTAAGAGAGCTGCGTGGAGTTTTCTCTCGAGTTTCCCACGCACTGACAATCTTTCCGGAATCCTGAGCGTGTGGAGGTTCCACCAAAGGTCGGCAGCGCGTGGGTTCTAACGGAATGCCTAAGCTCGTCTCCCCTGAGTGTTTTCCTAATGTCTCTGTGCCAGGAAATGCTAGGGGTGATTGCAGGATATCCCAGTGTCAGAGGCTGCCTCCCCAAGTTCAGAGAAGGTATTTCCCAGACTTTCCCGATTAGGGAACACCTGTGACTGAAGAGAGTTGCGTGGAGTTGTCTCTCGAGCTCCCCCACGCACTGACAATGTTTCCGGAATCCTGAGCGTGGGGAGGTTCCACCAACGGTCGGCAGCGCGTGGGTTCTAACGGAATGCCTTAGCTCGTCTCCCCTGAGGATTTTCCTAATGTCTCTGTGCCAGGGAATGCTAGGGGTGATTGCAGGATATCTCAGTGTCAGAGGCTGCCTCCCCAAGGTCAGGGAAGGTATTTCTCGGACTTCCCCGAACAGGGAACACCTGTGACTGAAGAAAGCTTCGTGGAGTTGTCTCTCGAGATCCCCCACGCACTGACAATTTTTCCGGAATCCTGAGCGTGTGGAGGTTCCACCATCGGTCGGCAGCGCGTGGGTTCTAACGGAATGCCTAAGCTCGTCTTCCCTGAGGGTTTTCCTAATGTCTCTGTGCCAGGGAATGCTAGGGGTGATTGCAGGATATCCCAGTGTCAGAGGCTGCCTCCCCAAGTTCAGGGAAGGTATTTCTCGGACTTCCCCGATCAGGGAACACCTGTGACTGAAGAGAGATTCGTGGATTTCTCTCTCGAGCTCCCCCACGCACTGACAATGGTTCCGGAATCCTGAGCGTGGCGGGTTCCACCAACGCTCGGCAGTGCGTGGGTTCTAACGGAATGCCTAAGCTCATCTTCCCTGAGGTTTTTCCTAATGTCTCTGTGCCAGGGAATGCTAGGGGTGATTGCAGGATATCCCAGTGTCAGAGTCTGCCTCCCCAAAGTCAGGGAAGGTATTTCTCGGACTTCCCCGAACAGGGAACACCTGTGACTGAAGAGAGCTGCGTGGAGTTGTCTCTCGAGCTCCCCCACGTACTGACCATGGTTCCGGAATCCTGAGCGTGGCGAGGTTCCACCAACGGTCGGCAGCGCGTGGGTTCTAACGGAATGCCTAAGCTCGTATCCCCTGAGGGTTTTCCTAATTTCTCTGTGCCAGGGAATGCTAGAGGTGATTGCAGGATATCCCAGTGTCAGAGGCTGCCTCCCCAAGGTCTGGGAAGCTATTTCTCGGACTTCCCCGAACAGGGAACACCTGTGACTGAAGAGAGCTGCGTGGAGTTGCCTCTCGAGCTCCCCCACGCACTGACAATGGTTCCGGAATCCTGAGCGTGGGGAGGTTCCACCAACGGTCGGCAGCGCGTGGGTTCTAACGGAATGCCAAAGCTCGTCTCCCCTGAGTGTTTTTCAAATGTCTCTGTGCCAGGGAATGCTAGGGGTGATTGCAGGATATCCCAGTGTCAGAGGCTGCCACCCCAAGATCAGGGAAGGTATTTCTCGGACTTCCCCGAACAGGGAACACCTGTGACTGAAGAGAGCTGCGTGGAGTTGTCTCTCGAGCTCCCCCACACACTGACAATGTTTCCGGAATCCTGAGCGTGTGGAGGTTCCACCAACGGTCGGCAGCGGGAGGGTTCTAACGGAATGCATAAGCTCATCTCCCCTGAGTGTTTTCCTAATATCTCTGTGCCAGGGAATGCTAGGGGTGATTACAGGATACCCCAGTGTCAGAGGCTGCCTCCCCAAATTCAGGGAAGTTATTTCTCGTACTTCCCCGAACAGGGAACAACTGTGACTGAAGAGAGCTGCGTGGAGTTGTCTCTCGAGCTCCCCCACGCACTGACAATGGTTCCGGAATCCTGAGCGTGGGGAGGTTCAGCCAACGGTCGTCAGCGCGTGGGTTCTAACGGAATGCATAAGCTCGTCTCCCCTGAGGGTTTTCCTAATGTCTCTGTGCCAGGGAATGCTAGGGGTGATTGCAGGATATCCCAGGGTCAGAGGCTGCCTCCCCATGGTCAGGGAAGGTATTTCTCGGACTTCCCCGAGCAGGGAACACCTGTGAATGAAGAGAGCTGCGTGGAGTTGTCTCTCGAGCTCCCCCACGCACTGACAATGTTTCCGGAATCCTGAGCGTGGGGAGGTTCCACCAACGGTCGGCAGCCCGTGGGTTCTAACGGAATGCCTAAGCTCGTCTCCCCTGAGGGTTTTCCTAATGTCTCTGTGCCAGGGAATGCTAGGGGTGATTGTAGAATATCCCAGTGTCAGAGGCTGCCTCCCCAAGGTCAGGGAAGATATTTCTCGGACTTCCCCGAGCATCGAACACCTGTGACTGAAGAGAGCTGCGTGGAGTTGTCTCTCGAACTCCCCCACGCACTGACAGTGGTTCCTGAATCCTGAGCGTGGGGAGGTTCCACCAAAGGTCGGCAGCGCGTGGGATCTAACGGAATGCCTAAGCTCGTCTCCCCTGAGTTTTTTCCTAATGTCTCTGTGCCAGGGAATGCTAGGGGTGATTGCAGGATATCCCAGTGTCAGAGGCTGCCTCCCCAAGGTCAGAGAAGGTATTTCTCGGACTTCCACGAACAGAGAACACCTGTGACTGTAGAGAGCTGCGTGGAGTTGTCTCTCGAGCTCCCCCACGCACTGACAATTTTTCCGGAATCCTGAGGGTCGGGGGGTTACACCAACGGTCGGCAGCGCGTGGGTTCTATCGGAATGCATAAGCTCGACTCCCCTGAAGATTTTCCTAATATCTCTGTGCCAGGGAATGCTAGGGGTGATTGCAGGATATTCCAGTGACCGAGGCTGCATCCCCAAGTTTAGGGAAGGTATTTCTCGGGCTTCCCCAAACAGGGAACACCTGTGACTGAAGAGAGCTGCGTGGATTTGTCTCTCGAGCTCCCCCACGCACTGACAAAGGTTCTGGAATCCTGAGCGTGGGGAGGTTCCACCAACGGTCAGCAGCGCGTGGGTTCTAACGGAATGCCTAAGCTCGTCTCCCCTGAGGGTTTTCCTAATGTCTCTGTGCCTGGGAATGCCTGGGGTGATTGCAGGATATCCCAGTGTCAAAGGCTGGCTCCCCAAGGTCAGGGAAGTTATTTCTCAGACTTCCCCGAACAGGGAACACCTGTGACTGAAGAGAGCTGCGTGGAGTTGTCTCTCGAGCCCCCCACACACTGACAATTGTTCCGGAATCCTGATCGTGGGGAGGTTCTACCAACGGTCGGCAGCGCGTGGGTTCTAACGGAATGCTTAAGCTCGTCTCCTCTGAGTGTTTTCCTAATGTTTCTTTGCCACGGAATGCTAGGGGAGATTGCAGGATATCCCTGTGACCGAGGCTGCCTTCCCAAGATCAGGGAAGTTATTTCTCGGATTTCCCCGAACAGGGAACCCCTTTGACTGAAGAGGGCTGCGTGGATTTGTCTCTCGAGCTCCCCCACGCACTGACAATGGTTCCGGAATCCTGAGCTTGGGGAGGTTCCACCAACGGTCGGCAGCGCATGGGTTCTAACGGAATGCCTAATCTCGTCTCCCCTGACTGTTTTCCTAATGTCTCTGTGCCAGGGAATGCTAGGGTTGATTGCAATATATTCCAGTGTCAGAGGCTGCCTCCCCAAGGTGAGGGAAGGTATTTCTCGGACTTCCCCAAACAGGGAACACCTGTGAATGAAGAGAGCTGCGTGGAGTTGTCTCTCGAGCTCCCCCACCCACTGACAGTCCTTACAGAATCCTGAGCGTGGGGAGGTTCCACCAACGGTCGGCAGCGCGTGGGTTCTAACGGATTGCCTAAGCTCGTCTCCCCTGAGGCTTTTACTAATGTCTCTGTGCCAAGGAATGCTAGGGGTGATTGCAGGATATCCCAGTGTCAGAAGCTGCCTCCCCAAGGTCAGGGAAGGTATTTCTCGGACTTCCCCGAACAGGGAACACCTGTGACTGAAGAGAGCTGCGTGGAGTTTTCTCTCGAGTTCCCCACGCACTGACAATCTTTCCGGAATCCTGAGCGTGTGGAGGTTCCACCAACGGTCGGCAGCGCGTGGGTTCTAACGGAATGCCTAAGCTCGTCTCCCCTGAGTGTGTTCCTAATGTCTCTGTGCCAGGGAATGCTAGGGGTGATTGCAGGATATCCCAGTGTCAGAGGCTGCCACCCCAAGATCAGGGAATTTATTTCTCGGACTTCCACGAACAGGGAACACATGTGACTGAAGAGAGCTGCGTGGAGTTGTCTCTCGAGCTCCCCCACGCACTGACAATGGTTCCGGAATCCTGAGCGTGCGGAGGTTCCACCAACGGTCGGCAGCACGTGGGTTCTAACGGAATGCCTAAGCTCGTCTCCCCTGAGGGTTTTCCTAATTTCTCTGTGCCAGGGAGTGCTAGGGGTGATTGCAGGATATCCCAGTGTCAGAGGTTGCCTCCCCAAGGTCAGGGAAGTTATTTCTCGGACTTCCTCGAACAGGGAACACCTGTGAGTGAAGAGAGCTGTGTGGAGTTGTCTCTCGAGCTCCCCCTCGCACTGACAAAGTTTCCGGAATCCTGAACGTGGGGAGGTTCCACCAAATTTCGGCAGCGCGTGGGTTCTACCGGAATGCCTAAGCTCGTCTCCCCTGAGGGTTTTCCTAATGTCTCTGTGCCAGGGAATGCTAGGGGTGATTGCAGGATATCCCAGTGTCAGAGGCTACCTCCCCAAGGTCAGGGAAGGTATTTCTCGGGCTTCGCCGAATATGGAACACCTGTGACTCAAGAGAGATGGTTGGAGTTGTCTCTCGAGCTCCCACACGCACTGACAATGATTCCGGAATCCTGAGCCTGGGGAGGTTCCACCAACGGTCGGCAGCGCGTGGGTTCTTACGGAATGCCTAAGCTATTCTCCCCTGAGAGTTTTCCTAATGTCTCTGTGTCAGGGAATGCTAGGGGTGATTGCAGGTTTTCCCAGTGTCAGAGGCTGCCTCCCCAAGGTCAGGGAAGTTTTTTCTCGGACTTCCCCGAACAGGGAACACCTGTGGCTGAAGAGAGCTGCGTGGAGTTGTCTCTCGAGCTCCCCCACGCACTGACAGTGGTTCCTGAATCCTGAGCGTGGGGAGGTTCCACCAACGGTCGGCAGCACGTGGATTCTAAAGGAATGCCTAAGCTCGTCTCCTCTGAGGGTTTTCCTAATATCTCTGTGCCAGGGAATGCTAGGGGTGTTTGCAGGATATCCGAGTGTCAGAGGATGCCTCCCCAAGGTCAGGGAAAGTATTTCTCGGTCTTCCCCGAACAGGAAACACCTGTGACTGAAGAAAGCCTCGTGGAGTTGTCTGTCGAGCTCCCCCACGTCCTGACAGTGGTTCCGGTATCCTGAACGTGGGGAGGTTTCACCAACGGTCGGCAGCGCGTGGGTTCTAACGGAATGCCTAAGCTCGTCTCCCCTGAGGGTTTTCCTTATCTATCTGTGCCAGGGAATGCTAGGGGTGATTGCAGGATATCCCAGTGTCAGAGGCTGCCTCCCCAAGTTCAGGGAAGATATTTCTCGGACTTCCCCGAACAGGGAACTCCTGTGGCTGAAGAGAGCTGCGTGGAGTTGTCTCTCGAGCTCCCCCACGCACTGATAATATTTCCAGAATCATGAGCGTGGGGAGGTTTCACCAACGGTCGGCAGCGCGTGGGTTCTAAAGGAATGACTAAGCTCGTCTCCCCTGAGGGTTTTCCTAATGTCTCTGTGCCAGGGAATGCTAGGGGTGATTGCAGGATATCCCAGTGTCAGGGGCTGCCTCCCCAAGTTCAGGGAATTTATTTCTCGGACTTCCCCGAACAGGAAACACCTGTGACTGAAGAGAGCTGCGTGGAGTTGTCTCTCGAGCTCCCCCACGCACTGACAATGGTTCCGGAATCCTGAGCGTGGGCAGGTTCCACCAACGGTCGGCAGCGCGTGGGTTCTAACGGAATGCCTAAGCTCGTCTCCCCTGAGGGTTTTCCTAATGTCTCTGTGCCAGGGAATCCTAGGGGTGATTGCAGGATATCCCAGTGTCAGAGGCTGCCTCCCCAATGTCAGGGAAGATATTTCTCGGACTTCCCCGTGCATCGAACACCTGTGACTGAAGAGAGCTGCGTGGAGTTGTCTCTCGAGCTCCCCCACGCACTGACAGTGGTTCCTGAATCCTGAGCGTGGGGAGGTTCCACCAACGGTCGGCAGCGCGTGGGTTCTAACGGAATGCCTAAGCTCGTCTCCCCTGAATGTTTTCCTAATTTCTCTGTGCCAGGGAATGCTAGGAGTGATTGCAAGATATCCCAGTGTAAGAGGCTGCCTCCCCAAGTTCAGGGAAGTTATTTCTCGGACTTCCCCGAACAGGGAACACCTGTGACTGAAGAGAGCTGCGTGGAGTTGTCTCTCGAGATCCCCCACGCACTGACAAAGGTTCCGGAATCCTGAGCGTGGGGAGGTTCCACCAACGGTCGGCAGCGCGTGGGTTCTAACGGAATGCCTAAGCTCGTCTCCCCTGAGATTTATCCTAATGTCTCTGTGCCAGGGAATGCTAGGGTTGATTGCAATATATTCCAGTGTCAGAGGCTGCCTCCCCAAGATGAGGGAAGGTATTTCTCGGACTTCCCCAAACAGGGAACACCTGTGACTGAAGAGAGCTGCGTGGAGTTGTCTCTCGAGCTCCCCCACCCACTGACAGTCGTTACTGAATCCTGAGCGTGGGGAGATTCCACCAACGGTCTGCAGCGCGTGGGTTCTAACGGAATGCCTAAGCTCGTCTCCCCTGAGGCTTTTACTAATGTCTCTGTGCCAGGGAATGCTAGGGGTGATTGCAGGATATCCCAGTGTCAGAAGCTGCCTCCCCAAGGTCAGGGAAGGTATTTCTCGGACTTTCCCGAACAGGGAACACCTGTGACTGAAGAGAGCTGCGTGGAGTTTTCTCTCGAGTTCCCCACGCACTGACAATCTTTCCGGAATCCTGAGCGTGTGGAGGTTCCACCAACGGTCGGCAGCGCGTGGGTTCTAACGGAATGCCTAAGCTCGTCTCCCCTGAGTGTGTACCTAATGTCTCTGTGCCAGGGAATGCTAGGGTTGATTGCAAAATATCCCAGTGTCAGAGGCTGCCTCCCCAAGTTCAGGGAATTTATTTCTCGGACTTCCACGAACAGGGAACACATGTGACTGAAGAGAGCTGCGTGGAGTTGTCTCTCGAGCTCCCCCACGCACTGACAATGGTTCCGGAATCCTGAGCGTGCGGAGGTTCCACCAACGGTCGGCAGCACGTTGGTTCTAACGGAATGCCTAAGCTCGTCTCCCCTGAGGGTTTTCCTAATTTCTCTGTGCCAGGGAGTGCTAGGGGTGATTGCAGGATATCCCAGTGTCAGAGGTTGCCTCCCCAAGGTCAGGGAAGTTATTTCTCGGACTTCCTCGAACAGGGAACACCTGTGAGTGAAGAGAGCTGCGTGGAGTTGTCTCTCGAGCTCCCCCTCGCACTGACAATGTTTCCGGAATCCTGAACGTGGGGAGGTTCCACCAAAGTTCGGCAGCGCGTGGGTTCTACCGGAATGCCTAAGCTCGTCTCCCCTGAGGGTTTTCCTAATGTCTCTGTGCCAGGGAATGCTAGGGGTGATTGCAGGATATCCCAGTGTCAGAGGCTGCCTCCCCAAGGTCAGGGAAGTTTTTTTCGGACTTCCCCGAACAGGGAACACCTGTGGCTGAAGAGAGCTGCGTGGAGTTGACTCTCGTGCTCCCCCACGCACTGAAAATGGTTCCGGAACCCTGAGCGTGGGGAGGATCCACCAACGGTCGGCAGCGCGTGGGTCTAACGGAATGCCTAAGCTCGTCTCCCCTGAGGGATTTCCTATTCTCTCTGTGCCAGGGAATGCTAGGGGTGATTGCAGGATATCCCAGTGTCAGAGGCTGCCTCCCCAAGGTCAGGGAAGGTATTTCTCGGACTTCCCCGAACAGGGAACACCTGTGACTGAAGAGAGCTGCGTGGAGTTGTCTCTCGAGCTCCCCCACGCACTGACAATAGTTCCGGAATCCTGAGCGTGGGCAGGTTCCACCAACGGTCGGCAGCGCGTGGTTTCTAACAGAATGCCTAAGCTTGTCTCCCCTGAGGATTTTCCTAATGTCTCTGTGCCAGGGAATGCTAGGTGTGATTGGAGGATATCCCAGTGTCACAGGCTGCCTTCCCAAGGTCAGGGAAGGTATTTTTCGGATTTCCCCGAAGAGGGAACACCTGTGACTTAAGAGAGCTTCGTGGAGTTGTCTCTCGAGTTCCCCCACGCACTGACAATGTTTCTGGAATCCTGAGTGTGGGGAGGTTCCACCAACGTTCGGCAGCAGGAGGGTTCAAACGGAATGCATAAGCTCGTCTCCCCTGAGTGTTTTCCTAATGTCTCTGTGCCAGGGAATGCTAGGGGTGATTGCAGGATATCCCAGTGTCAGAAGCTGCCTCCCCAAATTCAGGGAAGTTATTTCTCGGACTTCCCCGAACAGGGAAAAACTGTGACTGAAGAGAGCTGCGTGGAGATGTCTCTCGAGCTCCCCCACGCACTGACAGTGGTTCCTGAATCCTGAGCGTGGGGAGGTTCCACCAACGGTCGGCAGCGCGTGGGTTCTAACGGAATGCCTAAGCTCGTCTCCCCTGAGTGTTTTCCTAATGTCTCTGTGCCAGGGAATGCTAGGGGTGATTGCAGGATATCCCAGTGTAAGAGGCTGCCTCCCCAAGGTCAGGGAAGTTATTTCTCGGACTTCCCCGAACAGGGAACACCTGTGACTGAAGAGAGCTGCGTGGAGTTGTCTCTCGAGATCCCCCACGCACTGACAAAGGTTCCGGAATCCTGAGCGTGACGAGGTTCCACCAACGGTCGGCAGCGCGTGGGTTCTAACGGATTGCCTAAGCTCGTCTCCCCTGAGATTTATCCTAATGTCTCTGTGCCAGGGAATGCTAGGGTTGATTGCAAGATATTCCATTGTCAGAGGCTGCCTCTCCAAGGTGAGGGAAGGTATTTCTCGGACTTCCCCAAACAGGGAACACCTGTGACTGAAGAGAGCTCCGTGGAGTTGTCTCTAGAGCTCCCCCACCCACTGACAGTCGTTACTGAATCCTGAGCGTGGGGAGGTTCCACCAACGGTCGGCAGCGCTTGGGTTCTAACGGAATGCCTAAGCTCGTCTCCCCTGAGTATTTTCCTAATGTCTCTGTGCAAGGGAATGCTAGGGGTGATTGCAGAATATCCCAGTGTCAGAGACTGCCTCCCCAAGGTCAGGGAAGGTATTTCTCGGACTTCCCCGATCAAGGAACACCTGTGACTGAAGAGAGCTGTGTGGAGTTGTCTCTCGAGCTCCCCCACGCACTGACAGTGGTTCCGGAATCCTGAGCTTGTGGAGTTTCCTCCAACTGTCGGCAGCGCTTGGGTTCTAACGGAATGCCTAAGCTCGTCTCCCCTGAGTGTTATTTTTATATCTCTTTGCCAGGGAATGCTAGGGGTGATTGCAGGATATCCCAGTGTCAGAGGCTGCCTCCCCAAGTTCTGGGAAGGTATTTCTCGGACTTCCCCGAACAGGAATCACCTGTGACTTAAGAGAGCTGCGCGGAGTTGTCTCTCGAGCTCCCCCACGCACTGACAATGGTTCCGGAATCCTGAGCGTGGGGAGGTTCCACCAACGGTCGGCAGCGCGTGGGTTCTAAAGGAATGCGTAAGCTCGTCTCCCCTGAGGGTTTTCATAATTTCTCTGTGCCAGGGAATGCTAGGGGTGTTTGCAGGATATCCCAGTGTCAGAGGCTGCCTCCCCAAGGTCAGGAAAGTTTTTTCTCGGACTTCCCCGAACAGGGAACACCTGCGGCTGAAGAGAGCTGCGTAGAGTTGACTCTCGTGCTACCCCACGCACTGAAAATGGTTCCGGAACCCTGAGCGTGGGGAGGTTCCACCAACGGTCGGCAGCGCGTGGGTCTAACGGAATGCCTAAGCTCGTCTCCCCTGAGGGCTTTCCTAATGTCTCTGTGCCAGGGAATGCTAGGGGTGATTGCAGGATATCCCAGTGTCAGAGGCTGCCTCCCCATGGTCAGGGAAGGTATTTCTCGGAATTCCCCGAACAGGGAACACCTGTGAATGAAGAGAGCTGCGTGGAGTTGTCTCTCGATCTCCCCCTCGCACTGACAATGTTTCTGGAATCCTGAAAGTGGGGAGGTTGCACCAACGATCGGCAGCGCGTTGGTTCTACCGGAATGCTTAAGCTCGTCTCCCCTGAGGGTTTTCCTAATGTCTCTGTGCCAGGGAATTCTAGGGGTGATTGCAGGATATCTCAGTGTCAGAGGATGCCTCTCCATGGTCAGGGAAGGTATTTCACGGACTTCCACGAACAGGGAACACCTGTGACTGAAGAGAGCTGCGTGAAGTTGTCTCTCGATCTCCCCCTCGCACTGACAATGTTTCTGGAATCCTGAACGTGTTGAGGTTTCACCAACGATCGGCAGCGCGTTGGTTCTACCGAAATGCTTAAGCTCGTCTCCCCTGAGGGTTTTCCTAATGTCTCTGTGCCAGGGAATGCTAGGGGTGATTGCAGGATATCCCAGTGTCAGAGGATGCCTCTCCATGGTCAGGGAAGGTATTTCTCGGACTTCCCCGAACAGGGAACACCTGTGACTGAAGAGAGATGCGTGGATTTGTCTCTCGAGCTCCACAACGCACTGACAATGGTTCCGGAATCCTGAGCGTGGGAAGGTTCCAACAACGGTCGGCAGTGCGTGTGTTGTAACGGAATGCCTAAGCTCGTATGCCCTGAGGCTTTTCCTAAATTCTCTCTGCCAGGGAATGCTAGGGGTGATTGCAGGATATCCCACTGTCAGAGGCTGCCTCCCCAAGGTCAGGGAAGGTAATTCTCGGACTTCCCCGAACAGGGATCACCTGTGACTGAAGAGAGCTGCGTGGAGTTGTCTCTCGAGCTCCCACACGCACTGACAGTGGTTCCGGAATCCTGAGCGTGGGGAGGTTCCACCAACGGTCGGCAGCGCGTGGGTTCTAACGGAATGCCTAAGCTCGTCTCCCCTGAGGGTTTTCCTAATGTCTCTGTGCCAGGGAATCCTAGGGGTGATTGCAGGATATTCCAGTGTCAGAGGCTGTCTCCCCAAGGTGAGGGAAGGTATTTCTCGGACTTCCCCAAACAGGGAACACCTGTGACTGAAGAGAGCTGCGTGGAGTTGTCTCTCGAGCTCCCCCACCCACTGACAGTCGTTACTGAATCCTGAGCGTGTGGAGGTTCCACCAACGGTCGGCAGCGCGTGGGTTCTAACGGAATGCCTAAGCTCGTCTCCCCTGAGTGTGTTCCTAATGTCTCTGTGCCAGGGAATGCTAGGGGTGATTGCAGGATATCCCAGTGTCAGAGGCTGCCTCCCCAAGTTCAGGGAATTTATTTCTCGGACTTCCACGAACAGGGAACACATGTGACTGAAGAGAGCTGCGTGGAGTTGTCTCTCGAGCTCCCCCACGCACTGACAATGGTTAAGGAATCCTGAGAGTGGGGAGGTTCCACCAACGGTCGGCAGCACGTTGGTTCTAACGGAATGCCTAAGCTCGTCTCCCCTGAGGGTTTTCCTAATTTCTCTGTGTCAGGAAGTGCTAGGGGTGATTGCAGGATATCCCAGTGTCAGAGGTTGCCTCCCCAAGGTCAGGGAAGTTATTTCTCGGACTTCCTCGAACAGGGAACACCTGTGAGTGAAGAGAGCTGCGTGGAGTTGTCTCTCGAGCTCCCCCTCGCACTGACAATGTTTCCGGAATCCTGAACGTGGGGAGGTTCCACCAAAGTTCGGCAGCACGTGGGCTCTACCGGAATGCCTAAGCTCGTCTCCCCTGAGGGTTTTCCTAATGTCTCTGTGCCAGGGAATGCTAGGGGTGATTGCAGGATATCCCAGTGTCAGAGGCTACCTCCCCAAGGTCAGGGAAGGTATTTCTCGGGCTTCCCCGAATATGGAACACCTGTGACTCAAGAGAGCTGGTTGGAGTTGTCTCTCGAGCTCCCACACGCACTGACAATGATTCCGGAATACTGAGCCTGGGGAGGTTCCACCAACGGTCGGCAGCGCGTGGGTTCTTACGGAATGCCTAAGCTCTTCTCCCCTGAGGGTTTTCCTAATGTCTCTGTGTCAGGGAATGCTAGGGGTGATTGCAGGTTTTCCCAGTGTCAGAGGCTGCCTCCCCAAGGTCAGGGAAGTTTTTTCTCGGACTTCCCCGAACAGGGAACACCTGTGGCTGAAGAGAGCTGCGTGGAGTTGACTCTCGTGCTCCCCCACGCACTGAAAATGATTCCGGAACCCTGAGCGTGGGGAGGATCCACCAACGGTCGGCAGCGCGTGGGTCTAACGGAATGCCTAAGCTCGTCTCCCCTGAGGGCTTTCCTATTCTCTCTGTGCCACGGAATGCTAGGGGTGATTGCAGGATATTCCAGTGTCAGAGGCTGCCTCCCCAAGGTCAGGGAAGGTATTTCTCGGACTTCCCCGAACAGGGAACACCTGTGACTGAAGAGAGCTGCGTGGAGTTCTCTCTCGAGCTCCCCCACGCACTGACAATAGTTCCGGAATCCTGAGCGTGGGCAGGTTCCACCAACGGTCGGCAGCGCGTGGTTTCTAACAGAATGCCTAAGCTTGTCTCCCCTGAGGATTTTCCTAATGTCTCTGTGCCAGGGAATGCTAGGTGTGATTGGAGGATATCCCAGTGTCACAGGCTGCCTTCCCAAGGTCAGGGAAGGTATTTTTCGGATTTCCCCGAAGAGGGAACACCTGTGACTTAAGAGAGCTTCGTGGAGTTGTCTCTCGAGTTCCCCCACGCACTGACAATGTTTCCGGAATCCTGAGCGTGGGGAGGTTCCACCAACGTTCGGCAGCAGGAGGGTTCTAACGGAATGCATAAGCTCGTCTCCCCTGAGTGTTTTCCTAATGTCTCGGTGCCAGGGAATGCTAGGGGTGATTGCAGGATATCCCAGTGTCAGAGGCTGCCTCCCCAAATTCAGGGAAGTTATTTCTCGGACTTCCCCGAACAGGGAACAACTGTGAGTGAAGAGAGCTGCGTGGAGATGTCTCTCGAGCTCCCCCACGCACAGACAGTGGTTCCTGAATTCTGAGCGTGGGGAGGTTCCACCAACGGTCGGCAGCGCCTGGGTTCTAACGGAATGCCTAAGCTCGTCTCCCCTGAGGGTATTCATAATTTCATGTGCCAAGGAATGCTAGGGGTGTTTGCAGGATATCCCAGTGTCAGAGGCTGCCTCCCCAAGATCAGGGAAGTTTTTTCTCGGACTTCCCCGAACAGGGAACACCTGCGGCTGAAGAGAGCTGCGTGGAGTTGACTCTCGTGCTCCCCCACGCACTGAAAATTGTTCCGGAACACTGAGCGTGGGGAGGTTCCACCAACGGTCGGCAGCGCGTGGGTCTAACGGAATGCCTAAGCTCGTCTCCCCTGAGGGCTTTCCTATTCTCTCTGTGCCAGGGAATGCTAGGGGTGATTGCAGGATATCCCAGTTTCAGAGGCTGCCTCCCCATGGTCAAGGAAGGTATTTCTCGGACTTCCCCGAACAGGGAACACCTGTGACTGAAGAGAGCTGCGTGGAGTTTTCTCTCGAGCTCCCCCACGCACTGACAATGATTTCGGAATCCTGAGCGTGGGAAGGTTCCAACACCTTTCGGCAGTGCGTGTGTTCTAACGGAATGCCTAAGCTCGTCTCCCCTGAAGGTTTTCCTAATGTCTCTGTGCCAGGGAATGCTAGGGGTGATTGCAGGATATCCCAGTGTCAGAGGCTGCCTCCCCATGGTCAGGGAAGGTATTTCTCGGACTTCCCCGAACAGGGAACACCTGTGACTGAAGAGAGCTGCGTGGAGTTGTCTCTCGATCTCCCCCTCGCACTGACAATGTTTCTGGAATCCTGAAAGTGGGGAGGTTTCACCAACGATCGGCAGCGCGTTGGTTCTACCGGAATGCTTAAGCTCGTCTCCCCTGATGGTTTTCCTAATGTCTCTGTGCCAGGGAATGCTAGGGGTGATTGCAGGATATCCCAGTGTCAGAGGATGCCTCTCCATGGTCAGGGAAGGTATTTCTCGGACTTCCCCGAACAGGGAACACCTGTGACTGAAGAGAGCTGCGTGGAGTTGGCTCTCGATCTCCCCCTCGCACTGACAATGTTTCTGGAATCCTGAACGTGGGGAGGTTTCACCAACGATCGGCAGCGCGTTGGTTCTACCGGAATGCTTAAGCTCGTCTCCCCTGAGGGTTTTCCTAATGTCTCTGTGCCAGGGAATGCTAGGGGTGATTGCAGGATATCCCAGTGTCAGAGGATGCCTCTCCATGGTCAGGGAAGGTATTTCTCGGACTTCCCCGAACAGGGAACACCTGTGACTGAAGAGAGCTGCGTGGATTTGTCTCTCGAGCTCCCCAATGCACTGACAATGGTTCCGGAATCCTGAGCGTGGGAAGGTTCCAACAGTGGTCGGCAGTGCGTGTGTTGTAACGGAATGCCTAAGCTCGTATGCCCTGAGGCTTTTCCTAAAGTCTCTCTGCCAGGGAATGCTAGGGGTGATTGCAGGATATCCCACTGTCAGAGGCTGCCTCCCCAAGGTCAGGGAAGGTAATTCTCGGACTTCCCCGAACAGGGAACACCTGTGACTGAAGAGAGCTGCGTGGAGTTGTCTCTCGAGCTCCCACACGCACTGACAGTGGTTCCGGAATCCTGAGCGTGGGGAGGTCCCACCAACGGTCGGCAGCGCGTGGGTTCTTACGGAATGCATAAGCTCAAGTCCCCTGAGGATTTTCCTAATGTCTCTGTGCCTGGGAATGCTAGGGGTGATTGCAGGATATCCCAGTGTCAGAGGCTGCCTCCCCAAGGTCAGGGAATGTATTTCTCGGACTTCCCCGAACAGGGAACACCTGTGACTGAAGAGAGCTGCGTGGATTTGTCTCTCGAGCTCCCCCACGCACTGACAATGGTTCCGGAATCCTGAGCGTGGGGAGGTTCCACCAACGGTCGGCAGCGATTTCGTTCTAACGGAATGCCTAAGCTCGTCTGCCCTGAGGTTTTTCCAAATGTGTCGGTGCCAGGGAATGCTAGGGGTGATTGCAAGATATCCCAGTGTCAGAGGCTGCCTCCCCAAGGTCAGGGAAGGTATTTCTCCGACATCCCCGAACAAGGAACACCTGTGACTGAAGAGAGCTGCGTGGAGTTGTCTCTCGATCTCCCCCACGCACTGACAGTGGTTCCGGAATCCTGAGCGTGTGGAGATTCCATCAACGGTCGGCAGCGCGTGGGTTCTAACGGAATGCCTAAGCTCGTCTCCCCTGAGGGTTTTCCTAATATCTGTGTGCCAGGGAATGCTAGGGGTGATTGCAGGTTATCCCAGCGTCCGATGCTGACTCCACAAGGTTAGGGAAGATATTTCTCGGACTTCCCCGAACAGGGAACACCTGTGACTGAAGAGAGCTGCGTGGGGTTGTCTCTCTAGCTCCCCCACGCACTGACAATTTTTCCGGAATCCTGAGCGTGGGGAGGTTCCACCAACGGTCGGCAGCGCGTGGGTTCTAACGGAATGCCTAAGCTCGTCTCCCCTGAGGATTTTCCTAATGTCTCTGTGCCAGGGAATGCTAGGGGTGATTGCAGGATATCCCAGTGTCAGAATCTGCCTCCCCAATGTCAGGGAAGATATTTTTCGGACTTCCCCGAATAGGGATCACCTGTGACTGAAGAGAGCTGCGTGGAGTTGTCTCTCGAGCTCCCCCACGCACTGACAATGGTTCCTGAATCCTGAGCGTGGGGAGGTTCCACCAACGGTCGGCAGCGCGTGGGTTCTAACGGAATGCCTAAGCTCGTCTCCCCTGAGGGTTTTCCTAATGTCTCTGTGCCAGGGAATGCTAGGGGTGTTTGCAGGATATCCGAGTGTCAGAGGATGCCTCCCCAAGGTCAGGGAAGGTATTTCTTGGGCTTCCCCGAACAGGAAACACCTGTGACTGAAGAAAGCCTCGTGGAGTTGTCTCTCGAGGTCCCCCACGCCCTGACAGTAGTTCCGGAATCCTGATCGTGGGGAGGTTTCACCAACGGTCGGCAGCGCGTGGGTTCTAACGGAATG
Source organism: Vicugna pacos (assembly GCF_048564905.1). Taxonomy (NCBI): domain Eukaryota; kingdom Metazoa; phylum Chordata; class Mammalia; order Artiodactyla; family Camelidae; genus Vicugna; species Vicugna pacos. The sequence continues at coordinate 44,609,278 of NW_027328721.1, read as the reverse complement.
CCTAAGCTCGTCTCCCCTGAGGGTTTTCCTAATGTCTCCTTGCCAGGGAATGCTAGGGGTGATTGCAGGATATCCCAGTGTCAGAGGCTGCCTCCCCAAGATCAGGGAAGGTATTTCTTGGACTTCCCCGAACAGGGAACAACTGTGACTGAAGAGAGCTGCGTGGAGTTGTCTCTCGAGCTCCCCCACGCACTGACAATTGTTCCGGAATCCTGATTGTGGGGAGGTTCCACCATCGGTCGGCAGCTTGTGGGTTCTAACGGAATGCCTAAGCTGGACTCCCCTGAGGCTTTTCCTAATATCTCTTTGCCAGGGAATGCTAGGGGTGATTGCAGGATATCCCAGTGTCAGAGGCTGCCTCCCCAAAGTCAGAGAATGTATTTCTCGGACTTCCCCATTCAGGGAACACCTGTGACTGAAGAGAGCTGCGTGGAGTTGTCTCTCGAGCTCCCCCACGCACTGACAATTGTTCCGGAATCCTGAGCGTGGGGAGGTTCCACCAACGATCGGCAGCGCGAGGGTTCTAACGGAATGCCAAGGCTCATCTCCCCTGAGGGTTTTCCTAATGTCTCTGTACCAGGGAATGCTAGGGGTGATTGCAGGATATCCCAGTGTCAGAGACTGCCTCCCCAAGGTCAGGGAAGGTATTTCTCGGACTTCCCCGAACTGGGAACACCTGTGACTGAAGAGAGCTGCGTGGATTTGTCTCTCGTGCTCCCCCACGCACTGACAATGTTTCCGGAATCCTGAGCGTGGGGAGGTTCCACCAACGGTCGTCAGCGCGAGGGTTCTAATGTATTGCGTAAGCTAGTCTCCCCTGAGGCTTTTCCTAATATCTCTGTGCCAGGGAATGCTAGGGGTGAATGCAGGATATCCCAGTGTCAGAGGCTACATCCCCAAGGTCAGGGAAGGTATTTCGCGGACTTCCCCGAACAGGGAACACCTGTGACTGAAGAGAGCTGCGTGGAGTTGTCTCTCGAGCTCCCCCACGCACTGACAATGGTTCCGGAATCCTGAGCTTGGGGAGGTTCCACCAACGGTCGTCAGCGCGTGGGTTCTAACGGAATGCCTAAGCTCGTCTCCCCTGAGGATTTTCCTAATGTCTCTGTGCCAGGGAATGCTAGGGGTGATTGCAGGATATCCCAGTGTCAGAGGCTGCCTCCCCAAGGTCAGGGAAGTTATTTCTCGGAGTTCACCGAGCAGGGAACACCTGTGAATGAAGAGAGCTGCGTGGAGTTGTCTCTCGAGCTCCCCCACGCACTGACAATGGTTCTGGAATCCTGAGCGTAGGGAGGTTCCACCAACGGTCGGCAGCGCGTGGGTTCTAACGGAATGCCTAAGCTCGTCTCCCCTGAGGGTTTTCCTAATGTCTCTGTGCCAGGGAATGCTAGGGGTGATTGCAGGATATCCCAGTGTCAGAGGCTGCCTCCCCAAGTTCAGGGAAGGTATTTCTCGGACTTCCCCGAGCATCGAACACCTGTGACTGAAGAGAGCTGCGTGGAGTTGTCTCTCGAGCTCCCCCACGCACTGACAATGTTTTCGGAATCCTGAGCGTGGGGAGCTAACACCAACGGTCGGCAGCGCGTGTGTTCAAACGGAATGCCTAAGCTTGTCTCCCCTGAGAGTTTTCCTAATGTCACTGTGCCAGGGAATGCTAGGGGTGATTGCAGGATATCCCAGTGTCAGAGTCTGCCTCCCCAAATTAAGGGAAGGTATTTATCTGACTTTCCCGAGCAGGGAACACCTGTGAATGAAGAGAGCTGCGTGGAGTTGTCTCTCAAGCTCCCCCACGCACTGACAATGGTTCCGGAATCCTGAGCGTGTGGAGGTTCCACCAACGGTCGTCAGAGCATGGGTTCTAACGGAATGCCTAAGCTCGCCTCCCCTGAGCGTTTTCCTAATGTCTCTGTGCCAGGGAATGCTAGGGTTGATTGCAGGATATCCCAGTGTCAGAGGCTGCCTCCCCAAGGTCAGGGAAGGTATTTCTCGGACTTCCCGAACAGGGAACACCTGTGACTGAAGAGAGCTGCGTGGAGTTGTCTCTCGAGCTTCCCCACGCATTGACAATGGTTCCGGAATCCTGAGCGTGGGGAGGTTCCACCAACGGTCGGCAGCGCGTGGGTTCAAACGGAATGCCTAAGCTTGTCTCCCCTGAGTGTTTTCCTAATGTCTCTGTGAAAGGGAATGCTAGGGGTGATTGCAGGATATCCCAGTGTCAGAGGCTGCCTCCACAAGATCAGGGAAGGTATTTCTCGGACTTCCCCAAACAGGGAAAACCTGTGACTGAAGAGAGCTGCGTGGAGTTGTTTTTCGAGCTCCCCCACGCACTGACAATTGTTCCGGAATCCTGAGAGTGGGGAGGTTCCACCACCGGTCGGCAGCACGTTGGTTCTAACGGAATGCCTAAGCTCGTCTCCCCTGAGTGTTTTCCTAATATCTCTGTGCCAGTTAATGCTAGGGTTGATTGCAGGATATCCCAGTGTCAGAGGCTGCCTCCCCAAGTTCAGGGAAGGTATTTCTCGGACTTCCCCGAGCATCGAACACCTGTGACTGAAGAGAGCTGCGTGGAGTTGTCTCTCGAGCTCCCCCACGCACTGACAATGTTTTCGGAATCCTGAGCGTGGGGAGCTTACACCAACGGTCGGCAGCGCGTGTGTTCAAACGGAATGCCTAAGCTTGTCTCCCCTGAGAGTTTTCCTAATGTCACTGTGCCAGGGAATGCTAGGGGTGATTGCAGGATATCCCAGTGTCAGAGTCTGCCTCCCCAAATTAAGGGAAGGTATTTATCTGACTTTCCCGAGCAGGGAACACCTGTGACTGAAGAGAGCTGCGTGGAGTTGTCTCTCAAGCTCCCCCACGCACTGACAATGGTTCCGGAATCCTGAGCGTGTGGAGGTTCCACCAACGGTCGTCAGCGCATGGGTTCTAACGGAATGCCTAAGCTCGCCTCCCCTGGGGGTTTTCCTAATGTCTCTGTGCCAGGGAATGCTAGGGGTGATTGCAGGATATCCCAGTGTCAGAGGCTGCCTCCCCAAGGTCAGGGAAGGTATTTCTCGGACTTCCCGAACAGGGAACACCTGTGACTGAAGAGAACTGCGTGGAGTTGTCTCTCGAGCTTCCCCACGCATTGACAATGGTTCCGGAATCCTGAGCGTGGGGAGGTTCCACCAACGGTCGGCAGCGCGTGGGTTCAAACGGAATGCCTAAGCTTGTCTCCCCTGAGTGTTTTCCTAATGTCTCTGTGAAAGGGAATGCTAGGGGTGATTGCAGGATATCCCAGTGTCAGAGGCTGCCTCCACAAGATCAGGGAAGGTATTTCTCGGACTTCCCCAAACAGGGAAAACCTGTGACTGAAGAGAGCTGCGTGGAGTTGTTTTTCGAGCTCCCCCACGCACTGACAATTGTTCCGGAATCCTGAGAGTGGGGAGGTTCCACCACCGGTCGGCAGCACGTGGGTTCTAACGGAATGCCTAAGCTCGTCTCCCCTGAGTGTTTTCCTAATATCTCTGTGCCAGTGAATGCTAGGGTTTATTGCAGGATATCCCAGTGTCAGAGGCTGCCTCCCCAAGATCAGGGAAGGTATTTCTCGGACTTCCCCGAACAGGGAACACCTGTGAATGAAGAGAGCTGCGTGGAGTTGTCTCTCGAGCTCCCCCACGCACTGACAATGCTTCCGGAATCCTGAGCGTGGGGAGGTTCCACAAACGGTCGGCAGCGCGTGGTTTCTGACGGAATGCCTAAGCTCGTCTCCCCTGAGGGTTTTCCTAATGTCTCTGTGCCAGGGAATGCTAGGGGTGATTACAGGATATCCCAGTGTCAGAGTCTGCCTCCCCAAAGTAAGGGAAGGTATTTATCTGACTTTCCCGAGCAGGGAACACCTGTGACTGAAGAGAGCTGCGTGGAGTTGTCTCTCAAGCTCCCCCACGCACTGACAATGGTTCCGGAATCCTGAGCGTGGGGAGGTTCCACCAACGGTCGGCAGCGCATGGGTTCTAACGGAATGCCTAAGCTCGCCTCCCCTGAGGTTTTTCCTAATGTCTCTGTGCCAGGGAATCCTAGGGGTGATTGCAGGATATCCCAGTGTCAGAGGCTGCCTCCCCAAGGTCAGGGAAGGTATTTCTCGGACTTCCCGAACAGGGAACACCTGTGACTGAAGAGAGCTGCGTGGAGTTGTCTCTCGAGCTCCCCCACGCACTGACAATGGTTCCGGAATCCTGAGCGTGGGGAGGTTCCAACAACGGTCGGCAGCGCGTGGGTTCTAATGGAATGCGTAAGCTCGTCTCCCCAGAGGTTTTTCCTAATATCTCTGTGCCAGGGAATGCTAGGGGTGATTGCAGGATATCCCAGTGTCACGGGCTGCCTCCCCAAGGTCAGGGAAGGTATTTCTCGGACTTCCCCGAACAGGGAACACCTGTGACTGAAGAGAGCTGCGTGGAGTTTTCTCTCGGGCTTCCCCACGCACTGACAATGGTTCCGGAATCCTGAGCGTGGGGAGGTTCCACCAACGGTCGGCAGCGTGTGGGTTCTAACGGAATGCTTAAGCTCGTCTCCCCTGAGGGTTTTCCTAATGTCTCTGTGCCAGGGAATGCTAGGGGTGATTTCAGGATATCCCAGTGTCAGAGGCTGCCTCCCCAATGTCAGGGAAGGTATTTCTCGGACTTCCCCGAACAGGGAACACCTGTGACTGAAGAGAGCTGCGTGAAGTTGTCTCTCGAGCTCCCCCACGCACTGACAATGGTTCCGGAATCCTGAGCGTGGGGAGGTTCCACCAACGGTCGGCAGAGCATGGGTTCTAACGGAATGCCTAAGCTCGTCTCCCCTGAGGGTTTTCCTAATGTCTCTGTGCCAGGGAATGCTAGGGGTGATTGCAGGATATCCCAGTGTCAGAGGATGCCTCCCCAAGGTCAGGGAAGGTATTTCTCAGACTTCCCCGAACAGGGAACACCTGTGACTGAAGGGAGCTGCGGGGAGTTGTCTCTCGAGCTCCCCCACGCACTGACAATGGTTCCGGAATCCTGAGCGTGGGGAGGTTCCACCAACGGTCGGCAGCTGGTGGGTTCTAACGGAATGCTTAAGCTCGTCTCCCCTGAGGGTTTTCCTAATGTCTCTGTGCCAGGGAATGCTAGGGGTGATTGCAGGATATCCCAGTGTCAGAGGCTGCCTCCCCATGGTCAGGGAAGTTATTTCTCGGACTTCCCCGAACAGGGAAAACCTGTGACTGAAGAGAGCTGTGTGTAGTTGTCTCTCGGGCTCCCCCACACAATGACAATGTTTCCGGAATTCTGAGCGTGGGGAGGTTCCACCAACGGTCAGCAGCGCGTGGGTTCTAACGGAATGCTTTAGCTCGTCTCCCCTGAGGGTTTTCCTAATCTCTCTGTGCCAGGAAATGCTAGGGGTGATTGCAGGATATCCCAGTGTCAGAGGCTACCTCCCCAAGTTCTGGGAAGGTATTTCTCGGACTTCCCCGAACAGGGAACACCAGTGACTGAAGGGAGCTGCGTGGAGTTGTCTCTCGAGCTCCCCCACGCACTGACAATGGTTCCGGAATCCTGAGCGTGGGGAGGTTCCACCAACGGTCGGCAGCGCGTGGGTTCTAACAGAATGCCTAAGCTCGTCTCCCCTGAGGGTTTTCCTAATGTCTCTGTGCCAGGGAATGCTAGGGGTGATTGCAGGATATCCCAGTGTCAGAGGCTGCCTCCCCAAGTTCAGGGAAGTTATTTCTAGGACTTCCCCGAACAGGGAACACCTGTGACTGAAGAGAGCTGCGTGGAGTTGTCTCTCGAGCTCCCCCACGCACTGACAATGGTTCCGGAATCCTGAACGTGGGGAGGTTCCACCAACGGTCGGCAGCGCGTGGGCTTCTAACGGAATGCCTAAGCTCGTCTCCCCTGAGGGTTTTCCTAATGTCTCTGTGCCAGGGAATGCTAGGGGTGATTGCAGGATATCCCAGTGTCAGAGGCTGCCTCCACAAGATCAGGGAAGGTATTTCTCGGACTTCCCCAAACAGGGAAAACCTGTGACTGAAGAGAGCTGCGTGGAGTTGTTTTTCGAGCTCCCCCACGCACTGACAATTGTTCCGGAATCCTGAGAGTGGGGAGGTTCCACCACCGGTCGGCAGCACGTGGGTTCTAACGGAATGCCTAAGCTCGTCTCCCCTGAGTGTTTTCCTAATATCTCTGTGCCAGTGAATGCTAGGGTTGATTGCAGGATATCCCAGTGTCAGAGGCTGCCTCCCCAAGATCAGGGAAGGTATTTCTCGGACTTCCCCGAACAGGGAACACCTGTGAATGAAGAGAGCTGCGTGGAGTTGTCTCTCGAGCTCCCCCACGCACTGACAATGCTTCCGGAATCCTGAGCGTGGTGAGGTTCCACAAACGGTCGGCAGCGCGTGGTTTCTGACGGAATGCCTAAGCTCGTCTCCCCTGAGGGTTTTCCTAATGTCTCTGTGCCAGGGAATGCTAGGGGTGATTACAGGATATCCCAGTGTCAGAGTCTGCCTCCCCAAAGTAAGGGAAGGTATTTATCTGACTTTCCCGAGCAGGGAACACCTGTGACTGAAGAGAGCTGCGTGGAGTTGTCTCTCAAGCTCCCCCACGCACTGACAATGGTTCCGGAATCCTGAGCGTGGGGAGGTTCCACCAACGGTCGGCAGCGCATGGGTTCTAACGGAATGCCTAAGCTCGCCTCCCCTGAGGTTTTTCCTAATGTCTCTGTGCCAGGGAATCCTAGGGGTGATTGCAGGATATCCCAGTGTCAGAGGCTGCCTCCCCAAGGTCAGGGAAGGTATTTCTCGGACTTCCCGAACAGGGAACACCTGTGACTGAAGAGAGCTGCGTGGAGTTGTCCCTCGAGCTCCCCCACGCACTGACAATGGTTCCGGAATCCTGAGCGTGGGGAGGTTCCAACAACGGTCGGCAGCGCGTGGGTTCTAACGGAATGCGTAAGCTCGTCTCCCCAGAGGTTTTTCCTAATATCTCTGTGCCAGGGAATGCTAGGGGTGATTGCAGGATATCCCAGTGTCACGGGCTGCCTCCCCAAGGTCAGGGAAGGTATTTCTCGGACTTCCCCGAACAGGGAACACCTGTGACTGAAGAGAGCTGCGTGGAGTTTTCTCTCGGGCTTCCCCACGCACTGACAATGGTTCCGGAATCCTGAGCGTGGGGAGGTTCCACCAACGGTCGGCAGCGTGTGGGTTCTAACGGAATGCTTAAGCTCGTCTCCCCTGAGGGTTTTCCTAATGTCTCTGTGCCAGGGAATGCTAGGGGTGATTTCAGGATATCCCAGTGTCAGAGGCTGCCTCCCCAATGTCAGGGAAGGTATTTCTCGGACTTCCCCGAACAGGGAACACCTGTGACTGAAGAGAGCTGCGTGAAGTTGTCTCTCGAGCTCCCCCACTCACTGACAATGGTTCCGGAATCCTGAGCGTGGGGAGGTTCCACCAACGGTCGGCAGAGCATGGGTTCTAACGGAATGCCTAAGCTCGTCTCCCCTGAGGGTTTTCCTAATGTCTCTGTGCCAGGGAATGCTAGGGGTGATTGCAGGATATCCCAGTGTCAGAGGATGCCTCCCCAAGGTCAGGGAAGGTATTTCTCAGACTTCCCCGAACAGGGAACACCTGTGACTGAAGGGAGCTGCGTGGAGTTGTCTCTCGAGCTCCCCCACGCACTGACAATGGTTCCGGAATCCTGAGCGTGGGGAGGTTCCACCAACGGTCGGCAGCTGGTGGGTTCTAACGGAATGCTTAAGCTCGTCTCCCCTGAGGGTTTTCCTAATGTCTCTGTGCCAGGGAATGCTAGGGGTGATTGCAGGATATCCCAGTGACCGAGGCTGCCTCCCCAATGTCAGGGAAGGTATTTCTCGGACTTCCCCGAACAGGGAACACCTGTGACTGAAGAGAGCTGCGTGGAGTTGTCTCTCGAGCTCCCCCACGCACTGACAATGGTTCCGGAATCCTGAGCGTGGGGAGGTTCCACCAACGGTCGGCAGCGCGTTGGTTCTAAGGGAATGCCTAAGCTCGTCTCCCCTGAGAGTTTTCCTAATGTCTCTGTGCCAGGGAATGCTAGGGGTGATTGCAGGATATCCCAGTGTCAGAGGCTGCCTCCCCATGGTCAGGGAAGTTATTTCTCGGACTTCCCCGAACAGGGAAAACCTGTGACTGAAGAGAGCTGTGTGTAGTTGTCTCTCGGGCTCCCCCACACAATGACAATGTTTCCGGAATTCTGAGCGTGGGGAGGTTCCACCAACGGTCAGCAGCGCGTGGGTTCTAACGGAATGCTTTAGCTCGTCTCCCCTGAGGGTTTTCCTAATCTCTCTGTGCCAGGAAATGCTAGGGGTGATTGCAGGATATCCCAGTGTCAGAGGCTGCCTCCCCAAGTTCTGGGAAGGTATTTCTCGGACTTCCCCGAACAGGGAACACCAGTGACTGAAGGGAGCTGCGTGGAGTTGTCTCTCGAGCTCCCCCACGCACTGACAATGGTTCCGGAATCCTGAGCGTGGGGAGGTTCCACCAACGGTCGGCAGCGCGTGGGTTCTAACAGAATGCCTAAGCTCGTCTCCCCTGAGGGTTTTCCTAATGTCTCTGTGCCAGGGAATGCTAGGGGTGATTGCAGGATATCCCAGTGTCAGAGGCTGCCTCCCCAAGTTCAGGGAAGTTATTTCTAGGACTTCCCCGAACAGGGAACACCTGTGACTGAAGAGAGCTGCGTGGAGTTGTCTCTCGAGCTCCCCCACGCACTGACAATTGTTCCGGAATCCTGAACGTGGGGAGGTTCCACCAACGGTCGGCAGCGCGTGGGCTTCTAACGGAATGCCTAAGCTCGTCTCCCCTGAGGGTTTTCCTAATGTCTCTGTGCCAGGGAATGCTAGGGGTGATTGCAGGATATCCCAGTGTCAGAGGCTGCCTCCCCAAGGTCAGGGAATGTATTTCTCGGACTTCCCCGAACAGGGAACTCCTGTGACTGAAGAGATATGCTTGGAGATTTCTCTCGAGCTCCCCCACGCACTGACAATGTTTCCGGAATCCTGAGCGTGGGGAGGTTCCACCAACGGTCGGCAGCGCGTGGGTTCTAACGGAATGCCTATGCTCGTCTCCACTGAGGATTTTCCAAATATCTCTGTGCCAGGGAATGCTAGGGGTGATTGCAGGATATCCCAGTGTCTGAGGCTGCCTCCCCAATTTCAGGGAAGTTATTTCTCGGACTTCCCCGAACAGGGAACACCTGTGACTGAAGAGAGCTGCGTGGAGTTGTCTCTCGAGCTCCCCCACGCACTGACAATGGTTCCGGAATCCTGAGCGTGGGGAGGATCCACCAACGGTCGGCAGCGCGTGGGTTCTAACGGAATGCCTAAGCTCGTCTCCCCTGAGGGTTTTCCTAATTTCTCTGTGCCAGGGAATGCTAGGGGTGAATGCAGGTTATCCCAGTGTCAGAGGCTGCCTCCCCAAGATCAGGGAAGGTATTTCTCGGACTTCCCCGAACAGGGAACACCTGTGACTGAAGAGAGCTGCGTGGAGTTGTCTCTCGAGTTCCCCCACGCACTGACAATGGTTCCGTAATCCTAAGCGTGGGGAGGTTCCACCAACGGTCGGCAGCGAGTGGGTTCTAACGGAATGCCTAAGCTCGTCTCCCCTGAGGGTTTTCCTAATCTCTCTGTGCCAGGGAATGCTAGGAGTGATTGCAGGATATCCCAGTGTCAGAGGCTGCCTCCCCAAAGTCAGGGAAGCTACTTCTCGGACTTCCCCGAACAGGGAACACCTGTGACTGAAGAGAGCTGCGTGGAGTTGTCTCTCGAGCTCCCCCACGCACTGACAATGGTTCCGGAATCCTGAGCGTGGGGAGGTTCCACCAAAGGTCGGCAGCGCGTGGGTTCTAACGGAATGCCTAAGCTTGTCTCCCCTGAGGGTTTTCCTAATGTCTCTGTGCCAGGGAATGCTAGGGGTGATTGCAGGATATCCCAGTGTCACGGGCTGCCTCCCCAAGGTCAGGGAAGGTATTTCTCGGACTTCCCCGAACAGGGAACACCTGTGACTGAAGAGAGCTGCGTGGAGTTTTCTCTCGGGCTTCCCCACGCACTGACAATGGTTCCGGAATCCTGAGCGAGGGGAGGTTCCACCAACGGTCGGCAGCGTGTGGGTTCTAACGGAATGCTTAAGCTCGTCTCCCCTGAGGGTTTTCCTAATGTCTCTGTGCCAGGGAATGCTAGGGGTGATTTCAGGATATCCCAGTGTCAGAGGCTGCCTCCCCAATGTCAGGGAAGGTATTTCTCGGACTTCCCCGAACAGGGAACACCTGTGACTGAAGAGAGCTGCGTGAAGTTGTCTCTCGAGCTCCCCCACGCACTGACAATGGTTCCGGAATCCTGAGCGTGGGGAGGTTCCACCAACGGTCGGCAGAGCATGGGTTCTAACGGAATGCCTAAGCTCGTCTCCCCTGAGGGTTTTCCTAATGTCTCTGTGCCAGGGAATGCTAGGGGTGATTGCAGGATATCCCAGTGTCAGAGGATGCCTCCCCAAGGTCAGGGAAGGTATTTCTCAGACTTCCCCGAACAGGGAACACCTGTGACTGAAGGGAGCTGCGTGGAGTTGTCTCTCGAGCTCCCCCACGCACTGACAATGGTTCCGGAATCCTGAGCGTGGGGAGGTTCCACCAACGGTCGGCAGCTGGTGGGTTCTAACGGAATGCTTAAGCTCGTCTCCCCTGAGGGTTTTCCTAATGTCTCTGTGCCAGGGAATGCTAGGGGTGATTGCAGGATATCCCAGTGTCAGAGGCTGCCTCCCCAATGTCAGGGAAGGTATTTCTCGGACTTCCCCGAACAGGGAACACCTGTGACTGAAGAGAGCTGCGTGGAGTTGTCTCTCGAGCTCCCCCACGCACTGACAATGGTTCCGGAATCCTGAGCGTGGGGAGGTTCCACCAACGGTCGGCAGCGCGTTGGTTCTAAGGGAATGCCTAAGCTCGTCTCCCCTGAGAGTTTTCCTAATGTCTCTGTGCCAGGGAATGCTAGGGGTGATTGCAGGATATCCCAGTGTCAGAGGCTGCCTCCCCATGGTCAGGGAAGTTATTTCTCGGACTTCCCCGAACAGGGAAAACCTGTGACTGAAGAGAGCTGTGTGTAGTTGTCTCTCGGGCTCCCCCACACAATGACAATGTTTCCGGAATTCTGAGCGTGGGGAGGTTCCACCAACGGTCAGCAGCGCGTGGGTTCTAACGGAATGCTTTAGCTCGTCTCCCCTGAGGGTTTTCCTAATCTCTCTGTGCCAGGAAATGCTAGGGGTGATTGCAGGATATCCCAGTGTCAGAGGCTGCCTCCCCAAGTTCTGGGAAGGTATTTCTCGGACTTCCCCGAACAGGGAACACCAGTGACTGAAGGGAGCTGCGTGGAGTTGTCTCTCGAGCTCCCCCACGCACTGACAATGGTTCCGGAATCCTGAGCGTGGGGAGGATCCACCAACGGTCGGCAGCGCGTGGGTTCTAACGGAATGCCTAAGCTCGTCTCCCCTGAGGGTTTTCCTAATTTCTCTGTGCCAGGGAATGCTAGGGGTGAATGCAGGTTATCCCAGTGTCAGAGGCTGCCTCCCCAAGATCAGGGAAGGTATTTCTCGGACTTCCCCGAACAGGGAACACCTGTGACTGAAGAGAGCTGCGTGGAGTTGTCTCTCGAGTTCCCCCACGCACTGACAATGGTTCCGTAATCCTAAGCGTGGGGAGGTTCCACCAACGGTCGGCAGCGAGTGGGTTCTAACGGAATGCCTAAGCTCGTCTCCCCTGAGGGTTTTCCTAATCTCTCTGTGCCAGGGAATGCTAGGAGTGATTGCAGGATATCCCAGTGTCAGAGGCTGCCTCCCCAAAGTCAGGGAAGCTACTTCTCGGACTTCCCCGAACAGGGAACACCTGTGACTGAAGAGAGCTGCGTGGAGTTGTCTCTCGAGCTCCCCCACGCACTGACAATGGTTCCGGAATCCTGAGCGTGGGGAGGTTCCACCAAAGGTCGGCAGCGCGTGGGTTCTAACGGAATGCCTAAGCTTGTCTCCCCTGAGGGTTTTCCTAATGTCTCTGTGCCAGGGAATGCTAGGGGTGATTGCAGGATATCCCAGTGTCACGGGCTGCCTCCCCAAGGTCAGGGAAGGTATTTCTCGGACTTCCCCGAACAGGGAACACCTGTGACTGAAGAGAGCTGCGTGGAGTTTTCTCTCGGGCTTCCCCACGCACTGACAATGGTTCCGGAATCCTGAGCGAGGGGAGGTTCCACCAACGGTCGGCAGCGTGTGGGTTCTAACGGAATGCTTAAGCTCGTCTCCCCTGAGGGTTTTCCTAATGTCTCTGTGCCAGGGAATGCTAGGGGTGATTTCAGGATATCCCAGTGTCAGAGGCTGCCTCCCCAATGTCAGGGAAGGTATTTCTCGGACTTCCCCGAACAGGGAACACCTGTGACTGAAGAGAGCTGCGTGAAGTTGTCTCTCGAGCTCCCCCACGCACTGACAATGGTTCCGGAATCCTGAGCGTGGGGAGGTTCCACCAACGGTCGGCAGAGCATGGGTTCTAACGGAATGCCTAAGCTCGTCTCCCCTGAGGGTTTTCCTAATGTCTCTGTGCCAGGGAATGCTAGGGGTGATTGCAGGATATCCCAGTGTCAGAGGATGCCTCCCCAAGGTCAGGGAAGGTATTTCTCAGACTTCCCCGAACAGGGAACACCTGTGACTGAAGGGAGCTGCGTGGAGTTGTCTCTCGAGCTCCCCCACGCACTGACAATGGTTCCGGAATCCTGAGCGTGGGGAGGTTCCACCAACGGTCGGCAGCTGGTGGGTTCTAACGGAATGCTTAAGCTCGTCTCCCCTGAGGGTTTTCCTAATGTCTCTGTGCCAGGGAATGCTAGGGGTGATTGCAGGATATCCCAGTGTCAGAGGCTGCCTCCCCAATGTCAGGGAAGGTATTTCTCGGACTTCCCCGAACAGGGAACACCTGTGACTGAAGAGAGCTGCGTGGAGTTGTCTCTCGAGCTCCCCCACGCACTGACAATGGTTCCGGAATCCTGAGCGTGGGGAGGTTCCACCAACGGTCGGCAGCGCGTTGGTTCTAAGGGAATGCCTAAGCTCTTCTCCCCTGAGAGTTTTCCTAATGTCTCTGTGCCAGGGAATGCTAGGGGTGATTGCAGGATATCCCAGTGTCAGAGGCTGCCTCCCCATGGTCAGGGAAGTTATTTCTCGGACTTCCCCGAACAGGGAAAACCTGTGACTGAAGAGAGCTGTGTGTAGTTGTCTCTCGGGCTCCCCCACACAATGACAATGTTTCCGGAATTCTGAGCGTGGGGAGGTTCCACCAACGGTCAGCAGCGCGTGGGTTCTAACGGAATGCTTTAGCTCGTCTCCCCTGAGGGTTTTCCTAATCTCTCTGTGCCAGGAAATGCTAGGGGTGATTGCAGGATATCCCAGTGTCAGAGGCTGCCTCCCCAAGTTCTGGGAAGGTATTTCTCGGACTTCCCCGAACAGGGAACACCAGTGACTGAAGGGAGCTGCGTGGAGTTGTCTCTCGAGCTCCCCCACGCACTGACAATGGTTCCGGAATCCTGAGCGTGGGGAGGTTCCACCAACGGTCGGCAGCGCGTGGGTTCTAACAGAATGCCTAAGCTCGTCTCCCCTGAGGGTTTTCCTAATGTCTCTGTGCCAGGGAATGCTAGGGGTGATTGCAGGATATCCCAGTGTCAGAGGCTGCCTCCCCAAGTTCAGGGAAGTTATTTCTAGGACTTCCCCGAACAGGGAACACCTGTGACTGAAGAGAGCTGCGTGGAGTTGTCTCTCGAGCTCCCCCACGCACTGACAATTGTTCCGGAATCCTGAACGTGGGGAGGTTCCACCAACGGTCGGCAGCGCGTGGGCTTCTAACGGAATGCCTAAGCTCGTCTCCCCTGAGGGTTTTCCTAATGTCTCTGTGCCAGGGAATGCTAGGGGTGATTGCAGGATATCCCAGTGTCAGAGGCTGCCTCCCCAAGGTCAGGGAATGTATTTCTCGGACTTCCCCGAACAGGGAACTCCTGTGACTGAAGAGATATGCTTGGAGATTTCTCTCGAGCTCCCCCACGCACTGACAATGTTTCCGGAATCCTGAGCGTGGGGAGGTTCCACCAACGGTCGGCAGCGCGTGGGTTCTAACGGAATGCCTATGCTCGTCTCCACTGAGGGTTTTCCAAATATCTCTGTGCCAGGGAATGCTAGGGGTGATTGCAGGATATCCCAGTGTCTGAGGCTGCCTCCCCAATTTCAGGGAAGTTATTTCTCGGACTTCCCCGAACAGGGAACACCTGTGACTGAAGAGAGCTGCGTGGAGTTGTCTCTCGAGCTCCCCCACGCACTGACAATGGTTCCGGAATCCTGAGCGTGGGGAGGATCCACCAACGGTCGGCAGCGCGTGGGTTCTAACGGAATGCCTAAGCTCGTCTCCCCTGAGGGTTTTCCTAATTTCTCTGTGCCAGGGAATGCTAGGGGTGAATGCAGGTTATCCCAGTGTCAGAGGCTGCCTCCCCAAGATCAGGGAAGGTATTTCTCGGACTTCCCCGAACAGGGAACACCTGTGACTGAAGAGAGCTGCGTGGAGTTGTCTCTCGAGTTCCCCCACGCACTGACAATGGTTCCGTAATCCTAAGCGTGGGGAGGTTCCACCAACGGTCGGCAGCGAGTGGGTTCTAACGGAATGCCTAAGCTCGTCTCCCCTGAGGGTTTTCCTAATCTCTCTGTGCCAGGGAATGCTAGGAGTGATTGCAGGATATCCCAGTGTCAGAGGCTGCCTCCCCAAAGTCAGGGAAGCTACTTCTCGGACTTCCCCGAACAGGGAACACCTGTGACTGAAGAGAGCTGCGTGGAGTTGTCTCTCGAGCTCCCCCACGCACTGACAATGGTTCCGGAATCCTGAGCGTGGGGAGGTTCCACCAAAGGTCGGCAGCGCGTGGGTTCTAACGGAATGCCTAAGCTTGTCTCCCCTGAGGGTTTTCCTAATGTCTCTGTGCCAGGGAATGCTAGGGGTGATTGCAGGATATCCCAGTGTCACGGGCTGCCTCCCCAAGGTCAGGGAAGGTATTTCTCGGACTTCCCCGAACAGGGAACACCTGTGACTGAAGAGAGCTGCGTGGAGTTTTCTCTCGGGCTTCCCCACGCACTGACAATGGTTCCGGAATCCTGAGCGAGGGGAGGTTCCACCAACGGTCGGCAGCGTGTGGGTTCTAACGGAATGCTTAAGCTCGTCTCCCCTGAGGGTTTTCCTAATATCTCTGTGCCAGGGAATGCTAGGGGTGATTTCAGGATATCCCAGTGTCAGAGGCTGCCTCCCCAATGTCAGGGAAGGTATTTCTCGGACTTCCCCGAACAGGGAACACCTGTGACTGAAGAGAGCTGCGTGAAGTTGTCTCTCGAGCTCCCCCACGCACTGACAATGGTTCCGGAATCCTGAGCGTGGGGAGGTTCCACCAACGGTCGGCAGAGCATGGGTTCTAACGGAATGCCTAAGCTCGTCTCCCCTGAGGGTTTTCCTAATGTCTCTGTGCCAGGGAATGCTAGGGGTGATTGCAGGATATCCCAGTGTCAGAGGATGCCTCCCCAAGGTCAGGGAAGGTATTTCTCAGACTTCCCCGAACAGGGAACACCTGTGACTGAAGGGAGCTGCGTGGAGTTGTCTCTCGAGCTCCCCCACGCACTGACAATGGTTCCGGAATCCTGAGCGTGGGGAGGATCCACCAACGGTCGGCAGCGGTTGGGTTCTAACGGAATGCTTAAGCTCGTCTCCCCTGAGGGTTTTCCTAATGTCTCTTTGCCAGGGAATGCTAGGGGTGATTGCAGGATATCCCAGTGTCAGAGGCTGCCTCCCCAATGTCAGGGAAGGTATTTCTCGGACTTCCCCGAACAGGGAACACCTGTGACTGAAGAGAGCTGCGTGGAGTTGTCTCTCCAGCTCCCCCACGCACTGACAATGGTTCCGGAATCCTGAGCGTGGGGAGGTTCCACCAACGGTCGGCAGCGCGTTGGTTCTAAGGGAATGCCTAAGCTCGTCTCCCCTGAGAGTTTTCCTAATGTCTCTGTGCCAGGGAATGCTAGGGGTGATTGCAGGATATCCCAGTGTCAGAGGCTGCCTCCCCAAGGTCAGGGAAGTTATTTCTCGGACTTCCCCGAACAGGGAAAACCTGTGACTGAAGAGAGCTGTGTGGAGTTGTCTCTCGGGCTCCCCCACACACTGACAATGTTTCCGGAATACTGAGCGTGGGGAGGTTCCACCAACGGTCAGCAGCGCGTGGGTTCTAACGGAATGCTTTAGCTCGTCTCCCCTGAGGGTTTTCCTAATCTCTCTGTGCCAGGAAATGCTAGGGGTGATTGCAGGATATCCCAGTGTCAGAGGCTGCCTCCCCAAGTTCTGGGAAGGTATTTCTCGGACTTCCCCGAACAGGGAACACCAGTGACTGAAGGGAGCTGCGTGGAGTTGTCTCTCGAGCTCCCCCACGCACTGACAATGGTTCCGGAATCCTGAGCGTGGGGAGGTTCCACCAACGGTCGACAGCGCGTGGGTTCTAACAGAATGCCTAAGCTCGTCTCCCCTGAGGGTTTTCCTAATGTCTCTGTGCCAGGGAATGCTAGGGGTGATTGCAGGATATCCCAGTGTCAGAGGCTGCCTCCCCAAGTTCAGGGAAGGTATTTCTCGGACTTCCCCGAACAGGGAACACCTGTGACTGAAGAGAGCTGCGTGGAGTTGTCTCTCGAGCTCCCCCACGCACTGACAATGGTTCCGGAATCCTGAACGTGGGAAGGTTCCACCAACGGTCTGCAGCGCGTGGGCTTCTAACGGAATGCCTAAGCTCGTCTCCCCTGAGGGTTTTCCTAATGTCTCTGTGCCAGGGAATGCTAGGGGTGATTGCAGGATATCCCAGTGTCAGAGGCTGCCTCCCCAAGGTCAGGGAATGTATTTCTCGGACTTCCCCGAACAGGGAACTCCTGTGACTGAAGAGATATGCTTGGAGATTTCTCTCGAGCTCCCCCACGCACTGACAATGTTTCCGGAATCCTGAGCGTGGGGAGGTTCCACCAACGGTCGGCAGTGCGTGGGTTCTAACGGAATGCCTAAGCTCGTCTCCACTGAGGGTTTTCCAAATGTCTCTGTGCCAGGGAATGCTAGGGGTGATTGCAGGATATCCCAGTGTCTGAGGCTGCCTCCCCAATTTCAGGGAAGTTATTTCTCGGACTTCCCCGAACAGGGAACACCTGTGACTGAAGAGAGCTGCGTGGAGTTGTCTCTCGAGTTCCCCCACGCACTGACAATGGTTCCGTAATCCTGAGCGTGGGGAGGTTCCACCAACAGTCGGCAGCGATTGGGTTCTAACGGAATGCCTAAGCTCGTCTCCCCTGAGGGTTTTCCTAATCTCTCTGTGCCAGGGAATGCTAGGAGTGATTGCAGGATATCCCAGTGTCAGAGGCTGCCTCCCCAAAGTCAGGGAAGCTACTTCTCGGACTTCCCCGAACAGGGAACACCTGTGACTGAAGAGAGCTGCGTGGAGTTGTCTCTCGAGCTCCCCCACGCACTGACAATGGTTCCGGAATCCTGAGCGTGGGGAGGTTCCACCAAAGGTCGGCAGCGCGTGGGTTCTAACGGAATGCCTAAGCTTGTCTCCCCTGAGGGTTTTCCTAATGTCTCTGTGCCAGGGAAAGCTAGGGGTGATTGCAGGATTTCCCAGTGTCACGGGCTGCCTCCCCAAGGTCAGGGAAGGTATTTCTCGGACTTCCCCGAACAGGGAACACCTGTGACTGAAGAGAGCTGCGTGGAGTTTTCTCTCGGGCTTCCCCACGCACTGACAATGGTTCCGGAATCCTGAGCGTGGGGAAGTTCCACCAACGGTCGGCAGCGTGTGGGTTCTAACGGAATGCTTAAGCTCGTCTCCCCTGAGGGTTTTCCTAATGTCTCTGTGCCAGGGAATGCTAGGGGTGATTTCAGGATATCCCAGTGTCAGAGGCTGCCTCCCCAATGTCAGGGAAGGTATTTCTCGGACTTCCCCGAACAGGGAACACCTGTGACTGAAGAGAGCTGCGTGAAGTTGTCTCTCGAGCTCCCCCACGCACTGACAATGGTTCCGGAATCCTGAGCGTGGGGAGGTTCCACCAACGGTCGGCAGAGCATGGGTTCTAACGGAATGCCTAAGCTCGTCTCCCCTGAGGGTTTTCCTAATGTCTCTGTGCCAGGGAATGCTAGGGGTGATTGCAGGATATCCCAGTGTCAGAGGATGCCTCCCCAAGGTCAGGGAAGGTATTTCTCAGACTTCCCCGAACAGGGAACACCTGTGACTGAAGGGAGCTGCGTGGAGTTGTCTCTCGAGCTCCCCCACGCACTGACAATGGTTCCGGAATCCTGAGCGTGGGGAGGTTCCACCAACGGTCGGCAGCGCGTGGGTTCTAACGGAATGCCTAAGCTCGTCTCCCCTGAGGGTTTTCCTAATGTCTCTGTGCCAGGGAATGCTAGGGGTGATTGCAGGATATCCCAGTGTCAGAGGCTGCCTCCCCAAGGTCAGGGAAGTTATTTCTCGGACTTCCCCGAACAGGGAAAACCTGTGACTGAAGAGAGCTGTGTGGAGTTGTCTCTCGGGCTCCCCCACACACTGACAATGTTTCCGGAATCCTGAGCGTGGGGAGGTTCCACCAACGGTCAGCAGCGCGTGGGTTCTAACGGAATGCTTTAGCTCGTCTCCCCTGAGGGTTTTCCTAATCTCTCTGTGCCAGGAAATGCTAGGGGTGATTGCAGGATATCCCAGTGTCAGAGGCTGCCTCCCGAAGTTCTGGGAAGGTATTTCTCGGACTTCCCCGAACAGGGAACACCAGTGACTGAAGGGAGCTGCGTGGAGTTGTCTCTCGAGCTCCCCCACGCACTGACAATGGTTCCGGAATCCTGAGCGTGGGGAGGTTCCACCAACGGTCGGCAGCGCGTGGGTTCTAACAGAATGCCTAAGCTCGTCTCCCCTGAGGGTTTTCCTAATGTCTCTGTGCCAGGGAATGCTAGGGGTGATTGCAGGATATCCCAGTGTCAGAGGCTGCCTCCCCAAGTTCAGGGAAGGTATTTCTCGGACTTCCCCGAACAGGGAACACCTGTGACTGAAGAGAGCTGCGTGGAGTTGTCTCTCGAGCTCCCCCACGCACTGACAATTGTTCCGGAATCCTGAACGTGGGGAGGTTCCACCAACGGTCGGCAGCGCGTGGGCTTCTAACGGAATGCCTAAGCTCGTCTCCCCTGAGGGTTTTCCTAATGTCTCTGTGCCAGGGAATGCTAGGGGTGATTGCAGGATATCCCAGTGTCAGAGGCTGCCTCCCCAAGGTCAGGGAATGTATTTCTCGGACTTCCCCGAACAGGGAACTCCTGTGACTGAAGAGATATGCTTGGAGATTTCTCTCGAGCTCCCCCACGCACTGACAATGTTTCCGGAATCCTGAGCGTGGGGAGGTTCCACCAACGGTCGGCAGTGCGTGGGTTCTAACGGAATGCCTAAGCTCGTCTCCACTGAGGGTTTTCCAAATGTCTCTGTGCCAGGGAATGCTAGGGGTGATTGCAGGATATCCCAGTGTCTGAGGCTGACTCCCCAATTTCAGGGAAGTTATTTCTCGGACTTCCCCGAACAGGGAACACCTGTGACTGAAGAGAGCTGCGTGGAGTTGTCTCTCGAGCTCCCCCACGCACTGACAATGGTTCCGGAATCCTGAACGTGGGGAGGATCCACCAACGGTCGGCAGCGCGTGGGTTCTAACGGAATGCCTAAGCTCGTCTCCCCTGAGGGTTTTCCTAATTTCTCTGTGCCAGGGAATGCTAGGGGTGATTGCAGGATATCCCAGTGTCAGAGGCTGCCTCCCCAAGGTCAGGGAAGGTATTTCTCGGACTTCCCCGAACAGGGAACACCTGTGACTGAAGAGAGCTGCGTGGAGTTGTCTCTCGAGTTCCCCCACGCACTGACAATGGTTCCGTAATCCTGAGCGTGGGGAGGTTCCACCAACGGTCGGCAGCGAGTGGGTTCTAACGGAATGCCTAAGCTCGTCTCCCCTGAGTGTTTTCCTAATCTCTCTGTGCCAGGGAATGCTAGGAGTGATTGCAGGATATCTCAGTGTCAGAGGCTGCCTCCCCAAAGTCAGGGAAGCTACTTCTCGGACTTCCCCGAACAGGGAACACCTGTGACTGAAGAGAGCTGCGTGGAGTTGTCTCTCGAGCTCCCCCACGCACTGACAATGGTTCCGGAATCCTGAGCGTGGGGAGGTTCCACCAAAGGTCGGCAGCGCGTGGGTTCTAACGGAATGCCTAAGCTTGTCTCCCCTGAGGGTTTTCCTAATGTCTCTGTGCCAGGGAATGCTAGGGGTGATTGCAGGATTTCCCAGTGTCACGGGCTGCCTCCCCAAGGTCAGGGAAGGTATTTCTCGGACTTCCCCGAACAGGGAACACCTGTGACTGAAGAGAGCTGCGTGGAGTTTTCTCTCGGGCTTCCCCACGCACTGACAATGGTTCCGGAATCCTGAGCGTGGGGAGGTTCCACCAACGGTCGGCAGCGTGTGGGTTCTAACGGAATGCTTAAGCTCGTCTCCCCTGAGGGTTTTCCTAATGTCTCTGTGCCAGGGAATGCTAGGGGTGATTTCAGGATATCCCAGTGTCAGAGGCTGCCTCCCCAATGTCAGGGAAGGTATTTCTCGGACTTCCCCGAACAGGGAACACCTGTGACTGAAGAGAGCTGCGTGAAGTTGTCTCTCGAGCTCCCCCACACACTGACAATGGTTACGGAATCCTGACCGTGGGGAGGTTCCACCAACGGTCGGCAGCGCGTGGGTTCAAACGGAATGCCTAAGCTCGTCTTCCCTTAGGGTTTTCCTAATGTCTCTGTGCCAGGGAATGCTAGGGGTGATTGCAGGATATCCCAGTGTCAGAGGCTGCCTCCCCAAGTTCAGGGAAGGTATTTTTCGGACTTCCCCGTACAGGGAAAACCTGTGACTGAAGAGAGCTGCGTGGAGTTGTCTCTCGAGCTCCCCCACGCATTGACAATGGTTCCGGAATCCTGAGCGTGGGGAGGTTCCACCAACGGTCGGCAGAGCGTGGGTTCTAACTGAATGCCTAAGCTCGTCTCCCCTGAGTCTTTTCCTAATGTCTCTGTGCCAGGGAGTGCTAGGGGTGATTGCAGGATATCCCAGTGTCAGAGCCTGCCTTTCCAAATTCAGGGAAGTTATTTCTCAGACTTCCATAAACAGAGAACACCTGTGACTGAAGGGAGCTTCGTGGAGTTGTCTCTCGAGTTCCCCAAGCACTGACAATGTTTCCGGAATCCTGAGCGTGGGGAGGTTCCACCAACGGTCGGCAGCGCGTGGGTTCTAACGGAATGCCTAAGCTCGTCTCCCCTGAGGGTTTTCCTAATGTCTCTGTGCCAGGGAATGCTAGGGGTCATTGCAGGATATCCCAGTGCCAGAGGCTGCCTCCCCAAGGTCACGGAAGGTATTTCTCGGACTTCCCCGAACAGGGAACACCTGTGACTGAAGAGAGCTGCGTGGAGTTTTCTCTCGAGCTCCCCCACGCACTGACAATTGTTCCGGAATCCTGAGCGTGGGGAGGTTCCACCAACGGTCGTCAGCGCGTGGATTCTAACGGAATGACAAATCTCGTCTCCCCTGAGGGTTTTCCTAATGTCTCTGTGCCAGGGAATACTAAGGGTGATTGCAGGATATCCCAGTGTCAGAGGCTGCCTCCCCAAGGTCAGGGGAGGTATTTCTCGGACTTCCCCGAACAGGGAACTCCTGTGACTGAAGAGAGCTGCGTGGAGTTGTCTCTCGTGTTCCCCACGCACTGACAATGGTTCCGGAATCCTGAGCGTGGGGAGGTTCCACCAACGGTCGGCAGCGCGTGGGTTCTAACGGAATGCCTAAGCTCGTCTCCCCTGAGGGTTTTCCTAATGTCTCTGTGCAAGGGAATGCTAGGGGTGATTGCAGGATATCCCAGTGTCAGAGGCTGCCTCCCCAAGGTCAGTGAAGTTATTTATCGGACTTCCCCGAACAGGGAACACCTGTGACTGAAGAGAGCTGCGTGGAGTTGTCTCTCGAGCTCCCCCACGCACTGACAGTGGTTCCTGAATCCTGAGCCTGGGGAGGTTCCACCAACGGTCGGCAGCGCGTGGGATCAAACGGAATGCCTAAGCTCGTCTCCCCTGAGGGTTTTCCTAATGTCTCTGTGCCAGGGAATGCTAGGGGTGATTGCAGGATATCCCAGTGACAGAGTCTGCCTCCCCAAGGTTAGGGAAGTTATTTCTCGGACTTCCCCGAACAAGGAACACCTGTGACTGAAGAGAGCTGCGTGGATTTGTCTCTCGAGCTCCCCCACGCTCTGACAGTGGTTCCAGAATCCTGAGCCTGCGGAGTTTCCACCAACGGTCGGCAGCGCGTGGGTTCTAACGGAAGGCCTAAGCTCGTCTCCCCTGAGGGTTTTCCTAATGTCTCTGTGCCAGGGAATGCTAGGGGTGATTGCAGGATATCCCAGTGTCAGAGGCTGCTTCCCCAAGTTCAGGGAAGGTATTTCTCGGACTTCCCCGAACAGGGAACACCTGTGGCTGAAGAGAGCTGCGTGGAGTTGTCTCTCGATGTCCCCCATGCACTGACAATGTTTCTGGAATCCTGAGGGTGTGGAGGTTCCACCAACGGTCGGCAGCGCATGGGTTCTAACGGAATGCCTAAGCTCGTCTCCCCTGAGGGTTTTCCTAATGTCTCTGTGCCAGGGAATGCTAGGGGTGATTGCAGGATATCCCAGTGTCAGAGGCTGCCTCCCCAAGGTCAGGGAAGGTATTTCAAGGACTTCCCCGAACAGGGAACACCTGTGACTGAAGAGAGCTGCGTGGAGTTGTCTCTCGAGCTCCCCCACGCACTGACAATGGTTCCGGAATCCTGAGCGTGGGGAGGTTCCACCAACGGTCGGCAGCGCGTGGGTTCTAACGGAATGCCTAAGCTCGTCTCCCCTGAGGGTTTTCCTAATATCTCTGTGCCAGGGAATGCTAGGGGTGATTGCAGGATATCCCAGTGTCAGAGGCTGACTCCCCAAGGTCAGTGAAGTTTTTTTCTCGGATTTCCCCGAGCAGGGAACACCTGTGACTGAAGAGAGCTGCGTGGAGTTTTCTCTCGTGCTCCCCCACGCACTGACAATGTTTCCGGAATCCTGAGCGTGTGGAGTTTCAATCAACGGTCGGCAGCGCGTTGGTTCTAACGGAATGCCTAAGCTCGTCTCCCCTGAGGTTTTTCCTAATGTCTCTGTGCCAGGGAATGCTAGGGGAGATTGCAGGATATCCCAGTGTCAGAGGCTGCCTCCACAAGGTCAGGGAAGGTATTTCTCGGACTTCCCCGAACAGGGAACACCTGTGACTGAAGAGAGCTGCGTGGAGTTGTCTCTCGAACTCCGCCACGCACTGACAATTGTTCCGGAATCCTGAGCGTGGGGAAGTTCCACCAACGGTCGGCAGCGCGTGGGTTCTAACGGAATGCCTAAGCTCGACTCCCCTGAGGGTTTTTCTAATGTCTCTGTGCCAGGGAATGCTAGGGGTTATTGTAGGATATCCCAGTGTCAGAGGCTGCCTCCCCAAGGTCAGGGAAGTTATTTCTGGGACTTCCCAGAACAGGGAACACCTGTGACTGAAGGGAGCTGCGTGGAGTTTTCTCTCGAGCTCCCCCACGCACTGACAATGGTTCCGGAATCCTGAGCGTGGGGAGGTTCCACCAACGGTCGGCAGCGCGTGGGTTCTAACGGAAAGCCTAAGCTCGTCTCCCCTGAGGGTTTTCCTAATGTCTCTGTGCCAGGGAATGCTAGGGGTGATTGCAGGATATCCCAGTGTCAGAAGCTGCCTCCCCAAGATCAGGGAAGTTATTTCTCGGACTTCCCCGAACAGGGAACACCTGTGACTGAAGAGAGCTGCGTGGAGTTGTCTCTCGAGCTCCCCCACGCACTGACAATGTTTCCGGATTCCTGAGCGTGGGGAGGTTCCACCAACGGTCGGCAGCGCGTGGGTTCTAACGGAATGCCTAAGCTCGTCTCCCCTGAGTGTTTTCCTAATAACTCTGTGCCAGGGAATGCTAGGGGTGATTGCAGGATATCCCAGTGTCAGATGCTCCTCCCCAAGGTCAGGGAAGGTATTTCTCGGACTTCCCCGAACAGGGAACACCTGTGACTAAAGTGAGCTGCGTGGAGTTGTCTCTCGAGCTCCCCAACGCACTGACAATGTTTCCGGAATCCTGAGCGTGGGGAGGTTCCACAAACGGTCGGCAGCGCTTGGGTCCTAACGGAATGCCTAAGCTCGTCTCCCCTGAGGATTTTCCTAATGTCTCTCTGCCAGGGAATGCTAGGGGTGATTGCAGGATATCCCAGTGTCAGAGGCTGCCACCCCATGGTCAGGGAAGTTATTTCTTGGACTTCCCCGAACAGGGAACAACTGTGACTGTAGAGAGTTTCGTGGAGTTGTATCTCGAGCTCCCCCATGCACTGACAATTTTTCCGGAATCCTGAGCGTGGCGAGGTTCCACCAACGGTCGGCAGCGCGTGGGTTCTAACGGAATGCCTAAGCTCGTCTCCCCTGAGCCTTTTTCTAATGTCTCTGTGCCAGGGAATGCTAGGGGTGATTACAGGATATCCCAGTGTCAGGGGCTGCCTACCCAAGATCAGGGAATGTATTTCTCGGACTTCCCCGAACAGGGAACACCTGTGATTGAAGAAAGCTGCGTGGAGTTGTCTCTCGATCTCCCCCACGCACTGACAATGTTTCCGGAATCCTGAGAGTGGGGAGGTTCCACCAACGGTCGGCAGTGCGTGGGTTCTAACGGAATGCCTAAGCTCGTCTCCCCTGAGGGTTTTCCTAATATCTCTGTGCCAGGGAATGCTAGGGGTGATTGCAGGATATCCCAGTGTCAGAGGCTGCCTCCCCAAAGTCAGGGAAGTTATTTCTCGGACTTCCCCAAAAGGGAACACCTGTGATTGAAGAGAGCTGCGTGGAGTTGTCTCTCGAGCTCCACCACGCACTGACAATGGTTCCGGAATCCTGAGCGTTGGGAGGTTCCACCAACGGTCGGCAGCGCGTGGGTTCTAACGGAATGCCAAAGCTCATCTCCCCTGAGTGTTTTCCTAATATCTCTGTGCAAGGTAATGCTAGGGGTGATTGCAGTATATCCCAATGTCAGAGGCTGCCTCCCCAAGGTCAGGGAATGTATTTCTCGGACTTCCCCGAACAGGGAACACCTGTGACTGAAGAGAGCTGCGTGGAGTTGTCTCTCGAGCTCCCCCACGCACTGACAATGGTTCCGGAATCCTGAGCGTGCGGAGGTTCCACCAACGGTCGTCATCGCGTGGGTTCTAACGGAATGCCTAAGCTCGTCTCCCCTGAGGGTTTTCCTAATATCTCTGTGCCAGGGAATGCTAGGGGTGATTGCAGGATATCCCAGTGCCAGAGAATGCATCCCCATGGTCAGGGAAGATATTTCTCGGACTTCCCCGAACAGGGAACACCTGTGACTGAAGAAGGCTGCGTGGAATTGTCTCTCGAGCTCCCCCACGCACTGACAATGTTTCCGGAATCCTGAGCGTGGGGAGGTTCCACCAACGGTCGTCAGCGCGTGGGTTCTAACGGAATGCCTAATCTCGTCTCCCCTGAGGGTTTTCCTAATGTCTCTGTGCCAGGGAATACTAAGGGTGATTGCAGGATATCCCAGTGTTAGAGGCTGCCTCCCCAAGGTCAGGGGATGTATTTCTCGGACTTCCCCGAACAGGGAACACCTGTGACTGAAGAGAGCTGCGTGGAGTTGTCTCTCGAGTTCCCCACGCACTGACAATGGTTCCGGAATCCTGAGCGTGGGGAGGTTCCACCAACGGTCGGCAGCGCGTGGGTTCTAACGGAATGCCTAAGCTCGTCTCCCCTGAGGATTTTCCTAATGTCTCTGTGCCAGGGAATGCTAGGGGTGATTGCAGGATATCCCAGTGTCAGAGGCTGCCTCCCCAAATTCAGGGAAGGTATTTCTCGGACTTCCCCGAACAGGGAACACCTGTGACTGAAGAGAGCTGCGTGGAGTTGTCTCTCGAGCTCCCCCACGCACTGACAGTGTTTCCTGAATCCTGAGCGTGGGGAGGTTCCACCAACGGTCGGCAGCGCGTGGGATCAAACGGAATGCCTAAGCTCGTCTCCCCTGAGGTTTTTCCTAATGTCTCTGTGCCAGGGAATGCTAGGGGTGATTGCAGGATATCCCAGTGGCAGAGTCTGGCTCCCCAAATTTAGGGAAGGTTTTTCTCGGACTTCCCCGAACAAGGAACACCTGTGACTGAAGAGAGCTGCTTGGAGTTGTCTCTCGAGCTCTCCCACGCACTGACAGGGTTTCCGGAATCCTGAGCGTGGGGAGTTTCCACCAACGGTCGACAGCGCGTGAGTTCTAACGGAATGCCTAAGCTCGTCTCCCCTGAGCGTTTTCCTAATGTCTCAGTGCCAGGGAATGCTAGGGGTGATTGCAGGATATCCCAGTGTCAGAGGCTGCCTCCCAAAGTTCAGGGAAGGTATTTCTCGGACTTCCCCGAACAGGGAACACCTGTGGCTGAAGAGAGCTGCGTGGAGTTGTCTCTCGAGCTCCCCCACGCACTGACAATGTTTCCGGAATCCTGAGCGTGGGGAGGTTCCACCAACGGTCGGCAGCGCGTGGGTTCTAACGGAATGAATAAGCTCGTCTCCCCTGAGGGTTTTCCTAATGTCTCTGTGCCAGGGAAAGCTAGGGGTGATTGCAGGATATCCCAGTGTCAGGGGCTACCTCCCCAAGGTCAGGGAAGGTATTTCTCGGACTTCCCCGAACAGGGAACACCTGTGACTTAAGAGAGCTGCGTGGAGTTGTCTCTCGAGCTCCACCACGCACTGACAATGGTTCCGGAATCCTGAGCGTGGGCAGGTTCCACCAACGGTCGGCAGCGCGTGGTTTCTCACGAAATACATAAGCTCGTCTCCCCTGAGGATTTTCCTAATTTCTCTGTGCCAGGGAATGCTAGGTGTGATTGCAGGATATCCCAGTGACACAGGCTGCCTTCACAAGTTTAGGGAAGGTATTTTTCGGATTTCCCCGAAGAGGGAACACCTGTGACTGAAGAGAGTTTCTTGGAGTTGTCTCACGAGCTCCCCCACGCACTGACAATGTTTCCGGAATCCTGAGCGTGGGGAGGTTCCACCAACGGTCGGCAGCGCGAGGGTTCAAACGTATTGCGTAAGCTAGTCTCCCCTGAGGCTTTTCCTAATGTCTCTGTGCCAGGGAATGCTAGGGGTGATTGCAGGATATCCCAGTGTCATAGGCTGCCTCCCCAAGGTCAGGGAAGGTATTTCTCGGACTTCCCCGTACAGGGAACACCTGTGACTGAAGAGAGCTGCGTGGAGTATTCTCTCGAGATCCCCCACGCACTGACAATGGTTCCGGAATCCTGAACGTGGGGAGGTTCCACCAACGGTCGGCACCGCGTGGGTTCTAACGGAATGCCTAAGCTCGTCTCCCCTGAGGGTTTTCCTACTGTCTCTGTGCCAGGGAATGCTAGGGGAGATTGCAGGATATCCCAGTGTCAGAGGCTGCCTCCACAAGCTCAGGGAATGTATTTCTCGGACTTCCCCGAACAGGGAACAACTGTGACTGAAGAGAGCTGCGTGGAGTATTCTCTCGAGATCCCCCACGCACTGACAATGGTTCCGGAATCCTGAGCGTGCGGAGGTTCCACCAACGGTCGGCAGCGCGTGGGTTCCAACGGAATGACTAAGCTCGTCTCCCCTGAGGGTTTTCCTAATGTCTCTGTGCCAGGGAATGCTAGGGGTTATTGCAGGATAACCCAGTGACAGAGGCTGCCTCCCCAAGGTCAGGGAATTTATTTTTGGGACTTCCCCGAACAGGGAACACCTGTGACTGAAGGGAGCTGCGTGGAGTTTTCTCTCGAGCTCCCCCAAGCACTGACAATGGTTCCGGAATCCTGAGCATGGGGAGGTTCCACCAACGGTCGGCAGCGCGTGGGTTCTAACGGAATGCCTAAGCTCGTCTCCCCTGAGTGTTTTCCTAATGTCTCTGTGCAAGGGAATGCTAGGTGTGATTGCAATATATCCCAGTGTCAGAGGCTGCCTCCCCAAGGTCAGGGAAGTTATTTCTCGGAATTCCCCGAACACGGAAAACCTGTGACTGAAGAGAGCTGCGTGGAGTTGTCTATCGAGCTCCCCCACGCACTGATAATGGTTCCGGAATCCTGAGCGTGGGGAGGTTCCACCAACGGTCGGCAGCGCGTGGGTTCTAACGGAAAGCCTAAGCTCGTCTCCCCTGAGGATTTTCCTAATGTCTCTGTGCCAGGGAATGCTAGGGGTGATTGCAGGATATCCCAGTGTCAGAAGCTGCCTCCCCAAGATCAGGTAAGTTATTTCACGGACTTCCCCGAACAGGGAACACCTGTGACTGAAGAGAGCTGCGTGGAGTTGTCTCTCGAGCTCCCCCACGCTCTGACAATGGTTCCGGATTCCTGAGCGTGGGGAGGTTCCACCAACGGTCGGCAGCGCGTGGGTTCTAACGGAATGCCTAAGCTCGTCTCCCCTGAGGGTTTTCCTAATATCTCTGTGCCAGGGAATGCTAGGGGTGATTGCAGGATATCCCAGTGTCAGATGCTGCCTCCCCAAGGTCAGGGAAGGTATTTCTCGGACTTCCCCGAACAGGGAACACCTGTGATTAAAGTGAGCTGCGTGGAGTTGTCTCTCGAGCTCCCCAACGCACTGACAATGTTTCCGGATTCCTGAGCGTGGGGAGGTTCCACAAACGGTCGGCAGCGCTTGGGTTCTAACGGAAAGCCTAAGCTCGTCTCCCCTGAGGATTTTCCTAATGTCTCTCTGCCAGGGAATGCTAGGGGTGATTGCAGGATATCCCAGTGTCAATGGCTGCCACCCCATGGTCAGGGAAGTTATTTCTTGGACTTCCCCGAACAGGGAACAACAGTGACTGTAGAGAGCTTCGTGGAGTTGTCTCTCGAGCTCCCCCATGCACTGACAATTTTTCCGGAATCCTGAGCGTGGCGAGGTTCCACCAACGGTCGGCAGCGCGTGGGTTCTAACGGAATGCCTAAGCTCGTCTCCCCTGAGCCTTTTTCTAATATCTCTGTGCCAGGGAATGCTAGGGGTGATTGCAGGATATCCCAGTGTCAAGGGCTGACTACCCAAGATCAGGGAATGTATTTCTCGGACTTCCCCGAACAGGGAACACCTGTGACTGAAGAAAGCTGCGTGGAGTTGTCTCTCGAACTCCCCCACGCACTGACAATGTTTCCGGAATCCTGAGAGTGGGGAGGTTCCACCAACGGTCGGCAGTGCGTGGGTTCTAACGGAATGCCTAAGCTCGTCTCCCCTGAGGGTTTTCCTAATGTCTCCGTGCCAGGGAATGCTAGGGGTGATTGCAGGATATCCCAGTGTCAGAGGCTGCCTCCCCAAAGTCAGGGAATTTATTTCTCGGACTTCCCCAAAAAGGGAACACCTGTGATTGAAGAGAGCTGCGTGGAGTTGTCTCTCGAGCTCCACCACGCACTGACAATGGTTCCGGAATCCTGAGCGTGGGGAGGTTCCACCAACGGTCGGCAGCGCGTGGGTTCTAACGGAATGCCAAAGCTCGTCTCCCCTGAGTGTTTTCCTAATGTCTCTGTGCAAGGGAATGCTAGGGGTGATTGCAGTATATCCCAATGTCAGAGGCTGCCTCCCCAAGGTCAGGGAAGGTTTTTCTCGGACTTCCCCGAACAGGGAACACCTGTGACTGAAGAGAGCTGCGTGGAGTTGTCTCTCGAGCTCCCCCACGCACTGACAATGGTTCCGGAATCCTGAGCGTGGGGAGGTACCACCAACGGTCGGCAGAGCGTGGGTTCTAACTTAATGCCTAAGCTCGTCTCCCCTGAATTTTTTCCTAATGTCTCTGTGCCAGGGAATGCTAGGGGTGATTGCAGGATAACCCAGTGTCAGAGCCTGCCTTTCCAAATTCAGGGAAGTTATTTCTCAGACTTCCCCAAACAGAGAACACCTGTGACTGAAGGGAGCTTCGTGGAGTTGTCTCTCGAGCTCCCCCACGCAATGACAATGTTTCCGGAATCCTGAGCGTGCGGAGGTTCCACCAACGATCGGCATCGCGTGGGTTCTAACGGAATGCCTAAGCTCGTCTCCCCTGAGGTTTTTCCTAATATCTCTGTGCCAGGGAATGCTAGGGGTGATTGCAGGATATCCCAGTGCCAGAGGCTGCCTCCCCAAGGTCAGGGAAGTTATTTCTCAGACTTCCCCGAACAGGGAACACCTGTGACTGAAGAGAGCTTCGTGGAGTTGTCTCTCGAGTTCCCCACGCACTGACAATGGTTCCGGAATCCTGAGCGTGGGGAGGTTCCAACAACGGTCGGCAGCGCGTGGGTTCTAACGGAATGCCTAAGCTCGTCTCCCCTGAGGATTTTCCTAATGTCTCTGTGCCAGGGAATGCTAGGGGTGATTGCAGGATATCCCAGTGTCAGAGGCTGACCCCCAAGGTCAGGGAAGGTATTTCTCGGACTTCCCCGAACAGGGAACACCTGTGACTGAAGAGAGCTGCGTGGAGTTGTCTCTCGAGCTCCCCCACACACTGACAGTGGTTCCTGAATCCTGAGCGTGGGGAGGTTCCACCAACGGTCGGCAGCGTGTGGGATCAAACGGAATGCCTAAGCTCGTCTCCCCTGAGGTTTTTCCTAATGTCTCTGTGCCAGGGAATGCTAGGGGTGATGGCAGGATATCCCAGTGTCAGAGTCTTCCTCCTCAAGTTTAGGGAAGGTATTTCTCGGACTTCCCCGAACAAAGAACACCTGTGACTGAAGAGAGCTGCGTGGATTTGTCTCTCGAGCTCTCCCACGCACTTACAGTGGTTCCGGAATCCTGAGCGTGGGGAGTTTCCACCAACGGTCGCTAGCGCGTGGGTTCTAACGGAATGCCTAAGCTCGTCTCCCCTGAGGGTTTTCCTAATGTTTCCGTGCCAGGGAATGCTAGGGGTGATTGCAGGATATCCCAGTGTCAGAGGCTGCCTCCCAAAGTTCAGGGAAGGTATTTCTCGGACTTCCCCGAACTGGGAAAACCTGTGGCTGAAGAGAGCTGCGTGGAGTTGTCTCTCGAGGTCCCCCATGCACTGACAATGGTTCTGGAATCCTGAGGTTGGGGAGGTTCCACCAACGGTCGGCAGCGCATGGGTTCTAACGGAATGCATAAGCTCGTCTCCCCTGAGGGTTTATCCTAATGTCTCGGTGCCAGGGAATGCTAGGGGTGATTGCAGGATATCCCAGTGTCAGAGGCTGCATCCCCAAGGTCAGGGAAGGTATTTCTCGGACTTCCCCGAACAGGGAACACCTGTGACTGAAGAGAGCTGCGTGGAGTTGTCTATCGAGCTCCCCCACGCACTGATAATGGTTCCGGAATCCTGAGCGTGGGGAGGTTCCACCAACGGTCGGCAGCGCGTGGGTTCTAACGGAAAGCCTAAGCTCGTCTCCCCTGAGGATTTTCCTAATGTCTCTGTGCCAGGGAATGCTAGGGGTGATTGCAGGATATCCCAGTGTCAGAAGCTGCCTCCCCAAGTTCAGGTAAGTTATTTCACGGACTTCCCCGAACAGGGAACACCTGTGACTGAAGAGAGCTGCGTGGAGTTGTCTCTCGAGCTCCCCCACGCTCTGACAATGGTTCCGGATTCCTGAGCGTGGGGAGGTTCCACCAACGGTCGGCAGCGCGTGGGTTCTAACGGAATGCCTAAGCTCGTCTCCCCTGAGGGTTTTCCTAATATCTCTGTGCCAGGGAATGCTAGGGGTGATTGCAGGATATCCCAGTGTCAGATGCTGCCTCCCCAAGGTCAGGGAAGGTATTTCTCGGACTTCCCCGAACAGGGAACACCTGTGATTAAAGTGAGCTGCGTGGAGTTGTCTCTCGAGCTCCCCAACGCACTGACAATGTTTCCGGATTCCTGAGCGTGGGGAGGTTCCACAAACGGTCGGCAGCGCTTGGGTTCTAACGGAAAGCCTAAGCTCGTCTCCCCTGAGGATTTTCCTAATGTCTCTCTGCCAGGGAATGCTAGGGGTGATTGCAGGATATCCCAGTGTCAATGGCTGCCACCCCATGGTCAGGGAAGTTATTTCTTGGACTTCCCCGAACAGGGAACAACAGTGACTGTAGAGAGCTTCGTGGAGTTGTCTCTCGAGCTCCCCCATGCACTGACAATTTTTCCGGAATCCTGAGCGTGGCGAGGTTCCACCAACGGTCGGCAGCGCGTGGGTTCTAACGGAATGCCTAAGCTCGTCTCCCCTGAGCCTTTTTCTAATATCTCTGTGCCAGGGAATGCTAGGGGTGATTGCAGGATATCCCAGTGTCAGGGGCTGACTACCCAAGATCAGGGAATGTATTTCTCGGACTTCCCCGAACAGGGAACACCTGTGACTGAAGAAAGCTGCGTGGAGTTGTCTCTCGAACTCCCCCACGCACTGACAATGTTTCCGGAATCCTGAGAGTGGGGAGGTTCCACCAACGGTCGGCAGTGCGTGGGTTCTAACGGAATGCCTAAGCTCATCTCCCCTGAGGGTTTTCCTAATGTCTCCGTGCCAGGGAATGCTAGGGGTGATTGCAGGATATCCCAGTGTCAGAGGCTGCCTCCCCAAAGTCAGGGAATTTATTTCTCGGACTTCCCCAAAAAGGGAACACCTGTGATTGAAGAGAGCTGCGTGGAGTTGTCTCTCGAGCTCCACCACGCACTGACAATGGTTCCGGAATCCTGAGCGTGGGGAGGTTCCACCAACGGTCGGCAGCGCGTGGGTTCTAACGGAATGCCAAAGCTCGTCTCCCCTGAGTGTTTTCCTAATGTCTCTGTGCAAGGGAATGCTAGGGGTGATTGCAGTATATCCCAATGTCAGAGGCTGCCTCCCCAAGGTCAGGGAAGGTTTTTCTCGGACTTCCCCGAACAGGGAACACCTGTGACTGAAGAGAGCTGCGTGGAGTTGTCTCTCGAGCTCCCCCACGCACTGACAATGGTTCCGGAATCCTGAGCGTGGGGAGGTACCACCAAAGGTCGGCAGAGCGTGGGTTCTAACTTAATGCCTAAGCTCGTCTCCCCTGAGTTTTTTCCTAATGTCTCTGTGCCAGGGAATGCTAGGGGTGATTGCAGGATAACCCAGTGTCAGAGCCTGCCTTTCCAAATTCAGGGAAGTTATTTCTCAGACTTCCCCAAACAGAGAACACCTGTGACTGAAGGGAGCTTCGTGGAGTTGTCTCTCGAGCTCCCCCACGCAATGACAATGTTTCCGGAATCCTGAGCGTGCGGAGGTTCCACCAACGGTCGGCATCGCGTGGGTTCTAACGGAATGCCTAAGCTCGTCTCCCCTGAGGTTTTTCCTAATATCTCTGTGCCAGGGAATGCTAGGGGTGATTGCAGGATATCCCAGTGCCAGAGGCTGCCTCCCCAAGGTCAGGGAAGGTATTTCTCAGACTTCCCCGAACAGGGAACACCTGTGACTGAAGAGAGCTGCGTGGAGTTGTCTCTCGAGCTCCCCCATGCACTGACAATGGTTCCGGAATCCTGAGCGTGGGGAGGTTCCACCAACGGTCGTCAGCGCGTGGGTTCTAACGGAATGCCTAATCTCGTCTCCCCTGAGGGTTTTCCTAATGTCTCTGTGCCAGGGAATACTAAGGGTGATTGCAGGATATCCCAGTGTCAGAGGCTGCCTCCCCAAGGTCAGGGGAGTTATTTCTCGGACTTCCCCGAACAGGGAACACCTGTGACTGAAGAGAGCTGCGTGGAGTTGTCTCTCGAGTTCCCCACGCACTGACAATGGTTCCGGAATCCTGAGCGTGGGGAGGTTCCAACAACGGTCGGCAGCGCGTGGGTTCTAACGGAATGCCTAAGCTCGTCTCCCCTGAGGATTTTCCTAATGTCTCTGTGCCAGGGAATGCTAGGGGTGATTGCAGGATATCCCAGTGTCAGAGGCTGACCCCCAAGGTCAGGGAAGGTATTTCTCGGACTTCCCCGAACAGGGAACACCTGTGACTGAAGAGAGCTGCGTGGAGTTGTCTCTCGAGCTCCCCCACACACTGACAGTGGTTCCTGAATCCTGAGCGTGGGGAGGTTCCACCAACGGTCGGCAGCGTGTGGGATCAAACGGAATGCCTAAGCTCGTCTCCCCTGAGGGTTTTCCTAATGTCTCTGTGCCAGGGAATGCTAGGGGTGATGGCAGGATATCCCAGTGTCAGAGTCTTCCTCCTCAAGTTTAGGGAAGGTATTTCTCGGACTTCCCCGAACAAAGAACACCTGTGACTGAAGAGAGCTGCGTGGATTTGTCTCTCGAGCTCTCCCACGCACTTACAGTGGTTCCGGAATCCTGAGCGTGGGGAGTTTCCACCAACGGTCGGCAGCGCGTGGGTTCTAACGGAATGCCTAAGCTCGTCTCCCCTGAGGGTTTTCCTATTGTCTCCGTGCCAGGGAATGCTAGGGGTGATTGCAGGATATCCCAGTGTCAGAGGCTGCCTCCCAAAGTTCAGGGAAGGTATTTCTCGGACTTCCCCAAACAGGGAAAACCTGTGGCTGAAGAGAGCTGCGTGGAGTTGTCTCTCGAGGTCCCCCATGCACTGACAATGGTTCTGGAATCCTGAGGTTGGGGAGGTTCCACCAACGGTCGGCAGCGCATGGGTTCTAACGGAATGCATAAGCTCGTCTCCCCTGAGGGTTTATCCTAATGTCTCGGTGCCAGGGAATGCTAGGGGTGATTGCAGGATATCCCAGTGTCAGAGGCTGCATCCCCAAGGTCAGGGAAGGTATTTCTCGGACTTCCCCGAACAGGGAACACCTGTGACTGAAGAGAGCTGCGTGGAGTTTTCTCTCGAGTTCCCCCACGCACTGACAATGTTTCCGGAATCCTGAGCGTGGGGAGGTTCCACCAACGGTCGGCAGCGCGTGGGTTCTAACGGAATGAATAAGCTCGTCTCCACTGAGGTTTTTCCTCATTTCTCTGTGCCAGGGAGTGCTAGGGGTGATTGCAGGATATCCCAGTGTCAGAGGATGCCTCCCCAAGGTCAGGGAATGTATTTCTCAGACTTCCCCGAACACGGAACACCTGTGACTGAAGAGAGCTGCGTGGATTTGTCTCTCGAGATCCCCCACTTACTGACAATGTTTCCGGAATCCTGAGCGTGCGGAGGTTCCACCAACAGTCGGTAGCGCGTGGGTTCTAACGGAATGCCTAAACTCGTCTCCCCTGAGGTTTTTCCAAATGTCTCTGTGCCAGGGAATGCTAGGGGTGATTGCAGGATATCCCAGTGTCAGAGGATGCCTCCCCATGGTCAGGGAAGATATTTCTCGGACTTCCCCGAACAGGGAACACCTGTGACTGAAGAGAGCTGCGTGGAGTTGTCTCTCGAGCTCCCCAACGCACTGACAATGGTTCCGGAATCCTGAGCGTGGGAAGGTTCCAACAACGGTCGGCAGCGCGTGGGTTCTAACGGAATGCCTAAGCTCGTATCCCCTGAGGCTTTTCCTAAAGTCTCTCTGCCAGGGAATGCTAGGGGTGATTGCAGGTTATCCCAGTGTCAGAGGCTGCCTCCCCAAAGTCAGGGAAGGTATTTCTCGGACTTCCCCGAACAAGGAACACCTGTGACTGAAGAGAGCTGCGTGGAGTTATCTCTCGATCTCCCCCTCGCACTGACAATGTTTCCGGAATCCTGAGCGTGGGGAGGTTCCACCAACGGTCGGCAGCGCATGGGTTCTAACGGAATGCCTAAGCTCGTCTCCCCTGAGGTTTTTCCTAATATCTCTGTGCCAGGGAATGCTAGGGGTGATTGCAGGATATCCCAGTGTCAGATGCTGCCTCCCCAAGTTCAGGGAAGGTATTTCTCGGACTTCCCCGAACAGGGAACACCTGTGACTGAAGAGAGCTGCGCGGAGTTGTCTCTCGAGCTGCCCCACGCACTGACAATTGTTCCGGAATCCTGAGCGTGGGAAGATTCCACCAAAGGTCGGCAGCGCGTGGGTTCTAAAGGAATGCCTAAGCTCGTCTCCCCTGAGGTTTTTCCTAATGTCTCTGTGCCAGGGAATGCTAGGGGTGTTTGCAGGATATTCGAGTGTCAGAGGATGCCTCCCCAAGGTCAGGGAAGGTATTTCTCGGGCTTCCCCGAATAGGAAACATCTGTGACTGAAGAGAGCTTCGTGGAGATGTCTCTCGAGCTCCCCCACGCACTGGCAATGGTTCCGGAATCCTGAGCGTGGGGAGGTTCCTCCAACGGTCGGCAGCGCGTGGGTTCAAACGGAATCCCTAAGCTTGTCTCCCCTGAGGGTTTTCCTAATGTCTCTGTGCCAGGGAATGCTAGGGGTGATTGCAGGATATCCCAGTGTCAGAGGCTGCCTCCCCAAGGTCAGGGAATTTATTTCTCTTACTTCCCCGAACAGGGAACACCTGTGACTGAAGAGAGCTGTGTGGAGTTGTCTCTCGAGCTCCCCCACGCACTGACAATGTTTCCGGAATCCTGAGCGTGGGGAGGTTCCACCAACGGTCGGCAGCGCATGGGTTCTAACGGAATGCCTAAGCTCGTCTCCCCTGAGGGTTTTCCTAATGTCTCTGTGCCAGGGAATGCTAGGGGTGATTACAGGATATCCCAGTGTCAGAATCTGCCTCCCCAAGATAAGGGAAGATATTTATCTGACTTCCCCGAGCAGGGAACACCTGTGACTGAAGAGAGCTGCGTGGAGTTGTCTCTCGAGCTCCCCCACGCACTGACAATGGTTCCGGAATCCTGAGCGTGTGGAGGTTCCACCAACGGCAGGAAGCGCATGGGTTCTTACGGAATGCCTAAGATCGCCTCCCCTGAGGATTTTCCTAATATTTCTGTGCCAGGGAATGCTAGGGGTGATTACAGGATATCCCAGTGTCAGAGGCTGCCTCCCCAAGTTCAGGGAAGGTATTTCTCGGACTTCCCCGAACAGGGAACACCTGTGACTGAAGAGAGCTGCGCGGAGTTGTCTCTCGAGCTCCCCCACTCACTGACAATGGTTCCGGAATCCTGAGCGTGGGGAGATTCCACCAAAGGTCGGCAGCGCGTGGGTTCTAAAGGAATGCCTAAGCTCGTCTCCCCTGAGGTTTTTCCTAATGTCTCTGTGCCAGGGAATGCTAGGGGTGTTTGCAGGATATCCGAGTGTCAGAGGATGCCTCCCCAAGGTCAGGGAAGGTATTTCTCGGGCTTCCCCGAACAGGAAACATCTGTGACTGAAGAAAGCCTCGTGGAGTTGTCTCTCGAGCTCCCCCACGCACTGACAATGGTTCCGGAATCCTGATTGTGGGGAGGTTCCACCAACGGTCGGCAGCGCGTGGGTTCTAACGGAATGCCTAAGCTGGTCTACCCTGAGGCTTTTCCTAATGTCTCTGTGCAAGGGAATGCTAGGGGAGATTGCAGGATATCCCAGTGTCAGAGGCTGCCTCCCCAAGGTCAGAGAAGGTATTTCTCGGACTTCCCCAAACAGGGAACACCTGTGAATGAAGAGAGCTGCGTGGAGTTGTCTCTCGAGCTCCCCCACGCTCTGACAGTGTTTCCACAATCCTGAGCGTGAGGAGGTTCCACCAACGGTCGGCAGCGCGTGGGTTCTAACGGAATGCCTAAGCTGGTCTCCCCTGAGTGTTTTTCTAATGTCTCTGTGCCAGGGAATGCAAGGGGTGATTGCAGGATATCCCAGTGTCAGAGGCTGCCTACCCAAGGTCAGGGAAGTTTTTTCTCGGACTTCCCCGAACAGGGAACACCTGTGGCTGAAGAGAGCTGCGTGGAGTTGACTCTCGTGCTCCCCCACGCACTGACAATGGTTCCGGAACCCTTACCGTGGGGAGGTTCCACCAACGGTCGGCAGCGCGTGGGTCTAACGGAATGCCTAAACTGTTCTCTCCCCTGAGGGCTTTCCTATTCTCTCTGTGCCAGGGAATGGTAGGGGTGATTGCAGGATATCCCAGTGTCAGAAGCTGCCTCCCCAAGTTCAGGGAAGGTATTTCTCGGACTTCCCCGAACAGGGAACACCTGTGACTGAAGAGAGCTGCGTGGAGTTTTCTCTCGAGCTCCCCCACGCACTGACAATGGTTCCGGATTCCTGAGCGTGGGGAGGTTCCACCAACGATCGGCAGCGCGTGGGTTCTAACGGAATGCCTAAGCTCGTCTCCCCTGAGGTTTTTCCTAATTTTTCTGTGTCAGGGAGTGCTAGGGGTGATTGCAGGTTATCCCAATGTCAGAGGATGCCTCCCCATGGTCAGGGAAGGTATTTCTCGGACTTCCCCGAACAGGGAACACCTGTGACTGAAGAGAGCTGCTTGGAGTTGTCTCTCGATTTCCCCATTCACTGACAATGGTTCCGGAATCTTGAGCGTGGGGAGGTTCCACCAACGGTCGGCAGCGCGTGGGTTCTAACGGAATGCCTAAGCTCGTCTCCCCTGAGTGTCTTCCTAATGTCTCTGTGCCAGGGAATGCTAGGGGTGATTGCAGGATATCCCAGTGTCAGAGGATGCCTCCAGAAGATCAGGGAAGGTCTTTCTCGGACTTCCCCGAACAGGGAACACCTGTGACTGAAGAGAGCTGCGTGGATTTGTCTCTCGAGCTCCCCCACGCAATGACAATTGTTCCGGAATCCTGAGCGTGGGGAGGTTCCACCAACGGTCGGCAGCGCGTGGGTTCTAACGGAATGCCTAAGCTCGTATCCCCTGAGGGTTTTCCTAATATCTCTGTGCCAGGGAATGCTAGGGGTGATTGCAGGATATCCCAGTGTCAGAGGCTGCCTCCCCAAGTTCAGGGAAGTTATTTCTCGGACTTCCCCGAGCAGGGAACACCTGTGAATGAAGAGAGCTGCGTGGAGTTGTCTCTCGAGATCCCACACGCACTGACAATGGTTCCGGAATCCTGAGCGTGGGGAGGTTCCACCAACGGTCGGCAGCGCGTGGGTTCTAACGGAATGCCTAAGCTCGTCTCCCCTGAGGATTTTCCTAATATCTCTGTGCCAGGGAATGCTAGGGGTGATTGCAGGATATCACAGTGTCAGAGGCTGCCTCCCCAAGTTCAGGGAAGGTATTTCTCGAACTTCCCCGAACAGGGAACACCTGTGACTGAAGAGAGCTGCGTGAAGTTTTCTCTCGAACTCCCCCACGCACTGACAATGGTTCCGGAATCCTGAGCGTGGGGAGGTTCCACCAACGGTCGGCAGCGCGTGGTTTCTAACGGAAAGCATAAGCTCGTCTCCCCTGAGTGTTTTCCTAATTTCTCTGTGCCAGGGAATGCTAGGGGTGATTGCAGGATATCCCAGTGACCGAGGCTGCCTAACCAAGTTCAGGGAAATTATTTCTCAGACTTCCCCAGAGACGGAACACCTGTGAATGAAGAGACCTGCGTGGATTTTTCTCTCGAGCTCCCCCACGCACTAACAATGGTTCCGGATTCCTGAGCGTGGGGAGGTTCCACCAACGGTCGGCAGCGCGTGGGTTCTAACGGAATGCCTAAGCTCGTCTTCCCTGAGTGTTTTCCTAATATCTCTGTGCCAGGGAATGCTAGGGGTGATTGCAGGATATGCAAGTGTCAGATCCTGCCTAACCAAGGCCAGGGAAGTTATTTCTCGGACTTCGGCGAACAGGGAACACCTGTGACTGAAGAGAGCTGCGTGGAGTTGTCTCTCGAGCTCCCCCACGCACTGACAATGGTTCCGGAATCCTGAGCGTGGGGAGGATCCACCAACGGTCGGCAGCGCGTGGGAAATATCTGAATGCCTAAGCTCGTCTCCCCTGAGGTTTTCCCTAATATCTCTGTGCCAGGGAATGCTAGGGGTGATTGCAGGATATCCCAGTGTCAGAGGAGGCCTCCCCAAGTTCAGGGAAGGTATTTCTCGGACTTCCCCGAACAGGGAACACCTGTGACTGAAGAGAGCTGCGTGGAGGTATCTCTCGAGCTCCCCCACGCACTGACAATGTTTCCGGAATCCTGAGCGTGGGGAGGTTCCACCATCTGTCGTCAGCGCGTGCGTTCTAACGGAATGCCTAAGCTCTTCTCCCCTAAGGGTTTTCCTAATGTCTCTGTGCCAGGGAATGCTCGGGGTGATTGCAGGATATCCCAGTGTCAGAGGCTGCCTCCCCAAGGTCAGGGAAGGTATTTCTCGGCCTTGCCCAATCAGGGAACACCTGTGACTGAAGAGAGCTTAGTGGAGTTGTCTCTCGAGCTCCCCCACGCACTGACAATGGTTCCGGAATCCTGAGCCTGGGGAGGTTCCACGAACGGTCGGCAGCGCGTGGGTTCTAACGGAATGCCTAAGCTCGTCTCCCCTGAGTGTTTTCCTAATGTCTCTGTGCCAGGGAATGCTCGGGGTGATTGCAGGATATCCCAGTGTCAGATGCTGACTTCCCAAGTTCAGGGAAGGTAATTCTCGCCCTTGCCCGAACAGGGAACACCTGTGACTGAATAGAGCTGCGTGGAGTTGTCTCTCGAACTTCCCCACGCACTGACAATGGTTCTGGAATCCTGAGCGCGGGGAGGTTCCACCAACGGTCGGCAGCTCGTGGGTTCTAACGGAATGCCTAAGCTCGTCTCCCCTGAGGGTTTTCCTAATATCTCTCTGCTAGGGAATGCTAGGGGTGATTGCAGGATATCCCAGGGACCGAGGCTGCCTCCCCAAGTCAGTGAAGGTATTTCTCGGACTTCCCCGAACAGGGAACACCTGTGACTGAATAGAGTTGCGTGGAGGTTTCTTTCGAGCTCCCCCATGCACTGACAATGGTTCCGGAATCCTGAGCGTGGGGAGGTTCCACCAAAGTCGGCAGCGCGTGGGTCCGAACGGAATGCCTAAGCTTGTCTCCCCTGAGGGTTTTCCTAATGTCTCTGTGCCAGGGAATGCTAGAGGTGATTGCAGGATATCCCAGTGTCAGAGGCTGCCGCCCCAAGTTCAGGGAAGGTATTTCTCGGACTTCACCGTACAGGGAACACTAGTGAATGAAGAGAGCTTCGTGGAGTTGTCTCTCGAGCTCCCCCACGCACTGAAAATGGTTCCGGAATCCTGAGCGTGGGGAGGTTCCACCAACGGTCGGCAGCGCGTGGGTTCTAACGGAATGCCTAAGCGCGTCTCCCCTGCGGGTTTTCCTAATATCTCTGTGCCAGGGAATGCTAGCGGTGATTGCAGGATATCCCAGTGTCAGAGGCTGCCTCCCCAAGGTCAGAGAAGGTATTTCTCGGACTTCCACGAACAGAGAACACCTGTGACTGTAGAGAGTTGCGTGGAGTTGTCTCTCGAGCTCCCCCACGCACTGACAATTTTTCCGGAATCCTGAGGGTCGGGAGGTTACACCAACGGTCGGCAGCGCGTGGGTTCTATCGGAATGCATAAGCTCGTCTCCCCTGAAGGTTTTCCTAATATCTCTGTGCCAGGGAATGCTAGGGGTGATTGCAGGATATTCCAGTGACCGAGGCTGCATCCCCAAGTTTAGGGAAGGTATTTCTCGGGCTTCCCCAAACAGGGAACACCTGTGACTGAAGAGAGCTGCGTGGATTTGTCTCTCGAGATCCCCCACGCACTGACAAAGGTTCTGGAATCCTGAGCGTGGGGAGGTTCCACCAACGGTCGACAGCGCGTGGGTTCTAACGGAATGCCTAAGCTCGTCTCCCCTGAGGGTTTTCCTAATGTCTCTGTGCCTGGGAATGCCTGGGGTGATTGCAGGATATCCCAGTGTCAGAGGCTGGCTCCCCAAGGTCAGGGAAGGTATTTCTCAGACTTCCCCGAACAGGGAACACCTGTGACTGAAGAGAGCTGCGTGGAGTTGTCTCTCGAGCCCCCCACGCACTGACAATTGTTCCGGAATCCTGATCGTGGGGAGGTTCTACCAACGGTCGGCAGCGCGTGGGTTCTAACGGAATGCTTAAGCTCGTCTCCCCTGAGTGTTTTCCTAATGTTTCTTTGCCACGGAATGCTAGGGGAGATTGCAGGATATCCCTGTGACCGTGGCTGCCTTCCCAAGATCAGGGAAGTTATTTCTCGGATTTCCCCGAACAGGGAACCCCTGTGACTGAAGAGGGCTGCGTGGATTTGTCTCTCGAGCTCCCCCACGCACTGACAATGGTTCCGGAATCCTGAGCATGGGGAGGTTCCACCAACGGTCGGCAGCGCATGGGTTCTAACGGAATGCCTAATCTCGTCTCCCCTGACTGTTTTCCTAATGTCTCTGTGCCACGAAATGCTAGGGGTGATTGCAGGATATCCCACTGTCAGAGGCTGCCTCCCCAATTTCATGGAAGCTGTTTCTCGGACTTCCCCGAACAGGAAACACCTGTGACTGAAGAGAGCAGCGTGGAGTTGTCTCTCGAGCTCCCCCACGCACTGACAATGGTTCCGGAATCCTGAGCGTGGGGAGGTTCCACCAACGGTCGGCAGCGCATGGGTTCTAACGGAATGCCTATGCTCGTCTCCCCTGAGGGTTTTCCTAATGTCTCTGTGCCAGGGAATTCTAGGGGTGATTGCAGGATATCCCATTGTCCGAGGCTGCATCCCCACGGTCAGGGAAAGTATTTCTCGGACTTCCCCGAACAGGGAACACCTGTGACTGAAGAAAGCTGCGTGGATTTGTCTCTCGAGCTTCCCCACGCACTGACCATTGTTCCGAAATCCTGAGCGTGGGGAGGTTCCACCAACGGTCGGCAGTGCGTGGGTTCTAACGGAATACCTTAGCGCGTCTCCCCTGCGGGTTTTCCCGATATCTCTATGCCAGGGAATGCTAGGGGTGATTGCAGGATATCCCAGTGTCAGAGGCTGCCTCCCAAAGGTTATGGAATGTATTTCCCGGGCTTCCCCGCACAGGGAACACCTATGATTGTAGAGAGCTACGTGGAGATGTCTCTCGAGCTCCCCCACGCACTGACAATTTTTCGGGAATCCTGAGGGTCGGGAGGTTACACCAATGGACGTCAGCTCGTGGGTTCTATCGGAATGCCTAAGCTCGTCTCCCCTGAGGTTTTTCCTAATGTCTCTGTGCCAGGGAATGCTAGGGGTGATTGCAGGATTTCCCAGTGTCAGAGGCTGCCTCCCCAAGGTCAGGGAAGGTATTTCTCGGACTTCCCCGAACAGGGAACATCTGTGACTGAAGAGAGCTGCGTGGAGTTGTCTCTCGAGCTCCCCCACCCACTGACAATTGTTCCGGAATCCTGAGCGTGGGGAGGTTCCAC
The DNA here is from genome assembly GCF_048564905.1 of Vicugna pacos. NCBI lineage: Eukaryota > Metazoa > Chordata > Mammalia > Artiodactyla > Camelidae > Vicugna > Vicugna pacos. The sequence goes on along the minus strand of NW_027328721.1, from coordinate 44,566,066 downwards.
CAACGGTCGGCAGCGCGTGGGTTCTAACGGAATGCCTAAGCTCGTCTCCCCTGAGGGTTTTCCTAATGTCTCTGTGCCAGGGAATGCTAGGGGTGTTTGCAGGATATCCCAGTGTCAGAGGCTGCCTCCCGAAGGTCAGGGAAGTTATTTCTCGGCCTTCCACGTTCAGAGAACACCTGTGACTGAAGAGAGCTGCGTGGAGTTGTCTCTCGAGCTCCCCCACGCACTGACAATGTTTCCGGAACCCTGAGCGTGGGGAGGTTCCACCAACGGTCGGCAGCGCGTGGGTTCTAACGGAATGCCTCACCTCGTCTCCCCTGAGGGTTTTCCTAATGTCTCTGTGCCAGGGAATGCTAGGGGTGATTGCAGGATATTCCACTGTCAGAGGCTGCCTCCCCAAGTTCAGGGAAGTTATTTCTCGGACTTCACCGTACAGGGAACACCTGTAACTGAAGAGAGCTGCGTGGATTTGTCTCTCGAGCTCCCCCACGCACTGAATTTGGTTCCGAAATCCTGAGGGTCGGGAGGTTACACAAACGGGTGGCAACGAGTGGCTTCTTTCGGAATGCCTAAGCTCGTCTCCCCTGAGGTTTTTCCTAATGTCTCTGTGCCAGGGAATGCTAGGGGTGATTGCAGTATATCCCAGTGTCAGAGGCTGCCTAACCAAGGTCAGGGAATGTATTTGTCGGACTTCCCCGAACATGGAACACCTGTGACTGATGAGAGCTGCGTTCAGTTGTCTCTCGTGTTCCCCACGCACTGGCAATGGTTCCGGATTCCTGAGCGTGGGGAGGTTCCACCAACGGTCGGCAGCGCGTGGGTTCTATCGGAATGTCTAAGCTCGTCTCCCCTGAGTGTTTTTCTAATGTCTCTGTGCCAGGGAATGCTAGGGGTGATTGCAGGATATCCCAGTGTCAGAGGATGCCTCCCAAAGGTCAGAGAATTTATTTCTCGGGCTTCCCCGTACAGGGAACAACTGTGACTGAAGAGAGCTGCTTGGAGTTGTCTCTCGAGCTCCCCCACTCACTGACAATGGTTCTGGAATCCTGAGCGTGGGGAGGTTCCACCAACCGTCGGCAGCGCGTGGGTTCTAACGGAATGTTTAAGCTCGTCTCCCCTGAGTGTTTTCCTAATGTTTCTTTGCCACGGAATGCTAGGGGAGATTGCAGGATATCCCTGTGACCGAGGCTGCCTTCCCAAGTTCAGGGAAGTTATTTCTCGGATTTCCCCGAGCAGGGAACCCCTGTGACTGAAGAGGGCTGCGTGGATTTGTCTCTCGAGCTCCCCCACGCACTGAAAATGGTTCCGGAATCCTGAGCATGGGGAGGTACCACCAACGGTCGGCAGCGAATGGGTTCTAACGGAATGCCTAATCTCGTCTCCCCTGACTGTTTTCCTAATGTCTCTGTGCCAGGGAATGCTAGGGGTGATTGCAGGATATCCCAGTGTCAGAGGCTGCCTCCCCAAGTTCATGGAAGCTGTTTCTCGGACTTCCCCGAACAGGAAACACCTGTGACTGAAGAGAGCAGCGTGGAGTTGTCTCTCGAGCTCCCCCACGCACTGACAATGGTTCCGGAATCCTGAGCGTGGGGAGGTTCCACCAACGGTCGGCATCGCGTGGGTTCTAACGGAATGCCTAAGCTCGTCTCCCCTGAGGGTGTTCTTAATGTCTCTGTGCCAGGGAATGCTAGGGGTGATTGCAGGATATCCGAGTTTCAGAGGCTGCCTCCCCAAGGTCACGGAAGTGTTTTCTCGGACTTCCCCGAACACGGAACACCTGTGACTGAAGAGAGCTGCGTGGAGTTGTCTCTCGAGCTCCCCCACGCACTGACAATGGTTCCGGAATCCTGAGCGTGGGGAGGTTCCACCAACGGTCGGCAGCGCATGGGTTCTAACGGAATGCCTATGCTCGTCTCCCCTGAGGGTTTTCCTAATGTCTCTGTGCCAGGGAATTCTAGGGGTGATTGCAGGATATCCCATTGTCCGAGGCTGCCTCCCCAAGGTCAGGGAAAGTATTTCTCGGACTTCCCCGAACAGGGAACACCTGTGACTGAAGAAAGCTGCGTGGATTTGTCTCTCGAGCTTCCCCACGCACTGACCATTGTTCCGAAATCCTGAGCGTGGGGAGGTTCCACCAACGGTCGACAGTGCGTGGTTTCTAACGGAATACCTTAGCGCGTCTCCCCTGCGGGTTTTCCCGATATCTCTATGCCAGGGAATGCTAGGGGTGATTGCAGGATATCCCAGTGTCAGAGGCTGCCTCCCAAAGGTTATGGAATGTATTTCCCGGGCTTCCCCGCCCAGGGAACACCTGTGATTGTAGAGAGCTGCGTGGAGATGTCTCTCGAGCTCCCCCACGCACTGACAATTTTTCGGGAATCCTGAGGGTCGGGAGGTTACACCATTGGTCGTCAGCTCGTAGGTTCTATCGGAATGCTTAAGCTCGCCTCCCCTGAGGGTTTTCCTAATGTCTCTGTGCCAGGGAATGCTAGGGGTGATTGCAGGATATCCCAGTGTCAGAGGCTGCCTAACCAAGGTAAGGGAAGGTATTTGTCGGACTTCCCCAAACAGGGAACACCTGTGACTGAAGAGAGCTGCGTGGAGTTGTCTCTCGAGCTCCCCCACGCACTGACAATTGTTCCGGAATCCTGAGCGTGGAGAGGTTCAACCAACGGTCGGCAGCGCGTGGGTTCTATCGGAATGCCTAAGCTCGTCTCCCCTGAGGTTTTTCCTAATGTCTCTGTGCCAGGGAATGCTAGGGGTGTTTGCAGGATATCCCAGTGTCAGAGGCTGCCTCCCCAAGGTCAGGGAAGTTATTTCTCGGCCTTCCACGTTTAGAGAACACCTGTGACTGAAGAGAGCTGCGTGGAGTTGTCTCTCGAGCTCCCCCACGCACTGACAATGTTTCCGGAACCCTGAGCGTGGGGAGGTTCCACCAACGGTCCGCAGTGCGTGGGTTCTAACGGAATGCCTCAGCTCGTCTCCCCTGAGGGTTTTCCTAATGTCTCTGTGCCAGGGAATGCTAGGGGTGATTGCAGGATATCCCACTGTCAGAGGCTGCCTCCCCAAGTTCAGGGAAGTTATTTCTCGGACTTCACCGTACAGGGAACACCTGTAACTGAAGAGAGCTGCGTGGATTTGTCTCTCGAGCTCCCCCACGCACTGACTTTGGTTCCGGAATCCTGAGGGTCGGGAGGTTACACAAACGGGTGGCAGCGCGTGGCTTCTTTCGGAATGCCTAAGCTCGTCTCCCCTGAGGGTTTTCCTAATGTCTCTGTGCCAGGGAATGCTAGGGGTGATTGCAGGATATCCCAGTGTCAGAGGCTGCCTAACCAAGGTCAGGGAATGTATTTGTCGGACTTCCCCGAACATGGAACACCTGTGACTGATGAGAGCTGCGTTCAGTTGTCTCTCGAGTTCCCCACGCACTGGCAATGGTTCCGGAATCCTGAGCGTGGGGAGGTTCCACCAACGGTCGGCAGCGCGTGGGTTCTATCGGAATGTCTAAGCTCGTCTCCCCTGAGGGTTTTTCTAATGTCTCTGTGCCAGGGAATGCTAGGGGTGATTGCAGGATATCCCAGTGTCCGAGGCTGCATTCCCAACGTCAGGGAAGGTATTTCTCGGACTTCCCCGAACAGGGAACACCTGTGACTGAAGAGAGCTGCGTGGAGTTGTCTCTCGAGCTCCCCCACGCACTGACAATGGTTCCGGAATCTTGAGCATGGGGAGGTTCCACCAACGGTCGGCAGCGCTTGGGTTCTAACGGAATGCCTATGCTCGTCTCCCCTGAGGGTTTTCCTAATGTCTCTGTGATAGGGAATGCTAGGGGTGATTGCAGGATATCCCAGTGTCAGAGGCTGCCTAACCAAGGTAAGGGAAGGTATTTGTCGGACTTCCCCGAACAGGGAACACCTGTGACTGAAGAGAGCTGCGTGGAGTTGTCTCTCGAGCTCCCCCACGCACTGACAATAATTCCGGAATCCTGAGCGTGGGGAGGTTCAACCAACGGTCGGCAGCGCGTGGGTTCTATCGGAATGCCTAAGCTCGTCTCCCCTGAGGTTTTTCCTAATGTCTCTGTGCCAGGGAATGCTAGGGGTGATTGCAGGATATCCCAGTGTCCGAGGCTGCCTCCCCAAGGTCAGGGAAGGTATTTCTCGGACTTCCCCGAACAGGGAACACCTGTGACTGAAGAGAGCTTCGTGGAGTTGTCTCTCGAGCTCCCCCACACACTGACAATTGTTCCGGAATCCTGAGCGTGGGGAGGTTCCACCAACGGTCGGCAGCGCGTGGGTTCTAACGGAATGCCTAAGCTCGTCTCCCCTGAGGGTTTTCCTAATGTCTCTGTGCCAGGGAATTCTAGGGGTGATTGCAGGATATCCCAGTGTCCGAGGCTGCCTCCCCATGTTCAGGGAAGGTATTTCTCGGACTTCCCCGAACAGGGAACACCTGTGACTGAAGAAAGCTGCGTGGATTTGTCTCTCAATCTCCCCCACGCACTGACAATGGTTCCGAAATCCTGAGCGTGGGGAGGTTCCACCAACGGTCGGCAGCGCGTGGGTTCTTACGGAATACCTAAGCGCGTCTCCCCTACGGGTTTTCCCGATATCTCTGTGCCAGGGAATGCTAGTGGTGATTGCAGGATATCCCAGTGTCAGAGGCTACCTCCCAAAGGTCATGGAATGTATTTCACGGGCTTCCCCGCACAGGGAACACCTGTGATTGTAGAGAGCTGCGTGGAGATGTCTCTCGAGCTCCCCCACGCACTGACAATTTTTCGGGAATCCTGAGGGTCGGGAGGTTACACCAACGGTCGTCAGCTCGTGGGTTCTATCGGAATGCCTAAGCTCGTCTCCCCTGAGGATTTTCCTAATGTCTCTGTGCCAGGGAATGCTAGGGGTGATTGCTGGATATTCCAGTGTCAGAGGCTGCCTAACCAAGGTAAGGGAAGTTATTTGTCGGACTTCCCCGAACAGGGAACACCTGTGACTGAAGAGAGCTGCGTGGAGTTGTCTCTCGAGCTCCCCCACGCACTGACAATTGTTCCGGAATCCTGAGCGTGGGGAGGTTCAACCAACGGTCGGCAGCGCGTGGATTCTATCGGAATGCCTAAGCTCGTCTCCCTGTGGTTTTTCCTAATATCTCTGTGCCAGGGAATGCTAGGGGTGATTGCAGGATATCCCAGTGTCAGAGGCTGCCTCCCCAAGATCAGGGAAGGTATTTCTCGGACTTCCCCGAACAGGGAACACCTGTGACTGAAGAGAGCTGCGTGGAGTTGTCTCTCGATCTCCCCCACACACTGACAATTGTTCCGGAATCCTGAGCGTGGGGAGGTTCCAACAACGGTCGGCAGCGCGTGGGTTCTAACGGAATGCCTAAGCTCGTCTCCCCTGAGGGTTTTCCTAATATCTCTGTGCCAGGGAATGCTAGGGGTGTTTGCAGGATATCCCAGTGTCAGAGGCTGCCTCCCGAAGGTCAGGGAAGTTATTTCTCGGACTTCCACGTTCAGAGAACACCTGTGACTGAAGAGAGCTGCGTGGAGTTGTCTCTCGAGCTCCCCCACGCACTGACAATGGTTCCGGAACCCTGAGCGTGGGGAGGTTCCACCAACGGTTGGCAGTGCGTGGGTTCTAACGGAATGCCTCAGCTCGTCTCCCCTGAGGGTTTTCCTAATGTCTCTGTGCCAGGGAATGCTAGGGGTGATTGCAGGATATCCCACTGTCAGAGGCTGCCTCCCCAAGTTCAGGGAAGTTATTTCTCGGACTTCACCGTAAAGGGAACACCTGTGACTGAAGAGAGCTGCGTGGATTTGTCTCTCGAGCTCCCCCACGCACTGACAATTTTTCGGGAATCCTGAGGGTCGGGAGGTTACACCAACGGTCGTCAGCTCGTGGGTTCTATCGGAATGCCTAAGCTCGTCTCCCCTGAGTATTTTCCTAATATCTCTCTGCCAGGGAATGCTAGGGGTGATTGCAGGATATCCCAGTGTCAGAGGCTACCTCCCCAAAGTCAGGGAAGGTATTTCTCGGGCTTCCCCGAACAATTAACACCTGTGACTGTAGAGAGCTGCGTGGAGTTGTCAATCGAGCTCCCCCACGCACTGACAATGTTTCCGGAATCTTGAGGGTCGGGAGGTTCCACCAACGGTCGGCAGCGCGTGGGTTTTTTCGGAATGACTAAGCTCGTCTCCCCTGAGGGTTTTCCTAATGTCTCTGTGCCAGGGAATGCTCGGGGTGATTGCAGGATATCCCAGTGTCAGAGGCTGCCTCCCCAAGGTCAGGGAAGGTATTTCTCGGACTTGCCCAATCAGGGAACACCTGTGACTGAAGAGAGCTTCGTGGAGTTGTCTCTCGAGCTCCCCCACGCGCTGACAATGGTTCCGGAATCCTGAGCCTGGGGAGGTTCCACGAACGGTCGGCAGCGCGTGGGTTCTAACGGAATGCCTAAGCTCGTCTCCCCTGAGTGTTTTCCTAATGTCTCTGTGCCAGGGAATGCTCGGGGTGATTGCAGGATATCCCAGTGTCAGATGCTGACTGCCCAAGTTCAGGGAAGGTAATTCTCGCCCTTGCCCGAACAGGGAACACCTGTGACTGAATAGAGCTGCGTGGAGTTGTCTCTCGAGCTTCCCCATGCACTGACAATGGTTCTGGAATCCTGAGCGCGGGGAGGTTCCACCAACGTTCGGCAGCTCGTGGGTTCTAACGGATTGCCTAAGCTCGTCTCCCCTGAGGGTTTTCCTAATATCTCTGTGCCAGGGAATGCTAGGGGTGATTGCAGGATATCCGAGATTCAGATGCTGCCTCCCCAAGGTCACGGAAGTGTTTTCTCGGACCTCCCCGAACACGGAACACCTGTGAATGAAGAGAGCTGCGTGGAGTTGTCTCTCGAGCTCCCCCACGCACTGACAATGGTTCCGGAATCCTGAGCGTGGGGAGGTTCCACCAAAGGTCGGCAGCGCGTGGGTTCGAACGGAATGCCTAAGCTTGTCTCCCCTGAGGGTTTTCCTAATTTCTCTGTGCCAGGTAATGCTAGAGGTGATTGCAGGATATCCCAGTGTCAGAGGCTGCCGCCCCAAGTTCAGGGAAGGTATTTCTCGGACTTCACCGTACAGGGAACACTAGTGAATGAAGAGAGCTTCGTGGAGTTGTCTCTCGAGCTCCCCCACGCACTGAAAATGGTTCCGGAATCCTGAGCGTGGGGAGGTTCCACCAACGGTCGGCAGCGCGTGGGTTCTAACGGAATGCCTAAGCGCGTCTCCCCTGCGGGTTTTCCTAATATCTCTGTGCCAGGGAATGCTAGGGGTGATTGCAGGATATCCCAGTGACCGAGGCTGCATCCCCAATTTCAGGGAAGGTATTTCTTGGGCTTCCCCGAACAGGGAACACCTGTGACTGAAGAGAACTTCGTGGAGTTTTCTCTCGAGCTTCCCCACACACTGACAATTGTTCCGGAATCCTGAGCGTGGGGAGGTTCCACCAACGGTCGGCAGCGCATGGGTTCTAACGGAATGCCTAAGCTCGTCTCCCCTGAGGGTTTTCCTAATGTCTCTGTGCCAGGGAATGCTAGGGGTGATTGCTGGATATCCCAGTTTCAGAGGCTGCCTAACCAAGGTCAGGGAAGGTATTTCTCGGACTTCCCCAAACAGGGAACACCTGTGACAGAAGAGAGCTCCGTGGAGTAGTCTCTCTAGCTCCCCCACGCACTGACAATGGTTCCGGAATCCTGAGCTTGTGGAGGTTCCACCAACGGTCGGCAGCGCGTGGGTTCTAACGGAATGCCTAAGCTCGTCTCCCCTGAGGGTTTTCCTAGTGTCTCTGTGCCAGGGAATGCTAGGGGTGATTGCAGGTTATCCCAGTGTCAGAGGCTGCCTCCCCAAGGTCAGGGAAGATATTTCTCGGACTTCCCCGAACAGGGAACACCTGTGACTGGAGAGAGCTGCGTGGAGATGTCTCTCGAGCTCCCCCACGCACTGACAATGTTTCTGGAATCCTGAGCGTGGGGAGGTTCCTCCAACGGTCGGCAGCGCGTGGGTTCTAACGGAATGCCTAAGCTCGTCTCCCCTGAGGGTTTTCCTAATGTCTCTGTGCCAGGGAATGCTAGGGGTGATTGCAGGATATCCCAGTGACCGAGGCTGCCTCCCCAAGGTCAGGGAAGTTATTTCTCGGACTTCCCCGAACAGGGAACACCTGTGACTGAAGAAAGCTGCGTGGAGTTGTCTCTCGAGCTCCCCCACGCACTGACAATGTTTCCGGAATCCTGAACGTGGGGAGGTTCCAACAACGGTTGGCAGCGCGTGGATTCTAACGGAATGCCTTAGCTCGTCTCCCCTGAGGTTTTTCCTAATATCTCTGTGCCAGGGAATGCTAGGGGTGATTTCAGGATATCCCAGTGTCAGAGGCTGCCTCCCCAAGGTCAGGGAAGGTATTTCTCGGACTTCCCCGAACAGGGAACACCTGTGACTGAAGAGAGCTGCGTGGAGATGTCTCTCGAGCTCCCCCACGCACTGACAATGGTTCCGGAATCCTGAGCGTGGGGAAGTTCCACCAACGGTCGGCAGAGCGTGGGTTCTAACGGAATGCCTAAGCTCGTCTCCCCTGAGGGTTTTCCTAATGTCTCTGTTCCAGGGAATGCTAGGGGTGATTGCAGGATATCCCAATGTCAGAGGCTGCCTCCCCAACGTCAGGGAAGTTTTTTCTCGGTCTTCCCCGAACAGGGAACACCTGTGACTGAAGAGAGCTGCGTGGAGTTGTCTCTCGAGTTCCCCACGCACTGACAATTTTTCCGGAATCCTGAGCGTGGGGAGGTTCCACCAACGGTCCGCAGCGCGTGGGTTCTAACGGAATGCCTAAGCTAGTCTCCCCTGAGGGTTTTCCTAATGTCTCTGTGCCAGGGAATGCTAGGGGTTATTTCAGGATATCCCAGTGTCCGAGGATGCTTCCCCAAGGTCAGGGAAGTTATTTCTCGGACTTCCCCGAACAGGGAACACCTTTGACTGAAGAGAGCTGCGTGGAGTTGTCTCTCGAGCTCCCCCACTCACTGACAATGGTTCCGGAATCCTGAGCGTGGGGAGGATCCACCAACGGTCGACAGCGCGTGGGTTCTAACGGAATGCCTAAGCTCGTCTCCCCTGAGTGTTTTCCTAATGTCTCTGTGCCAGGGAATGCTAGGGGTGATTGCAGGATTTCCCAGAGACCGAGGCTGCCTCCCCAAATTCAGGGAAGATATTTCTCGGACTTCCGCAAACAGGGAACACCTGTGACTGAAGAGAGCTGCGTGGAGTTGTCTCTGGAGCTCCCCCACGCACTGACAATGGTTCCGGAATCCTGAGCGTGGGGAGGTTCCACCAACGGTCGGCAGCGCGTGGGTTCTAACGGAATGCCTAAGCTCGTTTCCCCTGAGGGTTTTCCTAATGTCTCTGTGCCAGGGAATGCTAGGGGTGATTGCAGGTTATCCCAGTGTCAGAGGCTGCCTCCCCACGGTCAGGGAAGGTATTTCTAGCACTTCCGCGAACAGGGAACACTTGTGAATGAAGAGAGTTGCGTGGAGTTGTCTCTCGAGCTCCCCCACGCACTGAAAATGTTTCCGGAATCCTGAGCATGGGGAGGTTCCAACAACGGTCGGCAGCGCGTGGGTTCTAACGGAATGCCTAAGCTCGTCTCCTCTGAGGTTTTGCCAAATATCTCTGTGCCAAGGAATGCTAGGGGTGATTGCAGGATATCCCTGTGTCCGAGGCTGCCTCCCCAAGGTCAGGGAAGGTATTTCTCATACTTCCCCGAACAGGGAACACCTGTGACTGAAGAGAGCTGCGTGGAGTTGTCTCTCGAGCTCCCCCACGTACTGACAATGGTTCCGGAATCCTGAGCATGGGGAGGTTCCACCTACGGTCGGCAGCGCGTGGGTTCTAACGGAATGCCTAAGCTCGTCTCCCCTGAGGGTTTTCCTAATGTCTCTGTGCCAGGGAATGCTAGAGGTGATTGCAGGATATCCCAGTGTCGGAGGCTGCCTCCCCAAGGTCAAGGAAGATATTTCTCGGACTTCCCCGAAAACGGAACACCTGTGAATGAAGAGAGCTGCATGGAGTTGTCTCTCGAGCTCCCACACGCACTGACAATGTTTCCGGAATCCTGATCTTGGGGAGGTTCCACCAAAGTTCGGCTGCACGTGGGTTCTAACGGAATGCCAAGCTCGTCTCCCCTGAGTGTTTTCATAATGTCTCTGTGCCAGGGAATGCTAGGGGTGTTTGCAGGATTTCCCAGTGTCCGAGGATGCCTCCCCAAGATCAGGAAAATATTTCTAGGACTTCCCCTGACAGGCAACACCTGTGACTGAAGATAGATGCGTAGAGTTGTCTCTCGAGCTCCCCCACGCACTGACAATGGTTCCGGAATCCTGAGCGTGGGGAGGTTCCACCAACGGTCGGCAGCGCGTGGGTTCTAACGTAATGCCAAAGCTCGTGTCCCCTGAGGATTTTCCTAATATCTCTGTGCCAGGGAATGCTAGGGGTGATTGCAGTATATCCCAGTGTCTGAGACGGCCTCCCCAAGTTCAGGGACGTTATTTCTCGGACTTCCCCGACAGGGAAACCAGTGCCTGAAGAGACCTGCGTGGAGTTATCTCTCGAGCTCCCCCACGCACTGACAATGGTTCCGGAATCCTGAGCGTGGGGAGGTTCCACCAACGGTCTGCAGAGTGTGGGTTCTAACGGAATGCCTAAGCTTGTCTCCCCTGAGTGTTTTCCTAATGTCTCTGTGCCAGGGAATGCTAGGGGTGATTGCAGGATATCCCAGTGTCCGAGGCTGCCTCACGAAGGTCAGGAAAAGTATTCCTCGGACTTCCCCGAAAAGGGATCACCTGTGACTGACGAGAGCTGCATGGAGTTGTATCTCGAGCTCCCACACGCACTGACAATTGTTCCGGAATCCTGAGCATGGGGAGGTTCCACCAACGGTCGGCAGCGCGTGGGTTCTTACGGAATGCCTAAGCTCGTCTCCCCTGAGGTTTTTCCTAATGTCTCTGTGCCAGGGAATGCTAGGGGTGATTGCAGGATATCCTAGTGTCAGAGGCTGCCTCCCCAAGTTCAGGGAAGATATTTCTCGGACTTCCGCTTACAGGGTACAACTGTGAATGAAGAGAGCTGCGTGGAGTTGTCTCTCGAGCTCCCCCATGCACTGAAAATTGTTCCGGAATCCTGAGCGTGGGGAGGTTCCACCAACGGTCGGCAGTGCGTTGGTTCTAACGGAATGCCTAAGCTCACCTGCCCTGAGTGTTTTCCTAATGTCCATGTGCCAGGGAATGCTAGGGGTGATTGCAGGATATCCCAGTGTCCGAGGGTGCCTCCCCAAGTTCAGGGAAGATATTTCTCGGACTTCCCCGAACAGGGAACACCTGTGACTGGAGAGAGCTGCGTGGAGATGTCTCTCGAGCTCCCCCATGCACTGACAATGTTTCTGGAATCCTGAGCGTGGGGAGGTTCCTCCAACGGTCGGCAGCGCGTGGGTTCTAACGGAATGCCTAAGCTCGTCTCCCCTGAGGGTTTTCCTAATGTCTCTGTGCCAGGGAATGCTAGGGGTGATTGCAGGATATCCCAGTGACCGAGGCTGCCTCCCCAAGTTCAGGGAAGTTATTTCTCGGACTTCCCCGAACAGGGAACACCTGTGACTGAAGAAAGCTGCGTGGAGTTGTCTCTCGAGCTCCCCCACGCACTGACAATGTTTCCGGAATCCTGAACGTGGGGAGGTTCCAACAACGGTTGGCAGCGCGTGGATTCTAACGGAATGCCTTAGCTCGTCTCCCCTGAGGTTTTTCCTAATATCTCTGTGCCAGGGAATGCTAGGGGTGATTTCAGGATATCCCAGTGTCAGAGGCTGCCTCCCCAAGGTCAGGGAAGGTATTTCTCGGACTTCCCCGAACAGGGAACACCTGTGACTGAAGAGAGCTGCGTGGAGATGTCTCTCGAGCTCCCCCACGCACTGACAATGGTTCCGGAATCCTGAGCGTGGGGAAGTTCCACCAACGGTCGGCAGAGCGTGGGTTCTAACGGAATGCCTAAGCTCGTCTCCCCTGAGGGTTTTCCTAATGTCTCTGTTCCAGGGAATGCTAGGGGTGATTGCAGGATATCCCAATGTCAGAGGCTGCCTCCCCAACGTCAGGGAAGTTTTTTCTCGGTCTTCCCCGAACAGGGAACACCTGTGACTGAAGAGAGCTGCGTGGAGTTGTCTCTCGAGTTCCCCACGCACTGACAATTTTTCCGGAATCCTGAGCGTGGGGAGGTTCCACCAACGGTCCGCAGCGCGTGGGTTCTAACGGAATGCCTAAGCTAGTCTCCCCTGAGGGTTTTCCTAATGTCTCTGTGCCAGGGAATGCTAGGGGTTATTTCAGGATATCCCAGTGTCCGAGGCTGCTTCCCCAAGGTCAGGGAAGTTATTTCTCGGACTTCCCCGAACAGGGAACACCTTTGACTGAAGAGAGCTGCGTGGAGTTGTCTCTCGAGCTCCCCCACTCACTGACAATGGTTCCGGAATCCTGAGCGTGGGGAGGATCCACCAACGGTCGACAGCGCGTGGGTTCTAACGGAATGCCTAAGCTCGTCTCCCCTGAGTGTTTTCCTAATGTCTCTGTGCCAGGGAATGCTAGGGGTGATTGCAGGATTTCCCAGAGACCGAGGCTGCCTCCCCAAATTCAGGGAAGATATTTCTCGGACTTCCGCAAACAGGGAACACCTGTGACTGAAGAGAGCTGCGTGGAGTTGTCTCTGGAGCTCCCCCACGCACTGACAATGGTTCCGGAATCCTGAGCGTGGGGAGGTTCCACCAATGGTCGGCAGCGCGTGGGTTCTAACGGAATGCCTAAGCTCGTTTCCCCTGAGGGTTTTCCTAATGTCTCTGTGCCAGGGAATGCTAGGGGTGATTGCAGGTTATCCCAGTGTCAGAGGCTGCCTCCCCACGGTCAGGGAAGGTATTTCTAGCACTTCCGCGAACAGGGAACACTTGTGATTGAAGAGAGTTGCGTGGAGTTGTCTCTCGAGCTCCCCCACGCACTGAAAATGTTTCCGGAATCCTGAGCATGGGGAGGTTCCAACAACGGTCGGCAGCGCGTGGGTTCTAACGGAATGCCTAAGCTCGTCTCCTCTGAGGTTTTGCCAAATATCTCTGTGCCAAGGAATGCTAGGGGTGATTGCAGGATATCCCTGTGTCCGAGGCTGCCTCCCCAAGGTCAGGGAAGGTTTTTCTCATACTTCCCCGAACAGGGAACACCTGTGACTGAAGAGAGCTGCGTGGAGTTGTCTCTCGAGCTCCCCCACGTACTGACAATGGTTCCGGAATCCTGAGCATGGGGAGGTTCCACCTACGGTCGGCAGCGCGTGGGTTCTAACGGAATGCCTAAGCTCGTCTCCCCTGAGGGTTTTCCTAATGTCTCTGTGCCAGGGAATGCTAGAGGTGATTGCAGGATATCCCAGTGTCGGAGGCTGCCTCCCCAAGTTCAAGGAAGATATTTCTCGGACTTCCCCGAAAACGGAACACCTGTGAATGAAGAGAGCTGCATGGAGTTGTCTCTCGAGCTCCCACACGCACTGACAATGTTTCCGGAATCCTGATCTTGGGGAGGTTCCACCAAAGTTCGGCTGCACGTGGGTTCTAACGGAATGCCAAGCTCGTCTCCCCTGAGTGTTTTCATAATGTCTCTGTGCCAGGGAATGCTAGGGGTGTTTGCAGGATTTCCCAGTGTCCGAGGATGCCTCCCCAAGATCAGGAAAATATTTCTAGGACTTCCCCTGACAGGCAACACCTGTGACTGAAGATAGATGCGTAGAGTTGTCTCTCGAGCTCCCCCACGCACTGACAATGGTTCCGGAATCCTGAGCGTGGGGAGGTTCCACCAACGGTCGGCAGCGCGTGGGTTCTAACGTAATGCCAAAGCTCGTGTCCCCTGAGGATTTTCCTAATATCTCTGTGCCAGGGAATGCTAGGGGTGATTGCAGTATATCCCAGTGTCTGAGACGGCCTCCCCAAGTTCAGGGACGTTATTTCTCGGACTTCCCCGACAGGGAAACCAGTGCCTGAAGAGACCTGCGTGGAGTTATCTCTCGAGCTCCCCCACGCACTGACAATGGTTCCGGAATCCTGAGCGTGGGGAGGTTCCACCAACGGTCTGCAGAGTGTGGGTTCTAACGGAATGCCTAAGCTTGTCTCCCCTGAGTGTTTTCCTAATGTCTCTGTGCCAGGGAATGCTAGGGGTGATTGCAGGATATCCCAGTGTCCGAGGCTGCCTCACGAAGGTCAGGAAAAGTATTCCTCGGACTTCCCCGAAAAGGGATCACCTGTGACTGACGAGAGCTGCATGGAGTTGTATCTCGAGCTCCCACACGCACTGACAATTGTTCCGGAATCCTGAGCATGGGGAGGTTCCACCAACGGTCGGCAGCGCGTGGGTTCTTACGGAATGCCTAAGCTCGTCTCCCCTGAGGTTTTTCCTAATGTCTCTGTGCCAGGGAATGCTAGGGGTGATTGCAGGATATCCTAGTGTCAGAGGCTGCCTCCCCAAGTTCAGGGAAGATATTTCTCGGACTTCCGCTTACAGGGTACAACTGTGAATGAAGAGAGCTGCGTGGATTTGTCTCTCGAGCTCCCCCATGCACTGAAAATTGTTCCGGAATCCTGAGCGTGGGGAGGTTCCACCAACGGTCGGCAGTGCGTTGGTTCTAACGGAATGCCTAAGCTCACCTGCCCTGAGTGTTTTCCTAATGTCCCTGTGCCAGGGAATGCTAGGGGTGATTGCAGGATATCCCAGTGTCCGAGGGTGCCTCCCCAAGTTCAGGGAAGATATTTCTCGGACTTCCCCGAACAGGGAACACCTGTGACTGAAGAGAGTTGCGTGGAGTTGTCTCTCGAGCTCCCCCACGCACTGACAATATTCCGGAATCCTGAGCGTGGGGAGGTTCCACCAACGGTCGGCAGCGCGTGGGTTCTAACGGAATGCCTAAGCTCGTCTCCCCTGAGGGCTTTCCTAATGTCTCTGTGCCAGGGAATGCTAGGGCTGATTGCAGGTTATCCCAGTGTCAGAGGCTGCCTCCCCAAGTTCGGGGAAGTTATTTCTCAAACTTCCCCGAACAGGGAAGCCCTGTGACTGAAGAGATCTGCGTGGAGTTGTCTCTCGAGCTCCCCCACGCACTGACAATTGGTCCGGAATCCTGAGCGTGGGGAGGTTCCACCAAAGGTCGGCAGCGCGTGGGTTCTACCGGAATGCCTAAGCTCGTCTCCCCTTAGGTTTTTCCTTATGTCTCTGTGCCAGGGAATGCTAGGGGTGATTGCAGGATATCCCAGTGTCAGAGGCTGCCTCCCCAAGGTCAGGGAATGTATTTCTCGGACTTCCCCGAACAGTGAACACCTGTGACTGAAGTGAGCTGTGTGGAGTTGTCTCTCGAGCTCCCCCACGCACTGACAATGGTTCCGGAATCATGAGCGTGGGGAGGTTCCACCAACGGTCGGAAGCGCGTGGGTTTTAACGGAATGCCTCAGCTCGTTTCCCCTGAGGATTTTCCTAATATCTCTGTGCCAGGGAATGCTAGGGGTGATTGCAGGATATCCCAGTGTCAGAGGCTGCCTCCCCAAGGTCAGGGAAGTTTTTTCTCGGACTTCCCCGAACGGGGAACACCTGTGACTGAAGAGAGCTGCGTGGAGATGTCTCTCCAACTCCCCCACGCACTGACAATGGGTCCGGAATCCTGAGCGTGGGGAGGTTCATCCAACGGTCGGCAGCGCGTGGGTTCTAATGGAATGCTTAAGCTCGTCTCCCCTGAAAGTTTTCCTAATGTCTCTGTGCCAGGGAATGCTAGGGGTGATTGCAGGATATCCCAGTGTCCGAGGCAGCCTCCCCAATTCAGGGAATATATTTCTCGGACTTCCCGAACAGGGACCACCTGTGACTGAAGGGAGCTGCGTGGAGTTGTCTCTCGAGCTCCCCCACGCACTGACAATGTTTCGGGAATCCTGAGCGTTTGGAGGTTCCACCAACGGTCGGCAGCGCGTGGGTTCTAACGGAATGCCTAAGCTCTTCTCCCCTGAGGGTTTTCCTAATGTCTCTGTGCCAGGGAATGCTACGGGTGATTGCACGATATCCCAGTGTCAGAGGCTGCCTCCCCAATTTCAGGGAAGTTATTTCTCGGACTTCCCCGAACAGGGAACAACTGTGACTGAAGAGAGCTGCGTGGAGTTGTCTCTCGAGCTCCCCCACGCACTGACAGTGGTTCCGGAATCCTGAGCGTGAGGATGTTCCACCAAAGTTCGGCAGCGCGTGGGTTCTAACGGAATGCCTAAGCTCGTCTCCCCTGAGTGTTTTCCTAATGTCTCTGTGCCAGGGAATGCTAGGGGTGATTGCAGGATATCCAGGTGTCCGAATCTGACTCCCCAAGGTCAGGGAAGTTTTTTTATCGGACCTCCTCGAACGGGGAACACCTGTGACTGAAGAGAGTTGCGTGGAGTTGTCTCTAGCGCTCCCCCACGCACTGACAATGTTTCCGGAATCCTGAGCGTGGGGAGGTTCCACCAACGGTCGGCAGCGCGTGGGTCCTAACGGAATGCCTAAGCTCGTCTCCCCTGAGGGTTTTCCTAATGTCTCTGTGCCAGGGACTGCTAGGGGTGATTGCAGGATATCCCAGTGTCCGAGGCTGCCTCCCCAAGTTCAGGGAAGTTATTTCTCGGACTTCCCCGAAGAGGGAACACCTGTGACTGAAGTGAGCTGCGTGGAGTTGTCTCTCGAGCTCCCCCACGCACTGACGTTTGTTCCGGAATACTGAGCGTGGGGATGTTCCACCAACGGTCGGCAGCGTGTGGGGTCTAACGGAATGCTTTAGCTCGCATCCCCTGAGGGTTTTCCTAATGTCTCTGTGCCAGGGAATGCTAGGTGTGATTGCAGGATATCCCAGTGTCCGAGGCTGCCTCCCCAAGGTCAGGGAAGGTTTTTCTCGGACTTCCCCGAACAGGAAACACCTTTGACTGAAGAGAGCAGCGTGAAGTGTCTCTCATGCTCCCCCACACACTGACAATTTTTCCGGAATCCTGAGATTGGGGAGGTTCCACCAACGGTCGGCAGCGCGTGGGTTCTAACGGAATGCCTAAGCTCGTCTCCCCTGAGGCTTTTCCTAATGTCTCTGTGCCAGGGAATGCTAGGGGTGATTGCAGGATATCCCAGTGTCCGCGGCTGCCTCCCCATGGTCAAGGAAGGTTTTTCTCGGACTTCCGCGAACAGGGAACACCTGTGATTGAAGAGAGCTGCGTGCAGTTGTCTCTCGAGCTCCCACACCCACTGACAATGGTTCCGGAATCCTGAGCGTGGGGAGGTTCCACCAACGGTCGGCAGCGCGTGGGTTCTAACGGAATGCCTAAGCTCGTCTCCTCTGAAGATTTTCCTAATGTCTCTGTGCCAGGGAATGCTAGGTGTGATTGCAGGATATCCCAGTGTCCGAGGCTGCCTCCCCAAGGTCAGGGAAGGTTTTTCTTGGATTTCCCCGAACAGGGAACACCTGTGACTGAAGAGAGCTGCGTGGAGTTGTCTCTCATGCTCCCCCACGCACTGACAATAGTTCCGGAATCCTGAGCGTGGGGAGGTTCCACCAACGGTCGGCAGCGCGTGGGTTCTAACGGAATGCCTAAGTTCAACTCCCCTGAGGGTTTTTCCTAATGTCTCTGTGCCAGGGAATGCTAGGGGTGATTGCAGGATATCCCAGTGTCAGAAGCTCCCTCCCCATGGTCAGGGAAGTTATTTCTCGGACTTCCCCGAACAGGGAACACCTGTGAATGAAGAGAGCTGCGTGGAGTTGTCTCTCGATCTCCCCCACGCACTGACAATGGTTCCGGAATCCTGAGCGTGGGGAGGTTCCACCAACGGTCGGCAGCGCGTGGGTTCTAACGGAATGCCTAAGCTAGTCTCCCCTGAGGGTTTTCCTTATGCCTCTGTGCCAGGGAATGCTAGGGGTGATTGCAGGATATCCCAGTGTCAGAGGCTGCCTCCCCAAGTTCAGGGAAGTTATTTCTCGGACTTCCCCGAACAGGGAACACCTGTGACTGAAGAGAGCTGCGTGGAGATGTCTCTCGAGCTCCCCACACACTGACAATGATTCCGGAATCCTGAGCGTTTGGAGGTTCCACCAACGGTCGGCAGCGCGTGGGTTCTAACGGAATGCCTAAGCTCGTCTCCCCTGAGGGTTTTCCTAATGTCTCTGTGACAGGGAATGCTAGGGGTGATTGCAGGATATCCCAGTGTCAGAGGCTGCCTCCCCACGTTCAGGGAAGTTATTTCTCGGACTTCCCCGAACAGGGAACAACTGTGACTGAAGAGAGCTGCGTGGAGTTGTCTCTCGAGCTCCCCCACGCACTGACAGTGGTTCCGGAATCCTGAGCGTGGGGAGGTTCCACCAACGGTCGGCAGCGCGTGGGTTCTAACGGAATGCCTAAGCTCGTCTCCCCTGAGTGTTTTCCTAATGTCTCTGTGCCAGGGAATGCTAGGGGTGATTGCAGGATATCCCAGTGTCCGAATCTGAGTCCCCAAGGTCAGGGAAGGTTTTTTATCGGACCTCCCCGAACGGGGAACACCTGTGACTGAAGAGAGTTGCGTGGAGTTGTCTCTCGTGCTCCCCCAAGCACTGACAATGGTTCCGGAATCCTGAGCGTGGGGAGGTTCCACCAACGGTCGGCAGCGCGTGGGTTCTTACGGAATGCCTAAGCTCGCCTCCCCTGAGGTTTTTCCTAATGTCTCTGTGCCAGGGAATGCTAGGGGTGATTGCAGGATATCCTAGTGTCAGAGGCTGCCTCCCCAAGTTCAGGGAAGATATTTCTCGGACTTCCGCTTACAGGGTACAACTGTGAATGAAGAGAGCTGCGTGGAGTTGTCTCTCGAGCTCCCCCACGCACTGACAATGTTTCCGGAATCCTGAGCGTGGGAAGGTTCCACCAACGGTCGGCAGCGTGTGGGGTCTAACGGAATGCTTTAGCTCGCATCCCCTGAGGGTTTTCCTAATGTCTCTGTGCCAGGGAATGCTAGGTGTGATTGCAGGATATCCCAGTGTCCGAGGCTGCCTCCCCAAGGTCAGGGAAGGTTTTTCTCGGACTTCCCCGAACAGGAAACACCTTTGACTGAAGAGAGCAGCGTGGAGTTGTCTCTCATGCTCCCCCACGCACTGACAATTTTTCCGGAATCCTGAGATTGGGGAGGTTCCACCAACGGTCGGCAGCGCGTGGGTTCTAACGGAATGCCTAAGCTCGTCTCCCCTGAGGCTTTTCCTAATGTCTCTGTGCCAGGGAATGCTAGGGGTGATTGCAGGATATCCCAGTGTCCGCGGCTGCCTCCCCATGGTCAAGGAAGGTTTTTCTCGGACTTCCGCGAACAGGGAACACCTGTGATTGAAGAGAGCTGCGTGCAGTTGTCTCTCGAGCTCCCACACCCACTGACAATGGTTCCGGAATCCTGAGCGTGGGGAGGTTCCACCAAAGGTCGGCAGCGCGTGGGTTCTAACGGAATGCCTAAGCTCGTCTCCCCTGAAGATTTTCCTAATGTCTCTGTGCCAGGGAATGCTAGGGGTGTTTGCAGGATATCCCACTGTCAGAGGCTTCCTCCCCAAGTTCAGGGAAGTTATTTCTCGGACTTCCCCGAACAGGGAACATCTGTGACTGAAGAGAGCTGCGTGGAGTTCTCTCTCGAGCTCCCCCACGCACTGACAATGGTTCCGGAATCCTGGGCGTGGGGAGGTTCCACCAACGGTCGGCAGTGCGTATGTTCTAACGGAATGCCTAAGCTCGTCTCCCCTGAGGTTTTTCCTAATGTCTCTGTGCCAGGGAATGCTAGGGGTAATTGCAGGTTATCCCAGTGTCAGAGGCTGCCTCCCCAAGGTCAGGGAAGCTATTTCTCGGACTTCCCCGAACAGGGAACACCTGTGACTGAAGAGAGCTCCGTGGAGTTGTCTCTCGGGCTCCCCCACGCACTGACAATTCTTCCGGAATCCTGAGCGTGGGGAGGTTCCACCAACGGTCGGCAGCGCGTGGGTTCTAACGGAATGCCTTAGCTCGTCTCCCCTGAGGCTTTTCCTAATGTCTCTGTGCCAGGGAATGCTAGGTGTGATTGCAGGATATCCCAGTGTCCGAGGCTGCCTCCCCAAGGTCAGGGAAGGTTTTTCTTGGATTTCCCCGAACAGGGAACACCTGTGACTGAAGAGAGCTGCGTGGAGTTGTCTCTCATGCTCCCCCACGCACTGACAATAGTTCCGGAATCCTGAGCGTGGGGAGGTTCCACCAACGGTCGGCAGCGCGTGGGTTCTAACGGAATGCCTAAGTTCAAATCCCCTGAGGGTTTTTCCTAATGTCTCTGTGCCAGGGAATGCTAGGGGTGATTGCAGGATATCCCAGTGTCAGAAGCTGCCTCCCCATGGTCAGGGAAGTTATTTCTCGGACTTCCCCGAACAGGGAACACCTGTGAATGAAGAGAGCTGCGTGGAGTTGTCTCTCGAGCTCCCCCACGCACTGACAATGGTTCCGGAATCCTGAGCGTGGGGAGGTTCCACCAACGGTCGGCAGCGCGTGGGTTCTAACGGAATGCCTAAGCTCGTCTCCCCTGAGGGTTTTCCTTATGTCTCTGTGCCAGGGAATGCTAGGGGTGATTGCAGGATATCCCAGTGTCAGAGGCTGCCTCCCCATGGTCAGGGAAGTTATTTCTCGGACTTCCCCGAACAGGGAACACCTGTGACTGAAGAGAGCTGCGTGGAGTTGTCTCTCGAGCTCCCCCACGCACTGACAGTGGTTCCGGAATCCTGAGCGTGAGGAGGTTCCACCAAAGTTCGGCAGCACGTGGGTTCTAACGGAATGCCTAAGCTCGTCTCCCCTGAGGGTTTTCCTAATGTCTCTGTGCCAGGGAATGCTAGGGGTGATTGCAGGATATCCCAGTGTCCGAATCTGAATCCCCAAGGTCAGTGAAGTTTTTTTATCGGACCTCCCCGAACGGGGAACACCTGTGACTGAAGAGAGTTGCGTGGAGTTGTCTCTAGTGCTCCCCCACGCACTGACAATGGTTCCGGAATCCTGGGCGTGGGGAGGTTCCAACAACGGTCGGCAGCGCGTGGGTCCTAACGGAATACCTAAGCTCGTCTCCCCTGAGGGTTTTCCTAATGTCTCTGTGCCAGGGACTGCTAGGGGTGATTGCAGGATATCCCAGTGTCCGAGGCTGCCTCCCCAAGTTCAGGGAAGTTATTTCTCGGACTTCCCCGAAGAGGGAACACCTGTGACTGAAGTGATCTGCGTGGAGTTGTCTCTCGAGCTCCCCCACGCACTGACGTTTGTTCCGGAATACTGAGCGTGGGGATGTTCCACCAACGGTCGGCAGCGTGTGGGGTCTAACGGAATGCTTTAGCTCGCATCCCCTGAGGGTTTTCCTAATGTCTCTGTGCCAGGGAATGCTAGGTGTGATTGCAGGATATCCCAGTGTCCGAGGCTGCCTCCCCAAGGTCAGGGAAGTTATTTCTAGGACTTACCCGAACAGGGAATACCTGTGAATGAAGAGTGATTCATGGAGTTGTCTCTCGATCTCCCCCACGCACTGACAATGTTTCCGGAATCCTGAGCGTTCGGAAGTTCAACCAACGGTTGGCAGCGCGTGGGTTCTAACGGAATGCCTAAGGTGGACTCCCCTGAGGATTTTCCTAATGTCTCTGTGCCAGGGAATGCTAGGGGTGATTGCAGGATATCCCAGAGTCAGAGGATGCCTCCCCAAGTTCAGGGAAATTATTTCTCGGACTTCCCCGAACAGGGAACACCTGTGACTGAAGAGAGCTGCGTGGAGTTGGCTCTCGAGCTCCCCCACGCACTGACAATTGTTCCGGAATCCTGAGCGTCGGGGGGTTCCACCAACGGTCGGCAGCTCGTGGGTTCTAACGGAATGCCTAAGCTCGTCTCCCATGAGTTTCTTCCGAATGTCTCTGTGCCAGGGAAAGCTAGGGGTGATTGCAGGATATCCCAGTGTCCGAGGCTGCCTCCCCAAGTTCAGGGAAGGTATTTCTCGGGCTTCCCCGAACAGGGAACACCTGTGACTGAAGAGAGCTGTGTGGAGTTTTCTCACGAGCTCCCCCACGCACTGACAATGGTTCCGGAATCCTGAGCGTTGGGAGGTTCCACCAGCGGTCGGCAGCGCGTGGGTTCTAACGGAAAGCCTAAGCTCGTCTCCCCTGCTGGTTTTCCTTATGTCTCTGTGCCAGGGAATGCTAGGGGTGATTGCAGGATATCTCAGTGTCATAGGTTGCCTCCCCAACGTCAGGGAAAGTTTTTCTCTGACTTCTACGAACGGGGAACACCTGAGACTGAAGAGAGCTGCTTGGAGTTGTCTCTCGAGCTCCCCCACGCAGTGACAATGGTTCCGGAATCCTGAGCGTGGGGAGGAACCACCAACGGTCGGCAGCGCGTGGGTTCTAACGGAATGCCTAAGCTCGTCTCCCCTGAGGCTTTTCCTAATGTCTCTGTACCAGGGAATGCTGGGGGTGATTGCAGGATATCCCAGTGTCCGCGGCTGCCTCCCCATGGTCAAGGAAGTTTTTTCTCGGACTTCCGCGAACAGGGAACACCTGTGATTGAAGAGAGCTGCGTGCAGTTGTCTCTCGAGCTCCCCCACCCACTGACAATGGTTCCGGAATCCTGAGCGTGTGGAGGTTCCACCAACGGTCGGCAGCGCGTGCGTTCTAACGGAATGCCTAAGCTCGTCTCCCCTGAGGTTTTTCCTAATGTCTCTGTGCCAGGGAATGCAAGGGGTGATTGCAGGATATCCCAGTGTCAAAGGCTGACTCCCCAAGGTCAAGGACGGTATTTCTCGGACTTCCCCGAAAAGGGAACACCTGTGAATGTAGAGAGCTGCGTGGAGATGTCTCTTGAGCTCCCCCACGCACTGACAATGTTTCCTTAATCCTGAGCGTGGGGAAGATCCACCAACGGTCGGCAGCTCGTGGGTTCTAACGGAATGCCTAAGCTCGTCTTCCCTGAGGGTTTTCCTAATGTCTCTCTGCCAGGGAATGCTAGGGGAGATTGTAGGATATTCCAGTGTCAGAGGCTGCCTCCCCAAGGTCAGGGAAGGTATTTCTCGGACTTCCCCGACCAGGGAACACCTGTGATTAAAGAGAGCTACGTGGAGTTGTCTCTCGAGCTCCCCCACGCACTGACAATGGTTCCGGATTCCTGAGCGAGGGGAGGTTCCACCAAAGGTCGGCAGCCCGTGGGTTCTAACGGAATGCTTAAGCTCGTCTCCCCTGAGGGTTTTCCTAATGTCTCGGTGCCAGGGAATGCTAGGGGTGATTGCAGGATATCCCAGTGTCAGAGGCTGCCTCCCCAAGATCAGGGAAGGTATTTCTCGGACTTCCACGAACAAGGAACACCTGTGACTGAAAAGAGCTGCGTGGAGTTGTCCCTTGAGATCCCCCACGCACTGACAATATTTCCGGAATCCTGAGCGTGGGGAGGTTCCACCAACGGTCGGCAGCGCGTGGGTTGTAACTGACTGCCAAAGCTCGTATACCCTGAGTGTTTTCCTAATGTCTCTGTGCCAGGGAATGCTAATGGAGATTGCAGGATATCCCAGTGTCCGAGGCTACATCCCCAAAGTCAGGGAAGCTATTTCTCGGACTTCCCCGAACAGGGAACACCTGTGACTGAAGAGAGCTTCGTGGAGTTGTCTCTCGAGCTCCCCCACGCACTGACAATGTTTCCGGAATCCTGAGCGTAGGGAGGTTCCACCAACGGTCGGCAGGGCGTGGGTTCTATCGGAATGCATAAGTTCGTCTCCCCTGAGGGTTTTCCTAATGTCTCTGTGCCAGGGAATGTTAGGGGTGATTGCAGGATACCCCAGTGTCAGAGGCTGCCTCCCCAAGGTCAGGGAAGGTATTTCTCGGACTTCCCAGGACAGGGAACACCTGTGACTGAAGAGAGCTGCGTGGAGTTGTCTCTCGAGCTCCCCCACGCACTGACAATTTTTCCGGAATGAGCGTGGGGAGGTTCCACCAACGGTCGACAGCGCGTGGGTTCTAACGGAATGCCTAAGCTCGACTCCCCTGAGGCTTTTCCTAATTTCTCTGTGCCAGGGAATGCTAGGGGTGATTGTAGGATATCCCAGTGTCAGAGGCTGACTCCCCAAGGTCAGGGACGTTATTTCTCGGACTTCCCCAAAGAGGGAACACCTGTGACTGAAGAGAGCTGCGTGGAGTTGTCTCTCGAGCTCCCCCACGCACTGACAATGGTTCCGGAATCCTGAGCGTGGGGAGGTTCCACCAACGGTCGGCAGCGCGTGGGTTCAAACGGAATGCCTAAGCTCGTCTCCCCTGAGTGTTTTCATAAAGTCTCTGTGTCAGGGAATGCTAGGGGTGATTGCAGGATATCCCAGTGTCAGGGGCTGCCAACCCATGTTCAGGGAAGGTATTTCTCGGACTTCGGCGAACAGGGAAACCCTGTGAATGAAGAGAGCTGCGTGGAGTTGTCTCTCGAGCTCCCCCACGCACTGACAATGGTTCCGGAATCCTGAGCGTGGGTAGGTTCCACCAACGGTCGGCAGCATGTGGGTTCTAAGGGAATGCCTAAGCTCGTCTCCCCTGAGGTTTTTCCTAATATCTCTGTTCCAGGGAATGCTAGCGGTGATTGCAGGATATCCCAGTGTCCGAGGGTGGCACCCCAACGTCAGGGAAGGTATTTCTCGGACTTCCCCGAACAGGGAACACCTGTGACTGAAGAGAGCTGCGTGTAGTTGTCTCTCGAGCTCCCCCACGCACTGACAATGGTTCCGGAATCCTGAGCGTGGGGAGGTTCCACC
Organism: Vicugna pacos; assembly: GCF_048564905.1. Classification (NCBI taxonomy): domain Eukaryota; kingdom Metazoa; phylum Chordata; class Mammalia; order Artiodactyla; family Camelidae; genus Vicugna; species Vicugna pacos. The sequence goes on along the minus strand of NW_027328721.1, from coordinate 44,541,250 downwards.
AACGGTCGGCAGCGCGTGGGTTCTAACAGAATGCCTAAGCTCGTCTCCCCTGAGGTTTTTCCTAATGTCTCTGTGCCAGGGAATGCTAGGGGTGATTGCAGGATATCCCAGTGTCAGAGGTTGCCTCCCCAAGGTCAGGAAAGATTTTTCTCGGACTTCCCCGAACAGGGAACACCTGTGACTGAAGAGAGTTGCGTGAAGTTGTCTCTCGAGCTCCCCCACGCACTGACAATGTTTCCGGAATCCTGAGCTTGGGGAGGTTCCACCAACGGTCGGCAGCGCGTGGGTTTTAACGGAATGCTTAAGCTCGTCTCCCCTGAGGGTTTTCCTAATGTCTCTGTGCCAGGGAATGCTAGGGGTGATTGCAGGATTTCCCAGTGTCAGAAGCTGCCTCCCCAAAGTCAGGGAAGTTATTTCTCGGACTTGCACGAACAGGGAACACCTGTGACTGAAGAGAGCTGCGTGGATATTTCTCTCGAGCTCCCCCACGCACTGACAATTTTTCCTGAATCCTGAGCGTGGGGAGGTTCCACCAACGGTCTGCAGCGCGTGGGTTCTAACGGAATGCCTAAGCTCGTCTCCCCTGAGGGTTTTCCTAATATCTCTGTGCCAGGGAATGCTAGGGGTGATTGCAGGATATCCCAGTGTCAGAGGCTGCCTCCCCAAGGTCAGGGAAGGTATTTCTCGGACTTCCCCGAACAGGGAACACCTGTGAATGAAGAGAGATGCGTGGAGTTGTCTCTCGTGCTCCCCCACGCACTGACAATGGTTCCGGAATCCTGAGCGTGGGGAGGTTCCACCAACGGTCGGCAGCGCGTGGGTTCTAACGGGATGCCTAATCTCGTCTCCCCTGAGGGTTTTACTAATGTCTCTGTGCTAGGGAATGCTAGGGGGGTTTGCAGGATATCCCAGGGAAAGAGGTTGCCTCCCCAAGTTAAGGGAAGTATTTTCTTGGACTTCCCCGGACAGGGAACACCTGTGAATGAAGAGACTGCGTGGAGTTGTCTCTCGAGCTCCCCCAAGCGCTGACAATTGTTCCGGAATCCTTAGCGTGGGGAGGTTCCATGAACGGTCGTCAGCACGTGGGTTTATACGGGATGCCTCAGCTCTTCTGCCCTGAGTGTTTTCCTAATGTCTCTGTGCCAGGGAATGCAAGGGGTGATTGCAGAATATCCCAGTGTCAGAGGCTGAATCCCCAAGGTCAGGGACGGTATTTCTCGGACTTCCCCGAAGAGGGAACTCCTGTGACTGAAGAGAGCTGCGTGGAGTTGTCTTTCGACCTCCCCCACGCACTGACAATGTTTCCGGAATCCTGAGCGTAGGGAGGTTCCACCAAAGGTCGGCAGCGCGTGGGTTCAAACGGAATGCTTAAGCTCGTCTCCTCTGAGGATTTTCCTAATGTCTCTGTGCCAGGGAAAGCTAGGGGTGATTGCAGGATATCCCAGTGTCCGAGGCTGCCTCCCCAAGGTCAGGGAAGGTATTTCTCGGACTTTGGCGAACAGGGAACACCTGTGACTGAAGAGAGATGCGTGGAGTTGTCTCTCGAGCTCCTCAACGCACTGACAGTGGTTCCGGAATCCTGAGCGTGGGGAGGTTCCACCAACGGTCGGAAGTGCGTGGGTTTTAACGGAATGCCTAAGCTCGTCTCCCCTGAGTGTTTTCCTAATGTCTCTGTGCCAGGGAATGCTAGGGGTGATTGCAGGATATCCCAGTGTCAGAGGCTGCCTCCCCAATTTCAGGGAAGGTATTTCTCGGACTTCCCCGACAGGGAACACCTGTGACTGAAGAGAGCTGCGTGGAGTTGTCTCACGAGGTCCCCCACGCACTGACAATTGTTCCGGAATCCTGAGAGTGGGGAGGTTCCAACAACGGTCGGCTGCGCGTGGGTTCTAACGGAATGCCTAAGCTCGTCTCCCCTGAGGGTTTTCCTAATGTCTCTGTGCCAGGGAATGCTAGGGGTGATTGCAGGATATCCCAGTGTCCGAGGCTGCCTCCCCAAGGTCAGGGAAGGTATTTCTCGGACTTCCCTGAACAGGGAACACCTGTGACTGAAGAGAGCTGCGTGGAGTTCTCTCTCGAGCTCCCCCACGCACTGACAATGTTTCCTTAATCCTGAGCGTGGGGAGGTTTCACCAACGGTCGGCAGCGCGTGGGTTCTAACGGGATGCCTAAGCTCGTCTCCCCTGAGTGTTTTCCTAATTTCTCTGGGCCAGGGAATGTTAGGGGGTTTTGCAGGATATCCCAGTGACAGAGACTGCCTCCCCAATGTCAGGGAAGTTATTCCTCAGACTTCCCCGTACAGGGAAGACCTGTGAGTGAAGAGAGCTGCTTGGAGTTGTCTAACCAGCTCCCCCATGCACTGACAATCGTTCCGAAATCCTGAGCGGTGGAAGTTCCACCAACTGTCGGCAGCGTGTGGGTTCTAACGGGATGCCTGAGCTCATCTCCCCTGAGGGTTTTCCTAATGTCTCTGTGCCAGGGAATGCTAGGGGGATTGCAGGATATCCCAGTGACAGAGGCTGCCTCCCCAAGGTCAGGGATTATTTTTCTCGGACTTCCCCCGACAGAGAACACCTGTGACTGAAGAGAGCTGCGTGGAGTTTTCTCTCGTCCTCCCCCACGCACTGACAATGTTTCCGGAATCCTGAATGTGGGGAGGTTCCACCAACGGTCGGCAGCGCGTGGGTTCTAACGGGATGCCTAAGCTCGTCTCCCCTGAGGGTTTTCTAATGTCTCTATGCCAGGGAATTCTAGGGGGTTTGCAGGATATCCCAGTGTCAGAGTCTGCCTGCCAATGTCAGGGAAGGTATTTATCGGGCTTCCCCGTACAGGGAACACCTGTGACTAAAGAGAGCTGCGTGGAGTTGTCTCTCGAGCTCCCCCACACACTGAAAATTGTTCCGGAATCCTGAGTATTGGGAGGTTCCACCAACTTTCGGCAGCGCGTGGTTTCTAACGGGATGCCTAATCCCGTCTCCCCTGAGGGTTTTCCTAATGTCTCTGTGCCAGGGATTACTAGGGGGTTTGCGGGATATCCCAGGAATTGAGGCTGCCTCCTCAAGGTCAGGGAATGTATTTCTCGGACTTCCCCGTAAATGGAACACCTGTGATTGTAGAGAGCTGCCTTGAGTTGTCTCTCGAGCTCCCCCACGCACTGACAATGGTTCCGGAATCCTGAGCGTGGGGAGGTTCCACCAACGGTCGGCAGCGCGTGGGTTCTAACGGAATGCCTAAGCTCGTCTGCCCTGAGGATTTTCCTAATATCTCTCTGCCAGGGAATGCTAGGGGTTTTGCAGGATATCCCAGTGAAATTGGCTGCCTCCCCAAGGTCAGGGAAGGTTTTTCACGGACTTCCCCGGACAGGGAACACCTGTGACTGAAGAGAGCTGCGTGGAGTTGTCTCTCGAGCTCCCCCACGCACTGAAAATGGTTCCAGAATCCTGAGCATGGGGAGGTTCCACCAACGGTCGGCAGCGCGTGGGTTCTAACGGAATGCCTTAGCTCGTCTCCCCTGAGGGCTTTCCTAATATCTCTGTGCCAGGGAATGCTGGTGGGTTTACAGGATATGCCAGTGACAGAGGATGCCTCCCCAAGTTCAGGGAAGGTATTTCTCGGTCTTCCCCGGACAGGGAACACCTGTGATTGAAGAGAGTTGCGTAGAGTTGTCTCTCGAGCTCCCCCACGCACTGACAATGATTCCGGAATCCTGAGCGTGGGGAGTTTCCACCAACGGTCGGCAGCGCGTGGGTTCTAACTGGATGCCTAAGCTCTTCTGCCCTGAGCTTCTTCCTAATGTCTCTGTGCCAGGGAATGCTAGGGGGTTTGCAGGATATCCCAGTGACAGAGGCTGCCTCCCCAAGTTCAGGGAAGGTATTTCTCGGACTTCCCCAGGCACAGAACACCTGTGCCTGAAGAGAGCTGCGTGGGGTTGTCTCTCGAGCTCCCCTACGCACTGACAATGTTTGCGGAATCCTGAGCGTGGGGAGGTTCCACCAACGGTCGGCAGCACGTGGGTTCTAACCGGATCTCTATGCTCGTCTCCGCTGAGGGTTTTCCTAATATCTCCGTGCCAACGTATGCTAGGGGGGTTTGCAGGATATCCCAGTGACAGAGGCTGCTTCCCCAAAGTCAGGGAAGATATTTCTTGGGCTTCCCCGGACAGGGAACCCCTGTGACTGAAGAGAGCTGCGTGGGGTTGTCTCTCGAGCTCCCCCACGCACTGACAATGTTTCCGGAATCCTGAGCGTGGGGAGGTTCCACCAAAGGTCGTCAGCGCGTGGGTTCTAACGGGATGCCTAAGCTCGTCTGCCCTGAGCTTTTTCCTAATGTCTCTGTGCCAGGGAATGCTAGGGGGTTTCCAAGATATCCTAGTGACTGAGGCTGCGTCCCCAAGTTCTGGGAAGATATTTCTCGGACTTCCCCGGAGAGGGAACAGCTGTGAATGAAGAGAGCTTCGTGGAGTTCTCTCTTGAGCTCCCCCACGCACTGACAATGTTTCCGGAATCCTGAGCGTGGGGAGGTTCCACCAACAGTCGTCAGCGCGTGGATTCTAACGGGATGCCTAAGCTCGTATGCCCTGAGGTTTTTCCTAATGTCTCTGTGCCAGGGATTGCTAGGGGTTTGCAGGATATTCCAGTGACAGAGGCTGCCTCCCCAAGGTCAGGGAAGTTATTTCTCGGACATCCCCAGAGAGGGAACACTTGTGAATGAAGGGAGCTGCGTGGAATTGTCTCTTCAGCTCCCCCACGCACTGACAATGGTTCCGGAATCCGGAGCGTGGGGAGGTTCCACCAACGGTCGGCAGGGCGTGTGTTCTAACCGGATGTCTAAGCTCGTCTCCCCTGAGTAATTTCCTAATTTCTCTGTGCCAGGGAGTGTTAGGGGGTTTGCAGGATATCCCAGTGACAGAGGCTGCCTCCACAAGGACAGGGAAAGTAATTCTCGGACTTCCCCGGACAGGGAACACCTGTGACTGAAGAGAGCTGCTTGGAGTTTTCTCTCGAGTTCCCCCACGCAATGACAATGGTTCCAGAATCCTGAACGTGGGGAGATTCCACCAACGGTCGGCAGCGCGTTGGTTCTAACGGAATGCTTAAGCTCGTCTCCCTGAGGGTTTTCCTAATGTCTCGGTGTCAGGGAATTCTAGGAGGGTTTTCAGGATATCCCAGTGACAAATGCTGACTCCCCAAGTTCAGGGAATTTATTTCTCGGACTTCCCCGGAGAGAGAACACCTGTGAGTGAAGAGAGCTGCGTGCAGTTGTCTCTCGAGCTCCCCCACGCACTGACAATGGTTCCAGAATCCTGAGCGTGGGGAGGTTCCACCAAAGGTCGGCAGCGCGTGGGTTCTAACGGGATGCCTAAGATCGTCTTCCCTGAGTTTTTTCCTAATATCTCTATGCCAGGGAATGCTAGAGGGTTTGCAGGATATCCCACTGACTGAGGCTGCGTCCCCAAGATTTGGGAAGATATTTCTCAGACTTTCCCAGGCAGGGAACACCTGTGACTGGAGAGAGCTGCGTGGAGTTGTCTCTCGAGCTCCCCCACACACTGACAATGTTTCCGGAATCCTGAGCGTGGGGAGGTTCCACCAACTGTCGGCAGCGCGTGGGTTCTAACGGAATGCCTAAGCTCGTCTCCCCTGACGGTTTTCCTAATATCTCTGTGCCAGGGAATGCTAGAGGTGATTGCAGGATATCCCAGGGTCAGAGGCTGCCTCCCCAAGATCAGGGAAGATATTTCTCGGACTTCCCCGAACAGGGAACACCTGTGACTGAAGAGAGCTGCGTGGAGTTGTCTTTCGTGCTCCCCCACGCACTGACAATGGTTCCGGAATCCTGAGCGTGGGGAGGTTCCACCAACGTTCGGCAGCGCATGTTTTCTAACGGAATGCCTAAGCTCGTCTCCCCTGAGGGTTTTCCTAATGTCTCTGTGCCAGGGAATGCTAGGGGTGATTGCAGGATATCCCAGTGACCGAGGCTGACTTCACAAGGTCAGGGAAGGTATTTCTCGGACTTCCCCGAACAGGGAACACCTGTGACTGAAGAGAGCTGCGTGGAATTGTCTCTCGAGCTCCCCCACGCACTGACAATGGTTCCGGAATCCTGAGCGTGGGGAGGTTCCACCAACGGTCGGCAGCGCGTGGGTTCTAACGGAATGCCTAATCTCATCTCCCCTGGGGGTTTTCCTAATGTCTCTGTGCCAGGGAATGCTAGGGGTGATTGCAGGATATCCCAGTGACAGAGGCTGCCTCCCCAAGTTCATGGAAGGTATTTCTCGGGCTTCCCCGGAGAGGGAACACCTGTGAATTAAGAGAGCTGCGTGTAGTTGTCTCTCGAGCTCCCCCACGCAGTGACAAAGTTTCCGGAATTTTGAACGTGGGGAGGTTCCTCCAAGGGTCTGCAGCGCGTTGGCTCTAACGGGATGCATAAGCTCGTCTGCCCTGAGGCTTTTCCTAATGTCTCTGTGCCAGGGAATTCTGGGGGGTTTGCAGGATATAACAGTGACTGAGGCTGGGTCCCCAAGTTCTGGGAAGTTATTTCTTAGACTTCCCCGGGCAGGGAACACCTGTGACTGAAGAGAGCTGCGTGGAGTTGTCTCCCGAGCTCCCCCATGCACTGACAATGGTTCCGGATTCCTGATCGTGGGGAGGTTCCACCAACGGTCGGCAGCGCGTGGGTTCTAACGGAATGCCTAAGCTCGTCACCCCTGAGGGTTTTCCTAATATCTGTATGCCAGGGAATGCTAGGGATGTTTGCAGGATATCCCAGTGACCGAGGCTGCCTCCACAAGGTCAGGGAAGTTATTTGTCGGACTTCCCCGGACAGGGAAAAACTGTGACTGAAGTGAGCTGCTTGGAGTTGTCTCTCCAGCTCCCCCACCCACTGATATTGGTTCCGGAATCCTGAGCGTGGGGAGGTTCCACCAACGGTCGGCAGCGCGTGGGTTCTAACGGGATGCCTAAAATCGTCTGCCCTGAGAGTTTTCCTAATGTCTATCTGCCATGGAATGCTATGTGGTTTGCAGGCTATCCCAGGGACAGAGACTGTCTCCCCAAAGTCAGGGAAGGTATTTCTCGGACTTCCCCGGACAGGGAACACCAGTGACTTAAGAGAGCTGCGTGGAGTTGTCTCTCGAGCTCCCCCACGCACTGACAATGATTCCGGAATCCTGAGCGTGGGGAGGTTCCACCAACGGACGGCAGAGCGTGGGTTCTAACGGGATGCCTAAATTCGTCTGCCCTGAGGATTTTCCTAATGTCTCTGTGCCAGTGAATGTTAGGGGTTTGCAGGAAATCCCAGTGAAAGAGGCTGCCTCCCCAAGATCAGGGAAGTTATTTCTCGGACTTCCCGGTAGATGGAACACTTGTGACAAAAGAGAGCTGCGTGGAGTTGTCTCTCGCGCTGCCCCATGCACTGACAATGGTTCCGGAATCCTTAGCGTGGGGAAGTTCCACCAACGGTCGGAAGCGCGTTGGTTCTAAAGGAATGCATAAGCTCGTCTCCCCTGAGGGTTTTCCTAATATCTCTGTGCCAGGGAATGCTAGGGCGGTTTTCAGGATATCCCAGTGACAAAAGCTGCCTCCCCAAGTTCAGGGAAATTATTTCTCGGACTTCCCCGGAGAGGGAATACCTGTGAGTGAAGAGAGCTGCGTGGAGTTGTCTCTCGTGCTCCCCCACGCTCTGACAATGGTTCCGGAATCCTGAGCGTGGGAAGGTTCCACCAACGGTCGGCAGCGCGTGGGTTATAACGGGATGCCTAACCTCGTCTTCCCTGAGGTTTTTCCTAATATTTCTGTGCCAGGGAATGCTAGGGGTTTTGCAGGATATCCCAGTGACTGAGGCTGGGTCCCCAAGGTCTGGGAAGTTATTTCTCAGACTTTCCCGGGCAGGGAACACCTGTGACTGAAGAGAGCTGTGTGGAGTTGTCTCTTGAGCTCCCCCACCCACTGACAATTCTTCCGGAATCCTGAGCATGGGGAAGTACCACCAACGGTCGGCAGCGCGTGGGTTCTAATGAAATACCTAAGCTCGTCTCCCCTGAGGGTTTTCCTAATGTCTCTGTGCCAGGGAATGCTAGGGGTTTTGCAGGATATCCCAGTGACAGAGGCTGCCTCCCCAAGGTCAGGGAAGCTATTTCTCAGACTTCCCCGTACAGGGAAACCCTGTGACTTAACAGAGCTGCGTGGAGTTGTCTCTCGAGCTCCCCCACGCACTGACAATGGTCCGGAATCCTGAGCGTGGGGAGGTTCCACCAACGGTAGGCAGTGCGTGGGTTCTAACGGAATGCCTAAGCTCGTCTGCCCTGAGGGTTTTCCTAATGTCTCTGTGCCAGGGAATGCTAGGGTTTTGCAGGATATCCCAGTAACTGAGGTTGCGTCCCAAAGTTCTGGGAAGTTATTTCTCAGACTTCCCCAGCGACGGAACACCTGTGAATGAAGAGAGCTGCGTGGAGTTGTCTCTTGAGACCCCCACGCACTGACAATGTTTCCGGAATCCTGAGCGTGGGGAGGTTCCACCAACGGTCGGCAGCGCGTGGGTTCAAACGGGATGTGTAAGCTCGTCTCCCCTGAGGGTTTTCCTAATGTCTCTGTGCCATCGAATGCTAGGGGGGTTTGCAGGATATCCCAGTGACTGAGGTTGTGTCCCCAAGTTCTGAGAAGTTATTTCTCAGACTTCCCCGGGCTGGGAACACCTGTGAATTAAGAGAGCTGCGTGGAGTTGTCTCTCGAGCTCCCCCACGCACTGACAATGGTTCCGGAATCCTGAGCGTGGGGAGGTTCCACAAACGGTCGGCAGCGCGTGTGTTCTAACCGGATGTCGAAGCTCGTCTCCCCTGAGAGATTTCCTAATGTCTCTGTGCCAAGGAGTGCTAGGGGGTGTTTGCAGGATATCCCAGTGACAGAGGCTGCCTCCTCAAGTTCAGGGAAGGTATTTCTCGGACTTCCCCGGACAGGGAACACCTGTGACTGAAGAGAGCTGCGTGGATTTGTCTCTCAAGTCCCCCACGCATGACAATGGTTCAGGAATCCTGAGCGTGGGGAGGTTCCACCAACAGTCGGCAGCGCGTGGATTCTAACGGGATGCCTAAGCTCGTATGCCCTGAGGTTTTTCCTAATGTCTCTGTGCCAGGGATTGCTAGGGGTTTGCAGGATATCCCAGTGACAGAGGCTGCCTCCCCAAGGTCAGGGAAGTTATTTCTCGGACATCCCCAGAGAGGGAACACCTGTGAATGAAGGGAGCTGCGTGGAATTGTCTCTTGAGCTCCCCCACGCACTGACAATGGTTCCGGAATCCGGAGCGTGTGGAGGTTCCACCAAACGTCGGCAGGGCGTGTGTTCTAACCGGATGTCTAAGCTCGTCTCCCCTGAGTAATTTCCTAATTTCTCTGTGCCAGGGAGTGTTAGGGGGGTTTGCAGGATATCCCAGTGACAGAGGCAGCCTCCACAAGGACAGGGAAAGTAATTCTCGGACTTCCCCGGACAGGGAACACCTGTGACTGAAGAGAGCTGCTTGGAGTTTTCTCTCGAGCTCCCCCACGCAATGACAATGGTTCCAGAATCCTGAACGTGGGGAGATTCCACCAACGGTCGGCAGCGCGTTGGTTCTAACGGAATGCTTAAGCTCGTCTCCCCTGAGGTTTTTCCTAATGTCTCTGTGCCAGGGAATTCTAGGAGGGTTTTCAGGATATCCCAGTGACAAATGCTGCCTCCCCAAGTTCAGGGAATTTATTTCTCGGACTTCCCCGGAGAGAGAATACCTGTGAGTGAAGAGAGCTGCGTGGAGTTGTCTCTCGAGCTCCCCCACGCACTGACAAAGTTTCCGGAATTTTGAGCGTGGGGAGGTTCCACCAACGGTCGGCAGCGCTTGGGTTCTAACGGAATGCCTAAGCTGGTCTCCCCTGAGGGTTTTACTTATTTCTCTGTGCCAGGGAATGCTAGGGGTGATTGCAGGATATCCCAGTGTCAGAGGCTGCCTCCCCAAGTTCAGGGAATTTATTTCTCGGACTTCCCCGAACAGGGAACAACTGTGACTGAAGAGAGATGCGTGGAGTTGTCTCTCGAGCTCCCCCACGCACTGACAGTGGTTCCGGAATCCTGAGCGTGGGGAGGTTCCACCAACGGTCGGCGGCGCGTGGGTTCTAACGGAATGCCTAAGCTCGTCTCCCCTGAGGGTTTTCCTAATATCTCTGTGCCAGGGAATGCTAGGGGTGATTGCAGGATATCCCAGTGTCAGAGGCTGCCTCCCCAAGGTCAGGGAAGGATTTTTCTCGGATCTCCCCGAACGGGGAACCCCTGTGACTGAAGAGAGCTGCGTGGAGTTGTCTCTCGTGCTCCCCCACGCACTGACAATGGTTCCGGAATCCTGAGCGTAGGGAGGTTCCACCAACGGTCGGCAGCGCGTGGGTTCTATCGGAATGCCTAAGCTCGTCTCCCCTGAGGGTTTTCCTTATGTCTCTGTGCCAGGGAATGCTAGGGGTGATTGCAGGATATTCCAGTGTCCGAGGTTGCCTCCCCAAGTCAGGGAAGGTATTTCTCGTACTTCCCCGAAGAGGGAACACCTGTGACTGTAGTGAGCTGCGTGGAGTTGTTTCTCGAGCTCCGCCACGCACTGACGTATGTTCCGGAATACTGAGAGTGGGGAGGTTCCACCAACGGTCGGCAGCGCGTGGGTTCTAACGGAATGCTTTAGCTCGTCTCCCCTGAGGGTTTTCCTAATGTCTCTTTGCCAGGGAATGCTAGGGGTGATTGCAAGATATCCCAGTGTCAGAGGCTCCCTCCCCATGGTCAGGGAATTTATTTCTCGGAATTCCCCGAACAGGGAACACCTGTGACTGAAGAGAGCTGCGTGGAGTTGACTCTCGAGCTCCCCCATGCACTGACAATTTTTCCGGAATCCTGAGAGTCGGGAGGTTCCACCAACTGTCGACAGCGCGTGGGTTCTAACGGAATGCCTAAGCTCGTCTCCCCTGCGGGTTTTCCTTATGTCTCTGTGCCAGGGAATGCTAGGGGTGTTTGCAGGATATCTCAGTGTCATACGTTGCCTCCCCCAGGTCAGGGAAAGTTTTTCTCGGACTTCTACGAACGGGGAACACCTGAGAATGAAGAGAGCTGCGTGGAGTTGTCTCTCGAGCTCCCCCACGCACTGACAATGGTTCCGGAATCCTGAGCGTGGGGAGGTTCCGCCAACGGTCGGCAGCGCGTGGGTTCTATCGGAATGCCTAAGCTCGTCTCCCCTAAGGGTTTTCCTAATGTCTCTGTGCCAGGGAATGCTAGGGGCGATTGCAGGATATCCCAGTGTCAGAGGCTGCCTCCGCAAGGTCAGGGAAGTTATTTCTCGGACTTCCCCGAACAGGGAACACCTGTGACTGAAGAGAGCTGCGTGGAGTTGTCTCTCGAGCTCCCCCACGCACTGACAATTTTTCCCGAATTCTGAGCGTGGGGAGGTTGCACCAACGCTCGGCAGCGCGTGGGTTCTCACGGAATGCCTAAGCTCGTCTCCCCTGAGGGTTTTCCTAATGTCTCTGTGCCAGGGAATGCTAGGGGTGATTGCAGGATATCCCAGTGTCAGAGGCTGCCTCCCCAAGGTCAGAGAAGGTCCTTCTCTTACTTCCACGAACAGAGAACACCTGTGACTGTAGAGAGTTGCGTGGAGTTGTCTCTCGAGCTCCCCCACGCACTGACAATTTTTCCGGAATCCTGAGGGTCGGGAGGTTACAGCAACGGTCGTCAACGCGTGGGTTCTATCGGAATGCCTAAGCTCGTCTCCCCTGAAGGTTTTCCTAATGTCTCTGTGCCAGGGAATGCTAGGGGTGATTGCAGGATATCCCAGTGACCGAGGCTGCCTCCCCAAGTTTAGGGAAGTCATTTCTCGGGCTTCCCCAAACAGGGAACACCTGTGACTGAAGAGAGCTGCGTGGATTAGTCTCTCGAGCTCCCCCACGCACTGACAATGGTTCCGGAATCCTGAGCGTGGGGAGGTTCCACCAACGGACGGCAGCGCATGGGTTCAAACGGAATGCCTATGCTCGTCTCCCGTGAGGATTTTCCAATTGTCTCTGTGCCAGGGAATGCTAGGGGTGATTGCAGGATATCCCAGGGTTAGAGGCTGCATAACCAAGGTCAGGGAAGTTATTTGTCGGACTTCCACGTACATGGAACACCTGTGACTGAAGAGAGCTGCGTGGAGTTGTCTCCCGAGCTAGCACACTCACTGGCAATGATTCAGGAATCCTGAGCGTGGGGAGGTTTCTCCAACGGTTGGCAGCGCGTGGGTTCTAACGGAATGCCTAATCTCGTCTCCCCTGTGGATTTTCCTAATATCTCTCTGCCAGGGAATGCTAGGGGTGATTGCAGGATATCCCAGTGTCAGAGGCTGCCTCCCCATGTTCAGGGAAGTTATTTCTCGGACTTCCCTGAACAGGGAACTCCTGTGACTGAAGAGAGCTGCGTGGAGTTGTTTCACGAGCTCCCCCACGCCCTGTCAATGGTTCCGGAATCCTGAGCGTGGGGAGGTTCCACCAACGGTCGGCAGGGCGTGGGTTCTAACAGAATGCCTAAGCTCGTCGCCCCTGAGGGTTTTCCTAATGTCTCTGTGCCAGGGAATGCTAGGGGTGATTGCAGGATATCCCAGTGTCAGAGGCTGCCTCCTCAAGTTCAGGGAAGTTATTTCTCGGATTTCACCGTACAGGGAACACCTGTGACTGAAGAGAGCTACGTGGATTTGTCTCTTGAGCTCCCCCACGCACTGATTTTGGTTCCGGAATCCTGAGCGTGGGGAGGTTCCACCAACGGTCGGCAGCTCGTGGGTTCTAACGGAATGCCTAAGCTCGTCTCCCCTGCGTGTTTTCCTAATATCTCTGTGCCAGGGAATGCTAGGGGTGATTGCAGGATATCCCAGTGTCAGAGGCTACCTCCCCAAGGTCAGGGAAGTTATTTCTCGGACTTCCCCGAACAGGGAACACCTGTGACTGAAGAGAGCTGCATGGAGTTTTCTCTCGTTCTCCCCCACGCACTGACAATGGTTCCGTAATCCTGAGCGTGAGGAGGTTCCACCCACGGTCGGCAGCGCGTGGCTTCTTACGGAATGCTTAAGCTCGTCTCCCCTGAGGGTTTTCCTAATGTCTCTGTGCCAGGGAATGCTAGGGGTGATTGCAGGATATCCCAGTGTCAGAGGATGCCTCCTCAAATTCAGGGAAGTTATTTCTCGGACTTCCTCGAACAGGGATCACCTGTGACTGAAGAGAGCAGCGTGGAGTTGTCTTTCGAACTCCCCCACGCACTGACAATGTTTCCGGAATCCTGAGCGTGGGGAGGTTCCACCAACGGTCGGTAGCACGTGGGTTCTAACGGAATGCCTAAGCTCGTCTCCCCTGAGGGTTTTCCTAATTTCTCTGTGCCAGGGAATGCTAGGGGTGATTGCAGGATATCCCAGTGTCAGAGGCTGCCTCCTCAAGTTAAGGGAAGTTATTTCTCGGACTTCACTGTACAGGGAACACCTGTGACTGAAGAGAGCTGCGTGGATTTGTCTCTCGAGCTCACCCACGCCCTGTCAATGGTTCCGGAATCCTGAGCGTGAGAAGGATCCACCAACGGTCGGCAGCGCGTGGGTTGTAACGGAATGCCTAAGCGTGTCTCCCCTGCGGGTTTTCCCAATATCTCTGTGCCAGGGAATGCTAGGGGTAATTGCAGGATATCCCAGTGTCAGAGTCTGCCTCCCCAAGGTCAGGGAAGATATTTCCCGGGCTTCCCCAAACAGGGAACACCTGTGACTGAAGAGAGCTGCGTGGAGTTGTCTCTCGAGCTCCCCCACGCACTGACAATGCTTCCGGAATCCTGAGCGTGGTGAGGTTCCACCAACGGTCGGTAGCACGTGCGTTCTAACGGAATGCCTAAGCACGTCTCCCCTGAGGGTTTTCCTAATGTCTCTGTGCCAGGGAATTCTAGGGGTGATTGCAGGATATCCCAGTGTCCGAGGCTGCCTCCCCAAGGTCAGGGAAGGTATTTCTCGGACTTCCCTGAACAGGGAAAACCTGTGACTGAAGAGAGCTGCTTGGAGTTGTCTTTCGAGCTCCCCCACACACTGACAATGGTTCCGGAATCCTGAGCGTGGGGAGGTTACTACAACGGTTGGCAGCGCGTGGATTCTAACGGAATGAAGAGCTCGTCTCCCCTGAGGTTTTTCCTAATGTCTCTGTGCCAGGGAATGCTAGGGGTTATTGCAGGATATCCCAGTGTCCGAGGATGCGTCCCCAAGGTCAAGGAAGTTATTTCCCGGGCTTCCCCGAACAGGGAACACCTGTGACTGAAGAGAGCTTCGTGGAGTTGTCTCTCGAGCTCCCCCACGCAATGACAATGGTTCCGGAATCCTGAGCGTGGGGAGGTTCCAACAACGGTCGGCAGCGCGTGGGTTATAACGGAATGCCTAAGCTCGTCTCCCCTGAGTGTTTTCCTAATGTCTCTGTGCCAGGGAATGCTAGGGGTGATTGCAGGATATCCCAGTGTCAGAGGCTGCCTCCCCAAAGTCAGGGAAGGTATTTCTCGGACTTCCCCGAAAAGGGAACACCTGTGACTGAAGAGAGCTGCGTGGAGTTGGCTCTCGAGCTCCCCCACGCACTGACAATTGTTCCGGAATCCTGAGCGTCGGGAGGTACCACCAACGGTCGGCAGCGCGTGGGTTCTTACGGAATGCCTAAGCTCGTCTCCCCTGCGGTTTTCCTTATGTCTCTGTGCCAGGGAATGCTAGGGGTGATTGCAGGATATCTCAGTGTCATAGGTTGCCTCCCCAAGGTCAGGGAATGTTTTCTCGGACTTCTACGAACGGGGAACACCTGAGAATGAAGAGAGCTGCGTGGAGTTGTCTCTCGAGCTCCCCCGCGCACTAACAATGGTTTCGGAATCCTGAGCGTGGGGAGGTTCCACCAACGGTCGGCAGCGCGTGGGTTCTATCGGAATGCCTAAGCTCGTCTCCCCTGAGGATTTTCCTAATATCTCTGTGCCAGGGAATGCTAGGGATGATTGCAGGATATCCCAGTGTCAGAGGTTGCCTCCCCAAATCAGGTAAGGTATTTCTCGGACTTCACCGAACAGGGAACACCTGTGACTGAAGAGAGCTGCGTGGATTTGTCTCTCGAGCTCCCCCACGCACTGACAATTTTTCCGGAATTCTGAGCGTGGGGAGGTTCCACCATCTGTCGGCAGCGCGTGGGTTCTCACGGAATGCCTATGCTCGTCTCCCCTGAGGGTTTTCCTAAAGTCTCAGTGCCAGGGAATGCTAGGGGTGATTGCAGGATATCCCAGCGTCAGAGGCTGCCTCCCCATGTTCAGGGAAGTTATTTCTCGGACTTCCCCGAACTGGGAACACCTGTGACTGAAGTGAGCTGCGTGGAGTTGTCTCTCGAGCTACCCCAACCACTGACAATGTTTCCGGAATCCTGAGCGTGGGGAGGTTCCACCAACGGTCGGCAGCGCTTGGGTTCTAACGGAATGCCTAAGCTGGTCTCCCCTGAGTGTTTTCCTAATGTCTCTGTGCCAGGGAATGCTAGGGGTGATTGCAGGATATCCCAGTGTCAGAGGCTGCCTCCCCAAGTTCAGGGAATTTATTTCTCGGACTTCCCCGAACAGGGAACAACTGTGACTGAAGAGAGATGCGTGGAGTTGTCTCTCGAGCTCCCCCACGCACTGACAGTGGTTCCGGAATCCTGAGCGTGGGGAGGTTCCACCAACGGTCGGCGGTGCGTGGGTTCTAACGGAATGCCTAAGCTCGTCGCCCCTGAGGGTTTTCCTAATGTCTCTGTGCCAGGGAATGCTAGGGGTGATTGCAGGATATCCCAGTGTCAGAGGCTGCCTCCTCAAGTTCAGGGAAGTTATTTCTCGGACTTCACCGTACAGGGAACACCTGTGACTGAAGAGAGCTGCGTGGATTTGTCTCTTGAGCTCCCCCACGCACTGATTTTGGTTCCGGAATCCTGAGCGTGGGGAGGTTCCACCAACGGTCGGCAGCGCGTGGGTTCTAACGGAATGCCTAAGCTCGTCTCCCCTGCGTGTTTTCCTAATATCTCTGTGCCAGGGAATGCTAGGGGTGATTGCAGGATATCCCAGTGTCAGAGGCTGCCTCCCCAAGGTCAGGGAAGTTATTTCTCGGACTTCCCCGAACAGCGAACACCTGTGACTGAAGTGAGCTGCATGGAGTTTTCTCTCGATCTCCCCCACGCACTGACAATGGTTCCGTAATCCTGAGCGTGAGGAGGTTCCACCCACGGTCGGCAGCGCGTGGGTTCTAACGGAATGCCTAAGCTCGTCTCCCCTGAGGGTTTTCCTAATGTCTCTGTGCCAGGGAATGCTAGGGGTGATTGCAGGATAAACCAGGGTCAGAGGCTGCCTCCCCAAGGTCATGGAAGGTATTTCTCGGACTTCCCCGAACAGGGAACACCTGTGACTTAAGAGAGCTGCGTGGAGTTTTCTCTCGAGCTCCCCCAAGCACTGACAATGTTTCCGGAATCCTGAGCGTGAGAAGGATCCACCAACGGTCGGCAGCGCGTGGGTTGTAACGGAATGCCTAAGAGTGTCTCCCCTGCGGGTTTTCCCAATATCTCTGTGCCAGGGAATGCTAGGGGTAATTGCCGGATATCCCAGTGTCAGAGTCTGCCTCCCCAAGGTCAGGGAAGATATTTCCCGGGCTTACCCAAACAGGGAACACCTGTGACTGAAGAGAGCTGCGTGGAGTTGTCTCTCGAGCTCCCCCACGCACTGACAATGCTTCCGGAATCCTGAGCGTGGTGAGGTTCCACCAACGGTCGGTAGCACGTGCGTTCTAACGGAATGCCTAAGCACGTCTCCCCTGAGGTTTTTCCTAATGTCTCTGTGCCAGGGAATGCTAGGGGTGATTGCAGGATATCCCAGTGTCCGAGGCTGCCTCCCCAAGGTCAGGGAAGTTATTTCTCGGACTTCCCTGAACAGGGAAAACCTGTGACTGAAGAGAGCTGCTTGGAGTTGTCTTTCGAGCTCCCCCACACACTGACAATGGTTCCGGAATCCTGAGCGTGGGGAGGTTACTACAACGGTTGGCAGCGCGTGGATTCTAACGGAATGAAGAGCTCGTCTCCCCTGAGGTTTTTCCTAATGTCTCTGTGCCAGGGAATGCTAGGGGTTATTGCAGGATATCCCAGTGTCCGAGGATGCGTCCCCACGTTCAAGGAAGTTATTTCCCGGGCTTCCCCGAACAGGGAACACCTGTGACTGAAGAGAGCTGCGTGGAGTTGTCTCTCGAGCTCCCCCACGCACTGACAATTGTTCCGGAATCCTGAGCGTGGGGAGGTTCCAACAACGGTCGGCAGCGCGTGGGTTATAACGGAATGCCTAAGCTCGTCTCCCCTGAGGGTTTTCCTAATGTCTCTGTGCCAGGGAATGCTAGGGGTGATTGCAGGATATCCCAGTGTCAGAGGCTGCCTCCCCAAATTCAGGGAAGGTATTTCTCGGACTTCCCCGAAAAGGGAACACCTGTGACTGAAGAGAGCTGCGTGGAGTTGGCTCTCGAGCTCCCCCACGCACTGACAATTGTTCCGGAATCCTGAGCGTCGGGAGGTACCACCAACGGTCGGCAGCGCGTGGGTTCTTACGGAATGCCTAAGCTCGTCTCCCCTGCGGTTTTCCTTATGTCTCTGTGCCAGGGAATGCTAGGGGTGATTGCAGGATATCCCAGTGTCAGAGGCTGCCTTCTCAAGTTAAGGGAAGTTATTTCTCGGACTTCACTGTACAGGGAACACCTGTGACTGAAGAGAGCTGCGTGGATTTGTCTCTCGAGCTCACCCACGCCCTGTCAATGGTTCCGGAATCCTGAGCGTGGGGAGGTTACACCAACGGTCGGCAGGGCGTGGGTTCTAACAGAATGCCTAAGCTCGTCTCCCCTGAGGCTTTTCCTAATGTCTCTGTGCCAGGGAATGCTAGGGGTGATTGCAGGATATCCCAGTGTCAGAGGCTGCCTCCTCAAGTTCAGGGAAGTTATTTCTCGGACTTCACCGTACAGGGAACACCTGTGACTGAAGAGAGCTGCGTGGATTTGTCTCTTGAGCTCCCCCACGCACTGATTTTGGTTCCGGAATCCTGAGCGTGGGGAGGTTCCACCAACGGTCGGCAGCGCGTGGGTTCTAACGGAATGCCTAAGCTCGTCTCCCATGCGTGTTTTCCTAATATCTCTGTGCCAGGAAATGCTAGGGGTGATTGCAGGATATCCCAGTGTCAGAGGCTGCCTCCCCAAGGTCAGGGAAGTTATTTCTCGGACTTCCCCGAACAGGGAACACCTGTGACTGAAGAGAGCTGCATGGAGTTTTCTCTCGATCTCCCCCACGCACTGACAATGGTTCCGTAATCCTGAGCGTGAGGAGGTTCCACCCACGGTCGGCAGCGCGTGGGTTCTAACGGAATGCATAAGCTCGTCTCCCCTGAGGGTTTTCCTAATGTCTCTGTGCCAGGGAATGCTAGGGGTGATTGCAGGATATCCCAGTGTCAGAGGATGCCACCTCAAGTTCAGGGAAGTTATTTCTCGGACTTCCCCGAACAGGGAACACCTGTGACTGAAGAGAGCTGCGTGGAGTTGTCTTTCGAACTCCCCCACGCACTGACAATGGTTCCGGAATCCTGAGCGTGGGGAGGTTCCACCAACGGTCGGCAGCACGTGGGTTCTAACGGAATGCCTAAGCTCGTCTCCCCTGAGGGTTTTCCTAATTTCTCTGTGCCAGGGAATGCTAGGGGTGATTGCAGGATAACCCAGTGTCAGAGGCTGCCTCCCCAAGGTCATGGAAGGTATTTCTCGGACTTCCCCGAACAGGGAACACCTGTGACTTAAGAGAGCTGCGTGGAGTTGTCTCTCGAGCTCCCCCACGCACTGACAATGTTTCCGGAATCCTGAGCGTGAGAAGGTTCCACCAACGGTCGGCAGCGCGTGGGTTGTAACGGAATGCCTAAGCGTGTCTCCCCTGCGGGTTTTCCCAATATCTCTGTGCCAGGGAATGCTAGGGGTAATTGCAGGATATCCCAGTGTCAGAGTCTGCCTCCCCAAGGTCAGGGAAGATATTTCCCGGGCTTCCCCAAACAGGGAACACCTGTGACTGAAGAGAGCTGCGTGGAGTTGTCTCTCGAGCTCCCCCACGCACTGACAATGCTTCCGGAATCCTGAGCGTGGTGAGGTTCCACCAACGGTCGGTAGCACGTGCGTTCTAACGGAATGCCTAAGCACGTCTCCCCTGAGGGTTTTCCTAATGTCTGTGTGCCAGGGAATTCTAGGGGTGATTGCAGGATATCCCAGTGTCCGAGGCTGCCTCCCCAAGGTCAGGGAAGGTATTTCTCGGACTTCCCTGAACAGGGAAAACCTGTGACTGAAGAGAGCTGCTTGGAGTTGTCTTTCGAGCTCCCCCACACACTGACAATGGTTCCGGAATCCTGAGCGTGGGGAGGTTACTACAACGGTTGGCAGCGCGTGGATTCTAACGGAATGAAGAGCTCGTCTCCCCTGAGGTTTTTCCTAATGTCTCTGTGCCAGGGAATGCTAGGGGTGATTGCAGGATATCCCAGTGTCAGAGGCTGCCTCCCCAAGGTCAGGGAAGGTATTTCTCAGACTTCCCCGAACATGGAACACCTGTGACTGAAGAGAATTGCTTGGAGTTGTCTCTCGAGATCCCCCACGCACTGACAATGGTTCCGGAATCCTGAGCGTGGGGAGGTTCCACCAACGTTCGGCAGCGCGTGGGTTCTAACGGAATGCCTAAGCTCGTCTACCCTGAGGATTTTCCTAATATCTCTGTGCCAGGGAATGCTAGGCGTGATTGCAGGATATCTCAGTGACCGAGGCTGCCTCCCCAAGGTCAGGGAAGTTATTTCTCGGACTTCCGCGAACAGGGAACACCTGTGACTGAAGAGAGCTGCGTGGAGTTACCTCTCGAGATCCCCCACGCACTGACAATGGTTCCGGAATCCTGAGCATGGGGAGGTTCCAACAACGGTCGGCAGCGCGTGGGTTCTATCGGAATGCGTAAGCTCGTCTCCCCTGAGGGTTTTCCTAATGTCTCTGTGCCAGGGAATGCTAGGGGTGATTGCAGGATATCCCAGTGTCCGAGGCAGCCTCCCCAAGGTCAAGTAAGTTATTTCTCGGACTTCCCCGAACAGGGAACTCCTGTGACTGAAGAGAGCTGCGTGGAGTTGTCTCTCGAGCTCCCCAAGGCACTGAAAATTTTTCCGGAATCCTGAGCGTGGGGAGGTTCCACCAACGGTCGACAGCGCGTGGGTTCTAACGGAATGCCTAAGCTCGTCTCCCCTGAGGGTTTTTCTAATGTCTCTGTGCCAGGGAATGCTAGGGGTTATTGCAGGATATTCCAGGGTCAGAGGCAGCCTCCCCAAGTTCAGGGAAGATATTTCTCGGGTTTCCCCGAACAGGGAACCCATGTGACTGAAGAGAGCTGCGTGGAGTTGTCTCTCGACCTCCCCCACGCACTGACAATTTTTCCGGAATCCTGAGCGTGGGGAGGTTCCACCAACGATCGTCAGCGCGTGGGTTCAAAAGGAATGCCTAAGCTCGTCTCCCCTGAGGATTTTCCTAATGTCTCTGTGCCAGGGAATGCTAGGGGTGATTGCAAGATATCCCAGTGTCAGAGGCTGCCTCCCCAAGTTCAGGGAAGGTATTTCTCGGACTTCCCCGAACAGGGAACACCTGTGACTGAAGAGAGCTGCGTGGAGTTGTCTCCCGAGCTCCCCCACGTACTGAAAATGGTTTCGGAATCCTGAGCGTGGGGAGGTTCCACCAACGGTCGACAGCGCGTGGGTTCTAACGGAATGCCTAAGCTCGTCTCCCCTGAGTGTTTTCCTAATATCTCTGTGCCAGGGAATGCTAGGGGTGATTGCAGGATATCACAGTGTCAGAGGCTGACTCCCCAAGGTCAGGGAAGGTATTCCTCGGACTTCCCCGAACAGGGAACACCTGTGACTGAAGAGAGCTGCGTGGAGTTGTCTCTCGAGCTCTCCCACGCACTGACAATGGTTCCGGAATCCTGAGCATGGGGAGGTTCCAACAACGGTCGGCAGCGCGTGGGTTCTATCGGAATGCGTAAGCTCGTCTCCCCTGAGCGTTTTCCTAATGTCTCTGTGCCAGGGAATGCTAGGGGTGATTGCAGGATATCCCAGTGTCCGAGGCAGCCTCCCCAAGGTCAAGTAAGTTATTTCTCGGACTTCCCCGAACAGGGAACACCTGTGACTGAAGAGAGCTGCGTGGAGTTGTCTCTCGAGCTCCCCCAGGCACTGACAATTTTTCCGGAATCCTGAGCGTGGGGAGGTTCCACCAACGGTCGGCAGCGCGTGGGTTCTAACAGAATGCCTAAGCTCGTCTCCCCTGAGTGTTTTCCTAATGTCTCTGTGCCAGGGAATGCTAGGGGTGATTGCAGGATATCCCAGTGTCCGAGGCTGCCTCCCAAATGTCAGGGAAGGTATTTCTCAGACTTCCCCGAACAAGGAACACCTGTGAGTGAAGAGAGCTGCGTGGAGTTGTCTCTCGAGCTCCCCCACGCAGTGACAATGGTTCCGGAATCCTGAGCGTGGGGAGGTTCCACCAACGGTCGACAGCGCGTGGGTTCTAACGGAATGCCTAAGCTCGTATCCCCTGAGTGTTTTCCTAATATCTCTGTGCCAGGGAATGCTAGGGGTGATTTCAGGATATCCCAGTGTCAGAGGTTGCCTCCCCAAGATCAGGTAAGTTATTTCTCGGACTTCCCCGAACAGGGAACACCTGTGACTGAAGAGAGCTGCGTGGAGTTGTCTCTCGAGCTCCCCCACGCACTGACAATTTTTCCGGAATTCTGAGCGTGGGGAGGTTGCACCAACGGTCGGCAGCGCGTGGGTTCTCACGGAATGCCTAAGCTCGTCTCCCCTGAGGGTTTTCCAAATCTCTCTGTGCCAGGGAATGCTAGGGGTGATTGCAGGATATCCCAGTTTCAGAGGCTGCCTCCCCAAGGTCAGGGAAGGTATTTCCGTGACTTCCCCGAACAGGGAAATCCTGTGAATGAAGAGAGCTGCGTGGAGTTGTCTCTCGAGCTCCCCCACACACTGACAATGGTTCCGGAATCCTGAGCGTGGGGAGGTTCCACCAACGGTCGGCAGCGCGTGGGTTCTAACGGAATGCCTTAGCTCGTCTCCCCTGAGGGTTTTCCTAATATCTCTGTGCCAGGGAATGGTAGGGGGGTTTGCAGGATATCCCAGTGACATACGCAGCCTCCCCAAGGTCAGGGAAGGTATTTTCGGGACTTCTCCGAACAGGGAACTCCTGTGAATGAAGAGAGCTGCGTGGAGTTGTCTCACGAGCTCCCCCACGCACTGACAGTGATTCCGGAATCCTGAGCGTGGGGAGGTTCCACCAACGGTCGGCAGCACGTGGGTTCTAACGGAATGCCTAAGCTCGTCTCCCCTGAGGGTTTTCCTAATGTGTCTGTGCCAGGGAATGGTAGGGGGGTTTGCAGGATATCCCAGTGTCATACGCTGACTTCCCAAGGTCAGGGAAGTTATTTCCCGGACTTCCCCGAACAGGGAACTCCTGTGAATGAAGAGAGCTGCGTGGAGTTGTCTCTCGAGCTCCCCCACGCACTGACAATTTTTCCGGAATCCTGAGCGTGGGGAGGTTCCACCAACGGTCGGCAGCGCGTGGGTTCTAACGGAATGCCTAAGCTCGTCTCCCCTGAGGGTTTTCCTAATGTCTCTGTGCCAGGAAATGCTTGGGGTGATTGTAGGATATCCCAGTGACCGAGGCTGCCTCCCCAAGGTCAGGGAAGGTATATCCCAGACTTCCACGAACAGGGAAAACCTGTGACTGAAGAGAGCTGCGTGGAGTTGTCTCTCGAGCTCCCCCACGCACTGACAATGGTTCTGGAATCCTGAGCGTGGGGAGGTTCCACCAACGGTCGGCAGCGCGTCGGTTCTAACGGAATGCCTGAGCTCGTCTCCCCTGAGGGTTTTCCTAATGTGTCTGTGCCAGGGAATGGTAGGGGGGTTTGCAGGATATCCCAGTGACCGAGGCTACCTCCCCAAGGTCAGGAAAGGTTTTTCTCGGACTTCCCCGAACAGGGAACTCCTGTGAATGAAGAGAGCTGCGTGGAGTTGTCTCTCGAGCTCCCCCACGCACTGACAATGGTTCCGGAATCCTGAGCGTGGGGAGGTTCCAACAACGGTCGGCAGCGCGTGGGTTCTAACGGAATGCCTAAGCTCGTCTCCCCTGAGGGTTTTCCTAATGTGTCTGTGCCAGGGAATGGTAGGGGGGTTTGCAGGATATCCCAGTGACATACGCTGCCTCCCCAAGGTCAGGGAAGGTTTTTCCCGGACTTCCCCGAACAGGGAACTCCTGTGAATGAAGAGAGCTGCGTGGAGTTGTCTCTCGAGCTCCCCCACGCACTGACAATGGTTCCGGAATCCTGAGCGTGGGGAGGTTCCACCAACGGTCGGCAGCGCGTGGGTTCTAACGGAATGCCTAAGCTCGTCTCCCCTGAGTGTTTCCCTAATGTCTCTGTGCCAGGGAATTGTAGGGGGCTTTGCAGGATATCCCAGTGACATACGCTGCCTCCCCAAGGTCAGGGAAGGTATTTCCCGGACTTCCCCGAACAGGGAACTCCTGTGATTGAAGAGAGCTGCGTGGAGTTTTCTCTCGAGCTCCCCCACGCACTGACAATTTTTCCGGAATCCTGAGCGTGGGGAGGTTCCCCCAACGGTCGGCACCCCGTGGGTTCTAACGGAATGCCTAAGCTCGTCTCCCCTGAGGGTTTTCCTAATGTCTCTGTGCCAGGGAATGTTAGGGGGGTTTGCAGGATATCCCAGTGACATACGCTGCCTTCCCAAGTTCAGGGAAGGTATTTCCCGGACTTCCCCGAACAGGGAACACCTGTGACTAAAGGGAGCTGCGTGGAGTTGTCTCTCGAACTCTCCCACGCGCTGACAATAGTTCCGGAATCCTGAGATTGGGGAGGTTCCACCAACGGTAGGCAGCGCGTGGGTTCTAACGGAATGCCTAAGCTCGTCTCCCCTGAGGGTTTTCCTAATGTCTCTGTGCCAGGGAATGCTAGGGGTGATTGCAGGATATCCCAGTGTCAGAGGCTGCCTCCCCAAAGTCAGGGAATGTATATCCCAGACTTCCACGAACAGGGAACACCTGTGACTGAAGAGAGCTGCGTGGAGTTGTCTCTCGAGCTCCCCCACGCAATGACAATGGTTCCGGAATTCTGAGCGTGGGGAGGTTCGACCAACGGTCGGCAGCGCGTGGGTTCAAACGGAATGCCTAAGCTCGTCTCCCCTGAGGGTTTTCCTAATGTCTCTGTGCCAGGGAATGCTAGGGGTGATTGCAGGATATCCCTGTGTCAGAGGCTGCCTCCCCAAGGTCAGGGAAGGTTTTTCCCGGACTTCCCCGAACAGGGAACACCTGTGACTGCAGAGAGCTGCGTGGAGTTGTCTCTCGAGCTCCCCCAAGCACTGACAATAGTTCCGGAATCCTGAGAGTGGGGAGGTTCCACCAACGGTCGGCAGCACGTGGGTTCTAACGGAATGCCTAAGCTCGTCTCCTTTGAGGGTTTTCCTAATGTCTCCGTTCCAGGGAATGCTAGGGGTGTTTGCAGAATATCCCAGTTTCAGAGGCTGCCTCCACAGGGTCAGGGAAGGTATTTCTCGGACTTCCCCGAACAGGGAACACCTGTGACTGAAGAGAGCTGCGTGGAGTTGTCTCTCGAGCTCCCCCACGCTCTGACATTGTTTCCGGATTCCTGAGCGTGGGGAGGTACCACCAACGGTCGGCAGCGCGTGGGTTCTAACGGAATGCCTAAGCTCGTCTCCCCTAAGGGTTTTCCTAATGTCACTCTGCCAGGGAATGCTAGGGGTGATTGCAGGATATCCTAGTGACCGAGGATGCCTCCCCAAGTTCAGGGAAGGTATTTCTCGGAATTCCCCGAACAGTGAAACCCTGTGACTGAAGAGAGCTGCGTGGAGCTGTGTCTCGAGCTCACCCACGCACTGACAATTTTTCCGGAATACTGAGCCTCGGGAGGTTCCACCAACGGTCGACAGCGCCTGGGTTTTAACGGAATGCATAAGCTCGTATCCCCTGAGCGTTTTCCTATTGTCTCTGTGCCAGGGAATGCTAGGGGTGATTGCAGGATATCCCAGTGTCAGAGGCTGCCTCCCCAAGTTAAGGGAAGTTATTTCTCGGACTTGCCCGAAAAGGGAACACATTTGACCTAAGGGAGCTGCGTGGAGTTGTCTCTCGAGCTTCCCCATGCACTGACAATGGTTCCGGAATCCTGAGCGTGGGGAGGTTCCACCAACGGTCGGCAGCGCTTGGGTTCTAACGGAATGCCTAAGCTCGTCTCCCCTGAGGGTTTTCCTAATATCTCTGTGCCAGGGAATGCTAGGGGTGATTGCAGGATATCCCAGTGTCAGAGGCTGCCTCCCCAAGGTCAGGGAAGTTATTTCTCGGACTTCCCCGAACAGGGAACACCTGTGAATGAAGAGAGCTGCGTGGAGTTGTCTCTCGAGCTCCCCCACGCACTGACAATGGTTCCGGAATCCTGAGCGTGGGGAGGTTCCACCAACGGTCGGCAGCGCGTGGGTTCTAACGGAATGCCTAAGCTCGTCTCCCCTGAGGGTTTTCCTAATGTCTCTGTGCCAGGGAATGCTAGGGGTGATTGCAGGATATCCCAGTGTCAGAGTCTGCCTCCCCAAGGTCAGCGAAGGTATTTCTCTGACTTCCCCGAACAGGGAACACCTGTGACTGAAGAGAGCTTCGTGGAGTTGTCTCTCGAGCTCCCCCACGCACTGACAATATTTCCGGAATCCTGAGAGTGGGGAGGTTCCACCAACGGTCGGCAGCGCGTGGGTTCTAACGGAAAGCCTTAGCTCGTCTCCTTTGAGGGTTTTCCTGATGTCTCTGTGCCAGGAAATGCTAGGGGTGTTTGCAGGATATCCCTGTGTCAGAGGCTGCCTCCCTAAGTTCAGGGAAGTTATTTCTCGGACTTCCCCGAACAGGGAACACCTGTGACTGAAGAGAGCTGCGTGGAGTTGTCTCTCGATCTCCCCCACGCACTCACAATGGTTCCGGAATCCTGAGTGTGGGGAGGTTCCACCAACGGTCGGCAGCGCTTGGGTTCTAACGGAATGCCTAAGCTCGACTCCCCTGAGGGTTTTCCTAATTTCTCTGTGCCAGGGAATGGTAGGTGGGTTTGCAGGATATCCCAGTGACCGAGGCTGCCTCCCCAAGTTCAGGGAAGGTATTTCCCGGACTTCCCCGAACAGGGAACTCCTGTGAATAAAGAGAGCTGCGTGGAGTTGTCTCTCGAGCTCCCCCACGCACTGACAATGTTTCCGGAATCCTGAGCGTGGGGAGGTTCCACCAACGGTGGACAGCGCGTGGGTTCTAACGGAATACCTAAGCTCGTCTCCCCTGAGGGTTTTCCTAATGTGTCTGTGCCAGGGAATGGTAGGGGGGTTTGCAGGTTATCCCAGTGACATACGCTGCCTCCCAAGGTCAGGGAAGGTATTTCCCGGACTTCCCCGAACAGGGAACTCCTGTGAATGAAGAGAGCTGCGTGGAGTTGTCTCTCGAGCTCCCCCACGCACTGACAATGTTTCCGGAATCCTGAGCTTGGGGAGGTTCCACCAACGGTCGGTAGCGCGTGGGTTCTAACGGAATGCCTTAGCTCGTATCCCCTGAGGGTTTTCCTAATGTCTCTGTGGCAGGGAATGGTAGGGGGTTTTGCAGGATATCCCAGTGACATTCGCTGCCTTCCCAAGTTCAGGGAAAGTATTTCCCGGACTTCCCCGAACAGGGAACACCTGTGAATGAAGAGAGCTGCGTGGAGTTATCTCTCGAGCTCCCCCACGCACTGACAATGGTTCCGGAATCCTGAGCGTGGGGAGGTTCCACCAACGGTCGGCAGCGCGTTGGTTCTAACGGAATGCTTAAGCTCGTCTCCCCTGAGGGTTTTCCTAATTTCTCTGTGCCAGGGAATGGTAGGGGGGTTTGCAGGATATCCCAGTGACATACGCTGCCTCCCCAAGGTCAGGGAAGGTATTTCCCGGACTTTCCCGAACAGGGAACTCCTGTGAAGGAAGAGAGCTGCGTGGAGTTGTCTATCGAGCTCCCCCACGCAGTGACAATGGTTCCGGAATCCTGAGCGTGGGGAGGTTCCACCAACGGTCGGAAGCCCGTGGGTTCTAACGGAATGCCTAAGCTCGTCTCCCCTGAGGGTTTTCCTAATGTCTCTATGCCAGGGAATGTTTGGGGGGTTTGCAGGATATCCCAGTGACATACGCTGCCTCCCCAAGGTCAGGGAAGTTATTTCCCGGACTTCCCCGAACAGGGAACACCTGTGACTGAAGAGAGCTGCGTGGAGTTGTCTCTCGAGCTCCCCCACGCACTGACTATGGTTCCGGAATCCTGAGCGTGGGGAGGTTCCACCAACGGTCGGCAGCGCGTGGGTTCTAACGGAATGCCTAAGCTCGTCTCCCCTGAGGTTTTTCCTAATTTCTCTGTGCCAGGGAATGGTAGGTGAGTTTGCAGGATATCCCAGTGGCCGAGGCTGCCTCCCCAAGGTCAGGGAATGTATTTCCCGGACTTCCCCGAACAGGGAACTCCTGTGACTGAAGAGAGCTGCGTGGAGTTGTCTCTCGAGCTACCCCACGCACTGACAATGGTTCCGGAATCCTGAGCGTGGGGAGGTTCCACCAACGGTGGACAGCGCGTGGGTTCTAACGGAATGCCTAAGCTCGTCTCCCCTGAGGGTTTTCCTAATGTGTCTGTGCCAGGGAATGGTAGGGGGGTTTGCAGGATATCCCAGTGACATACGCTGCCTCCCAAGGTCAGGGAAGGTATTTCCCGGACTTCCCCGAACAGGGAACTCCTGTGAATGAAGAGAGCTGCGTGGAGTTGTCTCTCAAGCTCCCCCACGCACTGACAATTGTTCCGGAATACTGAGCGTGGGGAGGTTCCATCAATGGTCGGAAGCGCGTGGGTTCTAATGGAATGCCTAAGCTCGTCTCCCCTGAGGGTTTTCCTAATGTCTCTGTGGCAGGGAATGGTAGGGGGGTTTACAGGATATCCCAGTGACTTTCGCTGCCTTCCCAAGGTCAGGGAAGGTATTTCCCGGACTTCCCCGAACAGGGAACTCCTGTGAATGAAGAGAGCTGCGTGGAGTTATCTCTCGAGCTCCCCCACGCACTGACAATGGTTTCGGAATCCTGAGCGTGGGGAAGTTCCACCAACGGTCGGCAGCGCGTGGGTTCTAACGGAATGCCTAAGCTCGTCTCCCCTGAGGGTTTTCCCAATGTCTCTGTGCCAGGGATTGCTAGGGTTGATTGCAGGATATCCCAGTGACCGAGTCTGCCTCCCCAAAATCAGGGAAGTTATATCCCAGACTTCCACGAACAGGGAACACCTGTGACTGAAGAGAGCTGCGTGGAGTTGTCTCTCGAGCTCCCCCACGCACTGACAATTGTTCCGGAATCCTGAACGTTGGGAGGTTACACCAAAGGTCGGCAGCGCGTGGGTTCTAACGGAATGCCTAAGCTCGTCTCCCCTGAGGGTTTTCCTAATTTCTCTGTGCCAGGGAATGGTAGGGGGGTTTGCAGGATATCCCAGTGACATACGCTGCCTCCCCAAGGTCAGGGAAGGTATTTCCCGGACTTTCCCGAAAAGGGAACTCCTGTGAATGAAGAGAGCTGCGTGGAGTTGTCTCTCGAGCTCCCCCACGCACTGACAATGGTTCCGGAATCCTGAGCGTGGGGAGGTTCCACCAACGGTCGGCAGCGCGTGGGTTCTAACGGAATGCCTAAGCTCGTCTCCCCTGAGGGTTTTCCTAATGTCTCTGTGCCAGGGAATGCTAGGGGTGATTGCAGGATATAGCAGTGACCGAGGCTGCTTCCCCAAGGTCAGGAAAGTTATTTCTCGGACTTCCCCATACAGGGAACTCCTGTGAATGAAGAGAGCTGCGTGGAGTTGTCTCTCGAGCTCCCCCACGCACTGACAATGGTTCCGGAATACTGAGCGTGGGGAGGTTCCACCAATGGTCGGCAGCGCGTGGGTTCTAACGGAATGCCTAAGCTCGTCTCCCCTAAGTTTTTCCTAATTTCTCTGTGCCAGGGAATGGTAGGGGGGTTTGCAGGATATCCCAGTCACATACGCTGCCTCCTCAAGTTCAGGGAAGCTATTTCACGGACTTCCCCGAAAAGGGAACTCCTGTGACTGAAGAGAGCTGCGTGGAGTTTTCTCTCGAGCTCCCCCAAGCACTGACAATGTTTCCGGAATCTTGAGCGTGGGGAGGTTCCACCAACGGTCGGCAGCGCGTGGGTTCTAACGGAATGCCTAAGCTCGTCTCCCCTGAGGGTTTTCCTAATATCTCTGTGCCAGTGAATGCTAGGGGTGATTGCAGGATATCCCAGTGTCAGAGGCTGCCTCCCCAAGGTGAGGGAAGTTATTTCTCGGACTTCTGCGAACAGGGAACACCTGTGACTGAAGAGAGCTGCGTGGAGTTGCCTCTCGAGCTCCCGCACGCACTGACAATGGTTCCGGATCCTGAGCGTGGGGAGGTTCCACCAACTGTCGGCTGCGCGTGGATTAAAACGGAATGCCTAAGCTCGTCTCCCCTGAGTGTTTTCCTAATTTCTCTGTGCCAGGGAATGCTAGGGGTGATTGCAGGATATCCCTGTGTCAGAGTCTGCCTCCCCAAGTCACGGAAGTTATTTCTCGGACTTCCCCGAACAGGGAACATCTGTGAATGAAGATAGCTGCGTGGAGATTTCTCTCGAGTTCCCACACGCACTGACAATGGTTCCAGAATCCTGAGCGTGCGGAGGTTCCACCAACGGTCGGCAGCACGTGGGTTCTAACGGAATGCCTAAGCTCGTCTCCCCTGAGGGTTTTCCTAATGTCTCTGTGCCAGGGAATGCTAGGGGTTATTGCAGGATATTCCAGTGTCAGAGGCAGCCTCCCCAAGTTCAGGGAAGATATTTCTCGGGTTTCCCCGAACAGGGAACCCATGTGACTGAAGAGAGCTGCGTGGAGTTGTCTCTCGAGCTCCCCAACGCACTGACAATTTTTCCGGAATCCTGAGCGTGGGGAGGTTCCACCAACGATCGGCAGCGCGTGGGTTCTAAAGGAATGCCTAAGCTCGTCTCCCCTGAGGATTTTCCTAATGTCTCTGTGCCAGGGAATGCTAGGGGTGATTGCAAGATATCCCAGTGTCAGAGGCTGCCTCCCCAAGTTCAGGGAAGGTATTTCTCGGACTTCCCCGAACAGGGAACACCTGTGACTGAAGAGAGCTGCGTGGAGTTGTCTCCCGAGCTCCCCCACGTACTGAAAATGGTTCCGGAATCCTGAGCGTGGGGAGGTTCCACCAACGGTCGGCAGCGCGTGGCTTCTAACGGAATGCCTAAGCTCGTCTCCCCTGAGGGTTTTCCTAATGTCTCTGTGCCAGGGAATGCTACGAGTGATTGCAGGATATCCCAGTGTCAGAGGCTTCCTCACCAAGGTCAGGGAAGGTATTTCTCGGACTTCCCCGAACAGGGAACACCTGTGACTGAAGAGAGCTGCGTGGAGTTGTCTCTCGAGCTCCCCCACGCACTGACAATGTTTCCGGAATTCTGAGCGTGGGGAGGTTCCCCCAATGGTTGGCAGCGTTTGGGTTCTAACGGAATGCCTAAGCTCGTCTCCCCTGAGGCTTTTCCTAATATCTCTGCGCCAGGGAATTCTATTGGTGATTGCAGGATATCCCAGTGTCAGAGGCTGCATCCCCAAGTTCATGGAAGGTTTTTCTCGGGCTTCCCCGAACAGGGAACACCTGTGACTGAAGAGAGCTGCGTGGAGTTCTCTATCGAGATCCTCCACGCACTGACAATGGTTCCGGAATCGTGAGCGTGGGGAGGTTCCACCAACGGTCGACAGCACGTGGGTTCTTACGGAATGCCTAAGCTCGTCTCCCCTGAGGATTTTCCTAATGTCTCTGTGCCAGGGAATGCTAGGGTTGATTGCAGAATATCCCAGTGTCAGAGGCTGCCTCCACAAGGTCAGGGAAGGTATTTCTCGGACTTCCCCGAACAGGGAACACCTGTGACTGAAGAGAGCTGCGTGGAGTTGTCTCTCGAGCTCCCCCACGCACTGACAATTGTTCCGGAATCCTGAGCGTGGGGAGGTTCCACCAACGGTCGGCAGCACGTGGGTTCTAACGGAATGCCTAAGCTCGTCTCCCCTGAGGCTTTTCCTAATGTCTCTGTGCCAGGGAATGCTAGGGATGATTGCAGGATATCCCAGTGTCAGAGGCTGCCTCCACAAGATCAGGGAAGGTATTTCTCGGACTTCCCCGAACAGGGAACACCTGTGAATGAAGAGAGCTGCGTGGAGTTGTCTCTCGAGCTCCCCCACGCGCTGACAATGTTTCCGGAATCCTGAGCTTGGGGAGGTTCCACCAACGGTCGGTAGCGCGTGGGTTCTAACGGAATGCCTAAGCTCGTCTCCCCTGAGGGTTTTCCTAATGTCTCTGTGGCAGGGAATGGTAGGGGGGTTTGCAGGATATCCCAGTGACATTCGCTGCCTTAACAAGTTCAGGGAAGGTATTTCCTTGACTTCCCCGAACAGGGAACACCTGTGAATGAAGAGAGCTTCGTGGAATTATCTCTCGAGCTCCCCCACGCACTGACAATGGTTCCGGAATCCTGAGCGTGGGGAGGTTCCACCAACGGTCGGCAGCGCGTTGGTTCTAACGGAATGCTTAAGCTGGTCTCCCCTGAGGGTTTTCCTAATGTCTCTGTGCCAGGGAATGGTAGGGGGGTTTGCAGGATATCCCAGTGACATACGCTGCCTCCCCAAGGTCAGGGAAGGTATTTCCCGGACTTTCCCGAA
Organism: Vicugna pacos; assembly: GCF_048564905.1. Lineage (NCBI taxonomy): Eukaryota > Metazoa > Chordata > Mammalia > Artiodactyla > Camelidae > Vicugna > Vicugna pacos. The sequence goes on along the minus strand of NW_027328721.1, from coordinate 44,509,354 downwards.
CAGGGAACTCCTGTGAATGAAGAGAGCTGCGTGGAGTTGTCTCTCGAGCTCCCCCACGCACTGACAATGGTTCCGGAATCCTGAGCGTGGGGAGGTTCCACCAACAGTCGGCAGCGCGTGGGTTCTAACGGAATGCCTAAGCTCGTATCCCCTGAGGGTTTTCCTAATGTCTCTGTGCCAGGGAATGTTAGGGTGGTTTGCAGGATATCCCAGTGACATACGCTGCCTCCCCAAGGTCAGGGAAGATATTTCCCGGACTTCCCCGAACAGGGAACACCTGTGACTGAAGAGAGCTGCGTGGAGTTGTCTCTCGAGCTCCCCCACGCACTGACAATGGTTCTGGAATCCTCAGCGTGGGGAGGTTCCACCAACGGTCGGCAGCGCGTGGGTTCTAACGGAATACCTAAGCTCGTCTCCCCTGAGGTTTTTCCTAATGTCTCTGTGCCAGGGAATGCTAGGGGTGATTGCAGGATTTCCCAGTGACCGAGGCGGCCTCCCCATGGTCAGGGAATTTATATCCCAGACTTCCAAGAACAGGGAACACCTGTGACTGAAGAGAGCTGCGTGGAGTTGTCTCTCGAGCTCCCCCACGCACTGACAATTGTTCCGGAATCCTGAACGTGGGGAGGTTCCACCAAAGTTCGGCAGCGCGTGGGTTCTAACGGAATGCCTAAGCTCGTCTCCCCTGAGGGTTTTCCTAATTTCTCTGTGCCAGGGAATGGTAGGGGGGTTTGCAGGATATCCCAGTGACATACGCTGCCTCCCCAAGGTCAGGGAAGGTATTTCCCGGACTTTCCCGAAAAGGGAACTCCTGTGAATGAAGAGAGCTGCGTGGAGTTGTCTCTCGAGCTCCCCCACGCACTGACAATGGTTCCGGAATCCTGAGCGTGGGGAGGTTCCACCAACGGTCGGCAGCGCGTGGGTTCTAACGGAATGCCTAAGCTCGTCTCCCCTGAGGGTTTTCCTAATGTCTCTGTGCCAGGGAATGCTAGGGGTGATTGCAGGATATAGCAGTGACCGAGGCTGCTTCCCCAAGGTCAGGAAAGTTATTTCTCGGACTTCCCCATACAGGGAACTCCTGTGAATGAAGAGAGCTGCGTGGAGTTGTCTCTCGAGCTCCCCCACGCACTGACAATGGTTCCGGAATACTGAGCGTGGGGAGGTTCCACCAATGGTCGGCAGCGCGTGGGTTCTAACGGAATGCCTAAGCTCGTCTCCCCTGAGGGTTTTCCTAATGTCTCTGTGCCAGGGAATGCTAGGGGTGATTGCAGGATATAGCAGTGACCGAGGCTGCTTCCCCAAGGTCAGGAAAGTTATTTCTCGGACTTCCCCATACAGGGAACTCCTGTGAATGAAGAGAGCTGCGTGGAGTTGTCTCTCGAGCTCCCCCACGCACTGACAATGGTTCCGGAATACTGAGCGTGGGGAGGTTCCACCAATGGTCGGCAGCGCGTGGGTTCTAACGGAATGCCTAAGCTCGTATCCCCTGAGGGTTTTCCTAATGTCTCTGTGCCAGGGAATGTTAGGGTGGTTTGCAGGATATCCCAGTGACATACGCTGCCTCCCCAAGGTCAGGGAAGATATTTCCCGGACTTCCCCGAACAGGGAACACCTGTGACTGAAGAGAGCTGCGTGGAGTTGTCTCTCGAGCTCCCCCACGCACTGACAATGGTTCTGGAATCCTCAGCGTGGGGAGGTTCCACCAACGGTCGGCAGCGCGTGGGTTCTAACGGAATACCTAAGCTCGTCTCCCCTGAGGTTTTTCCTAATGTCTCTGTGCCAGGGAATGCTAGGGGTGATTGCAGGATTTCCCAGTGACCGAGGCGGCCTCCCCATGGTCAGGGAATTTATATCCCAGACTTCCAAGAACAGGGAACACCTGTGACTGAAGAGAGCTGCGTGGAGTTGTCTCTCGAGCTCCCCCACGCACTGACAATTGTTCCGGAATCCTGAACGTGGGGAGGTTCCACCAAAGTTCGGCAGCGCGTGGGTTCTAACGGAATGCCTAAGCTCGTCTCCCCTGAGGGTTTTCCTAATTTCTCTGTGCCAGGGAATGGTAGGGGGGTTTGCAGGATATCCCAGTGACATACGCTGCCTCCCCAAGGTCAGGGAAGGTATTTCCCGGACTTTCCCGAAAAGGGAACTCCTGTGAATGAAGAGAGCTGCGTGGAGTTGTCTCTCGAGCTCCCCCACGCACTGACAATGGTTCCGGAATCCTGAGCGTGGGGAGGTTCCACCAACGGTCGGCAGCGCGTGGGTTCTAACGGAATGCCTAAGCTCGTCTCCCCTGAGGGTTTTCCTAATGTCTCTGTGCCAGGGAATGCTAGGGGTGATTGCAGGATATAGCAGTGACCGAGGCTGCTTCCCCAAGGTCAGGAAAGTTATTTCTCGGACTTCCCCATACAGGGAACTCCTGTGAATGAAGAGAGCTGCGTGGAGTTGTCTCTCGAGCTCCCCCACGCACTGACAATGGTTCCGGAATACTGAGCGTGGGGAGGTTCCACCAATGGTCGGCAGCGCGTGGGTTCTAACGGAATGCCTAAGCTCGTCTCCCCTAAGTTTTTCCTAATTTCTCTGTGCCAGGGAATGGTAGGGGGGTTTGCAGGATATCCCAGTCACATACGCTGCCTCCCCAAGTTCAGGGAAGCTTTTTCACGGACTTCCCCGAACAGGGAACACCTGTGAATGAAGAGAGCTGCGTGGAGTTGTCTCTCGAGCTCCCCTACGCACTGACAATGGTTCCGGAATCCTGAGCGTGGGGAGGTTCCACCAACGGTCGGCAGCGCGTGGGTTCTATCGGAATGCCTAAGCTCGTCTCCCCTGATGGTTTTCCTAATTTCTCTGTGCCAGGGAATGCTAGGGGTGATTGCAGGATATCCCAGTGACCGAGGTTGCCTCCCCAAGTTCAGGGAAGGTATTTCCCGTGCTTCCCCGAACAGGGAACACCTGTGAATGAAGAGAGCTGCGTGGAGTTGTCTCTCGAGCGCCCCCACGCACTGACAATTGTTCCGGAATCCTGAGCGTGGGGAGGTTCCACCAACGGTCGGCAGCGCGTGGGTTCTAACGAAATGCATAAGCTCGTCTCCCCTGAGGGTTTTCATAATGTCTCTGTGCCAGGGAATGATAGGGGGGTTTGCAGGATATCCCAGTGACATACACTGCCTCCCCAAGTTCAGGGAAGGTATTTCCCGGACTTCCCCGAACAGTGAACTCCTGTGAATGAAGAGAGCTGGGTGGAGTTTTCTCTCGAGCTCCCCCACGCACTGACAATGGTTCCGGAATCCTGAGCGTGGGGAGGTTCCACCAACGGTCGGCAGCGCGTGGGTTCTAACGGAATGCCTAAGCTCGTCTCCCCTGAGGGTTTTCCTCATGTGTCTGTGCCAGGGAATGTTAGGGGGTTTTGCAGGATATCCCAGTGACATACGCTGCCTCCCCAAGGTCAGGGAAGGTATTTCCGTGACTTCCCCGAACAGGGAAAACCTGTGAATGAAGAGAGCTGCGTGGAGTTGTCTCTCGAGCTCCCCCACGCACTGACAATGTTTCCGGAATCCTGAGCGTGGGGAGGTTCCACCAACGGTTGGCAGCGCGTGGGTTCTAAAGGAATGACTAAGCTCGTCTCCCCTGAGGCTTTTCCTAATGTGTCTGTGCCAGGGAATGGTAAGGGGGTTTGCAGGATATCCCAGTGACATACGCTGCCTCCCCAAGGTCAGGGAAGATATTTTCGGGACTTCCCCGAACAGGGAACTCCTGTGAATGAAGAGAGCTGCGTGGAGTTGTCTCTCGAGCTCCCCCACGCACTGACAATGTTTCCGGAATCCTGAGCGTGGGGAGGTTCCACCAACGGTCGGCAGCGCGTGGGTTCTAACGGAATGGATAAGCTCGTCTCCCCTAAAAGTTTTCCTAATGTCTCTGTGCCAGGGAATGCTAGGGGTGATTGCAGGATATCCCAGTGTCTGAGGCTGCCTCCCCAAGGTCAGGGAAGTTTTTTCTCGGACTTCCCCGAACAGGGAACACCTGTGACTGAAGAGAGCTGCGTGGAGTTTTCTCTCGAGCTCCCCCAAGCACTGACAATTTTTTCGGAATCCTGAGAGTGGGGAGGTTCCACCAACGGTCGGCAGCGCGTGGGTTCTAACGGAATGCCTAAGCTCGTCTCCCCTGAGGGTTTTCCTTATATCTCTGTGCCAGTGAATGCTAGGGGTGATTGCAGGATATCCCAGTGTCAGAGGCTGCCTCCCCAAGGTGAGGGAAGTTATTTCTCGGACTTCTGCGAACAGGGAACACCTGTGACTGAAGAGAGCTGCGTGGAGTTGCCTCTCGAGCTCCCGCACGCACTGACAATGGTTCCGGATCCTGAGCGTGGGGAGGTTCCACCAACTGTCGGCTGCGCGTTGATTAAAACGGAATGCCTAAGCTCGTCTCCCCTGAGTGTTTTCCTAATTTCTCTGTGCCAGGGAATGCTAGGGGTGATTGCAGGATATCCCTGTGTCAGAGTCTGCCTCCCCAAGTCACGGAAGTTATTTCTCGGACTTCCCCGAACAGGGAACATCTGTGAATGAAGAGAGCTGCGTGGAGATTTCTCTCGAGTTCCCACACGCACTGACAATGGTTCCAGAATCCTGAGCGTGCGGAGGTTCCACCAACGGTCGGCAGCGCGTGGGTTCTAACGGAATGCCTAAGCTCGTCTCCCCTGAGGGTTTTCCTAATGTCTCTGTGCCAGGGAATGCTAGGGGTTATTGCAGGATATTCCAGTGTCAGAGGCAGCCTCCCCAAGTTCAGGGAAGATATTTCTCGGGTTTCCCCGAACAGGGAACCCATGTGACTGAAGAGAGCTGCGTGGAGTTGTCTCTCGAGCTCCCCCACGCACTGACAATTTTTCCGGAATCCTGAGCGTGGGGAGGTTCCACCAACGATCGGCAGCGCGTGGGTTCTAAAGGAATGCCTAAGCTCGTCTCCCCTGAGGATTTTCCTAATGTCTCTGTGCCAGGGAATGCTAGGGGTGATTGCAAGATATCCCAGTGTCAGAGGCTGCCTCCCCAAGATCAGGGAAGGTATTTCTCGGACTTCACCGAACAGGGAACACCTGTGACTGAAGAGAGCTGCGTGGAGTTGTCTCTCGAGCTCCACCACGCACTGAAAATGGTTCCGGAATCCTGAGCGTGGGGAGGTTCCACCAAAGTTCGGCAGCACGTGGGTTCTAACGGAAGGTCTTAGCTCGTCTCCCCGAGAATTTTCCTAATGTCTCTGTGTCAGGGAATGCTAGGATTGATTGCAGGATATCCCAGTGTCAGAAGCTGCCTCCCCAAGGTCAGGGAAGATATTTCTCGGACTTCCCCGAACAGGGAACCCCTGTGACTTAAGAGATCTGCGTGGACTAGTCTCTCGAGCTCCCCCACGCACTTACAATGGTTTCGGGATACTGAGCGTGGGGAGGTTCCATCAACGGTCGGCAGAGCGTGGATTCTAACAAAATGCCTAAGCTCTTCTCCCCTGAGGATTTTCCTAATATCTGTGTTCCAGGGAATGCTAGGGGTGATTGCAGGATTTTCCAGTGTCAGAGGCTGCCTCGCCAAGTTCAGGGAAGGTATTTCTCTGACTTCCCCGAACAGGGAACACCTGTGACTGAAGAGAGCTGCGTGGAGTTCTCTCTCGAGCTCCCCCACGCACTGACAATTGTTCCGGAATCCTGAGCTTGGGGCGGTTCCACCAACGGTCGGCAGCGCGTGGGTTCTAACGGAATGCATAAGCTCTTCTCCCCTGAGGGTTTTCCTAATCTCTCTGTGCCAGGGAATGCTAGTGGTGATTGCAGGATATCCCAGTGACCGAGGCTGCCTCCCCAAGGTCAGGGAAGGTATTTCTCGGACTTCCCCGAACAGGGAACACCTGTGACTGACGAGAGCTGCGTGGAGTTGTCTCTCGAGCTCCCCCATGCACTGACAATGGTTCCGGAATCCTGAACATGGGGTGGTTCCACCAACTGTCGGCAGCGCGTGGGTTCTAACGGAATGCCTAAGCTCGTCTCCCCTGAGGGTTTTCCTAATTTTTCTGTGCCAGGGAATGCGAGGGGTGATTGCAGGATATCCCAGTGTCAGAGGCTGCCTCCCCAAGGTCAGGGAAGGTATTTCTCGGACTTCCCCGAACAGGGAACTCCTGTGACTGAAGAGAGCTGCGTGGAGTTTTCTCTCGAACTCCCCAACGCACTGACAATGGTTCCGGAATCCTGAGCGAGGGGAGGATCCACCAACGGTCGGCAGCGCGTGGGTTCTAACGGAATGCCTAAGCTCGTCTCCCCTGAGGTTTTTCCTAATGTCTCTGTGCCAGGGAATGCTAGGGGTGATTGCAGGATATCCCAGTGTCATAGGCTGCCTCCAAAGGTCAAGGAAGGTATTTCTCGGACTTCCCCGAACAGGGAACACCTGTGAATGAAGAGATCTGCGTGGAGTTGTCTCTCGAGCTCCCCCACGCAATGACAATTTTTCCGGAATCCTGAGCGTGGGGAGGATCCTCCAATGGTCGGCAGCGCGTGGGTTCTAACGGAATGCCTAAGCTCGTCTCCCCTGAGGGTTTTCCTAATGTCTCTGTGCCAGGGAATGCTAGGGGTGATTGCAGGATATCCCAGTGTCAGAGGCTGCATCCCCAAGGTCAGGGAAGGTATTTCTCGGACTTCCCCGAACAGGGAACACCTGTGACTGAAGAGAGCTGCGTGGAGTTTTCTCTCGAGCTCCCCCACGCACTGACAATGGTTCCGGATCCTGAGCGTGGGGAGGTTCCACCAACTGTCGGCTGCGCTTGGATTAAAACGGAATGCCTAAGCTCGTCTCCCCTGAGTGTTTTCTTAATTTCTCTGTGCCTGGGAATGCTAGGGGTGATTGCAGGATATCCCTGTGTCAGAGTCTGCCTCCCCAAGTCACGGAAGGTATTTCTCGGAATTCCCCGAACAGGGAACACCTGTGAATGAAGAGAGCTGCGTGGAGATTTCTCTCGAGTTCCCACATGCACTGACAATGGTTCCAGAATCCTGAGCGTGCGGAGGTTCCACCAACGGTCGGCAGCACGTGGGTTCTAACGGAATGCCTTAGCTCGTCTCCCCTGAGGGTTTTCCTAATTTCTCTGTGCTAGGGAATGCTAGGGGTGATTGTAGGATATCCCAGTGTCAGAGGCTGCCTCCCCAAGGTCAGGGAAGGTATTTCTCGGACTTTCCCGAACAGGGAACACCTGTGACTGAAGAGAGCTGCGTGGAGTTGTCTCTCGAGCTCCCCCACGCTCTGACAATGGTTCCGGAATCCTGAGCGTGGGGAGGTTCCACCAACGGTCGGCAGCGCGTGGGGTCCAACGGAATGCCTAAGCTAGTCTCCCCTGAGGGTTTTCCTAATTTCTCTGTGCCAGGGAATTCTACGGGTTATTGCAGGATATCCCAGTGACCGAGGCTGTCTCCCCAAGTTCAGGGAATTTATTTCTCGGGCTTCCCCGAACAGGGAACACCTGTGAATGAAGAGAGCTGAGTGGAGTTGTCTCTCGAGCTCCCCCACGCACTGACAGTTTTTCCGGAATCCTGAGCTTTGGGAGGTTCCACCAACGGTCGGCAGCGCGTGGGTTCTAACGGAATGCCTAAGCTCGTCTCCCCTGAGGGTTTTCCTAATGTCTCTGTGCCAGGGAATGCTATGGGTGATTGCAGGATATCCCAGTGTCAGAGGCTGCCTCCCCAAGTTCAGGGAAGATATTTCTCGGACTTCCCCGTACAGGGAACACCTGTGACTGAAGAGAGCTGCGTGGAGTTGTCACTCGAGCTCCCCCTCGCACTGACAATGGATCCGGAATCCTGAGCGTGGGGAGGTTCCACCAACGGTCGGCAGCGCGTGGGTTCTAACGGAATGCCTAAGCTCGTCTCCCCTGAGGGTTTTCCGAATATCACTCTGCCAGGGAAGGCTAGGGGTGATTGCAGTATATCCCAGTGTCAGAGGCTGCTTCCCCACGGTCAGGGAAGGTATTTCTGGGACTTCCCCGAACAGGGAACACCTGTGACTGAAGAGAGCTGCGTGGAGTTCTCTCTCGAGCTCCCCCACGCACTGACAATGGTTTCGGAATCCTGAGCGTGGGGAGGTTCCACCAACGGTCGGCAGCGCGTGGGTTCTAACTGAATGCCTAAGCTCGTCTCCACTGAGGCTTTTCCTAATGTCTCTGTGCCAGGGAATGCTAGGGGTGATTGCAGGATATCCCAGTGTCAGAGGCTGCCTCCCCAAGGTCAGGGAAGTTATTTCTCGGACTTCCCCGTACAGGGAACACCTGTGACTGAAGAGAGCTGCGTGGAGTTGTCTCTCGAGCTCCCCCACGCACTGACAATGGTTCCGGAATACTGAGCGTGGGGAGGTTCCACCAACGGTCGGCAGCCCTTGGGTTCTAATGGAATGCCTAAGCTCGTCTCCCCTGAGTGTTTTCCTAATGTCTCTGTGCCAGGGAATACTAGGGGTGATTGCAGGATATCCCAGTGTCAGAGGCTGCCTCCCCAAGTTCAGGGAAGTTTTTTCTCGGACTTCCCCGAACAGGGAACACCTGTGACTGAAGAGAGCTGCGTGGAGTTGTCTCTCGAGCTCCCCCTCACATTGACAATGGATCCGGAATCCTGAGCGTGGGGAGGTTCCACCAACGGTCGGCAGCGCGTGGGTTCTAACGGAATGCCTAAGCTCGTTTCCTCTGAGGATTTTCCGAATGTCTCTGTGCCACGGCAGCCTAGGGGTGATTGCAGTATATCCCAGTGTCAGAGGCTGCCTCCCCAAGGTCAGGGAAGGTATTTCTGGGACTTCCCCGAACAGGGAACACCTGTGACTGAAGATAGCGGCGTGGAGTTCTCTCTCGAGCTCCCCCACGCACTGACAATGGTTCCGGAATCCTGAGCGTGGGGAGGTTCCACCAACGTTCGGCAGCGCGTGGGTTCTAACGGAATGCCTAAGCTCGTCTCCCCTGAGGCTTTTCCTAATGTCTCTGTGCCATGGAATGCTAGGGGTGATTGCAGGATATCCCAGTGTCAGAGGCTGCTTCCCCAAGGTCAGGGAAGGTATTTCTCGGACTTCCCCGAACAGGGAACACCTGTGACTGAAGAGAGCTGCGTGGAGTTGTCTTTCGTGCTCCCCCACGCACTGACAATGGTTCCGGAATCCTGAGCGTGGGGAGGTTCCACCAACGGTCGGCAGCGCGTGGGTTCTAACGGAATGCCTAAGTTCGTCTCCCCTGAGGCTTTTCCTTATGTCTATGTGCCAGGGAATGCTAGGGGTGATTGCAGGATATCCCAGGGTCAGAGGTTGCCTCCCCAAGTTCAGGGAAGCTATTTCTCGGACTTCCCCAAACAGGGAACACCTGTCACTGAAGAGAGCTGCGTGGCGTTGTCTCTCGAGCTGCCCCACGCACTGACAATGTTTCCGGAATCCTGAGCGTGGGGAGGTTCCACCAACGGTCGGCAGCGCGTGGGTTCAAACGGAATGCCTAAGCTCGTCTCCCCTGTGGATTTTCCTAATGTCTCTGTGCCAGGGAATGCTAGGGGTGATTGCAGGTTAACCCAGTGTCAGAGGCTGCCTCCCCAAATTCAGGGAAGTTATTTCTCGGACTTTCCCGAACAGGGAACACCTGTGACTGAAGAGAGCTGCGTGGAGTTGTCTCTCGAGGTCCCCCACGCACTGACAATGGTTTCGGAATCCTGAGCGTGGGGAGGTTCCACCAACGGTCGGCAGCGCGTGGGTTCTAACGGAATGCATATGCTCGTCTCCCCTGAGTGTTTTCCTCATGTCTCTGTGCCAGGGAATGCTAGGGTTGATTGCAGGATATCCCAGTGTCAGAGGCTGCCTCCCCAAGTTCAGGGAAGGTATTTCTCGGACTTCCCCGAACAGGGAACACCTGTGACTGAAGAGAGCTGCGTGGAGTTGTCTCTCGTGCTCCCCCACGCACTGACAATTGTTCCGGAATCCTGAGCGTGGGGAGGCTCCACCAACGGTCGGCAGCGCGTGGGTTCTAACGGAATGCCTAAGCTCGTCTCCCCTGAGTATTTTCCTAATGTCTCTGTGCCAGGGAATGCTAGGGGTGATTGCAGGTTAACCCAGTGTCAGAGGCTGCCTCCCCAATGTCAGGGAAGTTATTTCTCGGACTTTCCCGAACAGGGAACACCTGTGACTGAAGAGAGCTGCGTGGAGTTGTCTCTCGAGGTCCCCCACGCACTGACAATGGTTTCGGAATCCTGAGAGTGGGGAGGTTCCACCAACGGTCGGCAGCGCGTGGGTTCTAACGGAATGCATAAGCTCGTCTCCCCTGAGGTTTTTCCTAATGGCTCTGTGCCAGGGAATGCTAGGTGTGATTGCAGGATATCCCAGTGTCAGAGGCCGCATCCCCAAGATCAGGGAAGGTATTTCTCGAACTTCCCTGAACAGGGAACACCTGTGACTGAAGAGAGCTGCGTGGAGTTTTCTCTCGAGCTCCCCCACGCACTGACAATGTTTCCGGAATCCTGAGCGTGGGGAGGTTCCACCAACGGTCAGCAGCGCGTGGGTTCTAACGGAATGCCTAAGCTCGTCTCCCCTGAGGCTTTTCCTAATGTCTCTGTGCCAGGGAATGCTAGGGGTGATTGCAGGATATCCCAGTGTCAGTGGCTGCCTCCCCAAGTCAGGGAAAGTTTTTCTCGGACTTCCCCGAACAGTGAACACCTGTGACTGAAGAGAGCTGCATGGAGTTGTGTCTCGAGCTCCCCCACGCACTGACAATGGTTCCGGAATCCTGAGCGTGTGGAGGTTCCACCAACGGTCGACAGCGCGTGGGTTCTAACGGAATGCCTAAGCTCGTCTCCCCTGAGGTTTTTCCTAATGTCTCTGTGCCAGGGAATGCTAGGTGTGATTGAAGGATATCCCAATGTCAGAGGCTGCCTCCCCAAGGTCAGGGAAGGTATTTCTCAGACTTCTCCGAACAGGGAACACCTGTGACGTAAGAGAGCTGCGTGGAGTTGTCTCTCGAGCTCCCACACGCACTGACAATGTTTCCGGAATCCTGAGCGTGGGGAGGTTCCACCAACGGTCGGCAGCGCGTGGGTTCTTACGGAATGCCTAAGCTCATCTCCCCTGAGACTTTTCCTAGTGTCTCTGTGCCAGGGAAGGCTAGGGGTGATTGCAGTATATCCCAGTGTCAGAGGCTGCTTCCCCAAGGTCAGGGAAGGTATTTCTGGGACTTCCCCGAACAGGGAACACCTGTGACTGAAGATAGCGGCGTGGAGTTCTCTCTCGAGCTCCCCCACGCACTGACAATGGTTCCGGAATCCTGAGCGTGGGGAGGTTCCACCAACGTTCGGCAGCGCGTGGGTTCTAACGGAATGCCTAAGCTCGTCTCCCCTGAGGCTTTTCCTAATGTCTCTGTGCCATGGAATGCTAGGGGTGATTGCAGGATATCCCAGTGTCAGAGGCTGCTTCCCCAAGGTCAGGGAAGGTATTTCTCGGACTTCCCCGAACAGGGAACACCTGTGACTGAAGAGAGCTGCGTGGAGTTGTCTTTCGTGCTCCCCCACGCACTGACAATGGTTCCGGAATCCTGAGCGTGGGGAGGTTCCACCAACGGTCGGCAGCGCGTGGGTTCTAACGGAATGCCTAAGTTCGTCTCCCCTGAGGCTTTTCCTAATGTCTATGTGCCAGGGAATGCTAGGGGTGATTGCAGGATATCCCAGGGTCAGAGGTTGCCTCCCCAAGTTCAGGGAAGCTATTTCTCGGACTTCCCCAAACAGGGAACACCTGTCACTGAAGAGAGCTGCGTGGCGTTGTCTCTCGAGCTGCCCCACGCACTGACAATGTTTCCGGAATCCTGAGCGTGGGGAGGTTCCACCAACGGTCGGCAGCGCGTGGGTTCAAACGGAATGCCTAAGCTCGTCTCCCCTGAGGATTTTCCTAATGTCTCTGTGCCAGGGAATGCTAGGGGTGATTGCAGGTTAACCCAGTGTCAGAGGCTGCCTCCCCAAATTCAGGGAAGTTATTTCTCGGACTTTCCCGAACAGGGAACACCTGTGACTGAAGAGAGCTGCGTGGAGTTGTCTCTCGAGGTCCCCCACGCACTGACAATGGTTTCGGAATCCTGAGCGTGGGGAGGTTCCACCAACGGTCGGCAGCGCGTGGGTTCTAACGGAACGCATATGCTCGTCTCCCCTGAGTGTTTTCCTAATGTCTCTGTGCCAGGGAATGCTAGGGTTGATTGCAGGATATCCCAGTGTCAGAGGCTGCCTCCCCAAGTTCAGGGAAGGTATTTCTCGGACTTCCCCGAACAGGGAACACCTGTGACTGAAGAGAGCTGCGTGGAGTTGTCTCTCGTGCTCCCCCACGCACTGACAATTGTTCCGGAATCCTGAGCGTGGGGAGGCTCCACCAACGGTCGGCAGCGCGTGGGTTCTAACGGAATGCCTAAGCTCGTCTCCCCTGAGTATTTTCCTAATGTCTCTGTGCCAGGGAATGCTAGGGGTGATTGCAGGTTAACCCAGTGTCAGAGGCTGCCTCCCCAATGTCAGGGAAGTTATTTCTCGGACTTTCCCGAACAGGGAACACCTGTGACTGAAGAGAGCTGCGTGGAGTTGTCTCTCGAGGTCCCCCACGCACTGACAATGGTTTCGGAATCCTGAGAGTGGGGAGGTTCCACCAACGGTCGGCAGCGCGTGGGTTCTAACGGAATGCATAAGCTCGTCTCCCCTGAGGTTTTTCCTAATGGCTCTGTGCCAGGGAATGCTAGGTGTGATTGCAGGATATCCCAGTGTCAGAGGCCGCATCCCCAAGATCAGGGAAGGTATTTCTCGAACTTCCCTGAACAGGGAACACCTGTGACTGAAGAGAGCTGCGTGGAGTTTTCTCTCGAGCTCCCCCACGCACTGACAATGTTTCCGGAATCCTGAGCGTGGGGAGGTTCCACCAACGGTCAGCAGCGCGTGGGTTCTAACGGAATGCCTAAGCTCGTCTCCCCTGAGGCTTTTCCTAATGTCTCTGTGCCAGGGAATGCTAGGGGTGATTGCAGGATATCCCAGTGTCAGTGGCTGCCTCCCCAAGTCAGGGAAAGTTTTTCTCGGACTTCCCCGAACAGTGAACACCTGTGACTGAAGAGAGCTGCATGGAGTTGTGTCTCGAGCTCCCCCACGCACTGACAATGGTTCCGGAATCCTGAGCGTGTGGAGGTTCCACCAACGGTCGACAGCGCGTGGGTTCTAACGGAATGCCTAAGCTCGTCTCCCCTGAGGTTTTTCCTAATGTCTCTGTGCCAGGGAAAGCTAGGTGTGATTGAAGGATATCCCAATGTCAGAGGCTGCCTCCCCAAGGTCAGGGAAGGTATTTCTCAGACTTCTCCGAACAGGGAACACCTGTGACGTAAGAGAGCTGCGTGGAGTTGTCTCTCGAGCTCCCACACGCACTGACAATGTTTCCGGAATCCTGAGCGTGGGGAGGTTCCACCAACGGTCGGCAGCGCGTGGGTTCTTACGGAATGCCTAAGCTCATCTCCCCTGAGACTTTTCCTAGTGTCTCTGTGCCAGGGAAGGCTAGGGGTGATTGCAGTATATCCCAGTGTCAGAGGCTGCTTCCCCAAGGTCAGGGAAGGTATTTCTGGGACTTCCCCGAACAGGGAACACCTGTGACTGAAGAGAGCTGCGTGGAGTTCTCTCTCGAGCTCCCCCACGCACTGACAATGGTTCCGGAATCCTGAGCGTGGGGAGGTTCCACCAACGGTCGGCAGCGCGTGGGTTCTAACTGAATGCCTAAGCTCGTCTCCCCTGAGGCTTTTCCTAATGTCTCTGTGCCAGGGAATGCTAGGGGTGATTGCAGGATATTCCAGTGTCTGAGGCTGCCTCCCCAAGGTCAGGGAAGGTATTTCTCGGACTTCCCCGTACAGGGAACACCTGTGACTGAAGAGAGCTGCGTGGAGTTGTCTCTCGAGCTCCCCCACGCACTGAAAATGTTTCCGGAATCCTGAGCGTGGGGAGGTTCCATCAACGGTCGGCAGCGCGTGGGTTCTAACGGAATGCCTAAGCTCGTCTCCCCTGAGGTTTTTCCTAATGTCTCTGTGCCAGGGAATGCTAGGGGTGATTGCAGGATATCCCAGTGTCAGAGGCTGCCTTCCCAAGGTCAGGGAAGATATTTCTCGGACTTCCCCAAACAGGGAACACCTGTGACTGAAGAGAGCTGCGTGGCGTTGTCTCTCGAGCTCCCCCACGCACTGACAATGGTTCCGGAATCTTGAGCGTTTGGAGGTTCCACCAACGGTCGGCAGCGCGTGTGTTCTAACGGAATGCCTAAGCTCGTCTCCCCTGAGGGTTTTCCTAATGTCTCTGTGCCAGGGAATGCTAGGGGTGATTGCAGGATATCCCAGTGTCAGAGGCTGCCTCCCCAAGGTCAGGGAAGGCTTTTTCTCGGACTTCCCCGAACAGGGAACACCTGTGACTGAAGAGAGCTGCGTGGAGTTGTCTCTCGAGCTCCCCCACGCACTGACAATGGTTCCGGAATCCTGAGCGTGGGGAGGTTCCATCAACGGTCGGCAGCGCGTGGGTTCTAACGGAATGCCTAAGCTCGTCTCCCCTGAGGATTTTCCTAATGTTTCTGTGCCAGGGAATGCTAGGGGTGATTGCAGGTTAACCCAGTGTCAGAGGCTGCCTCCCCAAATTCAGGGAAGTTATTTCTCGGACTTTCCCGAACAGGGAACACCTGTGACTGAAGAGAGCTGCGTGGAGTTGTCTCTCGAGGTCCCCCACGCACTGACAATGGTTTCGGAATCCTGAGCGTGGGGAGGTTCCACCAACGGTCGGCAGCGCGTGGGTTCTAACGGAATGCATATGCTCGTCTCCCCTGAGTGTTTTCCTAATGTCTCTGTGCCAGGGAATGCTAGGGTTGATTGCAGGATATCCCAGTGTCAGAGGCTGCCTCCCCAATTTCAGGGAAGGTATTTCTCGGACTTCCCCCAACAGGGAACACCTGTGACTGAAGAGAGCTGCGTGGAGTTGTCTCTCGAGCTCCCCCACGGACTGACAATGGTTCCGGAATCCTGAGCGTGGGGAGGTTCCACCAACGGTCGACAGGGCGTGGGTTCTAACGGAATGCCTAAGCTCGTCTCCCCTGAGGTTTTTGCTAATGTCTCTGTGCCAGGGAATGCTAGGGGTGATTGCAGGATATCCCAGGGTCAGAGGCTGCCTCCCCAAGGTCAGGGAAGGTATTTCTCGGACTTCCCCGAACAGGAAACACCTGTGACTGAAGAGATCTGCGTGGAGTTGTCTCTCGAGCTCCCCCACGCACTGACAATATTTCCGTATTCTTGAGCGTGCGGAGGTTCCACCAACGGTCGGCAGCGCGTGGATTCTAACGGAATGCATAAGCTCGACTCCCCTGAGTGTTTTCCTAATTTCTCTGTGCCAGGGAATGCTAGGGGTGATTGCAGGACATCCCAGTGTCTGAGGCTGCATCCCCAAGGTCAGGGAAGTTATTTCTCGGACTTCCCCTAACAGGGAACACCTGTGACTGAAGAGAGCTGCGTGGAGTTGTCTCTCGAGCTCCCCCACGCTCTGACAATGTTTCCGGATTTCTGAGCGTGGGGAGGTTCCACCAACGGTCGGCAGGGCTTGGGTTCTAACGGAATGGCTAATCTCGTCTCCTCTGAGGGTTTTCATAATTTCTCTGTGCCAGGGAATGCTGGGGTGATTGCAGGATATCCCAGTGTCAGAGTCTGCCTCCCCAAGGTCAGGGATGGTCTTTCTCGGGCTTCCCCAAACAGGGAACCCCTGTGACTGAAGAGAGCTGCGTGGAGTTGTCTCCCGAGTTCCCCCACGCTCTGACAATGTTTCCGGATTTCTGAGCGTGGGGAGGTTCCACCAACGGTCGGCAGGGCTTGGGTTCTAACGGAATGCCTAAGCTCATCTCCCCTGAGGTTTTTCCTAATTTCTCTGTGCCAGGGAATGCTAGGGGTGATTGCAGGATATCCCAGTGACCGAGGCTGCCTCCCCAAGGTCAGGGAAGCTATTTCTCGGACTTCCCCGACCAGGGAACCCCTGTGACTGAAGAGAGCTGCGTGGAGTAGTCTATGTAGCTCCCCCACCCACTGCCAAAGGTTCCGGAATCTTGAGCGTGGGGGGTTCCACAAACGGTCGGCAAAGCGTGGGTTCGAACGGAAAACCTAAGCTCGTCTCCCCTGAGGGTTTTCCTAAAGTCTCTGTGCCAGGGAATGCTGGGGGTGATTGCAGGATATCCCAGTGTCAGAGGCTGCCTCCCCAAGGTCAGGGAAGTTATTTCTCGGACTTCCCCGAACAGGGAACACCTGTGAATGAAGAAAGCTGCGTGGAGTTGTCTCTCGAGCTCCCCCACGCACTGACAATCGTTCCGGAATCCTGAGCGTGGGGAGGTTCCACCAACGGTCGGCAGCGCGTGGGTTCTAACGGAATGCCTAAGCTCGTCTCCCCTGAGGGTTTTCCTAATCTCTCGGTGCCAGGGAATGCTAGGGGTGATTGCAGGATATCCCAGTGTCAGAGGCTGCCTCCCCAAGGTCAGGGAAGTTATTAATCGGACTTCCCCGAACAGGGAACACCTGTGACTGAAGAGAGCTGCGTGGAGTTGTCTCCCGAGCTCCCCCACGCTCTGACAATGTTTCCGGATTCCTGAGCGTGGGGAGGTTCCACGAACGGTCGGCAGCGCGTGGGTTCTAACGGAATGCCTAAGCTCGTCTCCCCTAAGGGTTTTCCTAATGTCACTCTGCCAGGGAGTGCTAGGGGTGATTGCAGGATATCCCAGTGCCCGAGGATGCCTCCCCAAGGTCAGGGAAGGTATTTCTCGGAATTCCCCGAACAGGGAACCCCTGTGACTGAAGAGAGCTGCGTGGAGTTGTGTCTCGAGCTCACCCACGCAGTGACAATTTTTCCGGAATCCTGAGCCTGGGGAGGTTCCACCAACGGTCGACAGCGCCTGGGTTCTAACGGAATGCATAAGCTCGTCTCCCCTGAGGATTTTCCTATTGTCTCTGTGCCAGGGAATGCTAGGGGTGATTGCAGAATATCCCAGTGTCAGAGGCTGCCTCCCCAAGGTCAGGGAAGTTATTTCTCGGACTTTCCCGAAAAGGGAACACATTTGACCTAAGAGAGCTGCGTGGAGTTGTCTCTCGATATCCCCCACGCACTGACAATGGTTCCGGAATCCTGAGCGTGGGGAGGTTCCACCAACGGTCGGCAGCGCTTGGGTTCTAACGGAATGCCTAAGCTCGTCTCCCCTGAGGGTTTTCCTAATGTCTCTGTGCCAGGGAATCCTGGGGGTGATTGCAGAATATCCCAGTGACCGAGGCTGCCTCCCCAAGGTCAGGGAAGGTATTTCTCGGACTTCCCCGAACAGGGAACCCCTGTGCCTGAAGAGAGCTGCGTGGAGTTGTCTCTCGAGCTCCCCCACGCACTGCCAAAGGTTCCGGAATCCTGAGCGTGGGGGGTTCCACAAACGGTCGGCAACGCGTGTGTTCTAACGAAATGCCAAAGCTCGTCTCCCCTGAGGGTTTTCCTAATGTCTCTGTGCCAGGGAATGCTAGGGGTGATTGCAGGATATCCCAGTGTCAGAGGCTGCCTCCCCAAGGTCAGGGAAGTTATTTATCGGACTTCCCCGAACAGGGAACTCCTGTGAATGAAGAGAGCTGCGTGGAGATGTCTCTTGAGCTCCCCCACGCACTGACAATGGTTCCGGAATCCTGAGCGTGGGGAGGTTCCACCAAAGGTCGTCAGCGCGTGGGTTCTAACGGAATGCCTAAACTCGTCTCCCCTGAGGGTTTTCCTAATTTGTCTGTGCCAGGGAATGGTAGGGGTGATTGCAGGATATCCCAGGGACATACGCTGCCTCCCCAAGTTCAGGGAAGGTATTTCCGGGACTTCCCCGAACAGGGAAATCCTGTGAATGAAGAGAGCTGCGTGGAGTTTTCTCTTGAGCTCCCCCATGCACTGACAATGGTTCCGTAATCCTGAGCTTGGGGAGGTTCCACCAACGGTCGGCAGCGCATGGGTACAAATGGAATGCATACGCTCATCTCCCCTGAGAGTTTTCCTAATGTCTCTGTGCCAGGGAATGGTAGGGGGGTTTGCAGTATATCCCAGTGACATACGCTGCCTCCCCAAGGTCAGGGAAGGTATTTCCTGGACTTCCCCGAACAGGGAACTCCTGTGAATGAAGAGAGCTGCGTGGAGTTGTCTCTCGATTTTCCTCACGAACTGACAATGGTTCCGGAATCCTGAGAGTAGGGAGGTTCCACCAACGGTCGGTAGCGCGTGGGTTCGAACGGAATGCCTAAGCTCGTCTCCCCTGAGGCTTTTCCTAATATCTCTGTGCCAGGGAATGCTAGGAGTGATTACAGGATATCCCAGAGACCGAGGCTGCCTCCCCAAGTTCAGGGAAGGTATATCCCAGACTTCCACGAACAGGGAACACTTGTGACTGAAGAGAGCTGCGTGGAGTAGTCAATGTAGCTCCCCCACGCACTGAAAATGGTTCCGGAATCCTGAGCGTGGGGAGGTTCCACCAACGGTCGGCAGAGCGTGGGTTCTAACGGAATGCCTATGCTCGTCTCCCCTAAGGGTTTTCCTAATTTCTCTGTGCCAGGGAATGATAGGGGAGATTGCAGGATATCCCAGTGCCCGAGGCTGCCTCCCCAAGGTCAGGAAAGTTATTTCTCGGACTTCCCGGAACAGGGAACTCCTGTGAATTAAGAGAGCTGCGTGGAGTTGTCTCTCGAACTCCCCCACGCACTGACAATTTTTCCGGAATACTGAGCGTGGGGAGGTTCCACCAATGGTCGTCAGCGCGTGGGTTCTAATGGAATGCCTAAGCTCGTCTCCCCTGAGGGTTTTCCTAATTTCTCTGTGCCAGGGAATGGTAGGGGGGTTTGCAGGATATCCCAGTGACATTCGCTGCCTCCCCAAGTTCAGGGAATGTATTTCCCGGACTTCCCCGAACAGGGAACACCTGTGAATGAAGAGAGCTGCGTGGAGTTATCTCTCGAGCTCCCCCACGCACTGACAATGGTTCCAGGACTCTGAGCGTGGGGAGGTTCCACCAACGGTCGGCAGCGCGTGGGTTCTAACGGAATGCCTAAGCTCGTCTCCCCGAGGCTTTCCCTAATGTCTCTGTGCCAGTGAATGGTAGGGGGTTTGCAGGATATCCCAGTGACATACGCTGCCTCCCCAAAGTCAGGGAAGGTATTTCACGGACTTCCCCGAACAGGGAACACCTGTGACTGAAGAGAGCTGCGTGGAGTTGTCTCTCGAGCTCCCCCACACACTGACAATGGTTCCGGAATCCTGAGTGTGGGGAGGTTCCACCAACGGTCGGCAGAGCGTGTGTTCTAACGGAATGCCTAAGCTCGTCTCCCCTGAGGGTTTTCCTAATGTCTCTGTGCCAGGGAATGATAGGGGTGATTGCAGGATATCCCAGTGCCCGAGGCTGCCTCCCAAAGTTCAGGAAAGTTATTTCTCGGACTTCCCGGAACAGGGAACTCCTGTGAATGAAGAGAGCTGCGTGGAGTTGTCTCTCGAGCTCCCCCACGCACTGACAATGGTTCCGGAATCCTGAGAGTGGGGAGGTTCCACAAACGGTCGGCAGCGCGTGGGTTCTAACGGAATGCCTAAGTTCGTCTCCCCTGAGGGTTTTCCTAATTTCTCTGTGCCAGGGAATGCTAGGGGTGATTGCAGGATATCCCAGTGACTGAGGCTGCCTCCCCAAGGTCAGGGAAGGTATTTCCCGGACTTCCCAGAAAAGGGAACTCCTGTGAATGAAGAGAGCTGCGTGGAGTTGTCTCTCGAGTTCCCCACGCACTGACAATGGTTCCAGAATCCTGAGCTTGGGGAGGTTCCAACAACGGTCGGCAGCGCGTGGGTTCAAACGGAATGCCTAAGCTCGTCTCCCCTGAGGTTTTTCCTAATGTCTCTGTGCCAGGGAATGCTAGGGGCATTTGCAGGATATCCAGTGAAAGAGGCTGCCTCCCCAAGGTCAGGGAAGTTATTACTCAGACTTCCCCGAACAGGGAACACCTGTGACTGAAGAGAGAGTCATGGATTTGTCTCTCGGGCTCCCCACTTACTGACAATTTTTCCGGAATCCTGAGCGTGGGGTGTTCCACCAAATGTCGGCAGGGTGTGGGTTCTAACGGAATCCCTAAGCTCGTCTCCCCTGAGGTTTTACAAATGTCTTTGTGCCAGGGAATGCTAGGGGGTTTGCAGGATATCCCAGTGACAGAGGCTGCCTCCTCAAGTTCAGAGAAGGTTTTTCTCGGACTTCCCCGTACAGGGAACACCTGTGACTGAAGAGAGCTGCGTGGAGATGTCTCTCGAGCTCCCCCACGCACTGACAATGGTTCCGGAATCCTGAGCGTGGGGAGGATCCACCAAATGTAGGCAGCGCGTGGTTTCTAACGGAATGCCTAAGGTCGTTTCCCCTGAGGATTTTCCTAAAGTCTCTGTGCCAGGGAATGCTAGGGGGATTTGCAGGATATCCAGTGAGAGAGGCTGCCTCCCCAAGTTCAGGGAAGTTATTTCTCGGACTTCACCGAACACGGAACACCTGTGACTGAAGAGAGAGGCATGGATTTCTCTCTCGAGCTCCCCCACGCACTGAAAATTGTTCCGGAATCCTGAGCGTGGGGAGGTTCCACCAACGGTCGGCAGCGCGTGGGTTCTAACGGAATGCCTAAGCTCGTCTCCCCTGAGGGTTTTCCGAATGTCTCTGTGCCAGGGAATGCTAGGGGGTTTGCAGGATATCCCAGTGACAGAGGCTGCCTCCTCAAGTTCAGGGAAGGTTTTTCTCGGACTTCCCCGTACAGGGAACACCTGTGACTGAAGAGAGCTGCGTGGAGTTGTCTCTCGAGCTCCCCCACGCACTGACAATAGTTCCGGAATCCTGAGCGTGGGGAGGTTCCACCAACGGTCGGCAGCGCGTGGGTTCTAACGGAATGCCTAAGCTCGTCTCCCCTGAGGGTTTTCCTAATGTCTCTGTGCCAGGGAATACTAGGGGTGTTTGCAGGATATCCCAATGACAGAGGCTGCCTCCCCAAGTTCAGGGAAGGTTTTTCTCGGACTTCCTCGAACAGGGAACATCTGTGACTAAAGAGAGCTGCGTGGAGTTGTCTCTACAGCTCCCCCACGCACTAACAATGGTTTCGGAATCCTGAGCGTGGGGAGGTTCCACCAACGGTCGGCAGGGCGTTGGTTATAACGTTATGCCTAAGCTCGTCTCCCCTGAGTGTCTTCCTAATTTCTCTGTGCCAGGGAATGCTAGGGGGGTTTGCAGGATATCCAGTAACAGAGGCGGCATCCCCAAGGTCAGGAAAGTTATTTCTCGGACTTCCTCGAACAGGGAACAGCTGTGACTTAAGAAAGAGGCGTGGATTTGTCTCTTGAGCTCCCCCAAACACTGACAATGGTTCCGGAATCCTGAGCGTGGGGAGGTTCCACCAACGGTCGGCAGCGCGTGGGTTCTAACGGAATGCTTAAGCTCGTATCTCCTGATGGTTTTCCTAAAGTCTCTGTGCCAGGGAATGCTAGGGGGTTTTCAGGATATCCCAGAGACAGAGGCTGCCTCCCCAAGTTCAGGGAAGGTATTTCTCGGACTTCCCCGAACAGGGAACACCTGTGACTGAGGAGATCTGCGTGGACTTGTCTCTCGAGCTCCCCCACGCACTGACAATGGTTCCGAAATCCTGAGCGTGGGGAGGTTCCACCAACGGTCGGCAGCGCGTGGGTTCTAATGGAATGCCTAAGCTCGTCTCCCCTGAGGGTTTTCCTAATGTGTCTGTGCCAGGGAATGCTGAGGGTTTTTGCAGGATATCCCAATGACAGAGGCTGCCTCCCCAAGTTCTGGGAAGGTATTTCTCGGACTTCCCCAAACAGGGAACACCTGTGACTGAAGAGAGAGACATGGATTTGTCTCTCGAGCTCCCCCACGCACTGATAATTGTTCCGGAATCCTGAGCGTGGGGAGCTTCCTCCAACCGTCGGCAGCGCGTGGGTTCTAACGGAATGCCTAAGCTCGTCTCCCCTGAGGGATTTCCTAATATCTCTGTGCCAGGGAATGCTACGGGGGTTTGCAGGATATCCCAGTGACAGATGCTGCCTCCCCAAGGTCAGGGAATTTATTTCTCGGACTTCCCCTAACAGGGAACACCTGTGACTGAAGAGAGCTGCGTGGAGTTTTCTCTCGAGCTCCCCCACGCACTGAAAATGGTTCCGGAATCCTGAGCGTGGGGTGGATCCACCAAATGTCGGCAGAGCGTGGGTTCTAACGGAATGCCTAAACTCGTCTCCCCTGAGCGTTTTCCTAATGTCTCTGTGCCAGGGAATGCTAGGGGGATTTGCAGGATATCCACTGAAAGAGGCTGCATCCCCAAGGTCAGGGAAGTTATTTCTCGGACTTCCCCGAACAGGGAACACCTGTGACTGAAGAGAGAGGCATGGATTTGTCTCTCGAGCTCCCCCACGCACTGACAATGATTCCGGAATCCTGAGCGTGGGGATTTTCCACCAACGGTCCGCAGCGCGTTGGTTCTAACGGAACGCCTAAGCTCGTCTCCCCTGAGGGTTTTCCTAATGTGTCTGTGCCAGGGAAGGCTAAGGGGGTTTGCAGGTTATCCCAATTACAGAGGCTGACTCCCCAAGGTCAGGGAAGATATTTCTCGGACTTCCCCGAACAGGGAACAACTGTGATTGAAGAGGGCTGCGTGGAGTTGTCTCTCGAGCTCCCCCACGCACTAACAATGGTTCCGGATTCCTGAGCGTGGGGATTTTCCACCAACGGTCCGCAGCGCGTGGGTTCTAACGGAACGCCTAAGCTCGTCTCCCGTGAGGGTTTTCCTAATTTGTCTGTGCCAGGGAATGCTACGGGGGTTTGCAGGATATCCCAGTGACAGAGGCTGCCTCCCCAAGGTCAGGGAATTTATTTCTTGGACTTCCCCTAACAGGGAACACCTGTGACTGAAGAGAGCTGCGTGGAGTTTTCTCTCGAGCTCCCCCAAGCACTGACAATGGTTCCGGAATCCTGAGCGTTGGGAGGTTCCACAAAATGTCGGCAGTGCGTGGGTTCTAACGGAATGCCTAAGCTCGTCTCCCCTGAGGGTTTTCCTAATGTCTCTGTGCCAGGGAATGCTAGGGGTATTTGCAGGATATCCAGTAACAGAGGTTGCCTCCCCAAGGTCAGGGAAGGTATTTCTCAGACTTCCCCGAACAGGGAACACCTGTGACTGAAGAGAGCTGCGTGGAGTTGTCTCTCGAGCTCCCCCACGCACTGACAATGGTTTCGGAATCCTGAGCGTGGGGATGTTCCACCAAAGGTCGGCAGCGCGTGGATTCTCACGGAATGCATAAGCTCGTCTCCCCTGAGGGTTTTCCTAATGTCTCTGTGCCAGGGAAAGCTAGGGGGGTTTGCAGGATGTCCCAGTGACAGAGGCTGCCTCCCTAAATTCAGGGAAGCTTTTTCTCGGACTTCCCCGAACAGGGAACACCTGTGACTGAAGAGAGCTGCGTGGAGTTGTCTCTCGAGCTCCCCCACGCACTGACAATGTTTCCGGAATCCAGAGCGTGGGGAGGTTCCACCAACGGTCGGCAGCGCGTGGGTTCTAACGGAATGCCTAAGCTCGACTCCCCTGAGGGTTTTCCTAATGACTCTTTGCCAGGGAATGCTAGGGGTGTTTGCAGGATATCCCAGTGACAGAGGCTGCCTCCCCAAAGTAAGGGAAGGTATTTCCCGGACTTCCCCGAACAGGGAACACCTGTGAATGAAGAGCGCTGCGTGGAGTTGTCTCTCGAGATCCCCCACGCACTGAGAATGGTTCCGGGATACTGAGAGTGGGGAAGTTCCACAAACGGTCGGCAGCGCGTGCTTTCTAACGGAATGCCTAAGCTCGTCTCCCCTGAGGGTTTTCCTAAATTCTCTGTGCCAGGGAATTCTAGGGGGGTTTGCAGAGTATCCCAGTGACAGAGGCTGCCTCCACAAGGTCAGGGAAGGTATTTATCGGACTTCCCCGAATAGGGAACACCTGTGACTGAAGAGAGCTGCGTGGAGTTTTCTCTCGAGATCCCCCACTCACTGACAATTTTTCCAGAATCCTGAGCGTGGGGAGGTTGCAGCAACGTTCGGCAGCGCGTGGGTTATAACGGAATGCCTAAGCTCGTCTCCCCTGAGGGTTTTCCTAATGTCTCTGTGCCAGGGAATGCTAGGGTTGTTTGCATTATATCCCAGTGACAGAGGCTGCCTCCCCAAGTTCAGGGAAGTTATTTCTCGGACTTCCCCGAACAGGGAACACCTGTGAATGAAGAGAGGTGCGTGGAGTTTTCTCTCGAAATCCTCCATGCACTGACAATGGTTCCGGAATCCTGAGCGTGGGGAGGTTCCACCAACGGTCGGCAGCGCGTGGGTTCTAACGGAATGCCAAAGCTCGTCTCCCCTGAAGATTTTCCTAATGTCTCTGTGCCAGGGAATGCTGGGGGGTTTGCAATATAACCCAGGGACAGAGGCTGCCTCCCCAAGGTCAGGGAAGGTATTTCTCGGACTTCCCCGAACAAGGAACCCCTGTGACTGAAGAGAGCTCCGGGGAGTTGTCTCTTGAGCTCCCCCTCGCTCTGACAATGTTTCCGGAATCCTGAGCGTGGGGAGGTTCCACTAACGGTCGGCAGCGCTTGGGTTCTAACTTTATGCCTAATCTCGTCTCCTCTGAGGGTTTTCCTAATATCTCTGTTCCATTGAATGCTAGGGGTGATTGCAGGATATCCCTGTGACAGAGGCTGCCTCCCCAAGGTCAGGGAAGTTATTTCTCGGACTTTCCCGAACAGGGAACACCTGTGAGTGAAGAGAGCTGCGTGGAGTTTTCTCTCGAGCTCCCACAAGCACTGACAATATTTCCGAAATCCTGAGCGTGGGGAGGTTCCACCAACGGTCGGCAGCGCGTGGGTTCTAACGGAATGCATGAGCTCGTCTCCACTGAGATTTTTCCTAAAGTCTCTGTGCCAGGGAATGCTAGGGGTGTTTGCAGGATATCCCAGTGACAGAGGCTGCCTCCCCAAGATCAGGGAAGGTATTTCTCGGACTTCCCAGAACAGGGAAAACCTGTGACTGAAGAGAGCTGCGTGCAGTTATCTCTCGAGCTCCCCCACGCACTAACAATTGTTCCGGAATCCTGAGCGTGGGGAGGTTCCACCAACGGTCGGCAGCGCGTGGGTTCTAACGGAATGCCTAAGCTCGTCTCACCTGAGGGTTTTCCTAATGTGTCTGTTCCAGGGAATGGTAGGGGGGTTTGCAGGTTATCCCAGTGACATACGCTGCCTCCCAAGGTCAGGGAAGGTATTTCCCGGACTTCCCCGAACAGGGAACTCCTGTGAATGAAGAGAGCTGCGTGGAGTTGTCTCTCGAGCTCCCCCACGCACTGACAATGTTTCCGGAATCCTGAGCTTAGGGAGGTTCCACCAACGGTCGGTAGCGCGTGGGTTCTAACGGAATGCCTAAGCTCGTCTCCCCTGAGGGTTTCCCTAATGTCTCTTTGGCAGGGAATGGTAGGGGGTTTTGCAGGATATCCCAGTGACATTCGCTGCCTTCCCAAGTTCAGGGAAGGTATTTCCCGGACTTCCCCGAACAGGGAACACCTGTGAATGAAGAGAGCTGCGTGGAGTTGTCTCTCGAGCTCCCCCACGCACTGACAATGCTTCCGGAATCCTGAGCGTGGGGAGGTTCCACCAACGGTCGGCAGCGCGTGGGTTCTAACGGAATGCCTAAGCTCGTCTCCCCTGAGGGTTTTCCTAATGTCTCTGTGCCAGGGAATGCTAGGGGTGATTGCAGGTTATCCCAGTGACAGAGGCTGCCTCCCCAAGGTCAGGGAAGTTTTTTCTCGGACTTCCCCGAACAGGGAACACCTGTGACTGAAGAGAGCTGCGTGGAGTTGTCTCTCGAGTTCCCCACGCACTGACAATGGTTCCAGATTCCTGAGCTTGGGGAGGTTCCAACAACGGTCGGCAGCGCGTGGGTTCAAACGGAATGCCTAAGCTCGTCTCCCCTCAGGTTTTTCCTAATGTCTCTGTGCCAGGGAATGCTAGGGGCATTTGCAGGATATCCAATGAAAGAGGCTGCCTCCCCAAGGTCAGGGAAGTTATTTCTCAGACTTCCCCGAACAGGGAACACCTGTGACTGAAGAGAGAGTCATGGATTTGTCTCTCGGGCTCCCCCACTTACTGACAATTTTTCCGGAATCCTGAGCGTGGGGTGTTCCACCAAATGTCGGCAGGGTGTGGGTTCTAACGGAATCCCTAAGCTCGTCTCCCCTGAGGTTTTACAAATGTCTTTGTGCCAGGGAATGCTAGGGGGTTTGCAGGATATCCCAGTGACAGAGGCTGCCTCCCCAAGTTCAGGGAAGGTATTTCTCGGACTTCCCCGAACAGGGAACACCTGTGACTGAGGAGATCTGCGTGGACTTGTCTCTCGAGCTCCCCCACGCACTGACAATGGTTCCGAAATCCTGAGCGTGGAGAGGTTCCACCAACGGTCGGCAGCGCGTGGGTTCTAACGGAATGCCTAAGCTCGTCTCCCCTGAGTGTTTTCCTAATGTCTCTGAGCCAGGGAATGCTAGGGGTGTTTGCATTATATCCCAGTGACAGAGGCTGCCTCCCCAAGTTCAGGGAAGTTATTTCTCGGACTTCCCCGAACAGGGAACACCTGTGAATGAAGAGAGGTGCGTGGAGTTTTCTCTCGAAATCCTCCATGCACTGACAATGGTTCCGGAATCCTGAGCGTGGGGAGGTTCCACCAACTGTCGGCAGCGCGTGGGTTCTAACGGAATGCCTAAGCTCGTCTCCCCTGAGGGTTTTCCGAATGTCTCTGTGCCAGGGAATGCTAGGGGGTTTGCAGGATATCCCAGTGACAGAGGCTGCCTCCTCAAGTTCAGGGAAGGTTTTTCTCGGACTTCCCCGTACAGGGAACACCTGTGACTGAAGAGAGCTGCGTGGAGTTGTCTCTCGAGCTCCCCAACGCACTGACAATAGTTCCGGAATCCTGAGCGTGGGGAGGTTCCACCAACGGTCGGCAGCGCGTGGGTTCTAACGGAATGCCTAAGCTCGTCTCCCCTGAGGGTTTTCCTAATGTCTCTGTGCCAGGGAATACTTGGAGGGTTTGCAGGATATCCCAATGACAGAGGCTGCCTCCCCAAGTTCAGGGAAGGTTTTTCTCGGACTTCCTCGAACAGGGAACACCTGTGACTAAAGAGAGCTACGTGGAGTTGTCTCTACAGCTCCCCCACGCACTAACAATGGTTTCGGAATCCTGAGCGTGGGGAGGTTCCACCAACGGTCGGCAGGGCGTTGGTTATAACGTTATGCCTAAGCTCGTCTCCCCTGAGGGTTTTCCTAATTTGTCTGTGCCAGGGAATGCTACGGGGGTTTGCAGGATATCCCAGTGACAGAGGCTGCCTCCCCAAGGTCAGGGAATTTATTTCTCGGACTTCCCCTAACAGGGAACACCTGTGACTGAAGAGAGCTGCGTGGAGTTTTCTCTCGAGCTCCCCCAAGCACTGACAATGGTTCCGGAATCCTGAGCGTTGGGAGGTTCCACAAAATGTCGGCAGTGCGTGGGTTCTAACGGAATGCCTAAGCTAGTCTCCCCTGAGGGTTTTCCTAATGTCTCTGTGCCAGGGAATGCTAGGGGTATTTGCAGGATATCCAGTAACAGGGGTTGCCTCCCCAAGGTCAGGGAAGGTATTTCTCAGACTTCCCCGAACAGGGAACACCTGTGACTGAAGAGAGCTGCGTGGAGTTGTCTCTCGAGCTCCCCCACGCACTGACAATGGTTCCGGAATCCTGAGCGTGGGGATGTTCCACCAAAGGTCGGCAGCGCGTGGGTTCTCACGGAATGCATAAGCTCGTCTCCCCTGAGGGTTTTCCTAATGTCTCTGTGCCAGGGAAAGCTAGGGGGTTTGCAGGATGTCCCAGTGACAGAGGCTGCCTCCCTAAATTCAGGGAAGCTTTTTCTCGGACTTCCCCGAACAGGGAACACCTGTGACTGAAGAGAGCTGAGTGGAGTTATCTCTCGATCTCCCTCACGCACTGACAATGTTTCCGGAATCCAGAGCGTGGGGAGGTTCCACCAACGCTCCCCAGCTCGTGGGATCTAACGGAATGCCTAAGTTCTTCTCCCTGAGGGTTTTCCTAATGTCTCTTTGCCAGGGAATGCTAGGGGTGATTGCAGGATATTCCAGTGACCGAGGCTGCCTCTCCAAATTCAGGGAATGTATTTCTCGGACTTCCCCGAACAGGGAACACTTGTGATTAAAGAGAGCTGATTCGAGTTTTCTCTCGATCTTCCCCACGCACTGAAAATGATTCCGGAATACTGAGCGTTTGGAGGTTCCACCAACGGTCGGCAGCGCGTGGGTTCTAACGGAATGCCTAAGCTCGTCTCCCCTGAGGATTTTCCTAATGTCTCTGTGCCAGGGAATGCTAGGGGTGATTGCAGGATATCCCAGTGACCGAGGCTGCTTCCCCAAGGAAATGAAGTTATTTCTCGGTCTTCCCCGAACAGGGAACACCTGTGACTGAAGAGAGCTGCGTGGAATTGTGTCTCGAGTTACCCCACTCTCTGAAAATTTTTCTAGAATCCTGAGCGTGTGTAGGTTCCACCAACGGTCGGCAGCGCTTGGGCTATTACGGAATGCCTAAGCTCATCTCCCCTGAGTGTTTTCCTAATGTCTCTGTGCCAGGGAATGCTAGACGTGATTGCAGGATATCCCAGTGACCGAGGCTGACTCCCCAAGTTCAGGGAAGGTATTTCCCGGACTTCCCCGAACAGGGCACACCTGTGACTGAAGAGAGCTGCGTAGAGTTGTCTCTCGAGCTCCCCCACGCACTGACAATGGTTCCGGAATCCTGAGCGTGGGGAGGTTCCACCAACGGTCAGCAGCGCGTGGGTTCTAACGGAATGCATAAGCTCGTCTCCCCTGAGGGTTTTCCTAATATCTCTGTGCCAGGGAATGCTAGGGGTGATTGCAGGATATCCCAGTGACCGAAACTGCCTCCCCATGTTCAGGGAAGGTATTTCTCGGACTTCCCCGAACAGGGAACTCAGGTGACTGAAGAGAGCTTCGTGGAGTTGTCTCTCGTGCTCCCCCACGTACTGACAATTTTTCCGGAATCATGAGCATGGGGAGGTTCCACCAACGGTCGGCAGCGCGTGGGTTCTAACGGAATGCCTAAGCTCGTCTCCCCTGAGGTTTTCCAAATTTCTCTGTGCCAGGGAATGCTAAGGGTGATTGCAGGATATCCCAGTGTCCGAGGCTGCCTCCGCAAGTCAGGTAAGGTATTTCTCGGAGTTCCCCGAACAGGGAAATCCTGTGACTGAAGAGAGCTGCGTGGAGTTGTCTATCGAGCTCCCCCACGCACTGACAATGGTTCTGGAATCCTGAGCGTGGGGAGGTTCCACCAACGGTCGGCAACGCGTGGGTTCTAACGGAATGCCTAAGCTCGTCTCCCCTGAGGTTTTTCCTAATGTCTCTGTGCCAGGGAATGCTAGGGGTGATTGCAGGTTATCAGAGTGACCGAGACTGCCTCCCCAATGTCAGGGAAGATATTTCTCGGACTTCCCAATACAGGGAACACCTGTGACTGAAGAGAACTGCGTGGAGTTGTCTCTCGAGCGCCCCCACGCACTGACAATGGTTCCGGAATCCTGAGCGTGGGGAGGTTCCACCAACGGTCGGCATCGCGTGGGTTCTAACGGAATGCCTAAGCTCGTCTCCCCTGAGGGTTTTCCTAATGTCTCTGTGCCAGGGAATGCTAGGGGTGATTGCAGGATATCCCAGTGACCGAAGCTGCCTCCCCAAGTTAAGGGAAGTTATTTCTCGGACTTCCCCGAACAGGGAACTACTGTGACTGGAGAGAGCTGCGTGTAGTTGTCTCTCGATCCCCCCCACGCACTGACAATGGTTCCGGAATCCTGAGCGTGGGGAGGTTCCACCAACCGTCGGCAGCGTGTGGGTTCTAACGGAATGCCTAAGCTCGTCTCCCCTGAATTTTTTCCTAATGTCTCTTTGCCAGGGAATGCTAGGGGTGATTGCAGGATATCCCAGTGAACGAGGCTGCCTCCCCAAGGTCAGGGAAGGTATTTCTCGGACTTCCCCGAACAGGGAACACTTGTGATTGAAGAGAGCTGAGTGGAGTAGTCTCTCGTGCTCCCCCACGCACTGACAATCGTTACGGAATCCTGAGCGTGTGGAGGTTCCACCAACGGTCGTCAGGGCGTGGGTTCTAACGGAATGCCTAAGCTCGTCTCCCCTGAGGGTTTTCCTAATGTCTCTGTGCCAGGGAATGCTAGGTGTGATTGCAGGATATCCCAGTGAATGAGGCTGCCTCCCCAAGGTCAGGGAAGGTATTTCTCGGACTTCCCCGAACAGGAAAAACCTGTGAATGAAGAGAGCTGCGTGGAGTTGTCTCTCTAGCTCCCCCACGCACTGAGAATGGTTCCGGAATCCTGAGCGTGGGGAGGTTCCACCAACGGTCGGCAGTGCGTTGGTTCAAACGGAATGCCTAAGCTCGTCTCCCCTGAGGGTTTTCCTAATGTCTCTGTGCCAGGGAATGCTAGGGGTGATTGCAGGATATCCCAGTGACCGAGGCTGCCTCCCCATGTTCAGGGAAGATATTTATCGGACTTCCCCGAACAGGAAACACCTGTGACTGAAGAGAGCTGCGTGGAGTTGTCTCTCGGGCTCCCCCAACCACTGACAATGTTTCCGGAATCCTGAGCGTGGGGAGGTTCCACCAACGGTCGGCAGCGCGTGGGTTCAAATGGAATGCCTAAGCTCGTCTCCACTGAGGGTTTTCCTAATATCTCTGTGCCAGGGAATGCTAGGGGTGATTGCAGGATATCCCAGTGACCGAAACTGCCTCCCCAAGTTCAAGGAAGGTATTTCTCGGACTTCCCCGAACAGGGAACTCAGGTGACTAAAGCGAGCTGCTTGGAGTTGTCTCTCGTGCTCCCCCACGTACTGACAATTTTTCCGGAATCATGAGCATGGGGAGTTTCCACCAACGGTCGGCAGCGCGTGGGTTATAACGGAATGTCTTAGCTCGTCTCCCCTGAGGGTTTTTCTAATATCTCTGTGCCAGGGAATGCTAGGGGTGATTACAGGATATCCGAGTGACCGAGGCTGAGTCCTCAAGGTCAGAGAAGTTATTTCTCGGAATTCCCTGGACATGGAACTCCTGTGACTGAAGGGAGCTGCGTGGAGTTGTCCCTCGAGATCCCCCACGCACTGACAATGGTTCCGGAATCCTGAGCGTGGGGAGGTTCCACCAACGGTCGGCATCGCGTGGGTTCTAACGGAATGCCTAAGCTCGTCTCCCCTGAGGGTTTTCCTAATGTCTCTGTGCCAGGGAATGCTAGGGGTGAAGCAGGATATCCCAGTGAATGAGGCTGCCTCCCCAAGATCAGGGAAGTTATTTCTCGGACTTCCCCGAACAGAGAATTCAGGTGACTGAAGAGAGCTGCGTGGAGTTGTCTCTCGAGCTCCCCCACGCACTGGTAATTGTTCCAGAATCCTGAGGGTGGTGAGGTTCCACCAACTGTCGGTAGCGCGTGGGTTCAAACGGAATGCCTAGTCTCGTCTCCCCTGAGGGTTTTCCTAATGTCTCTGTGCCAGGGAATGCTAGGGGTGATTGCAGGTTATCCAAGTGACCGTGGCTGCCTCCCCAAGGTCAGGGAAGATATTTCCCGGACTTCCCATAACAGGGACACCTTTGACTGAAGAGAGCTTCGTGGAGTTGTCTCTCGAGCTCCCCACGCACGGACAATGGTTCTGGAATCCTGAGCGTAGGGAGGTCCCACCAACGATCGACAGCGCGTGGCTTCTAACGGAATTCCTAAGCTCGTCTCCCCTGAGGTTTTTCCTAATGTCTCTGTGCCAGGGAACGCTAGGGGTGATTGCAGGATATCCCAGTGACCGAGGCTGAGTCCTCAAGGTCAGAGAATTTATTTCTCGGAATTCCCTGGACATGGAACTCCTGTGACTGAAGAGAGCTGCGTGGAGTTGTCTCTCGAGATCCCCCACGCACTGACAATTTTTCCGGAATCCTGAGCGTGGGGAGGTTCCACCAACGGTCGGCATCGCGTGTGTTCTAACGGAATGCTTAAGCTCGTCTCCCCTGAGTGTTTCCCTAATGTCTCTGTGCCAGGGAATGCTAGGGGTGATTGCAGGATATCCCAGTGACAGAGGCTGCCTCCCCAAGGTCAGGGAAGGTATTTCTCGGACTTCCCCGAACAGGGAACTCAGGTGACTGAAGAGAGATGCGTGGAATTGTTTCTCGAACTCCCCAACGCACTGACAATGTTTCCGGATTCCTGAGCGTGGGGAGGTTCCACCAGCGGTCGGTAGCGCGTGGGTTCTAACGGAATGCCTAAGCTCGTCTCCCCTGAGGCTTTTCCTAATTTCTCTGTGTCAGGGAATGCTAGGGGTGATTGCAGGACATCCTAGTGACCGAGGCTGCCTCCCCAAGTTCAGGGAAGTTTTTTCTCGGACTTCCCCGAACAGGGAACACCTGTGACTGAAGAGAGCTGCGTGGAGTTTTCTTTAGGGCTCCCCCACGCACTGACGATGGTTCCGGAATTCTGAGCGTGTGGAGGTTCCAACAACGGTTGACAGCGCGTGGTTTGTTACGGAATGCCTAAGCACATCTCCCCTGAGGGTTTTCCTAATATCTCTGTGCCAGGGAATGCTAGGGGTGATTGCAGGATATCCCAGTGAATGAGGCTGCCTCCCCAAGTTCAGGGATGGTATTTCTCGGACTTCCCCGAACAGAGAACTCAGGTGACTGAAGAGAGCTGCTTGGAGTTGTCTCTCGAGCTCCCCCACACACTGACAATGGTTTCGGAATCCTGAGCGTGGGGAGGTTCCACCAACGGTCTTCAGCGCGTGGGTTCTACCGAAATGCCTAAGCTCGTCTCCCCTGAGTTTCTTCCTAATGTCTCTGTGCCAGGGAATGCTAGGGGTGATTGCAGGATATCCCAGAGCCCGAGGTTGCCTCCACAAATTCAGGGAAGATATTTCTCGGACTTCCCCGAACTGGGAACACCTGTGACTGAAGAGAGCTGCGTGGAGTTGTCTCTCGAGCTCCCCCACGCACTGACAATGGTTCCGGAATCCTGAGCGTGGGGTGGTTCCACCAACGGTCGGCAGCGTGTGGCTTCTAACGATAATGCTAAACTCGTCTCCCCTGAGGGTTTTCCTAATGTCTCTGTGCCAGGGAATGCTAGGGGTGATTTCAGGATATCCCAGTGACCGAGGCTGCCTCCCCATGTTCAGGGAAGATATTTATCGGACTTCCCCGAACAGGAAACACCTGTGACTGAAGAGAGCTGCCTGGAGTTGTCTCTCGAGCTCCCCCAACCACTGACAATGGTTCCGGAATCCTGAGCGTGGGGAGGTTCCACCAACGGTCGGCACCGCGTGGGTTCAAATGGAATGCCTAAGCTCGTCTCCCCTGAGGGTTTTCCTATTTTCTCTGTGCCAGGGAATGCTAGGGGTGATTGCAGGATATACCAGTGACCGAGACTGCCTCCCCAATTTCAGGGAATGTATTTCTCGGACTTCCCCGAACAGGGAACTCCTGTGAATGAAGAGAGCTGCGTGGAAATGTCTCTCGAGCTCCCCCGCGCACTGACAATGGTTCCAGAATCCTGAGCTTGGGGAGGTTCCACCAACGGTCGGCAGCGCGTGGGTTCAAACGGAATGCCTAAGCTCGTCTCCCCTGAGGATTTTCCTAAAGTCTTTGTGCCAGGGAATGCTAGGGGGATTTGCAGGATATCGCAGTGTCGGAGGCTGCCTCCCGAATATCAGGTACAATCTTTCTCGGACTTCCCAGAACACGAAACACCTGTGACTGAAGAGGGCTGCGTGGAGTTGTCTCTCGAGCTCCCCCACGCACTGACAATTTTTCCGGAATCCTGAGCGTGGGGAGGTTCCACCAACGGTCGGCAGCGCGTGGGTTCTTACGGAATGCCTAAGCTCGTCTCCCCTGAGGTTTTTCCTAATGTCTCTGTGCCAGGGAATGCTAGGGGTGATTGCAGGTTATCCCAGTGACCGAGGGTGAGTCCCCAAGTTCAGAGAAGTTATTTCTCGGAATTCCCTGGACATGGAACTCCTGTGACTGAAGAGAGCTGCGTGGAGTTGTCTCTCGAGCTCCCCCACGCACTGACAATGGTTCCGGAATTCTGAGCGTGTGGAGGTTCCACCAACGGTCGACAGCGCGTGGGTTTTTACGGAATGCCTAAGCACGTCTCCCCTGAGGGTTTTCCTAATATCTCTGTGCCAGGGAATGCTAGGGGTGATTGCAAGATATCCCAGTGAATGAGGCTGCCTCCCCAAGTTCAGGGAAGGTATTTCTCGGACTACCCCGAACAGAGAACTCAGGTGACTGAAGAGAGCTTCTTGGAGTTGTCTCTCGAGCTCCCCCACACACTGACAATGGTTTCGGAATCCTGAGCGTGGGGAGGATCCACCAACGGTCTTCAGCGCTTGGGTTCTCCCGGAATGCCTAAGCTCGTCTCCCCTGAGTTTCTTCCTAATGTCTCTGTGCCAGGGAATGCTAGGGGTGATTGCAGGATATCCCAGTGACCGAGGGTGCCTCCCCAAGATCAGGAAAGATATTTCTCAGACGTCCCCGATTAGGGAACACCTGTGACTGAAGAGAGCTTCGTGGAGTTGTCACTCGATCTCCCCCACGCACTGACAATGGTTCCGGAATCCTGAGCGTGGGGAGGTTCCACCAACTCTCGGCAGAACGTGGGTTCAAACGGAATGCCTTTGCTCGTTTCCCTTGAGGGTTTTCCTAATGTCTCTGTGCCAGGGAATGCTAGGGGTGATTGCAGGATATCCCAGAGCCCGAGGTTGCCTCCACAAATTCAGGGAAGATATTTCTCGGACTTCCCCAAACAGGGAACACCTGTGACTGAAGAGAGCTGCGTGGAGTTGTCTCTCGAGCTCCCCCACGCACTGACAATGGTTCCGGAATCCTGAGCGTGGGGAGGTTCCACCAACGGTCGGCAGCGTGTGGCTTCTAACGATAATGCTAAACTCGTCTCCCCTGAGGGTTTTCCTAATGTCTCTGTGCCAGGGAATGCTAGGGGTGATTGCAGGATATCCCAGTGACCGAGGCTGCCTCCCCATGTTCAGGGAAGATATTTATCAGACTTCCCCGAACAGGAAACACCTGTGACTGAAGAGAGCTGCCTGGAGTTGTCTCTCGAGCTCCCCCAACCACTGACAATGGTTCCGGAATCCTGAGCGTTGGGAGGTTCCACCAACGGTCGGCAGCGCGTGGGTTGAAATGGAATGCCTAAGCTCGTCTCCCCTGAGGGTTTTCCTATTTTCTCTGTGCCAGGGAATGCTAGGGGTGATTTCAGGATATCCCAGTGACCGAGACTGCCTCCCCAATTTCAGGGAATGTATTTCTGGGACTTCCCCGAACAGGGAACTCCTGTGAATGAAGAGAGCTGCGTGGAAATGTCTCTCGAGCTCCCCCACGCACTGACAATGGTTCCAGAATCCTGAGCTTGGGGAGGTTCCACCAACGGTCGGCAGCGCGTGGGTTCAAACGGAATGCCTAAGCTCGTCTCCCCTGAGGGTTTTCCTAATGTCTATGTGCCAGGGAATGCTAGGGGGATTTGCAGGATATCCCAGTGTCGGAGGCTGCCTCCCGAATATCAGGTACAATATTTCTCGGACTTCCCAGAACACGAAACACCTGTGACTGAAGAGGGCTGCGTGGAGTTGTCTCTCGAGCTCCCCCACGCACTGACAATTTTTCCGGAATCCTGAGCGTGGGGAGGTTCCACCAACGGTCGGCAGCGCGTGGATTCTAACGGAATGCCTAAGCTCGTCTCCCCTGAGGTTTTTCCTAATGTCTCTGTGCCAGGGAATGCTAGGGGTGATTGCAGGATATCGCAGTGACCGAGGCTGAGTCCCCAAGTTCAGAGAAGTTATTTCTCGGAATTCCCTGGACATGGAACTCCTGTGACTGAAGAGAGCTGCGTGGAGTTGTCTCTCGAGATCCCCCACGCACTGACAATGGTTCCGGAATCCTGAGCGTGGGGAGGTTCCACCAACGGTCGGCATCGCGTGGGTTCTAACGGAATGCCTAAGCTCGTCTCCCCTGAGTGTTTTCCTAATGTCTCTGTGCCAGGGAATGCTAGGGGTGATTGCAGGATATCCCAGTGACAGAGGCTGCCTCCCCAAGGTCAGGGAAGGTATTTCTCGGACTTCCCCGAACAGGGAACTCAGGTGAGTGAAGAGAGATGCGTGGAATTGTCTCTCGAACTCCCCAACGCACTGATAATGTTTCCGGATTCCTGAGCGTGGGGAGGTTCCACCAGCGGTCGGTAGCGCGTGGGTTCTAACGGAATGCCTAAGCTCGTCTCCCTTGAGGCTTTTCCTAATTTCTCTGTGTCAGGGAATGCTAGGGGTGATTGCAGGATATCCTAGTGACCGAGGCTGCCTCCCCAAGGTCAGGGAAGTTATTTCTCGGACTTCCCCGAACAGGGAACACCTGTGACTGAAGAGAGCTGCATGGAGTTTTCTTTAGAGCTCCCCCACGCACTGACAATGGTTCCGGAATTCTGAGCGTGTGGAGGTTCCACCAACGGTCGACAGCGCGTGGGTTGTTACGGAATACCTAAGCACGTCTCCCCTGAGGGTTTTCCTAATATCTCTGTGCCAGGGAATGCTAGGGGTGATTGCAGGATATCCCAGTGAATGAGGCTGCCTCCCCAAGTTCAGGGAAGATATTTCTCGGACTTCCCCGAACAGAGAACTCAGGTGAATGAAGAGAGCTGCTTGGAGTTGTCTCTCGAGCTCCCCCACACACTGACAACGGTTTCGGAATCCTGAGCGTGGGGAGGTTCCACCAACGGTCTTCAGCGCGTGGTTTCTACCGGAATGCCTAAGCTCGTCTCCCCTGAGTTTCTTCCTAATGTCTCTGTGCCAGGGAATGCTAGGGGTGTTTGCAGGATATCCCAGTGACAGAGGCTGCCTCCCCAAGATCAGGGAAGGTATTTCTCGGACTTCCCCGAACAGGGAACTCAGGTGACTGAAGAGAGCTGCGTGGAGATGTCTCTCGAACTCCCAACGCACTGACAATGTTTCCGGATTCCTGAGCGTGGGGAGGTTCCACCAGCGGTCGGTAGCGCGTGGGTTCTAACGGAATGCCTAAGCTCGTCTCCCCTGAGGCTTTTCCTAATTTCTCTGTGTCAGGGAATG
This sequence comes from Vicugna pacos, assembly GCF_048564905.1. Lineage (NCBI taxonomy): Eukaryota > Metazoa > Chordata > Mammalia > Artiodactyla > Camelidae > Vicugna > Vicugna pacos. Next base: position 44,472,097 of record NW_027328721.1, on the reverse strand, counting down.
CTAGGGGTGATTACAGGATATCCCAGTGACCGAGGCTGCCTCCCCAAGTTCAGGGAATTTATTTCTCGGACTTCCCCGAACAGGGAACACCTGTGACTGGAGAGAGCTGCGTGGAGTATTCTTTAGGGCTCCCCCACGCACTGACAATGGTTCCGGAATTCTGAGCGTTTGGAGGTTCCACCAACGGTCGATAGCGCGTGGGTTGTTACGGAATGCCTAAGCACGACTCCCCTGAGGGTTTTCCTAATGTCTCTGTGCCAGGGAATGCTAGGGGTGATTGCAGGATATCCCAGTGAATGAGGCTGCCTCCCCAAGTTCAGGGAAGATATTTCTCAGACTTCCCCGTAAAGGGAACACCTGTGACTGAAGAGAGCTTCGTGGATTTGTCTCTCGATCTCCCCCACGCACTGACAATGGTTCCGGAATCCTGAGCGTGGGAAGGTTCCACCAACGCTCGGCAGAACGTGGGTTCAAACGGAAAGCTTATGCTCGTTTCCCCTGAGTGTTTTCCTAATGTCTCTGTGCCAGGGAATGCTAGGGTTGATTGCAGGATATCCCAGAGCCCGAGGTTGCCTCCACAAATTCAGGGAAGATATTTCCCGGACTTCCCCGAACAGGGAACTCTTGTGAATGAAGAGAGCTGCGTGGAGTTGTCTCTCGATCTCCCCCACGCAATGACAATGGTTCCGGAATCTTGAGAGTGGGGAGGTTCCTCCAACGGTCGGCAGCGCGTGGATTCTAACGGAATGCCTAAGCTCGTCTCCCCTGAGGATTTTCCTAATGTCTCTGTGCCAGGGAATGCTAGGGGTGATTGCAGGATATCCCAGTGACTGATACTGACTCCCCAAGTTCAGGGAAAGTATTTCTCGGACTTCCCCGAACTGGGAACACCTGTGAATAAAGAGAGCTCATGGAGTTGTCTCTCGAGCTCCCCCACGCACTAACAAAGGTTCCCGGAATCTTGAGCGTGTGGAGGTTCCACCAACGGTCGGCAGCACGTGTGTTCTAACGGAATGACTTAGCTCGTCTCCCCTGAGTGTTTTCCTAATATCTCTGTGCCAGGGAATGCTAGGGGTGATTGCAGGACATCCCAGTGACCGAGGCTGCCTCCCCAAGTTCAGGGAATGTATTTCTCGGACTTCCCCGAACAGGAAAAACCTGTGAATGAAGAGAGCTGCGTGGAGTTGTCTCTCTAGCTCCCCCACGCACTGAGAATGGTTCCGGAATCCTGAGCGTGGGGAGGTTCCACCAAAGGTCGGTAGTGTGTGGGTTCTAACGGAATGCCTAAGCTCGTCTCCCCTGAGGGTTTTCCTAATGTCTCTGTGCCAGGGAATGCTAGGGGTGATTGCAGGGTATCCGAGTGAACGAGGCTGCCTCCCCAAGTGCAGGGAAGATATTTCTCGGACTTCCCCAAACAGGGAACACCTGTGACTGAAGAGAGCTGCGTGGAGTTGTCTCTCGTGCTCCCCCACGCACTGACAATGGTAATGAATCCTAAGCGTGGGGAGGTCCAACCAACGGTCTGCAGCGCATGGGTTCTAACGGAATGCCTAAGCTCATCTCCCCTTAGGGTTTTCCAAGTTTCTCTGTGCCAGGAAATGCTAGGGGTGTTTGCAGGATATCCCAGTGACCGAGGCTGCCTCCCCAAGTTCAGGGAAGGTATTTCTCGGACTTCGTCGAACAGGGAACACCTGTGACTGAAGAGAGCTGCGTGGAGTTGTCTCTCGAGCTCCCCCACGCACTGACAATGGTTCCGGAATTCTGAGCGATGGGAGGATCCACCAGCATCGATAGCACGTGGGTTCTAACGGAATGCCTAAGCTCGTCTCCCCTGAGGGTTTTCCTAGTGTCTATGTGCCAAGGAATCCTTGGGATGATTGCAGGATAACCCAGTGCCCGAGGCTGCCTTCCCAAGTTCAGGGAAGGTATTTCTCGGACTTCGCCGAACAGTGAAAACCTGTGACTGAAGAGAGTTTCGTGGAGTTGTCTCTAGAACTCCCCCACGCACTCACAATGTTTCCGGAATCCTGAGCTTGGGGAGGTTCCACCAATGGTCGGCAGCGCGTGGGTTTTAACGGAATGCCTAAGCTCGTCTCCCCTGAGTGTTTTCCTAATTTCTCTGTGCCAGGGAATGCTAGGGGTGTTTGCAGGATATTCCAGAGACAGAGGCTGCCTACCCAAGGTAAGGGAAGTTAATTCTCGGACTTCTTCGAACAGGGAACTCCTGTGAAAGAAGAGAGCTGCGTGGAGTTGTCTCTCGAGCTCCCCCACGCACTGACAATGGTTCCGGAATCCTGAGAGTATGGAGGTTCCACCAACGGTCGGCAGGGCGTGGGTTCTAACGGAATGCCAATGCTCGTCTCCCCTGAGGGTTTTCCTAATGTCTCTGTGCCAGGGAATACTAGGGGTGATTGCAGGATATCTCAGTGACCGAGTCTGCCTCCCCAAGGTCTGGGAAGCTATTTCTTGAACTTCCCCTAACAGGAAACAACTGTGACTGTAGAGAGCTGCGTGGAGTTATCTCTCGAGCTCCCCCACGCACTGACAATGGTTCCGGAATCCTGAGCGTGGGGAGGTTCCAGCAACGGTCGTCAGCGCCTGGTTCTAACGGAGTGCCTAATCTCGTCTCCCCTGAGGGTTTTCCTAATGTCTCTGTGCCAGGGAATGCTAGGGGCGTTTGCAGGATATCCCAGTGTCAGAGGCTGCCTCCCCAAGGTCAGGGAAAGTTCCTTCGGACTTCCCCGAACAGGGAACACCTCGGACTGAAGAGAGCTGCGTGGAGTTGTCTCTCGAGCTCCCCCACGCACTGACAATGGTTCCGGAATCCTGAGCGTGGGGAGGTACCACCAACGGTCGGCAGCGCGTGGGTTCTAACGGAATGCCTAAGCTCGTCTTCCCTGAGGGTTTTCCTAATTTCTCTGTGCCAGGGAATGCTAGGGGTGATTGCAGGATTTCCCAGTGACCGAGGCTGCTTCCCTAAGCTCAGGGAAGTTATTTCTTGGACTTCCACGAACAGGGAACACCTGTGACTGAAGAGAGCTGCGTGGAATTGTCTCTCGAGATCCCCCACGCACTGAAAATGTTTCCGGAATCCTGAGCGTGGGGAGGTTCCACCAACGGTCGGCAGTGCGCGGATTCTAACGGAATGCCTATGCATGTCTCCCCTGAGGATTTTCCTAATGTCTCTGTGCCATGGAATGCTAGGGGGTTTTCAGGATATTCCAGTGACTGAGGCTGCCTCCCCATATTCAGGGAAGGTATTTCTTGGACTTCCCCGAACAGGGAACACCTGTGACTGAAGAGAGCTGCGTGGAGTTGTTTTTCGAGCTCCCACACGCACTGACAATGTTTCCGGAATCCTGAGCGTGGGGAGGCTCCACCAACGGTCGTCAGCCCGTGGGTTCTAAGGGAATGCATAAGCTCGTCTCCCCTGAGGGTTTTCCTAATATCTCTATGCCAGGGAATGCTAGGGGTGATTGCAGGGTATCCCAGTGACCGGTGCTGCCTCCCTAACTTCAGGGAAGTTATTTCTCGGACTTCCCGAAACAGGGAACACCTGTGACTGAAGAGAGCTGCGTGGAGATGTCTCTCGAGCTCCCCCACGCACTGACAATGCTTCCGTTATCCTGAGCGTGGGGAGGATCCACCAACTCTCGGCAGCGCGTGGGTTCTAACGGAATGCCTAAGCTCGTCTCCCCTGAGGGTTTTCCTAATGTCTCTGTGCCAGGGAATGTTAGGGGTGATTGCAGGATATCCCAGGGACCGAGGCTCCACACCAAATTCAGGGAAGTTATTTCTCGAACTTCCCCAAATAGGGAACTCCTCTGAATGAAGAGAGCTGCGTGGAATATTCTCTCGATCTCCCCCATGCACTGACAATTGTTCCGGAATCTTGAGCGTGGGGAGGTTCCACCAATGGTCGGTAGCGCGTTGGTTCTAACGGAAAGCATAAGCTCGTATCCCCTGAGGGTTTTCCTAATGTCGCTGTGCCAGGGAATGCTAGGGGTTTTTGCAGGATATCCCAGTGACAGAAGCTGCCTCCCCAAATTCATGGAATGTATTTCACGGTCTTCGCCGAAAAGGGAACTTCTGTGAATGAAAAGAGCTGCGTGGAGTTGTCTCTCGAGCTCCCCCACGCACTGACAATGTATCCGGAATCCTGAGCGTGGGGAGGTTATAACCAACGGTCGGCAACTCGTGGGTTCTAATGGAATGCCTAAGCTCATCTCCCCTGAGTGTTTTCCTAATGTCTCTGTGCCAGGGAATGCTAGGGGTGATTGCAGGATATCCCAGTGACCGAGGCTGCCTCCCCAAATTCAGGGAAGTTATTTCTCGGAATTCCCCGAACAGTGATCACCTGTGACAGAAGAGAGCTGATTGGAGTTTTCTCTCGAGCTCCCCCACGCACTGACAATGTTTCCGGAATCCTGAGCGTGGGGAGGTTCCACCAACGGTCGGCAGCATGTGGGTTCTAACGGAATGCCTAAGCTCGTCTCCCCTGAGGGTTTTCTTAATATCTCTGTGCCAGGGAATGCTAGGAGTGATTGTAGGATATCCCAGTAACCGAGACTGCCTCCCCAAGGTCAGGGAAGGTATTTCCCGGACTTCCCCGAACAGGGAACTCATGTGAATGAAGAGAGCTGCGTGGAGTTGTCTCTCGAGCTCCCCCACGCACTGACAATGTTTCCGGAATCCTGAGCGTGGGGAGGTTCCACCAACGGTCGTCAGCGCGTGGGTTCTAACGGAATGCCTAATCTCGTCTCCCCTGAGGGTTTTCCTAATATATCTGTGCCAGGGAATGCTAGGGGTGATTGCAGGGTATCCCAGTGACAGGTGCTGCCTCCCTAAGGCCAGGGAATATATTTCTCGGACTTCCCCGAACAGGAAACACCTGTGACTGAACAGACCTGCGTGGAGTTGTTTCTCGAGCTCCCCCACACACTGACAATGGTTCCGGAATCCTGAGCGTGGTGAGGTTCCACCAACGGTCGGCAGCGCGTGTGTTCTAACGGAATGCCTAAGCTCGTCTCCCCTGAGGGTTTTCCTAATTTCTCAATGCCAGGGAATTCTAGGGGTGATTGCAGGATAACCCAGTGACCGAGGCAGCCTCCCCAATGTCAGGGAAGGTATTTCTCGGACTTCCCCGTACAGGGAACTCCTGTGAATGAAGAGAGCTGCGTGGAGTTGTCTCTCGAGCTCCCCCACGCACTGACAATGGTTCCTGAATCCTGAGCTTGGGGAGGATCCACCAACGGTCGGCAGCACTTTGGTTCTAACGTAATGCCTAAGTTCGTCTCCCCTGGGGGTTCTCCTAATATCTCTGTGCCAGGGAATGCAAGGGGGTTTTGCAGGATATCCCAGTGACAGAGGCTGCCTCCCCAAGGTCAGGGAAGTTATTTCCCGGGCTTTCCCGTACAGGGAACTCCTGTGAATGAAGAGAGCTGCGTGGAATTATCTCTCGAGCTCCCACACGCACTGCGAATGTTTCTGGAATCCTGAGGGTGGGGAGGTTCCACCAACGGTCGGCAGCGCGTCGGTTCTAACGGAATGCCTAAGCTCGACTCCCCTGGGTGTTTTCCTAATATCTCTGTGCCAGGGAATGCTAGGGGTTAATGCAGGATATCCCAGTGACCGAGGCTGCCTACCCAAGTTCAGGGAAGGTATTTCTCGGACTTCCACGAACAGGGAACTCCTGTGACTGAAGAGAGCTGCGTGGAGTTGTCTCTCGAGATCCCCCATGCACTGACAATTTTTCCGGAATCCTGATCGTGGGGAGGTTCCACCAACGGTCGGTAGCGCGTGGGATCTAACGGAATTCATAAGCTCGTCTCCCCTGACAGTTTTCCTAATGTCTCTGTGCCAGGGAATGCTAGGGGGGGTTGCAGGATATCCCAGTGAACAAGGTAGCCTCCCCAAGGCCAGGGAATGTATTTCTCGGACTTCCCCGAATAGGGAACACCTGTGACTGAAGAGAGCAGCGTGGAGTTGTTTCTCGAGCTCCCCCACGCACTGACAATTGTTCCGGAATCCTGAACGTGCGGAGTTTCCACCACCGGTCGGCAGCGCTTGGGTTCTAACGGAATGCCTAAAATGTCTCCCCTGAGGGTTTTCCTAATAACACTGTGCCAAGGAATGCTAGGGGTGATTGCAGGATATCCCAGTGACCGAGGCTGCCTCCCCAATTCCAGGGACGGTATTTCTCGGACTGCCCCGAACAGGGAAAACCTTTGACTGAAGAGAGCTGCGTGGAGTTGTCTCTCGAGCTCCCACACGCACTGACAATTGTTCCGGAATCCTGAGAGTTGGGAGGTTCCACCAAAGGTCGGTAGCGCGTGGGTTCTAATGGAATGCCTTAGCTCATCTCCCCTGAGTGTTTTCCTAATTTCTCTGTGCCACGGAATGCTAGGGGTGTTTGCAGGATATCCCAGTGACCGAGGCTGCCACCACAATGTCAGGGAAGATATTTCTCGGACTTCCCCGAACAGGAAACACCTGTGACTGAAGAGAGCTGCGTGGAGTTGTTTCTCGAGCTCCCCCACGCACTGACAATGGTTCCGGAATCTTGAGCATGGGGAGGTTCCACCAACTGTCGGCAGCGCGTGGGTTCTAACGGAATGCCTAAGCTCGTCTCCCCTGAGGTTTTTCCTAATGTCTCTGTGCCAGGGATTGCTAGGGGCGTTTGCAGGATATCCCAGTGACCGACGCTGCCTCCCCAAGGCCAGGGAAGTTATTTCTCGGACTTCCACGAACAGGGAACACCAGTGACGGAAGAGAGCTGCGTGAAGTTGTCTCTCGAGCTCCCCCACGCACTGACAATCGTTCCGGAATCCTGAGCGTGGGGAGATTCCACCAACGGTCGCAGCGCGTTGGTTCTAAATGAATCCCTAAGCTCGTCTCCCCTGAGGGTTTTCCTAATGTCTATATGTCAGGGAATGCTAGGGGGGTTTGCAGGATATCCCAGTGACAGAGGCTGCATCCCCAAGTTCAGGGAAGTTATTTCTCAAACTTCCACGACCAGGGAACACCTGTGATTTCAGAGAGCTGCGTGGAGTTGTATCTCGAGCTCCCCCACGCACTGACAATGGTTCCGGAATCCTGTGCGTGGGGAGGTTCCACCAACGGTCGGCAGCGCGTGGGTTCTAAAGGATTGCCTAAGCTCGTCTCCCCTGAGGGTTTTCCCAATGTCTCTGGGCCAGGGAATGCTAGGGGTGATTACAGGATATCCCAGTGACCGAGGCTGCCTCCCCAAGGTCAGGGAATGTATTTCTCGGACTTCCCCGAACAGGGAACACCTGTGACTGAAGAGAGCTGCGTGGAGTTGTCTCTCGAGCTCCCCCAAGCACTGACAATGGTTCCGGAATCCTGAGCGTGGGGAGGTTCCACCAACGGTTGGCAGCACGTGGGTTCTAACGGAATGCCTAAGCTCTTCTCCCCTGAGGTTTTTCCTAATATCTCTGTGCCAGGGAATACTGGGGTGATTGCAGGATATCCCAGTGACCGAGGCTGCCTCCCCAAGGTCAGGGAAGTTATTTCACGGTCTTCCCCGAACAGGAAACACCTGTGACTGAAGAGAGCTGCGTGGAGTTTTCTCTCGAGCTCCCCCACGCACTGACAATGGTTCCGGAATCCTGAGCATGGGGAGGTTCCACCAACTGTCGGCAGCGCGTGGGTTCTAACGGAATGCCTAAGCTCGTCTCCCCTGAGGTTTTTCCTAATGTCTCTGTGCCAGGGATTGCTAGGGGCGTTTGCAGGATATCCCAGTGACCGACGCTGCCTCCCCAAGGCCAGGGAAGTTATTTCTCGGACTTCCACGAACAGGGAACACCAGTGACGGAAGAGAGCTGCGTGAAGTTGTCTCTCGAGCTCCCCCACGCACTGACAATCGTTCCGGAATCCTGAGCGTGTGGAGGTTCCACCAACGGTCTGCAGCGCGTGGGTTCTAACGGAAAGTCTAAGCTCGTCTCCCCTGATGGTTTTCCTAATATCTTTGTGCCAGGGAATGCTAGGGGGGTTTGCAGGAAATCCCAGTGACAGAGGCTGCATCCCCAAGTTCAGGGATGTTTTTCCCGGACTTCCCTGAACAGGGAACTCCTGTGACTGAAGAGAGCTCCGAGCAGTGGTCTGTCGAGCTCCAACACGCACTGACAATGGTTCCGGAATCCTGAGTGTGGGGAGGTTCCACCAACGGTCGGCTGCGCGTGGGTTCTACAGAATGCCTAATCTCGTCTTCCCTGAGGGTTTTAATAATGTTTCTGTGCCAGGGAATGCTAGGGGGATTTGCAGGATATCCCAGTGACAGAGGATTCCTCCCCAAGTTCAGAGAATTTATTTCTCGGACTTCCCCCAACAGGGAACACCTGTGACTGAAGAGAGCTTCGTGGGTTGTCTCTCTAACTCTCCCACGCACTGATAATGTTTCCGGAATCCTGAGCGTGGGGAGGTTCCACCAATGGTCGGCAGAGCGTGGGTTCTAACGGAATACCTATGCTCGTCTCCCCTGAGTGTTTTCCTAATGTCTCTGTGCCCGGGAATGCTAGGGGTGTTTGCAGGTTATCCCAGTGACAGAGGCTGCATTCCCAAGGTCATGGAAGGTATTTCTCGGACATCCCCGTACAGGGAACACCTGTGACTGAAGAGAGCTGCGTGGAGTTGTCTCTCGATCTCCCCCACGCACTGACAATGGTTCCGGAATCCTGAGCATTGGGAGGTTCCACCAACGGTCGGCAGCGCCTGGGTTATAACGGATTGCCTAAGCTCGTCTCCCCTGAGGGTTTTCCTACTGTCTCTGAGCCAGGGAATGCTAGAGTTGATTGCAGATATCCCAGTGACCCAGGCTGCCTCCCCAAGTTCAGGGAAGGTATTTCTCGGACTTCCCCAAACAGGGAACACCTGTGAATGAAGAGAGCTACGTGGAGTTGTCTCTCGAGCTCCCCCACGCACTGACAATGGTTCCGGAATCCTGAGCGTGGGGAGGTTGCACCAACGGTCGGCAGCGCGTTGGTTTTAACGGAATGCCTAAGCTCGTCTCCCCTGAGGGTTTTCCTAATGTCTCTGTGCCAGGGAATGCTAGGGGTGTTTTCAGGATATCCCAGAGACCGAGGCTGCCTCCCGAAGGTCAGGGTAGGTATTTCTCGGACTTCCCCGAACAGGGAACTCCTGAGAATGAAGAGAGCTACGTGGAGTTGTCTCTCGAGCTCCCCCACGCACTGACAATGGTTCCGGAATCCTGAGCGTGGGGAGGTTCCACCAACTGTCGTCTGCGCGTGGGTTGTAACGGAATGCCTAAGCTCGTCTCCCCTGAGGATTTTCCTAATATCTCTGTGCCAGGGAATGCTAGGGGGGTTTGCAGGATATCCCAGTGACAGAGGCTGCCTCCCCAAGGTCAGGGAATTTATTTCTCGGACTTCCCCGAAAAGGGAACACCTGTGACTGAAGAGAGCTGCGTGGAATTGTCTCTCGAGCTCCCCCACGCACTGACAATGATTCCGGAATCCTGAGGTTGGGGAGGTTCCAACAACGGTCGGCAGTATGTGGGTTCTTACGGAATGCCTAAGGTCGTCTCCCCTGAGGGTTTTCCAAATGTCTCATTGCCAGGGAAAGCTATGGGTGTTTGCAGGATATCCCAGTGACCGAGGCTGCCTCCCCAAGATCAGGGAAGATATTTCTCGGACTTCCCCGAACAGGGAACACCTGTGAATGAAGAGAGCTGCGTGGAGTTGTCTCTCGAGCTCCCCTACGCACTGACAATTGTTCCGGAATCCTGAGCGTGGGAAAGTTCCACCAACGGTCGGCAGCGCTTGGGTTCTAACGGTATGCCTATGCTCGTCTCCCTTGAGGGTTTTCCTAATGTCTCTGTGCCAGGGAATGCTTGGGGTGTTTGCAGGATATCCCAGTGACAGAGGATGCCTCCCCAAGTTAATGGAAGATATTTCTCAGACTTCCCCGAACAGGGAACACCTGTGACTGAAGAGAGCTGCGTGGAGTTGTCTCTCTAGATCCCCCACGTACTGACAATGGTTCCGGAATCCTGAGCGTGGGGAGGTTCCACCAACTGTCGGCAGGCGTGGGTTCTAACAGATTGCCTAAGCTCGTCTCCCTTGAGCGTTTTCCTAATTTCTCTTTGCCAGGGAATGCTAGGGGGTTTTGCAGGATATCCCAGTGACATACGCTGCCTCCCCAAGTTCAGGGAAGTTATTTCCCGGACTTCCCCGAACAGGGAACTCCTGTGAATGAAGAGAGCTGCGTGGAGTTGTCTCTCGAGCTCCCCCACGCACTGTCAATGGTTCCGGAATCCTGAGCGTAGGGAGGTTTCACCAACTGTCGGTAGCGTGTGGATTCTAACGGAATGCCTAAGCTCGTCTCCCCTGAGGGTTTTCCTAATGTCTCTCTGCCAGGGAATGCTTGGGGTGTTTGCAGGATATCCCAGTGACCGAGGCTGCATACCCAAGGTCAGGGAAGGTATTACAGGGACTTCCCCGGATAGGAAACACCTGTGAATGAAGAGGGCTGCGTGGAGTTGTCTCTCGTGCTCCCCCACGCACTGACAATTGTTCTGTATTCCTGAGCGTGGGGAGGTTCCACAAACGGTCGACAGCGCGTGGGTTCTAACGGAATGCCTAAGCTCGTCTAGCCTGATGGTTTTCCTAAAGTCTCTGTGCAAGGGAATTCAAGTGGGTTTGCAGGATATCCCAGTGACAGAGGCTACCTGCCCAAGGTCAGGGAACTATTTCCCGGACTTCCCCTAACAGGGAACTTCTGTGACTGAAGAGAGCTGCGTGGAGTTGTCTCTCGAGCTCCCCCACGCACTGACAATGGTTCCGGAATCCTGAGTGTGGGGAGGTTCCACCAACCGTCGGCAGCACGTGGGTTCTAACGGAATGCCTAAGCTCGTCTCCCCTGAGTGTTTTCCTAATGTCTCTGTGCCAGGGAATGGTAGGGGTGATTGCAGGTTATCCCCGTGGCAGTGGCTGCCTCCCCAAGGTCAGGGAAGTTATTTCCCCGACTTCCCCGAACAGGGGACACCTGTCACTGAAGAGAGCTGCGTGGAGATGTCTCTCGAGCTCCCCCACGCACTGACAATGATTCCGGAATCCTGAGCTTGGGGAAGCTCCACCAACTGTCGCCAGCGCGTGGGTTCTAACGGAATGCCTAAGCTCGTCTCCCCTGCGGGTTTTCCTAATGTCTCTCTGCCAGAGAAAGCTAGGGTGGTTTGCAAGATATCCCAGTGACCGGGGTTTCCTCCCCAATTGCAGGGACGGTTTTTCTCGGAATTCCCCGAACAGGGAACACCTGTGACAGAAGAGAGCTGCGTGGAGTTGTCTCTCGTGCTCCCCCAGGCACTGACAATGTTTCCGGAATTCTGAGCGTGGGGAGGTTTCACCAACGGCCGGCAGCGCGTGGGTTCTAACGGAATGCCTAAGCTCGTCTCCCCTGATTGTTTTCCTAATGTCTCTGTGCCAGGGAATGCTAGGGGTGATTGCAGGATATCCCAGTGTCAGAGGCTGCCTCCGCAAGGTAAGGGAAGATATTTCTCGGGCTTCCCCGAACAGGGAACACCTGTGACTGAAGAGAGCTGCGTGGAGTTGTCTCTCGAGCTTCCCCACGCACTGACAATGGTTTCGGAATCCTGAGCGTGGGTTGGTTCCACCAAAGGTCGGCAGCGCGTGGGTTCTAACGGAATGCCTAAGCTCGTCTCCCCTGAGGGTTTTGCTAATGTCTCTGCCAGGGAATGCTAGGGGTGATTGCAGGATATCCCAGTGTCAGAGTTTGTCTCCCCAAAGTCAGGGAAGTTAATTCTCCGACTTCCCCGAACAGGGAACACCTGTGACTGAAGAGAGCTGCGTGGAGCTGTCTGTCGAGCTCCCCCACGCACTGAGAATGGTTCCGGAATCCTGAGCGTGGTGAGGTTCCTCCAACTGTCGGCAGCGCGTGGGTTCGAACAGAATGCCTATGCTCGTCTCCCCTGAGGGTTTTCCTAATGGCTCTGTGCCAGGGAATGCTAGGGGTGATTGCAGGATATCCCAGTGTCAGTGGCTGCCTCCCAAAGTTCGGGGAATGTATTTCTCGGGCTTCCCCGAACAGGGAACACCTGTGACTGTAGAGAGATGCGTGGAGTTGTCTCTCGAGCTCCCCCACGCACTGACAATGGTTCCGGAATCCTGAGCGTGGGGCGGTTCCACCAACGGTCGGCAACGCTTGGGTTCTAACGGAATGCCTAAGCTCGTCTTCCCTGAGGGTTTTCCTAATGTCTATGTGAGAGGGAATGCTAGGGGTGATTGCAGGATATCCCAGTGTCAGAGGCTGCCTCCCCAAGGTCAGGGAAATTATTTCTAGGACTTCCCCGAACAGGGAACACCTGTGACTGAAGAGAGCTGCGTGGAGTTGTCTCTCGAGCTCCCCCACGCACTGACAATGGTTCCGGAATCCTGAGCGTGGGGAGGTTCCACCAACGGTCGGCAGCGCGTGGGTTCGAACGGAATGCCTAAGCTCGTCTCCCCTGAGGGTTTTCCTAATGTCTCTGTGCCAGGGAATGCTAGGGGTGATTGCAGGATATCCCAGTGTCAGAGGCTGCCTCCCCAAGGTCAGGGAAGATATTTCTCGGACTTCCCCGAACAGGGAACACCTGTGAGTGAAGAGAGCTGCGTGGAGTTTTCTCTCGAGCTACCCAACGCACGGACAATGTTTCCGGAATACTGAGCGTGGGGAGGTTCCACCAACGATCGGCAGCGCGTGGGTTCTATCGGAATGCATAAGCTCGTCTCCCCTGAGGGTATTCCTAATGTCTCTGTGCCAGGGAATGCTAGGGTTGTTTGCAGGATATCCCAATGTCAGTGGCTGCCTCCCCAAGTTCGGGGAATTTATTTCTCGGTCTTCCCCGAACAGGGAACACCTGTGACTGAAGAGAGCTGCGTGGAGTTGTCTCTCGAGATCCCCCGCACACTGACAATGGTTCCGGAATCCTGAGAGTGGGGAGGTTCCACCAACGGTCGGCAGCGCTTGTATTCTAACGGAATGCCTAATCTCGTCTCCCCTGTGGGTTTTCCTAATGTCTCTGTGCCAGGGAATGCTAGGGGTGATTGCAGCATATCCCAGTGACCGAGGCTGCATCCCCAAGATCAGGGAAGTTTTTTCACGGACTTCTCCGAACAGGGAACACCTGTGAGTGAAGAGAGCGGCGTGGAGTTGTCTCTCGAGCTCCCCCACGCACTGACAATGTTTCCGGAATCCTGAGCGTGGGGAGGTTCCACCAACGGTCGGCAGCGCGTGGGTTCTAATGGAATGCCTAAGCTCGTCTCCCCTGAGGGTTTTCCTAATGTCTCTGTGCCAGGGAATGCTAGTGGTGATTGCAGGATATCCCAGTGTCATAGGCTGCCTCCCCAAGGTCAGGCAAGTTATTTCTCGTGCTTCCCCGAACAGGGACACCTGTGACTGAAGAGAGCTGCTTGGAGTTGTCTCTCGAGCTCCCCCACCCACTGACAATAGTTCCGGAATCCTGAGCGTGGGGAGGTTCCACCAACGGTCAGCAGCGCGTGGGTTCTAACGGAATGCCTAAGCTCGTCTCCCCTGATTGTTTTCCTAATGTCTCTGTGCCAGGGAATGCTAGGGGTGATTGCAGGATATCCCATTGTCAGAGGCTGCGTCCCCAAGTTCAGGGAAGTTATTTCTCGGACTTCCCCGAACAGAGAACACCTGTGACTGAAGAGATCTGTGTGGAGTTGTTTCTCGAGCTCCCCCACGCACTGACAATTTTTCCGGAATCCTGATCGTGGGGAGTTTCCGCCAACGGTCGGCAGCACGTGGGTTCTAACGGAATGCCTAAGCTCGTCTCCCCTGAGGTTTTTCCTAATATCTGTGTGCCAGGGAATGCTAGGGATGATTGCATCATATCCCAGTGTCAGAGGATGCCTCCCCAAGGTCAGGGAAATTATTTCTCGGACTTCCCCGAACAGGGAACACCTGTGACTGAAGAGAGCTGTGTGGAGTTGTCTCTCGAGCTCCCCCACGCACTGACAATGGTTCCGGAATCCTGAGCGTGGGGAACTTCCACCAACGGTCGGCAGCGCGTGGGTTCTAACGGAATGCCTAAGCTCGTCTCCCCTGAGGTTTTTCCTAATGTCTCTGTGCCAGGGAATGCTAGGGGTGATTGCAGGATATCCCAGAGACCGAGGCTGCCTCCCCAAGGATATGGAAGGTATTTCTCGGACTTCCCCGAAGAGGGAAAACCTGTGACTGAAGAGAGCTGCGTGGAGTTGTCTCTCGAGCTTCCCCACGCACTGACAATGTTTCCGGAATCCTGAGCGTGTGTTGGTTCCACCAACTGTCGGCAGCGCGTGGATTCTAACGGAATGCCTAAGCTCGTCTCCCTGAGGGTTTTCCTAATGTCTCTGTGCCAGGGAATGCTAGGGGTAATTGCAGGATATCCCAGTGTCAGAGGTTGGCTCCCCAATGTCAGGGAAGTTATTTCTCCGACTTCCCCGAACAGGGAACACCTGTGACTGAAGAGAGCTTCGTGGAGTTTTTTCTCGAGCTCCCCCATGCACTGACAATGCTTCCGGAATCCTGAGCGTGGGGAGGTTCCACCAACGGTCGGCAGCGCGTGGGTTCAATCGGAATGCATAAGCTCGTCTCCCCTGAGGTTTTTCCGAATGTCTCTGTGCCAGGGAATGCTAGGGGTGATTGCAGGTTTTCCCAGTGTCAGAGGCTGCCTCCCCAAGGTCAGGGAAGATATTTCTCTGACTTCCCCGAACAGGGAACACCTGTGACTGAAGAGAGCTGCGTGGAGTTGTCTCTCGAGCTCCCCCACTCACTGAAAATCTTTCCGGAATCCTGAGCTTGGGGAGGTTCCACCAACGGTCGGCAGTGCGTGGGTTCTAACGGAATGCCTTAGCTCGTCACCCCTGAGTGTTTTCCTAATTTCTCTGTGCCAGGGAATGCTAGGGGTGTTTGCAGGATATCCCAGTGTCAGAGGCTGCCTCCCCAAGGTCAGGGAAGTTAATTATCGTGCTTCCCCGAACAGGGAACACCTGTGACTTAAGAGAGCTGCGTGGAGTTGTCTCACGAGCTCCCCCACCCACTGAGAATGGTTCCGGAATCCTGAGCGTGGGGAGGTTCCAACAACGGTCGGCAGCGCTTGGGTTCTAACGGAATGCCTAAGCTCGTCTCCCCTGAGGGTTTTCTAATGTCTCAGTGCCAGGGAATGCTAGGGGTGATTGCAGGATATCCCAGTGTCAGAGTCTGCCTCCCCAAGGTCAGGGAAGATATTTCTCGGACTTCCCGAAACAGGGAACACCTGTGACTGAAGTGAGCTTCGTGGAGTTGTCTATCGTGCTCCCCCACGCACTGACAATGTCTCCGGAACCCTGAGCGTGGGGAGGTTCCACCAATGGTCGGCAGAGCTTGGGTTCTAACGGAATGCTTAAGCTCGTCTCCCCTAAGGGTTTTCCTAATTTCTCTGTGCCAGGGAATGCTAGGTGTGATTGCAGGATATCTCAGTGTCAGAGGCTGCCTCCCCAATGTCAGGGAAGTTATTTCTCGGGCTTCCCGAACAGGGAACACCTGTGACTTAAGAGAGCTGCGTGGAGATGTCTCTCGAGCTCCCCCACGCACTGACAATGGTTCCGGATTCCTGAGCGTGGGGAGGTTCCACCAAACGTCGGCAGCGCGTGGGTTCTAACGGAATGCCTAAGCTCGTCTCCCCTGAGGGTTTTCCTAATGTCTCTGTACCAGGGAATGCAAGTGGTAATTGCAGGATATCCCAGTGTCAGAGACTGCCTCCCCAACGTCAGGGAAGTTATTTCTCGGAATTCCCCGAACAGGGAACACCTGTGACTGAAGAGAGCTGCGTGGAATTGTCTTTCGAATTCCACCACGCACTGACAATGTTTCCGGAATCATGAGCGTGGGGAGGTTCCACCAACGGTCGGCAGCGTGTGGGTTCTAACGGAATGCCTAAGCTTGTCTCCCCTGAGGGTTTTCCTAATTTCTATGTGCCAGGGAATGCTAGGGGTGATTGCAGGATGTCCCAGTGTCAGAGGCTGCGTCCCCAAGTTCAGGGAATTTATTTCTCGGACTTCCCCGAAGAGGGAACACCTGTGACTGAAGAGAGCTGCGAGGAGTTTTCTCTCGAGCTCCCCCACGCAATGACAATGGTTCCGGAATCCTGAGCGTGGGGAGGTTCCACTAACGGACGGCAGCGCGTGGGTTCTAACGTAATGCCTAAGCTAGTCTCCCGTGAGGTTTTTCCTAAAGTCTCTGTGCCAGTGAATGCTCGGGGTGATTGCAGGATATCCCAGTGTCAGAGGCTGCCTCAGCAAGGTCAGGGAAGGTATTTCTCGGACTTCCCCGAAGAGGGAACACCTGTGACTGAAGAGAGCTGCCTGGAGTTGTCTCTCGAGCTACCCCACGCACTGACAATGGTTCCGGAATCCTGAGCGTGGGGAGGTTCCACCAACGGTCGGCAGCGCTTGGGTTCTAACGGAATGCCTAAGCTCGTCTCCCCAGAGGTTTTTCCTAATGTCTCTGTGCCAGGGAATGCTAGGGGTGATTGCAGGATATCCCAGTGACCGAGGCTGCCTCCCCAAGTTCAGGGAAGGTATTTCTCGGACTTCCCCGAAGAGGGAACACCTGTGACTGAAGAGAGCTGCCTGGAGTTGTCTCTCGAGCTCCCCCACGCACTGACAATGGTTCCGGAATCCTGAGCGTGGGGAGGTTCCAACAAAGGTCGGCAGCGCGTGGGTTCGAACGGAATGCCTAAGCTCGTCTCCCCTGAGGGTTTTCCTAATGTATCTGTGCCAGGGAATGCTAGGGGTGATTGCAGGATATCCCAGTGTCAGAGGCTGCCTCCCCAAGGTCAGGGAAAATATTTCTAGGAGTTCCCCGAACAGGGAACACCTGTGAGTGAGGAGAGCTGCGTGGAGTTGTCTCACGAGCTACCCCACGCACTGACAATGGTTCCGGAAACCTGAGCGTGGGGAGGTTCCACCAACGGTCGGCAGCGCGTGGGTTCTAACGGACTGCCTAAGCTCATCTCCCCTGTGGGTTTTCCAAATGTCTCTGTGCCAGGGAATGCTAGGGGTGATTGCAGGATATCCCAGTGACCGAGGCTGCCTCCCCAAGGTCAGGGAAGATATTTATCGGACTTCCACTAAGAGGGAACTCCTGTGACTGAAGAGAGCTGCGTGGAGTTGTCTCTAGAGCTCCCCCACGCACTGACAATGGTTCCGGAATCCTGAGCGTGGGTTGGTTCCACCAACGGTCGGCAGCGCGTTGGTTCTAACGGAATGCCTAAGCTCGTCTCCCCTGAGGTTTTTCCTAATGTCTCTGCCAGGGAATGCTAGGGGTGATTGCAGGATATCCCAGTGTCAGAGGCTGCCTCCCCAAGGTCAGGGAATGTATTTCTCGTGCTTCCCCGAACAGGGACACCTGTGACTGAAGAGAGCTGCTTAGAATTGTCTCTCGTGCTCCCCAACGCACTGACAATGGTTCCGGAATCCTGAGCGTGGGGAGGTTCCACCAACAGTCGGCAGAGCGTGGGTTCAAACGGAATGCCTAAGCTCGTCTCCCCTGATTGTTTTCCTAATGTCTCTGTGCCAGGGAATGCTAGGGGTGATTGCAGGATATCCCAGTGTCAGAGGCTGCCTCCCCAAGGTCAGGGAAAGTATTTCTAGGACTTCCCCAAACAGGGAACACCTGTGACTGAAGAGAGCTGCGTGGAGTTGTCTCTCGAGCTCCCCCACGCACTGACAATGGTTCCGGAATCCTGAGCGTGGGGAGGTTCCAGCAACGGTCGGCAGCGCGTGGGTTCTAACGGAATGCCTAAGCTCGTCTCCCCTGAAGTTTTTCCTAATGTCTCTGCCAGGGAATGCTAGGGGTGATTGCAGGATATCCCAGTGTCAGAGGCTGCCTCCCCAAGGTCAGGCAAGTTATTTCTCGTGCTTCCCCGAACAGGGACACCTGTTACTGAAGAGAGCTGCTTGGAGTTGTCTCTCGAGCTCCCCCACCCACTGACAATAGTTCCGGAATCCTGAGCGTGGGGAGGTTCCACCAACGGTCGGCAGCGCGTGGGTTCTAACGGAATGCCTAAGCTCGTCTCCCCTGATTGTTTTCCTAATGTCTCTGTGCCAGGGAATGCTAGGGGTGATTGCAGGATATCCTAGTGTCAGAGGCTGCCTCCCCAAGTTCAGGGAAGTTATTAATCGGACTTCCCCGAACAGGGAACACCTGTGACTGAAGACAGCTGCGTGGAATTGTCTCTCGAGCTCCCCCACGCACTGACAATTGTTCCGGAATCCTGAGCGTGGGGAGGTTCCACCAACGGTCGGCAGCGCGTGGGTTCTAACGGAATGCCTAAGCTCGTCTCCCCTGATTGTTTTCCAAATGTCTCTGTGCCAGGGAATGCTAGGGGTGATTGCAGGATATCCCAGTGTCAGAGGTTGCCTCCCCAAGGTCAGGGAATGTATTTCTAGGACTTCCCCGAACAGGGAACACCTGTGACTGAAGAGAGCTGCGTGGAGTTGTCTCTCGAGTTCCCCACTCACTGACAATTGTTCCGGAATCCTGAGCGTGGGGATGTTCCACCAACTGTCGGCAGCGCTTGGGTTCTAACGGAATTCCTAAGCTCGTCTCCCCTGTGGGTTTTCCTAATTTCTCTGTGCCAGGGAATGCTAGGGGTGATTGCAGGATATCCCAGTGTCAGAGGTTGCCTCCCCAAGGTCAGGGAAGGTTTTTCTCGGACTTCCCCGAACAGGGAACACCTGTGAGTGAAGAGAGCTGCGTGGAGTTTTCTCTCGAGCTACCCCACGCACTGACAATTGTTCCTGAATACTAAGCGTGGGGAGGTTCCACCAAAGATCGGCAGCGCGTGGGTTCAATCGGAATGCCTAAGCTCGTCTCCCCTGAGGGTATTCCTAATGTCTCTGTGCCAGGGAATGCTAGGGGTGATTGCAGGATATCCCAGTGTCAGTGGCTGACTCCTCAAGGTCGGGGTATTTATTTCTCGGACTTCCCCGAACAGGGAACACATGTGACTGAAGAGAGCTGCGTGGAGTTGTCTCTCGAGCTCCCCCACGCACTGACAATGGTTCCGGAATCCTGAGCGTGGGGAGGTTCCACCAACGGTCGGCAGCGCGTGGGTTCTAACGGAATGCTTAAGCTCGTCTCCCCTGAGGTTTTTCCTAATATCTTTGTGACAGGGAATGCTACGGGTGATTGCAGGATATCCCAGTGTCAGATGTTGACTCCCCAAGGTCAGGGAAGATTATTCTCGGACTTCCCCGAACAGGGAACACCTGTGACTGAAGACAGCTGCGTGGAGTTGTCTCTCGAGCTCCCCCACGCACTGACAATGGTTCCGGAATCCTGAGCGTGGGGAGGTTCCACCAACGATCGGCAGCGCTTGGGTTCTATCGGTATGCCTAAGCTCGTCTCCCCTGAGGGTATTCCTAATGTCTCTCTCCCAGGGAATGCTAGGGGTGATTGCAGGATATCCCAGTTTCAGTGGCTGCCTCCCCAAGGTCGGGGAATATATTTCTCGGGCTTCCCCGCACAGGGAACACCTGTGAGTGAAGAGAGCTGCGTGGAGTTGTCTCTCGAGCTCCCCCACGCACTGACAATCGTTCCGGAATCCTGAGCGAGGGGAGGTTCCACCAACGGTCGACAGCGCGTGGGTTCTATCGGAATGCCTAAGTTCGTCTCCCCTGAGGGTTTTCCTAATGTCTCTGTGCCAGGGAATGCTAGGGGTGATTGCAGGATATCCCAGTGTCAGAGGCTGCGTCCCCAAGTTCAGGGAAGTTATTTCTCGGACTTCCCCGAACAGAGAACACCTGTGACTGAAGAGATCTGTGTGGAGTTGTTTCTCGAGCTCCCCCACGCACTGACAATTTTTCCGGAATCCTGATCGTGGGGAGTTTCCACCAAAGGTCGGCAGCACGTGGGTTCTAACGGAATGCCTAAGCTCGTCTCCCCTGAGGTTTTTCCTAATATCTGTGTGCCAGGGAATGCTAGGGATGATTGCAGGATATCCCAGTGTCAGAGGATGCCGCCCCAAGGTCAGGGAAATTATTTCTCGGACTTCCCCGAACAGGGAACACCTGTGACTGAAGAGAGCTGGGTGGAGTTGTCTCTCGAGCTCCCCCACGCACTGACAATCGTTCCGGAATCCTGAGCGAGGGGAGGTTCCACCAACGGTCGGCAGCGCGTGGGTTCTAACCGAATGCCTAAGCTCGTCTCCCATGAGGGTTTTCCTTATATTTCTGTGATAGGGAATGCAAGGGGAGATTGCAGGAT
This sequence comes from Vicugna pacos, assembly GCF_048564905.1. Taxonomy (NCBI): domain Eukaryota; kingdom Metazoa; phylum Chordata; class Mammalia; order Artiodactyla; family Camelidae; genus Vicugna; species Vicugna pacos. The sequence continues at coordinate 44,451,814 of NW_027328721.1, read as the reverse complement.
ATCCTAGTGTCAGTGACTGCCTCCCCAATGTCAGGGAAAGTATTTCTCGGGCTTCCCCGAACAGGGAACACCTGTGAATGAAGAGAGCTGCGTGGAGTTGTGTCTCGTGCTCCCCCACGCACTGACAATGGTTCCGGAATCCTGAGCGTGGGGAGGTTCCACCAACGGTCGACAGCGCGTGGGTTCTATCGGAATGCCTAAGTTCGTCTCCCCTGAGGGTTTTCCTAATGTCTCTGTGCCAGGGAATGCTAGGGGTGATTGCAGGATATCCCAGTGTCAGAGGCTGCGTCCCCAAGTTCAGGGAAGTTATTTCTCGGACTTCCCCGAACAGAGAACACCTGTGACTGAAGAGATCTGTGTGGAGTTGTTTCTCGAGCTCCCCCACGCACTGACAATTTTTCCGGAATCCTGATCGTGGGGAGTTTCCACCAACGGTCGGCAGCACGTGGGTTCTAACGGAATGCCTAAGCTCGTCTCCCCTGAGGTTTTTCCTAATATCTGTGTGCCAGGGAATGCTAGGGATGATTGCAGAATATTCCAGTGTCAGAGGATGCCTCCCCAAGGTCAGGGAAATTATTTCTCGGACTTCCCCGAACAGGGAACACCTGTGACTGAAGAGAGCTGGGTGGAGTTGTCTCTCGAGATCCCCCACGCACTGACAATGGTTCCGGAATCCTGAGCGTGGGGAACTTCCACCAACGGTCGGCAGCGCGTGGGTTCTAACGGAATGCCTAAGCTCGTCTCCCCTGAGGGTTTTCCTTATATCTCTGTGATAGGGAAAGCAAGGGGAGATTGCAGGATATCCTAGTGTCAGTGGCTGCCACCCCAAGGTCAGGGAAAATATTTCTCGGGCTTCCCCGAACAGGGAACACTTGTGAATGAAGAGAGCTGCGTGGAGTTGTCTCTCGAGCTCCCCCACGCACTGACAATGGTTCCGGAATCCTGAGCGTGGGGAGGTTCCAACAAAGGTCGACAGCGCGTGGGTTCGAACGGAATGCCTAAGCTCGTCTCCCCAGAGGTTTTTCCTAATGTCTCTGTGCCAGGGAATGCTAGGGGTGATTGCAGGATATCCCAGTGTCAGAGGCTGCCTCCCCAAGGTCAGGGAAAATATTTCTAGGACTTCCCCGAACAGGGAACACCTGTGAGTGAGGAGAGCTGCGTGGAGTTGTCTCTCGAGCTCCCCCACGCACTGACAATGGTTCCGGAATCCTGAGCGAGGGGAGGTACACCAACGGTCGGCAGCGCGTGGGTTCTAACGGAATGCCTAAACTCGTCTCCCCTGAGGATTTTCCTAATGTCTCTGTGCCAGGGAATGCTAGGGGTGATTGCAGGATATCCCAGTGTCCGAGGCTGACTCCCCAAATTCAGGGAAAATATTTCTAGTACTTCCCCAAACAGGGAACATCTGTGACTGAAGAGAGCTGCGTGGAGTTGTCTCTAGAGCTCCCCCACGCACTGACAATGGTTCCGGAATCCTGAGCGTGGGTTGGTTCCACCAACGGTCGGCAGCGCGTTGGTTCTAACGGAATGCCTAAGCTCGTCTCCCCTGAGGTTTTTCCTAATGTCTCTGCCAGGGAATTCTAGGGGTGATTGCAGGATATCCCAGTGTCAGAGGCTGCCTCCCCAAGGTCAGGGAATTTATTTCTCGTGCTTCCCCGAACAGGGACACCTGTGACTGAAGAGAGCTGCTTAGAGTTGTCTCTCTTGCTCCCCAACGCACTGACAATGGTTCCGGAATCTTGAGCGTGGGGAGGTTCCACCAACAGTCGGCAGAGCGTGGGTTCAAACGGAATGCCTAAGCTCGACTCCCCTGATTGTTTTCCTAATGTCTCTGTGCCAGGGAATGCTAGGGGTGATTGCAGGATATCCCAGTGTCAGAGGCTGCCTCCCCAAGGTCAGGGAAAGTATTTCAAGGACTTCCCCGAACAGGGAACACCTGTGACTGAAGAGAGCTGCGTGGAGTTGTCTCTCGAGCTCCCCCACGCACTGACAATGGTTCCGGAATCCTGAGCGTGGGGAGGTTCCAGCAACGGTCAGCAGCGCTTGGGTTCTAACGGAATGCCTAAGCTCGTCTCCCCTGTGGGTTTTCCTAATTTCTCTGTGCCAGGGAATGCTAGGGGTGATTGCAGGATATCCCAGTGTCAGAGGCTGCCTCCCTAAAGTCAGGGAAAGTTTTTCTCGGACTTCCCCGAACAGGGAACTCCTGTGACTGAAGACAGCTGCGTGGAGTTGTCTCTCGAGCTCCCCCACCCACTGACAATTGTTCCGGAATCCTGAGCGTGGGGAGGTTCCAGCAACGGTCGGCAGCGCGTGGGTTCTAACGGAATACCTAAGCTCGTCTCCCCTGAGGGTTTTCCTAATGTCTCTGCCAGGGAATGCTAGGGGTGATTGCAGGATATCCCAGTGTCAGAGGTTGTCTCCCCAAATTCAGGGAAGTTATTTCTCCGACTTCCCCGAACAGGGAACACCTGTGACTGAAGAGAGCTGCGTGGAGTTGTCTCTCGAGCTCCCCCACGCACTGACAATGTTTCCGGAATCCTGAGCGTGGGGAGGTTCCACCAAAGGTCGGCAGCGCGTGGGTTCTAATGGAATGCTTAAGCTCTTCTCCCCTGAGGGTTTTCCTAATGTCTCTGTGCCAGGGAATGCAAGGGTTGATTGCAGGATATCCTAGTGTCAGAGGCTGCCTCCCCAATTTCAGGGAAGCTATTAATCGGACTTCCCCGAACAGGGAACACCTGTGACTGAAGACAGCTGCGTGGAATTGTCTCTCGAGCTCCCCCACGCACTGACAATTTTTCCGGAATCCTGAGCGTGTGGAGGTTCCACCAACGGTCGGCAGCGCGTGGGTTCTAACGGAATGCCTAAGCTCGTCTCCCCTGAGGGTTTTCCTAATGTCTCTGTACCATTGAATGCTAGGGGTGATTGCAGGATATCCCAGTGTCAGAGGTTGCCTCCCCAAGGTCAGGGAATGTATTTCTAGGACTTCCCCGAACAGGGAACACCTGTGACTGAAGAGAGCTGCGTGGAGTTGTCTCTCGAGTTCCCCACCTACTGACAATTGTTCCGGAATCCTGAGCGTGGGGATGTTCCACCAACGGTCGGCAGCGCTTGGGTTCTAACGGAATTCCTAAGCTCGTCTCCCCTGTGGGTTTTCCTAATTTCTCTGTGCCAGGGAATGCTAGGGGTGATTGCAGGATATCCCAGTGTCAGAGGCTGCCTCCCCAAGGTCAGGGAAGGTTTTTCTCGGACTTCCCCGAACAGGGAACACCTGTGACTGAAGACAGCTGCGTGGAATTGTCTCTCGAGCTCCCCCACGCACTGACAATTGTTCCGAAATCCTGAGCGTGGGGAGGTTCCACCAACGGTCGGCAGCACGTGGGTTCTAACGGAATGCCTAAGCTCGTCTCCCCTGAGTGTTTTCCTAATTTCTCTGTGCCAGGGAATGCTAGGGGTGATTGCAGGATATCCCAGTGACCGAGGCTGCCTCCCGAGGTCAGGGAAGGTATTTCTCGGACTTCCCCGAACAGGGAACACCTGTGAGTGAAGAGAGCTGCGTGGAGTTTTCTCTCGAGCTACCCCACGCACTGACAATTGTTCCTGAATACTAAGCGTGGGGAGGTTCCACCAAAGATCGGCAGCGCGTGGGTTCAATCGGAATGCCTAAGCTCGTCTCCCCTGAGGGTATTCCTAATGTCTCTGTGCCAGGGAATGCTAGGGGTGATTGCAGGATATCCCAGTGTCAGTGGCTGACTCCCCAAGGTCGGGGAATTTATTTCTCGGACTTCCCCGAACAGGGAACACCGGTGACTGAAGAGAGCTGCGTGGAGTTGTCTCTCGAGCTCCCCCACGCACTGACAATGGTTCCGGAATCCTGAGCGTGGGGAGGTACCACCAACGGTCGGCAGCGCGTGGGTTCTAACGGAATGCTTAAGCTCGTTTCCCCTGAGGTTTTTCCTAATATCTTTGTGCCAGGGAATGCTACGGATGATTGCAGGATATCCCAGTGTCAGATGTTGACTCCCCAAGGTCAGGGAAGATAATTCTCGGACTTCCCCGAACAGGGAACACCTGTGACTGAAGACAGCTGCGTGGAGTTGTCTCTCGAGCTCCCCCACGCACTGACAATGGTTCCGGAATCCTGAGCGTGGGGAGGTTCCACCAACGGTCGACAACTCGTGGGTTCCAACGGAATGCCTAAGCTCGCCTTCCCTGAGAGTTTTCCTAATGTCTCTGTGCCAGGGAATGCTAGGGGTGATTGCAGGATATCCCAGTGTCCGAGGCTGCCTCCCCAAAGTCAGGGAAGATATTTCTAGGACTTCCCCAAACAGGGAACATCTGTGACTGAAGAGAGCTGCGTGGAGTTGTCTCTCGAGCTACCCCACGCACTAACAATGTTTCCGGAAACCTGAGCGTGGGGAGGTACCACCAACGGTCGGCAGCGCGTGGGTTCTAACAGAATGCCTAAGCTCGTCTCCCCTGAGGATTTTCCTAATGTCTCTTTGCCAGTTAATGCTAGGGGTGATTGCAGGGTATCCCAGTGACCGAGGCTGCCTCCCCAAGGTCAGGGAATTTATTTCTCGGACTTCCCCTAAGAGGGAAAACTTGTGACTGAAGAGAGCTGCGTGGAGTTGTCTCTAGAGCTCCCCCACGCACTGACAATGGTTCCGGAATCCTGAGCGTGGGTTGGTTCCACCAACGGTCGGCAGCGCGTTGGTTCTAACGGAATGCCTAAGCTCGTCTCCCCTGAGGGTTTTCCTAATGTCTCTGTGCCAGGGAATGCTAGGGGTGATTGCAGGATATCCCAGTGACCGAGGCTGCCTCCCCAAGGTCAGGGAAGGTATTTCTCGGACTTCCCCGAACAGGGAACAACTGTGACTGAAGTGAGCTGCGTGGAGTTGTCTCATGAAGTCCCCCAAGCACTGACAATGGTTTCGGAATCCTGAGCGTGGGTTGGTTCCACCAACGGACGTCATCGCGTGGGTTTTAACGGAATGCCTAAGCTCGTCTCCCCTGAGGGTTTTCCTAATGTCTCTGCCAGGGAATGCTAGTGGTGATTGCAGGATATCCCAGTGTCAGAGGTTGTCTCCCCAAACTCAGGGAAGTTATTTCTCCGACTTCCCCGAACAGGGAACACCTGTGACTGAAGAGAGCTGCGTGGAGTTGTCTCTCGAACTCCCACACGCACTGATAATTTTTCCGGAATCCTGAGCGTGGGGAGGTTAGACCAACGGTCGGCAGCGCGTGGGTTCAACCGGAATGCCTAAGCTCGTCTCCCCTGATGATTTTCCTAATATCTCTGTGCCAGGGAATGCTAGGGGTGATTGCAGGTTATCCCAGTGTTAGAGGCTGCCTCCACAAGGTCAGGGAAGATATTTCTCGTGCTTCCCCGAACAGGGACACCTGTGACTGAAGAGAGCTGCGTGGAGTTGTCTCTCGTGCTCCCCCACGCACTGACAATGATTCCGGAATCCTGAGCGTGGGGAGGTTCCACCAACGGTCGGCAGCGCGTGGGTTCTAACACAATGCTTAAGTTCGACTCCCCTGAGGGTATTCCTAATGTCTCTGTGCCAGGGAATGCTAGGGGTGATTGCAGGATATCCCAGTGTCAGTGGCTGCCTCCCCAAGGTCGGAGAATATATTTCTCGGGCTTCCCCGAACAGGGAACACCTGTGAGTGAAGAGAGCTGCGTGGAGTTGTCTCTCGAGCTCCCCCACGCACTGACAATCGTTCCGGAATCCTGAGCGAGGGGAGGTTCCACCAACGGTCGGCAGCGCGTGGGTTCTAACCGAATGCCTTAGCTCGTCTCCCCTGAGGGTTTTCCTTATATCTCTGTGATAGGGAATGCAAGGGGAGATTGCAGGATATCCTAGTGTCAGTTGCTGACTCCCCAAGGTCAGGGAAAGTATTTCTCGGGCTTCCCCGAACAGGGAACACCTGTGAATGAAGAGAGCTGCGTGGAGTTGTCTCTCGAGCTCCCCCACGCACTGACAATGTTTCCGGAAACCTGAGCGTGGGGAGGAACCACAAACGGTCGGCAGCGCGTGGGTTCTAACAGAATGCCTAAGCTCGTCTCCCCTGAGGATTTTCCTAATGTCTCTGTGCCAGGGAATGCTAGGGGTGATTGCAGGGTATCCCAGTGACCGAGGCTGCCTCCCCAAGGTCAGGGAATTTATTTCTCGGACTTCCCCTAAGAGGGAAAACCTGTGACTGAAGAGAGCTGCGTGGAGTTGTCTCTTGAGCTCCCCCACGCACTGACAATTTTTCCGGAATCCTGATCGTGGGTTGGTTCCACCAACGGTCGGCAGCGCGTGGGTTCTAACGGAATGCCTAAGTGCGTCTCCCCTGAGGATTTTCATAATGTGTCTGCCAGGGAATGCTAGGGGTGATTGCAGGATATCCCAGTGTCAGAGGTTGTCTCCCCAAATTCAGGGAAGTTATTTCTCCGACTTCCCCGAACAGGGAACACCTGTGACTGAAGTGAGCTGCGTGGAGTTGTCTCTCGAACTCCCCCACGCACTGACAATGTTTCCGGAATCCTGGGCGTGGGGAGGTTCCACCAACGGTCTGCAGCGTGTGGGTTCTAACGGAATGCCTAAGCGCGCCTCCCCTGAGGGTTTTCCTAATATCTCTGTGCCAGGGAATGCAAGGGGTGATTGCAGGATATCCCAGTGTCAGAGGCTTCCTCCCCAAGGTCAGGGAAGATATTTCTCGGACTTCCCCGAACAGGGAACACCTGTGACTGAAGAGAGCTGCGTGGAGTTGTCTCACGAGCTACCCCACGCACTGACAATGTTTCCGGAATCCTGAGCGTGGGTTGGTTCCACCAACGGTCGGCAGCGCGTTGGTTCTAACGGAATGCCTAAGCTCGTCTCCCCTGAGGGTTTTCCTAATGTCTCTGCCAGGGAATGCTAGGGGTGATTGCAGGATATCCCAGTGTCAGAGGCTGCCTCCCCAAGGTCAGGGAATGTATTTCTCGTGCTTCCCCGAACAGGGACACCTGTGACTGAAGAGAGCTGCTTAGAGTTGTCTCTCGTGCTCCCCAACGCAGAGACAATGGTTACGGAATCCTGAGCGTGGGGAGGTTCCACCAACGGTCGGCAGAGAGTGGGTTCAAACGGAATGCCTAAGCTCGTCTCCCCTGATTGTTTTCCTAATGTCTCTGTGCCAGGGAATGCTAGGGGTGATTGCAGGATATCCCAGTGTCAGAGGCTGCCTCCCCAAGGTCAGGGAAAGTATTTCTAGGACTTCCCCGAACAGGGAACACCTGTGACTGAAGAGAGCTGCGTGGAGTTGTCTCTCGAGCTCCCCGACGCACTGACAATGGTTCCGGAATCCTGAGCGTGGGGAGGTTCCAGCAACGGTCAGCAGCGCTTGGGTTCTAACGGAATGCCTAAGCTCGTCTCCCCTGAGGGTTTTCCTAATGTCTCTGTGCCAGGGAATGCTAGTGGTGATTGCAGGATATCCCAGTGTCAGAGGATGCCTCCCTAAAGTCAGGGAAAGTTTTTCTCGGACTTCAGCCAACAGGGAACTATTGTGACTGAAGACAGCTGCGTGGAGTTGTCTCTCGATCTCCCCCACCCACTGACAATTGTTCCGGAATCCTGAGCGTGGGGAGGTTCCAGCAACGGTCGGCAGCGCGTGGGTTCTAACGGAATGCCTAAGCTCGCCTCCCCTGAGTGTTTTCCTAATGTCTCTGTGCCAGGGAATGCTGGGGGTGATTGCAGGATATCCCAGTGACCTAGGCTGCCTCCCCAATGTCAGGGAAGATATTTCTCGGACTTCCCCGAACAGGGAACACCTGTGAGTGAAGAGAGCTGCGTGGAGTTTTCTCTCGGTCTACCCCACGCACTGACAATGGTTCCGGAATACTGAGCGTGGGGAGGTTCCACCAACGATCGGCAGCGCGTGGGTTCTATCGGAATGCCTAAGCTCGTCTTCCCTGAGGGTTTTCCTAATGTCTCTGCCAGGGAATGCTAGTGGTGATTGCAGGATATCCCAGTGTAAGAGGTTGTCTCCCCAAAGTCAGGGAAGTTATTTCTCCGACTTCCCCGAACAGGGAACACCTGTGACTGAAGAGAGCTGCGTGGAGTTGTCTCTCGAGTTCCCCCACGCACTGAATATGGTTCCGGAATCCTGAGCGTGGGGAGGTTCCACCAACGATCGGCAGCGCTTGGGTTCTATCGGTATGCCTAAGCTCGTCTCCCCTGAGGGTATTCCTAATGTCTCTCTCCCAGGGAATGCTAGGGGTGATTGCAGGATATCCCAGTGTCAGTGGCTGCCTCCCCAAGTTCGGGGCATATATTTCTCGGGCTTCCCCGAACAGGGAACACCTGTGAGTGAAGAGAGCTGCGTGGAGTTGTATCTCGAGCTCCCCCACGCACTGACAATCGTTCCGGAATCCTGAGCGAGGGGAGGTTCCACCAACGGTCGGCAGCGCGTGGGTTCTAACCGAATGCCTTAGCTCGTCTCCCCTGAGGTTTTTCCTTTTATCTCTGTGATAGGGAATGCAAGGGGAGATTGCAGGATATCCTAGTGTCAGTGACTGCCACCCCAAGGTCAGGGAAAGTATTTCTCGGGCTTCCCCGAACAGGGAACACCTGTGAATGAAGAGAGCTGCGTGGAGTTGTCTCTCGAGCTACCCCACGCACTAACAATGTTTCCGGAAACCTGAGCGTGGGGAGGAACCACAAACGGTCGGCAGCGCGTGGGTTCTAACAGAATGCCTAAGCTCGTCTCCCCTGAGGATTTTCCTAATGTCTCTGTGCCAGGGAATGCTAGGGGTGATTGCAGGGTATCCCAGTGACCGAGGCTGCCTCCCCAAGGTCAGGGAATTTATTTCTCGGACTTCCCCTAAGAGGGAAAACCTGTGACTGAAGAGAGCTGCGTGGAGTTGTCTCTTGAGCTCCCCCACGCACTGACAATTTTTCCGGAATCCTGATCGTGGGTTGGTTCCACCAACGGTCGGCAGCGCGTGGGTTCTAACGGAATGCCTAAGTGCGTCTCCCCTGAGGATTTTCCTAATGTCTCTGCCAGGGAATGCTAGGGGTGATTGCAGGATATCCCAGTGTCAGAGGTTGTCTCCCCAAATTCAGGGAAGTTATTTCTCCGACTTCCCCGAACAGGGAACACCTGTGACTGAAGAGAGCTGCGTGGAGTTGTCTCTCGAACTCCCCCACGCACTGACAATGTTTCCGGAATCCTGGGCGGGGGAGGTTCCACCAACGGTCTGCAGCGAGTGGGTTCTAACGGAATGCCTAAGCGCGCCTCCCCTGAGGGTTTTCCTAATATCTCTGTGCCAGGGAATGCAAGGGGTGATTGCAGGATATCCCAGTGTCAGAGGCTTCCTCCCCAAGGTCAGGGAAGATATTTCTCGGACTTCCCCGAACAGGGAACACCTGTGACTGAAGAGAGCTGCGTGGAGTTGTCTCACGAGCTACCCCACGCACTGACAATGGTTCCGGAATCCTGAGCGTGGGTTGGTTCCACCAACGGTCGGCAGCGCGTTGGTTCTAACGGAATGCCTAAGCTCGTCTCCCCTGAGGGTTTTCCTAATGTCTCTGCCAGGGAATGCTAGGGGTGATTGCAGGATATCCCAGTGTCAGAGGCTGCCTCCCCAAGGTCAGGGAATGTATTTCTCGTGCTTCCCCGAACAGGGACACCTGTGACTGAAGAGAGCTGCTTAGAGTTGTCTCTCGTGCTCCCCAACGCAGAGACAATGGTTACGGAATCCTGAGCGTGGGGAGGTTCCACCAACGGTCGGCAGAGAGTGGGTTCAAACGGAATGCCTAAGCTCGTCTCCCCTGACTGTTTTCCTAATGTCTCTGTGCCAGGGAATGCTAGGGGTGATTGCAGGATATCCCAGTGTCAGAGGCTGCCTCCCCAAGGTCAGGGAAAGTATTTCTAGGACTTCCCCGAACAGGGAACACCTGTGACTGAAGAGAGCTGCGTGGAGTTGTCTCTCGAACTCCCCCACGCACTGACAATGGTTCCGGAATCCTGAGCGTGGGGAGGTTCCAGCAACGGTCTGCAGCGCTTGGGTTCTAACGGAATGCCTAAGCTCGTCTCCCCTGTGGGTTTTCCTAATGTCTCTGTGCCAGGGAATGCTAGTGGTGATTGCAGGATATCCCAGTGTCAGAGGATGCCTCCCTAAAGTCAGGGAAAGTTTTTCTCGGACTTCCGCCAACAGGGAACTATTGTGACTGAAGACAGCTGCGTGGAGATGTCTCTCGAGCTCCCCCACCCATTGACAATTGTTTCGGAATCCTGAGCGTGGGGAGGTTCCAGCAACGGTCGGCAGCGCGTGGGTTCTAACGGAATGCCTAAGCTCGCCTCCCCTGAGGGTTTTCCTAATGTCTCTGTGCCAGGGAATGCTGGGGGTGATTGCAGGATATCCCAATGACCTAGGCTGCCTCCCCAAGGTCAGGGAAGATATTTCTCGGACTTCCCCGAACAGGGAACACCTGTGAGTGAAGAGAGCTGCGTGGAGTTTTCTCTCGGTCTACCCCACGCACTGACAATGGTTCCGGAATACTGAGCGTGGGGAGGTTCCACCAACGATCGGCAGCGCGTGGGTTCTATCGGAATGCCTAAGCTCGTCTCCCCTGAGGGTTTTCCTAATGTCTCTGTGCCAGGGAATGCTAGGGGTAATTGCAGGATATCCCAGTGACCGAGGTTGCCTCCCCAAGGTCAGGGAAGGTATTTCTCGGACTTCCCCGAACAGGGAACACCTGTGACTGAAGAGAGCTGCGTGGAGTTGTCTCTTGAGCTCCCCCACGCACTGACAATGGTTTCGGAATCCTGAGCGTGGGTTGGTTCCACCAAAGGACGGCAGCGCGTTGGTTCTAACGGAATGCCTAAGCTCGTCTCCCCTGAGGGTTTTCCTAATGTCTCTGCCAGGGAATGCTAGGGGTGATTGCAGGATATCCCAGTGTCAGAGGCTGCCTCCCCAAGGTCAGGGAAAGTATTTCTTGGACTTCCCCGAACAGGGAACACCTGTGACTGAAGAGAGCTGCGTGGAGTTGTCTCTCGAGCTCCCCCACGCACTGACAATGGTTCCGGAATCCTGAGCGTGGGGAGGTTCCAGCAACGGTCAGCAGCGCTTGGATTCTAACGGAATGCCTAAGCTCGTCTCCCCTGTGGGTTTTCCTAATGTCTCTGTGCCAGGGAATGCTAGTGGTGATTGCAGGATATCCCAGTGTCAGAGGATGCCTCCCTAAAGTCAGGGAAAGTTTTTCTCGGACTTCCGCCAACAGGGAACTATTGTGACTGAAGACAGCTGCGTGGAGTTATCTCTCGAGCTCCCCCACCCACTGACAATGGTTCCGGAATCCTGAGCGTGGGGAGGTTCCAGCAACGATCGGCAGCGCTTGGGTTCTATCGGTATGCCTAAGCTCGTCTCCCCTGAGGGTATTCCTAATGTCTCTCTCCCAGGGAATGCTAGGGGTGATTGCAGGATATCCCAGTGTCAGTGGCTGCCTCCCCAAGGTCGGGGCATATATTTCTCGGGCTTCCCCAAACAGGGAACACCTGTGAGTGAAGAGAGCTGCGTGGAGTTGTATCTCGAGCTCCCCCACGCACTGACAATCGTTCCGGAATCCTGAGCGAGGGGAGGTTCCACCAACGGTCGGCAGCGCGTGGGTTCTAACCGAATGCCTTAGCTCGTGTCCCCTGAGGTTTTTCCTTTTATCTCTGTGATAGGGAATGCAAGGGGAGATTGCAGGATATCCTAGTGTCAGTGACTGCCTCCCCAAGGTCAGGGAAAGTATTTCTCGGGCTTCCCCGAACAGGGAACACCTGTGAATGAAGAGAGCTGCGTGGAGTTGTGTCTCGTGCTCCCCCACGCACTGAAAATTGTTCCGGAATCCTGAGCGTGGGGAGGTTCCACCAACGGTCGGCAGTGCGTGGGTTCTAACGGAATGCCTAAGCTCGTCTCCCCTGAGGGTTTTCCTAATGTCTCTGTGCCAGGGAATGCTAGGGGTGATTGCAGGATATCCCAGTGTCTGAGGCTGCGTCCCCAAGTTCAGGGAAGTTATTTCTCGGACTTCCCCGAACAGAGAACACCTGTGACTGAAGAGATCTGTGTGGAGTTGTTTCTCGAGCTCCCCCACGCACTGACAATTTTTCCGGAATCCTGATCGTGGGGAGTTTCCACCAACGCTCGGCAGTACGTGGTTTCTAACGGAATGCCAAAGCTCGTCTCCCCTGAGGTTTTTCCTAATATCTGTGTGCCAGGGAATGCTAGGGATGATTGCAGGATATCCCAGTGTCAGAGGATGCCTCCCCAAGGTCAGGGAAATTATTTCTCGGACTTCCCCGAACAGGGAACACCTGTGACTGAAGAGAGCTGTGTGGAGTTGTCTCTCGAGCTCCCCCACGCACTGACAATGTTTCCGGAATCCTGAGCGTGGGGAATTTCCACCAACGGTCGGCAGCGCGTGGGTTCTAACGGAATGCCTAAGCTCGTCTCCCCTGAGTTTTTTCCTAATGTCTCTCTGCCAGGGAATGCTAGGGGTGATTGCAGGATATCCCAGAGACCGTGGCTGCTTCCTCAAGGTCAGGGAAGATATTTCTCGGACTTCCCCGAAGAGGGAACACCTGTGACTGTAGAGAGCTGCGTGGAGTTGTCTCTCGAGCTTCCCCACGCACTGACAATGGTTCCGGAATCCTGATCGTGTGTTGGTTCCACCAACGGTCGGCAGCGCGTGGGTTCTAACGGAATGCCTAAGCTCGTCTCCCCTGAGGTTTTTCTAATGTCTCAGTGCCAGGGAATGCTTTGGGTGATTGCAGGATATCCCAGTGTCAGAGTCTGCCTCCCCAAGGTCAGGGAAGATATTTCTCGGACTTCCCGAAACAGGGAACACCTGTGACTGAAGAGAGCTTCGTGGAGTTTTCTCTCGAGCTCCGCCACGCACTGACAATGTTTCCGGAATCCTGAGCGTGGGGAGGTTCCACCAACGGTCGGCAGTGCGTGGGTTCTATCGGAATGCATAAGCTCGTCTCCCCTGAGGTTTTTCCGAATGTCTCTGTGCCAGGGAATGCTAGGGGTGATTGCAGGTTTTCCCAGTGTCAGAGGCTGCCTCCCCAAGGTCAGGGAAGGTATTTCTCGGACTTCCCCGAACAGGGAACACCTGTGACTGAAGAGAGCTGCGTGGAGTTGTCTCTCGAGCTCCCCCACGCACTGACAATCTTTCCGGAATCCTGAGCGTGGGGAGGTTCCACCAACGGTCGGCAGTGCGTGGGTTATAACGGAATGCCTTAGCTCGTCTCCCCTGAGTGTTTTCCTAATTTCTCTGTGCCAGGGAATGCTAGGGGTGATTGCAGGATATCCCAGTGTCTGAGGCTGCCTCCCCAAGGTCAGGGAAGTTAATTATCGTGCTTCCCCGAACAGGGAACACCTGTGACTGAAGAGAGCTGCGTGGAGTTGTCTCTCGAGCTCCCCCACCCACTGAGAATGGTTCCGGAATCCTGAGCGTGGGGAGGTTCCAACAAAGGTCGACAGCAATTGGGTTCTAACGGAATGCCTAAGCTCATCTCCCCTGAGGGTTTTCTAATGTCTCAGTGCCAGGGAATGCTTTGGGTGATTGCAGGATATCCCAGTGTCAGAGTCTGCCTCCCCAAGGTCAGGGAAGATATTTCTCGGACTTCCCGAAACAGGGAACACCTGTGACTGAAGTGAGCTGCGTGGAGTTGCCTATCGTGCTCCCCCACGCAATGACAATGTCTCCGGAATCCTGAGCGTGGGGAGGTTCCACCAATGGTCGGCAGCGTTTGGGTTCTAACGGAATGCTTAAGCTCGTCTCCCCTGAGGGTTTTCCTAATTTCTCTGTGCCAGGGAATGCTAGGTGTGATTGCAGGATATCTCAGTGTCAGAGGCTGCCTCCCCAATGTCAGGGAAGTTATTTCTCGGTCTTCCCGAACAGGGAACACCTGTGACTTAAGAGAGCTGCGTGGAGTTGTCTCTCGAGCTCCCCCACGCACTGACAATGGTTCCGGAATCCTGAGCGTGGGGAGGTTCCACCAAACGTCGGCAGGGCGTGGATTCTAACGGAATGCCTAAGCTCGTCTCCCCTGAGGGTTTTCCTAATGTCTCTGTACCAGGGAATGCAAGTGGTAATTGCAGGATATCCCAATGTCAGAGACTGCCTCCCCAACGTCAGGGAAGTTATTTCTCGGAATTCCCCGAACAGGGAACACCTGTGACTGAAGAGAGCTGCGTAGAATTGTCTTTCGAGTTCCCCCACGCACTGACAATATTTCCGGAATCATGAGCGTGGGGAGGTTCCACCAACGGTCGGCAGCGCGTGGGTTCTAACGGAAAGACTAAGCTCGTTTCCCCTGGGGGTTTTCCTAATTTCTCTGTGCCAGGGAATGCTAGGGGTGATTGCAGGATGTCCCAGTGTCAGAGGCTGCCTCCCCAAGTTCAGGGAATTTATTTCTCGGACTTCCCCGAACAGGGAACACCTGTGACTGAAGAGAGCTGCGAGGAGTTGTCTCTCGAGCTCCCCCACGCAATGACAATGGTTTCGGAATCCTGAGCGTGGGTTGGTTCCACCAACGGACGGCATCGCGTGGGTTCTAACGGAATGCCTAAGCTCGTCTCCCCTGAGGGTTTTCCTAATGTCTCTGCCAGGGAATGTTAGTGGTGATTGCAGGATATCCCAGTGTCAGAGGTTGTCTCCCCAAAGTCAGGGAAGTTATTTCTCCGACTTCCCCGAACAGGGAACACCTGTGACTGAAGAGAGCTGCGTGGAGTTGTCTCTCGAGCTCCCACACGCACTGATAATTTTTCCGGAATCCTGAGCGTGGGGAGGTTAGACCAACGGTCGGCAGCGCGTGGGTTCAATCGGAATGCCTAAGCTCGTCTCCCCTGGGGGTTTTCCTAATATCTCTGTGCCAGGGAATGCTAGGGGGGATTGCAGGTTATCCCAGTGTCAGAGGCTGCTTCCACAAGGTCAGGGAAGATATTTCTCGTGCTTCCCCGAACAGGGACACCTGTGAATGAAGAGAGCTGCGTGGAGTTGTCTCTCGTGCTCCCCCACGCACTGACAATGGTTCCGGAATCCTGAGCGTGGGGAGGTACCACCAACGTTCGGCAGCGCGTGGGTTCTAACGCAATGCTTAAGTTTGACTCCCCTGAGGGTATTCCTAATGTCTCTGTGCCAGGGAATGTTTGGGCTGATTGCAGGATATCCCAGTGTCAGAGGCTGCCTCCACAAGGTCAGGGAAGGTATTTCTCGGACTTCCCCGAAAAGGGAACACCTGTGACTGAAGAGAGCTGCGTGGAGTTGTCTCTCGAGCTCCCCCACGCACTGACAATGGTTCCGGAATCCTGAGCGTGGGGAGGTTCCACCAACGGTCGGCAGCGCGTGGGTTCTAACGGAATGCCTATCCTCGTCTCCCCTGAGGGTTTTCCCAATATCTCTGTGCCAGGGAATGCTAGGGGTGATTGCAGGATATCCCAGTGTCAGAGGCTGCATCCCCAAGGTCAGGGAAAGTATTTCTAGGACTTCCCCGTACTGGGAACACCTGTGACGGAAGAGAGTTGCGTGGAGTTGTCTCTCTAACTCCCCCATGCACTGACAATGGTTCCGGAATCCTGAGCGTGGGGAGGTTCCACCAACGATCGGCAGCGCTTGGGTTCTAACGGAATGCCTAAGCTCGTCTCCCCTGTGGGTTTTCCTAATGTCTCTGTGCCAGGGAATGCTAGGGTTGATTGCAGGATATCCCAGTGTCAGAGGCTGCTTCCCCAAGGTCAGGGAAGTTATTTCTCGGACTTCCCTGAAGAGGGAACACCTGTGACTGAAGAGAGCTGCGTGGAGTTGTCTCTCGAGCTCCCCCACGCACTGACAATGGTTCCGGAATCCTGAGCGAGGGGAGGTACACCAACGGTCGGCAGCGCGTGGGTTCTAACGGAATGCCTAAACTCGTCTCCCCTGAGGATTTTCCTAATATCTCTGTGCCAGGGTATGCTAGGGGTGATTGCAGGATATCCCAGTGTCAGAGGCTGCCTCCCCAAGGTCAGGGAAGGTATTTCTCGGACTTCCCCGTACAGGGAACACCTGTGACTGAAGAGAGATGCGTGGAGTTGTCT
The DNA here is from genome assembly GCF_048564905.1 of Vicugna pacos. NCBI lineage: Eukaryota > Metazoa > Chordata > Mammalia > Artiodactyla > Camelidae > Vicugna > Vicugna pacos. The sequence continues at coordinate 44,435,724 of NW_027328721.1, read as the reverse complement.
CTCGAGCTCCCCCACGCACTGAAAATGGTTCCGGAATCCTGAGGGTGGGGAGGTTTCACCAACGATCGGCAGCGCGTGGGTTCTATCGGAATGCCTAAGCTAGTCTCCCCTGAGGGTATTCCTAATGTCTTTGTGCCAGGGAATGTTAGTGGTGATTACAGGATATCCCAGTGTCAGAGGCTGCATCCCCAAGTTCAGGGAAGTTATTTCTCGGACTTCCCCGAACAGGGAACACCTGTGACTGAAGAGAGCTGCGTGGAGTTGTCTCTCGAGCTCCCCCACGCACTGACAATGGTTCTGGAATCCTGAGCGTGGGGAGGTTCCACCAACGGTCGTCAGTGCGTGGGTTCTAACGGAATGCAAAAGCTCGTCTCCCCTGAAGTTTTTCCTAATGTATCTGTGCCAGGGAATGCTAGGGGTGATTGCAGGATATCCCAGTGTCAGAGGCTGCCTCCCCAAGGTCAGGGAAGGTATTTCTCGTGCTTCCCCGCACAGGGACACCTATGACTGAAGAGAGCTGCGTGGAGTTGTCTCTCGAGCTCCCCACGCACTGACAATGGTTCCGGAATCCTGAGCGTGGGGTGGTTCCACCAACGGTCGGCAGCGCGTGGGTTCTAACGGAATGCTTAAGCTCGTCTCCCCTGAGATTTTTCCTAATATCTTTGTGCCAGGGAATGCTACGGGTGATTGCAGGATATCCCAGTGTCAGATGTTGACTCCCCAAAGTCAGGGAAGGTAATTCTCGGACTTCCCCGAACAGGGAACACCTGTGACTGAAGACAGCTGCGTGGAGTTGTCTCTCGAGCTCCCCCACGCACTGACAATGGTTCCGGAATCCTGATCGTGGGGAGGTTCCACCAACGGTCGGCAGCGCGTGGGTTCGAACGGAATGCCTAAGCTCGTCTCCCCTGAGAGTTTTCCGAATGTCTCTGTGCCAGGGAATGCTAGGGGTGATTGCAGGATATCCCAGTGTCCGAGGCTGCCTCCCCAAGTTCAGGGAAGATATTTCTAGGACTTCCCCAAACAGGGAATATCTGTGACTGAAGAGAGCTGCGTGGAGTTGTCTCTCGAGCTACCCCACGCACTAACAATGTTTCCGGAAACCTGAGCGTGGGGAGGTACCAAAAACGGTCGGCAGTGCGTGGGTTCTAACAGAATGCCTAAGCTCGTCTCCCCTGAGGATTTTCCTAATGTCTCTGTGCCAGGGAATGCTAGGGGTGATTGCAGGGTATCCCAGTGACCGAGGCTGCCTCCCCAAGGCCAGGGAATTTATTTCTCGGACTTCCCCGAACAGGGAACACCTGTGACTGAAGAGGTCAGCGTGGAGTTGTCTCTCGAGCTCCCCCACGCACTGACAATGTTTCCGGAATCCTGAGCGTGGGGAGGTTCCACCAACGTTCGGCAACGCTTGGGTTCTAACGGAATGCCTAAGCTCGTCTCCCCTGAGGGTTTTCCTAATGTCTTTGTGCCAGGGAATGCTAGGGGTGATTGCAGGTTATCCCAGTGTCAGATGTTGCCTCCCCAAGGTCAGGGAATGTATTTCTCGGACTTCCCCGAACAGGGAACACCTGTGACTGAAGAGAGCTGCGTGGAGTTGTCTCTCGAGCTCCCCCACGCAAGGACAATGGTTCCGGAATCCTGAGCGTGGGTTGGTTCCACCTACGGTCGGCAGCGCGTGGGTTCTAACGAAATGCCAAAGCTCGTCTCCCCTGAGGGTTTTCCTAATGTCTCTGCCAGGGAATGCTAGGGGTGATTGCAGGATATCCCAGTGTCAGAGGTTGTCTCCCCAAAGTCAGGGAAGTTATTTCTCGGACTTCCCCGAACAGGGAACACCTGTGACTGAAGAGAGCTGCGTGGAGTTGTCTCTCGAGCTCCCCCACGCACTGAAAATGGTTCCGGAATCCTGAGCGTGGGGAGGTTCCACCAACGGTCGGCAGCGCGTGGGTTCTAACGGAATGCCTAAGCTCGTCTCCCCTGAGTATTTTCTAATATCTCTGTGCCAGGGAATGCTAGGGGTGATTGCAGGTTTTCCCAGTGTCAGAGGCTGCCTCCCCAAGGTAAGGGAAGGTATTTCTCGGACTTCCCCGAACAGGGAACACCTCTGACTGAAGAGAGCTGCGTGGAGTTGTCTCTCGAGCTCCCCCACGCACTGACAATGGTTCCGGAATCCTGAGCGTGGGGAGGTTCCTCCAACGCTCCGTAGCGCGTGGGTTAGAACAGAATGCCAAAGCTCGTCTCCCCTGAGGGTTTCCCTAATGTCTCTCTGCCAGGGAATGCTGGGGGGGATTGCAGGATATCCCAGTGTCAGTGGCTGCCTCCCTAAGTTCGGGGAAGGTATTTCTCGGGCTTCCCCGAGCAGGGAACACCTGTGACTGAAGAGAGCTGCGTGGAGTTGTTTCTCGAGCTCCCCCACGCACTGACAATGGTTCCGGAATCCTGAGCGTGGGGAGGTTCAACCAACGGTCGGCAGCGCGTGGGTTCTATCGGAATGCCTAAGCTCGTCTCCCCTGAGGATTTTCCTAATATCTCTGTGCCAGGGAAAGCTAGGGGTGAATGCAGGATAATCCAGTGTCAGTCGCTGTCGCCCCAAGGTCAGGGAAAGTATTTCTCGGGCTTCCCCGAACAGGGAACACCTGTGACTGAAGAGAGCTGCGTGGAGTTGTCTCTCGTGCTCCCCCTCGCACTGACAATGTTTCCGCAATCCTGAGCGTGGGGAGGTTCCACCAATGGTCGGCAGCGCGTGGGTTATAACGGAATGCATAAGCTCGTCTCCCCTGAGGGTTTTCCTAATGTCTCTGTGCCAGGGAATGTTAGGGGTGTTTGCAGGACATCCCAGTGACCGAGGATGCCTCCCCAAGTTCAGGGAAGGTATTTCTCGGACTTCCCCGAATAGGGAACACCTGTGACTGAAGAGAGCTGCGTGGAGATTTCTCTCGAGCTCCCCCACGCACTGACAATGTTTCCGGAATACTGAGCGTGGGGAGGTTCCACCAACGGTCGGCAGCGCGTGTGTTCTAACGGAATGCCTAAGCTCGTCCCCCCTGGAGGTTTTCCTAATGTCTATGTGCCAGGGAATGCTAGGGGTGATTTCAGGATATCCCAGTGTCAGAGGCTGCCTCCCAACGGTCAGGGACGGTTTTTCTCGGACTTCCCCGAACAGGGAACACCTGTGACTGAAGAGCGCTTCGTGGAGTTCTCTCTCGAGCTCCTCCACGCACTGACAATGGTTCCGGAATCCTGAGCGTGGGGAGGTTCCACGAACCGTCGGCAGCGCTTGGGTTCTAACGGAATGCCTGAGCTCGTCTCCCCTGAGGGTTTTCCTTATGTCTATGTGCCAGGGAATGCTAGGGGTGATTTCAGGATATCCCACTGTCAGAGGCTGCCTCCCCAAGGTCAGGGAAGGTATTTCTCGGACTTCCCTGAACAGGGAACACCGGTGACTGAAGAGAGCTGCGTGGTGTTGTCTCTTGAGCTCCCCCACGCACTGACAAAGTTTCCGGAATCCTGAGCGTGGGGAGGTTCCACCAACGGTCGGCAGCGCGTGGGTTGGAACGGAATGCATAAGCTCGTCTCCCCTGAGCGTTTCCCTATTGTCTCTGTGCCAGGGAATGCTAGGGGGGATTTCAGGATATCCCAGTGTCAGAGGCTGCCTCCCAACGGTCAAGGACAGTTTTTCTCGGACTTCCCCGAACAGGGAACACCTGTGACTGAAGAGAGCTGCGTGGAGTTGTCTCTCGAGCTCCTCCACGCACTGACAATGGTTCCGGAATCCTGAGCGTGGGGAGGTTCCACGAACGGTCGGCAGCGTGTGGGTTCTAACGGAATGCATAAGTTCGTCTCCCCTGAGGGTTTTTCTAATGTCTCTCTGTCAGGGAATGCTAGGGGTGATAGCAGGATATCCCAGTGTCAGTGGCTGCCTCCCCAAGGTCTGGGAATGTATTTCTCGGGCTTCCCCAAACATGGAACACCTGTGACTGAAGAGAGCTGCGTGGAATTGTCTCTCGAACTCCTCCACACACTGACAATGGTTCCGGAATCCTGAGCGTGTGGAGGTTCCACCAACGGTCGGCAGCGCGTGGGTTCTAACGGAATGCCTAAGCTCGTCTCCCCTGAGGGTTTTCCTAATTTCTCTGGGACAGGGAATTCTAGGGGTGATTGTAGGATATCCCAGTCTCAGTGGCTGCCTCCCCAAGTTCGGGGAATGTATTTCTCGGGCTTCCCCGAACATGGAACACCTGTGACTGAAGAGAGCTGCGTGGAGTTGTCTCTCGAGCTCCCCCACGCACTGACAATTGTTCCGGAATCCTGAGCGTGGGGAGGTTCCACCAACGGTCGGCAGCGCGTGGGTTCTATCGGAATGTCTAAGCTCGGTCCCCTGAGGTTTTTCCTAATGTCTCTGTGCCAGGGAATGCTAGGGGTGATTGCAAGATATCCCAGTGACCGAGGCTGCATCCCGAAGGTCAGGGAAGTTATTTCTCGGACTTCCCCGAAGAGGGAACACCTGTGACTGTAGAGAGATGCGTGGAGTTTTCTCTTGAGCTCCCCCACGCAAGGACAATGGTTCCGGAATCCTGAGCGTGGGTTGGTTCCACCTACGGTCGGCAGCGTGTGGGTTCTAAGGGAATGCCAAAGCTCGTCTCCCCTGAGGGTTTTCCTAATGTCTCTGCCACTGAATGCTAGGGGTGATTGCAGGATATCCCAGTGTCAGAGGTTGTCTCCCCAAAGTCAGGGAAGTTATTTCTCTGACTTCCCCGAACAGGGAACACCTGTGACTGAAGGGAGCTGCGTGGAGTTGTCTCTCGAGCTCCCCCACGCACTGACAATGTTTCCGGAATCCTGAGAGTGGGGAGGTTCCACCAGCGGTCGGCAGCGCGTGGGTTCTATCGGAATGCCTAAGCTCGTCTCCCCAGAGGTTTTTCCTAATATCTCTGTGCCAGGGAAAGCTAGGGGTGATTGCAGGATATCCCAGTGTCAGTCGCTGCCGCCCCAAGGTCAGGGAATGTATTTCTCGGGCTTCCCCGAACAGGGAACACCTGTGACTGAAGAGAGCTGCGTGGAGTTGTCTCACGAGCTCCCCCACGCACTGACAATGATTCTGGAATCCTGAGCGTGGGGAGGTTCCACCAACGGTCGGTAGCGCGTGGGTTCTAACGGAATGCCTATGCTCGTCTCCCCTAAGGTTTTTCCTAATGTCTTTGTGCCAGGGAATGCTAGGGGTGATTGCATTATATCCCAGTGTCAGATGTTTCCTCCCCAAGGTCAGGGAAGGTATTTCTCGGACTTCCCCGAACAGGGAACACCTGTGACTGAAGAGAGCTGCGTGGAGTTGTCTCTCGAGCTCCCCCACGCACTGATAATGGTTCCGGAATCCTGAGCGTGGGGAGGTTCCACCAACGGTCGGCAGCGCGTGGGTTAGAACGGAATGCCTAAGCTCGTCTCCCCTGAGGGTTTTCCTAATGTCTCTGTTCCAGGGAATGCTAGGGGTGATTGCAGGATATCCCAGTGTCAGAGGCTGCCTCCCCAAGGTCAGGGAAGATATTTCTAGAACTTCCCCGAACAGGAAACACCTGTGACTGAAGAGAGCTGCGTGGAGTTGTCTCTCGAGCTACCCCACGCACTGACAATGGTTCCGGAAACCTGAGCGTGGGGAGGTTCCACCAACGGTCGGCAGCGCGAGGGTTCTTACGGAATGTCTGAGCTCGTCTCCCCTGAGGGTTTTCCTAATATCTCTGTGCCAGGGAATGCTTGGGGTGATTGCAGGATATCCCAGTGACCGAGGCTGCCACCCGAATGTCAGGGAAGTTATTTCTCAGACTTGCCCGAAGAGGGAACACCTGTGACTGAAGAGAGTTGCGTGGAGTTGTCTCTTGAGCTCCCCTACGCAATGACAATGGTTCCGGAATCCTGAGCGTGTGTTGGTTCCACCAACGGTCGGCAGCGCGTGGGTTCAAACGGAATGCCAAACTCGTCTCCCCTGAGGATTTTCCTAATGTCTCTGCCAGGGAATGCTAGGGGTGATTGCAGGATATCCCAGTGTCAGAGGTTGTCTCCCCAAAGTCAGGGAAGTTATTTCTCCGACTTCCCCGAACAGGGAACACTTGTGACTGAAGAGAGCTGCGTGGAGATGTCTCTCGAGCTCCCCCACGCACTGACAATGTTTCCGGAAACCTGAGCGTGGGGAGGTTCCACCAACTGTCGGCAGCGCGTGGGTTCTAACGGAATGTCTAAGCTCGTCTCCCCTGAGGGTTTTCCTAATGTCTCTGTGCCAGGGAATGCTAGGGGTGATTGCAGGATATCCCAGTGACCGAGGCTGCCTCCCGAAGTTCAGGGAAGTTTTTTCTCGGACTTCCCCGAAGAGGGAACACCTGTGAATGAAGAGAGCTGCGTGGAGTTGTCTCTTGAGCTCCCCCACGCAACGACAATGGTTCCGGAATACTGAGCGTGGGTTGCTTCCACCAACGGTCGGCAGCGTGTGGGTTCAAACGGAATGCCTAACCTCGTCTCCCCTGAGGGTTTTCCTAATGTCTCTGCCAGGGAATGCTAGGGGTGATTGCATGATATCCCAGTGTCAGAGGTTGTCTCCCCAAAATCAGGGAAGTTATTTCTCCGACTTCACCGAACAGGGAACACCTGTGACTGAAGAGAGCTGCGTGGAGTTGTCTCTCGAGCTCCCCCACGCACTGACAATGGTTCCGGAATCCTGAGTTTGGGGAGGTTCCACCAACGGTCGGCAGCGCTTGGGTTCTAACGGAATGCCTAAGCTCGTCTCCCCTGAGGGTTTTCTAATGTCTCTGTGCCAGGGAATGCTAGGGGTGATTGCAGGTTTTCCCAGTGTCAGAGGCTGCCTCCCCAAGGTAAGGGAAGGTATTTCTCGGACTTCCCCGAACAGGGAACACCTCTGACTGAAGAGAGCTGCGTGGAGTTGTCTCTCGAGCTCCCCCACGCACTGACAATGGTTCCGGAATCCTGAGCGTGGGGAGGTTCCACCAACGGTCGACAGTGCGTGGGTTCTAACGGAATGCCTAAGCTCGTCTCCCCTGAGGCTTTTCCTAATGTCTCTGTGTCAGGGAATGCTAGGAGTGATTGCAGGATATCCCAGTGTCAGAGGCTGCCTCCCCAATGTCTGGGAATGTATTTCTCGGGCTTCCCCAAAAAGGGAACACCTGTGACTGAAGAGAGCTGCGTGGAGTTGTCTCTCGAGCTCCCCCACGCACTGACAATGGTTCCGGAATCCTGAGCGTGGGGAGGTTCCACCAACGGTCGGTAGCGCGTGGGTTATGACGGAATGCCTAAGCTCGTCTCCCCTGAGGGTTTTCCTAATGTCTCTCTGCCAGGGAATGCTAGGGGTGATTGCAGGTTATCCCAGTGTCAGATGTTGCCTCCCCAAGTTCAGGGAAGGTATTTCTCGGACTTCCCCGAACAGGGAACCCCTGTGACTGAAGAGAGCTGCGTGGAGTTGTCTCTCGAGCTCCCCCACGCACTGAAAATGTTTCCGGAATCCTGAGCGTGGGGAGGTTCCACCAAAGGTCGGCAGCGCGTTGGTTCTATCGGAATGCCTAAGCTCGTCTCCCCTGAGGGTTTTCCTAATATCTCTGTGCCAGGGAATGCTAGGGGTGATTGCAGGATATCCCAGTGTCAGAGGCTGCCTCCCCAAGGTCAGGGAAAGTATTTCTAGGACTTCCCCGAACAGGGAAAACCTGTGACTGAAGAGAGCTGCGTGGAGTTGTCTCTCGAGCTCCCCCACGCACTGACAATGGTTCCGGAATCCTGAGCGTGGGGAGGTTCCAGCAACGGTCGGCAGCTCTTGGGTTCTAACGGAATGCCTAAGCTCGTCTCCCCTGAGGCTTTTCCTAATTTCTCTGTGCCAGGGAATGCTAGGGGTGATTGCAGAATATCCCAGTGTCAGAGGCTACCTCCCAAGGTCAGGGAAGGTTTTTCTCGGACTTCCCCGAACAGCGAACACCTGTGAGTGAAGACAGTTGCGTGGAGTTGTTTCTCGAGCTCCCCCACGCACTGACAATTGTTCCGGAATCCTGAGCGTGGGGAGGTTCGACCAACGATCGGCAGCGCGTGGGTTCTATCGGAATGCCTAAGCTCGTCTCCCCTGAGGGTATTCCTAATATCTCTGTGCCAGGGAATGCTAGGGGTGATTGCAGGATATCCCAGTGTCAGTGGCTGCCTCCCCAAGGTCGGGGAATATAGTTCCCGGGCTTCCCCGAACAGGGAACACCTGTGACAGAAGAGAGCTGCGTGAAGTTATCTCTCGAGCTCCCCCACGCACTGACAATGGTTCCGGAATCCTGAGCGTGGGAAGGTTCCACCAAAGGTCGGCAACGCGTGGGTTCTATCGGAATGCCTAAGTTCGTCTCCCCTGAGGGTTTTCCAAATGTCTCTGTGCCAGTGAATGCTAGGGGTGATTGCAGGATTTCCCAGTGTCAGAGGCTGCCTCCCCAAGGTCAGGGAAAGTATTTCTAGGACTTCCCCGAACAGGGAACACCTGTGACTGAAGAGAGCTGCGTGGAGTTGTCTCTCGAGCTCCCCCACGCACTGACAATTTTTTCGGAATCCTGAGAGTGGGGAGGTTCCACCAACGGTCGGCAGCGCTTGGATTCTAACGGAATGCCTAAGCTCGTCTCCCCTGAGGGTTTTCCTAATGTCTCTGTGCCAGGGAATGCTAGGGGTGATTGCAGGATATCCCAGTGTCAGAGGCTGCCTCCCCAAGGTCACGGAATGTTTTTCTCGGACTTCCCCGAAGAGGGAACACCTGTGACTGAAGAGAGCTGCGTGGAGTTGTCTCTCGAGCTCCCCCACGCACTGACAATGGTTCCGGAATCCTGAGCGTGGGGAGGTTCCACCAACGGTCGGCAGCGCGTGGGTTCTAACGGAATGCCTAAGCTCGTCTCCCCTGAGGGTTTTCCTAATGTCTCTGTGCCAGGGAATGCTAGGGGTGATTGCAGCATATCCCAGTGACCGAGACTGCCTCCCGAAAGTCAGGGAAGTTATTTATCGGACTGCCCCGAAGATGGAACACCTGTGACTGAAGAGAGCTGCGTGGAGTTGTCTCATGAGCTCCCCCATGTAATGACAATGATTCCGGAATCCTGAGCGTGGGTTGGTTCCACCAACGGTCGGCAGCGGGTGGGTTCAAACGGAATGCCTAAGCTCGTCTCCCCTGAGGGTTTTCCTAATGTCTCTGCCAGGGAATGCTAGGGGTGATTGCAGGATATCCCAGTGTCAGAGGTTGTCTCCCCAAAGTCAGGGAAGTTATTTCTCCGACTTCCCCGAACAGGGAACACCTGTGACTGAAGAGAGCTGCGTGGAGTTGTCTCTCGAGCTCCCCCACGCACTGACAATGGTTCCGGAATCCTGAGAGTGGGGAGGTTCCACCAGCGGTCGGCAGCTCGTGGGTTCTAACGGAATGCCTAAGCTCGTCTCCCCTGAGGGTTTTCCTAATATCTCTGTGCCAGGGACTGCTAGGGGTGATTGCAGGATATCCCAGTGTCAGAGGCTGCCTCCCCAAGGTCAGGGAAAGTATTTCTAGGACTTCCCCGAACAGGGAAAACCTGTGACTAAAGAGAGCAGCGTGGAGTTGTCTCTCGAGCTCCCCCACGCACTGACAATTGTTCCGGAATCCTGAGCGTGGGGAGGTTCCAGCAACGGTCGGCAGCTCTTGGGTTCTATCGGAATGCCTAAGCTCGTCTCCCCTGAGGATTTTCCTTATGTCTCTGCCAGGGAATGCTAGGGGTGATTGCAGGATATCCCAGTGTCAGAGGTTGTCTCCCCAAAGTCAGGGAAGTTATTTCTCCGACTTCCCCGAACAGGGAACACCTGTGACTGAAGAGAGCTGCGTGGAGATGTCTCTCGAGCTCCCCCACGCACTGAAAATGTTTCCGGAAACCTGAGCGTGGGGAGGTTCCACCAACTGTCGGCAGCGCGTGGGTTCTAACCGAATGTCTAAGCTCGTCTCCCCTGAGGTTTTTCCTATTGTCTCTGCCAGGGAATGCTAGGGGTGATTGCAGGATATCCCAGTGTCAGAGGTTGTCTCCCGAAGGTCAGGGAAGTTATTTCTCGGACTTCCCCGAAGAGGGAACACCTGTGACTGAAGAGAGCTGCGTGGAGTTGTCTCTCGAGCTCCCCCACGCACTGACAATGGTTCCGGAAACCTGAGCGTGGGGAGGTTCCACCAACGGTCGGCAGCGCGTGGGTTCTAATGGAATGTCTAAGCTCGTCTCCCCTGAGGTTTTTCCTAATGTCTCGGAGCCAGAGAATGCTAGGGGTGATTGCAGGATATCCCAGTGACCGAGACTGCCTCCCGAAAGTCAGGGAAGTTATTTCTCGGACTGCCCCGAAGATGGAACACCTGTGACTGAAGAGAGCTGCGTGGAGTTGTCTCTTGAGCTCCCCCATGAAATGACAATGGTTCCGGAATCCTGAGCGTGGGTTGGTTCCACCAACGGTCGGCAGCGCGTGGGTTCAAACGGAATGCCTAAGCTCGTCTCCCCTGAGGGTTTTACTAATGTCTCTGCCAGGGAATGCTTGGGGTGATTGCAGGATATCCCAGTGTCAGAGGTTGTCTCCCCAAATTCAGGGAAGTTATTTCTCCGACTTCCCCGAACAGGGAACACCTGTGACTGAAGGGAGCTGCGTGGAGTTGTCTCTCGAGCTCCCCCACGCACTGACAATGGTTCCGGAATCCTGAGAGTGGGGAGATTCCACCAGCGGTCGGCAGCGCGTGGGTTCTAAAGGAATGCCTAAGCTCGTCTCCCCTGAGGGTTTTCCTAAAGTCTCTGTGCCAGGGAATGCTAGGGGTGATTGCAGGATATCCCAGTGTCAGAGGCTGCCTCCCCAAGGTCAGGGAAAGTATTTCTAGGACTTCCCCGAACAGGGAACACCTGTGACTGAAGAGAGCTGCGTGGAGTTGTCTCTCGAGCTCCCCCACGCACTGACAATTGTTCCGGAATCCTGAGCGTGGGGAGGTTCCACCAACGGTCGGCAGCGCTTGGGTTCTAACGGAATGACTAAGCTCGTCTCCCCTGTGGGTTTTCCTAATGTCTCTGTGCCAGGGAATGCTAGGGGTGATTGCAGGATATCCCAGTGTCAGAGGCTGCCTCCCCAAGGTCAGGGAAGTTATTTCTCGGACTTCCCCGAACAGGAAACACCTGTGACTGAAGACAGTTTCGTGGATTTGTCTCTCGAGCTCCCCTACGCACTGACAATGGTTCCGGAATCCTGAGCGTGGGGAGGTTCCACCAACGGTCGGCAGCGCGTGGGTTCTAACGGAATGCCTAAGCTCGCCTCCCCTGAGGATTTTCCTAATATCTCTGTGCCAGGGATTGCTAGGGGTGATTGCAGCATATCCCAGGGACCGAGGCTGCCTCCCCAAGATCAGGGAAGGTATTTCCCGGACTTCCCCGAACAGGGAACACATGTGAGTGAAGAGAGCTGCGTGGAGTTGTCTCTCGAGCTCCCCCACGCACTGACAATCTTTCCGGAATCCTGAGCGAGGGGAGGTTCTACCAGCGGTCGGCAGAGCGTGGGTTCTAACGGAGTGCCTAAGCTCGTCTCCCCTGAGGATTTTCCTAATATCTCTGTGCCAGGGAATGCTAGGGGTGATTGCAGGATATCCCAGTGTCAGTGGCTGCCTCCCCAATGTCAGGGAAATTATTTCTCGGGCTTCCCCGAACAGGGAACTCCTGTGACTGAAGAGAGCTGCGTGGAGTTGTCTCTCGAGCTCCCCCACGCACTGACAATGGTTCCGGAATCCTGAGCATGGGGAGTTTCCACCAACGGTTGGCAGCGCGTGGGTTCTATCGGAATGCCTAAGCTCGTCTCCCCTGAGGGTTTTCCTAATGTCTCTGTGCCAGGGAATGCTAGGGGTGATTGCAGGATATCTCAGGGTCAGAGGCTGCCTCCCCAAGGTCAGGGAAAGTAATTCTAGGACTTCCCCGAACAGGGAACACCTGTGACTGAAGAGAGCTGCGTGGAGTTGTCTCTCGATCTCCCCCACGCACTGACAATGATTCCGGAATCCTGAGCGTGGGGAGGTTCCACCAACGGTTGGCAGCGCATGGGTTCGCACGGAATGCCTAAGCTCGTCTCCCCTGAGGTTTCTCCTAATGTCTCTGTGCCAGGGAATGCTAGGGGTGATTGCAGGATATCCCAGTGTCAGAGGCTGCCTCCCCAAGGTCAGGGAAGATATTTCTCGTACTTCCCCGAACAGGGAACTCCTGTGACTGAAGAGAGCTGCGTGGAGTTGTCTCTCGAGCTCCCCCAGTAATGACAATGGTTCCGGAATCCTGAGCGTGGGGAGGTTCAACCAACGGTCGGCAGCGCGTGTGTTCTAACGGAATGCCTAAGCTCGTCTCCCCTGAGGGTTTTGCTAATGTCTCTGTGCCAGGGAATGCTAGGGGTTATTGCAGGATATTCCAGTGTCAGAGGCTGCCTCCCCAAGTTCAGGGAAAGTATTTCTAGGACTTCCCCGAACAGGGAACACCTGTGACTGAAGAGAGCTGCTTGGAGTTGTCTCTCGAGCTCCCCCACGCACTGACAATGGTTCCGGAATCCTGAGCGTGGGGAGGTTCCACCAACGGACGGCAGCGCGTGGGTTCTAACGGAATGCCTAAGCTCGTCTCCCCTGAGGGTTTTCCTAATGTCTCTGTGCCAGGGAATGCTAGGGGTGATTGCAGGATATCCCAGTGTCAGAGGCTGCCTCCCCAAGGTCAAGGAAGGTATTTCTCGGACTTCCCCGAACAGGGAACACCTGTGACTGAAGACAGCTGCGTGGTGTTGTCTCTCGAGCTCCCCCACGCACTGACAATTGTTCCGGAATCCTGAGCGTGGGGAGGTTCCACCAACGGTCGGTAGTGCGTGGGTTTGACCAGAATGCCTAAGCTCTTCTCCCCTGAGGGTTTTGCTTATGTCTCTGTGCCAGGGAATGCTAGGGGTTATTGCAGGAAATCCCAGTGTCAGAGGCTGCCTCCCCAAAGTCAGGGAAGGTATTTCTAGGACTTCCCCGAACAGGGAACCCCTGTGACTGAAGAGAGCTGCGTGGAGATTTCTCTCGAGCTCCCCCACGCACTGACAATGTTTCCGGAATCCTGAGCGTGGGGAGGTTCCACCAACGGTCGGCAGCGCGTGTGTTCTAACGGAATGCCTAAGCTCGTCCCCCCTGGAGGTTTTCCTAATGTCTCTGTGCCAGGGAATGCTAGGGGTGATTTCAGGTTATCCCAGTGTCAGAGGCTGCCTCCCAATGATCAGGGACGGTTTTTCTCGGACTTCCCCGAACAGGGAACACCTGTGACTGAAGAGCGCTTCGTGGAGTTGTCTCTCGAGCTCCTCCACGCACTGACAATGGTTCCGGAATCCTGAGCGTGGGGAGGTTCCACGAACGGTCGGCAGCGCTTGGGTTCTAACGGAATGATTAAGCTCGTCTCCCCTGAGGGTTTTCCTTATGTCTATGTGCCAGGGAATGCTAGGGGTGATTTCAGGATATCCCACTGTAAGAGGCTGCCTCCCCAAGGTCAGGGAAGGTATTTCTCGGACTTCCCTGAACAGGGAACACCGGTGACTGAAGAGAGCTGCGTGGAGTTGTCTCTCGAGCTCCCCCACGCACTGACAAAGGTTCCGGAATCCTGAGCGTGGGGAGGTTCCACCAACGGTCGGCAGCGCGTGGGTTGGAACGGAATGCCTAAGCTCGTCTCCCCTGAGCGTTTTCTTAATGTCTCTGTGCCAGGGAATGCTAGGGGTGATTGAAGGATATCCCAGTGTCAGAGGCTGCCTCTTCAAGTTTAGGGAAGGTTTTTCTGGGACTTCCCCGAACATGGAACACCTGTGACTGAAGAGAGCTGCGTGGATTTGTCTATCGAGTTCCCCCACGCACTGACAATGTTTCCGGAATCCTGAGCGTGGGGAGGTTCCACCAACGGTCGGCAGCGCGTGGGTTCTAACGGAATGCCTAAGCTCGTCTCCCCTGAGGGTTTTCATAATGTCTCTGTGCCAGGGAATGCTAGGGTTGATTGCACGTTATCCCAGTGTAGGAGGCTGCCTCCCCAAGGTAAGGGAAGTTATTTCTCGGACTTCCCCGAACAGGGAACACCTGTGACTGAAGAGAGCTGCGTGGAGTTGTCTCTCGTGCTCCCCCACGCACTGACAATGGTTCCGGAATCCTGAGCGTGGGGAGGTTCCACCAAAGGTCGGCAGCGCGTGGGTTTTAACGGAGTGCCTAAGCTCGTCTCCCCTGAGGGTTTTCCTAATGTCTCTGTGCCAGGGAATGTTAGGGGTGTTTGCAGGATATCCCAGTGACCGAGGATGCTTCCCCAGGTTCAGGGAATGTATTTCTCGGACTTCCCCGAATAGGGAACACCTGTGACGGAAGAGAGCTGCGTGGAGATGTCTCTCGAGCTCCCCCACACACTGACAATGTTTCCGGAATCCTGAGCGTGGGGAGGTTCCACCAACGGTCGGCAGCGCGTTTGTTCTTACGGAATACCTAAGCTATTACCCCCTGGAGGTTTTCCTAATGTCTCTGTGCCAGGAAATGCTAGGGGTGATTTCAGGATATCCCAGTGTCAGAGGCTGCCTCCCAACGGTCAGGGACGGTTTTTCTCGGACTTCCCCGAACAGGGAACACCTGTGACTGAAGAGAGCTGCATGGAGTTGTCTCTCGAGCTCCTCCACGCACTGACAATGGTTCCGGAATCCTGAGCGTGGGGAGGTTCCACCAACGGTCGGCAGCGCTTGGGTTCTAACGGAATGCCTAAGCTCGTCTCCCCTGAGGGTTTTCCTAATGTCTATGTGCCAGGGAATGCTAGGGGTGATTTCAGGATATCCCACTGTCACAGGCTGCCTCCCCAAGGTCAGGGAAGGTTTTTCTCGGACTTCCCTGAACAGGGAACACCGGTGACTGAAGAGAGCTGCATGGAGTTCTCTCTCGAGCTCCCCCACGCACTGACAATGGTTTCGGAATCCTGAGCGTGGGGACGTCCCACCAACGGTCGGCAGCGCGTGGGTTCTAACGGAATGCCTAAGCTAGTCTCCCCTGAAGGTTTTCCTAATGTCTCTGTGCCAGGGAATGTTAGGGGTGTTTGCAGGATATCCCAGTGTCAGAGGCTGCCTCCCCAAAGACAGTGAAGGTATTTCTAATGCTTCCCCGAACAGGGAACACCTGTGACTGAAGAGAGCTGCGTGGAGTTGTCTCTCGAGCTCCCCCAGGCACTGACAATGGTTTCGGAATCCTGAGCGTTTGGAGGTTCCACCAAACGTCGGCAGTGCGTGGGTTCTAACGGAATGCCTAAGCTCGTCTCCCCTGAGGAGTTTCCTAATATCTCTGTGGCAGGGAATGCTAGGGGTGATTGCAGGATATCACAGTGTCAGAGGCTGCCTCCCCAAGGTCAGGGAAGATGTTTCTAAGACCTCCCCGAACATGGAACACCTGTGACTGAAGAGAGCTGCGTGGAGTTGTCTCTCGAGCTCCCCCACGCAATGACAATGGTTCCGGAATCCTGAGCGTGGAGAGGTTCCACCAAAGGTCGGCAGCGCGTGGGTTCTAACGGAATGCCTAAGCTCGTCTCCCCTGAGTGTTTTCCTAATGTCTCTGTGCCAGGGAATGCTAGGGGTGATTGCAGGATATTCCAGTGACTGAGGCTGCCTCCCCAAGGTCAGGGAAGGTATTTCTCGGACTTCCCCGGACTGGGAACACCGGTGACTGAAGAGAGCTGCGTGGAGTTGTCTCTCGAGCTCCCGCACGCACTGACAATGTTTCCAGAATCCTGAGCGTGGGGAGGTTCCACCAACGGTCGGCAGCGCCTGGGTTCTAACGGAATGCCAAAGTTCGTCTCCCCTGAGGGTTTTCCTAATGTCTCTGTGCCAGGGAATGCTAGGGGTGATTGCAGGATATCCCAGTGTCAGAGGCTGCCTCCCCAAGGTCAGGGAAGTTATTTCTCGGACGTTCCCGAACACGGAACACCTGTGACTGAAGAGAGCTGCGTGGAGTTGTCTCTCGTGTTCCCCACGCACTGACAGTCGATCCGGAATCCTGAGGGTGGGGAGGTTCCACCAACGGTCGGCAGAGCGTGGGTTCTAACGGAATGCTTAAGCTCGTCTCCCCTGAGGGTTTTCCTAATGTCTCTGTGCCAGGGAATGCTAGGGGTGATTGCAGGATATCCCAGTGTCAGAGGCTGCCTCCCCAAAGTCAGGGAAGGTATTTCTCGGACTTCCACGAACAGGGAACACCTGTGACTGAAGAGAGCTTCGTGGAATATTCTCTCGAGCTCCACCACGCACTGACAATTATTCCGGAATACTGAGCATGGGGAGGTACCACCAAAGGTCGGCAGCACGTGGGTTCTAACGGAATGCCTAAGCTCGTCTCCCCTGAGGGTTTTCCTAATGTCTCTGTGCCAGGGAATGCTAGGGTTGATTGCAGGATATCCCAGTGTCAGAAACTGCCTCCCCAAGGTCAGGGAAGGTATTTCTCGAACTTCCCCGAACAGGGAACACCTGTGACTGAAGAGAGCTGCGTGGAGTTTTCTCCCGTGCTCCCCCACGCACTGACAATGGTTCCGGAATTCTGAGCGTGGGGAGGTTCCACCAACGGTCGGCAGCGCGTGGGTTCTAACGGAATGCCTAAGCTCGTCTCCCCTGACTATTTTCCTAATATCTCTGTGCCAGGGAATGCTAGGGGTGATTGCAGGATATCCCAGTGTCAGAGGCTGCCTCCCCAAGGACAGTGAAGGTATTTCTCGGACTTCCCCGAACAGGGAACACCTGTGACTGAAGAGAGCTGCGTGGAATTGTCTCTCGAGCTCCCCCAAGCACTGACAATGGTTCTGGAATCCTGAGCGTGGGGAGGTTCCACCAACGGTCGGCAGCGCGTTGGTTCTAACGGAATGCCTAAGCTCGTCTCCCCTGAGGGTTTTCCTAATGTCTCTGTGCCAGGGAATGCTAGGGGTGATTGTAGGTTTTCCCAGTGTCAGAGGCTGCCTCCACAAGGTCAGGGAAGGTTTTTCTCGGACTTCCCCGAACAGGGAACACCTGTGACTGAAGAGAGCTGCGTGGAGTTATCTCTCGAGCTCCCCCACGCACTGACAATGTTTCCGGAATCCTGAGCGTGGGGAGGTTCCACCAACGGTCGGCAGGGCGTGGGTTCTAACGGAATGTCTAATTACGTCTCCCCTGAGGGTTTTCCTAATATCTCTGTGCCAGGAAATTCTAGGGGTGATTGCAGGATATCCCAGTGTCAGTGGCTGCTTCCCCAAGGTCGGGGAATGTATTTCTCGGGCTTCCCCGAACAGGGAACACCTATGACTGAAGAGAGCTGCGTGGAGTTGTCTCTCGAGCTCCCCCACGCACTGACAATGGTTCCGGAATACTGAGCATGGTGAGGTTCCACCAACGGACGGCAGCGCGTGGGTTCTAACGGAATGCCTAAGCTCGTCTCCCCTGAGGTTTTTCCTAATATCTCTGTGCCAGGGAATGCTAGGGGTGATTGCAGGATATCCCAGTGTCAGAAGCTGACTCCCCAAGGTCAGGGAAGTTATTTCTCGGACTTCCCCGAACAGGGAACACCTGTGACTGAAGACAGCTGCGTGGAGTTGTCTCTCGAGCTCCCCCACGCACTGACAATGGTTCCGGAATCCTGAGCGTGGGGAGGTTCCACAAACGGTCGGCAGTGCGTGGGTTTGACCGGAATGCCTAAGCTCTTCTCCCCTGAGGGTTTTGCTTATGTCTCTGTGCCAGGGAATGCTAGGGGTGATTGCAGGTTATCCCAGTGTCAGAGGCTGCCTCCCCAAGGTCAGGGAAGGTATTTCTAGGACTTCCCCGAACAGGGAACACCTGTGACAGAAGAGAGCTGCGTGGAGTTGTCTCTCGAGCTCCCCCATGCACTAACAATGGTTCCAGAATCCTGAGCGTGGGGAGGCTCCACCAACGGTCGGCAGCGCGTGGGTTCGAACGGAATGCCAAAGCTCGTCTCCCCTGAGTGTTTTCCTAATATCTCTGTGCCAGGGAATTCAAGGGGTGATTGCAGGATATCCCAGTGTCAGAGGCTGCCTCCCAAAGGTCTGGGAAGGTATTTCTCGGACTTCCCCGAACAGGGAACACCTGTGACTGAAGAGAGCTGCGTGGAGTTGTCTCTCGAGCTCCCCCACGCACTGACAATGGTTCCGGAATCCTGAGCGTGGGGAGGTTCCACCAACGGTCGGCAGCGCGTGTGTTCTAACGGAATGCCTAAGCTCGTCTCCCCTGAGGTTTTTCATAATGTCTCTGTGCCAGGGAATGCTAGGGTTGATTGCACGTTATCCCAGTGTAGGAGGCTGCCTCCCCAAGGTAAGGGAAGCTATTTCTCGGACTTCCCCAAACAGGGAACACCTGTGACTGAAGAGAGCTGCGTGGAGTTGTCTCTCGTGCTCCCCCACGCACTGACAATGGTTCCGGAATCCTGAGCGTGGGGAGGTTCCACCAACGGTCGGCAGCGCGTGGGTTTTAACGGAGTGCCTAAGCTCGTCTCCCCTGAGGGTTTTCCTAATGTCTCTGTGCCAGGGAATGTTAGGGGTGTTTGCAGGATATCCCAGTGACCGAGGATGCCTCCCCAGGTTCAGGGAATGTATTTCTCGGACTTCCCCGAATAGGGAACACCTGTGACGGAAGAGAGCTGCGTGGAGATGTCTCTCGAGCTCCCCCACACACTGACAATGTTTCCGGAATCCTGAGCGTGGGGAGGTTCCACCAACGGTCGGCAGCGCGTTTGTTCTAACGGAATACCTAAGCTATTCCCCCCTGGAGGTTTTCCTAATGTCTCTGTGCCAGGGAATGCTAGGGGTGATTTCAGGATATCCCAGTGTCAGAGGCTGCCTTCCAACGGTCAGGGACGGTTTTTCTCGGACTTCCCCGAACAGGGAACACCTGTGACTGAAGAGAGCTGCGTGGAGTTGTCTCTCGAGCTCCTCCACGCACTGACAATGGTTCCGGAATCATGAGCGTGGGGAGGTTCCACCAACGGTCGGCAGCGCTTGGGTTCTAACGGAATGCCTAAGCTCGTCTCCCCTGAGGGTTTTCCTAATGTCTATGTGCCAGGGAATGCTAGGGGTGATTTCAGGATATCCCACTGTCAGAGGCTGCCTCTCCAAGGTCAGGGAAGGTTTTTCTCGGACTTCCCTGAACAGGAAACTCCGGTGACTGAAGAGAGCTGCATGGAGTTCTCCCTCGAGCTCCCCCACGCACTGACAATGGTTTCGGAATCCTGAGCGTGGGGACGTTCCACCAACGGTCGGCAGCGCGTGGGTTCTAACGGAATGCCTAAGCTAGTCTCCCCTGAGGGTTTTCCTAATGTCTCTGTGCCAGGGAATGCTAGGGGTGATTGCAGGATATCCAAGTGTCAGAGGCTGCCTCCCCAAGATCAGGGAAGTTATTTCTCGGACTTCCCCGAACAGGGAACACCTGTGAATGAAGAGAGCTGCGTGGAGTTGTCTCTCGAGCTCCCCCAGGCACTGACAATGGTTTCGGAATCCTGAGCGTGTGGAGGTTCCACCAAACGTCGGCAGCGCGTGGGTTCTAACGGAATGCCTAAGCTCGTCTCCCCTGAGGGTTTTCCTAATATCTCTGTGCCAGGGAATGCTAGGGGTGAATGCAGGTTTTCCCAGTGTCAGAGGCTGCCTCCCCAAGGTCAGGGAAGGTATTTCTCGGACTTCCCCGAACAGGGAACCCCTGTGACTGAAGAGAGCTGCGTGGAGTTATCTCTCGATCTCCCCCACGCACTGACAATGGTTCCGGAATCCTGAGCGTGGGGAGGTTCCACCAACGGTCGGCAGCGCGTGGGTTCTAACGGAATGCCTAATTACGTCTCCCCTGAGGGTTTTCCTAATATCTCTGTGCCAGGAAATTCTAGGGGTGATTGCAGGATATCCCAGTGTCAGTGGCTGCCTCCCCAAGTTCGGGGAATGTATTTCTCGGGCTTCCCCGAACAGGGAACACCTATGACTGAAGAGCGCTGCGTGGAGTTGTCTCTCTAGCTCCCCCACGCACTGAAAATGGTTCCGGAATCCTGAGCGTGGGGAGGTTCCACCAACGGTCGGCAGCGCGTGTGTTCTAACGGAATGCCTAAGCTCGTCTCCCCTGAGGGTTTTCCTAATGTCTCTGTGCCAGGGAATGCTAGGGGTGATTGCACGATATCCCAGTGTCAGAGGCTGCCTCCCCAAGGTCAGGGAAAGTATTTCTAGGACTTCCCCGAACAGGGAACACCTGTGACTGAAGAGAGCTGCGTGGAGTTGTCTATCGAGCTCCCCCACGCACTGACAATGGTTCCGGAATACTGAGCATGGTGAGGTTCCACCAACGGACGGCAGCGCGTGGGTTCTAACGGAATGCCTAAGCTCGTCTCCCCTGAGGTTTTTCCTAATATCTCTGTGCCAGGGAATGCTAGGGGTGATTTCAGGATATCCCAGTGTCAGAAGCTGACTCCCCAAGGTCAGGGAAGGTATTTCTCGGACTTCCCCGAACAGGGAACACCTGTGACTGAAGACAGCTGCGTGGAGTTGTCTCTCGAGCTCCCCCACGCACTGACAATGGTTCCGGAATCCTGAGCGTGGGGAGGTTCCACCAACGGTCGGCAGTGCGTGGGTTTGACCGGAATGCCTAAGCTCTTCTCCCCTGAGGGTTTTGCTTATGTCTCTGTGCCAGGGAATGCTAGGGGTGATTGCAGGTTATCCCAGTGTCAAAGGCTGCCTCCCCAAGGTCAGGGAAGGTATTTCTAGGACTTCCCCGAACAGGGAAAAACCTGTGACAGAAGAGAGCTGCGTGGAGTTGTCTCTCGAGCTCCCCCATGCACTGACAATGGTTCCGGAATCCTGAGCTTGGGGAGGTTCCACCAACGGTCGGCAGCGCGTGGGTTCGAACGGAATGCCTAAGCTCGTCTCCCCTGAGTGTTTTCCTAATATCTCTGTGCCAGGGAATTCTAGGGGTGATTGCAGGATATCCCAGTGTCAGAGGCTGCCTCCCAAAGCTCAGGGAAGGTATTTCTCGGACTTCCCCGAACAGGGAACACCTGTGACTAAAGAGAGCTGCGTGGAGTTGTCTCTCGAGCTCCCCCACGCACTGACAATGGTTCCGGAATCCTGAGAGGGGGTAGGTTCCACCAACGGTCGGCAGCGCGTGGGTTATAACGGAATGCCTAATCTCGTCTCCCCTGAGGGTTTTCCTATTGTCTCTGTGCCAGGGAATGTTAGGGGTGATTGCAGGATATCCCAGTGACCGAGGATGCCTCCCCAAGTTCAGGGAAGGTATTTCTCGGACTTCCCCGAATAGGGAACACCTGTGACTGAAGAGAGCTGCGGGGAGATTTCTCTCGAGATCCCCCACGCACTGACAATGTTTCCGGAATCCTGAGCGTGGGGAGGTTCCACCAACGGTCGGCAGCACATGTGTTCTAACGGAATGCCTAAGCTCGTCCCCCCTGGAGGTTTTCCTAATGTCTCTGTGCCAGGGAATGCTAGGGGTGATTTCAGGATTTCCCACTGTCAGAGGCTGCCTCCCCAATGTAAGGGAAGTTATTTCTCGGACTTCCCTGAACAGGGAATACCAGTGACTGAAGAGAGCATCGTGGAATTGTCTCTCGAGCTCCCCCACGCACTGACAACGGTTCCGGAATCCTGAGCGTGTGGAGGTTCCAACAAAGGTCGGCAGCGCGTGGGTTCGAACGGAATGCCGAAGCTCGTCTCCCCTGAGCGTTTTCCTAATGTCTCTGTGCCAGGGAATGCTAGGGGTGATTGCAGGATATCCCAGTGTCAGAGGCTGCCTCTTCAAGTTTAGGGAAGTTATTTCTCGGACTTCCCCGTACATGGAACACCTGTGACTGAAGAGAGCTGCGTGGAGTTGTCTCTCGAGCTCCCCCACGCACTGACAATGTTTCCAGAATCCTGAGAGTGGGGAGGTTCCACCAACGGTCGGCAGTGCGTGGGTTCTAACGGAATGCCAAACTCGTCACCCCTGGAGGTTTTCCTAATGTCTCTGTGCCAGGGAATGCTAGGGGTGATTTCAGGATATCTCAGTGTCAGAGGCTGCCTCCCAACGGTCAGGGACGGTATTTCTCGGACTTCCCCGAACAGGGAACACCTGTGACTGAAGACAGCTGTGTGGAGTTGTCTCTCGAGCTCCTCCACGCACTGACAATGGTTCCGGAATCCTGAGCGTGGGGAGGTTCCACGAACGGTCGGCAGCGCTTGGGTTCTAACGGAATGCCTAAGCTCGTCTCCCCTGAGGGTTTTCCTAATGTCTATGTGCCAGGGAATGCTAGGGGTGATTTCAGGATATCCCACTGTCAGAGGCAGCCTCCCCAAGGTCAGGGAAGGTATTTCTCGGACTTCCCTGAACAGGGAACACCTGTGACTGAAGAGAGCTGCGTGGAGTTGTCTCTCGAGCTCCCCCACGCACTGACAAAGTTTCCGGAATCCTGAGCGTGGGGAGGTTCCACCAACGGTCTGCAGCGCGTGGGTTCTAACGGAATGCCTAAGCTAGTCTCCGCTGAGTGTTTTCCTAATGTCTCTGTGCCAGGGAATGCTAGGGGTGATTGCAGGATATCCCAGTGTCAGAGGCTGCCTCCCCAAGGACAGTGAAGGTTTTTTCTCATGCTTCCCCTATCAGGGAACACCTGTGACTGAAGAGAGCTGCGTGGAGTTGTCTCTCGAGCTCCCCCACGCACTGACAATGATTCCGGAATCCTGAGCGTGGGGAGGTTCCACCAACGGTCGGCAGCGCGTGGGTTCTTACGGAATGCCTAAGCTCGACTCCCCTGAGGGTTTTCCAAATGTCTCTGTGCCAGGGAATGCTAGGGGTGATTGCAGGTTTTCCCAGTGTCAGAGGCTGCCTCCCCAAGGTCAGGGAAGGTATTTCTCAGACTTCCCCGAACAGGGAACACCTGTGAATTAAGAGAGCTGCGTGGAGTTGTCTCTCGAGCTCCCCCACGCACTGACAATGGTTCCGGAATCCTGAGCGTGGGGAGGTTCCACCAACGGTCGGCAGCGCGTGGGTTCTAACGGAATGCCTAAGCTCGTCTCCCCTGAATGTTTTACTAATGTCTCTGTGGCAGGGAATGCTAGGGGTGATTTCAGGTTATCCCAGTGACCGAGGTTACCTCCCCAAGGTCAGGGAATTTATTTCTCAGACTTCCCCGAACAGGGAACTCCTGTGAATTAAGAGAGCTGCGTGGAGTTGTCTCTCGAGGTCCCCCACGCACTGACAATGGTTCCGGAATCCTGAGCGTGGGGAGGTTCCACCAACAGTCGGCAGTGCGTGGGTTCTAACGGAATGCATAAGCTCGTCTCCCCTGAGGGTTTTCCTAATGTCTCTGTGCCAGGGAATGCTAGGGGTGATTGCAGATTATCCCAGTGACCGAGGCTGCATCCCCAAGTTCAGGGAAGTTATTTCTCGGACTTCCCCGAACAGGGAACACCTGTGACTGAAGAGAGATGCGTGGAGTTGTGTCTCGAGCTCCCCCAGGCACTAACAATGGTTCCGGAATCCTGAGCGTGGGGAGGTTCCACCAACGGTCGGCAGCGCGTGGGTTCTTACGGAATGCCTAAGCTCGACTCCCCTGAGGGTTTTCCAAATGTCTCTGTGCCAGGGAATGCTAGGGGTGATTGCAGGTTTTCCCAGTGTCAGAGGCTGCCTCCCCAAGGTCAGGGAAGGTATTTCTCAGACTTCCCCGAACAGGGAACACCTGTGAATTAAGAGAGCTGCGTGGAGTTGTCTCTCGAGCTCCCCCACGCACTGACAATGGTTCCGGAATCCTGAGCGTGGGGAGGTTCCACCAACGGTCGGCAGCGCGTGGGTTCTAACGGAATGCCTAAGCTCGTCTCCCCTGAATGTTTTACTAATGTCTCTGTGGCAGGGAATGCTAGGGGTGATTTCAGGTTATCCCAGTGACCGAGGTTACCTCCCCAAGGTCAGGGAATTTATTTCTCAGACTTCCCCGAACAGGGAACTCCTGTGAATTAAGAGAGCTGCGTGGAGTTGTCTCTCGAGGTCCCCCACGCACTGACAATGGTTCCGGAATCCTGAGCGTGGGGAGGTTCCACCAACAGTCGGCAGTGCGTGGGTTCTAACGGAATGCATAAGCTCGTCTCCCCTGAGGGTTTTCCTAATGTCTCTGTGCCAGGGAATGCTAGGGGTGATTGCAGATTATCCCAGTGACCGAGGCTGCATCCCCAAGTTCAGGGAAGTTATTTCTCGGACTTCCCCGAACAGGGAACACCTGTGACTGAAGAGAGCTGCGTGGAGTTGTGTCTCGAGCTCCCCCAGGCACTAACAATGGTTCCGGAATCCTGAGCGTGGGGAGGTTCCACCAAACGTCGGCAGCGCGTGGGTTCTAACGGAATGCCTAAGCTCGTCTCCTCTGTGGATTTTCCTAATATCTCTGTGGCAGGGAATGCTAGGGGTGATTGCAGGATATCCCAGTGTCAGAGGCTGCATCCCCAAGTTCAGGGAAGTTATTTCTCGGACTTCCCCGAACAGGGAACACCTGTGACTGAAGAGAGCTGCGTGGAGTTGTCTCTCGAGCTCCCCCACGCACTGAAAATGGTTCCGGAATCCTGAGCGTGGGGAGGTTCCACCATTTGTCGGCAGCGCGTGGGTTCTAACGGAATGCCTAAGCTCGTCTCCCCTGAGGGTTTTCCTAATGTCTCTGTGACAGGGAATGCTAGTGGGGTTTACAGGATATCCCATTGACCGAGGCTGCCTCCCCAAGTTCAGGCAAGGTATTTCCCGGAGTTCCCCGAACAGGGAATTCCTGTAAATGAAGAGAGATGCGTGGAGTTGTCTCTCGAGCTCCCCCACGCACTGACAATGGTTCCGGAATCCTGAGCTTGGGGAGGTTCCACCAACGGTCGGCAGCGCGTGGGTTCTAACGGAATGCCGAAGCTCGTCTCCCCTGAGGTTTTTCCTAATGTCTCTGTGCCAGGGAATGCTAGGGGGGTTTGCCGGATATCCCAGTGAAGGAGGCTGCCTCCCCAAGTTAAGGGAAGTTATTTCCCGGACTTCCCCGAACAGGGAACACCTGTGACTGAAGAGAGCTGCGTGGAGTTGTCTCTCGAGCTCCCACACGCACTGACAAAGATTCCGGAATACTGAGCGTGGGGAGGATCAACCAACGGTCAGCAGCCCGTGGGTTCTAACGGAATGTCTAAGCTCGTCTCCCCTGAGGGTTTTCCTAATATCTCTGTGCCAGGGAATGCAAGGGGTGATTGCAGGATATCCCAGTGACCGAGGATGCCTCCCCAAATTCAGGGAAGTTATTTCTCGGACTTCCCCGAACAGGGAACACCTGTGACTAAAGAGAGTTGCGTGGAGTTGTCTCTCGAGCTACCCCACGCACTGACAATTGTTCCGGGATCCTGAGCTTGGGGAGTTTCCACCAACGTTCGGTAGCGCGTGGGTTCTAACGGAATGCATAAGCTCGTCTCCCCTGAGGGTTTTCCTAATGTCTCTTTGCCAGGGAATGCTAGGGGTGATTGCAGGATATCCCAGTGACCGAGGCTGCCTCCCCAAAGTCAGGGTAGATATTTCCCGGACTTCCCCGAACAGGGAACTCCTGTGAATGAAGAGAGCTGCGTGGAGTTGTCTCTCGAGCTCCCCCTCGCACTGACAATGGTTCCGGAATCCTGAAAGTGGGGAGGTTCCACCAACGGTCGGCAGCGCGTGGGATCTAAAAGAATGCCTAAGCTCGTCTCCCCTGATTATTTTCCTAATGTCTCTGTGCCATGGATTGCTAGGGGTGATTGCAGGATTTCCCAGTGACCGAGGATGGTTCCCAAGGTCAGGGAAAATATTTCCCGGACTTCCCCGAACAGGGAACTCCTGTGAATGAAGAGAGCTGCGTTGAGTTGTCTCTCGAAATCCCCCACGCACTGACAATGGTTCCGGAATACTGAGCGTGGGGAGGTTCCACCAACGGTCGGCAGCGCGTGGGTTCTAACGGAATGCCTAAGCTCGTCTCCCCTGAGGTTCTTCCTAATGTCTCTGTGCCAGGGAAAGCTAGGGGTGATTGCAGGATATCCCAGTGACCGAGGCTGCCTCCCGAACATCAGGGAAAGTATTTCTCGGACTTCCCCGAACAGGGAACACCTGTGACTGAAGAGAGCTGCGTGGAGATTTCACTCGAGCTCCCCCACGCACTGAAAATGGTTCCGGAATTATGAGCGTGGGGAGGTTCCACCAACGGTCGGCAGCACGTGGGTTCTAACGGAATGCCTAAGCTCGTCTCCCCTGAGGGTTTTCCTAATATCTCTGTGCCAGGGAATTCTAGGGGTGATTGCAGGATATCCCTGTGACCAAGGCTGCCTCCCCAAGGTCAGGGAAGTTATTTCCCGGACTTCCCCGAACAGGGAATTCCTGTGACTGAAGAGAGCTGCGTGGAGTTGTCTCTCGAGTTCCCCAACGCACTGACAATGGTTCCGGAATCCTGAGCGTGGGGAGGTTCCACGAACGGTCGGCAGCGCGTGGGTTCTAAAAGAATGCCTCAGCTCGTCTCCCCTGAGGGTTTTCCTAATATCTCTATGCCAGGGAATGCTAAGGGTGATTGCAGGATATCCCAGTGACTGAGGATGCCTCCCCAAGGTCAGGGAAAATATTTCCCGGACTTCCCCGAACAGGGAAATCCTGTGAATGAAGAGAGCTGCGTGGAGTTGTCTCTCGAGCTCCCCCACGCACTGACAATGGTTCCGGAATCCTGAGCGTGGGGAGGTTCCTCCAACGGTCGGCAGCGCGTGGGTTCTAACCGAATGCCTAAGCTCGTCTCCCCTGAGGTTTTTCCTAATGTCTCTGTGCCAGGGAATGCTAGGGGTGATTGCAGGATATTCCAGTGAGCGAGGCTGCATCCCCAAGGTCAGGGAAAGTTTTTCCCGCACTTCCTCGAACAGGGAACACCTGTGACTGAAGAGAGCTGCGTGGAGTTGTCTCTCGAGCTCCCCCACGCACTGACATTGGTTCCGGAATCCTGAGCGAGGGAAGGTTCCACCAACGGTCGGCAGCGCGTGGGTTCTAACGGAATGCCTAAGCTCGTCTCCCCTGAGTGATTTCCTAATATCTCTGTCCCAGGGAATGCTAGGGGTGATTGCAGGATATCCCAGTGACCGAGTCTGCCTCCCCAAGTTCAGGGAAGGTATTTCCCGGACTTCCCCGAACCGGGAACACCTCTGACTGAAGAGAGCTTCGTGGAGTTTTCTCTCGAGCTCCCCCACGCACTTACAATGGTTCCGGAATCCTGAGCGTGGGGAGGTTCCACCAACGGTCGGCTGCGCGTGGGTTCTAACGGAATGCCTAAGCTCGTCTCCGCTGAGTGTTTTCCTAATATCTCAGTGCCAGGGAGTGCTAGGGGGGTTTGCAGGATATACCAGTGACCGAGGCTGCCTTCCCAAGTTCAGGGAAGGTATTTCCCGGACTACCCCGTACAGGGAACACCTGTGACTGAAGAGAGCTGCGTGGAGTTGTCTCTCGACCTCCCCAACGCACTGACAATGGTTCCGGAATCCTGAGCGTGGGGAGGTTGCACCAACGGTCGGCAGCGCGTGCGTTCTAACGGAATGCCTAAGCTCGTCTCCCCTGAGGGTTTTCCTAATGTCTCTGTGCCAGGGAATGCTAGGGGTGATTGCAGGATATCCCAGTGACCGAGGCTGCATCCCCAAGGTCAGGGAAGCTATTTCCCGGACTTCCCCGAACAGGGAACTCCTATGAATGAAGAGAGCTGCGTCTAGTTGTCTCTCGAGCTCCCCGACGCACTGACAATTTTTCCGGAATCCTGCGGTTGTGGAGGTTCCACCAACGGTCGGCAGCTCGTGGGTTCTAAGGGAATGCCTAAGCTCGTCTCCGCTGAGTGTTTTCCTAATATCTCAGTGCCAGGGAATGCTAGGGGGGTTTGCAGGATTTCCCAGTGACCGAGGCTGCCTTCCCAAGTTCAGGGAAGGTATTTCCCGGACTACCCCGAACAGGGAACACCTGTGACTGAAGAGAGCTGCGTGGAGTTGTCTCTCGACCTCCCCAACGCACTGACAATGGTTCCGGAATCCTGAGCGTGTGGAGGTTGCACCAACGGTCGGCAGCGCGTGGGTTCTAACGGAATGCCTAAGCTCTTTTCCCCTGAGGTATTTCCTAATGTCTCTGTCCCAGGGAATGCTACGGGTGATTGCAGGATATCCCAGTGACCGAGGCTGCCTCCCAGGTCAGGGAAGTTATTTCCCGGACTTCCCCGAACAGGGAGAACCTGTGACTGAAGAGAGCTGCGTGCAGTTGTCTCTCGAGCTCCCCCACGCACTGACAATGGTTCCAGAATCCTGATCGTGGGGAGGTTCCACCAACGGTCGGCAGAGCGTGGGTTCTATCGGAATGCCTGAGCTCGTCTCCCCTGAGAGTTTTCCTAATATCTCTGTGTCAGGGAAAGCTAGGGGTGAATGCAGGATATCCCAGTGTCAGTCGCTGCTGCCCCAAGGTCAGGGAAAGTATTTCTCGTGCTTCCCCTAACAGGGAACACCTGTGACTGAAGAGAGCTGCGTGGAGTTATCTCACGAGCTCCCACACGCACTGAAAATGGTTCCGGAATCCTGAGCGTGGGGAGGTTCCACCAACGGTCGGCAGCTCGTGGGTTCAAACGGAATGCCTAAGCACGTCTCCCCTGTGGTTTTTCCTAATGTCTTTGTGCCAGGGAATGCTAAGGGTGATTGCAGGATATCCCAGTGTCAGATGTTGCCTCCCCAAGATCAGGGAAGGTTTTTCTCGGACTTCCCCGAACAGGGAACACCTGTGACTGAAGAGAGCTGCGTGGAGTTGTCTCTCGAGCTCCCCCACGCACTGACAATGGTTCCGGAATCCTGAGAGTGGGGAGGTTCCACCAACGCTCGGCAGCGCGTGGGTTGGAACGGAATGCCTAAGCTCGTCTCCCCTGAGGGTTTTCCTAATATCTCTGTGCCAGGAAATGCTAGGGGTGATTGCAGGATATCCCAGTGTCAGAGGCTGCGTCCCCAAGGTCAGGGAATTTATTTCTCGAACTTCCTCGAACAGGGAACACCTGTGAGTGAAGAGAGCTGCGTGGAGTTGTCTCTCGAGCTCCCCCACGCACTGAGAACGGTTCCGGAATACTGAGCGTGGGGAGGTTCCACCAACAGTCGGCAGCGCGTGGGTTCTAACGGAATGCCTAAGCTCGTCTCCCCTGAGGTTTTTCCTAATGTCTCTGTGCCAGGGAATGCTAGGGGTGATTGCAGGATATTCCAGTGAGCGAGGCTGCATCCCCAAGGTCAGGGAAAGTTTTTCCCGCACTTCCTCGAACAGGGAACACCTGTGACTGAAGAGAGCTGCGTGGAGTTGTCTCTCGAGCTCCCCCACGCACTGACATTGGTTCCGGAATCCTGAGCGAGGGAAGGTTCCACCAACGGTCGGCAGCGCGTGGGTTCTAACGGAATGCCTAAGCTCGTCTCCCCTGAGTGATTTCCTAATATCTCTGTCCCAGGGAATGCTAGGGGTGATTGCAGGATATCCCAGTGACCGAGTCTGCCTCCCCAAGTTCAGGGAAGGTATTTCCCGGACTTCCCCGAACCGGGAACACCTCTGACTGAAGAGAGCTTCGTGGAGTTTTCTCTCGAGCTCCCCCACGCACTTACAATGGTTCCGGAATCCTGAGCGTGGGGAGGTTCCACCAACGGTCGGCTGCGCGTGGGTTCTAACGGAATGCCTAAGCTCGTCTCCGCTGAGTGTTTTCCTAATATCTCAGTGCCAGGGAGTGCTAGGGGGGTTTGCAGGATATACCAGTGACCGAGGCTGCCTTCCCAAGTTCAGGGAAGGTATTTCCCGGACTACCCCGTACAGGGAACACCTGTGACTGAAGAGAGCTGCGTGGAGTTGTCTCTCGACCTCCCCAACGCACTGACAATGGTTCCGGAATCCTGAGCGTGGGGAGGTTGCACCAACGGTCGGCAGCGCGTGCGTTCTAACGGAATGCCTAAGCTCGTCTCCCCTGAGGGTTTTCCTAATGTCTCTGTGCCAGGGAATGCTAGGGGTGATTGCAGGATATCCCAGTGACCGAGGCTGCATCCCCAAGGTCAGGGAAGCTATTTCCCGGACTTCCCCGAACAGGGAACTCCTATGAATGAAGAGAGCTGCGTCTAGTTGTCTCTCGAGCTCCCCGACGCACTGACAATTTTTCCGGAATCCTGCGGTTGTGGAGGTTCCACCAACGGTCGGCAGCTCGTGGGTTCTAAGGGAATGCCTAAGCTCGTCTCCGCTGAGTGTTTTCCTAATATCTCAGTGCCAGGGAATGCTAGGGGGGTTTGCAGGATTTCCCAGTGACCGAGGCTGCCTTCCCAAGTTCAGGGAAGGTATTTCCCGGACTACCCCGAACAGGGAACACCTGTGACTGAAGAGAGCTGCGTGGAGTTGTCTCTCGACCTCCCCAACGCACTGACAATGGTTCCGGAATCCTGAGCGTGTGGAGGTTGCACCAACGGTCGGCAGCGCGTGGGTTCTAACGGAATGCCTAAGCTCTTTTCCCCTGAGGTATTTCCTAATGTCTCTGTCCCAGGGAATGCTACGGGTGATTGCAGGATATCCCAGTGACCGAGGCTGCCTCCCAGGTCAGGGAAGTTATTTCCCGGACTTCCCCGAACAGGGAGAACCTGTGACTGAAGAGAGCTGCGTGCAGTTGTCTCTCGAGCTCCCCCACGCACTGACAATGGTTCCAGAATCCTGATCGTGGGGAGGTTCCACCAACGGTCGGCAGAGCGTGGGTTCTATCGGAATGCCTGAGCTCGTCTCCCCTGAGAGTTTTCCTAATATCTCTGTGTCAGGGAAAGCTAGGGGTGAATGCAGGATATCCCAGTGTCAGTCGCTGCTGCCCCAAGGTCAGGGAAAGTATTTCTCGTGCTTCCCCTAACAGGGAACACCTGTGACTGAAGAGAGCTGCGTGGAGTTATCTCACGAGCTCCCACACGCACTGAAAATGGTTCCGGAATCCTGAGCGTGGGGAGGTTCCACCAACGGTCGGCAGCTCGTGGGTTCAAACGGAATGCCTAAGCACGTCTCCCCTGTGGTTTTTCCTAATGTCTTTGTGCCAGGGAATGCTAAGGGTGATTGCAGGATATCCCAGTGTCAGATGTTGCCTCCCCAAGATCAGGGAAGGTTTTTCTCGGACTTCCCCGAACAGGGAACACCTGTGACTGAAGAGAGCTGCGTGGAGTTGTCTCTCGAGCTCCCCCACGCACTGACAATGGTTCCGGAATCCTGAGAGTGGGGAGGTTCCACCAACGCTCGGCAGCGCGTGGGTTGGAACGGAATGCCTAAGCTCGTCTCCCCTGAGGGTTTTCCTAATATCTCTGTGCCAGGAAATGCTAGGGGTGATTGCAGGATATCCCAGTGTCAGAGGCTGCGTCCCCAAGGTCAGGGAATTTATTTCTCGAACTTCCTCGAACAGGGAACACCTGTGACTGAAGAGAGCTGCGTGGAGTTGTCTCGCGAGATACCCCACGCACTTAAAATGGTTCCGGAAACCTGAGCGTGGGGAGGTTCCACCAACAGTGGGCAGGGCGTGGGTTCTAACGGAATGTCTAAGCTCGTCTCCCCTGAGTTTTTTCCTAATGTCTCTGTGCCAGGGAATGCTAGGGGTGATTGCAAGATATCCCAGTGACCGAGGCTGCCTCCCGAAGGTCAGGGAAGGTATTTCTCGGACTTCCCCGAAGAGGGAACACCTGTGACTGAAGAGAGATGCGTGGAGTTGTCTCTTGAGCTCCCCCACGCAAGGACAATGGTTCCGGAATCCTGAGCGTGTGGAGGTTCTACCAACGGTCGGCAGCGCGTGGGTTCTAACGGAATGCCTAAGCTCGTCTCCCCTGAGGGTTTTCCTAAAGTCTCTGTGCCAGGGAATGCGAGGGGTGATTGCAGGATATCCCAGTTTCAGTGGCTGCCTCCCCAAGGTCGGGGAATATATTACTCGGGTTTCCCCGAACAGGGAACACCTGTGACTGAAGAGAGCTGCGTGGAGTAGTCTCTCGAGCTCCCCCACGCACTGACAATGGTTCCGGAATCCTGAGCGTGGTGAGGTTCCACCAACGGTCGGCAGCGCGTGGGTTCTATCGGAATGCCTAAGCTCGTCTCCCCTGAGGTTTTTCCTAATATCTCTTTGCCAGGGAAAGCTAGGGGTGATTGCAGGATATCCCAGTGTCAGTCGCTGCTGCCCCAAAGTCAGGGAATGTATTTCTCGGGCTTCCCCGAACAGGGAACACCTGTGACTGAAGAGAGCTGCGTGGAGTTGTCTCTAGAGCTCCCCCACGTAATGACAATGGTTCCGGAATTCTGAGCGTGGGTTGGTTCCACCAACGGTCGGAAGCGCGTGGGTTCAAACGGAATGCCTAAGCTCGTCTCCCCTGAGGGTTTTCCTAATGTCTCTGCCAGGGAATGCTAGGGGTGATTGCAGGATATCCCAGTGTCAGAGGTTGTCTCCCCAAAGTCAGGGAAGTTATTTCTCCGACTTCCCCGAACAGGGAACACCTGTGACTGAAGAGAGCTGCGTGGAGTTGTCTCTCGAGCTACCCCACGCACTGACAATGGTTCCGGAAACCTGAGCGTGGGGAGGTTCCACCAACGGTCGGCAGCGCGTGGGTTCTATCGGAATGCCTAAGCTCGTCTCCCCTGAGGTTTTTCCTAATATCTCTGTGCCAGGGAAAGCTAGGGGTGATTGCAGGATATCCCAGTGTCAGTCGCTGCCGCCCCAAGGTCAGGGAATGTATTTCTCGGTCTTCCCCGAAGAGGGAACACCTGTGACTGAAGAGAGCTGCGTGGAGTTGTCTCTCGAGCACCCCCACGCACTGACAATGGTTCCGGAATCCTGAGCGTGGGGAGGTTCCACCAACGCTCGGCAGCGCGTGGGTTCTAACGGAATGCCTAAGCTCGTTTCCCTGAGGGTTTTCCTAATGTCTCTGTTCCAGGGAATGCTAGGGGTGATTGCAGCATATCCCAGTGACCGAAGCTTCCTCCCCAAAATCAGGGAAGATATTTCTCGTACTTCCCCGAACAGGGAACTCCTGTGACTGAAGAGAGCTGCGTGGTGTTGTCTCTCGAGCTACCCCACGCACTGAAAATGGTTCCAGAAACCAGAGCGTGGGAAGGTTCCACCAACGGTCGGCAGCGCGTGGGTTCTATCGGAATGCCTAAGCTCGTCTCCCCTGAGGGTTTTCCTAATATCACTGTGCCAGGGAATGCTAGGGGTGATTGCAGGATATCCCAGTGTCAGTGGCTGACTCCCAAAGGTCAGGGAAAGTATTTCTCGGACTTCCCCGAACAGGGAACACCTGTGACTGAAGAGAGCTGCGTGGAGTTGTCTCTCGAGCTCCCCCAGTAATGACAATGGTTCCGGAATACTGAGCGTGGTGAGGTTCAACCAACGGTCGGCAGCGCGTGTGTTCTAACGGAATGCCTAAGCTCGTCTCCCCTGAGGGTTTTCCTAATGTCTCTGTGTCAGGGAATGCTAGGGGTGATTGCAGGATATCCCAGTGTCAGAGGCTGCCTCCCCAAGGTCAGGGAAAGTATTTCTAGGACTTCCCCGAACAGGGAAAACCTGTGACTGAAGAGAGCTGCTTGGAGTTTTCTCTCGAGCTCCCCCACGCACTGACAATGGTTCCGGAATACTGAGCGTGGGGAGGTTCCACCAACGGACGGCAGCGCGTGGGTTCTAACGGAATGCCTTAGCTCGTCTCCCCTGAGGGTTTTCCTAATGTCTCTGTGCCAGGGAATGCTAGGGGTGATTGCAGGATATCCCAGTGTCAGAGGCTGCCTCCCCAAGGACAAGGAAGGTATTTCTCGGACTTCCCCTAACAGGGAACACCTGTGACTGAAGACAGCTGCGTGGAGTTGTCTCTCGAGCTCCCCCACGCACTGACAATGGTTCCGGAATCCTGAGCGTGGGGAGGTTCCACCAACGGTCGGCAGCGCGTGTGTTCTAACGGAATGCCTAAGCTCGTCCCCCCTGGAGGTTTTCCTAATGTCTCTGTGCCAGGGAATGCTAGGGGTGATTTCAGGATATCCCAGTGTCAGAGGCTGCCACCCAACGGTCAGGGACGGTTTTTCTCGAACTTCCCCGAACAGGGAACACCTGTGACTGAAGAGAGCTTCGTGGAGTTGTCTCTCGAGCTCCTCCACGCACTGACAATGGTTCCGGATTCCTGAGCGTGGGGAGGTTCCACGAACGGTCGGCAGCGCTTGGGTTCTAACGGAATGCCTAAGCTCGTCTCCCCTGACGGTTTTCCTTATGTCTATGTGCCAGGGAATGCTAGGGGTGATTTCAGGATATCCCACTCTCAGAGGCTGCCTCCCCAAGGTCAGGGAAGGTATTTCTCGGACTTCCCTGAACAAGGAACACCGGTGACTGAAGAGAGCTGCGTGGAGTTGTCTCTCGAGCTTCCCCACGCACTGACAACGGTTCCGGAATCCTGAGCGTGGGGAGGGTCCACCAACGGTCGGCAGCGCGTGGGTTGGAACGGAATGCCTAAGCTCGTCTCCCCTGAGTGTTTTCCAAATGTCTCTGTGCCAGGGAATGCTAGGGGTGATTGCAGGATATCCCAGTGACCGAGGCTGCCTCCCCATGGTCAGGGAAGTTATTTCTCGGACTTCCCCGGACTGGGAACACCGGTGACTGAAGAGAGCTGCGTGGAGTTGTCTCTCGAGCTTCCGCACGCACTGACAATGGTTCCAGAATCCTGAGCGTGGGGAGGTTCCACCAACGGTCGGCAGCGCGTGGGTTCTAACGGAATGCCTAAGCTTGTCTCCCCTGAGGGTTTTCCTAATGTCTCTGTGCCAGGGAATGCTGGGGTGATTGCAGGATATCCCAGTATCAGAGGCTGACTCCCCAAGATCAGGGAAGTTATTTCTCGGACGTTCCCGAACAGGGAACACCTGTGACTGAAGAGAGCTGCGTGGAGTTGTCTCTCGTGCTTCCCCACGCACTGACAGTCGATCCGGAATCCTGAGGGTGGGGAGGTACCACCAACGGTCGGCAGCGCGTGGGTTCTAACGGAATGCTTAAGCTCATCTCCCCTGAGGGTTTTCCTAATGTCTCTGTGCCAGGGAATTCTAGGGGTGATTGCAGGTTTTCCCAGTGTCAGAGGCTGCCTCCCCAAGGTCAGGGAAGGTATTTCTCGGACTTCCCCGAACAGGGAACACCTGTGAATGAAGAGAGCTGCGTGGAGTTGTCTCTCGAGCTCCCCCTCGCACTGACAATGGTTCCGGAATCCTGAGCGTGGGGAGGTTCCACCAACGGTCGGCAGCGCGTGGGATCTAAAAGAATGCCTAAGCTCGTCTCCCCTGAGTGTTTTCCTAATATCTCTGTGCCATGGATTGCTAGGGGTGATTGCAGGATATCCCAGTGACCGAGGATGGTTCCCAAGGTCAGGGAAAATATTTCCCGGACTTCCCCGAACAGGGATCTCCTGTGAATGAAGAGAGCTGCGTTGAGTTGTCTCTCGAACTCCCCCACGCACTGACAATGGTTCCGGAATCCTGAGCGTGGGGAGGTTCCACCAACGGTCGGCAGCGCGTGGGTTCTAACGGAATGCCTAAGCTCGTCTCCCCTGATGGTTTTCCTAATGTCTCTGTGCCAGGGAATGCTAGGGGTGATTGCAGGATATCCCAGTGACCAAGGCTGCCTCCCCAAGGTCAGGGAAAGTATTTCCCGGACTTCCCCGAACAGGGAACTCCTGTGAATTAAGAGAGCTGCGTGGAGTTGTCTCTTGAGCTCCCCCACGCACTGACAATGGTTCCGGAATCCTGAGAGTGGGGACGTTCCACCAAGGGTCGGCAGCGCGTGGGATCTAACGGAATGCCTAAGCTCGTCTCCCCTGAGGGTTTTCCTAATATCTCTGTGCCAGGGAATGCTAGGGGTGATTTCAGGATATCCCAGTGACCGAGGCTGCCTCCCCAAGGTCAGGGAAATTATTTCCCGGACTTTCCCGAACTGGGAACTCCTGTGAATGAAGAGAGCTGCGTGGAGTTTTCTCTCGAGCTCCCCCACGCACTGACAATGGTTCCGGAATCCTGAGCGTGGGGAGGTTCCACCAACGTTCGGCAGCGCGTGGGTTCTAACGGAAAGCCTAATCTCGTCTCCCCTGAGGGTTTTCCTAATGTCTCTGTGCCAGGGAATGCTAGGGGTGATTGTAGGATATCCCAGTGCCCGAGGTTGCCTCCCCAAGGTTCAGGGAAGATATTTCTCGGACTTCCGCGAACAGGGTACACCTGTGACTGAAGACAGCTGCGTGGAGTTGTCTCTCGAACTCCCCCACGCACTGACAATGGTTCCGGAATCCTGAGCGTGGGGAGGTTCCACCAACGGTCGGCAGCGCGTCGGTTCTAACGGAATGCCTAAGCTCCTCTCCCCTGAGGGTCTTCCTAATGTCTCTGTGCCAGGGAAAGCTAGGGGTGATTGCAGAATATCCCAGTGACCGAGGCTGCCTCCCCATGGTCAGGGAAGCTATTTCTCGGACTTCCCCGGACTGGGAACACCGGTGAATGAAGAGAGCTGCGTGGAGTTGTCTCTCGAGCTTCCGCACGCACTGACAATGGTTCCAGAATCCTGAGCGTGGGGAGGTTCCACCAACGGTCGGCAGCGCGTGGGTTCTAACGGAATGCCTAAGCTCGTCTCCCCTGAGGGTTTTCCTAATATCTCTGTGCCAGGGAATGCTAGGGGTGATTTCAGGATATCCCAGTGTCAGAAACTGCCTCCCCAAGGTCAGGGAAGGAATTTCTCGAACTTCCCCGAACAGGGAACACCTGTGACTGAAGAGAGCTGCGTGTAGTTTTCTCCCGAGCTCCCCCACGCACTGACAATGGTTCCGGAATTCTGAGCGTGGGGAGGTTCCACCAACGGTCGGCAGCGCGTGGGTTCTAACGGAATGCCTAAGCTCGTGTCCCCTGACTGTTTTCCTAATATCTCTGTGCCAGGGAATGCTAGGGGTGATTGCAGGATATCCCAGTGTCAGAGGCTGCATCCCCAAGGACAGTGAATGTATTTCTCGGACTTCCCCGAACAGGGAACACCTGTGACTGAAGAGAGCTGCGTGGAGTTGTCTCTCGAGCTCCCCCACGCACTGACAATGGTTCCGGAATCCTGAGCGTGGGGAGGTTCCACCAACGGTCGGCAGCGCGTGGGTTCTAACGAAATGCCTAAGCTCGTCTCCCCTGAGGGTTTTCTTAATGTCTCTGTGCCAGGGAATGCTAGGGGTGATAGCAGGTTATCCCAGTGTCAGATGCTGCCTCCCCAAGTTAAGGGAAGCTATTTCTCGGACTTCCCCGAACAGGGAACACCTGTGACTGAAGAGAGCTGCGTGGAGTTGTCTCTCGTGCTCCCCCACGCACTGACAATGGTTCCGCAATCCTGAGCGTGGGGAGGTTCCACCAACGGTCGGCAGCGCGTGGGTTCGAACGGAATGCCTAAGCTCGTCTCCCCTGAGCGTTTTCCTAATGTCTCTGTGCCAGGGAATGCTACGGGTGATTGTAGGATATCCCAGTGTCAGAGGCTGCCTCTTCAAGTTTAGGGAAGGTATTTCTCGGACTTCCCCGAACATGGAACACCTGTGACTGAAGAGAGCTGCGTGGAGTTGTCTCTCGAGCTCCCCCACGCACTGACAATGTTTCCGGAATTCTGAGAGTGGGGAGGTTCCACCAACGGTCGGCAGCGCGTGGGTTTTAACGGAGTGCCTAAGCTCGTCTCCCCTGAGGGTTTTCCTAAAGTCTCTGTACCAGGGATAGTTAGGGGTGTTTGCAGGATATTCCAGTAACCGAGGATGCCTCCCCAAGTTCAGGGAAGGTATTTCTCGGACTTCCCCGAATAGGGAACAACTGTGACTGAAGAGAGCTGCGTGGAGATGTCTCTCGAGCTCCCCCACACACTGACAATGGTTCCGGAATCCTGAGCGTGGGGAGGTTCCACCAACGGTCGGCAGCGCGTTTGTTCTAACGGAATACCTAAGCTCGTCCCCCCTGGAGGTTTTCCTAATGTCTCTGTGCCAGGGAATGCTAGGGGTGATTTCAGGATATCCCAGTGTCAGAGGCTGCCTCCCAACGGTCAGGGACGCTATTTCTCGGACTTCCCCGAACAGGGAACTCCTGTGAATTAAGAGAGCTGCGTGGAGTTGTCTCTTGAGCTCCCCCACGCACTGACAATGGTTCCGGAATCCTGAGAGTGGGGACGTTCCACCAAGGGTCGGCAGCGCGTGGGATCTAACGGAATGCCTAAGCTCGTCTCCCCTGAGGGTTTTCCTAATATCTCTGTGCCAGGGAATGCTAGGGGTGATTTCAGGATATCCCAGTGACCGAGGCTGCCTCCCCAAGGTCAGAGAAATTATTTCCCGGACTTTCCCGAACTGGGAACTCCTGTGAATGAAGAGAGCTGCGTGGAGTTGTCTCTCGAGCTCCCCCACGCACTGACAATGGTTCCGGAATCCTGAGCGTGGGGAGGTTCCACCAACGTTCGGCAGCGCGTGGGTTCTAACGGAAAGCCTAATCTCGTCTCCCCTGAGGGTTTTCCTAATGTCTCTGTGCCAGGGAATGCTTGGGGTGATTGTAGGATATCCCAGTGACCGAGGCTGCCTCCCCAAGTTTCAGGGAAGATATTTCTCGGACTTCCGCGAACAGGGTACACCTGTGACTGAAGACAGCTGCGTGGAGTTGTCTCTCGAACTCCCCCACGCACTGACAATGGTTCCGGAATCCTGAGCGTGGGGAGGTTCCACCAACGGTCGGCAGCGCGTCGGTTCTAACGGAATGCCTAAGCTCCTCTCCCCTGAGGGTCTTCCTAATGTCTCTGTGCCAGGGAAAGCTAGGGGTGATTGCAGAATATCCCAGTGACCGAGGCTGCCTCCCCAACCTCAGGGAAAGTATTTCACGGACTTCCCCGAACAGGGAACACCTGTGACTGAAGAGAGGTGCGTGGAGATTTCTCTCGAGCTCCCCCACGCACTGAAAATGTTTCCGGAATTCTGAGCGTGGGGAGGTTCCACCAACGGTCGACAGCACGTGGGTTCTAACGGAATGCCTAAGCTCGTCTCCCCTGAGGGTTTTCCTAATATCTCTGTGCCAGGGAATTCTAGGGGTGATTGCAGGATATTCCCGTGAGCGAGGCTGCATCCCCATGGTCAGGGAAAGTTTTTCCCGGACTTCCTCGAACAGGGAACACCTGTGACTGAAGAGAGCTGCGTGGAGTTGTCTCTCGAGCTCCCCCACGCACTGACATTGGTTCCGGAATCCTGAGCGAGGGAAGGTTCCACCAACGGTCGGCAGCGCGTGGGTTCTAACGGAATGCCTAAGCTCGTCTCCCCTGAGTGATTTCCTAATATCTCTGTCCCAGGGAATGCTAGGGGTGATTGCAGGATATCCCAGTGACAGAGTCTGCCTCCCCAAGTTCAGGGAAGGTATTTCCCGGACTTCCCCGAACAGGGAACACCTCTGACTGAAGAGAGCTTCGTGGAGTTTTCTCTCGAGCTCCCCCACGCACTTACAATGGTTCCGGAATCCTGAGCGTGGGGAGGTTCCACCAACGGTCGGCTGCACGTGGGTTATAACGGAATGCCTAAGCTCGTATCCCCTGAGGGTTTTCCTAATGTCTCTGTGCCAGGGAATGCTAGGGGTGATTGCAGGATATCCCAGTGCCCGAGGCTGCATCCCCAAGGTCAGGGAAGCTATTTCCCGGACTTCCCCGAACAGGGAACTCCTATGAATGAAGAGAGCTGCGTCTAGTTGTCTCTCGAGCTCCCCCACGCACTGACAATGTTTCCGGAATCCTGCGGTTGTGGAGGTTCCACCAACGGTCGGCAGCTCGTGGGTTCTAACGGAATGCCTAAGCTCGTCTCCGCTGAGTGTTTTCCTAATATCTCAGTGCCAGGGAGTGCTAGGGGGGTTTGCAGGATATCCCAGTGACCGAGGCTGCATCCCCAAGGTCAGGGAAGCTTTTTCTCGGACTTCCCCGAACAGGGAACTCCTGTGACTGAAGAGAGCTGCGTGGATTTGTCTCTCGAGTTCCCCCACGCACTGAGAATGGTTCCGGGATCCTGAGCATGGGGAGGTTCCACCAAACTTCGGCAGCGCGTTGGTTCTAACGGAATGCCTAAGCTCATCTCCCCTGAGGGTTTTCCTAATGTCTCTGTGCCAGGGAATGCTAGTGGGGTTTACAGGATATCCCATTGACCGAGGCTGCCTCCCCAAGTTCAGGGAAGGTATTTCCCGGAGTTCCCCGAACAGGGAACTCCTGTGAATGAAGAAAGCTGCGTGGAGTTGTCTCTCGAGGTCCCCCACGCACTGACAATGGTTCCGGAATCCTGAGCTTGTGGAGGTTCCACCAACGGTCGGCAGCGCGTGGGTTCTAACGGAATGCCGAAGCTCGTCTCCCCTGAGGTTTTTCCTAATGTCTCTGTGCCAGGGAATGCTAGGGGTGATTGCAGGATATCCCAGTGACCGAGGCTGCCTCCCCAAGGTCAGGGAAGTTTTTTCTCGGACTTCCCCGAACAGGGAACACCTGTGACTGAAGAGAGCTGCGTGGAGTTGTCTCTCGAGCTCCCCCACACACTGACAATGGTTCCGGAATCCTGAGCGTGGGGAGGTTCCACCAACGGTCGGCAGCGCGTGGGTTCTAACGGAATGCCTAAGCTCGTCTCCCCTGAGGGTTTTCCTAATGTCTCTGTGCCAGGGAATGCTTGGGGGGTTTGCAGGATATCCCAGTGAAGGAGGCTGCCTCCCCAAGTTAAGAGAAATTATTTCCCGGACTTCCCCGAACAGGGAACACCTGTGACTGAAGAGAGCTGCGTGGAGTTGTCTCTCGAGCTCCCCCACGCACTTACAAAGGTTCCGGAATACTGAGCGTGGGGAGGATCAACCAACGGTCAGCAGCCCGTGGGTTCTAACGGAATGTCTAAGCACGTCTCCCCTGAGGGTTTTCCTAATGTCTCTGTGCCAGGGAATGCTAGGGGTGATTGCAGGATATCCCAGTGACCGAGGCTGCCTCCCCAAATTCAGGGAAGTTATTTCTCGGACTTCCCCGAACAGGGAACACCTGTGACTGAAGAGAGCTGCGTGGAGTTGCCTCTCGAGCTACCCCACGCACTGACAATTGTTCCGGGATCCTGAGATTGGGGAGGTTCCACCAACGTTCGGCAGCGCGTGGGTTCTAACGGAATGCCTAAGCTCGCCTCCCCTGAGGGTTTTCCTAATGTCTCTGTGCCAGGGAATGCTAGGGGTGATTGCAGGATATCCCAGTGACCGAGGCTGCCTCCCCAAAGTCAGGGAAGATATTTCCCGGACTTCCCCGAACAGGGAAATCCTGTGAATGAAGAGAGCTGCGTGGAGTTGTCTCTCGAGCTCCCCCTCGCACTGACAATGGTTCCGGAATCCTGAGCGTGGGGAGGTTCCACCAACGGTCGGCAGCGCGTGGGATCTAAAAGAATGCCTAAGCTCGTCTCCCCTGAGTGTTTTCCTAATGTCTCTGTGCCATGGATTGCTAGGGGTGATTGCAGGATATCCCAGTGACCGAAGATGGTTCCCAAGGTCAGGGAAAATATTTCCCGGACTTCCCCGAACAGGGAACTCCTGTGAATGAAGAGAGCTGCGTTGAGTTGTCTCTCGAACTCCCCCAAGCACTGACAATGGTTCCGGAATCCTGAGCGTGGGGAGGTTCCACCAACTGTCGGCAGCGCGTGGGTTCAAACGGAATGCGTTAGCTCGTCTCCCCTGATGGTTTTCCTAATGTCTCAGTGCCAGGGAATGCTAGGGGTGATTGCAGGATATCCCAGTGACCAAGGCTGCCTCCCCAAGGTCAGGGAAAGTATTTCCCGGACTTCCCCGAACAGGGAACTCCTGTGAATTAAGAGAGCTGCGTGGAGTTTTTTCTCGAGCTCCCCCACGCACTGACAATGGTTCCGGAATCCTGCGGTTGTGGAGGTTCCACCAACGGTCGGCTGCGCGTGGGTTCTAACGGAATGCCAAAGCTCGTCTCCCCTGAGAGTTTTCCCAAATGTCTCTGTGCCAGGGAATGCTAGGGGTGATTGCAGGATATCCCAGTGACCGAGGCTGCATCCCCAAGGTCAGGGAAGCTATTTCCCGGACTACCCCGAACAGGGAACACCTGTGACTGAAGAGAGATGCGTGGAGTTGTCTCTCGAGCTCCCCCACGCACTGACAATGGTTCCGGAATCCTGAGCGTGGGGAGGTTCCATCAACTGTCGGCAGCGCGTGCGTTCTAACGGAATGCCTAAACTCGTCTCCGCTGAGTGTTTTCCTAATATCTCAGTGCCAGGGAATGCTAGGGGGGTTTGCAGGATATCCCAGTGACCGAGGCTGCCTTCCCAAGTTCAGGGAAGGTATTTCCCGGACTACCCCGAACAGGGAACACCTGTGACTGAAGAGAGCTGCGTGGAGTTGTCTCTCGACCTCCCCAACGCACTGACAATGGTTCCGGAATCCTGAGCGTGGGGAGGTTGCACCAACGGTCGGCAGCACGTGGGTTCTAACGGAATGCCTAAGCTCTTCTCCCCTGAGGGATTTCCTAATGTCTCTCTCCCAGGGAATGCTACGGGTGATTGCAGGATGTCCCAGTGACCGAGGCTGCCTCCCAGGTCAGGGAAGTTATTTCCCGGACTTCCCCGAACAGGGAGAACCTGTGACTGAAGAGAGCTGCATGCAGTTGTCTCCCGAGATCCCCCACGCACTGACAATGGTTCCGGAATCCTGAGCGTGGGGAGGTTCCAACAATGGTCGGCAGCGCTTGGGTTCGGACAGAATGCCTAAACTCATCTCCCCTGAGGCTTTTTCTTATGTCTCTGTGCCAGGGAATGCTAGGGGTGATTGCAGGTTATCCCAGTGACCGAGGCTGCCTCCCCAAAGTCAGGGAAGATATTTCTCGGACTTCCCCGAAGAGGGAACACCTGTGACTGAAGAGAGCTGCGTGGAGTTGTCTCTCGAGCTCCCCCACGCACTGACAATGATTCCGGAATCCTGAGCGTGGGGTGATTCCACCATCGGTCGGCAGCGCGTGGATTCTAACGGAATGCCTAAGCTCGCCTCCCCTGAGGGTTTTCCTAATGTCTCTGTGCCAGGGAATGCTAGGGGTGTTTGCAGGTTATCCCAGAGAAGGAGGCTGTCTCCCCAAGGTCAGGAAAAATATTTCCCGGACTTCCCCGAACAGGGAACACCTGTGACTGAAGAGAGCTGCGTGGAGTTTTCTCTCGAGCTCCCCCACGCACTGACAATGGTTCCGGAATCCTGAGCGTGGGGAGGTTCCACCAACGGTCGGCAGCGCGTGGGTTCTAACGGATTGCCTAAGCTTGTCTCCCCTGAGGGTTTTCCTAATATCTCTGTGCCAGGGAATGCTAGGGGTGATTGCAGGATATTCCAGTGACCGAGGCTGCCTCCCCAAGTTCAGGGAAGTTATTTCTCGGACTTCCCCGTACAGGGAACAACTGTGACTGAAGAGAGCTGCGTGGAGTTTTCTATCGAGCTCCCCAATGCACTGACAATGGTTTCGGAATCTTGAGCGTGGGGAGGTCCCACCAACCGTCGGCAGCGCGTGCGTTCTAACGGAATGCCTAAGCTCGTCTCCCCTGAGGATTTTCCTTATGTCTCTGTGTCAGGGATTGCTAGGTGTGATTGCAGGATATCCCAGTGTCCGATGCTGCCTCCGCAAGGTCAGGGAAGGTATTTCCCGGACTTCCCCGAACACGGAACCCGTGTGAATGAAGAGAGCTGCGTGGAGTTGTCTCTCGAGCTACCCCAGGCACTGACAATGGTTCCGGAATCCTGAGCGTGGGGAGGTTCCACCAACGGTCGGCAGCGCATGGGTTCTAACGGAATGCCTAAGCTCGTCTCCCCTGAGGGTTTTCTTAATGCCTCTGTGCCAGGGAATGCTAGGTGAGATTGCAGGATATCCCAGTGACCGAGGCTGCCTCCCCAAGGTCAGGGAAGTTATTTCCCGGACTTCCTCGAACAGGGAACACTTGTGACTTAAGAGAGTTTCGTGGAGTTGTCTCTCGAGCTCCCCGACGCACTGACAATGGTTCCGGAATCCTGAGAGTGGGGAGGTTCCACCAACGGTCGGCAGCGCGTGGGTTCTAACGGAATGCATAAGCTCGTCTCCCCTGAGGGTTTTCCTAATGTCTCTGTGCCAGGGAATGCTAGGGGTTTTACAGGTAATCCCGTGACCGAGGCTGCCTCCCCAAGGTCAGGGAAGTTATTTCCCGGACTTCCCCAAACAGGGAGAACCTGTGACTGAAGAGAGCTGCGTGCAGTTGTCTCTCGACATCCCCCACGCACTGA
Organism: Vicugna pacos; assembly: GCF_048564905.1. Classification (NCBI taxonomy): domain Eukaryota; kingdom Metazoa; phylum Chordata; class Mammalia; order Artiodactyla; family Camelidae; genus Vicugna; species Vicugna pacos. The sequence continues at coordinate 44,391,417 of NW_027328721.1, read as the reverse complement.
CAATGGTTCCGGAATCCTGAGCGTGGGGAGGTTCCACCAACGGTCGGCAGCGCTTGGGTTCTGACGGAATGCCTAAGCTCATCTCCCCTGAGGCTTTTCCTTATGTCTCTGTGCCAGGGAATGCTAGGGGTGATTGCAGGTTATCCCAGTGACCGAGGCTGCCTCCCCAAAGTCAGGGAAGATATTTCTCGGACTTCCCCGAACAGGGAACACGTGTCACTGAAGAGAGCTGCGTGGAGTTGTCTCTCGAGCTCCCCCACGCACTGACAATGATTCCGGAATCCTGAGCGTGGGGAGGTTCCACCAACGGTCGGCAGCGCGTGGGTTCTAACGGAATGCCTAAGCTCGTCTCCCCTGAGGTTTTTCGTAATTTCTCTGTGCCAGGGAATGCTAGGGGTGATTGCAGGATATCCCAGTGACCGATGCTGCCTCCCCAAGTTCAGGGAAAGTATTTCCCGGACTTCCCCGAACAGGGAACTCCTGTGAATGAAGAGAGCTGCGTGGAGTTGTCTCTCGAGCTCCCCCACGCACTAACAATGGTTCCGGAATCCTGAGAGTGGGGAGGTTCCACCAACGGTCGGCAGCGCTTGGGTTCTGTCGGAATGCCTAAGCTCATCTCCCCTGAGGCTTTTCCTTATGTCTCTGTGCCAGGGAATGCTAGGGGTGATTGCAGGTTATCCCAGTGACCGAGGCTGCCTCCCCAAAGTCAGGGAAGATATTTTTCGGACTTCCCCGAAGAGGGAACACCTGTGACTGAAGAGAGATGCGTGGAGTTGTCTCTTGAGCTCCCCCACGCACTGACAATGCTTCCGGAATCCTGAGCGTGGGGAGGTTCCAGCAATGGTCGGCAGCGCGTGGGTTCTAACGGAATGCCTAAGCTCGTCTCCCCTGAGGGTTTTCCTAATATCTCTGTGCCAGGGAATGCTAGGGGGGTTTACAGGATATCCCAGTGAACGAGGCTGCCTCTCCAAAGTCAGGGAATGTATTTCCCGAACTTCCCCGAAGAGGGAACACCTGTGACTGAAGAGAGCTGCGTGGAGTTGTCTCTCGAGCTCCCCCACGCACTGACAATGGTTCCGGAATCCTGAGCGTGGGGAGGTTCCAGCAACGGTCGGCAGCGCGTGGGTTCTAACGGAATGCCTAAGCTCGTCTCCCCTGAGGGTTTTCCTAATGTCTCTGTGCCAGGGAATGCTAGGGGTGATTGCAGGATATCCCAGTGACCGAGGCTTCCTCCCCAGATCAGGGAAGCTTTTTCCCGGACTTCCCCGTACAGGGAACTCCTGTGACTGAAGAGAGCTGCGTGGAGTTGTCTCTCGAGCTCCCCCACGCACTGACAATGGTTCCGGAATCCTGAGCGTGTGGTGGTTCCACCAACGGTCAGCAGCACATGGGTTCTAACGGAATGCCTAAGCTCGTCTCCCCTGAGGGTTTTCCAAATCTCTCTGTGCCAGGGAATGCTAGGGGGGTTTACAGGTTATCCCAGTGACCGAGGCTGCCTCCCCAAATTCAGGGAAGGTATTTCCTGGACTTCCGACAACAGGGAACTCCTGTGAATGAAGAGAGCTGCGTGGAGTTGTCTCTCGAGCTCCCCCACGCACTGACAATGGTTCCGGAATCCTGAGCGTGGGGAGGTTTCACCAACGGTCGGCAGCGCGTGGGTTCTAACGGAATGCCTAAGCTCGTCCCCCCTTAGTGTTTTCCTAATGTCTCTGTGCCAGGGAATGCTAGGGGGGTTTGCAGGATATCTCAGTGAAGGAGGCTGCCTCCCCAAGTTTTGGGAAGTTATATCCCAGGCTTCCCCGAACAGGTAACACCTGTGACTGAAGAGAGCTGCGTGGAGTTGTCTCTCGAGCTCCCCCACGCACTGACAATTTTTCCGGAATCCGAGCGTGGGGTGTTTCCAGCAACGGTCGGCAGCGCGTGGGTTCTAACGGAATGCCTAAGCTCGTCTCCCCTGAGGTTTTTCCTAATGTCTCTGTCCCAGGGAATGCTAGGGGTGATTGCAGGATATCCCAGTGTCCGAGGCTGTCTCCCCAAGTACAGGGAAGGTATCCCTCGGACTTCCACGAACAGGGAACTCCTGTGAATGAAGAGAGCTGCGTGGAGTTGTCTCTCGATCGCCCCCACGCACTGACAATGGTTCCGGAATCCTGAGCGCAAGGAGGTTCCACCAACGGTCGGCAGCGCGTGGGTTCTAACGGAATGCCTAAGCTCGTCTCCCCTGAGGTTTTTCGTAATTTCTCTGTGCCAGGGAATGCTAGGGGTGAGTGCAGGATATCCCAGTAACCGAGGCTGCATCCCCAAGGTCAGGGAAGGTTTTTCCCGGGCTTCCCCGGACAGGGAACTCCTGTGAATGAAGAGAGCTGCGTGGAGTTGTCTCTCGAGCTCCCCCACGCACTGACAATGGTTCTGGAATCCTGAGCGTGGGGAGGTTCCACCAACGGTCGGCAGCGCGCGGGTTCAAACGGAATACATAAGCTCGTCTCCCCTGAGTGTTTCCTAATGTCTCTGTGCCAGGGAATGCTAGGGGTGATTGCAGGATATCCCAGTGACCGAGGCTGCCTCCCCAAGGTCAGGGAAGGTATTTCCAGAACTTCCCGGAAAAGGGAACACCTGTGACTGAAGAGAGCTGCGTGGAGTTGTCTCTCGAGCTACCCCACGCACTGAAAATTTTTCCGGAATCCTGAGCGTGGGGTGGTTCCACCAACGGTCGGCAGCGCGTGGGTTCTAACGGAATGCCTAAACTCGTCTCCCCTGAGGGTTTTCCTAATGTCTCTGTGCCAGGGAATGCTTGGGGTGATTGCAGGATATCCCAGTGACCGAGGCTGCCTCCCCAAGGTCAGGGAAGGTATTTCCCGAACTTCCCCGAAAAGGGAATACCTGTGACTGAAGAGAGCTGCGTGGAATTGTCTCTCGAGCTCCCCCACGCACTGACAATGTTTCCGGAATCCTGAGCGTGGGAAGGATCCACCAACTGTCGGCAGCGCGTGGGTTCTAACGGAATGCCTAAGCTCGTCTCCCCTGAGTGTTTTCCTAATGTCTCTGTGCCAGGGAATGCTAGGGGTGATTGCAGGATATCCCAGTGACCGAGGCTGCCTCCCCAATGTCACGGAAGTTATTTCCCGGACTTCCCCGAACAGGGAACTCCTGTGAATGAAGAGAGCTGCGTGTAGTTGTCTCTCGAGCACCCACACGCACTGACAATGGTTATGGAATCCTGAGCGTGGGGCGGCTCCACCAACGGTCGGCAGGGAGTGGGTTCTAACGGAATGCCTAAGCTCGTCTCCCCTGAGTGTTTTCCTTATGTCTCTGTGCCAGGGAATGCTTGGGGTGATTGCAGGGTATCCCAGTGACCGAGGATGCCTCCCCAAGATCTGGGAAGGTATTTCCCGGACTTCCCCGAACAGGGAACTCCTGTGACTGAAGAGAGATGCGTGGAGTTGTCTCTCGAGCTCCCCCACGCACTGACAATGGTTCCGGAATCCTGAGCGTGGGGAGGTTCCACCAACGGTCAGCAGCGCGTGGGTTCTAACGGAATGCCTAAGCTCGTCTCCGCTGAGAGTTTTCCTAATGTCTCTGTGCCAGGGAATGCTAGGGGTGATTGCAGGTTATCCCAGTGACCGAGGCTGCCTCCCCAAGATCAGGGAAGGTTTTTCCCGGACTTCCCCGAACAGGGAAATCCTGTCAATGAAGAGAGCTGCGTGGAGTTGTCTCTCGAGCTCCCCCACGCACTGACAATGGTTCCGGAATCCTGAGCGTGGGGAGGTTCCACCAACGGTCGGTAGCGCGTGGGTTCTAACGAAATGCCTAAGCTCTTCTCCCCTGAGGGTTTTCCTAATGTCTCTGTGCCAGGGAATGCTAGGGGTGATTGCAGGATATCCCAGTGACCGAGGATGACTCCCCAAGGTCAGGGAAGGTATTTCTCGGACTTCCCCGAAGAGGGAACACCTGTGACTGAAGAGAGCTGCGTGGAGTTGTCTCTCGAGCTCCAACACGCACTGACAATTGTTCCGGAATTCTGAGCGTGGGGAGGTTCAGCCAACGGTAGGCAGCGCGTGGGTTCTAACGGAATGCATAAGCTCGTCTCCCCTGAGGGTTTTCATAATGTCTCTTTGCCAGGGAATGCTAGGGGTGATTGCAGGATATCCCAGTGACCGAAGCTGCATCCCGAAGGTCAGGGAAGGTTTTTCCCGGACTTCCCCGAACAGGGAACTCCTGTGAATGAAGAGAGCTGCGTGGAGTTGTCTCTCGATCTCCCCCACGCACTGACAATGGTTCCGGAATCCTGAGCGTGTGGAGGTTCCACCAACTGTCGGCAGCGCGTGGGTTCTAACGGAATGCCTAAGCTCGTCTCCCCTGAGGGTTTTCCTAATGTCTCTGTGCCAGGGAATGCTAGGTGTGATTGCAGGATATCCCAGTGACCGAGGCTGCCTCCCAAAATCAGGGATGGTATTTCCCGGACTTCCCCGAACAGTGAACACCTGTGACTGAAGAGAGCTGCGTGGAGTTGTCTCTCGAGCTCCCCCACGCACTGACAATGGTTCCGGAATCCTGAGCGCGAGGCGCTTCCACCAACGGTCGTCAGCGCGTGGGTTCTAACGGAATGCCTATGCTCGTATCCCCTGAGGGTTTTCCTAATGTCTCTGTGCCAGGGAATGCTAGGGGTGATTGCAGGATATCCCAGTGACCGAGGCAGCCTCCCCAAGGTCAGGGAAGGTATTTCCCGGACTTCCCCGAACAGGGAACTCCTGTGAATGAAGAGAGCTGCGTGGAGTTGTCTCCCGAGCTCCCCCACGCACTGACAATGGTTCCGGAATCCTGAGCGTTGGGAGGTTCCATCAACGGTCGGCAGCGCGTGGGTTCTAACGGAATGCCTAAGCTCGACTCCCCTGAGGGTTTTCCTAGTGTCTCTGTGCCAGGGAATGCTAGGGGTGTTTGCAGGATATTCCAGTGACCGAGGTTGCCTCCCCAAGGTCAGGGAAATTATTTCTCGGACTTCCCCGTACAGGGAACAACTGTGACTGAAGAGAGCTGCGTGGAGTTTTCTATCGAGCTCCCCAACGCACTGACAATGGTTTCGGAATCTTGAGCGTGGGGAGGTTCCACCAACCGTCGGCAGCGCGTGCGTTCTAACGGAATGCCTAAGCTCGTCTCCCCTGAGGATTTTCCTTATGTCTCTGTGTCAGGGATTGCTAGGTGTGATTGCAGGATATCCCAGTGACCGATGCTGCCTCCCCAAGTTCAGGGAAGGTATTTCCCGGACTTCCCCGAACAGGGAACTCCTGTGAATGAAGACAGCTGCGTGGAGTTGTCTCTCGAGCTCCCCCACGCACTAACAATGGTTCCGGAATCCTGAGAGTGGGGAGGTTCCACCAACGGTCGGCAGCGCTTGGGTTCTGTCGGAATGCCTAAGCTCATCTCCCCTGAGGCTTTTCCTTATGTCTCTGTGCCAGGGAATGCTAGGGGTGATTGCAGGTTATCCCAGTGACCGAGGCTGCCTCCCCAAAGTCAGGGAAGATATTTTTCGGACTTCCCCGAAGAGGGAACACCTGTGACTGAAGAGAGATGCGTGGAGTTGTCTCTTGAGCTCCCCCACGCACTGACAATGTTTCCGGAATCCTGAGCGTGGGGAGGTTCCAGCAATGGTCGGCAGCGCGTGGGTTCTAACGGAATGCCTAAGCTCGTCTCCCCTGAGGGTTTTCCTAATATCTCTGTGCCAGGGAATGCTAGGGGGGTTTACAGGATATCCCAGTGAACGAGGCTGCCTCCCCAAAGTCAGGGAATGTATTTCCCGAACTTCCCCGAAGAGGGAACACCTGTGACTGAAGAGAGCTGCGTGGAGTTGTCTCTCGAGCTCCCCCACGCACTGACAATGGTTCCGGAATCCTGAGCGTGGGGAGGTTCCACCAATGGTCGGCAGCGCGTGGGTTCTAACGGAATGCCTAAGCTCGTCTCCCCTGAGGGTTTTCCTAATGTCTCTGTGCCAGGGAATGCTAGGGGGGTTTACAGGTTATCCCAGTGACCGAGGCTGCCTCCCCAAATTCAGGGAAGGTATTTCCTGGACTTCCGACAACAGGGAACTCCTGTGAATGAAGAGAGCTGCGTGGAGTTGTCTCTCGAGCTCCCCCACGCACTGACAATGGTTCCGGAATCCTGAGCGTGGGGAGGTTTCACCAACGGTCGGCAGCGCGTGGGTTCTAACGGAATGCCTAAGCTCGTCCCCCCTTAGTGTTTTCCTAATGTCTCTGTGCCAGTGAATGCTAGGGGGGTTTGCAGGATATCTCAGTGAAGGAGGCTGCCTCCCCAAGTTTTGGGAAGTTATATCCCAGGCTTCCCCGAACAGGTAACACCTGTGACTGAAGAGAGCTGCGTGGAGTTGTCTCTCGAGCTCCCCCACGCACTGACAATTTTTCCGGAATCCGAGCGTGGGGTGTTTCCAGCAACGGTCGGCAGCGCGTGGGTTCTAACGGAATGCCTAAGCTCGTCTCCCCTGAGGTTTTTCCTAATGTCTCTGTCCCAGGGAATGCTAGGGGTGATTGCAGGATATCCCAGTGTCCGAGGCTGTCTCCCCAAGTACAGGGAAGGTATCCCTCGGACTTCCACGAACAGGGAACTCCTGTGAATGAAGAGAGCTGCGTGGAGTTGTCTCTCGATCGCCCCCACGCACTGACAATGGTTCCGGAATCCTGAGCGCAAGGAGGTTCCACCAACGGTCGGCAGCGCGTGGGTTCTAACGGAATGCCTAAGCTCGTCTCCCCTGAGGTTTTTCGTAATTTCTCTGTGCCAGGGAATGCTAGGGGTGAGTGCAGGATATCCCAGTAACCGAGGCTGCATCCCCAAGGTCAGGGAAGGTTTTTCCCGGGCTTCCCCGGACAGGGAACTCCTGTGAATGAAGAGAGCTGCGTGGAGTTGTCTCTCGAGCTCCCCCACGCACTGACAATGGTTCTGGAATCCTGAGCGTGGGGAGGTTCCACCAACGGTCGGCAGCGCGCGGGTTCAAACGGAATACATAAGCTCGTCTCCCCTGAGTGTTTCCTAATGTCTCTGTGCCAGGGAATGCTAGGGGTGATTGCAGGATATCCCAGTGACCGAGGCTGCCTCCCCAAGGTCAGGGAAGGTATTTCCAGAACTTCCCGGAAAAGGGAACACCTGTGACTGAAGAGAGCTGCGTGGAGTTTTCTCTCGAGCTCCCCCACGCACTGAAAATTTTTCCGGAATCCTGAGCGTGGGGTGGTTCCACCAACGGTCGGCAGCGCGTGGGTTCTAACGGAATGCCTAAACTCGTCTCCCCTGAGGGTTTTCCTAATGTCTCTGTGCCAGGGAATGCTTGGGGTGATTGCAGGCTATCCCAGTGACCGAGGCTGCCTCCCCAAGGTCAGGGAAGGTATTTCCCGAACTTCCCCGAAAAGGGAATACCTGTGACTGAAGAGAGATGCGTGGAATTGTCTCTCGAGCTCCCCCACGCACTGACAATGTTTCCGGAATCCTGAGCGTGGGAAGGATCCACCAACTGTCGGCAGCGCGTGGGTTCTAACGGAATGCCTAAGCTCGTCTCCCCTGAGGGTTTTCCTAATGTCTCTGTGCCAGGGAATGCTAGGGGTGATTGCAGGATATCCCAGTGACCGAGGCTGCCTCCCCAATGTCACGGAAGTTATTTCCCGGACTTCCCCGGACAGGGAACTCCTGTGAATGAAGAGAGCTGCGTGTAGTTGTCTCTCGAGCACCCACACGCACTGACAATGGTTATGGAATCCTGAGCGTGGGGCGGCTCCACCAACGGTCGGCAGGGAGTGGGTTCTAACGGAATGCCTAAGCTCGTCTCCCCTGAGTGTTTTCCTTATGTCTCTGTGCCAGGGAATGCTTGGGGTGATTGCAGGGTATCCCAGTGACCGAGGATGCCTCCCCAAGATCTGGGAAGGTATTTCCCGGACTTCCCTGAACAGGGAACTCCTGTGACTGAAGAGAGATGCGTGGAGTTGTCTCTCGAGCTCCCCCACGCACTGACAATGGTTCCGGAATCCTGAGCGTGGGGAGGTTCCACCAACGGTCAGCAGCGCGTGGGTTCTAACGGAATGCCTAAGCTCGTCTCCGCTGAGAGTTTTCCTAATGTCTCTGTGCCAGGGAATGCTAGGGGTGATTGCAGGTTATCCCAGTGACCGAGGCTGCCTCCCCAAGATCAGGGAAGGTTTTTCCCGGACTTCCCCGAACAGGGAAATCCTGTCAATGAAGAGAGCTGCGTGGAGTTGTCTCTCGAGCTCCCCCACGCACTGACAATGGTTCCGGAATCCTGAGCGTGGGGAGGTTCCACCAACGGTCGGTAGCGCGTGGGTTCTAACGAAATGCCTAAGCTCTTCTCCCCTGAGGGTTTTCCTAATGTCTCTGTGCCAGGGAATGCTAGGGGTGATTGCAGGATATCCCAGTGACCGAGGATGACTCCCCAAGGTCAGGGAAGGTATTTCTCGGACTTCCCCGAAGAGGGAACACCTGTGACTGAAGAGAGCTGCGTGGAGTTGTCTCTCGAGCTCCAACACGCACTGACAATTGTTCCGGAATTCTGAGCGTGGGGAGGTTCAGCCAACGGTAGGCAGCGCGTGGGTTCTAACGGAATGCATAAGCTCGTCTCCCCTGAGGGTTTTCATAATGTCTCTGTGCCAGGGAATGCTAGGGGTGATTGCAGGATATCCCAGTGACCGAAGCTGCATCCCGAAGGTCAGGGAAGGTTTTTCCCGGACTTCCCCGAACAGGGAACTCCTGTGAATGAAGAGAGCTGCGTGGAGTTGTCTCTCGATCTCCCCCACGCACTGACAATGGTTCCGGAATCCTGAGCGTGGGGAGGTTCCACCAACTGTCGGCAGCGCGTGGGTTCTAACGGAATGCCTAAGCTCGTCTCCCCTGAGGGTTTTCCTAATGTCTCTGTGCCAGGGAATGCTAGGTGTGATTGCAGGATATCCCAGTGACCGAGGCTGCCTCCCAAAATCAGGGATGGTATTTCCCGGACTTCCCCGAACAGTGAACACCTGTGACTGAAGAGAGCTGCGTGGAATTGTCTCTCGAGCTCCCCCACGCACTGACAATGGTTCCGGAATCCTGAGCGCGAGGCGCTTCCACCAACGGTCGTCAGCGCGTGGGTTCTAACGGAATGCCTATGCTCGTATCCCCTGAGGGTTTTCCTAATGTCTCTGTGCCAGGGAATGCTAGGGGTGATTGCAGGATATCCCAGTGACCGAGGCAGCCTCCCCAAGTTCAGGGAAGGTATTTCCCGGACTTCCCCGAACAGGGAACTCCTGTGAATGAAGAGAGCTGCGTGGAGTTGTCTCCCGAGCTCCCCCACGCACTGACAATGGTTCCGGAATCCTGAGCGTTGGGAGGTTCCATCAACGGTCGGCAGCGCGTGAGTTCTAACGGAATGCCTAAGCTCGACTCCCCTGAGGGTTTTCCTAGTGTCTCTGTGCCAGGGAATGCTAGGGGTGTTTGCAGGATATTCCAGTGACCGAGGTTGCCTCCCCAAGGTCAGGGAAATTATTTCTCGGACTTCCCCGTACAGGGAACAACTGTGACTGAAGAGAGCTGCGTGGAGTTTTCTATCGAGCTCCCCAACGCACTGACAATGGTTTCGGAATCTTGAGCGTGGGGAGGTTCCACCAACCGTCGGCAGCGCGTGCGTTCTAACGGAATGCCTAAGCTCGTCTCCCCTGAGGATTTTCCTTATGTCTCTGTGTCAGGGATTGCTAGGTGTGATTGCAGGATATCCCAGTGACCGATGCTGCCTCCCCAAGTTCAGGGAAGGTATTTCCCGGACTTCCCCGAACAGGGAACTCCTGTGAATGAAGAGAGCTGCGTGGAGTTGTCTCTCGAGCTCCCCCACGCACTAACAATGGTTCCGGAATCCTGAGAGTGGGGAGGTTCCACCAACGGTCGGCAGCGCGTGGGTTCTAACGGAATGCTTAAGCTCGTCTCCCCTGAGGTTTTTCCTAAAGACTCTCTGCCAGGGAATGCTAGGGGTGATTGCAGGATATCCCAGTGTCAGAGGCTGCCTCCCCAAGTTCAGGGAAGGTATTTCTCGGACTTCCCCGAACAGGGAACACCTGTGAGTGAAGGGAGCTGCGTGGAGTTGTCTCTCGAGCTCCCCCACGTACTGAAAATGCTTCCGCAATCCTGAGCGTGGGGAGGTTCCACCAAAGGTCGGCAGCGCGTGGGTTCTAACGGAATGCCTAAGCTCGTCTCCCCTGAGTGTTTTCCTAATGTCTCTGTGCCAGGGAATGCTAGGGGTGATTGCAGGATATCCCAGTGTCAGAGGCTGCCTCCCAAAGGTTAGGGAAGGTACTTCTCGGACTTCCCCGAACAGGGAACACCTGTGAATGAAGAGAGCTGCGTGGAGTTGTCTCTCAAGCTCCCCCACGCACTGACAATTGTTCCGGAATCCTGAGCGTGGGGAGGTTCCCCCAACGGTCGGCAGAGTGTGGGTTCTAATGGAATGCCTAAGCTCGTCTCCCCTGAGGGTTTTCCTAATGTCTCTGTGCCAGGGAATGCTAGGGGTGATTGCAGGATATCTCAGTGTCAGAGGCTGCCTCCCCAAGGTCAGGGAAGGTATTTCTCGGACTTCCCCGAACAGGGAACACCTGTGACTGAAGAAAGCTGCGTGGAGTTGTCTCTCGAGCTCCCCCACGCACTGACAATGGTTCCGGAATCCTGAGCGTGGGGAGGTTCCACCAACGGTCGGCAGCGCGTGTGTTCTAACGGAATGCCTAAGCTCGACTCCCCTGCGGATTTTCCTAATGTCTCTGTGCCAAAGGAATGCTAGGGGTGATTGCAGGTTATCCCAGTGTCAGAGGCTGCCTCCCCAAGGTCAGGGAAATTATTTCTCGGACTTCCCCGAGCAGGGAACACCTGTGACTGAAGAGAGCTGCGTCTAGTTGTCTCTCGAGCTCCCCCACGCACTGACAATGGTTCCGGAATCCTGAGAGTGGGGAGGTTCCACCAACGGTCGGCAGCGCGTGGGTTCTAACGGAATGCATAAGCTCGTCTCCCCTGAGTGTTTTCCTAATGTCTCTGTGCCAGGGAATGCTAGGGGTGATTGCAGGATATCCCAGTGTCAGAGGCTGCCTCCCCAAAGTCAGGGAAGCTACTTCTCGGACTTCCCCGAACAGGGAACACCTGTGACTGAAGAGAGCTGCGTGGAGTTGTCTCTCGAGCTCCCCCACGCACTGACAATGGTTCCGGAATCCTGAGCGTGGGGAGGTTCCACCAACGGTCGGCAGAGCGTGGGTTCTAACGGAATGCCTAAGCTCGTCTCCCCTGAGGGTTTTCCTAATGTCTCTGTGCCAGGGAATGCTAGGGGTGATTGCAGGATATCCCAGTGTCAGAGGCTGCCTCCCAAAGTTTAGGGAAGGTATTTCTCGGACTTCCCCGATCAGGGAACACCTGTGACTGAAGAGAGCTGCGTGGAGTTGTCTCTCGAGCTCCCCCACGCACTGACAATGGTTCCCTAATCCTGAGCGTGGGGAGGTTCCACCAACGGTCGGCAGCGCGTGGGTTCTAACGGAATGCCTAAGCTCGTCTCCCCTGAGGATTTTCCTAATATCTCTGTGCCAGGGAATGCTAGGGGTGATTGCAGGATATCTCAGTGTCAGAGGCTGCCTCCACAAGGTCAGGGAAGGTATATCTCGGACTTCCCAGAACAGGGAACACATGTGACTGAAGAAAGATGCGTGGAGTTGTCTCTCGAGCTCCCCCACGCACTGACAATTTTTCCGGAATCCTGAGCGTGGGGAGGTTCCACCAACGGTCGGCAGCGCATGGGTTCTAACGGAATGCCTAAGCTCGTCTTCCCTGAGGGTTTTCCTAATGTCTCTGGGCCAGGGAATGCTAGGGGTGATTGCAGGATATCCCAGTGTCAGAGGCTGCCTCCCCAAGGTCAGGGAAGGTATTTCTCGGACTTCCCCGATCAGGGAACACCTGTGACTGAAGAGAGCTGCGTGGAGTTGTCTCTCGAGCTCCCCCACGCACTGACAATGTTTCCGGAATCCTGAGCGTGGGGAGGTTCCACCAACTGTCGGCAGCGCGTGGGTTCTAACGTAATGCCTAAGCTCGTCTCCCCTGAGGGTTTTCCTAATGTCTCTGTGCCAGGGAATGCTAGGGGTGATTGCAGGATATCCCACTGTCAGAGACTGACTCCCCAAGGTCAAGGAAGTTATTTCTCGGACTTCCCCGAGCAGGGAACACCTGTGACTGAAGAGAAATGCGTGGAGTTGTCTCTCGAGCTCCCCCACGCACTGTCAATGGTTCCGGAATCATGAGCGTGGGGAGGTTCCACCAACGGTCGGCAGCGCGTGGGTTCTGACGGAATGCCTAAGCTCATCTCCCCTGAGGATTTTCTTAATGTCTCTGTACCAGGGAATGCTTGGGGTGATTGCAGGATATCCCAGTGTCAGAGGCTGCCTCCCCAAAGTCAGGGAAGATATTTCTCGGACTTCCCCGAACAGGGAAAACCTGTGACTGAAGAGAACTGCGTGGAGTTTTCTCTCGAGCTCCCCCACGCACTGACAATGGTTCCGGAATCCTGAGCGTGGGGAGGTTCCACCAACGGTCGGCAGCGCGTGGGTTCTAACGGAATGCCTAAGCTCGTCTCCCCTGAGTGTTTTCCTAATGTCTCTGTGCCAGGGAATGCTAGGTGTGATTGCAGGATATCCCAGTGTCAGAGGCTGCCTCCCCAAGGTCAGGGAAGTTATTTCTCGGACTTCCCCGAACAGGGAACACCTGTGAATGAAGAGAGCTGCGTGGAGTTTTCTCTCGAGCTCCCCCACGCACTGACAGTGTTTCCGGAATCCTGAGCGTGGGGAGGTTCCAACAATGGTCAGCAGCGCGTGGGATTTTACGGAATGCATAAGCTCGTCTCCCATGAGTGTTTTCCTAATGTCTCCGTGCCAGGGAATGTTAGGGGTGATTCCAGGATATCCCAGTGTCAGAGGATGCCTCCCCAAGGTTAGGGAAGTTATTTCTGGGACTACCCCGAAAAGGGAACACCTGTGACTGAAGAGAGATGCGTGGAGTTGTCTCTCGAGATCCCCCACGCACTGACAAAGGTTCCGGAATCCTGAGCGTGGGGAGGTTCCATCAACGGTCGGCAGCGCGTGGGTTCTAAAGGAATGCCTAAGCTCGTCTCCCCTGAGGCTTTTACTAATGTCTCTGTGCCAGGGAATGCTAGGGGTGATTGCAGGTTATCACAGTGTCAGAAACTGCCTCCCCAAGGTCAGGGAAGGTATTTCTCGGATTTCCCCGAACAGGGAACACCTGTGACTTAAGAGAGCTGCGTGGAGTTTTCTCTCGAGTTTCCCACGCACTGACAATCTTTCCGGAATCCTGAGCGTGTGGAGGTTCCACCAAAGGTCGGCAGCGCGTGGGTTCTAACGGAATGCCTAAGCTCGTCTCCCCTGAGTGTTTTCCTAATGTCTCTGTGCCAGGAAATGCTAGGGGTGATTGCAGGATATCCCAGTGTCAGAGGCTGCCTCCCCAAGTTCAGAGAAGGTATTTCCCAGACTTTCCCGAACCGGGAACACCTGAGACTGAAGAGAGTTGCGTGGAGTTGTCTCTCGAGCTCCCCCACGCACTGACAATGTTTCCGGAATCCTGAGCGTGGGGAGGTTCCACCAACGGTCGGCAGCGCGTGGGTTCTAACGGAATGCCTAAGCTCGTCTCCCCTGAGGGTTTTCCTAATGTCTCTGTGCCAGGGAATGCTAGGGGAGATTGCAGGATATCCCAGTGTCAGAGGCTGCCTCCCCAAGGTCAGGGAAGTTATTTCTCGGAATTCCCCGAGCAGGGAACACCTGTGACTGAAGAGAGCTGCGTGGAGTTGTCTCTCGAGCTCCCCCACGCACTGACAATGGTTCCGGAATCCTGAGCGTGGGGAGGTTCCACCAACGGTCGGCAGCGCGTGGGTTCTAACGGAATTCCTAAGCTCGTCTCCCCTGAGTGTTTTCCTAATGTCTCTGTGCCAGGGAATGCTAGGGGAGATTGCAGGATATCCCAGTGTCAGAGGCTGCCTCCCCAAAGTCAGGGAAGCTACTTCTCAGACTTCCCCGAACAGGGAACACCTGTGACTGAAGAGAGCTGCGTGGAGTTGTCTCTCGAGTTCCCCCACGCACTGACAATGGTTCCGGAATCCTGAGCATGGGGAGGTTCCACCAACGGTCGGCAGAGCGTGGGTTCTAACAGAATGCCTAAGCTCGTCTCCCCTGAGGGTTTTCCTAATGTCTCTGTGCCAGGGAATGCTAGGGGTGATTGCAGGATATCCCAGTGTCAGAGGCTGCCTCCCAAAGGTTAGGGAAGGTATTTCTCGGACTTCCCCGATCAGGGAACACCTGTGACTGAAGAGAGCTGCGTGGAATTGTCTCTCGAGCTCCCCCACGCACTGACAATGGTTCCGGAATCCTGAGCGTGGGGAGGTTCCACCAACGGTCGACAGCGCGTGGGTTCTAACGGAATGCCTAAGCTCGTCTCCCCTGAGGATTTTCCTAATATCTCTGTGCCAGGGAATGCTAGGGGTGATTGCAGGAAATCTCAGTGTCAGAGGCTGCCCCACCATGGTCAGGGAAGCTATTTCTCGGACTTCCCCGAACAGGGAACACCTGTGACTGAAGAGAGCTGCGTGGAGTTGCCTCTCGAGCTCCCCCACGCACTGACAATGGTTCCGGAATCCTTAGCGTGGGGAGGTTCCACCAACGGTCGGCAGCGCGTGGGTTCTAACGGAATGCCAAAGCTCGTCTCCCCTGAGTGTTTTCCTAATGTCTCTGTGCCAGGGAATGCTAGGGGTGATTGCAGGATATCCCAGTGTCAGAGGCTGCCTCCCCAAGGTCAGGGAAGTTATTTCTCGGACTTCCCCGAACAGGGAACACCTGTGACTGAAGAGAGATTCGTGGAGTTGTCTTTCGAGCTCCCCCACGCACTGACAATAGTTCCGGAATCCTGTGCGTTGGGGGTTCCACCAACGGTCGGCAGCGCGTGGGTTCTAACGGAATGCCTAAGCTCGTCTCCCCTGAGGGTTTTCCTAATGTCTCTGTGCCAGGGAATCCTAGGGGTGATTGCAGGATATCCCAGTGTCAGAGGCTGCCTCCCCAATGTCAGGGAAGATATTTCTCGGACTTCCCCGTGCATCGAACACCTGTGACTGAAGAGAGCTGCGTGGAGTTGTCTCTCGAGCTCCCCCACGCACTGACAATGATTCCGGAATCCTGAGCGTGGGGAGGTTCAGCCAACGGTCGTCAGCGCGTGGGTTCTAACGGAATGCATAAGCTCGTCTCCCCTGAGGGTTTTCCTAATGTCTCTGTGCCAGGGAATGCTAGGGGTGATTGCAGGATATCCCAGGGTCAGAGGATGCCTCCCCAAGGTCAGGGAAGGTATTTCTCGGACTTCCCCGAGCAGGGAACACCTGTGACTGAAGAAAGCCTCGTGGAGTTGTCTGTCGAGCTCCCCCACGTCCTGACAGTGGTTCCGGTATCCTGAACGTGGGGAGGTTTCACCAACGGTCGGCAGCGCGTGGGTTCTAACGGAATGCCTAAGCTCGTCTCCCCTGAGGGTTTTCCTTATCTATCTGTGCCAGGGAATGCTAGGGGTGATTGCAGGATATCCCAGTGTCAGAGGCTGCCTCCCCAAGTTCAGGGAAGATATTTCTCGGACTTCCCCGAACAGGGAACTCCTGTGGCTGAAGAGAGCTGCGTGGAGTTGTCTCTCGAGGTCCCCCATGCACTGACAATGGTTCTGGAATTCTGAGAGTGGGGAGGTTCCACCAACGGTCAGTAGCGCATGAGTTCTAACGGAATGCCTAAACTCGTCTCCCCTGAGGGTTTTCCTAATGTCTCTGTGCCAGGGAATGCTAGGGGTGATTGCAGGATATCCCAGTGTCAGAGGCTGCCTCCCCAAGGTCAGGGAAGGTATTTCTCGGACTTCCCTGAACAGGGAACACCTGTGACTGAAGAGAGCTGCGTGGAGTTGTCTCTCGAGCTCCCCCACGCACTGATAATATTTCCAGAATCATGAGCGTGGGGAGGTTCCACCAACGGTCGGCAGCGCGTGGGTTCTAACGGAATGCCTAAGCTCGTCTCCCCTGAGTGTTTTCCTAATTTCTCTTTGCCAGGGAATGCTAGGAGTGATTGCAAGCTATCCCAGTGTAAGAGGCTGCCTCCCCAAGTTCAGGGAAGTTATTTCTCGGACTTCCCCGAACAGGGAACACCTGTGACTGAAGAGAGCTGCGTGGAGTTGTCTCTCGAGATCCCCCTCGCACTGACAAAGGTTCAGGAATCCTGAGCGTGGGGAGGTTCCACCAACGGTCGGCAGCGCGTGGGTTCTAACGGAATGCCTAAGCTCGTCTCCCCTGAGGGTTTTCCTAATGTCTCTGTGCCAGGGAATGCTAGGGGTGATTGCAGGATATCCCAGTGTCAGAGGCTACCTCCCCAAGGTCAGGGAAGGTATTTCTCGGGCTTCGCCGAATATGGAACACCTGTGACTCAAGAGAGCTGGTTGGAGTTGTCTCTCGAGCTCCCACACGCACTGACAATGATTCCGGAATCCTGAGCCTGGGGAGGTTCCACCAACGGTCGGCAGCGCGTGGGTTCTTACGGAATGCCTAAGCTCTTCTCCCCTGAGAATTTTCCTAATGTCTCTGTGTCAGGGAATGCTAGGGGTGATTGCAGGTTTTCCCAGTGTCAGAGGCTGCCTCCCCAAGGTCAGGGAAGTTTTTTCTCGGACTTCCCCGAACAGGGAACACCTGTGGCTGAAGAGAGCTGCGTGGAGTTGACTCTCGTGCTCCCCCACGCACTGAAAATGGTTCCGGAACCCTGAGCGTGGGGAGGATCCACCAACGGTCGGGAGCGAGTGGGACTAACGGAATGCCTAAGCTCGTCTCCCCTGAGGGCTTTCCTATTCTCTCTTTGCCAGGGAATGCTAGGGGTGATTGCAGGATATCCCAGTGTCAGAGGCTGCCTCCCCATGGTCAAGGAAGGTATTTCTCGGACTTCCCCGAACAGGGAACACCTGTGACTGAAGAGAGCTGCGTGGAGTTTTCTCTCGGGCTCCCATACGCACTGACAGTGATTTCGGAATCCTGAGCGTGGGAAGGTTCCAACAACTTTCGGCAGTGCGTGTGTTCTAACGGAATGCCTAAACTCGTCTCCCCTGAAGGTTTTCCTAATGTCTCTGTGCCAGGGAATGCTAGGGGTGATTGCAGGATATCCCAGTGTCAGAGGCTGCCTCCCCATGGTCAGGGAAGGTATTTCTCGGACTTCCCCGAACAGGGAACACCTGTGACTGAAGAGAGCTGCGTGGAGTTGTCTCTCGATCTCCCCCTCGCACTGACAATTTTTCTGGAATCCTGAACGTGGGGAGGTTTCACCAACGATCGGCAGCGCGTTGGTTCTACCGGAATGCTTAAGCTCGTCTCCCCTGAGTGTTTTCCTAATGTCTCTGTGCCAGGGAATGCTAGGGGTGATTGCAGGATATCCCAGTGTCAGAGGATGCCTCTCCATGGTCAGGGAAGGTATTTCTCGGACTTCCCCGAACAGGGAACACCTGTGACTGAAGAGAGCTGCGTGGAGTTGTCTCTCGATCTCCCCCTCGCACTGACAATGTTTCTCGAATCCTGAACGTGGGGAGGTTTCACCAACGATCGGCAGCGCGTTGGTTCTACCGGAATGCTTAAGCTCGTCTCCCCTGAGGGTTTTCCTAATGTCTCTGTGCCAGGGAATGCTAGGGGTGATTGCAGGATATCCCAGTGTCAGAGGCTGCCTCCCCAAATTCAGGGAAGATATTTCTCGGACTTCCCCGAACAGGGAACACCTGTGACTGAAGAGAGCTGCGTGGAGTTGTCTCTCGAGCTCCCCCACGCACTGACAGTGGTTCCTGAATCCTGAGCGTGGGGAGGTTCCACCAACGGTCGGCAGCACGTGGATTCTAAATGAATGCCTAAGCTCGTCTCCTCTGAGGGTTTTCCTAATATCTCTGTGCCAGGGAATGCTAGGGGTGTTTGCAGGTTATCCGAGTGTCAGAGGATGCCTCCCCAAGGTCAGGGAAAGTATTTCTCGGTCTTCCCCGAACAGGAAACACCTGTGACTGAAGAAAGCCTCGTGGAGTTGTCTGTCGAGCTCCCCCACGTCCTGACAGTGGTTCCGGTATCTTGAACGTGGGGAGGTTTCACCAACGGTCGGCAGCGCGTGGGTTCTAACGGAATGCCTAAGCTCGTCTCCCCTGAGGGTTTTCTTATCTATCTGTGCCAGGGAATGCTAGGGGTGATTGCAGGATATCCCAGTGTCAGAGGCTGCCTCCCCAAGTTCAGGGAAGATATTTCTCGGACTTCCCCGAACAGGGAACTCCTGTGGCTGAAGAGAGCTGCGTGGAGTTGTCTCTCGAGGTCCCCCATGCACTGACAATGGTTCTGGAATTTTGAGAGTGGGGAGGTTCCACCATCGGTCAGTAGCGCATGGGTTCTAACGGAATGCCTAAACTCGTCTCCCCTGAGGGTTTTCCTAATGTCTCTGTGCCAGGGAATGCTACGGGTGATTGCAGGATATCCCAGTGTCAGAGGCTGCCTCCCCAAGGTCAGGGAATGTATTTCTCGGACTTCCCCGAACAGGGAACACCTGTGACTGAAGAGAGCTGCGTGGAGTTGTCTCTCGAGCTCCCCCACGCACTGATAATATTTCCAGAATCATGAGCGTGGGGAGGTTCCACCAACGGTCGGCAGCGCGTGGGTTCTAAAGGAATGCCTAAGCTCGTCTCCCCTGAGGGTTTTCCTAATGTCTCTGTGCCAGGGAATTCTACGGGTGATTGCAGGATATCCCAGTGTCAGGGGCTGCCTCCCCAAGTTCAGGGAATTTATTTCTCGGACTTCCCCGAACAGGAAACACCTGTGACTGAAGAGAGCTGCGTGGAGTTTTCTCTCGAGCTCCCCCACGCACTGACAATGGTTCCGGAATCCTGAGCGTGGGCAGGTTCCACCAACGGTCGGCAGCGCGTGGGTTCTAACGGAATGCCTAAGCTCGTCTCCCCTGAGGGTTTTCCTAATGTCTCTGTGCCAGGGAATCCTAGGGGTGATTGCAGGATATCCCAGTGTCAGAGGCTGCCTCCCCAATGTCAGGGAAGATATTTCTCGGACTTCCCGGTGCATCGAACACCTGTGACTGAAGAGAGCTGCGTGGAGTTGTCTCTCGAGCTCCCCCACGCACTGACAGTGGTTCCTGAATCCTGAGCGTGGGGAGGTTCCACCAACGGTCGGCAGCGCGTGGGTTCTAACGGAATGCTTAAGCTCGTCTCCCCTGAGTGTTTTCCTAATTTCTCTGTGCCAGGGAATGCTAGGAGTGATTGCAAGATATCCCAGTGTAAGAGGCTGCCTCCCCAAGTTCAGGGAAGTTATTCCTCGGACTTCCCCGAACAGGGAACACCTGTGACTGAAGAGAGCTGCGTGGAGTTGTCTCTCGAGATCCCCCACGCACTGACAAAGGTTCCGGAATCCTGAGCGTGGGGAGGTTCCACCAACGGTCGGCAGCGCGTGGGTTCTAACGGAATGCCTAAGCTCGTCTCCCCTGAGATTTATCCTAATGTCTCTGTGCCAGGGAATGCTAGGGTTGATTGCAATATATTCCAGTGTCAGAGGCTGCCTCCCCAAGGTGAGGGAAGGTATTTCTCGGACTTCCCCAAACAGGGAACACCTGTGAATGAAGAGAGCTGCGTGGAGTTGTCTCTCGAGCTCCCCCACCCACTGACAGTCGTTACTGAATCCTGAGCGTGGGGAGATTCCACCAACGGTCGGCAGCGCGTGGGTTCTAACGGAATGCCTAAGCTCGTCTCCCCTGAGGCTTTTACTAATGTCTCTGTGCCAGGGAATGCTAGGGGTGATTGCAGGATATCCCAGTGTCAGAAGCTGCCTCCCCAAGGTCAGGGAAGGTATTTCTCGGACTTTCCCGAACAGGGAACACCTGTGACTGAAGAGAGCTGCGTGGAGTTTTCTCTCGAGTTCCCCACGCACTGACAATCTTTCCGGAATCCTGAGCGTGTGGAGGTTCCACCAACGGTCGGCAGCGCGTGGGTTCTAACGGAATGCCTAAGCTCGTCTCCCCTGAGTGTGTTCCTAATGTCTCTGTGCCAGGGAATGCTAGGGGTGATTGCAGGATATCCCAGTGTCAGAGGCTGCCTCCCCAAGTTCAGGGAATTTATTTCTCGGACTTCCACGAACAGGGAACACATGTGACTGAAGAGAGCTGCGTGGAGTTGTCTCTCGAGCTCCCCCACGCACTGACAATGGTTCCGGAATCCTGAGCGTGCGGAGGTTCCACCAACGGTCGGCAGCACGTTGGTTCTAACGGAATGCCTAAGCTCGTCTCCCCTGAGGGTTTTCCTAATTTCTCTGTGCCAGGGAATGCTAGGGGTGATTGCAGGATATCCCAGTGTCAGAGGTTGCCTCCCCAAGTTCAGGGAAGTTATTTCTCGGACTTCCTCGAACAGGGAACACCTGTGAGTGAAGAGAGCTGCGTGGAGTTGTCTCTCGAGCTCCCCCTCGCACTGACAATGTTTCCGGAATCCTGAACGTGGGGAGGTTCCACCAAAGTTCGGCAGCGCGTGGGTTCTACCGGAATGCCTAAGCTCGTCTCCCCTGAGGGTTTTCCTAATGTCTCTGTGCCAGGGAATGCTAGGGGTGATTGCAGGATATCCCAGTGTCAGAGGCTGCCTCCCCAAGGTCAGGGAAGTTTTTTTCGGACTTCCCCGAACATGGAACACCTGTGGCTGAAGAGAGCTGCGTGGAGTTGACTCTCGTGCTCCCCCACGCACTGAAAATGGTTCCGGAACCCTGAGCGTGGGGAGGATCCACCAACGGTCGGCAGCGCGTGGGTCTAACGGAATGCCTAAGCTCGTCTCCCCTGAGGGATTTCCTATTCTCTCTGTGCCAGGGAATGCTAGGGGTGATTGCAGGATATCCCAGTGTCAGAGGCTGCCTCCCCAAGGTCAGGGAAGGTATTTCTCGGACTTCCCCGAACAGGGAACACCTGTGACTGAAGAGAGCTGCGTGGAGTTGTCTCTCGAGCTCCCCCACGCACTGACAATATTTCCGGAATCATGAGCGTGGGGAGGTTCCACCAAAGGTCGGCAGCGCGTGGGTTCTAAAGGAATGCCTAAGCTCGTCTCCCCTGAGGGTTTTCCTAATGTCTCTGTGCCAGGGAATGCTAGGGGTGATTGCAGGATATCCCAGTGTCAGGGGCTGCCTCCCCAAGGTCAGGGAAGTTATTTCTCGGACTTCCCCGAACAGGGAACACCTGTGACTGAAGAGAGCTGCGTGGAGTTGTCTCTCGAGCTCCCCCACGCACTGACAATTGTTCCGGAATCCTGAGCGTGGGCAGGTTCCACCAGCGGTCGGCAGCGCGTGGTTTCTAACAGAAAGCCTAAGCTTGTCTCCCCTGAGGATTTTCCTAATGTCTCTGTGGCAGGGAATGCTAGGTGTGATTGGAGGATATCCCAGTGTCACAGGCTGCCTTCCCAAGGTCAGGGAAGGTATTTTTCGGATTTCCCCGAAGAGGGAACACCTGTGACTTAAGAGAGCTTCGTGGAGTTGTCTCTCGAGTTCCCCCACGCACTGACAATGTTTCTGGAATCCTGAGCGTGGGGAGGTTCCACCAACGTTCGGCAGCAGGAGGGTTCTAACGGAATGCATAAGCTCGTCTCCCCTGAGTGTTTTCCTAATGTCTCTGTGACAGGGAATGCTAGGGGTGATTGCAGGATATCCCAGTGTCAGAGGCTGCCTCCCCAAATTCAGGGAAGTTATTTCTCGGACTTCCCCGAACAGGGAACAACTGTGACTGAAGAGAGCTGCGTGGAGATGTCTCTCGAGCTCCCCCACGCACTGACAGTGGTTCCTGAATCCTGAGCGTGGGGAGGTTCCACCAACGGTCGGCAGCGCGTGGGTTCTAACGGAATGCCTAAGCTCGTCTCCCCTGAGGGTTTTCCTAATGTCTCTGTGCCAGGGAATGCTAGGGGTGATTGCAGGATATCCCAGTGTAAGAGGCTGCCTCCCCAAGGTCAGGGAAGTTATTTCTCGGACTTCCCCGAACAGGGAACACCTGTGACTGAAGAGAGCTGCGTGGAGTTGTCTCTCGAGCTCCCCCACGCACTGACAATGGTTCCGGAATCCTGAGCGTGGGGAGGTTCCACCAACGGTGGAAAGCGCGTGGGTTCTAACGGAATGCCTAAGCTCGTCTCCCCTGAGGGTTTTCCTAATGTGTCTGTGCCAGGGAATGGTAGGGGTGTTTGCAGGATATCCCAGTGACATACGCTGCCTCCCCAAGGTCAGGGAAGGTATTTCCCGGACTTTCCCGAACAGGGAACTCCTGTGAAGGAAGAGAGCTGCGTGGAGTTGTCTATCGAGCTCCCCCACGCACTGACAATGGTTCCGGAATCCTGAGCGTGGGGAGGTTCCACCAACGGTCGGAAGCGCGTGGGTTCTAACGGAAAGCCTAAGCTTGTCTCCCCTGAGGGTTTTCCTAATGTCTCTGTGCCAGGGAATGTTAGGGGGGTTTGCAGGATATCCCAGTGACATACGCTGCCTCCCCAAGGTCAGGGAAGGTATTTCCCGGACTTCCCCGAACAGGGAACACCTGTGACTGAAGAGAGCTGCGTGGAGTTGTCTCTCGAGCTCCCCCACGCACTGACTATGGTTCCGGAATCCTGAGCGTGGGGAGGTTCCACCAACGGTCGGCAGCGCGTGGGTTCTAACGGAATGCCTAAGCTCGTCTCCCCTGAGGGTTTTCCTAATGTGTCTGTGCCAGGGAATGGTAGGGGGGTTTGCAGGATATCCCAGTGACTGAGGCTGCCTCCCCAAGTTCAGGGAAGGTATTTCCCGGACTTCCCCGAACAGGGAACTCCTGTGAATGAAGAGAGCTGCGTGGAGTTGTCTCTCGAGCTCCCCCACGCACTGACAATGGTTCCGGAATCCTGAGCGTGGGGAGGTTCCACCAACGGTCGGCAGCGCGTGGGTTCTAACGGAATGCCTAAGCTCGTCTCCCCTGAGGTTTTTCCTAATTTCTCTGTGCCAGGGAATGGTAGGTGGGTTTGCAGGATATCCCAGTGGCCGAGTCTGCCTCCCCAAGGTCAGGGAAGGTATTTCCCGGACTTCCCCGAACAGGGAACTCCTGTGACTGAAGAGAGCTGCGTGGAGTTGTCTCTCGAGCTTCCCCACGCACTGACAATGTTTCCGGAATCCTGAGCGTGGGGAGGTTCCACCAACGGTGGACAGCGCGTGGGTTCTAACGGAATGCCTAAGCTCGTCTCCCCTGAGTGTTTTCCTAATGTGTCTGTGCCAGGGAATGGTAGGGGGGTTTGCAGGATATCCCAGTGACATACGCTGCCTCCCAAGGTCAGGGAAGGTATTTCCCGAACTTCCCCGAACAGGGAACTCCTGTGAATGAAGAGAACTGCGTGGAGTTGTCTCTCGAGCTCCCCCACGCACTGACAATGTTTCTGGAATCCTGAGCTTGGGGAGGTTCCACCAACGGTCGGTAGCGCGTGGGTTCTAACGGAATGCCTAAGCTCGTCTCCCCTGAGGGTTTTCCTAATTTCTCTGTGCCAGGGAATGGTAGGTGGGTTTGCAGGATATCCCAGTGACCGAGGCTGCCTCCCCAAGTTCAGGGAAGGTATTTCCCGGACTTCCCCGAATAGGGAACTCCTGTGAATGAAGAGAGCTGCGTGGAGTTGTCTCTCGAGCTCCCCCACGCACTGACAATGGTTCCGGAATCCTGAGCGTGGGGAGGTTCCACCAACGGTCGGCAGCGCGTGGGTTCTAATGGAATGCCTAAGCTCGTCTCCCCTGAGGTTTTTCCTAATGTCTCTGTGCCAGGGAATGCTAGGGGTGATTGCAGGATATCCCAGTGACCGAGGCTGCCTCCCCAAGGTCAGGAAAGTTATTTCTCGGACTTAACCGTACAGGGAACTCCTGTGAATGAAGAGAGCTGCGTGGAGTTGTCTCTCGAGCTCCCCCACGCACTGACAATGGTTCCGGAATACTGAGCGTGGGGAGGTTCCACCAATGGTCGACAGCGCGTGGGTTCTAACGGAATGCCTATGCTCGTCTCCCCTAGGTTTTTCCTAATTTCTCTGTGCCAGGGAATGGTAGGGGGGTTTGCAGGATATCCCAGTCACATACGCTGCCTCCCCAAGGTCAGGGAAGGTATTTCACGGACTTCCCCGAACAGGGAACACCTGTGACTGAAGAGAGCTGCGTGGAGTTGTCTCTCGAGCTCCCCCACGCACTGACAATGGTTCCGGAATCCTGAGCGTGGGGAGGTTCCACCAACGGTCGGCAGCGCGTGGGTTCTATCGGAATGCCTAAGCTCGTCTCCCCTGATGGTTTTCCTAATTTCTCAGTGCCAGGGAATGCTAGGGGTGATTGCAGGATATCCCAGTGACCGAGGCTGCCTCCCCAAGTTCAGGGAAGGTATTTCCCGGACTTCCCCGAACAGGGAACACCTGTGAATGAAGAGAGCTGCGTGGAGTTGTCTCTCAAGCTCCCCCACGCACTGACAATTGTTCCGGAATACTGAGCGTGGGGAGGTTCCATCAATGGTCGGTAGCGCGTGGGTTCTAATGGAATGCCTAAGCTCGTCTCCCCTGAGGGTTTTCCTAATGTCTCTGTGGCAGGGAATGGTAGGGGGGTTTACAGGATATCCCAGTGACTTTCGCTGCCTTCCCAAGGTCAGGGAAGGTATTTCCCGGACTTCCCCGAACAGGGAACTCCTGTGAATGAAGAGAGCTGCGTGGAGTTATCTCTCGAGCTCCCCCACGCACTGACAATGGTTTCGGAATCCTGAGCGTGGGGAAGTTCCACCAACGGTCGGCAGCGCGTGGGTTCTAACGGAATGCCTAAGCTCTTCTCCCCTGAGGGTTTTCCCAATGTCTCTGTGCCAGGGATTGCTAGGGGTGATTGCAGGATATCCCAGTGACCGAGGCTGCCTCCCCAAAATCAGGGAAGTTATATCCCAGACTTCCACGAACAGGGAACACCTGTGACTGAAGAGAGCTGCGTGGAGTTGTCTCTCGAGCTCCCCCACGCACTGACAATGGTTCCGGAAACCTGAGCGTGGGGAGGTTCCAACAACGGTCGGCAGCGCATGGGTTCTAACGGAATGCCTAAGCTCGTCTCCCCTGAGGGTTTTCCTAATGTGTCTGTGCCAGGGAATGTTAGGGGGGTTTGCAGGATATCCCAGTGACATACGCTGCCTCCCCAAGGTCAGGGAAGGTATTTCCCGGACTTCCCCGAACAGGGAAATCCTGTGAATGAAGAGAGCTGCGTGAAGTTGTCTCTCGGGTTCCCCCACGCACTGACAATGGTTCCGGAATCCTGAGCGTGGGGAGGTTCCACCAACGGTCGGCAGCGCGTGGGTTCAAACGGAATGCCTAAGCTCGTCTCCCCTGAGGGTTTTCCTAAAGTGTCTGTGCCAGGGACTGGTAGGGGGGTTTGCAGGATATCCCAGTGATTGAGGCTGCCTCCCCAAGTTCAGGGAAGGTATTTCCCGGACTTCCCCGAACAGGGAACTCCTGTGAATGAAGAGAGCTGCGTGGAGTTGTCTCTCGAGCTCCCCCACGCACTGACAATGGTTCCGGAATCCTGAGCGTGGGGAGGTTCCACCAACGGTCGGCAGCGCGTGGGTTCTAACGGAATGCCTAAGCTCGACTCCCCTGAGGGTTTTCCTAATTTCTCTGTGCCAGGGAATGGTAGGTGTGTTTGCAGGATATCCCAGTGACCGAGGCTGCCTCCCCAAGTTCAGGGAAGTTATTTCCCGGACTTCCCCGAACAGGGAACTCCTGTGAATGAAGAGAGCTGCGTGGAGTTGTCTCTCGAGCTCCCCCACGCACTGACAATGGTTCCGGAAACCTGAGCGTGGGGAGGTTCCACCAACGGTGGACAGCGCGTGGGTTCTAACGGAATGCCTAAGATCGTCTCCCCTGAGGGTTTTCCTAATGTGTCTGTGCCAGGGAATGATAGGGGGGTTTGCAGGTTATCCCAGTGACATACGCTGCCTCCCAAGGTCAGGGAAGGTATTTCCCGAACTTCCCCGAACAGGGAACTCCTGTGAATGAAGAGAGCTGCGTGGAGTTGTCTCTCGAGCTCCCCCACGCGCTGACAGTTTTTCCGGAATCCTGAGTTTGGGGAGGTTCCACCAACGGTCGGTAGCGCGTGGGTTCTAACGGAATGCCTATGCTCGTCTCCCCTGAGGGTTTTCCTAATGTCTCTGTGGCAGGGAATAGTAGGGGGTTTTGCAGGATATCCCAGTGACATTCGCTGCCTTCCCAAGTTCAGGGAAAGTATTTCCCGGACTTCCCCGAACAGGGAACACCTGTGAATGAAGAGAGCTGCGTGGAGTTATCTCTCGAGCTCCCCCACGCACTGACAATGTTTCCGGAATCCTGAGCGTGGGGAGG
Source organism: Vicugna pacos (assembly GCF_048564905.1). Classification (NCBI taxonomy): domain Eukaryota; kingdom Metazoa; phylum Chordata; class Mammalia; order Artiodactyla; family Camelidae; genus Vicugna; species Vicugna pacos. Next base: position 44,364,969 of record NW_027328721.1, on the reverse strand, counting down.
TTCCACCAACGGTCGGCAGTGCGTTGGTTCTAACGGAATGCTTAAGCTCGTCTCCCCTGAGGGTTTTCCTAATTTCTCTGTGCCAGGGAATGGAAGGGGGGTTTGCAGGATATCCCAGTGACATACGCTGCATCCCCAAGGTCAGGGAAGGTATTTCCCGGACTTTCCCGAACAGGGAACTCCTGTGAAGGAAGAGAGCTGCGTGGAGTTGTCTATCGAGCTCCCCCACGCAGTGACAATGGTTCCGGGATCCTGAGCGTGGGGAGGTTCCACCAACGGTCGGCAGCGCGTGGGTTCTAACGGAATGCCTAAGCTCGTCTCCCCTGGGGGTTTTCCTAATGTCTCTGTGCCAGGGAATGTTAGGGGGGTTTGCAGGATATCCCAGTGACATACGCTGCCTCCCCAAGGTCAGAGAAGGTATTTCCCGGACTTCCCCGAACAGGGAACACCTGTGACTGAAGAGAGCTGCGTGGAGTTGTCTCTCGAGCTCCCACACGCACTGACAATGGTTCCGGAATCCTGAGCGTGGGGAGGTTCCACCAACGGTCGGCAGCGCGTGGGTTCTAACGGAATGCCTAAGCTCGTCTCCCCTGAGGGTTTTCCTAATTTCTCTGTGCCAGGGAATGCTAGGGGTGATTGCAGGATATCCCAGTGACCGAGGCTTCCTCCCCAAGTTCAGGGAATGTATTTCCCGGACTTCCCCGAACAGGGAACTCCTGTGAATGAAGAGAGATGCGTGGAGTTGCCTCTCGAGCTCTCCCACGCACTGACAATGGTTCCGGAATCCTGAGCTTGGGGAGGTTCCACCAACGGTCGGCATCGCGTGGGTTCTAACGGAATGCCTAAGGTCGTCTCCCCTGAGGGTTTTCCTAATGTGTCTGTACCAGGGAATGTTAGGGGGGTTTGCAGGATATCCCAGTGACATACGCTGCCTCCCCAAGGTCAGGGAAGGTATTTCCCGGACTTCCCCGAACAGGGAAATCCTGTGAATGAAGAGAGCTGCGTGAAGTTTTCTCTCGAGTTCCCCCACGCACTGACAATGGTTCCGGAATCCTGAGCGTGGGGAGGTTCCACCAACGGTCGGCAGCGCGTGGGTTCTAACGGAATGCCTAAGCTCGTATCCCCTGAGGGTTTTCCTAATTTCTCTGTGCCAGGGAATGGTAGGTGGGTTTGCAGGATATCCCAGTGACCGAGGCTGCCTCCCCAAGGTCAGGGAAGGTATTTCCCGGACTTCCCCGAACAGGGAACTCCTGTGAATGAAGAGAGCTGCGTGGAGTTGTCTCTCGAGCTCCCCCACGCACTGACAATGGTTCCGGAATCCTGAGCGTGGGGAGGTTCCACCAACGGTGGACAGCGCGTGGGTTCTAACGGAATGCCTAAGCTCGTCTCCCCTGAGGATTTTCCTAATGTGTCTGTGCCAGGGAATGGTAGGGGGGTTTGCAGGATATCCCAGTGACATACGCTGCCTCCCAAGGTCAGGGAAGGTATTTCCCGGACTTCCCCGAACAGGGAACTCCTGTGAATGAAGAGAACTGCGTGGAGTTGTCTCTCGAGCTCCCCCACGCACTGACATTGTTCCCGGAATCCTGAGCTTGGGGAGGTTCCACCAACGGTCGGTAGCGCGTGGGTTCTAACGGAATGCCTAAGCTCGTCTCCCCTGAGGGTTTTCCTAATGTCTCTGTGGCAGGGAATGATAGGGGGGTTTGCAGGATATCCCAGTGACATTCGCTGCCTTCACAAGTTCAGGGAAGGTATTTCCCGGACTTCCCCGAACAGGGAACACCTGTGAATGAAGAGAGCTGCGTGGAATTATCTCTCGAGCTCCCCCACGCACTGACAATGGTTCCGGAATCCTGAGCGTGGGGAGGTTCCACCAACAGTCGGCAGCGCGTGGGTTCTATCGGAATGCCTAAGCTCGTCTCCCCTGAGGGTTTTCCTAATGTCTCTGTGCCAGGGAATGTTAGGGTGGTTTGCAGGATATCCCAGTGACATACGCTGCCTCCCCAAGTTCAGGGAAGATATTTCCCGGACTTCCCCGAACAGGGAACACCTGTGACTGAAGAGAGCTGCGTGGAGTTGTCTCTCGAGCTCCCCCACGCACTGACAATGGTTCCGGAATCCTCAGCGTGGGGAGGTTCCACCAACGGTCGGCAGCGCGTGGGTTCTAACGGAATACCTAAGCTCGTCTCCCCTGAGGGTTTTCCTAATGTCTCTGTGCCAGGGAATGCTAGGGGTGATTGCAGGATTTCCCAGTGACCGAGGCGGCATCCCCATGGTCAGGGAAGTTATATCCCAGACTTCCAAGAACAGGGAACACCTGTGACTGAAGAGAGCTGCGTGGAGTTGTCTCTCGAGCTCCCCCACGCACTGACAATTGTTCCGGAATCCTGAACGTGGGTAGGTTACACCAAAGGTCGGCAGCGCGTGGGTTCTAACGGAATGCCTAAGCTCGTCTCCCCTGAGGGTTTTCCTAATTTCTCTATGCCAGGGAATGGTAGGGGGGTTTGCAGGATATCCCAGTGACATACGCTGCCTCCCCAAGGTCAGGGAAGATATTTTCGGGACTTCCCCGAACAGGGAACTCCTGTGAATGAAGAGAGCTGCGTGGAGTTGTCTCTCGAGCTCCCCCACGCACTGACAATGGTTCCGGAATCCTGAGCGTGGGGAGGTTCCACCAACGGTCGGCAGCGTGTGGGATTTAACGGAATGCCTAAGCTCGTATCCCCTGAGGTTTTTCCTAATATCTCTGTGCCAGGGAATGGTAGGGGTGTTTGCAGGTTATCCCAGTGACATACGCTGCCTTCCCAAGTCCAGGGAAGGTATTTCCCGGACTTCCCCGAACAGGGAACACCTGTGACTGAAGAGAGCTGCGTGGAGTTGTCTCTCGAGATCCCCCACGCACTGACAATGTTTCCGGAATCTTGAGCGTGGGGAGGTTCCACCAACGGTCGGCAGCACGTGGGTTCTAACGGAATGCCTAAGCTCGTCTCCCCTGAGGGTTTTCCTAATGTCTCTGTGCCAGGGAATGCTAGGGGTGATTGAAGGATATCCCAGTGTCAGAGGCTGCCTCCCCAAGGTCAGGGAAGTTATTTCTCGGACTTCCCCGAACAGGGAACACCTGTGACTGAAGAGGGCTAGGTGGAGTTGTCTCTCGAGCTCCCGCACGCACTGACAATGTTTCCGGAATCCTGAGCGTGGGGAGGTTCCACCAACGGTCGGCAGCGAGTGGATTCTAATGGAATGCCTAAGCTCGTCTCCCCTGAGGGTTTTCAAAATTTCTCTGTGCCAGGGAATGCTAGGGGTGATTGCAGGATATCCCAGTGTCAGAGGCTGCCTCCCAAAGTTCAGGGAAGTTATTTCTTCGGCTTCCCCAAACAGGGAACACCAGTGACTGAAGAGAGCTGCGTGGAGTTATCTCCCGAGCTCCCCCACGCTCTGACAATGGTTCCGGATTCCTGAGCGTGGGGAGGTTCCACCAACGGTCGGCAGCGCGTGGGTTCTAACGGAATGGCTAAGCTCGTCTCCCCTAAAAGTTTTCCTAATGTCTCTGTGCCAGGGAATGCTAGGGGTGATTGCAGGATATCCCAGTGTCTGAGGCTGCCTCCCCAAGGTCAGGGAAGTTATTTCTCGGACTTCCCCGAACAGGGAACACCTGTGACTGAAGAGAGCTGCGTGGAGTTTTCTCTCGAGCTCCCCCAAGCACTGACAATTTTTTCGGAATCCTGAGAGTGGGGAGGTTCCACCAACGGTCGGCAGCGCGTGGGTTCTAACGGAATGCCTAAGCTCGTCTCCCCTGAGGGTTTTCCTAATGTCTCTGTGCCAGGGAATGCTAGGGGTGATTGCAAGATATCCCAGTGTCAGAGGCTGCCTCCCCAAGGTGAGGGAAGGTATTTCTCGGACTTCCCCGAACAGGGAACACCTGTGACTGAAGAGAGCTGCGTGGAGTTGTCTCCCGAGCTCCCCCACGTACTGAAAATGGTTCCGGAATCCTGAGCGTGGGGAGGTTCCACCAACGGTCGGCAGCGCGTGGCTTCTAACGGAATGCCTAAGCTCGTCTCCCCTGAGGGTTTTCCTAATGTCTCTGTGCCAGGGAATGCTACGAGTGATTGCAGGATATCCCAGTGTCAGAGACTTCCTCACCAAGGTCAGGGAAGGTATTTCTCGGACTTCCCCGAACAGGGAACACCTGTGACTAAAGAGAGCTGCGTGGAGTTGTCTCTCGAGCTCCCCCACGCACTGACAATGTTTCCGGAATCCTGAGCGTGGGGAGGTTCCCCCAATGGTTGGCAGCGTTTGGGTTCTAACGGAATGCCTAAGCTCGTCTCCCCTGAGGCTTTTCCTAATATCTCTGCGCCAGGGAATTCTAGGGGTGATTGCAGGATATTCCAGTGTCAGAGGCTGCATCCCCAAGTTCATGGAAGGTTTTTCTCGGGCTTCCCCGAACAGGGAACACCTGTGACTGAAGAGAGCTGCGTGGAGATCTCTATCGAGATCCTCCACGCACTGACAATGGTTCCGGAATCGTGAGCGTGGGGAGGTTCCACCAACGGTCGACAGCACGTGGGTTCTTACGGAATGCCTAAGCTCGTCTCCCCTGAGGATTTTCCTAATGTCTCTGTGCCAGGGAATGCTAGGGTTGATTGCAGAATATCCCAGTGTCAGAGGCTGCCTCCACAAGGTCAGGGAAGGTATTTCTCGGACTTCCCCGAACAGGGAACACCTGTGACTGAAGAGAGCTGCGTGGAGTTGTCTCTCGAGCTCCCCCACGCACTGACAATTGTTCCGGAATCCTGAGCGTGGGGAGGTTCCACCAACGGTCGGCAGCGCGTGGGTTCTAACGGAATGCCTAAGCTCGTCTCCCCTGAGGGTTTTCCTAATGTCTCTGTGCCAGGGAATGCTAGGGGTGATTGCAGGATATCCCAGTGTCAGAGGCTGCCTCCACAAGATCAGGGAAGGTATTTCTCGGACTTCCCCGAACAGGGAACACCTGTGAATGAAGAGAGCTGCGTGGAGTTGTCTCTCGAGCTCCCCCACGCGCTGACAATGTTTCCGGAATCCTGAGCTTGGGGAGGTTCCACCAACGGTCGGTAGCGCGTGGGTTCTAACGGAATGCCTAAGCTCGTCTCCCCTGAGGGTTTTCCTAATGTCTCTGTGGCAGGGAATGGTAGGGGGGTTTGCAGGATATCCCAGTGACATTCGCTGCCTTCACAAGTTCAGGGAAGGTATTTCCCGGACTTCCCCGAACAGGGAACACCTGTGAATGAAGAGAGCTGCGTGGAATTATCTCTCGAGCTCCCCCACGCACTGACAATGGTTCCGGAATCCTGAGCGTGGGGAGGTTCCACCAACGGTCGGCAGCGCGTTGGTTCTAACGGAATGCTTAAGCTGGTCTCCCCTGAGGGTTTTCCTAATGTCTCTGTGCCAGGGAATGGTAGGGGGGTTTGCAGGATATCCCAGTGACATACGCTGCCTCCCCAAGGTCAGGGAAGGTATTTCCCGGACTTTCCCGAACAGGGAACTCCTGTGAATGAAGAGAGCTTCGTGGAGTTGTCTCTCGAGCTCCCCCACGCACTGACAATGGTTCCGGAATCCTGAGCGTGGGGAGGTTCCACCAACAGTCGGCAGCGCGTGGGTTCTAACGGAATGCATAAGCTCGTCTCCCCTGAGGGTTTTCCTAATGTCTCTGTGCCAGGGAATGTTAGGGTGGTTTGCAGGATATCCCAGTGACATACGCTGCCTCCCCAAGGTCAGGGAAGATATTTCCCGGACTTCCCCGAACAGGGAACACCTGTGACTGAAGAGAGCTGCGTGGAGTTGTCTCTCGAGCTCCCCCACGCACTGACAATGGTTCTGGAATCCTCAGCGTGGGGAGGTTCCACCAACGGTCGGCAGCGCGTGGGTTCTAACGGAATACCTAAGCTCGTCTCCCCTAAAAGTTTTCCTAATGTCTCTGTGCCAGGGAATGCTAGGGGTGATTGCAGGATTTCCCAGTGACCGAGGCGGCCTCCCCATGGTCAGGGAAGTTATATCCCAGACTTCCAAGAACAGGGAACACCTGTGACTGAAGAGAGCTGCGTGGAGTTGTCTCTCGAGCTCCCCCACGCACTGACAATTGTTCCGGAATCCTGAACGTGGGGAGGTTCCACCAAAGTTCGGCAGCGCGTGGGTTCTAACGGAATGCCTAAGCTCGTCTCCCCTGAGGGTTTTCCTAATTTCTCTGTGCCAGGGAATGGTAGGGGGGTTTGCAGGATATCCCAGTGACATACGCTGCCTCCCCAAGGTCAGGGAAGGTATTTCCCGGACTTTCCCGAAAAGGGAACTCCTGTGAATGAAGAGAGCTGCGTGGAGTTGTCTCTCGAGCTCCCCCACGCACTGACAATGGTTCCGGAATCCTGAGCGTGGGGAGGTTCCACCAACGGTCGGCAGCGCGTGGGTTCTAACGGAATGCCTAAGCTCGTCTCCCCTGAGGGTTTTCCTAATGTCTCTGTGCCAGGGAAAGTTAGGGGTGATTGCAGGATATAGCAGTGACCGAGGCTGCTTCCCCAAGGTCAGGAAAGTTATTTCTCGGACTTCCCCATACAGGGAACTCCTGTGAATGAAGAGAGCTGCGTGGAGTTGTCTCTCGAGCTCCCCCACGCACTGACAATGGTTCCGGAATACTGAGCTTGGGGAGGTTCCACCAATGGTCGGCAGCGCGTGGGTTCTAACGGAATGCCTAAGCTCGTCTCCCCTAAGTTTTTCCTAATTTCTCTGTGCCAGGGAATGGTAGGGGGGTTTGCAGGATATCCCAGTCACATACGCTGCCTCCCCAAGTTCAGGGAAGCTATTTCACGGACTTCCCCGAACAGGGAACACCTGTGAATGAAGAGAGCTGCGTGGAGTTGTCTCTCGAGCTCCCCTACGCACTGACAATGGTTCCGGAATCCTGAGGGTGGGGAGGTTCCACCAACGGTCGGCAGCGCGTGGGTTCTATCGGAATGCCTAAGCTCGTCTCCCCTGATGGTTTTCCTAATTTCTCTGTGCCAGGGAATGCTAGGGGTGATTGCAGGATATCCCAGTGACCGAGGTTGCCTCCCCAAGTTCAGGGAAGGTATTTCCCGGGCTTCCCCGAACAGGGAACACCTGTGAATGAAAAGAGCTGCGTGGAGTTGTCTCTCGAGCGCCCCCACGCACTGACAATTGTTCCGGAATCCTGAGCGTGGGGAGGTTCCACCAACGGTCGGCAGCGCGTGGGTTCTAACGAAATGCATAAGCTCGTCTCCCCTGAGGGTTTTCATAATGTCTTTGTGCCAGGAAATGATAGGGGGGTTTGCAGGATATCCCAGTGACATACACTGCCTCCCCAAGATCAGGGAAGGTATTTCCCGGACTTCCCCGAACAGTGAACTCCTGTGAATGAAGAGAGCTGGGTGGAGTTTTCTCTCGAGCTCCCCCACGAACTGACAATGGTTCCGGAATCCTGAGCGTGGGGAGGTTCCACCAACGGTCGGCAGCGCGTGGGTTCTAACGGAATGCCTAAGCTCGTCTCCCCTGAGGGTTTTCCTCATGTGTCTGTGCCAGGGAATGTTAGGGGGTTTTGCAGGATATCCCAGTGACATACGCTGCCTCCCCAAGGTCAGGGAAGGTATTTCCGTGACTTCCCCGAACAGGGAAAACCTGTGAATGAAGAGAGCTGCGTGGAGATGTCTCTCGAACTCCCCCACGCACTGACAATGTTTCCGGAATCCTGAGCGTGGGGAGGTTCCACCAACGGTTGGCAGCGCGTGGGTTCTAAAGGAATGCCTAAGCTCGTCTCCCCTGAGGCTTTTCCTAATGTGTCTGTGCCAGGGAATGGTAAGGGGGTTTGCAGGATATCCCAGTGACATACGCTGCCTCCCCAAGGTCAGGGAAGATATTTTCGGGACTTCCCCGAACAGGGAACTCCTGTGAATGAAGAGAGCTGCGTGGAGTTGTCTCTCGAGCTCGCCCACGCACTGACAATGGTTCCGGAATCCCGAGCGTGGGGAGGTTCCACCAACGGTCGGCAGCGTGTGGGATTTAACGGAATGCCTAAGCTCGTATCCCCTGAGGTTTTTCCTAATATCTCTGTGCCAGGGAATGGTAGGGGTGTTTGCAGGTTATCCCAGTGCCATACGCTGCCTTCCCAAGTCCAGGGAAGGTATTTCCCGGACTTCCCCGAACAGGGAACACCTGTGACTGAAGAGAGCTGCGTGGAGTTGTCTCTCGAGATCCCCCACGCACTGACAATGTTTCCGGAATCTTGAGCGTGGGGAGGTTCCACCAACGGTCGGCAGCACGTGGGTTCTAACGGAATGCCTAAGCTCGTCTCCCCTGAGGGTTTTCCTAATGTCTCTGTGCCAGGGAATGCTAGGGGTGATTGAAGGATATCCCAGTGTCAGAGGCTGCCTCCCCAAGGTCAGGGAAGTTATTTCTCGGACTTCCCCGAACAGGGAACACCTGTGACTGAAGAGGGCTGCGTGGAGTTGTCTCTCGAGCTCCCGCACGCACTGACAATGTTTCCGGAATCCTGAGCGTGGGGAGGTTCCACCAACGGTCGGCAGCGAGTGGATTCTAACGGAATGCCTAAGCTCGTCTCCCCTGAGGGTTTTCCTAATTTCTCTGTGCCAGGGAATGCTAGGGGTGATTGCAGGATATCCCAGTGTCAGAGGCTGCCTCCCAAAGTTCAGGGAAGTTATTTCTTCGGCTTCCCCAAACAGGGAACACCAGTGACTGAAGAGAGCTGCGTGGAGTTATCTCCCGAGCTCCCCCACGCTCTGACAATGGTTCCGGATTCCTGAGCGTGGGGAGGTTCCACCAACGGTCGGCAGCGCGTGGGTTCTAACGGAATGGCTAAGCTCGTCTCCCCTAAAAGTTTTCCTAATGTCTCTGTGCCAGGGAATGCTAGGGGTGATTGCAGGATATCCCAGTGTCTGAGGCTGCCTCCCCAAGGTCAGGGAATTTATTTCTCGGACTTCCCCGAACAGGGAACCCATGTGACTGAAGAGAGCTGCGTGGAGTTGTCTCTCGAGCTCCCCCACGCACTGACAATTTTTCCGGAATCCTGAGCGTGGGGAGGTTCCACCAACGATCGGCAGCGCGTGGGTTCTAAAGGAATGCCTAAGCTCGTCTCCCCTGAGGATTTTCCTAATATCTCTGTGCCAGGGAATGCTAGGGGTGATTGCAAGATATCCCAGTGTCAGAGGCTGCCTCCCCAAGTTCAGGGAAGGTATTTCTCGGACTTCCCCGAACAGGGAACACCTGTGACTGAAGAGAGCTGCGTGGAGTTGTCTCCCGAGCTCCCCCACGTACTGAAAATGGTTCCGGAATCCTGAGCGTGGGGAGGTTCCACCAACGGTCGGCAGCGCGTGGCTTCTAACGGAATGCCTAAGCTCGTCTCCCCTGAGGGTTTTCCTAATGTCTCTGTGCCAGGGAATGCTACGAGTGATTGCAGGATATCCCAGTGTCAGAGGCTTCCTCACCAAGGTCAGGGAAGGTATTTCTCGGACTTCCCCGAACAGGGAACACCTGTGACTGAAGAGAGCTGCGTGGAGTTGTCTCTCGAGCTCCCCCACGCACTGACAATGTTTCCGGAATCCTGAGCGTGGGGAGGTTCCCCCAATGGTTGGCAGCGTTTGGGTTCTAACGGAATGCCTAAGCTCGTCTCCCCTGAGGCTTTTCCTAATATCTCTGCGCCAGGGAATTCTAGGGGTGATTGCAGGATATCCCAGTGTCAGAGGCTGCATCCCCAAGTTCATGGAAGGTTTTTCTCGGACTTCCCCGAACAGGGAACACCTGTGACTGAAGAGAGCTGCGTGGAGTTCTCTATCGAGATCCTCCACGCACTGACAATGGTTCCGGAATCGTGAGCGTGGGGAGGTTCCACCAACGGTCGACAGCACGTGGGTTCTTACGGAATGCCTAAGCTCGTCTCCCCTGAGGATTTTCCTAATGTCTCTGTGCCAGGGAATGCTAGGGTTGATTGCAGAATATCCCAGTGTCAGAGGCTGCCTCCACAAGGTCAGGGAAGGTATTTCTCGGACTTCCCCGAACAGGGAACACCTGTGACTGAAGAGAGCTGCGTGGAGTTGTCTCTCGAGCTCCCCCACGCACTGACAATTGTTCCGGAATCCTGAGCGTGGGGAGGTTCCACCAACGGTCGGCAGCGCGTGGGTTCTAACGGAATGCCTAAGCTCGTCTCCCCTGAGGGTTTTCCTAATGTCTCTGTGCCAGGGAATGCTAGGGGTGATTGCAGGATATCCCAGTGTCAGAGGCTGCCTCCACAAGATCAGGGAAGGTATTTCTCGGACTTCCCCGAACAGGGAACACCTGTGAATGAAGAGAGCTGCGTGAAGTTGTCTCTCGAGCTCCCCCACGCGCTGACAATGTTTCCGGAACTCTGAGCGTGGGGAGTTTCCACCAACGGTCGGCAGCGCTTGGGTTCTAACGGAATGCCTATGCTCGTCTCCCCTGAGGGTTTTCCTAATATCTCTGTGCCAGGGAATGCTAGGGGTGATTGCAGGATATCCCAGTGTCACATGCTGCCTCCCCTAGTTCATGGAAGGTATTTCTGGGGCTTCCCCTAACAGGGAACACCTGTGACTGAAGAGAGCTGCGTGGATTTGTCTCTCGAGCTCCCCCACGCACTGACAATGTTTCCGGAACCCTGAGCGTGGGGAGTTTCCACCAACGTTCGGCAGAGCTTGGGTTCTAACGGAATGCCTAAGCTCGTCTCCCCTGAGGGTTTTCCTAATGTCTCTGTGCCAGGGAATGCTAGGGGTGATTGCAGGATATTCCAGTGTCAGAGGCTGCCTCCCCAAGTTCAGGGAAGGTATTTCTCTGGCTTCCCCGAACAGGGAACCCCAGTGACTGAAGTGAGCTGCGTGGAGTTGTCTCTCGAGCTCCCCCACGCACTGACAATGATTCCGGAATCTTGAGCGTGGGGTGGTTCCACCAAAGGTCGGCAGCGCGTGGGTTCTAACGGAATGCCTAAGCTCGCCTCCCCTGAGGGTTTTCCTAATGTCTCTGTTCCAGGGAATGCTAGGGGTGATTGCAGGATATCCCATTGTCCGAGGCTGCCTCCCCAAGGTCAGGGAAGTTATTTATTGGAGTTCCCCGAACAGGGAACACCTGTGACTGAAGAGAGCTGCGTGGAGTTGTCTCTCGTGCTCCCCCACGCACTGACAATGGTTCCGGAATCCTGAGCGTGGGGAGGTTCCACCAACGGTCGGCAGCGCGTGGGTTCTAACGGAATGCCTAAGCTCGTCTCCCCTGAGGATTTTCCTAATGTCTCTGTGCCAGGGAATGCTAGGGGTGATTGTAGGATATCCCAGTGTCAAAGGCTGCCTCCCCAAGGTCAGGGAAGTTATTTCTCGGACTTCCCCGTAAAGGGAACACCTGTAACTGAAGAGAGATGCGTGGAGTTGTCTCTCGAGCTCCCCCAAGCACTGACAATTCTTCCGGAATCCCGAGCGTGGGGAGGTTCCACCAACGGTCGGCAGAGCGTGGGTCCTAACGGAATGCCTAAGCTCGTCTCCCATGAGGGTTTTCCTAATGTCTCTGTGCCAGGGAATGCTAGCGGTGATTGCAGGATATCCCAGTGTCCGAGGCTGCCTCCCCAAGGTCAGAAAAGTATTTCTCGGACTTCCCCGAACAGGGAACACCTGTGACTGAAGAGAGCTGCGTGGAGATTTCTCACGAGGTCCCCCACGCACTGACAATGTTTCCGGAATTCTGAGCGTGGGGAGGTTCCACCAACGGTCGGCAGCGCGTGGGTTCTAACGGAAAGCCTATGCTCGTCTCCCCTGAGAGTTTTTCTAATGTCTTTGTGCCAGGGAATGCTAGGGGTGATTGCAGGATATCCCAGTGTCAGAGGCTGCCTCCCCAAGGTCACGGAAGGAATTTCTCGGACTTCCCCTAACAGGGAACACCTGTGACTGAAGAGAGCTACGTGGAGATTTCTCTCGAGCTCCCCCACGCACTGACAATTGTTCCGGAAACCTGAGCGTGGGGAGATTCCACCAAAGGTCGGCAGCGCGTGGGTTCTAAAGGAATGCCTAAGCTCGTCTCCCCTGAGTGTTTTCCTAATGTCTCTGTGCCAGGGAATGCTAGGGGTGATTGTAGGATATCCCAGTGTCAAAGGCTGCCTCCCCAAGGTCAGGGAAGTTATTTCTCGGACTTCCCCGTAAAGGGAACACCTGTAACTGAAGAGAGATGCGTGGAGTTGTCTCTCGAGCTCCCCCAAGCACTGACAATTCTTCCGGAATCCCGAGCGTGGGGAGGTTTCACCAACGGTCGACAGCGCGTGGTTTCTAACGGAATGCCTAAGCTCGTCTCCCCTGCGGGTTTTCCTAATGTCTCTGTGCCAGGGAATGCTAGGGGTGATTGCAGGATATCCCAGTGACCGAGGCTGCCTCCCCAAGTTCAGGGAAGTTATTTCTCGGAGTTCCCAGAATAGGGAACACTTGTGACTGAAGAGAGCTGCGTGGAGTTGTCTCTCGAGCTTCCCCAAGCACTGACAATGGTTCCGGAATCCTGAGCGTGGGGAGGTTCCACCAACGGTCGGCAGCGCGTGGGTTCTAACGGAATGCCTAAGCTCGTCTCCCCTGAGGGTTTTCCTAATGTCTCTGTGCCAGGGAATGCTAGGGGTGATTGCAGGATATCCCAGAGTCAGAGGCTGCCTCCCCAAAGTCAGGGAAGTTATTTCTCGGTCTTCCCCGATCAGGGAACACCAGTGACTGAAGTGAGATGCGTGGAGTTGTCTCTCGAGGTCCCCCACGCACTGACAATGGTTCCGGAATCCTGAGCGTGGGGAGGTTTCACCAAAGGTCGGCAGCGCGTGGGATCTAACGGAATGCCTAAGTTCGTCTCCCCTGAGAGTTTTCCTAATATCTCTGTGTCAGGGAATGCTAGGGGTGATTGCATGTTATCCCAGTGTCAGAGGCTGCCTCCCCAAGATCAGGGAAAGTATTTCTCGGACGTCCCCGAACAGGGAATACCTGTGAATGAAGAGAGCTGCGTGGAGTTGTCTCTCGAGCTCCCCCTCCCACTGACAATGGTTCCGGAATCCTGAGCGTGGGGAGGTTCCACCAACGGTCGGCAGCGCGTGGGTTCTAACGGAATGCCTAAGCTCGTCTCCTCTGAGTGTTTTCCTAATGTCTCTGTGCCAGGGAATGCTAGGGGTGATTGCAGGATATCCCAGTGTCACAGGCGGCCTCCCCAAGTTCAGGGAAGGTATTTCCCGGACTTCCCCGAACAGGGAACACCTGTGACTGAAGAGAGCTGCGTGGAGTTGTCTCTCGAGCTCCCCCACGCACTGACAATGGTTCCGGAATTCTGAGCGTGGGGAGGTTCCCCCAAAGGACGACAGCGCGTGGGTTCTAATGGAATGCCTAAGCTCGTCTCCCCTGAGGGTTTTCCTAATGTCTCTGTGCCAGGGAATGCTAGGGGTGTTTGCAGGATATCCCAGGGTCAAAAGCTGCCTCCCCAAGGTCAGGGAAGATATTTCTCGGACTTCCCAGAACAGGGAACACATGTGACTGAAGAGAGCTGCGTGGAATTGTCTCTCGAGATCCCCCACGCACTGACAATGTCTCCGGAATCCTGAGCGTGGGGAAGTTCCACCAACGGTCGGCAGTGCGTGGGTTCTAACGGAATGCCTAAGCTCGTCTCCCCTGAGGTTTTTCCTAATTTCTCTGTGTCATGGAATGCTAGGGGTGATTGCAGGATATCCCAGTGTCAGAGGCTGCCTCCCCAAGGTCAGGGAAGGTATTTCTCGGACTTCCCCGAACAGGGAACACCTGTGACTGAAGAGATCAGCGTGTAGTTGTATCTCGGGCTCCCCCTCGCACTGACAATTCTTCTGCAATCCTGAGCGTGGGGAGGTTCCAACAACGGTCGGCAGCGCGTGGGTTCTAACGGAATGCCTATGCTCGTCTCCCCTGAGTGTTTTCCTAACTCCTCTGTGCCAGGGAATGCTAGGGGTGATTGCAGGATATCCCAGTGTCAGTGGCTGCCTCCCCAAGTTCAGGGAAGGTTTTTCTCAGAATTCCCCGAACAGGGAACACCTGTGACTGAAGAGAGCTGCGTGGATTTGTCTCTCGAGCTCCCCCACGCACTGACAATGGTTCCAGAATCCTGAGCATAGGGAGGTTCCACCAACGGTCGGCAGCGCGTGGGTTCTAACGGAATGCCTAAGCTCGTCTACCCTGAGGGTTTTCCTAATGTCTCTGTGCCAGGGAATGCTAGAGCTGATTGCAGGATATCCCAGTGTCAGCGGCTGCCACCCCAAGGTTAGGGAAGGTATTTCTCGGACTTCCCCGAACAGGGAACACCTGTGACTGAAGAGCGCAGCTTGGAGTGGTCTCTCCAGATCCCCCACGCACTGACAATGGCTCCGGAATCCTGAGCGCGGGGAGGTTCCACCAACGGTCGGCAGCGCGTGGGTTCTAACGGAATGCCTAAGCTCGTCTACCCTGAGGGTTTTCCTAATGTCTCTGTGCCAGGGAATGCTAGAGCTGATTGCAGGATATCCCATTGTCAGAGGCTGCCTCCCCAAGTTCAGGGAAGTTATTTCTCGGACTTCCGTGAACAGGGAACTCCTGTGACTGAAGAGAGCTACGTGGAGCTGTCTCTCGAGATGCCCCACGCACTGACAATAATTCCGGAATCCTGAGCGTGAGGATGTTCCACCAACGATCGCCAGCGCGTGGGTTCTTACGGAATGACTAAGCTCGTCTCCCCTGAGTTTTTTCCTAATGTCTCTGTGCCAGGGAATGCTAGGGGTGATTGCAGGATATCCCAGTGTCAGAGGCTGCCTCCCCAAGGTCAGGGAAGGTATTTCCCGGACTTCCGCGAACAGGGAACACCTGTGACTGCAGAGAGCTGCGTGGAGTTGTCTCTCAAGCTCCCCCACGCACTGACAATGGTTCCGGAATCCTGAGCGTGGGGAGGTTCCACCAACGGTCGGCAGTGCGTGGGTTCTAACGGAATGCCCAAGCTCGTCTCCCCTGCGGTTTTTCCTAATGTCTCTGTGCCAGGGAATGCTAGGGGTGATTTCAGGATATCCCAGTGTCAGAGGCTGATTCCCCAAGTTCAGGGAAGGTTTTTCTCGGACTTCCCCGGACAGGGAACACCTGTGAATGAAGAGAGCAGCATGCAGTTGTCTCTCGAGCTCCCCCACGGACTGACAATGTTTCCGGAATCCTGAGTGTGGGGAGGTTCCACCAACGTTCGGCAGCGCGTGGGTTCTAACGGAATGCCTAAGCTCGTCTCCCCTGAGGGTTTTCCTAATGTCTCTGTGCCAGGGAATGCTAGGGGTGATTGCAGGATATCCCAGTGTCAGAGGCTGCCGCCCCAAGGTCAGGGAAGGTTTTTCTCGGACTTCCGTGTACAGGGAACTCCTGTGACTGAAGAGAGCTGCGTGGAGCTGTCTTTCGAGATCCCCCACGCACTGACAATATTTCCGGAATCCTGAGCGGGGGGAGGTTCCACCAACGGTCGGCAGCGCGTGGGTTGTAACGGAATGCCTAAGCTCGTCTCCCCTGAGGCTTTTCTTAATGTCTCTGTGCCAGGGAATGCTAGGGGTGATTGCAGGCTATCCCAGTGTCAGAGGCTGCCTCCCCAAGTCAGGGAAGCTATTTCTCGGACTTCCCCGAACAGCGAACACCAGTGACTGAAGAGAGTTGCGTGAAGGTGTCTCTCGAGCTCCCCCACACACTGACAAAGGTTCCGGAATCCTGAGCGTGGGGAGGTTCCACCAACGGTCGGCAGCGCGTGGTTTCCAACGGAATGCCTAAGCTCATTTCCCCTGAGGGTTTTCCTAATGACTCAGTGCCAGGGAATGCTAGGGGTGATTGCAGGATATCCCAGTGTCAGAGGCTGCCTCCCCAAAATCAGGGAAGGTATTTCTCGGACTTCCGCGAACAGGGAACACCTGTGACTGAAGAGAGCTGCGTGGAGTTGTCTCTGTAGCTCCCCCACGCACTGACAATGTTTCCGGAATCCTGAGCGTGGGGAGTTTCCACCAACGGTCGGCAGCACGTGGGTTCTAACGGAATGCCTAAGCTCGTCTCCCCTGAGGGTTTTCCTAATATCTCTGTGCCAGGGAATGATAGGGGAGATTGCAGGATATCCCAGTGTCAGAGGCTGCCTCCCCAAGGTCAGGGAATGTATTTCTCGGACTTCCCCGAACAGGGAACCCCTGTGACTGAAGAGAGCTGCGAGGAGTTGTCTCTCGAGTTCCCCCACGCACTGACAATGGTTCCGGAATCCTGAGCGTGGGGAGGTTCCACCAACGGTCGGCAGCCCGTGGGTTCTAACGGAATGCCTAAGCTCGTCTCCCCTGAGGTTTTTCCTAATGTCTCTGTGACAGGGAATGTTAGGGGTGATTGCAGGATATCCCAGTGTCAGAGGCTGCCTCCCCAAGGTCAGGGAATGTATGTCTCTGACTTCCCCGAACAGGGAACACCTGTGACTGAAGACAGTTGCGTGGAGTTGTCTCTCGAGCTCCCCGACGCACTGACAATGGTTCCGGAATCCTGAGCATTGGGAGGTTCCACCAACGGTCGGCAGCACGTGGGTTCTAACGGAATGCCTAAGCTCGTCTCCCCTGAGGTTTTTCCTAATGTCTCTGAGCCAGGGAATGCTAGGGGCGATTGCAGGATATCCCAGAGTCAGAGGCTGCCTCCCCAAGTTCAGGGAAGTTATTTCTCGGACTTCCCCGTACAGAGAACACCTGTGACTGAAGAGAGTTGCGTGGAGTTGTCTCTCGAGCTCCCCCACGCACTGACAATGTTTCCGGAATCCTGAGCGTGGGGAAGTTCCACCAACAGTCAGCAGCACGTGGGTTCTAACGGAATGCCTAAGCTCGTCTCCCCTGAGGTTTTTCCTAATATCTCTGTGCCAGGGAATGCTAGGGGTGATTGCAGGATATCCCAGTGTCAGAGGCTGCTTCCCCAAGGTGAGGGAAATTATTTCTCGGACTTCCCCGAATAGAGAACACCTGTGACTGAAGCGAGCTCCGTGGAGGTGTCTCACGAGCTCCCCGACGCACGGACAATGGTTCCGGAATCCTGAGCATTGGGAGGTTCCACCAACGGTCGGCAGCGCGTGGGTTCTAACGGAATGCCTTAACTCGTCTCCCCTGAGGTTATTCCTAATGTCTCTGTGCCAGGGAATGCTAGGGTGATTGCAGGATATCCCAGTGTCAGTGGCTGCCTCCCCAAAGTCAGGGAAGTTATTTCTCGGACTTCCCCGAAAAGGGAACACCTGTGACTGAAGAGAGCTGCGTGGAGTTGTCTCTCGAGATCCCCCACGCCCTGACAATTTTTCCGGAATCCTGAGCGTGGGGAGGTTCCACCAACGGTCGGCAGCGCGTGGGTTCAAACGGAATGCCTAAGCTCGTCTCCCCTGATGTTTTTCCTAATGACTCTGTGCCAGGGAATGCTAGGGTTGATTGCAGGATATCCCAGTGCCAGTGGCCTCCACCCCAAGGTCAGGGAAGGTATTTCTCGGACTTCTCCGAACAGGGAACACCTGTGACTGAAGAGAGCTGCGTGGAGTTGTCTCTCGAGCTCCCCCACGCACTGACAATTTTTCCGGAATCCTGAGCGTGGGGAGGTACCACCAACGGTCGGCAGCGCGTGGGTTCTAACGGAATGCCTAAGCTCGTCTCCCCTGAGGGTTTTCCTAATGTCTCTGTGCCAGGGAATGATAGGGGTGATTGCATGATATCCCAGTGTCAGAGGCTGCCTCACCAAAGTCAGGGAAGGTATTTCTCGGACTTCCCCGACCAGGGAACACCTGTGACTGAAGAGAGCTGCGTGGATTTGTCTCTCGGGTTCCCCACGCACTGACAATGGTTGCGGAATCCTGAGCGTGGGGAGGTTCCACCAACGGTCGGCAGCGCCTGGGTTCTAACGGATTGCCTAAACTCGTCTACCCTGAGGCTTTTCCTAATGTCTCTGTGCCAGGGAATGCTAGGGTTGAATGCAGGATATCCCAGTGACAGAGGCTGCCTCCCCAAAATCAGGGAATTTATTTCTCAGACTTCCCCGAACATGGAACACCTGTGAATAAAGAGAGCAGCGTGGATTTGTCTCTCGAGCTCCCCCACGTACTGACAATGGTTCCGGAATCCTGAGCGTGTGGAGGTTCCACCAATGGTCGGCAGCGCGTGGATTCTAACGGAATGCCTAAGCTCGTCTCCCCTGAGGTTTTTCCTAATGTCTCTGTGCCAGGGAATGCTAGGGGTGATTGCAGGATATCCCAGTGTCAGAGGCTGCCTCCCCAAGTTCAGGGAAGGTATTTCTCGGACTTCCCTCAACATGGAACACCTGTGACTGAAGAGATTTGCGTGGAGTTGTCTCTCGAGCTACCCCACGCACTGACAATGTTTCTGGAATCCTGAGCGTGGGGAGGTTCCACCAACGGTCGGCAGCGCGTGGGTTCAAACGGAATGCCTACGATCGTCTCCCCTGAGTCTTTTCCTAATTTCACTGTGCCAGGAAATGCTAGGGGTGATTGCAGGATATCCCAGTGTCAGAGGCTGCCTCCCCAAGGTCAGGGAAGTTATTTTTCGGACTTCCCAGAACAGGGAACCCCTGTGACTGAAGAGAGCTGTGTGGAGTTGTCTCTCGAGCTCCCCCACACATGACAATGCTTCCGGAATCCTGAACGTGGGGAGGTTCCACCAACGGTCGGCAGCGCGTGGGTTCTAACGGAATGCCTAAGTTCGTCTCCCCTGAGGGTTTTCCTAATGTCTCTGTGCCAGGGAATGCTATGGTTGATTGCAGGATATACCAGTGTCAGATATAGAACCGTCAGGGTTCTAACGGAATGCCTAAGTTCGTCTCCCCTGAGGGTTTTCCTAATGTCTCTGTGCCAGGGAATGCTATGGGTGATTGCAGGATATACCAGAGTCTGCCTCCCCAAGGTCAGGGAAGGTATTTTTCGGACTTCCCCAAACAGGGAACACCTGTGACTGAAGAGAGCTTCGTGGAGTGGTCTCTTGAGCTCCCCCACGCACTGAAAATGTTTCCGGAATCCTGAGCGTGGGGAGGTTCCACCAACGGTCGGAAGCACGTGGGTTCTAACGGAATGACTAAGTTCGTCTCCCCTGAGGCTTTTCCTACTTTGTCTGTGCCAGGGAATGCTAGGGGTGATTGCAGGATATCCCAGGGTCAGAGGCTGCCTCCCCAAGTTCAGGGAAGGTATTTCTCGGACTTCCCCGAACAGGGAACACCTGTGACTGAAGACAGCTGCGTGGAGTTTTCACTCGACCTCCCCCACGCACTTACAATGGTTCCGGAATCCTGAGCGTGGGGATTTTCCACCAACGGTCGGCAGCGCGTGGGTTCTAACGGAATGCATAAGCTCGTCTCCCCTGAGTATTTTCCTAATGTCTCTGTGCCAGGAAATGCTAGGGGTGATTGCAGGATATCCCAGTGTCAGAGGCTGCCTCCCCAAGGTCAGGGAAGGAATTTCTCGGACTTCCACGAACAGGGAACACCTGTGACTGAATAGAGCTGCTTGGAATTGTCTCCCGAGCTCCCCCACGCACTGACAATTTTTCCGGAATCCTGAGCGTGGGGAGGTTCCACCAACGTTCGGCAGCGCGTGGGTTCTAACGGAATGCCTAAGCTCGTATCCCCTGAGGCTTTTCCTAATATCTCTGTGCCAGGGAATGCTAGGGTTGATTGCAGGATATCCCAGTGTCAGAGGCTGCCTCACCAAGGTCAGGGAAGGTATTTCCCAGACTTCCTCGTATAGGGAACACCTGTGTCTGAAACGAGCTTCGTGGACCTGTCTCTCGAGCTCCTCCACGCACTGACAATATTTCCGGATTCCTGAGCGTGGGGAGGTTCCACCAACGGTCGGCAGCGCGTGGGTTCTAACGGAATGCCTAAGCTCGTCTCCCCTGAGGGTTTTCCTAATGTCTCTGTGCCAGGGAATGCAAGGGGTGATTGCAGGATATCCCAGTGTCAGAGGCTGCCTCCCCAAATTCAGGGAAATTATTCCTCGAACTTCCGCGAACAGGGAACTCCTGTGACTGGAGAGAGATGCGTGGACTTTTCTCTCGAGTTCCCCAAGCACTGACAATGGTTCCGGAATCCTGAGCGTGGGGAGGTTCCACCAACGGTCGGCAGCGCGTGGGTTCTAACGGAATGCCTAAGCTCGTCTCCCCTGAGGATTTTCCTAATGTCACTGTGCCAGGGAATGCTAGGGGTGATTGCAGGATATCCCAGTGACCGAGGCTGAATCCCCAAGGTCAGGGAAGGTATTTCTCGGACTTCCACGAACAGGGAACACCTGTGATTGAAGAGAGCTGCGTGGAGTTGTCTCTCGAGCTCCCCCACGCACTGACAATTGTTCCGGAATCCTGAGCGTGGGGAGGTTCCTCCAACTGTCGGTATCGCCTGGGTTCTAACGGAATGCTTAATCTCGTCTCCCCTGAGTTTTTTCCTAATATTTCTGTGCCAGGGAATGCTAGGGGTGATTGAAGGATATCCCAGTGTCAGAAGCTACATCCCCAAGTTCAGGGAAAATGTTTCTCGGACTTCCCCGAACAGGGAACACCTGTGACTGAAGAGAGCTGCGTGGAGATTTCTCTCGAGGTCCCCCACGCACTGACAATGTTTCCGGAATTCTGAGCGTGGGGAGGTTCCACCAACGGTCGGCAGCGCGTGGGTTCTAACGGAAAGCCTATGCTCGTCTCCCCTGAGAGTTTTTCTAATGTCTTTGTGCCAGGGAATGCTAGGGGTGATTGCAGGATATCCCAGTGTCAGAGGCTGCCTCCCCAAGGTCACGGAAGGAATTTCTCGGACTTCCCCTAACAGGGAACACCTGTGACTGAAGAGAGCTACGTGGAGATTTCTCTCGAGCTCCCCCACGCACTGACAATTGTTCCGGAAACCTGAGCGTGGGGAGATTCCACCAAAGGTCGGCAACGCGTGGGTTCTAAAGGAATGCCTAAGCTCGTCTCCCCTGAGTGTTTTCCTAATGTCTCTGTGCCAGGGAATGCTAGGGGTGATTGTAGGATATCCCAGTGTCAAAGGCTGCCTCCCCAAGGTCAGGGAAGTTATTTCTCGGACTTCCCCGTAAAGGGAAGACCTGTAACTGAAGAGAGATGCGTGGAGTTGTCTCTCGAGCTCCCCCAAGCACTGACAATTCTTCCGGAATCCCGAGCGTGGGGAGGTTTCACCAACGGTCGACAGCGCGTGGTTTCTAACGGAATGCCTAAGCTCGTCTCCCCTGCGGGTTTTCCTAATGTCTCTGTGCCAGGGAATGCTAGGGGTGATTGCAGGATATCCCAGTGTCAGAGGCTGCCTCCCCAAGGTCAGGGAAGTTATTTCTCGGAGTTCCCCGAATAGGGAACACTTGTGACTGAAGAGAGCTGCGTGGAGTTGTCTCTCGAGCTCCCCCAAGCACTGACAATGGTTCCGGAATCCTGAGCGTGGGGAGGTTCCACCAACGGTCGGCAGCGCGTGGGTTCTAACGGAATGCCTAAGCTCGTCTCCCCTGAGGGTTTTCCTAATGTCTCTGTGCCAGGGAATGCTAGGGGTGATTGCAGGATATCCCAGAGTCAGAGGCTGCCTCCCCAAAGTCAGGGAAGTTATTTCTCGGTCTTCCCCGATCAGGGAACACCAGTGACTGAAGAGAGATGCGTGGAGTTGTCTCTCGAGGTCCCCCACGCACTGACAATGGTTCCGGAATCCTGAGCGTGGGGAGGTTTCACCAAAGGTCGGCAGCGCGTGGGATCTAACGGAATGCCTAAGTTCGTCTCCCCTGAGAGTTTTCCTAATATCTCTGTGTCAGGGAATGCTAGGGGTGATTGCATGTTATCCCAGTGTCAGAGGCTGCCTCCCCAAGATCAGGGAAAGTATTTCTCGGACGTCCCCGAACAGGGAATACCTGTGAATGAAGAGAGCTGCGTGGAGTTGTCTCTCGAGCTCCCCCTCCCACTGACAATGGTTCCGGAATCCTGAGCGTGGGGAGGTTCCACTAACGGTCGGCAGCGCGTGGGTTCTAACGGAATGCCTAAGCTCGTCTCCTCTGAGTGTTTTCCTAATGTCTCTGTGCCAGGGAATGCTAGGGGTGATTGCAGGATATCCCAGTGTCACAGGCGGCCTCCCCAAGTTCAGGGAAGGTATTTCCCGGACTTCCCCGAACAGGGAACACCTGTGACTGAAGAGAGCTGCGTGGAGTTGTCTCTCGAGCTCCCCCACGCACTGACAATGGTTCCGGAATTCTGAGCGTGGGGAGGTTCCCCCAAAGGACGACAGCGCGTGGGTTCTAATGGAATGCCTATGCTCGTCTCCCCTGAGGGTTTTCCTAATGTCTCTGTGCCAGGGAATGCTAGGGGTGTTTGCAGGATATCCCAGGGTCAAAAGCTGCCTCCCCAAGGTCAGGGAAGATATTTCTCGGACTTCCCAGAACAGGGAACACATGTGACTGAAGAGAGCTGCGTGGAATTGTCTCTCGAGATCCCCCACGCACTGACAATGTCTCCGGAATCCTGAGCGTGGGGAAGTTCCACCAACGGTCGGCAGTGCGTGGGTTCTAACGGAGTGCCTAAGCTCGTCTCCCCTGAGGTTTTTCCTAATTTCTCTGTGTCATGGAATGCTAGGGGTGATTGCAGGATATCCCAGTGTCAGAGGCTGCCTCCCCAAGGTCAGGGAAGGTTTTCTCGGACTTCCCCGAACAGGGAACACCTGTGACTGAAGAGATCAGCGTGTAGTTGTATCTCGGGCTCCCCCTCGCACTGACAATTCTTCTGGAATCCTGAGCGTGGGGAGGTTCCAACAACGGTCGGCAGCGCGTGGGTTCTAACGGAATGCCTATGCTCGTCTCCCCTGAGTGTTTTCCTAACTCCTCTGTGCCAGGGAATGCTAGGGGTGATTGCAGGATATCCCAGTGTCAGTGGCTGCCTCCCCAAGTTCAGGGAAGGTTTTTCTCAGAATTCCCCGAACAGGGAACACCTGTGACTGAAGAGAGCTGCGTGGATTGGTCTCTCGAGCTCCCCCACGCACTGACAATGGTTCCGGAATCCTGAGCGTAGGGAGGTTCCACCAACGGTCGGCAGCGCGTGGGTTCTAACGGAATGCCTAAGCTCGTCTACCCTGAGGGTTTTCCTAATGTCTCTGTGCCAGGGAATGCTAGAGCTGATTGCAGGATATCCCAGTGTCAGCGGCTGCCACCCCAAGGTTAGGGAAGGTATTTCTCGGACTTCCCCGAACAGGGAACACCTGTGACTGAAGAGCGCAGCGTGGAGTGGTCTCTCCAGATCCCCCACGCACTGACAATGGCTCCGGAATCCTGAGCGCGGGGAGGTTCCACCAACGGTCGGCAGCGCGTGGGTTCTAACGGAATGCCTAAGCTCGTCTACCCTGAGGGTTTTCCTAATGTCTCTGTGCCAGGGAATGCTAGAGCTGATTGCAGGATATCCCATTGTCAGAGGCTGCCTCCCCAAGTTCAGGGAAGTTATTTCTCGGACTTCCGTGAACAGGGAACTCCTGTGACTGAAGAGAGCTACGTGGAGCTGTCTCTCGAGATGCCCCACGCACTGACAATAATTCCGGAATCCTGAGCGTGAGGATGTTCCACCAACGATCGCCAGCGCGTGGGTTCTTACGGAATGACTAAGCTCGTCTCCCCTGAGTTTTTTCCTAATGTCTCTGTGCCAGGGAATGCTAGGGGTGATTGCAGGATATCCCAGTGTCAGAGGCTGCCTCCCCAAGGTCAGGGAAGGTATTTCCCGGACTTCCGCGAACAGGGAACACCTGTGACTGCAGAGAGCTGCGTGGAGTTGTCTCTCAAGCTCCCCCACGCACTGACAATGGTTCCGGAATCCTGAGCGTGGGGAGGTTCCACCAACGGTCGGCAGTGCGTGGGTTCTAACGGAATGCCCAAGCTCGTCTCCCCTGCGGTTTTTCCTAATGTTTCTGTGCCAGGGAATGCTAGGGGTGATTTCAGGATATCCCAGTGTCAGAGGCTGATTCCCCAAGTTCAGGGAAGGTTTTTCTCGGACTTCCCTGGACAGGGAACACCTGTGAATGAAGAGAGCAGCATGCAGTTGTCTCTCGAGCTCCCCCACGGACTGACAATGTTTCCGGAATCCTGAGTTTGGGGAGGTTCCACCAACGTTCGGCAGCGCGTGGGTTCTAACGGAATGCCTAAGCTCGTCTCCCCTGAGGGTTTTCCTAATATCTCTGTGCCAGGGAATGCTAGGGGTGATTGCAGGATATCCCAGTGTCAGAGGCTGCCGCCCCAAGGTCAGGGAAGGTTTTTCTCGGACTTCCGTGTACAGGGAACTCCTGTGACTGAAGAGAGCTGCGTGGAGCTGTCTTTCGAGATCCCCCACGCACTGACAATAATTCCGGAATCCTGAGCGTGGGGAGGTTCCACCAACGATCGGCAGCGCGTGGGTTTTTACGGAATGACTAAGCTCGTCTCCCCTGAGTGTTTTCCTAATGTCTCTGTGCCAGGGAATGCTAGGGGTGATTGCAGGATATCCCAGTGTCAGAGGATGCCTCCCCAAGATCAGGGAAGTTATTTTTCGGACTTCCGCGAACAGGGAACACCTGTGACTGCAGAGAGCTGCGTGGAGTGGTCTCTCGAGCTCCCCCACGCACTGACAATGGCTCCGGAATCCTGAGCGTGGGGAGGTTCCACCAACGGTCGGCAGCGCGTGGGTTCTAACGGAATGCCTAAGCTCGTCTCCCCTGAGGATTTTCCTAATGACTCTGTGCCAGGGAATGCTAGGGGTGATTGCAGGATATCCCAGTGTCAGATGCTGCCTCCCCAAGTTCAGGGAAGGTTTTTCTCAGACTTCCCCGAACAGGGAACGCCTGTGACTGAAGAGAGCTGCGTGGAGTTGTCTCTCGAGCTCCCCCACGCACTGACAATTGTTCCGGAATCCTGAGGGTGGGGAGGTTCCACCAACGGTCGGCAGCACGAGGGTTCTAACGGAATGCCTAAGCTCGTCTCCCCTGAGGTTTTTCCAAATGACTCTGTGCCAGGGAATGCTAGGGGTGATTGCAGGATATCCCAATGTCATAGTCTGCCTCCCCAAGTCAGGGAAGGTATTTCTCGGACTTCCCCGAACAGGGAATCCCTGTGACTGAAGAGAGCTGCATGGAGTTGTCTCTCGAGCTCCCCCACACACTGACAATGATTCCGGAATCCTGAGCGTGGGGAGGTTCCACCAACTGTCGGCAGCGCGTGGGTTCTAACGGAATGCCTAAGCTCGTCTCCCCTGAGGGTTTTCCTAATTTCTCTGTGCCTGGGAATGCTAGGGGTGATTGCAGGATATCCCAGTGTCAGAGGCTGCCTCCCCATGGTCAGGGAATTTATTTATCGGGCTTCCCCGAACAGGGAACCCCTGTGACTGAAGAGAGCTGCGTGGATTTGTCTCTCGAGCTTCCCCACGCACTGACAATGGTTCCGGAATCCAGAGCGTGGGGAGGTTCCACCGACGGTCGGCAGCGCGTGGGTTCTAACGGAATGCCTAAGCTCATCTCCCCTGAGGATTTTCCTAATGTCTCTGTGCCAGGGAATGCTATGGGTGATTGCAGGATATCCCATTGTCAGAGGCTGCCTCCCCAAGTTCAGGGAAGTTATTTCTCGGACTTCCGTGAACAGGGAACACCTGTGACTGAAGAGAGCTGCGTGGAGTTGTCTCTCGAGCTCCCCCACGCACTGACAATGGTTCCGGAATCCTGAGGGTGGGGAGGTTCCACCAACGGTCGGCAGCGCGTGGGTTCTAGTGGAATGCATAAGCTCGTCTCCCCTGAGGCTTTTCCTAATGTCTCTGTGCCAGGGAATGCTAGGGGTGATTGCAGGATATCCCAGTGTCAGAGGCTGCCTCTCCAAGGTCAGGGAAGTTATTTCTCGGACTTCCGGGAACAGGGAACTCTTGTGACTAAAGAGAGCTGCGTGGAGCTCTCTCTCGAGATCCCCCACACACTGACAACAATTCCGGAATCCTGAGCGTGGGGAGGTTCCACCAATGATCGGCAGCGCGTGGGTTCTTACGGAAAGCCTATGTTCGTCTCCCCTGAGAGTTTTCCTAATGTCTCTGTGCCAGGGAATGCTAGGGGTGATTGCAGGATATCCCAGTGTCAGATGCTGCCTCCCCAAGGTCAGGAAATGTATTTCTCAGACTTTCCCGAACAGGGAACACCTGTGACTGCAGAGAGCTGCGTGGAGTTGTCTCTCGAGCTCCCCCACTCACTGACAATGGTTCCGGAATCCTGAGCGTGGAGAGGTTCCACCAACGGTCGACAGCGCGTGGGTTCTAACGGAATGCCCAAGCTCGCCTCCCCTGAATTTTTTCCTAATATCTCTGTGCCAGGGAATGCTAGGGGTGACTGTAGGATATCCCAGGGTCAGAGGCTGCCTCCCCAAGTTCAGGGAAGATATTTCTCGGACTTCCGCGAACAAGGAACACCTGTGACTTAAGAGAGCTGCGTGGAGTGGTCTCTCGAGCTCCCCCACGCACTGACAATGGTTCCGGAATCCTGAGCGTGGGGAGGTTCCACCAACGGTCGGCAGTGCGAGGGTTCTAACGGAATGCCTAAGCTCGTCTCCCCTGAGGGTTTTCCAAATGACTCTGTGCCAGTGAATGCAAGGGGTGATTGCAGGATATCCCAGTGTCAGAGGCTGCCTCCCCAAGTCAGGGAAGGTATTTCTCGGACTTCCCCGAACAGGGAACACCTGTGACTGAAGAGAGCTTCATGGAGTTGTCTCTCGAGCTCCCCCACACACTGACAATGGTTCCGGAATCCTGAGCGTGGGGAGGTTCCACCAACGGTCGGCAGCGCGTGGGTTCAAACGGAATGCCTAAGCTCGTATCCCCTGAGGGTTTTCCTAATGACTCTGTACCAGGGAATGCTAGGGGTGTTTGCAGGATATCCCAGTGTCAGAGACTACCTCCCCCAGGTCAGGGAAGTTATTTCTCGGACTTTCACGAACAGGGAACACCTGTGACTGAGGAGAGCTGCGTGGAATTATCTCTCGAGCTCCCCAACGCACTGACAATGGTTCCGGAATCCTGAGCGTGGGGAGGTTCCACCAACGGTTGGCAGCGCATGGGTTCTAACGGAATGCCTAAGCTCGTCTCCCCTGAGTTTTTTCCTAATTTCTCTGTGCCAGGGAATACTAGGGGTGATTGCAGGACATCCCAGTGTCAGAGGCTGCCTCCCCATGATCAGGGAATTTATTTCTCGGACTTACCCGAACAGGGAACACCTGTGACTGAAGAGAGCTGCGTGGATTTGTCTCTCGAGCTCCCCCACGCACTGACAATGGTTCCGGAATCCTGAGCGTGGGGAGGTTCCACCAACGTTCGGCAGCGCGTGGGTTCTAACGGAATGCATAAGCTCGTCTCCCCTGAGGCTTTTCCTAATGTCTCTTTGCCAGGGGATGCTAGGGTTGATTGCAGGATACCCAGTGTCAGAGGCTGCCTCCCCAAGGTCAGGGAAGTTATTTCTCGGACTTCCCCGAACAGGGAACACCTGTGACTGAAGAGAGCTGCGTGGAGTTGTCTCTCGAGCTCCCCCACGCACTGACAATGTTTCCGAAATCCTGAGCTTGGGGAGGTTCCACCAACGGTCGGCAGCGCGTGGGTTCTAACGGAATGCCTAAGCTCGTCTCCCCTGAATTTTTTCCTATGTCTATGTGCCAGGGAATGCTAGGGGTGATTGCAGGTTATCCCAGTGTCAGAGGCGGCCTCCCCTAGTTCAGGGAAGGTATTTCTCGGACTTCCCCGAACAGGAAACACGTGTGACTGAAGAGAGCTTCGTGGAGTTGTCTCTCGAGCTCCCCCACGCACTGACAATATTTCCGGAATCCTGAGCGGGGGGAGGTTCCACCATCGGTCGGCAGCGCGTGGGTTGTAACGGAATGCCTAAGCTCGTCTCCCCTGAGGCTTTTCTTAATGTCTCTGTGCCAGGGAATGCTAGGGGTGATTGCAGGCTATCCCAGTGTCAGAGGCTGCCACCCCAAGTCAGGGAAGGTATTTCTCGGACTTCCCCGAACAGCGAACACCAGTGACTGAAGAGAGTTGCGTGAAGGTGTCTCTCGAGCTCCCCCACACACTGACAAAGTTTCCGGAATCCTGAGCGTGGGGAGGTTCCACCAACGGTCGGCAGCGCGTGGTTTCCAACGGAATGCCTAAGCTCATTTCCCCTGAGGGTTTTCCTAATGACTCAGTGCCAGGGAATGCTAGGGGTGATTGCAGGATATCCCAGTGTCAGAGGCTGCCTCCCCAAAATCAGGGAAGGTATTTCTCGGACTTCCGCGAACAGGGAACACCTGTGACTGAAGAGAGCTGCGTGGAGTTGTCTCTGTAGCTCCCCCACGCACTGACAATGTTTCCGGAATCCTGAGCGTGGGGAGTTTCCACCAACGGTCGGCAGCGCGTGGGTTCTAACGGAATGCCTAAGCTCGTCTCCCCTGAGGGTTTTCCTAATGTCTCTGTGCCAGGGAATGCTAGGGGTGATTGCAGGATATCCCAGTGTCCGATGCTGCCTCCCCAAGGTCAGGGAATGTATTTCTCGGACTTCCGCGAACAGGGAACAACTATGACTGAAGAGAGCTGCGTGGAGTTGTCTCTCGAGATCCCCCACGCTGACAATTGTTCCGGAATCCTGAGCGTGGGGAGGTTCCACCAACGGACGGCAGCACGTGGGTTCAACGGAATGCCTAAGCTCGTCTCCCCTGAGGGTTTTCTTAATGTCTCTGTGCCAGGGAATGCTAGGGGTCATTGCAGGATATCCCAGTGTCATATGCTGTCTCCCCAAGGTCAGGGAATGTATTTCTCGGACTTAACCTGACAGGGAATACCTGTGACTGAAGAGAGCTGCGTGCATTTGTCTCTCGAGCCCCCCCACGCACTGACAATGTTTCCGGAATCCTGAGCGTGGGGAGGTTCCACCAACGGTCGGCAGCGCGTGGGTTCAAACGGAATGCCTAAGCTCGTCTCCCCTGAGGTTTTTCCTAATGACTCTGTGCCAGGGAATGCTAGGGGTGATTGCAGGATATCCCAGTGCCAGTGGCTGCCACCCCAAGGTCAGGGAAGGTTTTTCTCGGACTTCTCCGAACAGGGAACACCTGTGACTGAAGAGAGCTGCGTGGAGTTGTCTCTCGAGCTCCCCCACGCACTGACAATTTTTCCGGAATCCTGAGCGTGGGGAGGTACCACCAACGGTCGGCAGCGCGTGGGTTCTAACGGAATGCCTAAGCTCGTCTCCCCTGAGGTTTTTCCTAATGTCTCTGTGCCAGGGAATGCTAGGGGTGATTGCAGGATATCCCAGTGTCAGAGGCTGCTTCCCCAAGGTGAGGGAAATTATTTCTCGGACTTCCCCGAATAGAGAACACCTGTGACTGAAGCGAGCTCCGTGGAGGTGTCTCACGAGCTCCCCCATGCACGGACAATGTTTCCGGAATCCTGGGCGTGGGGAAGTACCACCAACGGTCGACAGCGTGTGGGTTCAAACGGAATGACTAAATTCGTCTCCCCTGAGGCTTTTCCTAATGTCTCTGTGCCAGGGAATGCTAGGGGTGACTGCAGGATATCCCAGTGTCAGAGGCTGCCTCCCCAAGGTCAGGGAAGTTATTTCTCGAACTTCCCCGAACAGGGAACACCTGTGACTGAAGAGAGCTGCGTGGAGTTGTCTCTCGAGCTCCCCCACGCACTGACAATGGTTCCGGAATCCTGAGCGTGGGGAGGTTCCACCAACGGTCGGCAGCGCGTGGGTTCTAACGGAATGCCTAAGCTCATCTCCCCTGAGGTTTTTCCTAATGACTCTGTGCCAGGGAATGCTAGGGGTGATTGCAGGATATCCCAGTGCCAGTGGCTGCCACCCCAAGGTCAGGGATTGTATTTCTCAGACTTCTCCGAACAGGGAACACCTGTGACTGAAGAGAGCTGCGTGGAGTTGTCTCTCGAGCTCCCCCACGCACTGACAATTTTTCCGGAATCCTGAGCGTGGGGAGGTACCACCAACGGTCGGCAGCGCGTGGGTTCTAACGGAATGCCTAAGCTCGTCTCCCCTGAGGGTTTTCCTAATATCTCTGTGCCAGGGAATGATAGGGGAGATTGCAGGATATCCCAGTGTCAGAGGCTGCCTCCCCAAGGTCAGGGAATGTATTTCTCAGACTTCCCCGAACAGGGAACCCCTGTGACTGAAGAGAGCTGCGAGGAGTTGTCTCTCGAGCTCCCCCACGCACTGACAATGGTTCCGGAATCCTGAGCGTGGGGAGGTTCCACCAACGGTCGGCAGCCCGTGGGTTCTAACGGAATGCCTAAGCTCGTCTCCCCTGAGGTTTTTCCTAATGTCTCTGTGACAGGGAATGTTAGGGGTGATTGCAGGATATCCCAGTGTCAGAGGCTGCCTCCCCAAGGTCAGGGAATGTATGTCTCTGACTTCCCCGAACAGGGAACACCTGTGACTGAAGACAGTTGCGTGGAGTTGTCTCTCGAGCTCCCCGACGCACTGACAATGGTTCCGGAATCCTGAGCATTGGGAGGTTCCACCAACGGTCGGCAGCACGTGGGTTCTAACGGAATGCCTAAGCTCGTCTCCCCTGAGGTTTTTCCTAATGTCTCTGAGCCAGGGAATGCTAGGGGCGATTGCAGGATATCCCAGAGTCAGAGGCTGCCTCCCCAAGTTCAGGGAAGTTATTTCTCGGACTTCCCCGTACAGAGAACACCTGTGACTGAAGAGAGTTGCGTGGAGTTGTCTCTCGAGCTCCCCCACGCACTGACAATGTTTCCGGAATCCTGAGCGTGGGGAAGTTCCACCAACAGTCAGCAGCACGTGGGTTCTAACGGAATGCCTAAGCTCGTCTCCCCTGAGGTTTTTCCTAATATCTCTGTGCCAGGGAATGCTAGGGGTGATTGCAGGATATCCCAGTGTCAGAGGCTGCTTCCCCAAGGTGAGGGAAATTATTTCTCGGACTTCCCCGAATAGAGAACACCTGTGACTGAAGCGAGCTCCGTGGAGGTGTCTCACGAGCTCCCCGACGCACGGACAATGGTTCCGGAATCCTGAGCATTGGGAGGTTCCACCAACGGTCGGCAGCGCGTGGGTTCTAACGGAATGCATTAACTCGTCTCCCCTGAGGTTATTCCTAATGTCTCTGTGCCAGGGAATGCTAGGGGTGATTGCAGGATATCCCAGTGTCAGTGGCTGCCTCCCCAAAGTCAGGGAAGTTATTTCTCGGACTTCCCCGAAAAGGGAACACCTGTGACTGAAGAGAGCTGCGTGGAGTTGTCTCTCGAGATCCCCCACGCCCTGACAATTTTTCCGGAATCCTGAGCGTGGGGAGGTTCCACCAACGGTCGGCAGCGCGTGGGTTCAAACGGAATGCCTAAGCTCGTCTCCCCTGATGTTTTTCCTAATGACTCTGTGCCAGGGAATGCTAGGGTTGATTGCAGGATATCCCAGTGCCAGTGGCTGCCACCCCAAGGTCAGGGAAGGTATTTCTCGGACTTCTCCGAACAGGGAACACCTGTGACTGAAGAGAGCTGCGTGGAGTTGTCTCTCGAGCTCCCCCACGCACTGACAATTTTTCCGGAATCCTGAGCGTGGGGAGGTACCACCAACGGTCGGCAGCGCGTGGGTTCTAACGGAATGCCTAAGCTCGTCTCCCCTGAGTGTTTTCCTAATGTCTCTGTGCCAGGGAATGATAGGGGTGATTGCATGATATCCCAGTGTCAGAGGCTGCCTCACCAAAGTCAGGGAAGGTATTTCTCGGACTTCCCCGACCAGGGAACACCTGTGACTGAAGAGAGCTGCGTGGAGTTGTCTCTCGGGTTCCCCACGCACTGACAATGGTTGCGGAATCCTGAGCGTGGGGAGGTTCCACCAACGGTCGGCAGCGCCTGGGTTCTAACGGATTGCCTAAACTCGTCTACCCTGAGGCTTTTCCTAATGTCTCTGTGCCAGGGAATGCTAGGGTTGATTGCAGGATATCCCAGTGACAGAGGCTGCCTCCCCAAAATCAGGGAAGTTATTTCTCAGACTTCCCCGAACATGGAACACCTGTGAATGAAGAGAGCAGCGTGGATTTGTCTCTCGAGCTCCCCCACGTACTGACAATGGTTCCGGAATCCTGAGCGTGTGGAGGTTCCACCAATGGTCGGCAGCGCGTGGATTCTAACGGAATGCCTAAGCTCGTCTCCCCTGAGGTTTTTCCTAATGTCTCTGTGCCAGGGAATGCTAGGGGTGATTGCAGGATATCCCAGTGTCAGAGGCTGCCTCCCCAAGTTCAGGGAAGGTATTTCTCGGACTTCCCTCAACATGGAACACCTGTGACTGAAGAGATTTGCGTGGAGTTGTCTCTCGAGCTACCCCACGCACTGACAATGTTTCTGGAATCCTGAGCGTGGGGAGGTTCCACCAACGGTCGGCAGCGCGTGGGTTCAAACGGAATGCCTACGATCGTCTCCCCTGAGTCTTTTCCTAATTTCACTGTGACAGGAAATGCTAGGGGTGATTGCAGGATATCCCAGTGTCAGAGGCTGCCTCCCCAAGGTCAGGGAAGTTATTTTTCGGACTTCCCAGAACAGGGAACCCCTGTGACTGAAGAGAGCTGTGTGGAGTTGTCTCTCGAGCTCCCCCACGCATGACAATGCTTCCGGAATCCTGAACGTGGGGAGGTTCCACCAACGGTCGGCAGCGCGTGGGTTCTAACGGAATGCCTAAGTTCGTCTCCCCTGAGGGTTTTCCTAATGTCTCTGTGCCAGGGAATGCTATGGGTGATTGCAGGATATACCAGTGTCAGAGTCTGCCTCCCCAAGGTCAGGGAAGGTATTTTTCGGACTTCCCCAAACAGGGAACACCTGTGACTGAAGAGAGCTTCGTGGAGTGGTCTCTCGAGCTCCCCCACGCACTGAAAATGTTTCCGGAATCCTGAGCGTGGGGAGGTTCCACCAACGGTCGGAAGCACGTGGGTTCTAACGGAATGACTAAGTTCGTCTCCCTTGAGGCTTTTCCTACTTTGTCTGTGCCAGGGAATGCTAGGGGTGATTGCAGGATATCCCAGGGTCAGAGGCTGCCTCCCCAAGTTCAGGGAAGGTATTTCTCGGACTTCCCCGAACAGGGAACACCTGTGACTGAAGAGAGCTGCGTGGAGTTTTCACTCGACCTCCCCCACGCACTTACAATGGTTCCGGAATCCTGAGCGTGGGGAGGTTCCATCAACGGTCGGCAGCGCGTGGGTTCTAACGGAATGCCTAAGCTCGTATCCCCTGAGGCTTTTCCTAATATCTCTGTGCCAGGGAATGCTAGGGTTGATTGCAGGATATCCCAGTGTCAGAGGCTGCCTCACCAAGGTCAGGGAAGGTATTTCCCAGACTTCCTCGTATAGGGAACACCTGTGTCTGAAACGAGCTTCGTGGACCTGTCTCTCGAGCTCCTCCACGCACTGACAATATTTCCGGATTCCTGAGCGTGGGGAGGTTCCACCAACGGTCGGCAGCGCGTGGGTTCTAACGGAATGCCTAAGCTCGTCTCCCCTGAGGGTTTTCCTAATGTCTCTGTGCCAGGGAATGCAAGGGGTGATTGCAGGATATCCCAGTGTCAGAGGCTGCCTCCCCAAATTCAGGGAAATTATTCCTCGAACTTCCGCGAACAGGGAACTCCTGTGACTGGAGAGAGATGCGTGGACTTTTCTCTCGAGTTCCCCAAGCACTGACAATGGTTCCGGAATCCTGAGCGTGGGGAGGTTCCACCAACGGTCGGCAGCGCGTGGGTTCTAACGGAATGCCTAAGCTCGTCTCCCCTGAGGATTTTCCTAATGTCACTGTGCCAGGGAATGCTAGGGGTGATTGCAGGATATCCCAGTGACCGAGGCTGAATCCCCAAGGTCAGGGAGGTTATTTCTCGGACTTCCGCGAACAGGGAACACCTGTGACTGCAGAGAGCTGCGTGGAGTGGTCTCTCGAGCTCCCCCACGCACTGACAATGGCTCCAGAATCCTGAGCGTGGGGAAGTTCCACCAACGGTCGGCAGCGCGTGGGTTCTAACGGAATGCCTAAGCTCGTCTCCCCTGAGGATTTTCCTAATGACTCTGTGCCAGGGAATGCTAGGGGTGATTGCAGGATATCCCAGTGTCAGAAGCTACATCCCCAAGTTCAGGGAAAATGTTTCTCGGGCTTCCCCGTACAGATAACACCTTTGACTGAAGAGAGCTTCGTGGAGTTGTCTCTCGAGATCCCCCACGCACTGACAATGTTTCCGGAATCCTGAGCGTGGGGAGGTTCCACCAACGGTCGGCAGCGCGTGGGTTCTAACGGAATGCCTAAGCTCGTCTCCCCTGAGGGTTTTCCTAATGTCTCTGTGCCAGGGAATGCTAGGGGTGATTGCAGGATATCCCAGGGTCAGAGGCTGCCTCCCCAAGTTCAGGGAAGTTATTTCTCGTACTTCCCCGAACAGGGAACACCTGTGAGTGAAGAGAGCTGCCTGGAGTTGTCTCTCGAGATCCCCCACGCACTGACAATGGTTCCGGAATCCTGAGCGTGGTGAGGTTTCACCAAAGGTCGGCAGCGCGTGGGTTCTAACGGAATGCCTAAGCTCGTCTCTCCTGAGGGTTTTCCTAATATCTCTGTGCCAGGGAATGCTAGGGGGGTTTGCAGGAAATCCGAGTGACAGAGGCTGTCTCCCCAAGGTCAGGGAATGTATATCTCGGACTTCCCCGTTAAGGGAACACCTGTGACTTAAGAGAGCTGTGTGGCGCTGTCTCTCGAGCTCCCCCACGCACTGACAATGGTTCCGAAACCCTGAGCGTTGGGAGGTTCCACCAACGGTCGGCAGCGCATAGGTTCCAACGGAATGCCTGAGCTGGTCTCCCCTGAGTGTTTTCCTAATGTCTCTCTGCCAGGAAATGCTAGGGGGGTTTGCAGGAAATCCTAGTGTCAGAGTCTGCCTCCCCAAGTTCAGGGAAGTTATTTCTCGGTCTTCCCCGGACAGGGAACACCTGTGACTGAAGAGAGCTGCGTGGAGCTGTCTCTCGAGCTCCCCCACGCACTAACAATGGTTCCGGAACTCTGAGAGTGGGGAGGTTCCACCAACGGTCGGCAGCGCGTGGGTTCCAACGGAATACCTGAGCTGGTCTCCCCTGAGGGTTTTCCTAATGTCTCTGTGCCAGGGAATATTAGGGGTTTTTGCAGGAAATGCCAGTGACAGAGGCTGCTTCCCCAAGTTCAGTGAATGTATTTCTCGGAATTCCCCGGACAGGGAACACCTGTGACTGAAGAGAGCTGCGTGGAGCTGTCTCTCGAGCTCCCCCACGCACTGACAATGGTTCCGGAACCCTGAGCGTGGGGAGGTTAGACCAACGGTCGGCAGCGCGTTGGTTCCAACGGAATGCCTGAGCTGGTCTCCCCTGAGGGTATTCCTAATATCTCTGTGCCAGGGAATGCTAGGGGGGTTTGCAGGAAATCCCAGTGACAAAGGTTGCCTCCCCAAGGTCAGGGAAGTTATTTCCGGACTTCCCCGGACAGGGAAAACCTGTGACTGAAGAGAGCTGAGTGAAGATGTCTCTCGAGCTCCCCCACGCTCTGACAATATTTCTGGAACCCTGAGCGTGGGGAGGTTCCACCAACGGTCGGCAGCGCATGGATTCCAACGGAATGACTGTGCTGGTCTCCCCTGAGGTTTTCCTAATGTCTCTGTGCCAGGGAATGCTAGGGGTTTTGCAGGAAATCCCAGTGACAGAGGCTGCCTCCCCAAGGTCAGGGAAGTTATTTCTCGGACTTCCCCGGACAGGGAACACCTGTGACTGAAGAGAGATGCGTGGAGCTGTCTCTCGAGCTCCCCCACGCACTGACAATGGTTCCGGAACCCTGAGAGTGGGGAGGTTCCACCAACGGTCGGCAGCGCGTGGGTTCCAACGGAATGCCTGAGCTGGTCTCCCCTGAGGGTTTTCCTAATGTCTCTGTGCCAGGGAATGCTAGGGGGGTTTGCAGGAAATCCCAGTGACAGAGGCTGTCTCCCCAAGGTCAGGGTATATATTTCTCGGACTTCCCCGGTCAGGGAACACCTGTGAATTAAGAGAGCTGTGTGGCGCTGTCTCTCGAGCTCCCCCACGCACTGACAATGGTTCCGGAACCCTGAGCGTGGGGAGGTTCCACCAACGGTCGGCAGCGCATAGGTTCCTACGGAATGCCTGAGCTGGTCTCCCCTGAGTGTTTTCCTAATGTCTCTCTGCCAGGAAATGCTAGGGGGGTTTGCAGGAAATCCTAGTGTCAGAGTCTGCCTCCTCAAGGTCAGGGAAGTTATTTCTCGGACTTCCCCGGACAGGGAACACCTGTGACTGAAGAGAGCTGCGTGGAGCTGTCTCTCGAGCTCCCCCACGCACTAACAATGGTTCCGGAACCCTGAGAGTGGGGAGGTTCCACCAACGGTCGGCAGCGCGTGGGTTCCAGCGGAATACCTGAGCTGGTCTCCCCTGAGGGTTTTCCTAATGTCTCTATGCCAGGGATTGCTAGGGGTGTTTGCAGGAAGTCCCAGTGAAAGAGGCTGCCTCCCCAATGTCTGGGAAGGTATTTCTCGGACTTCCCCGGACAGGGAACACCTGTGAATGAAGAGAGCTGCGTGGAGCTGTCTCTCGAACTCCCCCACGCACTAACAATGGTTCCGGATCCATGAGCTTGGGGAGGTTCCACCAACGGTCGGCAGCACGTGGGTTCAAACGGAATGCCTGAGCTGGTCTCCCCTGAGCTTTTTCCTAATATCTCTGTGCCAGGGTATGCTAGGGGGATTTGCAGGAATTCCCAGTGACAGAGGCTGCATCCTCAAGGTCAGGGTTTTTATTTCTCGGACTTCCCCGGACAGGGAACACCTGTGACTGAAGAGAGCTGCGTGGAGCTGTCTCTCGAGCTCCCCCACGCACTGACAATGGTTCCGGAACCATGAGCTTGGGGAGGTTCCACCAACGGTCGGCAGCGCGTGGGTTCAAACGGAATGCCTGAGCTGGTCTCCCCTGAAGGTTTTCCTAATGTCTCTGTGCCAGGGAATGCTAGGGAGGTTTGCAGTAAATCCCAGAGACAGAGGCTGCCTCCCCAAGGTCAGGGAAGGTATTTCTCGGACTTCCCCGGACAGGGAACACCTGTGAATTAAGAGAGCTGCTTGGCGCTGTATCTCGAGCTCCCCCACGCACTGACAATGTTTCCTGGACCCTGAGCGTGCGGAGGTTCCACCAACTGTCGGCAGCGCGTGGGTTCCAACGGAATGCCTGAGCTGGTCTCCCCTGAGGTTTTTCTTAATGTCTCTGTGCCAGGGAATGCTAGGGGGTTTTGGAGGGAATCCCAGTGACAGAGGCTGCCTCCTCAAGGTCAGGGAAGGTAATTCTCGGACTTCCCCGGACAGGGAACACCTGTGACTGAGGAGAGCTGCGTGGAGCTGTCTCTCGAGTTCCCAGACGCTTGACAATATTTCCGGAACCCTGAGCGTGGGGAGGTTCCACCAACGGTCGGCAGCGCGTGGGTTCCAACGGAATGCCTGAGCTGATCTCCCCTGAGTGTTTTCCTAATGTCTCTGTGCCAGGGAATGCTAGGGGGGTTTGCAGGAAATCCCAGTGACAGAGGCTGCCTCCCCAAGGTCAGGGAAGTTTTTTCTCGGACTTCCCAGGACAGGGAACACCTGTGACTGAAGAGAGCTGCGTGGAGCTGTCTCACGATCTCCCCCACGCACTGACAATGTTTCCGGAACCCTGAGCCTGGGGAGGTTCCACAAACGGTCGGCAGCGCATGGGATCCAACGGAATGCCTGAGCTGGTCTCCCATGAGGGTTTTCCTAATATCCCTGTGCCAGGGTATTCTAGTGGTGTTTTCAGAAAATCCCAGTGACAGAGGCTGCCTCCTCAAAGTCAGGGAAGGTATTTCTCGGACTTCCCCGGACAGGGAACACCTGTGACTGAAGAGAGCTGAGTGGAGATGTCTCTCGAGCTCACCCAAGCAGTGACAATTATTCCGGAACCCTGAGCGTGGGGAGGTTCCACCAACGGTCAACAGCGCTTGGGATCCAACGGAATGCCTGAGCTGGTCTCTCCTGAGGGTTTTCCTAATGTCTCTGTGCCAGGGAATGCTAGGGGTGTTTGCGGGAAATCCCAGAGACAGAGGCTGCCTCCCCAAGGTCAGGGAAGTTATTTCTCGGACTTCCCCGGACAGGGAACACCTGTGACTGAAGAGAGCTGCGTGGAGCTGTCTCTCGAGCTCCCCCACGCAGTGACAATGTTTCCTGAACCCTGAGCGTGGGGAGGTTCCACCAACGGTCGGCAGCGCGTGGGTTCCAACGGAATGCCTGAGCTGTTCTCCCTTGAGGCTTTTCCTAATATCTCTGTGCCAAGGAATGCTAGGGGGTTTTGCAGGAAATCCCAGAGACAGAGGCTGCCTCCCCAAGGTCAGGGAAGGTATTTCTCGGACTTCCCCGGACAGGGAACACCTGTGACTGAAGAGAGCTGCGTGGCGTACTCTCTCGAGCTCCCCCACGCACTGACAATGTTTCCGGAACCCTGAGGGTGGGGAGGTTCCACCAACGGTCTGCAGCGCGTGGGTTCAAACGGAATACCTGAGCTGGTCTCCCCTCAGGGTTTTCCTAATGTCTCTGTGCCAGGGAATGCTAGGGGGGTTTGCAGGAATTCCCAGTGACAGAGGCTGCCTCCCCAAGATCAGGGAAATTATTTCTCGGACTTCCCCGGACAGGGAACACATGTGACTGAAGAGAGCTGCGTGGAGCTGTCTCTCGAGCTCCCCCACGCACTGACAATGTTTCCGGAACCCTGAGCGTGGGGAGGTTCCACCAACGTTCGGCAGCGCGTGGTTTCTAACGGAATGCCTGAGCTGGTCTCCCCTGAAAGTTATCCTAATGTCTCTGTGCCAGGGAATGCTAGGGGTGTTTACAGGAAATCCCAGTGACAGAGGCTGCCTCCCCAAGGTCAGGGAAGGTATTTCTCGGACTTCCCCGAACTGGGAACACTTGTGAATGAAGAGAGCTGCGAGGAGATTTCTCTCGAGCTCCCCCACGAACTGACAATAGTTCCGGAACCCTGAGCGTGGGGAGGTTCCACCAACGGTCGGTAGCGCGTGGGTTCTAACGGAATGCTTAAGCTCGTCTCCCCTGAGTGTTTTCAAACTGCCTCTGTGCCAGGGAATACTAGGGGTGATTGCAGGCAATCCCAGTGACCGAGGCTGCCTCCCCAATGTCAGGGAAGTTATTTCCCGGACTTCCCCGAACAGGGAACACCTGTGAATGAAGAGAGCTGCGTGGAGTTTTCTCTCGAGTTCCCCCACGCACTGACAATGGTTCCGGAATCCTGAGCGTGGGGAGGTTCCACCAACGGTCGGCAGCGCGTGGGTTCTTACGGAATGTTTAAGCTCGTCTCCCCTGAGGGTTTTCCTAATTTCTCTGTGCCAGGGAATGCTAGGGTTGATTGCAGGATATCCCAGTGACCGAGGATGCCTCCCCAAGGTCAGGGAAGGTATTTCCCGGACTTCCCCGAACTGGGAACACCTGTGACTGAAGAGAGCTGCGTGGAGTTGTCTCTCGAGCTCCCCCACGTACTGACAATGGTTGCGGAATCC
Source organism: Vicugna pacos (assembly GCF_048564905.1). Taxonomy (NCBI): domain Eukaryota; kingdom Metazoa; phylum Chordata; class Mammalia; order Artiodactyla; family Camelidae; genus Vicugna; species Vicugna pacos. The sequence goes on along the minus strand of NW_027328721.1, from coordinate 44,325,383 downwards.
TGAACGTGGGGAGGTTCCACCAACCGTCGGCAGCGCGTGGGTTCTAACGGAATGCCTAATCTCGTCTCCCCTGAGGGTTTTCCTAATTTCTCTGTGCCAGGGAATGCTAGGGGTGATTGCAGGCAATCCCAGTGACCGAGGCTGCCTCCCCAAGGTCAGGGAAGGTATTTCCCGGACTTCCCCGAACAGGGAACACCTGTGACTGAAGAGAGCTGCGTGGAGTTGTCTCTCGAGCTCCCCCACGCACTGACAATGGTTCCGGAATCCTGAGCGTGGGGAGGTTCCACCAACGGTCGGCAGCGCGTGGGTTCTAACGGAATGCCTAAGCTCGTCTCCCCTGAGGGTTTTCCTAATGTCTCTGTGCCAGGGAATGCTAGGGGTGATTGAAGACAATCCCAGTGACCGAGGCTGCCTCCCCAAGTTCAGGGAAGGTATTTCCCGGACTTCCCCGAACAGGGAACACCTGTGACTGAAGAGAGCTGCGTGGAGTTGTCTCTCGAGCTCCCCCACGCACTGACAATGTTTCCGGAATCCTGAGTGTGGGGAGGTTCCACCAACGGTCGGCAGCGCGTGGGTTCTAACGGAATGCCTAAGCTCGTCTCCCCTGAGGATTTTCCTAATATCTCTGTGCCAGGGAATGCTAGGGGTGATTGCAGGATATCCCAGTCACCGAGGATGCCTCCCCAAGGTCAGGGAAGGTATTTTCCGGACTTCCCCGTACAGGGAACACCTGTGACTGAAGAGAGCTGCGTGGAGTTGTCTCTCGAGCTCCCCCACGCACTGACAATGTTTCCGGAATCCTGAGCGTGGGGAGGTTCCACCAACGGTCGGCAGCGCGTGGGTTCTAACGGAATGCCTAAGCTCGTCTCCCCTGAGGGTTTTCCTAATGTCTCTGTGCCAGGGAATGCTAGGGGTGATTGCAGGATATCCCAGTGTTCGAGGCTGCCTCCCCAAGGTCAGGGAAGGTATTTCCCGGACTTCCCCGAACAGGGAACACCTGTGACTGAAGAGAGCTTCGTGGAGTTGTCTCTCGAGCTCCCCCACGCACTGACAATGTTTCCGGAATCCTGAGAGTGGGGAGGTTCCACCAATGGTCGACAGCGCTTGGGTTCTAACGGAATGCCTAAGCTCGTCTCCCCAGAGGATTTTCCTAATGTCTCTGTGCCAGGGAATGCTTGGGGTGATTGCAGGCAATCCCAGTGACCGAGGCTGCCTCCCCAAGGTGAGGGAAGGTATTTCCCGGACTTCCCCGAACAGGGAACACCTGTGACTGAAGAGAGTTTCGTGGAGTTTTCTCTCGAGCTCTCCCACGCACTGACAATGGTTCCGGAATCCTGAGTGTTGGGAGGTTCCACCAACGGTCGGCAGCGCGTGGGTTCTAACGGAATGCCTAAGCTCGTCTCCCCTGAGGGTTTTCCTAATGTCTCTGTGCCAGGGAATGCTAGGGGTGATTGTAGGATATCCCAGTGACGGAGGCTGCCTCCCCAAGGTCAGGGAAGGTATTTCCCGGACTTCCCCGAACAGGGAACACCTGTGACTGAAGAGAGCTGCGTGGAGTTGTCTCTGGAGCTCCCCCACGCATTGACAATTGTTCCGGAATCCTGAGCGTGGGGAGGTTCCACCAACGGTCGACAGCGCGTGGGTTGTAACGGAATGCCTAAGATCGTCTCCCCTGAGGGTTTTCCTAATGTCTCTGTGCCAGGGAATGCTAGGGGTGATTGCAGGATATCCCAGTGACCGAGGCTGCCTCCCCAAGTTCAGGGAAGGTATTTCCCGGACTTCCCCGAACAGGGAACACCTGTGACTGAAGAGAGCTGCGTGGAGTAGTCTCTCGAGCTCCCCCACGCACTGACAATGGTACCGGAATCCTGAGCTTGGGGAGTTTCCACCAACGGTCGGCAGCGCGTGGGTTCTAACGGAATGCCTAAGCTCGTCTCCCCTGAGGGTTTTCCTAATGTCTCTGTTCCAGGGAATGCTAGGGATGATTGCAGGATATCCCAGTGACCGAAGCTGCCTCCCCAAGGACAGGGAAGTTATTTCCCGGACTTCCCCGAACAGGGAACACCTGTGACTGAAGAGAGCTGCGTGGAGTTGTCTCTCGAGCTCCCCCACGCACTGACAATGGTTGCGGAATCCTGAGCCTGGGGAGGTTCCACCAACGGTCGGCAGCGCGTGGGTTTTAACGGAATGCCTAAGCTCGTCTCCCCTGAGGGTTTTCCTAATTTCTCTGTGCCAGGGAATGCTAGGGGTGATTGCAGGATATCCCAGTGACCGAGGATGCCTCCCCAAGTTCAGGGAAGGTATTTCCCGGACTTCCCCGAACAGGGAACACCTGTGACTGAAGAGAGCTGCGTGGAGTTGTCTCTCGAGCTCCCCCACGCACTGACAATGGTTCCGGAATCCTGAGCGTGGGGAGGTTCCACCAACGGTCGGCAGCGCGTGGGTTCTAACGGAATGCCTAAGCTCGTCTCCCCTGAGGGTTTTCCTAATGTCTCTGTGCCAGGGAATGCTAGGGGTGATTGCAGGATATCCCAGTGTTCGAGGCTGCCTCCCCAAGGTCAGGGAAGGTATTTCCCGGACTTCCCCGAACAGGGAACACCTGTGACTGAAGAGTGCTTCGTGGAGTTGTCTCTCGAACTCCCCCACGCACTGACAATGTTTCCGGAATCCTGAGAGTGGGGAGGTTCCACCAATGGTCGACAGCGCTTGGGTTCTAACAGAATGCCTAAGCACGTCTCCCCAGAGGATTTTCCTAATGTCTCTGTGCCAGGGAATGCTTGGGGTGATTGCAGGCAATCCCAGTGACCGAGGCTGCCTCCCCAAGGTGAGGGAAGGTATTTCCCGGACTTCCCCGAACAGGGAACACCTGTGACTGAAGAGAGTTTCGTGGAGTTTTCTCTCGAGTTCTCCCACGCACTGACAATGGTTCCGGAATCCTGAGTGTTGGGAGGTTCCACCAACGATCGGCAGCGCGTGGGTTCTAACGGAATGCCTAAGCTCGTCTCCCCTGAGTGTTTTCCTAATGTCTCTGTGCCAGGGAATGCTAGGGGTGATTTCAGGCAATCCCAGTGACCGAGGCTGCCTTCCCAAGTTCAGGGATGGTATTTCCCGGACTTCCCCGAACAGGGAACAACTGTGACTGAAGAGAGCTGCGTGGAGTTGTCTCTCGAGCTCCCCCAAGCACTGACAATGGTTCCGGAATCCTGAGCGTGGGGAGGTTCCACCAACGGTCGGCAGCACGTGGGTTCTAACGGAATGCCTAAGCTCGTCTCCCCTGAGGGTTTTCCTAATATCTCTGTGCCAGGGAATGCTAGGGGTGATTGCAGGATATCCTAGTGACGGAGGCTGCCTCCCCAAGGTCAGGGAAGGTATTTCCCGGACTTCCCCGAACAGGGAACACCTGTGACTGAAGAGAGCTGCGTGGAGTTGTCTCTGGAGCTCCCCCACGCATTGACAATTGTTCCGGAATCCTGAGCGTGGGGAGGTTCCACCAACGGTCGACAGCGCGTGGGTTGTAACGGAATGCCTAAGATCGTCTCCCCTGAGGGTTTTCCTAATGTCTCTGTGCCAGGGAATGCTAGGGGTGATTGCAGGATATCCCAGTGACCGAGGCTGCCTCCCCAAGTTCAGGGAAGGTATTTCCCGGACTTCCCCGAACAGGGAACACCTGTGACTGAAGAGAGCTGCGTGGAGTTGTCTCTCGAGCTCCCCCACGCACTGACAATGGTTCCGGAATCCTGAGCGTGGGGAGTTTCCACCAACGGTCGGCAGCGCGTGGGTTCTAACGGAATGCCTAAGCTCGTCTCCCCTGAGGGTTTTCCTAATGTCTCTGTGCCAGGGAATGCTAGGGATGATTGCAGGATATCCCAGTGACCGAAGCTGCCTCCCCAAGGAAAGGGAAGTTATTTCCCGGACTTCCCCGAACAGGGAATACCTGTGACTGAAGAGAGCTGCGTGGAGTTGTCTCTCGAGCTCCCCCACGCACTGACAATGGTTGCGTAATCCTGAGCCTGGGGAGGTTCCACCAACGGTCGGCAGCGCGTGGGTTTTAACGGAATGCCTAAGCTCGTCTCCCCTGAGGGTTTTCCTAATTTCTCTGTGCCAGGGAATGCTAGGGGTGATTGCAGGATATCCCAGTGACCGAGGATGCCTCCCCAAGGTCAGGGAAGGTATTTCCCGGACTTCCCCGAACAGGGAACACCTGTGACTGAAGAGAGCTGCGTGGAGTTGTCTCTCGAGCTCCCCCACGCACTGACAATGGTTCCGGAATCCTGAGCGTGGGGAGGTTCCACCAACGGTCGGCAGCGCTTGGGTTCTAACGGATTGCCTAAGCTCGTCTCCCCTAAGGCTTTTCCTACTGTCTCTGTGCCACGGAATGCTAGGGGTGATTGTAGGCAATCCCAGTGTCCGAGGCTGCCTCCCCAAGGTCAGGGAAGGTATTTCCCGGACTTCCCCGAACAGGGAACACCTGTGACTGAAGAGAGCTGCGTGGAGTTGTCTCTCGAGGTCCCCCACGCACTGACAATGGTTGCGGAATCCTGAGCGTGGGGAGGTTCCACCAACGGTCGGCAGCGCGTGGGTTCTAACGGAATGCCTAAGCTCGTCTCCCCTGAGGGTTTTCCTAATGTCTCTGTGCCAGGGAATGCTAGGGGTGATTGCAGGTAATCCCAGTGACCGAGGCTGCCTCCCCAAGTTCAGGGAAGGTATTTCCCGGACTTCCCCGAACAGGGAACACCTGTGACTGAAGAGAGCTGCGTGGAGTTGTCTCTCGAGCTCCCCCACGCACTGACAATGGTTCCGGAATCCTGAGCGTGGGGAGGTTCCACCAACGATCGGCAGCGCGTGAGTTCTAACGGAATGCCTAAGCTCGTCTCCCCTGAGGGTTTTCCTAATGTCTCTGTGCCAGGGAATGCTAGGGGTGATTGCAGGCAATCCCAGTGACCGAGGCTGCCTCCCCAAGGTCAGGGAAGGTATTTCCCGGACTTCCCCGAACAGGGAAAACCTGTGACTGAAGAGAGCTGCGTGGAGTTGTCTCTCGAGCTCCCCCACGCACTGATAATTGTTCCGGAATCCTGAGCGTGGGGAGGTTCCACCAACGGTCGGCAGCGCGTGGGTTCTAACGGAATGCCTAAACTCGTCTCCCCTGAGGGTTTTCCTAATGTCTCTGTGCCAGGGAATGCTAGGGGTGATTGCAGGCAATCCCAGTGACCGAGGCTGCCTCCCCAAGGTCAGGGAATGTATTTCCCGGACTTCCCCGAACAGGGAACACCTGTGACTGAAGAGAGCTGCGTGGAGTTGTCTCTCGAGCTCCCCCACACACTGACAATGGTTCCGGAATCCTGAGAGTGGGGAGGTTCCACCAACGGTCGGCAGCGCGTGGGTTCTAACGGAATGCCTAAGCTCGTCTCCCCTGAGGGTTTTCCTAATGTCTCTGTGCCAGGGAATGCTAGGGGTGATTGCAGGCATTCCCAGTGACCGAGGCTGCCTCCACAAGGTCAGGGAAGGTATTTCCCGGACTTCCCCGAACAGGGAACACCTGTGACTGAAGAGAGCTGCGTGGAGTTGTCTCTGGAGCTCCCCTACGCACTGACAATGGTTCCGGAATCCTGAGCGTGGGGAGGTTCCACCAACGGTCGACAGCGCGTGGGTTCTAACGGAATGCCTAAGCTCGTCTCCCCTGAGGGTTTTCCTAATGTCTCTGTGCCAGGGAATGCTAGGGGTGATTGCAGGCAATCCCAGTGACCGAGGCTGCCTCCCCAAGGTCAGGGAAATTATTTCCCGGACTTCCCCGAACAGGGAACACCTGTGACTGAAGAGAGCTGCGTGGAGTTGTCTCTCGAGCTCCTCCACGCACTGACAATGGTTCCGGAATCCTGAGCGTGGGGAGGTTCCACCAACGGTCGGCAGCGCGTGGGTTCTAACGGAATGCCTAAGCTCGTCTCCCCTGAGGGTTTTCCTAATGTCTCTGTGCCAGGGAATGCTAGGGGTGATTGCAGGATATCCCAGTGACCGAGGCTGCCTCCCCAAGTTCAGGGAATGTATTTCCCGGACTTCCCCGAACAGGGAACACCTGTGACTGAAGAGAGCTGCGTGGAGTTGTCTCTCGAGCTCCCCCACGCACTGACAATGGTTCCGGAATCCTGAGCGTGGGGAGGTTCCACCAACAGTCGTCAGCGCGTGGGTTCTAACGGAATGCCTAAACTCGTCTCCCCTGAGGGTTTTCCTAATATCTCTGTGACAGGGAATGCTAGGGGTGATTGCAGGCAATCCCAGTGACTGAGGCTGCCTCCCCAAGGTCAGGGAAGGTATTTCCCGGACTTCCCCTAAAAGGGAACACCTGTGACTGAAGAGAGCTGCGTGGAGTTGTCTCTCGAGCTCCCCCACGCACTGACAATGGTTCCGGAATCCTGAGCGTGGGGAGGTTCCACCAACGTTCGGCAGCACGTGGGTTCTAACGGAATGCCAAAGCTCGTCTCCCCTGAGGGTTTTCCTAATGTCTCTATGCCAGGGAATCCTAGGGGTGATTGTAGTCAATCCCAGTGACCGAGGCTGCCTCCCCAAGGTCAGGGAAGGTATTTCCCGGACTTCCCCGAACAGGGAACACCTGTGACTGAAGAGAGCTGCGTGGAGTTGTCTCTCGAGCTCCCCCCACGCACTGACAATGGTTGCGGAATCCTGAGCCTGGGGAGGTTCCACCAACGGTCGGCAGCGCGTGGGTTCTAACGGAATGACTAAGCTCGTCTCCCCTGAGGGTTTTCCTAATGTCTCTGTGCCAGGGAATGCTAGGGGTGATTGCAGGCAATCCCAGTGACCGAGGCTGCCTCCCCAAGGTCAGGGAATGTATTTCCCGGACTTCCCCGAACAGGGAAAACCTGTGACTGAAGAGAGCTGCGTGGAGTTGTCTCTCGAGCTCCCCCACGCACTGACAATGGTTCCGGAATCCTGAGCGTGGGGAGGTTCCACCAACGGTCGGCAGCGCGTGGGTTCTAACGGAATGCCTAAGCTCGTCTCCCCTGAGGGTTTTCCTAATGTCTCTGTGCCAGGGAATGCTAGGGGTGATTGCAGGCAATCCCAGTGACCGAGGCTGCCTCCCCAAGGTCAGGGAAGTTATTTCCCGGACTTCCCCGAACAGGGAACACCTGTGACTGAAGAGAGCTGCGTGGAGTTGTCTCTGGAGCTCCCCCACGCACTGACAATGGTTCCGGAATCCTGAGCGTGGGGAGGTTCCACCAACGGTCGACAGCGCGTGGGTTCTAACGGAATGCCTAAGCTCGTCTCCCCTGAGGGTTTTCCTAATGTCTCTGTGCCAGGGAATGCTAGGGGTGATTGCAGGCAATCCCAGTGACCGAGGCTGCCTCCCCAAGGTCAGGGAAATTATTTCCCGGACTTCCCCGAACAGGGAACACCTGTGACTGAAGAGAGCTGCGTGGAGTTGTCTCTCGAGCTCCTCCACGCACTGACAATGATTCCGGAATCCTGAGCGTGGGGAGGTTCCACCAACGGTCGGCAGCGCGTGGGTTCTAACGGAATGCCTAAGCTCGTCTCCCCTGAGGGTTTTCCTAATGTCTCTGTGCCAGGGAATGCTAGGGGTGATTGCAGGATATCCCAGTGACCGAGGCTGCCTCCCCAAGTTCAGGGAAGGTATTTCCCGGACTTCCCCGAACAGGGAACACCTGTGACTGAAGAGAGCTGCGTGGAGTTGTCTCTCGAGCTCCTCCACGCACTGACAATTGTTCCGGAATCCTGAGCGTGGGGAGGTTCCACCAACAGTCGGCAGCGCGTGGGTTCTAACGGAATGCCTAAACTCGTCTCCCCTGAGGGTTTTCCTAATGTCTCTGTGACAGGGAATGCTAGGGGTGATTGCAGGCAATCCCAGTGACCGAGGCTGCCTCCCCAAGGTCAGGGAAGGTATTTCCCGGACTTCCCCTAAAAGGGAACACCTGTGACTGAAGAGAGCTGCGTGGAGTTGTCTCTCGAGCTCCCCCACGCACTGACAATGGTTCCGGAATCCTGAGCGTGGGGAGGTTCCACCAAAGGTCGGCAGCGCGTGGGTTCTAACGGAATGCCTAAGCTCGTCTCCCATGAGGGTTTTCCTAATGTCTCTGTGCCAGGGAATGCTAGGGGTGATTGCAGGCAATCCCAGTGACCGAGGCTGCCTCCCCAAGGTCAGGGAAGGTATTTCCCGGACTTCCCCGAACAGGGAACACCTGTGACTGAAGAGAGCTGCGTGGAGTTGTCTCTCGAGCTCCCCCACGCTCTGACATTGGTTCCGGAATCCTGAGCGTGGGAAGGTTCCACCAACTGTCGGCAGCGCGTGGGTTCTAACGGAATGCCTAAGCTCGTCTCCCCTGAGGGTTTTCCTAATGTCTCTCTGCCAGGGAATGCTAGGGGTGATTGCAGGCAATCCCAGTGACCGAGGCTGCCTCCCCAAGGTCAGGGAAGGTATTTCCCGGACTTCCCCGAACAGGGAAAACCTGTGACTGAAGAGAGCTGCGTGGAGTTGTCTCTCGAGCTCCCCCACGCACTGACAATGGTTCCGGAATCCTGAGCGTGGGGAGGTTCCACCAACGGTCGGCAGCGCGTGGGTTCTAACGGAATGCCTAAGCTCGTCTCCCCTGAGGGTTTTCCTAATGTCTCTGTGCCAGGGAATGCTAGGGGTGATTGCAGGATATCCCAGTGACCGACGCTGCCTCCCTAAGGTCAGGGAAGGTATTTCCCGGACTTCCCCGAACAGGGAACACCTGTGACTGAAGAGAGCTGCGTTCAGTTGTCTCTCGAGCTCCCCCACGCACTGACAATGGTTCCGGAATCCTGAGCGTGGGGAGGTTCCACCGACGGTCGGCAGCGCGTGGGTTCTAACGGAATGCCTAAGCTCGTCTTCCCTGAGGGTTTCCCTAATGTCTCTGTGCCAGGGAATGCTAGGGGTGATTGCAGGCAATCCCAGTGTCCGAGGCTGCCTCCTCAAGGTCAGGGAAGTTATTTCCTGGACTTCCCCGAACAGGGAACACCTGTGACTGAAGAGAGCTGCGTGGAGTTGTCTCTCGAGCTCCCCCACGCACTGACAAAGGTTCCGGAATCCTGAGCGTGGGGAGGTTCCACCAACGGTCGGCAGCGCGTGGGTTCTAACGGAATGCCTAAGCTCGTCTCCCCTGAGGGTTTTCCTAATGTCTCTGTGCCAGGGAATGCTAGGGCTGATTGCAGGCAATCCCAGTGACCGAGGCTGCCTCCCCAAGTTCAGGGAAGGTATTTCCCGGACTTCCCCTAAAAGGGAACACCTGTGACTGAAGAGAGCTGCGTGGAGTTGTCTCTCGAGCTCCCCCACGCACTGACAATGGTTCCGGAATCCTGAGCGTGGGGAGGTTCCACCAGCGGTCGGCAGCACGTGGGTTCTAACGGAATGCTTAAGCTCGACTCCCATGAGGGTTTTCAAACTCTCTCTGGGCCAGGGAATGCTAAGGATGATTGCAGGGTATCCCAGTGACCGAGGCTGCCTCCCCAAGGTCAGGGAATGTATTTCCCGGACTTCCCCGAACAGGGAACACCTGTGACTGAAGAGAGCTGCTTGGAGTTGTCTTTCGAGCTCCCCCACGCACTGACAATGGTTCCGGAATCCTGAGCGTGTGGAGGTTCCACCAACGGTCGGCAGCGCGTGGGTTCTAACGGAATGCCTAAGCTCGTCTCCCCTGAGGTTTTTCCTACTGTCTCTGTGCCAGGGAATGCTAGGGGTGATTGCAGGCAATCCCAGTGACCGAGGCTGCCTCCCCAAGGTCAGGGAAGGTATTTCCCGGACTTCCCGGAACAGGGAACACCTGTGACTGAAGAGAGCTGCGTGGAGTTGTCTCTCGAGCTCCCCCACGCACTGACAATGGTTCCGGAATCCTGAGCGTGGGGAGGTTCCACCAACGGTCGGCAGCGCGTGGGTTCTAACGGAATGCCTAAGCTCGTCTCCCCTGAGGGTTTTCCTAATGTCTCTTTGCCAGGGAATGCTAGGGGTGATTGCAGGATATCCCAGTGACCGAGGGTGCCTCCCCAAGGTCAGGGAAGGTATTTCCCGGACTTCCCCGAACAGGGAACACCTGTGACTGAAGAGAGCTGCGTGGAGTTGTCTCTCGAGCTCCCCCACGCACTGACAATGGTTCCGGAATCCTGAGCGTGGGGAGGTACCACCAACGGTCGGCAGCGCGTAGGTTCTAACGGAATGCCTAAGATGGTCTCCCCTGAGGGTTTTCCTAATGTCTCTGTGCCAGGGAATGCTAGGGGTGATTTCAGGATATCCCAGTGCCCGAGGCTGCTTCCCCAAGGTCAGAGAATTTATTTCCCGGACTTCCCCGAACAGGGAACACCTGTGACTGAAGAGAGCTGCGTGGAGTTGTCTCTCGAGCTCCCCCACGCACTGACAATGGTTCCGGAATCATGAGCGTGGGGAGGTTCCACCAACGGTCGGCCGCGTGTGGGTTCTAACGGAATGCCTAAGCTCGTCTTCCCTGAGGGTTTTCCTAATGTCTCCCTGCCAGGGAATGCTAGGGGTGATTGCAGGATATCCCAGTTACCGAGGCTGCCTCCCCAAGGCCAGGGAAGGTATTTCCCGGACTTCCCCGAACAGGGAACACCTGTGACTGAAGAGAGCTGCGTGGAGTTGTCTCTCGAGCTCCCCCACGCACTGACAATGGTTCCGGAATCCTGAGCGTGGGGAGGTTCCACCAACGGTCGTCAGCGCGTGGGTTCTATCGGAAGGCCTAAGGTCGTCTCCCCTGAGGGTTTTCCTAATGTCTCTGTGCCAGGGAATGCTAGGGGTGATTGCAGGCAATCCCAGTGACCGAGGATGCCTCCCCAAGGTCAGGGAAGTTATTTCCCGGTCTTCCCCGAACAGGGAACACCTGTGACTGAAGAGAGCTGCGTGGAGTTGTCTCTCGAGCTCCCCCACGCACTGACAATGGTTCCGGAATCCTGAGCGTGGGGAGGTTCCACCAACGGTCGGCAGCGCGTGGGTTCTAACGGAATGCCTAAACTCGTCTCCCATGAGGGTTTTCCTAATATCTCTGTGCCAGGGAATGCTAGGGGTGTTTGCAGGCAATCCCAGTGACCGAGGCTGCATCCCCAAGGTCAGGGAATGTATTTCCCGGACTTCCCCGAACAGGGAACACCTGTAACTGAAGAGAGCTGCGTGGAGATTTCTCTCGTGCTCCCCCCCGCACTGATAATGGTTCTGGAATCCTAAGCGTGGGGAGGATCCACCAACGGTCGGCAGCGCGTGGGTTCTAACGGAATGCCTTAGCTCGTCTCCCCTGAGTGTTTTCCTAATGTCTCTGTGCCAGGGAATGCTAGGGGTGATTGCAGGCAATCCCAGTGACCGAGGCTGCCTCCCCAAGGTCACGGAAAGTATTTCCCGGACTTCCCCGAACAGGGAACACCTGTGACTTAAGAGAGCTGCGTGGAGTTGTCTCTCGACCTCCCCCACGCACTGACAATTGTTTCGGAATCCTGAGCGTGGGAAGGTTCCACCAACGGTCGGCAGCGCGTGGGTTCTAACGGAATGCCTAAGCTCGTCTCCCCTGAGGGTTTTCCTAATGTCTCTGTGCCAGGGAATGCTAGGGGTGATTGCAGGCAATCCCAGTGACCGAGGCTGCCTCCCCAAGGTCAGGGAAGGTATTTCCCGGACTTCCCCGAACAGGGAACACCTGTGACTGAAGAGAGCTGCGTGGAGTTGTCTCTCGAGCTCCCCCACGCACTGACAATGGTTCCGGAATCCTGAGCGTGGGGAGGTTCCACCAACGGTCGGCAGCGCGTGGGTTCAAACGGAATGCCTAAGCTCGTCTCCCCTGAGGGTTTTCCTAATGTCTCTGTGCCAGGGAATGCTAGGGCTGATTGCAGGCAATCACAGTGACCGAGGCTGCCTCCCCAAGTTCAGGGAAGGTATTTCCCGGACTTCCCCTAAAAGGGAACACCTGTGACTGAAGAGAGCTGCGTGGAGTTGTCTCTCGAGCTCCCCCACGCACTGACAATGTTTCCGGAATCCTGAGCGTGGGGAGGTTCCACCAGCGGCCGGCAGCACGTGGGTTCTAACGGAATGCTTAAGCTCGACTCCCATGAGGGTTTTCAAACTCTCTCTGGGCCAGGGAATGCTAGGGATGATTGCAGGGTATCCCAGTGACCGAGGCTGCCTCCCCAAGGTCAGGGAAGGTATTTCCCGGACTTCCCCGAACAGGGAACACCTGTGACTGAAGAGAGCTGCGTGGAGTTGTCTCTCGATCTCCCCCTCGAACTGACAATGGTTCCGGAATCCTGAGCGTGGGGAGGTCCAACCAACGGTCGGCAGCGCGTATGTTCTAACGGAATGCCTAAGCTCGTCTCCCCTGAGGGTTTTCCTAATGTCTCTGTGCCAGGGAATGCTAGGGGTGATTGCAGGCAATCCCAGTGACCGAGGCTGCCTCCCCAAGGTCAGGGAAGGTATTTCCCGGACTTCCCCGAACAGGGAACACCTGTGACTGAAGAGAGCTGCGTGGAGTTGTCTCTCGAGCTCCCCCACGCACTGACAATGGTTCCGGAATCCTGAGCGTGGGGAGGTTCCACCAACGGTCGGCAGCGCGTGGGTTCTAACGGAATGCCTAAGCTCTTCTCCCCTGAGGGTTTTCCTAATGTCTCTGTGCCAGGGAATGCTAGGGGTGATTGCAGGCAATCCCAGTGACCGAGGCTGCCTCCCCAAGTTCAGGGAAGTTATTTCCCGGACTTCCCCGAACAGGGAACACCTGTGACTTAAGAGAGCTGCGTGGAGTTGTCTCACGACCTCCCCCACGCACTGGCAATGGTTTCGGAATCCTGAGCGTGGGGAGGTTCCACCAACGTTCGGCAGCGCGTGTTTTCTAACGGAATGCCTAAGCTCGTCTCCCCAGAGGTTTTTCCAAATGTTTCTGTGCCAGGGAATGCTAGGGATGATTACAGGATATCCCAGTGACCGAGGCTGCCTCCCCAAGTTCAGGGAAGGTATTTCCCGGACTTCCCCGTACAGGGAACACCTGTGACTGAAGAGAGCCTCGTGGAGTTGTCTCTCGAGCTCCCCCACGCACTGACAATGTTTCCGGAATCCTGAGCGTGGGGAGGTTCCACCAACGGTCGGCAGCGCGTGGGTTCTAACGGAATGCCTAAGCTCGTCTCCCCTGTGTTTTTTCCTAATTTCTCTGTGCCAGGGAATGCTAGGGGTGATTGCAGGATATCCCAGTGACGGAGGCTGCCTCCCCAAGGTCAGGGAAGGTATTTCCCGGACTTCCCTGAACAGGGAACACCTGTGACTGAAGAGAGCTGCGTGGAGTTGTCTCTGGAGCTCCCCCACGCACTGACAATGGTTCCGGAATCCTGAGCGTGGGGAGGTTCCACCAACGGTCGGCAGCGCGTGGGTTCTAACGGAATGCCTAAGCTCGTCTCCCCTGAGGATTTTCCTAATTTCTCTGTGCCAGGGAATGCTAGGGGTGATTACAGGATATCCCAGTGATCGAGGCTGCCTCCCCAAGTTCAGGGGAGGTATTTCCCAGACTTCCCCGAACAGGGAACACCTGTGACTGAAGAGAGCTGCGTGGAGTTGTCTCTCGAGCTCCCCCACGCACTGACAATGGTTCCAGAATCCTGAGCGTGGGGAGGTTCCACCAACGGTCGGCAGCACTTGGGTTCTAACAGAATGCCTAAGCTCGTCTCCCCTGAGGGTTTTCCTAATCTCTCTGTGCCAGGGAATGCTAGGGGTGATTGCAGAATATCCCAGTGATCGAGGCTGCCTCCCCAAGGTCAGGGAAGGTATTTCCAGGACTTTCACGAACTGGGAACACCTGTGACTGAAGAGAGCTGCGTGGAGTTGTCTCTCGAGCTCCCCCACGCACTGACAATGGTTCCGGAATCCTGAGCGTGGGGAGGTTCCACCAACGGTCGGCAGCGCGTGGGTTCTAACGGAATGCCTAAGATCGTCTCCCCTGAGGGTTTTCCTAATGTCTCTGTGCCAGGGAATGCTAGGGGTGATTTCAGGATATCCCAGTGCCCGAGGCTGCTTCCCCAAGGTCAGAGAATTTATTTCCCGGACTTCCCCGAACAGGGAACAGCTGTGACTGAAGAGAGCTGCGTGGAGTTGTCTCTCGAGCTCCCCCACGCACTGACAATGGTTCCGGAATCATGAGCGTGGGGAGGTTCCACCAACGGTCGGCAGCGTGTGGGTTCTAACGGAATGCCTAAGCTCGTCTTCCCTGAGGGTTTTCCTAATGTCTCCCTGCCAGGGAATGCTAGGGGTGATTGCAGGATATCCCAGTGACCGAGGCTGTCTCCCCAAGGCCAGGGAAGGTATTTCCCGGACTTCCCCGAACAGGGAACACCTGTGACTGAAGAGAGCTGCGTGGAGTTGTCTCTCGAGCTCCCCCACGCACTGACAATAGTTCCGGAATCCTGAGCGTGGGGAGGTTCCACCAACGGTCGGCAGCGCGTGGGTTCTAACGGAAGGCCTAAGGTCGTCGCCCCTGAGGGTTTTCCTAATGTCTCTGTGCCAGGGAATGCTAGGGGTGATTGCAGGCAATCCCAGTGTCCGAGGATGCCTCCCCAAGGTCAGAAAAGGTATTTCCCGGTCTTCCCCGAACAGGGAACACCTGTGACTGAAGAGAGCTGCGTGGAGTTGTCTCTCGAGCTCCCCCACGCACTGACAATGGTTCCGGAATCCTGAGCGTGGGGAGGTTCCACCAACGGTCGGCAGCGCGTGGGTTCTAACGGAATGCCTAATCTCGTCTCCCCTGAGGGTTTTCCTAATGTGTCTGTGCCAGGGAATGCTAGGGGTGATTGCAGGATATCCCAGTGACCGAGGCTGCCTCCAAAGGTCAGGGAAGTTATTTCCCGGACTTCCCCGTACAGGGAACACCTGGGACTGAAGAGAGCCTCGTGGAGTTGTCTCTCGAGCTCCCCCACGCACTGACAATGGTTCCGGAATCCTGAGGGTGGGGAGGTTCCACCGACGGTCGGCAGCGCGTGGGTTCTAACGGAATGCCTTAGCTCGTCTCCCCTGTGGGTTTTCCTAATGTCTCTGTGCCAGGGAATTCTAGGGGTGATTGCAGGCATTCCCAGAGACCGAGGCTGCCTCCCCAAGGTCAGGGAATGTATTTCCCGGACTTTCCCGAACAGGGAACACCTGTGACTGAAGAGAGCCTCGAGGAGTTGTCTCTCGTGCTCCCCCACGCACTGACAATGTTTCCGGAATCCTGAGCGTGGGGAAGTCCCACCGATGGTCGGCAGCGCGTGGGTTCTAACGGAATGCCTAAGCTCGTCTCCCCTGAGGGTTTTCCTAATGTCTCTGTGCCAGGGAATGCTAGGGGTGATTGCAGGATATCCCAGTGACCGAAGCTGCCTCCCCAAGGTCAGGGAAGGTATTTCCCTGACTTACCCGAACAGGGAACACCTGTGACTTAAGAGAGCCTCGTGGAGTTGTCTCTCGAGCTCCCCCACGCACTGACAATGGTTCCGGAATCCTGAGCGTGGGGAGGTTCCACCAACGGTCGGCAGAGCGTGGGTTCTAAAGGAATGCCTAAGCTCGTCTCCCCTGAGGGTTTTCCTAATGTCTCTGTGCCAGGGAATGCTAGGGGTGATTGCAGGCAATCCCAGTGACCGAGGCTGCCTCCCCAAGGTCAGGGAAGGTATTTCCCGGACTTCCCCGAACAGGGAACACCTGTGACTGAAGAGAGCTGCGTGGAGTTGTCTCTCGAGCTCCCCCACGCACTGACAATGGTTCCGGAATCCTGAGCGTGGGGAGGTTCCACCAACGGTCGGCAGCGGGTGGGTTCTAACGGAATGCCTAAACTCGTCTCCCCTGAGGGTTTTCCTAATGTCTCTGTGCCAGGGAATGCTAGGGGTGATTTCAGGCAATCCCAGTGACCGAGGCTGCATCCCCAAGGTCAGGGAAGTTATTTCCCGGACTTCCCCGAACAGGGAACACCTGTGACTGAAGAGAGCTGCGTGGAGTTGTCTCTCGAGCTCCCCCACGCACTGACAATGGTTCCGGAATCATGAGCGTGGGGAGGTTCCACCAACGGTCGGCAGCGTGTGGGTTCTAACGGAATGCCTAAGCTCGTCTTTACTGAGGGTTTTCCTAATGTCTCCCTGCCAGGGAATGCTAGGGGTGATTGCAGGATATCCCAGTGACCGAGGTTGTCTCCCCAAGGCCAGGGAAGGTATTTCCCGGACTTCCCCGAACAGGGAACACCTGTGACTGAAGAGAGCTGCGTGGAGTTGTCTCTCGAGCTCCCCCACGCACTGACAATGGTTCCGGAATCCTGAGCGTGGGGAGGTTCCACCAACGGTCGGCAGCGCGTGGGTTCTAACGGAAGGCCTAAGGTCGTCGCCCCTGAGGGTTTTCCTAATGTCTCTGTGCCAGGGAATGCTAGGGGTGATTGCAGGCAATCCCAGTGTCCGAGGATGCCTCCCCAAGGTCAGAGAAGGTATTTCCCGGTCTTCCCCGAACAGGGAACACCTGTGACTGAAGAGAGCTGCGTGGAGTTGTCTCTCGAGCTCCCCCACGCACTGACAATGGTTCCGGAATCCTGAGCGTGGGGAGGTTCCACCAACGGTCGGCAGCGCGTGGGTTCTAACGGAATGCCTAATCTCGTCTCCCCTGAGGGTTTTCCTAATGTCTCTGTGCCAGGGAATGCTAGGGGTGATTGCAGGATATCCCAGTGACCGAGGCTGCCTCCAAAGGTCAGGGAAGTTATTTCCCGGACTTCCCCGTACAGGGAACACCTGTGACTGAAGAGAGCCTCGTGGAGTTGTCTCTCGAGCTCCCCCACGCACTGACAATGGTTCCGGAATCCTGAGGGTGGGGAGGTTCCACCGACGGTCGGCAGCGCGTGGGTTCTAACGGAATGCCTTAGCTCGTCTCCCCTGAGGGTTTTCCTAATGTCTCTGTGCCAGGGAATTCTAGGGGTGATTGTAGGCATTCCCAGAGACCGAGGCTGCCTCCCCAAGGTCAGGGAATGTATTTCCCGGACTTTCCCGAACAGGGAACACCTGTGACTGAAGAGAGCCTCGTGGAGTTGTCTCTCGTGCTCCCCCACGCACTGACAATGTTTCCGGAATCCTGAGCGTGGGGAGGTCCCACCGATGGTCGGCAGCGCGTGGGTTCAAACGGAATGCCTAAGCTCGTCTCCCCTGAGGGTTTTCCTAATGTCTCTGTGCCAGGGAATGCTAGGGGTGATTGCAGGATATCCCAGTGACCGAGGCTGCCTCCCCAAGGTCAGGGAAGGTATTTCCCGGACTTCCCCGGACAGGGAACACCTGTGACTGAAGAGAGCTGCGTGGAGTTGTCTCTCGAGCTCCCCCACGCACTGACAATGGTTCCGGAATCCTGAGCGTGGGGAGGATCTACCAATGGTCGGCAGCGCGTGGGTTCTAACTGAATGCCTAAGCTCGTCTTCCCTGAGGGTTTTCCTAATGTCTCTGTGCCAGGGAATGCTAGGGGTGATTGCAGGATATCTCAGTGACCGAGGCTGCCTCCCCAAGGTCAGGGAATATATTTCCCGGACTTCCCCGTACAGGGAACACCTGTGACTGAAGAGAGCCTCGTGGAGTAGTCTCTCGAGCTCCCCCACGCACTGACAATGGTTCCGGATTCCTGAGCGTGGGGAGGTTCCACCAACGGTCGTCAGCGCGTGGGTTCTAACGGAAAGCCTATGCTCCTCTCTCATGAGGGTTTTCCTAATTTCTCTGTGCCAGGGAATGCTAGGGGTGATTGCAGGTTATCCCATGACCGAGGCTGCCTCTCCAAAGTCAGGGAAGTTATTTCCCAGACTTCCCCGAACAGGGAAAGCCTGTGACTGAAGAGAGCCTCGTGGAGTTGTCTCTCGAGCTCCCCCACGC
Organism: Vicugna pacos; assembly: GCF_048564905.1. NCBI lineage: Eukaryota > Metazoa > Chordata > Mammalia > Artiodactyla > Camelidae > Vicugna > Vicugna pacos. The sequence continues at coordinate 44,307,518 of NW_027328721.1, read as the reverse complement.
ACTGACAATGGTTCCGGAATCCTGAGCGTTGGGAGGTTCCACCAACGGTCGGCAGCGCGTGAGTTCTAACGGAATGCCTAAGCTCGTCTCCCCTGAGGGTTTTCCTAATGTCTCTGTGCCAGGGAATGCTAGGGGTGATTGCAGGATATCCCAGTGTCCGAGGCTGCCTCCCCAAGGTCAGGGAAGATATTTCCCGGACTTCCCCGAACAGGGAACACCTGTGACTGAAGAGAGCCTCGTGGAGTTGTCTCTCGAGCTCCCCCACGCACTGACAATGGTTCCGGAATCCTGAGGGTGGGGAGGTTCCACCGACGGTCGGCAGCGCGTGGGTTCTAACGGAATGCCTTAGCTCGTCTCCCCTGAGGGTTTTCCTAATGTCTCTGTGCCAGGGAATTCTAGGGGTGATTGCAGGCATTCCCAGTGACCGAGGCTGCCTCCCCAAGGTCAGGGAATGTATTTCCCGGACTTTCCCGAACAGGGAACACCTGTGACTGAAGAGAGCCTCGTGGAGTTGTCTCTCGTGCTCCCCCACGCACTGAAAATGGTTCCGGAATCCTGAGCGTGGGAAGGTCCCACCAACGGTCGGCAGCGCGTGGGTTCTAATGGTAGGCCTAAGCTCGTCTCCCCTGAGGGTTTTCCTAATGTCTCTGTGCCAGGGAATGCTAGGGGTGATTGCAGGCAATCCCAGTGACCGAGGCTGCCTCCCCAAGTTCAGGGAAGGTATTTCCCGGACTTCCCCGAACAGGGAACACCTGTGACTGAAGAGAGCTGCGTGGAGTTGTCTCTCGAGCTCCCCCACGCACTGACAATTGTTCCAGAATCCTGAGCGTGGGGAGGTACCTCCAACGGTCGGCAGAGCGTGGGTTCTAACGGAATGCCTAAGCTCGTCTTCCCTGAGGGTTTTCCTAATGTCTCCCTGGCAGGGAATGCTAGGGGTGATTGCAGGATATCCCAGTGACCGAGGCTGTCTCCCCAAGGCCAGGGAAGGTATTTCCCGGACTTCCCCGAACAGGGAACACCTGTGACTGAAGAGAGCTGCGTGGAGTTGTCTCTCGAGCTCCCCCACGCACTGACAATGGTTCCGGAATCCTGAGCGTGGGGAGGTTCCACCAACGGTCGGCAGCGCGTGGGTTCTAACGGAATGCCTAAGCTCGTCTCCCCTGAGGGTTTTCCTAATGTCTCTGTGCCAGGGAATGCTAGGGGTGATTGCAGGATATCCCAGTGACCGAGGCTGCCTCCAAAGGTCAGGGAAGTTATTTCCCGGACTTCCCCGTACAGGGAACACCTGTGACTGAAGAGAGCCTCGTGGAGTTGTCTCTCGAGCTCCCCCACGAACTGACAATGGTTCCGGAATCCTGAGGGTGGGGAGGTTCCACCGACGGTCGGCAGCGCGTGGGTTCTAACGGAATGCCTAAGCTCGTCTCCCCTGAGGATTTTCCTAATGTCTCTGTGCCAGGGAATGCTAGGGCTGATTGCAGGCAATCCCAGTGACCGAGGCTGCCTCCCCAAGTTCAGGGAAGGTATTTCCCGGACTTCCCCTAAAAGGGAACACCTGTGACTGAAGAGAGCTGCGTGGAGTTGTCTCTCGAGCTCCCCCACGCACTGACAATGGTTCCGGAATCCTGAGCGTGGGGAGGTTCCACCAGCGGTCGGCAGCACGTGGGTTCTAACGGAATGCTTAAGCTCGACTCCCATGAGGGTTTTCAAACTCTCTCTGGGCCAGGGAATGCTAAGGATGATTGCAGGGTATCCCAGTGACCGAGGCTGCCTCCCCAAGGTCAGGGAATGTATTTCCCGGACTTCCCCGAACAGGGAACACCTGTGACTGAAGAGAGCTGCTTGGAGTTGTCTTTCGAGCTCCCCCACGCACTGACAATGGTTCCGGAATCCTGAGCGTGTGGAGGTTCCACCAACGGTCGGCAGCGCGTGGGTTCTAACGGAATGCCTAAGCTCGTCTCCCCTGAGGTTTTTCCTACTGTCTCTGTGCCAGGGAATGCTAGGGGTGATTGCAGGCAATCCCAGTGACCGAGGCTGCCTCCCCAAGGTCAGGGAAGGTATTTCCCGGACTTCCCGGAACAGGGAACACCTGTGACTGAAGAGAGCTGCGTGGAGTTGTCTCTCGAGCTCCCCCACGCACTGACAATGGTTCCGGAATCCTGAGCGTGGGGAGGTTCCACCAACGGTCGGCAGCGCGTGGGTTCTAACGGAATGCCTAAGCTCGTCTCCCCTGAGGGTTTTCCTAATGTCTCTGTGCCAGGGAATGCTAGGGGTGATTGCAGGCAATCCCAGTGACCGAGGCTGCCTCCCCAAGGTCAGGGAAGTTATTTCCCGGACTTCCCCGAACAGGGAACACCTGTGACTGAAGAGAGCTGCGTGGAGTTGTCTCTGGAGCTCCCCCACGCACTGACAATGGTTCCGGAATCCTGAGCGTGGGGAGGTTCCACCAACGGTCGACAGCGCGTGGGTTCTAACGGAATGCCTAAGCTCGTCTCCCCTGAGGGTTTTCCTAATGTCTCTGTGCCAGGGAATGCTAGGGGTGATTGCAGGCAATCCCAGTGACCGAGGCTGCCTCCCCAAGGTCAGGGAAATTATTTCCCGGACTTCCCCGAACAGGGAACACCTGTGACTGAAGAGAGCTGCGTGGAGTTGTCTCTCGAGCTCCTCCACGCACTGACAATGATTCCGGAATCCTGAGCGTGGGGAGGTTCCACCAACGGTCGGCAGCGCGTGGGTTCTAACGGAATGCCTAAGCTCGTCTCCCCTGAGGGTTTTCCTAATGTCTCTGTGCCAGGGAATGCTAGGGGTGATTGCAGGATATCCCAGTGACCGAGGCTGCCTCCCCAAGTTCAGGGAAGGTATTTCCCGGACTTCCCCGAACAGGGAACACCTGTGACTGAAGAGAGCTGCGTGGAGTTGTCTCTCGAGCTCCTCCACGCACTGACAATTGTTCCGGAATCCTGAGCGTGGGGAGGTTCCACCAACAGTCGGCAGCGCGTGGGTTCTAACGGAATGCCTAAACTCGTCTCCCCTGAGGGTTTTCCTAATGTCTCTGTGACAGGGAATGCTAGGGGTGATTGCAGGCAATCCCAGTGACCGAGGCTGCCTCCCCAAGGTCAGGGAAGGTATTTCCCGGACTTCCCCTAAAAGGGAACACCTGTGACTGAAGAGAGCTGCGTGGAGTTGTCTCTCGAGCTCCCCCACGCACTGACAATGGTTCCGGAATCCTGAGCGTGGGGAGGTTCCACCAAAGGTCGGCAGCGCGTGGGTTCTAACGGAATGCCTAAGCTCGTCTCCCATGAGGGTTTTCCTAATGTCTCTGTGCCAGGGAATGCTAGGGGTGATTGCAGGCAATCCCAGTGACCGAGGCTGCCTCCCCAAGGTCAGGGAAGGTATTTCCCGGACTTCCCCGAACAGGGAACACCTGTGACTGAAGAGAGCTGCGTGGAGTTGTCTCTCGAGCTCCCCCACGCTCTGACATTGGTTCCGGAATCCTGAGCGTGGGAAGGTTCCACCAACTGTCGGCAGCGCGTGGGTTCTAACGGAATGCCTAAGCTCGTCTCCCCTGAGGGTTTTCCTAATGTCTCTCTGCCAGGGAATGCTAGGGGTGATTGCAGGCAATCCCAGTGACCGAGGCTGCCTCCCCAAGGTCAGGGAAGGTATTTCCCGGACTTCCCCGAACAGGGAACACCTGTGACTGAAGAGAGCTGCGTGGAGTTGTCTCTCGAGCTCCCCCACGCACTGACAATGGTTCCGGAATCCTGAGCGTGGGGAGGTTCCACCAACGGTCGGCAGCGCGTGGGTTCTAACGGAATGCCTAAGCTCGTCTCCCCTGAGGGTTTTCCTAATGTCTCTGTGCCAGGGAATGCTAGGGGTGATTGCAGGATATCCCAGTGACCGACGCTGCCTCCCTAAGGTCAGGGAAGGTATTTCCCGGACTTCCCCGAACAGGGAACACCTGTGACTGAAGAGAGCTGCGTTCAGTTGTCTCTCGAGCTCCCCCACGCACTGACAATGGTTCCGGAATCCTGAGCGTGGGGAGGTTCCACCGACGGTCGGCAGCGCGTGGGTTCTAACGGAATGCCTAAGCTCGTCTTCCCTGAGGGTTTCCCTAATGTCTCTGTGCCAGGGAATGCTAGGGGTGATTGCAGGCAATCCCAGTGTCCGAGGCTGCCTCCTCAAGGTCAGGGAAGTTATTTCCTGGACTTCCCCGAACAGGGAACACCTGTGACTGAAGAGAGCTGCGTGGAGTTGTCTCTCGAGCTCCCCCACGCACTGACAAAGGTTCCGGAATCCTGAGCGTGGGGAGGTTCCACCAACGGTCGGCAGCGCGTGGGTTCTAACGGAATGCCTAAGCTCGTCTCCCCTGAGGGTTTTCCTAATGTCTCTGTGCCAGGGAATGCTAGGGCTGATTGCAGGCAATCCCAGTGACCGAGGCTGCCTCCCCAAGTTCAGGGAAGGTATTTCCCGGACTTCCCCTAAAAGGGAACACCTGTGACTGAAGAGAGCTGCGTGGAGTTGTCTCTCGAGCTCCCCCACGCACTGACAATGTTTCCGGAATCCTGAGCGTGGGGAGGTTCCACCAGCGGTCGGCAGCACGTGGGTTCTAACGGAATGCTTAAGCTCGACTCCCATGAGGGTTTTCAAACTCTCTCTGGGCCAGGGAATGCTAAGGATGATTGCAGGGTATCCCAGTGACCGAGGCTGCCTCCCCAAGGTCAGGGAATGTATTTCCCGGACTTCCCCGAACAGGGAACACCTGTGACTGAAGAGAGCTGCTTGGAGTTGTCTTTCGAGCTCCCCCACGCACTGACAATGGTTCCGGAATCCTGAGCGTGTGGAGGTTCCACCAACGGTCGGCAGCGCGTGGGTTCTAACGGAATGCCTAAGCTCGTCTCCCCTGAGGTTTTTCCTACTGTCTCTGTGCCAGGGAATGCTAGGGGTGATTGCAGGCAATCCCAGTGACCGAGGCTGCCTCCCCAATGTCAGGGAAGGTATTTCCCGGACTTCCCGGAACAGGGAACACCTGTGACTGAAGAGAGCTGCGTGGAGTTGTCTCTCGAGCTCCCCCACGCACTGACAATGGTTCCGGAATCCTGAGCGTGGGGAGGTTCCACCAACGGTCGGCAGCGCGTGGGTTCTAACGGAATGCCTAAGCTCGTCTCCCCTGAGGGTTTTCCTAATGTCTCTTTGCCAGGGAATGCTAGGGGTGATTGCAGGATATCCCAGTGACCGAGGGTGCCTCCCCAAGGTCAGGGAAGGTATTTCCCGGACTTCCCCGAACAGGGAACACCTGTGACTGAAGAGAGCTGCGTGGAGTTGTCTCTCGAGCTCCCCCACGCACTGACAATGGTTCCGGAATCCTGAGCGTGGGGAGGTACCACCAACGGTCGGCAGCGCGTAGGTTCTAACGGAATGCCTAAGATGGTCTCCCCTGAGGGTTTTCCTAATGTCTCTGTGCCAGGGAATGCTAGGGGTGATTTCAGGATATCCCAGTGCCCGAGGCTGCTTCCCCAAGGTCAGAGAATTTATTTCCCGGACTTCCCCGAACAGGGAACACCTGTGACTGAAGAGAGCTGCGTGGAGTTGTCTCTCGAGCTCCCCCACGCACTGACAATGGTTCCGGAATCATGAGCGTGGGGAGGTTCCACCAACGGTCGGCCGCGTGTGGGTTCTAACGGAATGCCTAAGCTCGTCTTCCCTGAGGGTTTTCCTAATGTCTCCCTGCCAGGGAATGCTAGGGGTGATTGCAGGATATCCCAGTTACCGAGGCTGCCTCCCCAAGGCCAGGGAAGGTATTTCCCGGACTTCCCCGAACAGGGAACACCTGTGACTGAAGAGAGCTGCGTGGAGTTGTCTCTCGAGCTCCCCCACGCACTGACAATGGTTCCGGAATCCTGAGCGTGGGGAGGTTCCACCAACGGTCGTCAGCGCGTGGGTTCTATCGGAAGGCCTAAGGTCGTCTCCCCTGAGGGTTTTCCTAATGTCTCTGTGCCAGGGAATGCTAGGGGTGATTGCAGGCAATCCCAGTGACCGAGGATGCCTCCCCAAGGTCAGGGAAGTTATTTCCCGGTCTTCCCCGAACAGGGAACACCTGTGACTGAAGAGAGCTGCGTGGAGTTGTCTCTCGAGCTCCCCCACGCACTGACAATGGTTCCGGAATCCTGAGCGTGGGGAGGTTCCACCAACGGTCGGCAGCGCGTGGGTTCTAACGGAATGCCTAAACTCGTCTCCCATGAGGGTTTTCCTAATATCTCTGTGCCAGGGAATGCTAGGGGTGTTTGTAGGCAATCCCAGTGACCGAGGCTGCATCCCCAAGGTCAGGGAATGTATTTCCCGGACTTCCCCGAACAGGGAACACCTGTAACTGAAGAGAGCTGCGTGGAGATTTCTCTCGTGCTCCCCCCCGCACTGATAATGGTTCTGGAATCCTAAGCGTGGGGAGGATCCACCAACGGTCGGCAGCGCGTGGGTTCTAACGGAATGCCTTAGCTCGTCTCCCCTGAGTGTTTTCCTAATGTCTCTGTGCCAGGGAATGCTAGGGGTGATTGCAGGCAATCCCAGTGACCGAGGCTGCCTCCCCAAGGTCACGGAAAGTATTTCCCGGACTTCCCCGAACAGGGAACACCTGTGACTTAAGAGAGCTGCGTGGAGTTGTCTCTCGACCTCCCCCACGCACTGACAATTGTTTCGGAATCCTGAGCGTGGGAAGGTTCCACCAACGGTCGGCAGCGCGTGGGTTCTAACGGAATGCCTAAGCTCGTCTCCCCTGAGGGTTTTCCTAATGTCTCTGTGCCAGGGAATGCTAGGGGTGATTGCAGGCAATCCCAGTGACCGAGGCTGCCTCCCCAAGGTCAGGGAAGGTATTTCCCGGACTTCCCCGAACAGGGAACACCTGTGACTGAAGAGAGCTGCGTGGAGTTGTCTCTCGAGCTCCCCCACGCACTGACAATGGTTCCGGAATCCTGAGCGTGGGGAGGTTCCACCAACGGTCGGCAGCGCGTGGGTTCAAACGGAATGCCTAAGCTCGTCTCCCCTGAGGGTTTTCCTAATGTCTCTGTGCCAGGGAATGCTAGGGCTGATTGCAGGCAATCACAGTGACCGAGGCTGCCTCCCCAAGTTCAGGGAAGGTATTTCCCGGACTTCCCCTAAAAGGGAACACCTGTGACTGAAGAGAGCTGCGTGGAGTTGTCTCTCGAGCTCCCCCACGCACTGACAATGTTTCCGGAATCCTGAGCGTGGGGAGGTTCCACCAGCGGCCGGCAGCACGTGGGTTCTAACGGAATGCTTAAGCTCGACTCCCATGAGGGTTTTCAAACTCTCTCTGGGCCAGGGAATGCTAGGGATGATTGCAGGGTATCCCAGTGACCGAGGCTGCCTCCCCAAGGTCAGGGAAGGTATTTCCCGGACTTCCCCGAACAGGGAACACCTGTGACTGAAGAGAGCTGCGTGGAGTTGTCTCTCGATCTCCCCCTCGAACTGACAATGGTTCCGGAATCCTGAGCGTGGGGAGGTCCAACCAACGGTCGGCAGCGCGTATGTTCTAACGGAATGCGTAAGCTCGTCTCCCCTGAGGGTTTTCCTAATGTCTCTGTGCCAGGGAATGCTAGGGGTGATTGCAGGCAATCCCAGTGACCGAGGCTGCCTCCCCAAGGTCAGGGAAGGTATTTCCCGGACTTCCCCGAACAGGGAACACCTGTGACTGAAGAGAGCTGCGTGGAGTTGTCTCTCGAGCTCCCCCACGCACTGACAATGGTTCCGGAATCCTGAGCGTGGGGAGGTTCCACCAACGGTCGGCAGCGCGTGGGTTCTAACGGAATGCCTAAGCTCTTCTCCCCTGAGGGTTTTCCTAATGTCTCTGTGCCAGGGAATGCTAGGGGTGATTGCAGGCAATCCCAGTGACCGAGGCTGCCTCCCCAAGTTCAGGGAAGTTATTTCCCGGACTTCCCCGAACAGGGAACACCTGTGACTTAAGAGAGCTGCGTGGAGTTGTCTCACGACCTCCCCCACGCACTGGCAATGGTTTCGGAATCCTGAGCGTGGGGAGGTTCCACCAACGTTCGGCAGCGCGTGTTTTCTAACGGAATGCCTAAGCTCGTCTCCCCAGAGGTTTTTCCAAATGTTTCTGTGCCAGGGAATGCTAGGGATGATTACAGGATATCCCAGTGACCGAGGCTGCCTCCCCAAGTTCAGGGAAGGTATTTCCCGGACTTCCCCGTACAGGGAACACCTGTGACTGAAGAGAGCCTCGTGGAGTTGTCTCTCGAGCTCCCCCACGCACTGACAATGTTTCCGGAATCCTGAGCGTGGGGAGGTTCCACCAACGGTCGGCAGCGCGTGGGTTCTAACGGAATGCCTAAGCTCGTCTCCCCTGTGTTTTTTCCTAATTTCTCTGTGCCAGGGAATGCTAGGGGTGATTGCAGGATATCCCAGTGACGGAGGCTGCCTCCCCAAGGTCAGGGAAGGTATTTCCCGGACTTCCCTGAACAGGGAACACCTGTGACTGAAGAGAGCTGCGTGGAGTTGTCTCTGGAGCTCCCCCACGCACTGACAATGGTTCCGGAATCCTGAGCGTGGGGAGGTTCCACCAACGGTCGGCAGCGCGTGGGTTCTAACGGAATGCCTAAGCTCGTCTCCCCTGAGGATTTTCCTAATTTCTCTGTGCCAGGGAATGCTAGGGGTGATTACAGGATATCCCAGTGATCGAGGCTGCCTCCCCAAGTTCAGGGGAGGTATTTCCCAGACTTCCCCGAACAGGGAACACCTGTGACTGAAGAGAGCTGCGTGGAGTTGTCTCTCGAGCTCCCCCACGCACTGACAATGTTTCCAGAATCCTGAGCGTGGGGAGGTTCCACCAACGGTCGGCAGCACTTGGGTTCTAACAGAATGCCTAAGCTCGTCTCCCCTGAGGGTTTTCCTAATCTCTCTGTGCCAGGGAATGCTAGGGGTGATTGCAGAATATCCCAGTGATCGAGGCTGCCTCCCCAAGGTCAGGGAAGGTATTTCCAGGACTTTCACGAACTGGGAACACCTGTGACTGAAGAGAGCTGCGTGGAGTTGTCTCTCGAGCTCCCCCACGCACTGACAATGGTTCCGGAATCCTGAGCGTGGGGAGGTTCCACCAACGGTCGGCAGCGCGTGGGTTCTAACGGAATGCCTAAGATCGTCTCCCCTGAGGGTTTTCCTAATGTCTCTGTGCCAGGGAATGCTAGGGGTGATTTCAGGATATCCCAGTGCCCGAGGCTGCTTCCCCAAGGTCAGAGAATTTATTTCCCGGACTTCCCCGAACAGGGAACAGCTGTGACTGAAGAGAGCTGCGTGGAGTTGTCTCTCGAGCTCCCCCACGCACTGACAATGGTTCCGGAATCATGAGCGTGGGGAGGTTCCACCAACGGTCGGCAGCGTGTGGGTTCTAACGGAATGCCTAAGCTCGTCTTCCCTGAGGGTTTTCCTAATGTCTCCCTGCCAGGGAATGCTAGGGGTGATTGCAGGATATCCCAGTGACCGAGGCTGTCTCCCCAAGGCCAGGGAAGGTATTTCCCGGACTTCCCCGAACAGGGAACACCTGTGACTGAAGAGAGCTGCGTGGAGTTGTCTCTCGAGCTCCCCCACGCACTGACAATAGTTCCGGAATCCTGAGCGTGGGGAGGTTCCACCAACGGTCGGCAGCGCGTGGGTTCTAACGGAAGGCCTAAGGTCGTCGCCCCTGAGGGTTTTCCTAATGTCTCTGTGCCAGGGAATGCTAGGGGTGATTGCAGGCAATCCCAGTGTCCGAGGATGCCTCCCCAAGGTCAGAAAAGGTATTTCCCGGTCTTCCCCGAACAGGGAACACCTGTGACTGAAGAGAGCTGCGTGGAGTTGTCTCTCGAGCTCCCCCACGCACTGACAATGGTTCCGGAATCCTGAGCGTGGGGAGGTTCCACCAACGGTCGGCAGCGCGTGGGTTCTAACGGAATGCCTAATCTCGTCTCCCCTGAGGGTTTTCCTAATGTCTCTGTGCCAGGGAATGCTAGGGGTGATTGCAGGATATCCCAGTGACCGAGGCTGCCTCCAAAGGTCAGGGAAGTTATTTCCCGGACTTCCCCGTACAGGGAACACCTGGGACTGAAGAGAGCCTCGTGGAGTTGTCTCTCGAGCTCCCCCACGCACTGACAATGGTTCCGGAATCCTGAGGGTGGGGAGGTTCCACCGACGGTCGGCAGCGCGTGGGTTCTAACGGAATGCCTTAGCTCGTCTCCCCTGTGGGTTTTCCTAATGTCTCTGTGCCAGGGAATTCTAGGGGTGATTGCAGGCATTCCCAGAGACCGAGGCTGCCTCCCCAAGGTCAGGGAATGTATTTCCCGGACTTTCCCGAACAGGGAACACCTGTGACTGAAGAGAGCCTCGAGGAGTTGTCTCTCGTGCTCCCCCACGCACTGACAATGTTTCCGGAATCCTGAGCGTGGGGAAGTCCCACCGATGGTCGGCAGCGCGTGGGTTCTAACGGAATGCCTAAGCTCGTCTCCCCTGAGGGTTTTCCTAATGTCTCTGTGCCAGGGAATGCTAGGGGTGATTGCAGGATATCCCAGTGACCGAAGCTGCCTCCCCAAGGTCAGGGAAGGTATTTCCCTGACTTACCCGAACAGGGAACACCTGTGACTTAAGAGAGCCTCGTGGAGTTGTCTCTCGAGCTCCCCCACGCACTGACAATGGTTCCGGAATCCTGAGCGTGGGGAGGTTCCACCAACGGTCGGCAGAGCGTGGGTTCTAAAGGAATGCCTAAGCTCGTCTCCCCTGAGGGTTTTCCTAATGTCTCTGTGCCAGGGAATGCTAGGGGTGATTGCAGGCAATCCCAGTGACCGAGGCTGCCTCCCCAAGGTCAGGGAAGGTATTTCCCGGACTTCCCCGAACAGGGAACACCTGTGACTGAAGAGAGCTGCGTGGAGTTGTCTCTCGAGCTCCCCCACGCACTGACAATGGTTCCGGAATCCTGAGCGTGGGGAGGTTCCACCAACGGTCGGCAGCGGGTGGGTTCTAACGGAATGCCTAAACTCGTCTCCCCTGAGGGTTTTCCTAATGTCTCTGTGCCAGGGAATGCTAGGGGTGATTTCAGGCAATCCCAGTGACCGAGGCTGCATCCCCAAGGTCAGGGAAGTTATTTCCCGGACTTCCCCGAACAGGGAACACCTGTGACTGAAGAGAGCTGCGTGGAGTTGTCTCTCGAGCTCCCCCACGCACTGACAATGGTTCCGGAATCATGAGCGTGGGGAGGTTCCACCAACGGTCGGCAGCGTGTGGGTTCTAACGGAATGCCTAAGCTCGTCTTTACTGAGGGTTTTCCTAATGTCTCCCTGCCAGGGAATGCTAGGGGTGATTGCAGGATATCCCAGTGACCGAGGTTGTCTCCCCAAGGCCAGGGAAGGTATTTCCCGGACTTCCCCGAACAGGGAACACCTGTGACTGAAGAGAGCTGCGTGGAGTTGTCTCTCGAGCTCCCCCACGCACTGACAATGGTTCCGGAATCCTGAGCGTGGGGAGGTTCCACCAACGGTCGGCAGCGCGTGGGTTCTAACGGAAGGCCTAAGGTCGTCGCCCCTGAGGGTTTTCCTAATGTCTCTGTGCCAGGGAATGCTAGGGGTGATTGCAGGCAATCCCAGTGTCCGAGGATGCCTCCCCAAGGTCAGAGAAGGTATTTCCCGGTCTTCCCCGAACAGGGAACACCTGTGACTGAAGAGAGCTGCGTGGAGTTGTCTCTCGAGCTCCCCCACGCACTGACAATGGTTCCGGAATCCTGAGCGTGGGGAGGTTCCACCAACGGTCGGCAGCGCGTGGGTTCTAACGGAATGCCTAATCTCGTCTCCCCTGAGGGTTTTCCTAATGTCTCTGTGCCAGGGAATGCTAGGGGTGATTGCAGGATATCCCAGTGACCGAGGCTGCCTCCAAAGGTCAGGGAAGTTATTTCCCGGACTTCCCCGTACAGGGAACACCTGTGACTGAAGAGAGCCTCGTGGAGTTGTCTCTCGAGCTCCCCCACGCACTGACAATGGTTCCGGAATCCTGAGGGTGGGGAGGTTCCACCGACGGTCGGCAGCGCGTGGGTTCTAACGGAATGCCTTAGCTCGTCTCCCCTGAGGGTTTTCCTAATGTCTCTGTGCCAGGGAATTCTAGGGGTGATTGTAGGCATTCCCAGAGACCGAGGCTGCCTCCCCAAGGTCAGGGAATGTATTTCCCGGACTTTCCCGAACAGGGAACACCTGTGACTGAAGAGAGCCTCGTGGAGTTGTCTCTCGTGCTCCCCCACGCACTGACAATGTTTCCGGAATCCTGAGCGTGGGGAGGTCCCACCGATGGTCGGCAGCGCGTGGGTTCAAACGGAATGCCTAAGCTCGTCTCCCCTGAGGGTTTTCCTAATGTCTCTGTGCCAGGGAATGCTAGGGGTGATTGCAGGATATCCCAGTGACCGAGGCTGCCTCCCCAAGGTCAGGGAAGGTATTTCCCGGACTTCCCCGGACAGGGAACACCTGTGACTGAAGAGAGCTGCGTGGAGTTGTCTCTCGAGCTCCCCCACGCACTGACAATGGTTCCGGAATCCTGAGCGTGGGGAGGATCTACCAATGGTCGGCAGCGCGTGGGTTCTAACTGAATGCCTAAGCTCGTCTTCCCTGAGGGTTTTCCTAATGTCTCTGTGCCAGGGAATGCTAGGGGTGATTGCAGGATATCTCAGTGACCGAGGCTGCCTCCCCAAGGTCAGGGAATATATTTCCCGGACTTCCCCGTACAGGGAACACCTGTGACTGAAGAGAGCCTCGTGGAGTAGTCTCTCGAGCTACCCCACGCACTGACAATGGTTCCGGATTCCTGAGCGTGGGGAGGTTCCACCAACGGTCGTCAGCGCGTGGGTTCTAACGGAAAGCCTATGCTCCTCTCTCATGAGGGTTTTCCTAATTTCTCTGTGCCAGGGAATGCTAGGGGTGATTGCAGGTTATCCCATGACCGAGGCTGCCTCTCCAAAGTCAGGGAAGTTATTTCCCAGACTTCCCCGAACAGGGAAAGCCTGTGACTGAAGAGAGCCTCGTGGAGTTGTCTCTCGAGCTCCCCCACGCACTGACAATGGTTCCGGAATCCTGAGCGTTGGGAGGTTCCACCAACGGTCGGCAGCGCGTGAGTTCTAACGGAATGCCTAAGCTCGTCTCCCCTGAGGGTTTTCCTAATGTCTCTGTGCCAGGGAATGCTAGGGGTGATTGCAGGATATCCCAGTGTCCGAGGCTGCCTCCCCAAGGTCAGGGAAGATATTTCCCGGACTTCCCCGAACAGGGAACACCTGTGACTGAAGAGAGCCTCGTGGAGTTGTCTCTCGAGCTCCCCCACGCACTGACAATGGTTCCGGAATCCTGAGGGTGGGGAGGTTCCACCGACGGTCGGCAGCGCGTGGGTTCTAACGGAATGCCTTAGCTCGTCTCCCCTGAGGGTTTTCCTAATGTCTCTGTGCCAGGGAATTCTAGGGGTGATTGCAGGCATTCCCAGTGACCGAGGCTGCCTCCCCAAGGTCAGGGAATGTATTTCCCGGACTTTCCCGAACAGGGAACACCTGGGACTGAAGAGAGCCTCGTGGAGTTGTCTCTCGTGCTCCCCCACGCACTGAAAATGGTTCCGGAATCCTGAGCGTGGGAAGGTCCCACCAACGGTCGGCAGCGCGTGGGTTCTAATGGTAGGCCTAAGCTCGTCTCCCCTGAGGGTTTTCCTAATGTCTCTGTGCCAGGGAATGCTAGGGGTGATTGCAGGCAATCCCAGTGACCGAGGCTGCCTCCCCAAGTTCAGGGAAGGTATTTCCCGGACTTCCCCGAACAGGGAACACCTGTGACTGAAGAGAGCTGCGTGGAGTTGTCTCTCGAGCTCCCCCACGCACTGACAATTGTTCCAGAATCCTGAGCGTGGGGAGGTACCTCCAACGGTCGGCAGAGCGTGGGTTCTAACGGAATGCCTAAGCTCGTCTTCCCTGAGGGTTTTCCTAATGTCTCCCTGGCAGGGAATGCTAGGGGTGATTGCAGGATATCCCAGTGACCGAGGCTGTCTCCCCAAGGCCAGGGAAGGTATTTCCCGGACTTCCCCGAACAGGGAACACCTGTGACTGAAGAGAGCTGCGTGGAGTTGTCTCTCGAGCTCCCCCACGCACTGACAATGGTTCCGGAATCCTGAGCGTGGGGAGGTTCCACCAACGGTCGGCAGCGCGTGGGTTCTAACGGAATGCCTAAGCTCGTCTCCCCTGAGGGTTTTCCTAATGTCTCTGTGCCAGGGAATGCTAGGGGTGATTGCAGGATATCCCAGTGACCGAGGCTGCCTCCAAAGGTCAGGGAAGTTATTTCCCGGACTTCCCCGTACAGGGAACACCTGTGACTGAAGAGAGCCTCGTGGAGTTGTCTCTCGAGCTCCCCCACGAACTGACAATGGTTCCGGAATCCTGAGGGTGGGGAGGTTCCACCGACGGTCGGCAGCGCGTGGGTTCTAACGGAATGCCTTAGCTCGTCTCCCCTGAGGGTTTTCCTAATGTCTCTGTGCCAGGGTGTTCTAGGGGTGATTGCAGGCATTCCCAGTGACCGAGGCTGCCTCCCCAAGGTCAGGGAATGTATTTCCCGGACTTTCCCGAACAGGGAACACCTGTGAATGAAGAGAGCCTCGTGGAGTTGTCTCTCGTGCTCCCCCACGCACTGACAATGTTTCCGGAATCCTGAGCGTGGGGAGGTCCCACCGATGGTCGGCAGCGCGTGGGTTCTAACGGAATTCCTAAGCTCGTCTCCCCTGAGGGTTTTCCTAATGTCTCTGTGCCAGGGAATGCTAGGGGTGATTGCAGGCAATCCCAGTGACCGAGGCTGCCTCCCCCAGGTCAGGGAAGTTATTTCCCTGACTTACCCAAACAGGGAACACCTGTGACTTAAGAGAGACTCGTGGAGTTGTCTCTCGAGCTCCCCCACGCACTGACAATGGTTCCGGAATCCTGAGCGTGGGGAGGTTCCACCAACGGTCGGCAGCGCGTGGGTTCTAACGGAATGCCTAAGCTCGTCTCCCCTGAGGGTTTTCCTAATGTCTCTGTGCCAGGGAATGCTAGGGGTGATTGCAGGCAATCCTAGTGACCGAGGCTGCCTCCCCAAGGTCAGGGAAGGTATTTCCCGGACTTCCCCGAACAGGGAACACCTGTGACTGAAGAGAGCTGCGTGAAGTTGTCTCTCGAGCTAACTCACGCACTGACAATGGTTCCGGAATCCTGAGCGTGGGGAGGTTCCACCAACGGTCGGCAGCGCGTGGGTTCTAACGGAATGCCTAAACTCGTCTCCCATGAGGGTTTTCCTACTGTCTCTGTGCCAGGGAATGCTAGGGGTGATTTCAGGCAATCCCAGTGACCGAGGCTGCATCCCCAAGGTCAGGGAAGTTATTTCCCGGACTTCCCCGAACAGGGAACACCTGTAACTGAAGAGAGCTGCGTGGAGATTTCTCTCCTGCTCCCCCACGCACTGATAACGGTTCTGGAATCCTAAGCGTTGGGAGGTTCCACCAACGGTCGGCTGCGCGTGGGTTCTAACGGAATGCCTAAGCTCGTCTCCCCTGAGTTTTTTCCTAATGTCTCTGTGCCAGGGAATGCTAGGGGTGATTGCAGGCAATCCCAGTGACCGAGGCTGCCTCCCCAAGGTCCCGGAAAGTATTTCCCGGACTTCCCCGAACAGGGAACACCTGTGACTTAAGAGAGCTGCGTGGAGTTGTCTCTCGACCTCCCCCACGCACTGACAATGGTTTCGGAATCCTGAGCGTGGGGAGGTTCCACCAACGTTCGGCAGCGCGTGGGTTCTAACGGAATGCCTAAGCTCGTCTCCCCAGAGGTTTTTCCTAATGTTTCTGTGCCAGGGAATGCTAGGGGTGATTACAGGATATCCCAGTGACCGAGGCTGCCTCCACAAGGTCAGGGAAGGTATTTCCCGGACTTCCCCGAACAGGGAACACCTGTGACTGAAGAGAGCTGCGTGGAGTTGTCTCTCGAGCTCCCCCACGCACTGACAATGGTTCCGGAATCCTGAGCGTGGGGAGGATCTACCAATTGTCGGCAGCGCGTGGGTTCAAACTGAATGCCTAAGCTCGTCTTCCCTGAGGGTTTTCCTAATGTCTCTGTGCCAGGGAATGCTAGGTGTGATTGCAGGATATCCCAGTGACCGAGGCTGCCTCCCCAAGGTCAGGGAATATATTTCCCGGACTTCCCCGTACAGGGAACACCTGTGACTGAAGAGAGCCTCGTGGAGTAGTCTCTCGAGCTCCCCCACGCACTGACAATGGTTCCGGAATCCTGAGCGTGGGGAGGTTCCACCAACGGTCGGCAGCGCGTGAGTTCTAACGGAATGCCTAAGCTCGTCTCCCCTGAGGGTTTTCCTAATGTCTCTGTGCCAGGGAATGCTAGGGGTGATTGCAGGATATCCCAGTGTCCGAGGCTGCCTCCCCAAGGTCAGGGAAGATATTTCCCGGACTTCCCCGAACAGGGAACACCTGTGACTGAAGAGAGCCTCGTGGAGTTGTCTCTCGAGCTCCCCCACGCACTGACAATGGTTCCGGAATCCTGAAGTTGGGGAGGATCCACCGACGGTCGGCAGCGCGTGGGTTCTAACGGAATGCCTTAGCTCGTCTCCCCTGAGGGTTTTCCTAATGTCTCTGTGCCAGGGAATTCTAGGGGTGATTGCAGGCATTCCCAGTGACCGAGGCTGCCTCCCCAAGGTCAGGGAATGTATTTCCCGGACTTTCCCGAACAGGGAACACCTGTGACTGAAGAGAGCCTCGTGGAGTTGTCTCTCGTGCTCCCCCACGCACTGACAATGGTTCCGGAATCCTGAGCGTGGGGAGGTCCCACCGACGGTCGGCAGCGCGTGGGTTCTAATGGTAGGCCTAAGCTCGTCTCCCCTGAGGGTTTTCCTAATGTCTCTGTGCCAGGGAATGCTAGGGGTGATTGCAGGCAATCCCAGTGACCGAGGCTGCCTCCCCAAGTTCAGGGAAGGTATTTCCCGGACTTCCCCGAACAGGGAACACCTGTGACTGAAGAGAGCTGCGTGGAGTTGTCTCTCGAGCTCCCCCACGCACTGACAATGGTTCCAGAAACCTGAGCGTGGGGAGGTACCTCCAACGGTCGGCAGCGCGTGGGTTCTAACGGAATACCTAAGCTCGTCTCCCCTGAGGTTTTTCCTAATGTCTCTGTGCCAGGGAATGATAGGGGTGATTGCAGGATATCCCTGTGACCGAGGCTGCCTCCCCAAAGTCAGGGAATGTGTTTCCCGGACTTCCCCGAACAGGGAACACCTGTGACTGAAGAGAGCTGCGTGGAGTTGTCTCTCGAGCTCCCCCACACACTGACAATGGTTCCGGAATCCTGAGCGTGGGGAGGTTCCACCAACGGTCGGCAGAGCGTGGGTTCTAACGGAATGCCTAAGCTCGTCTCACCTGCGGTTTTTCCTAATATCTCTTTGCCAGGGAATGCTAAGGGTGATTGCAGGATATCCCAGTGAACGAGGCTGCCTCCCCAAGGTCAGGGAAGTTATTACCCGGACTTCCCCGAACAGGGAACACCTGTGACTGAAGAGAGCTGCGTAGAGTTGTCTCTCGAGCTCCCGCACGCACTGACAATGGTTCCGGAATCCTGAGCGTGGGGAGGTTCCACCAACGGTCGGCAGCGCGTGGGTTCTAACGGAATGCCTAAGCTCTTCTCCCCTGAGGGTTTTCCTAATGTCTCTGTGCCAGGGAATGCTAGGGGTGATTGCAGGATATCCCAGTGACCGAGGCTGCCTCCCCAAGGTCAGGGAAGATATTTCCCGGACTTCCCCGAACAGGGAACACCTGTGACTGAAGAGAGCCTCGTGGAGTTGTCTCTCGAGCTCCCCCACGCACTGACAATGGTTCCGGAATCCTGAGCGTGGGGAGGTTCCACCAACGGTCGGCAGTGCGTCGGTTCTAACGGAATGCCTAAGCTCGTCTCCCATGAGGGTTTTCCTAATGTCTCTGTGCCAGGGAATGCTAGGGGTGATTGCAGGCAATCCCAGTGACCGAGGCTGCCTCCCCAAGGTCAGGGAAGGTATTTCCCGGACTTCCCCGAACAGGGAACACCTGTAAATTAAGAGAGCTGCGTGGAGTTTTCTCTCGTGCTCCCCCACGCACTGACAATGGTTCTGGAATCCTAAGCGTGGGGAGGTTCCACCAACGGTCGGCAGCGCGTGGGTTCTTACGGAATGCCTAAGCTCGTCTCCCCTGAGGTTTTTCCTAATGTCTCTGTGCCAGGGAATGCTAGGGGTGATTGCAGGCAATCCCAGTGACCGAGGCTGCCTCCCCAAGGTCACGGAAGGTATTTCCCGGACTTCCCCGAACAGGGAACACCTGTGACTTATGAGAGCTGCGTGGAGTTGTCTCTCGTGCTCCCCCACGCACTGACAATGGTTTCGAAATCCTGAGCGTGGGGAGGTTCCACCAACGTTCGGCAGCGCGTGGGTTCTAACGGAGTGCCTAAGCTCGTCTCCCCAGAGGGTTTTTCTAATATCTCTGTGCCAGGGAATGCTAGGGGTGATTGCAGGATATCCCAGTGACCGAGGCTGCCTCCCCAAGGTCAGGGAAGGTATTTCCCGGACTTCCCCGAACAGGGAACACCTGTGACTGAAGAGAGCTGCGTGGAGTTGTCTCTCGAGCTCCCCCACGCACTGACAATGGTTCCGGAATCCTGAGCGTGGGGAGGTACCTCCAACGGTCGGCAGCGCGTGGGTTCTAACGGAATGCCTAAGCTCGTCTCCCCTGAGGTTTTTCCTTATGTCTCTGTGCCAGGGAATGATAGGGGTGATTGCAGGATATCCCTGTGACCGAGGCTGCCTCCCCAAAGTCAGGGAATGTGTTTCCCGGACTTCCCCGAACAGGGAACACCTGTGACTGAAGAGAGCTGCGTGGAGTTGTCTCTCGAGCTCCCCCACGCACTGACAATGGTTCCGGAATCCTGAGCGTGGGGAGGTTCCACCAACGGTCGGCAGAGCGTGGGTTCTAACGGAATGCCTAAGCACGTCTCACCTGCGGTTTTTCCTAATATCTCTTTGCCAGGGATTGCTAGGGGTGATTGCAGGATATCCCAGTGAACGAGGCTGCCTCCCCAAGGTCAGGGAAGTTATTTCCCGGACTTCCCCGAACAGGGAACACCTGTGACTGAAGAGAGCTGCGTGGAGTTGTCTCTCGAGCTCCCGCACGCACTGACAATGGTTCCGGAATCCTGAGCGTGGGGAGGTTCCACCAACGGTCGGCAGCGCGTGGGTTCTAACGGAATGCCTAAGCTCTTCTCCCCTGAGGGTTTTCCTAATATCTCTGTGCCAGGGAATGCTAGGGGTGATTGCAGGATATCCCAGTGCCCGAGGCTGCCTCCCCAAGGTCAGGGAAGATATTTCCCGGACTTCCCCGAACAGGGAACACCTGTGACTGAAGAGAGCCTCGTGGAGTTGTCTCTCGAGCTCCCCCACGCACTGACAATGGTTCCGGAATCCTGAGGGTGGGGAGGTTCCACCGACGGTCGGCAGCGCGTGGGTTCTAACGGAATGCCTAAGCTCGTCTCCCCTGAGGGTTTTCCTAATTTCTCTGTGCCAGGGAATGCTAGGGGTGATTGCAGGCAATCCCAGTGACCGAGGCTGCCTCCCCAAGGTCAGGGAAGGTATTTCCCGGACTTCCCCGAACAGGGAACACCTGTGACTGAAGAGAGCTGCGTGGAGTTGTCTCTCGAGCTCCCCCACGCACTGACAATGGTTCCGGAATCCTGAGCGTGGGG
Organism: Vicugna pacos; assembly: GCF_048564905.1. Classification (NCBI taxonomy): domain Eukaryota; kingdom Metazoa; phylum Chordata; class Mammalia; order Artiodactyla; family Camelidae; genus Vicugna; species Vicugna pacos. The sequence continues at coordinate 44,287,732 of NW_027328721.1, read as the reverse complement.
AGGTTCCACCAACGGTCGGCAGTGCGTGGGTTCTAACGGAATGCCTAAGCTCGTCTCCCCTGAGGGTTTTCCTAATGTCTCTGTGCCAGGGAATGCTAGGGGTGATTGCAGGATATCCCAGTGACCGAGGCTGCCTCCCCAAGGTCAGGGAAGGTATTTCCCGGACTTCCCCGAACAGGGAACACCTGTAAATGAAGAGAGCTGCGTGGAGTTTTCTCTCGTGCTCCCCCACGCACTGACAATGGTTCTGGAATCCTAAGCGTGGGGAGGTTCCACCAACGGTGGGCAGCGCGTGGGTTCTTACGGAATGCCTAAGCTCGTCTCCCCTGAGGTTTTTCCTAATGTCTCTGTGCCAGGGAATGCTAGGGGTGATTGCAGGCAATCCCAGTGACCGAGGCTGCCTCCCCAAGGTCACGGAAGTTATTTCCCGGACTTCCCCGAACAGGGAACACCTTTGACTTAAGAGAGCTGCGTGGAGTTGTCTCTCGTGCTCCCCCACGCACTGACAATGGTTTCGGAATCCTGAGCGTGGGGAGGTTCCACCAACGTTCGGCAGCGCGTGGGTTCTAACGGAATGCCTGAGCTCGTCTCCCCAGAGTGTTTTCCTAATATCTCTGTGCCAGGGAATGCTTGGGGTGATTGCAGGATATCCCAGTGACCGAGGCTGCCTCCCCAAGGTCAGGGAAGGTATTTCCCGGACTTCCCCGAACAGGGAACACCTGTGACTGAAGAGAGCTGCGTGGAGTTGTCTCTCGAGATCCCCCACGCACTGACAATGGTTCCGAAATCCTGAGCATGGGGAGGTCCCACCAACGGTCGGCAGCGCGTGGGTTCTAACGGAATGCCTAAGCTCGTCTCCCCTGAGGGTTTTCCTAATGTCTCTGTGCCAGGGAATGCTAGGGGTGATTTCAGGATATCCCAGTGTCCGAGGCTGGCTCCCCAAGGTCAGGGAAGGTTTTTCCCGGACTTCCCCGAACAGGGAACACCTGTGACTGAAGAGAGCTATGTGGAGATGTCTCTCGAGGTCCCCCACGCACTGACATTGGTTCCTGAATCCTGAGCGTGGGGAGGTTCCACCAACGGTCGGCAGCGCGTGGGTTCTAACGGAATGCCAAAGCTCGTCTCCCCTGAGGGTTTTCCTAATGTCTCTGTGCCAGGGAATGCTAGGGGTGATTGCAGGATATCCCAGTGACCGAGGTTGCCTCCCCAATTTCACGGAAGTTATTTCCCGGACTTCCCCGAACAGGGAACTCCTGTGACTGAAGAGAGCTGCGTGGAGTTGTCTCTCGAGATCCCCCTCGCACTGACAATGGTTCCGGAATCCTGAGCGTGGGGAGGTTCCACCAACGGTCGGCAGCGCGTGGGTTCTAACGGAATGCCTAAGCTCGTCTCCCCTGAGGGTTTTCCTAATGTCTCTGTGCCAGGGAATGCTAGGGGTGATTGCAGGATATCCCAGTGTCCGAGGCTGCCTCCCCAAGGTCAGGGAAGATATTTCCTAGACTTCCCCGAACAGGGAACACCTGTGACTGAAGAGAGCCTCGTGGAGTTGTCTCTCGAGCTCCCCCACGCACTGACATTGGTTCCGGAATCCTGAGGGTGGGGAGGTTCCACCGACGGTCGGCAGCGCGTGGGTTCTAACGGAATGCCTTAGCTCGCCTCCCCTGAGGGTTTTCCTAATGTCTCTGTGCCAGGGAATGCTAGGGGTGATTGCAGGCAATCCCAGTGACCGAGGCTGCCTCCCCAAGGTCAGGGAAGGTATTTCCCTGACTTCCCCGAACAGGGAACACCTGTGACTTAAGAGAGCCTCGTGGAGTTGTCTCTCGAGCTCCCCCACGCACTGACAATGGTTCCGGAATCCTGAGCGTGGGGAGGTTCCAAAAACGGTCGGCAGCGCGTGGGTTCTAACGGAATGCCTAGCTCGTCTCCCCTGAGGGTTTTCCTAATGTCTCTGTGCCGGGGAATGCTAGGGGTGATTGCAGGCAATCCCAGTGACCGAGGCTGCCTCCCCAAGGTCAGGGAAGGTATTTCCCGGACTTCCCCGAACAGGGAACACCTGTGACTGAAGAGAGCTGCGTGGAGTTGTCTCTCGAGCTCCCCCACGCACTGACAATGGTTCCGGAATCCTGAGCGTGGGGAGGTTCCACCAACGGTCGGCAGCGCGTGGGTTCTAACGGAATGCCTAAGCTCGTCTCCCCTGAGGGTTTTCCTAATATCTCTGTGCCAGGGAATGCTAGGGGTGATTGCAGGCAATCCCAGTGACCGAGGCTGCATCCCCAAGGTCAGGGACGGTATTTCCCGGACTTCCCCGAACAGGGAACACCTGTAACTGAAGAGAGCTGCGTGGAGTTTTCTCTCGTGCTCCCCCACGCACTGACAATGGTTCTGGAATCCTAAGCGTGGGGAGGTTCCACCAACGGTCGGCAGCGCGTGGGTTCTAACGGAATGCCTAAGCTCGTCTCCCCTGAGATTTTTCCTAATATCTCTGTGCCAGGGAATGCTAGGGGTGATTGCAGGCAATCCCAGTGACCGAGGCTGCCTCTCCAAGGTCACGGAAGGTATTTCCCGGACTTCCCTGAACAGGGAACACCTGTGACTGAAGAGAGCTGCGTGGAGTTGTCTCTCGAGCTCCCCCACGCACTGACAATGGTTCCGGAATCCTGAGCGTGGGGAGGATCTACCAATGGTCGGCAGCGCGTGGGTTCTAACGGAATGCCTAAGCTCGTCTTCCCTGAGGGTTTTCCTAATGTCTCTCTGCCAGGGAATGCTAGGGGTGATTGCAGGCAATCCCAGTGACCGAGGCTGCCTCCCCAAAGTCAGGGAATATATTTCCCGGACTTTCCCGTACAGGGAACACCTGTGACTGAAGAGAGCCTCGTGGAGTAGTCTCTCGAGCTCCCCCACGCACTGACAATGGTTCCGGATTCCTGAGCGTGGGGAGGTTCCACCAACGGTCGGCAGCGCGTGGGTTCTAACGGAAGGCCTATGCTCGTCTCCCATGAGGGTTTTCCTAATTTCTCTGTGCCAGGGAATGCTAGGGGTGATTGCAGGATATCCCATGACCGAGGCTGCCTCTCCAAAGTCAGGGAAGTTATTTCCCAGACTTCCCCGAACAGGGAAAGCCTGTGACTGAAGAGAGCCTCGTGGAGTTGTCTCTCGAGCTCCCCCACGCACTGACAATGGTTCAGGAATCCTGAGCGTTGGGAGGTTCCACCAACGGTCGTCAGCGCGTGAGTTCTAACGGAATGCCTAATCTCGTCTCCCCTGAGGGTTTTCCTAATGTCTCTGTGCCAGGGAATACTTGGGGTGATTGCAGGATATCCCAGTGACCGAGGCTGCCTCCCCAAGGTCACGGAAGTATTTCCCGGACTTCCCCGAACAGGGAACTCCTGTGACTGAAGAGATCTGCGTGGAGTTGTCTCTCGAGCTCCACCACGCACTGAAAATGTTTCCGGAATCCTGAGCGTGGGGAGGTTCCACCAACGTTCGGTAGCGCGTGGGTTCTAACGGAAGGCCTAAGCTCGTCTCCCCTGAGGTTTTTCCTAATATCTCTGTGCCAGGGAATGCTAGGGGTGATTGCAGGGTATCCCAGTGACCGAGGCTGCCTACCCAAGTTCAGGGAAGGTATTTCCCGGACTTCCCCGAAAAGGGAACACCTGTGACTGAAGAGAGCTGCGTGGAGTTGTCTCTCGAGCTCCCCCACGCACTGACAATGGTTCCGGAATCCTGAGCGTGGGGAGGTTCCACCAACGGTCGGCAGCGCGTGGGTTCAATCGGAATGCCTAAGCTCGTCTCACCTGCGGGTTTTCCTAATGTCTCTGTCTCAGGGAATGTAAGGGGTGATTGCAGGATATCCCAGTGACCGAGGCTGCCTCCCCAAGGTCAGGGAAGGTATTTCCCGGACTTCCCCGAACAGGGAACACCTGTGACTGAAGAGAGCTTCGTGGAGTTGTCTCTCGAGCTCGCCCACACACTGAAAATGTTTCCGGAATCCTGAGCGTGGGGAGGTTCCACCAACGGTCGGCAGCGCGCGGGTTCTAATGGAAGGCCTAAGCTTGTCTCCCCTGAGTGTTTTCCTAATATCCCTGTGCCAGGGAATGCTAGGGGTGATTGCAGGCAATCCCAGTGACCGAGGCTGCCTCCCCAAGGTCAGGGAAGTTATTTCCCGGAATTCCCCGAACAGGGAACACCTGTGACTGAAGAGAGCTGCGTGGAGTTGTCTCTCGAGCTCCCCCACGCACTGACAATCGTTCCAGAATCCTGAGTGTGGGGAGGTTCCACCAACGATCGGCAGCGCGTGGGTTCAAACGGAATGCCTAAGCTCGTCTCACCTGAGGGTTTTCATAATGTCTCTGTGCCAGGGAATGCTGGGGTGATTGCAGGTTATCCCTGTGACCGAGGTTGTCTCCCCAAGGTCCGGGAAGTTATTTCCCGGACTTCCCCGAACAGGGAACACCTGTGACTGAAGAGAGCTGCGTGGAGTTGTCTCTCGAGCTCCCTCACGCACTGAAAATGTTTCCGGAATCCTGAGCGTGGGGAGGTTCCACCAACGGTCGGCAGCGCGTGGGTTCTAACGGAAGGCCTAAGCTCGTCTCCCCTGAGGGTTTTCCTAATATCTCTGTGCCAGGGAATGCAAGGGGTGATTGCAGGTTTTCCCAGTGACCGAGGCTGCCTACCCAAGTTCAGGGAAGGTATTTCCCGGACTTCCCCGAACAGGGAACACCTGTGACTGAAGAGAGCTGCGTGGAGTTGTCTCTCGAGCTCCCCCACGCACTGACAATGGTTCCGGAATCCTGAGCATGGGGAGGTTCCACCAACGGTCGGCAGCGCGTGGGTCCTAACGGAATGCCTAAGCTCGTCTCCCCTGAGGGTTTTCCTAATGTCTCAGTACCAGGGAATGCTAGGGGTGATTGCAGACAATCCCAGTGACCGAGGCTGACTCCCCATTTTAAGGGAAGTTATTTCCCGGACTTCCCCGAACAAGGAATACCTGTGACTGAAGAGAGCTGCGTGGAGTTGTATCTCGAGCTCCCCCACGCACTGACAATGGTTCCGGAATCCTGAACGTGGGGAGGTTCCACCAACGGTCGGCAGCGCGTGGGTTCTAACGGAATGCCTAAGCTCATCTCCCCTGAGGGTTTTCCTAATGTCTCTGTGCCAGGGAATGCTAGGGGTGATTGCGGGATATCCCTGTGACCGAGGATGCCTCCCCAAGGTCAGGGAAGGTATTTCCCGGACTTCTCCGAACAGGGAACACCTGTGAATGAAGAGAGCTGCGTGGAGTTGTCTCTCGAGCTCCCCCACGCACTGACAATGGTTCCGGAATCCTGAGCGTGGGGAGGTTCCACCAACGGTCGGCAGCGCGTGGGTTCTAACGGAATGCCTAAGCTCGTCTCCCCTGAGGGTTTTCCTAATGTCTCTGTGCCAGGGAATGCTAGGGGTGATTGCAGGCAATCCCAGTGACCGGGGCTGCCTCCCCAAGGTCAGGGAAGGTATTTCCCGGACTTCCCCGAACAGGGAACACCTGTGACTGAAGAGAGCTGCATGGAGTTGTCTCTCGAGCTCCCCCACGCACTGACAATGGTTCAGGAATCCTGAGCGTGGGGAGGTTCCACCAAAGGTCGGCAGCGCGTGGGTTCTAACGGAATGCCTAAGCTCGTCTCCCCTGAGGGTTTTCCTAATGCCTCTGTACCAGGGAATGCTTGGGGTGATTGCAGGATATCCCAGTGACCGAGTCTGCCTCCCCAAGGTCAGGGAAGTTATTTCCCGGACTTCCCCGAACAGGGAACACCTGTGACTGAAGAGAGCTGCGTGGAGTTGTCTCTCGAGCTCCCCCACGCACTGAAAATGTTTCCGGAATCCTGAGCGTGGGGAGGTTCCACCAACGGTCGACAGCGCGTGGGTTCTAACGGAATGCCTAAGCTCGTCTCCCCTGAGGGTTTTCCTAATGCCTCTGTACCAGGGAATGCTTGGGGTGATTGCAGGATATCCCAGTGACCGAGGCTGCCTCCCCAAGGTCAGGGAAGTTATTTCCCGGACTTCCCCGAACAGGGAACACCTGTGACTGAAGAGAGCTGCGTGGAGTTGTCTCTCGAGCTCCCCCACGCACTGAAAATGTTTCCGGAATCCTGAGCGTGGGGAGGTTCCACCAACGGTCGGTAGCGCGTGGGTTCTAACGGAAGGCCTAAGCTCGTCTCCCCTGAGGGTTTTCCTAATATCTCTGTGCCAGGGAATGCTAGGGGTGATTGCAGGATATCCCAGTGACCGAGGCTGCCTCCCCAAGTTCAGGGAAGGTATTTCCCGGACTTCCCCGACCAGGGAACACCTGTGACTGAAGAGAGCTGCGTGGAGTTGTCTCTCGAGCTCCCCCACGCACTGACAATGGTTCCAGAATCCTGAGCGTGGGGAGGTTCCACCAACGGTCGGCAGCGCGTGGGTTGTAACGGAATGCCTAAGCTCGTCTCCCCTGAGGGTTTTCTTAATGTCTCTGTGCCTGGGAATGCTAGGGGTGATTGCAGGATATCCCAGGGACCGAGGCTGCCTCCCCAAGGTCAGGGAAGGTATTTCCCGGACTTCCCCGAACAGGGAAAACCTGTGACTGAAGAGAGCTGCCTGGAGTTCTCTCTCGAGCTCCCCCACGCACTGACAATGGTTCCGGAATCCTGAGCGTGGGAAGGTTCCACCAACGATCGGCAGCGCGTGGGTTGTAACGGAATGCCTTAGCCCGTTTCCCCTGAGGTTTTTCCTAATATCTCTGTGCCAGGGAATGCTAGGGGTGATTGCAGGGTATCCCAGGGACCGAGGCTGCCTCCCCAAGGTCAGCGAAAGTTTTTCCCGGACTTCCCCGTACAGGGAACACCTGTGACTGAAGAGAGCTGCGTGGAGTTGTCTCTCGAGCTCCCCCACCCACTGACAATGGTTTCAGAATCCTGAGCGTGGGGAGGTTCCACCAACGGTCGGCAGCGCGTGGGTTCTAACGGAATGCCTAAGCTCATCTCCCCTGAGGGTTTTCCTAATATCTCTGTGCCAGGGAATGCTAGGGGTGATTGCATGCAATCCCAGTGACCGAGGCTTCCTCCCCAAGGTCAGGGAAGGTATTTCCCGGACTTCCCCGAACAGGGAACACCTGTGACTGAAGAGAGCTGCGTGGAGTTGTCTCTCGAGATCCCCCACGCACTGACAATGTTTCCGGAATCCTGAGCGTGGGGAGGTTCCACCAACGATCGGCAGCGCGTGGGTTCTAGCGGAATGCCTAAGCTCGTCTCCCCTGAGGGTTTTCCTAATATCTCTGTGCCAGGGAATGCTAGGGGTGATTGCAGGCAATCCCAGTGACCGAGGCTGCATCCCCAATGTCAGGGAAGGTATTTCCCGGACTTCCCAGAACAGGGAAAACCTGTGACTGAAGAGAGCTGCGTGGAGTTGTCTCTCGAGCTCCCCCACGCACTGACAATGGTTCCGGAATCCTGAGCGTGGGGAGGTTCCACCAACGGTCGGCAGCGCGTGGGTTCTAACGGAAAGCCTATGCTCGTCTCCCCTGAGGGATTTCCTAATGTCTCTGTGCCAGGGAATGCTAGGGGTGATTGCAGGATATCCCAGTGACCGAGGCTGCCTCCCCAAGGTCAGGGAAGGTATTTCCCGGACTTCCCCGAACAGGGAACACCTGTGATTGAAGAGAGCTGCGTGGAGTTGTATCTCGAGCTCCCCCACGCACTGACAATGTTTCCGGAATCCTGAGCGTGGGGAGGTTCCACCAACGGTCGGCAGCGCGTGGGTTCTATCGGAAGGCCTTAGCTCGTCTCCCCTGAGGGTTTTCCTAATGTCTATGTGCCAGGGAATGCTAGGGGTGATTGCAGGCAATCCCAGTGACCGAGGATGCCTCCCCAAGGTCAGGGAAGGTTTTTCCCGGACTTCCCCGAACAGGGAACACCTTTGACTGAAGAGAGCTGCGTGGAGTTTTCTCTCGAACTCCCCCAAGCACTGACAATGATTCCGGATTCCTGAGCGTGGGGAGGTTCCACCAAAGGTCGGCAGCGCGTGGGTTCTAACGGAATGCCTAAGCTCGTCTCCCCTGAGGGTTTTCCTAATGTCTCTGTGCCAGGGAATGCTAGGGGTGATTGCAGGCAATCCCAGTGACCGAGGCTGCCTCCCCAAGGTCAGGGAAGGTATTTCCCAGACTTCCCCGCACAGGGAACACCTGTGACTGAAGAGAGCTGCGTGGAGTTGTCTCTCGAGCTCCCCCACGCACTGACAATGGTTTCGGAATCCTGAGCGTGGGGAGGTTCCACCAACGGTCGACAGCGCGTGGGTTCTAACGGAATGCCTAAGCTCGTCTCCCCTGAGGCTTTTCCTAATTTCTCTGTGCCAGGGAATGCTAGGGGTGATTGCAGGATAACCCAGAGAACGAGGCTGCCTCCCCAAGGTTAGGGAAAGTATTTCACGGACTTCCCTGAACAGGGAAAACCTGTGACTGAAGCGAGAATCGTGGAGTTGTCTCTCGGGCTCCCCCACGCACTGACATTGGTTCCGGAATCCTGAGCGTGGGGAGGTTCCACCAAAGTCGGCAGTGCGTGGGTTCTAACGGAATGCCTAAATTTGTCTCCCCTGAGGGTTTTCCTAATGTCTCTGTGCCAGGGAATGCTAGGGGTGATTGCAGGATATCCCAGGGACCGAGGCTACCTCCCCAAGGTCAGGGAAGGTATTTCCCGGACTTCCCCGAACAAGGGATACCTGTGACTGAAGAGAGCTGCGTGGAGTTGTCTCTCGAGCTCCCCCACGCACTGACAATGGTTCCGGAATCCTGAGCGTGGGGAGGTTCCACCAACGGTCGGCAGCGCGTGGGTTCTAACGGAATGCCTAAGCTCGTTTTCCCTGAGGGTTTTCCTAATGTCTCTGTGCCAGGGAATGCTAGTGTTGATTGCATTATATCCCTGTGACCGAGGCTGACTCCCCAAGGTCAGGGAAGTTATTTCCCGGACTTCCCCGAACAGGGAACACCTGTGACTGAAGAGAGCTGCGTGGAGTAGTCTCTCGAGCTCCCCCACGCACTGACAATGTTTCCGGAATACTGAGAGTGGGGAGGTTCCACCAACGTACGGCAGAGAGTGGGTACTAACGGAATGCCTCAGCTCATCTCCCCTGAGGGTTTTCCTAATGTCTCTGTGCCAGGGAATGCTAGGGGTGATTGCAGGATATCCCAGTGACCGAGGCTGCATCCCCAAGGTCAGGGAAGGTATTTCCCGGACTTCCCCGAACAGGGAACACCTGTGACTGAAGAGAGCTGCGTGGAGTTGTCTCTCGAGCTCCCCCACGCACTGACAATGGTTCCGGAATCCTGAGCGTGGGGAGGTTCCACCAACGGTCGGCAGCGCGTGGGTTCTAACGGAATGCCTAAGCTCGTCTCCCCTGAGGGTTTTCCTAATTTCTCTGTGCCAGGGAATTCTAGGGGTGATTGCAGGATATCCCAGAGAACGAGGCTGACTCTCCAAGGTCAGGGAAGGTATTTCCCGGACTTCCCTGAACAGGGAAAACCTGTGACTGAAGCGAGATTCGTGGAGATGTCTCTCGAGCTCCCCCACGCACTGACAATGGTTCCGAAATCCTGAGCGTGGGGAGGTTCCACCAACGGTCGGCAGCGCGTGAATTCTAACGGAATGCCTAAGGTCGTCTCCCCTGAGGGTTTTCCTAATGTCTCTGTGCCAGGGATTGCTAGGGGTGATTGCAGGATATCCCAGTGACCGAGGCTGCCTCCCCAAGGTCAGGGAAGTTATTTCCCGGACTTCCCCGAACAGGGAACACCTGTGACTGAAGAGAGCTGCGTGGAGTTTTCTCTCGAGCTCCCCCACGCACTGACAATGATTCCGGAATCCTGAGCGTGCGGAGGTTCCACCAACGGTCGGCAGCGCGTGGGTTCTAACGGAATGCTTAAGCTCGTCTCCCCTGAGGGTTTTCCTAATGTCTCTGTGCCAGGGAATGCTAGTGGTGATTGCAGGATATCCCAGTGCCCGAGGCTGCCTCCCCAAGGTAAGGGAAGGTATTTCCCGGACTTCCCCGAACAGGGAACACCTGTGACTGAAGAGAGCTGCGTGGAGTTGTCTCTCGAGCTCCCCCACGCACTGACAATGGTTCCGGAATCCTGAGCGTGGGGAGGTTCCACCAACGGTCGGCAGCGCGTGGGTTCTAACGGAATGCCTAAGCTCGTCTCCCCTGACGGTTTTCCTAATGTCTCTGTGCCAGGGAATGCTAGGGGTGATTGCAGGATATCCCAGTGCCCGAGGCTGCCTCCCCAAGGTCAGGGAAGGTATTTCCCGGACTTCCCCGAACAGGGAACACCTGTGACTGAAGAGAGCTGCGTGGAGTTGTCTCTCGAGCTCCCCCACGCACTGACAATGGTTCCAGAATCCTGAGCGTGGGGAGGTTCCACCAACGGTCGGCAGCGCGTGGGTTCTAACGGAATGCCTAAGCTCGTCTCCCCTGAGGGTTTTCCTAATGTCTCTGTGCCAGGGAATGCTAGGGGTGATTGCAGGATATCCCAGAGCCCGAGGCTGCCTCCCCAAGGTCAGGGAAGGTATTTCCCGGACTTCCCCGAACAGGGAACACCTGTGACTGAAGAGAGCTGCGTGGAGATGTCTCTCGAGCTCCCCCACGCACTGACAATGGTTCCGGAATCCTGAGCGTGGGGAGGTTCCACCAACGGTCGGCAGCGCGTGGGTTCTAACGGAATGCTTCAGCTCGTCTCCCCTGAGGGTTTTCCTAATGTCTTTGTGCCAGGGAATGCTAGGGTTGATTGCAGGATATCCCAGTGACCGAGGCTGCCTCCCCAAGGTCAGGGAATGTATTTCCCGGACTTCCCCGAACAGGGAATACCTGTGACTGAAGAGAATTGCGTGGAGTTGTCTCTAGAGCTCCCCCACTCACGGACAATATTTCCGGAATCCTGAGCGTTGGGAGGTTCCACCAACGGTCGGAAGAGCGTGGGTTCTAACGGAATGCCTTAGCTCGTCTCCCCTGAGGGTTTTCCTAATGTCTCTGTGCCAGGGAATGCTAGGGGTGATTGCAGGATATCCCTGTGTCCGAGGCTGCCTCCACAAGGTCAGGGAAGGTATTTTACGGACTTACCCGAACAGGGAACACCTGTGACTGAAGAGAGCTGCGTGGAGTTGTCTCTCGAGCTCCCCCACGCACTGACAATGTTTCCGGAATCCTGAGCGTGGGGAGGTTCCACCATCGGTCGGCAGCGCGTGGGTTCTAACGGAATGCCTAAGCTCGTCTCCCCTAAGGGTTTTCCTAATGTCTCTGTGCCAGGGAATGCTAGGGGTGATTGCAGGATATCCCTGTGAGCGAGGCTGCCTCCCCAAGGTCAGGGAAGGTATTTCCCGGACTTCCCCGAACAGGGAACACCTGTGACTGAAGAGAGATGCGTGGAGTTGTCTCTCGAGCTCCCCCACGCACTGACAATGGTTCCGGAATCCTGAGCGTGGGGAGGTTCCACCAACGGTCGGCAGCGCGTGGGTTCTAACGGAATGCCTAAGCTCATCTCCCCTGAGGGTTTTCCTAATGTCTCTGTGCCAGGGAATGCTAGGGGTGATTGCGGGATATCCCTGTGACCGAGGATGCCTCCCCAAGGTCAGGGAAGGTATTTCCCGGACTTCTCCGAACAGGGAACACCTGTGACTGAAGAGAGCTGCGTGGAGTTGTCTCTCGAGCTCCCCCACGCACTGACAATGGTTCCGGAATCCTGAGCGTGGGGAGGTTCCACCAACGGTCGGCAGCGCGTGGGTTCTAACGGAATGCCTAAGCTCGTCTCCCCTGAGGGTTTTCCTAATGTCTCTGTGCCAGGGAATGCTAGGGGTGATTGCAGGCAATCCCAGTGACCGGGGCTGCCTCCCCAAGGTCAGGGAAGGTATTTCAGGGACTTCCCCGAACAGGGAACACCTGTGACTGAAGAGAGCTGCGTGGAGTTGTCTCTCGAGCTCCCCCACGCACTGACAATGGTTCCGGAATCCTGAGCGTGGGGAGGTTCCACCAACGGTCGGCAGCACGTGGGTTCTAACGGAATGCCTAAGCTCGTCTCCCCTGAGGGTTTTCCTAATATCTCTGTGCCAGGGAATGCTAGGGGTGATTGCAGGATATCCCAGTGACCGAGGCTGCCTCCCCAAGGTCAGGGAAGGTATTTCCCGGACTTCCCCGACCAGGGAACACCTGTGACTGAAGAGAGCTGCGTGGAGTTGTCTCTCGAGCTCCCCCACGCACTGACAATGGTTCCGGAATCCTGAGCGTGGGAAGGTTCCACCAACGGTCGGTAGCGCGTGGGTTCTAACGGAAGGCCTAAGCTCGTCTCCCCTGAGGGTTTTCCTAATGTCTCTGTGCCAGGGAATGCTAGGGGTGATTGCAGGCAATCCCAGTGACCGAGGCTGCCTCCCCAAGGTCAGGGAAGGTATTTCCCGGACTTCCCCGAACAGAGAACACCTGTGACTGAAGAGAGCTGCGTGGAGTTTTCTCTCGAGCTCCCCCACGCACTGACAATGGTTCCGGAATCCTGAGCGTGGGGAGGTTCCTCCAACGGTCGGCAGCACGTGGGTTTTAACGGAATGCCTAAGCTCGTCTCCCCTGAGGGTTTTCCTAATGTCTCTGTGCCAGGGAATGCTAGGGGTGATTGCAGGATATCCCAGTAACCGAGGCTGCCTCCCCAATTTCAGGGAAGTTATTTCCCGGACTTCCCTGATCAGGGAACACCTGTGGCTGAAGAGAGCTGCGTGGAGTTGTCTCTCGAGCTCCCCCACGCACTGACAATGGTTCCAGAATCCTGAGCGTGGGGAGTTTCCACCAACGGTCGGCAGCGCGTGGGTTCTAACGGAATGCCTAAGCTCGTCTCCCCTGAGGGTTTTCTTAATGTCTCTGTGCCTGGGAATGCTAGGGGTGATTCCAGGTAAACCCAGGGACCGAGGCTGCCTCCCCAAGGTCAGGGAAGGTATTTCCCGGACTTCCCCGAACAGGGAAAACCTGTGACTGAAGAGAGCTGCGTGGACTTCTCTCTCGAGCTCCCCCACGCACTGACAATGGTTCCGGAATCCTGAGCGTGGGAAGGTTCCACCAACGGTCGGCAGCGCGTGGGTTGTAATGGAATGCCTAAGCCCGTTTCCCCTGAGGTTTTTCCTAATATCTCTGTGCCAGGGAATGCTAGGGGTGATTGCAGGGTATCCCAGGGACCGAGGCTGCCTCCCCAAGGTCAGCGAAAGTTTTTCCCGGACTTCCCCGTACAGGGAACACCTGTGACTGAAGAGAGCTGCGTGGAGTTGTCTCTCGAGCTCCCCCACGCACTGACAATGGTTTCAGAATCCTGAGCGTGGGGAGGTTCCACCAACGGTCGGCAGCGCGTGGGTTCTAACGGAATGCCTAAGCTCATCTCCCCTGAGGGTTTTCCTAATATCTCTGTGCCAGGGAATGCTAGGGGTGATTGCATGCAATCCAAGTGACCGAGGCTGCCTCCCCAAGGTCAGGGAAGGCATTTCCCGGACTTCCCCGAACAGGGAACTCCTGTGACTGAAGAGAGCTGCGGGGAGTTGTCTCTCGAGATCCCCCACGCACTGACAATATTTCCGGAATCCTGAGCGTGGGGAGGTTCCACCAACGATCGGCAGCGCGTGGGTTCTAGCGGAATGCCTAAGCTCGTCTCCCCTGAGGGTTTTCCTAATATCTCTGTGCCAGGGAATGCTAGGGGTGATTGCAGGCAATCCCAGTGACCGAGGCTGCATCCCCAAGGTCAGGGAAGGTATTTCCCGGACTTCCCCGAACAGGGAAAACCTGTGACTGAAGAGAGCTGCGTGGAGTTGTCTCTCGAGCTCCCCCACGCACTGACAAAGGTTCCGGAATCCTGAGCGTGGGGAGGTTCCACCAACGGTCGGCAGCGCGTGGGTTCTAACGGAAAGCCTATGCTCGTCTCCCCTGAGGGATTTCCTAATGTCTCTGTGCCAGGGAATGCTAGGGGTGATTGCAGGATATCCCAGTGACCGAGGCTGCCTCCCCAAGGTCAGGGAAGGTATTTCCCGGACTTCCCCGAACAGGGAACACCTGTGATTGAAGAGAGCTGCGTGGAGTTGTATCTCGAGCTCCCCCACGCACTGACAATGGTTCCGGAATCCTGAGCGTGGGGAGGTTCCACCAAAGGTCGGCAGCGCGTGGGTTCTAACGGAATGCCTAAGCTCGTCTCATCTGAGGGATTTCCTAATGTCTCTGTGCCAGGGAATGCTTGGGGTGATTGCAGGCAATCCCAGTGACCGAGGCTGCCTCCCCAATGTCAGGGAAGGTATTTCCCGGACTTCCCCGAACAGGGAACACCTGTGACTGAAGAGAGCTGCGTGGAGTTGTCTCTCGAGCTCCCCCACGCCCTGACAATGGTTCCGGAATCCTGAGCGTGGGGAGGTTCCACCAACGGTCGGCAGCGCGTGGGTTCTATCGGAAGGCATTAGCTCGTCTCCCCTGAGGGTTTTCCTAATGTCTATGTGCCAGGGAATGCTAGGGGTGATTGCAGGCAATCCCAGTGACCGAGGATGCCTCCCCAAGTTCAGGGAAGGTTTTTCCCGGACTTCCCCGAACAGGGAACACCTTTGACTGAAGAGAGCTGCGTGGAGTTGTCTCTCGAACTCCCCCAAGCACTGACAATGATTCCGGATTCCTGAGCGTGGGGAGGTTCCACCAAAGGTCGGCAGCGCGTGGGTTCTAACGGAATGCCTAAGCTCGTCTCCCCGGAGGGTTTTCCTAATGTCTCTGTGCCAGGGAATGCTAGGGGTGATTGCAGGCAATCCCAGTGACCGAGGCTGCCTCCCCAAGGTCAGGGAAGGTATTTCCCAGACTTCCCCGAACAGGGAACACCTGTGACTGAAGAGAGCTGCGTGGAGTTGTCTCTCGAGCTCCCCCACGCACTGACAATGGTTTCGGAATCCTGAGCGTGGGGAGGTTCCACCAACGGTCGACAGCGCGTGGGTTCTAACGGAATGCCTAAGCTCGTCTCCCCTGAGGGTTTTCCTAATTTCTCTGTGCCAGGGAATGCTAGGGGTGATTGCAGGATAACCCAGAGAACGAGGCTGCCTCCCCAAGGTTAGGGAAAGTTTTTCACGGACTTCCCTGAACAGGGAAAACCTGTGACTGAAGCGAGAATCGTGGAGTTGTCTCTCGGGCTCCCCCACGCACTGACATTGGTTCCGGAATCCTGAGCGTGGGGAGGTTCCACCAACGGTCGGCAGCGCGTGGGTTCTAACGGAATGCCTAAGCTCGTCTCCCCTGAGGGTTTTCCTAATGTCTCTGTGCCAGGGAATGCTAGGGGTGATTACAGGATATCCCTGTGACCGAGGCTGCCTGCCCAAGGTCAGGGAAGGTATTTCCCGGACTTCCCCGAACAGGGAACACCTGTGACTGAAGAGAGCTGCGTGGAGTTGTCTCTCGTGCTCCCCCACGCACTGACAATGGTTCCGGAATCCAGAGCGTGTGGAGGTTCCACCAACGGTCGGCAGCGCGTGGGTTCTAACGGAATGCCTATGCTCGTCTCCCATGAGGGTTTTCCTAATGTCTCTGTGCCAGGGAATGCTAGGGGTGATTGCAGGCAATCCCAGTGACCGAGGCTGCCTCCCCAAGGTCGGGGAAGATATTTCATGGACTTCCCCGAACAGGGAACACCTGTGACTGAAGAGAGCTGCGTGGAGTTGTCTCTCGAGCTCCCCCACGCACTGACAATGGTTCCGGAATCCTGAGGGTGGGGAGGTTCCACCAACGGTCGGCAGCGCGTGGGTTCTAACGGAATGCCTAAGCTCGTCTCCCCTGAGGGTTTTCCTAATTTCTCTGTGCCAGGGAATTCTAGGGGTGATTGCAGGATATCCCAGAGTACGAGGCTGACTCTCCAAGGTCAGGGAAGGTATTTCCCGGACTTCCCTGAACAGGGAAAACCTGTGACTGAAGCGAGATTCGTGGAGATGTCTCTCGAGCTCCCCCACGCACTGACAATGGTTCCGAAATCCTGAGCGTGGGGAGGTTCCACCAACGGTCGGCAGCGCGTGAATTCTAACGGAATGCTTAAGCTCGTCTCCCCTGAGGGTTTTCCTAATGTCTCTGTGCCAGGGATTGCTAGGGGTGATTGCAGGATATCCCAGTGACCGAGGCTGCCTCCCCAAGGTAAGGGAAGGTATTTCCCGGACTTCCCCGAACAGGGAACACCTGTGACTGAAGAGAGCTGCGTGGAGTTGTCTCTCGAGCTCCCCCACGCACTGACAATGATTCCGGAATCCTGAGCGTGCGGAGGTTCCACCAACGGTCGGCAGCGCGTGGGTTCTAACGGAATGCTTAAGCTCGTCTCCCCTGAGGGTTTTCCTAATGTCTCTGTGCCAGGGAATGCTAGGGGTGATTGCAGGATATCCCAGTGACCGAGGCTGCCTCTCCAAGGTCAGGGAAGTTATTTCCCGGACTTCCCCGAACAGGGAACACCTGTGACTGAAGAGAGCTGCGTGGAGATGTCTCTCGAGCTCCCCCACGCACTGACAATGATTCCGGAATCCTGAGCGTGCGGAGGTTCCACCGACGGTCGGCAGCGCGTGGGTTCTAACGGAATGCTTAAGCTCGTCTCCCCTGAGGGTTTTCCTAATGTCTCTGTGCCAGGGAATGCTAGGGGTGATTGCAGGATATCCCAGTGACCAAGGCTGCCTCCCCAAGGTCAGGGAAGGTATTTCCCGGACTTCCCCGAACAGGGAACACCTGTGACTGAAGAGAGCTGCGTGGAGTTTTCTATCGAGCTCCCGCACGCACTGACAATGGTTCCGGAATCCTGAGCGTGGGGAGGTTCCACCAACGGTCGTCAGCGCGTGGGTTCTAACGGAATGCCTAAGCTCGTCTCCCCTGAGGGTTTTCCTAATTTCTCTGTGCCAGGGAATTCTAGGGGTGATTGCAGGATATCCCAGAGAACGAGGCTGACTCTCCAAGGTCAGGGAAGGTATTTCCCGGACTTCCCTGAACAGGGAAAACCTGTGACTGAAGCGAGATTCGTGGAGATGTCTCTCGAGCTCCCCCACGCACTGACAATGGTTCCGAAATCCTGAGCGTGGGGAGGTTCCACCAACGGTCGGCAGCGCGTGAATTCTAACGGAATGCTTAAGCTCGTCTCCCCTGAGGGTTTTCCTAATGTCTCTGTGCCAGGGATTGCTAGGGGTGATTGCAGGATATCCCAGTGACCGAGGCTGCCTCCCCAAGGTCAGGGAAGTTATTTCCCGGACTTCCCCGAACAGGGAACACCTGTGACTGAAAAGAGCTGCGTGGAGTTGTCTCTCGAGCTCCCCCACGCACTGACAATGATTCCGGAATCCTGAGCGTGCGGAGGTTCCACCAACGGTCGGCAGCGCGTGGGTTCTAAAGGAATGCTTAAGCTCGTCTCCCCTGAGGGTTTTCCTAATGTCTCTGTGCCAGGGAATGCTGGGGTGATTGCAGGATATCCCAGTGACCAAGGCTGCCTCCCCAAGGTCAGGGAAGGTATTTCCCGGACTTCCCCGAACAGGGAACACCTGTGACTGAAGAGAGCTGCGTGGAGTTTTCTCTCGAGCTCCCCCACGCCCTGACAATGGTTCCGGAATCCTGAGCGTGGGGAGGTTCCACCAACGGTCGTCAGCGCGTGGGTTCTAACGGAATGCCTAAGCTCATCTCCCCTGAGGGTTTTCCTAATGTCTCTGTGCCAGGGAATGCTAGGGTGATTGCAGGATATCCCAGTGACCGAGGCTGCCTCGCGAAGGTCTGGGAAGTTATTTCCCGGACTTCCCCGAACAGGGAACACCTGTGACTGAAGAGAGCTGCGTGGAGTTGTCTCTCGAGCTCCCCCACGCACTGAAAATGGTTCCGGAATCCTGAGCGTGGGGAGGTTCCACCAACGGTCGG
This sequence comes from Vicugna pacos, assembly GCF_048564905.1. NCBI lineage: Eukaryota > Metazoa > Chordata > Mammalia > Artiodactyla > Camelidae > Vicugna > Vicugna pacos. The sequence continues at coordinate 44,269,831 of NW_027328721.1, read as the reverse complement.
CAGCGCGTGGGTTCTAACGGAATGCCTAAGCTCGTCTCCCCTGAGTGTTTTCCTAATGTCTCTGTGCCAGGGAATGCTAGGGGTGATTGCAGGATATCCCAGTGCCCGAGGCTGCCTCCCCAAGGTCAGGGAAGGTATTTCCCGGACTTCCCCGAACAGGGAACACCTGTGACTGAAGAGAGCTGCGTGGAGTTGTCTCTCGAGCTCCCCCACGCACTGACAATGGTTCCGGAATCCTGAGCGTGGGGAGGTTCCACCAACGGTCGGCAGCGCGTGGGTTCTAACGGAATGCCTAAGCTCGTCTCCCCTGAGGGTTTTCCTAATGTCTCTGTGCCAGGGAATGCTAGGGGTGATTGCAGGATATCCCAGTGCCCGAGGCTGCCTCCCCAAGGTCAGGGAAGGTATTTCCCGGACTTCCCCGAACAGGGAACACCTGTGACTGAAGAGAGCTGCGTGGAGTTGTCTCTCGAGCTCCCCCACGCACTGACAATGGTTCCAGAATCCTGAGCGTGGGGAGGTTCCACCAACGGTCGGCAGCGCGTGGGTTCTAACGGAATGCCTAAGCTCGTCTCCCCTGAGGGTTTTCCTAATGTCTCTGTGCCAGGGAATGCTAGGGGTGATTGCAGGATATCCCAGAGCCCGAGGCTGCCTCCCCAAGGTCAGGGAAGGTATTTCCCGGACTTCCCCGAACAGGGAACACCTGTGACTGAAGAGAGCTGCGTGGAGTTGTCTCTCGAGCTCCCCCACGCACTGACAATGGTTCCGGAATCCTGAGCGTGGGGAGGTTCCACCAACGGTCGGCAGCGTGTGGGTTCTAACGGAATGCTTCAGCTCGTCTCCCCTGAGGGTTTTCCTAATGTCTTTGTGCCAGGGAATGCTAGGGGTGATTGCAGGATATCCCAGTGACCGAGGCTGCCTCCCCAAGGTCAGGGAAGGTATTTCCCGGACTTCCCCGAACAGGGAATACCTGTGACTGAAGAGAATTGCGTGGAGTGGTCTCTCGAGCTCCCCCACGCACTGACAATATTTCCGGAATCCTGAGCGTTGGGAGGTTCCACCAACGGTCGGAAGAGCGTGGGTTCTAACGGAATGCCTTAGCTCGTCTCCCCTGAGGGTTTTCCTAATGTCTCTGTGCCAGGGAATGCTAGGGGTGATTGCAGGATATCCCTGTGTCCGAGGCTGCCTCCACAAGGTCAGGGAAGGTATTTTACGGACTTACCCGAACAGGGAACACCTGTGACTGAAGAGAGCTGCGTGGAGTTGTCTCTCGAGCTCCCCCACGCACTGACAATGGTTCCGGAATCCTGAGCGTGGGGAGGTTCCACCATCGGTCGGCAGCGCGTGGGTTCTAACGGAATGCCTAAGCTCGTCTCCCCTGAGGGTTTTCCTAATGTCTCTGTGCCAGGGAATGCTAGGGGTGATTGCAGGATATCCCTGTGAGCGAGGCTGCCTCCCCAAGGTCAGGGAAGGTATTTCCCGGACTTCCCCGAACAGGGAACACCTGTGACTGAAGAGAGATGCGTGGAGTTGTCTCTCGAGATCCCGCACGCACTGACAATGGTTCCGGAATCCTGAGCGTGGGGAGGTTCCACCAACGGTCGGCAGAGCGTGGGTTCTAACGGAATGTCTAAGCTCGTCTCCCCTGAGGGTTTTCCTAATGTCTCTGTGCCAGGGAATGCTAGGGGTGATTGCAGGCAATCCCAGTGACCGAGGCTGCCTCCCCAAGGTCAGGGAAGGTATTTCCCGGACTTCCCTGAACAGGGAACACCTGTGACTGAAGAGAGCTGCGTGGAGTTGTCTCTCAAGCTCCCCAACGCACTGACAATGGTTCCGGAATCCTGAGCGTGGGGAGGTTCCACCAACGGTCGGCAGCGCGTGGGTTCTAACGGAATGCCTAAGCTCGTCTCCCCTGAGGGTTTTCCTAATGTCTCTGTGCCAGGGAATGCTAGGGGTGATTGCAGGATATCCCAGTGACCGAGTCTGCCTCCCCAAGGTCTGGGAAGGTATTTCCCGGACTTCCCCGTACAGGGAACACCTGTGACTGAATAGAGCTGCGTGGAGTTGTCTCTCGAGCTCCCCCACGCACTGACAATGGTTCCGGAATCCTGAGCGTGGGGAGGATCCACCAACGGTCGGCAGCGCGTGGGTTCAAACGGAATGCCTAAGCTCGTCTCCCCTGAGGGTTTTCCTAATGTCTCTGTGCCAGGGAATGCTAGGGGTGATTGCAGGCAATCCCAGTGACCGAGGCTGCCTCCCCAAGGTCAGGGAATGTATTTCCCGGACTTCCCCGAACAGGGAACACCTGTGACTGAAGAGAGCTGCGTGGAGTTTTCCCTCGAGCTCCCCCACGCACTGACAATGGTTCCGGAATCCTGAGCGTGGGGAGGTTCCACCAACGGTCAGCAGCGCGTGGGTTATAACGGAATGCCTAAGCTCGTATCCCCTGAGGGTTTTCCTAATGTCTCTGTGCCAGGGAATGCTAGGGGTGATTGCAGGATATCCCAGTGACCGAGGCTGCCTCCCCAAGTTCAGGGAAGTTATTTCCCGGACTTTCTCAAACAGGGAAAACCAGTGACTGAAGAGAGCTGCGTGGAGTTTTCTCTCGAGCTCCCCAACGCACTGACAATGTTTCCGGAATCCTGAGCGTGGGAAGGATCCACCAGCGGTCGGCAGAGCGTGGGTTCAAACGGAATGCCTAAGCTCGTCTCCCCTGAGTTTTTTCCTAATATCTCTTTGCCAGGGAATGCTAGGGGTGATTGCAGGATATCCCAGTGACCGAGGCTGCCTCCCCAAGGACAGGGAAGGTATTTCCCGGACTTCCCCGAACAGGGAACACCTGTGACTGAAGAGAGCTGCGTGGAGTTGTCCCTCGAGCTCCCCCACGCACTGACAATGGTTCCGGAATCCTGAGCGTAGGGAGATTCCACCAACGGTCGGCAGCGCGTGGGTTCTAACTGAATGCCTAAGCTCGTCTCCCCTGAGGGTTTTCCTAATGTCTCTGTGCCAGGGAATGCTAGGGGTGATTGCAGGATATCCCAGTGACCGAGGCTGCCTCCCCAAGTTCAGGGAAGGTATTTCCCGGACTTCCCCAAACAGGGAACACCAGTGATTGAAGAGAGCTGCGTGGAGTTGTCTCTCAAGCTCCCCCACGCACTGACAATGTTTCCGGAATCCTAAGCGTGTGGAGGATCCACCAACGGTCGGCAGCGCGTGGGTTCTAACGGAATGCCTAAGCTCGTCTCCCCTGAGGGTTTTCCTAATATCTCTGTGCCAGGGAATGCTAGCGGTGATTGCAGGATATCCCAGTGACCGAGGCTGCCTCCCCAAGTTCAGGGAAGGTATTTCCCGGACTTCCCCGAACAGGGAACACCTGTGACTGAAGAGAGCTGCGTGGAGTTGTCTCTCGAGCTCCCCCACGCACTGACAATGGTTCCGGAATCCTGAGCGTGGGGAGGTTCCACCAACGGTCGGCAGCGCGTGGGTTCTAACAGAATGCCTAAGCTCGTATCCCCTGAGGGTTTTCCTAATGTCTCTGTGCCAGGGAATGCTAGGGGTGATTGCAGGCAATCCCAGTGTCCGAGGCTGCCTCCCCAAGGTCAGGGAAGGTATTTCCCGGACTTCCCCGAACAGGGAACACCTGTGACTGAAGAGAGCTGCGTGGGGTTGTCTCTCGAGTTTCCCCACGCACTGACAATGGTTCCGGAATCCTGAGCGTGGGGAAGTTCCACCAATGGTCGGCAGCGCGTGGGTTCTAACGGAATGCCTAAGCTCGTCTCCCCTGAGGGTTTTCCTAATATCTCTGTGCCAGGGAATGCTAGGGGTGATTGCAGGATATCCCTGTGACCGAGGCTGCCTCCCCAAGTTCAAGGAAGGTATTTCACGGACTTCCCCGAACAGGGAACACCTGTGACTGAAGAGAGTTGCGTGGAGTTGTCTCTCGAGCTCCCCCACGCACTGACAATGTTTCCGGAATTCTGAGCGTGGGGAGGATCCACCAACAGTCGGCAGCACGTGGGTTCTAACGGAATGCCTAAGCTCGTCTCCCCTGAGGGTTTTCCTAATGTCTCTGTGCCAGGGAATGCTAGGGGTGATTGCAGGATATCCCAGTGACCGAGGCTGCCTCCCCAAGTTCAGGGAAGTTATTTCCCGGACTTCCCCGAACAGGGAACACCTGTGACTGAAGAGAGCTGCGTGGAGTTGTCTTTCGAGCTCCCCCACGCACTGACAATGGTTCCGGAATCCTGAGCGTGGGGAGGTTCCACCAACGGTCGGCAGCTTGTGGGTTCTAACGGAATGCCTAAGCTCGTCTCCCCTGATGGTTTTCCTAATGTCTCTGTGCCAGGGAATGCTAGGGGTGATTGCAGGATATCCCAGTGACCGAGGCTGCCTGCCCAAGGTCAGGGAAGGTATTTCCCGGACTTCCCCGAACAGGGAACACCTGTGACTGAAGAGAGCTGCGTGGAGTTGTCTCTCGAGCTCCACCACGCACTGACAATGGTTCCGGAATCCTGAGCGTGGGGAGGTTCCACCAACGGTCGGCAGCGCGTGGGTTCTAATGGAATGCCAAAGCTCGTCTCCCCTGAGGGTTTTCCTAATGTCTCTGTGCCAGGGAAAGCTAGGGGTGATTGCAGGATATCCCAGTGACCGAGGCTGCCTCCCCAAGGTCAGGGAATTTATTTCCCGGACTTCCCCGAACAGGGAACTCCTGTGACTGAATAGAGCTGCGTGGAGATGTCTCTCGAGCTCCCCCACGCACTGACAATGGTTTCGGAATCCTGAGCGTGGGGAGGTTCCACCAACGGTCGGCAGCGCGTGGGTTCTAACGGAATGCCTAAGCTCGTCTCCCCTGTGTGTTTTCCTAATATCTCTGTGCCAGGGAATGCTAGGGGTGATTGCAGGCAATCCCAGTGACCGAGGCTGCCTCCCCAAGGTCAGGGAAGGTATTTCCCGGACTTCCCTGAACAGGAAACACCTGTGACTGAAGAGAGCTGCGTGGAGTTTTCTCTCGAGCTCCCCCACGCACTGACAATGGTTCCGGAATCCTGAGCGTGGGGAGGTTTCACCAACGGTCGGCAGCGCGTGGGTTCTAACGGAATGCCTAAGCTCGTCTTCCCTGAGGTTTTTCCTAATGTCTCTTTGCCAGGGAATGCTAGGGGTGATTGCAGGCAATCCCAGTGTCCGAGGCTGCCTCCCCAAGGTCAGGGAAGTTATTTCCCGGACTTCCCCGAACAGGGAACACCTGTGACTGAAGAGAGCTGCGTGGAGTTGTCTCTCGAGCTCCCCCACGCACTGACAATGTTTCCGGAATCCTGAGCGTGGGGAAGTTCCACCAATGGTCGGCAGCGCGTGGGTTCTAACGGAATGCCTAAGCTCGTCTCCCCTGATGGTTTTCCTAATGTCTCTGTGCCAGGGAATGCTAGGGGTGATTGCAGGATATCCCAGTGACCGAGGCTGCCTCCCCAAGGTCAGGGAAGGTATTTCCCGGACTTCCCCGAACAGGGAACACCTGTGACTGAAGAGAGCTGCGTGGAGTTGTCTCTCGAGCTCCCCCACGCACTGACAATTGTTCCGGAATCCTGAGCGTGGGGAGGATCCACCAACGGTCGGCAGCGCGTGGGTTCTAACGGAATGCCTAAGCTCGTCTCCCCTGAGTGTTTTCCTAATGTCTCTGTGCCAGGGAATGCTAGGGGTGATTGCAGGATATCCCAGTGACCGAGGCTGCCTCCCCAAGGTCAGGGAAGGTATTTCCCGGACTTCCCCTAACAGGGAACTCCTGTGACTGAAGAGAGCTGCGTGGAGTTGTCTCTCGAGCTCCCCCACGCACTGACAATGGTTCCGGAATCCTGAGCGTGGGGAGGATCCACCAACGGTCGGCAGCGCGTGTGTTCTAACGGAATGCCTAAGCTCGTCTCCCCTGAGGGTTTTCCTAATGTCTCTGTGCCAGGGAATGCTAGGGGTGATTGCAGGTTATCCCAATGATCGAGGCTGCCTCCCCAAGTTCAGGGATGATATTTCCCGGACTTCCCCGAAAAGGGAACACCTGTGACTGAAGAGAGCTGCGTGGAGTTGTCTCACGAGCTCCCCCACGCACTGACAATCGTTCCGGAATCCTGAGCGTGGGGAGGTTCCACCAAAGGTCGGCAGCTTGTGGGTTCTAACGGAATGCCTAAGCTCGTCTCCCCTGATGGTTTTCCGAATATCTCTGTGCCAGGGAATGCTAGGGGTGATTGCAGGATATCCCAGTGACTGAGGCTGCCTCCCCAAGGTCAGGGAATGTATTTCCCGGACTTCCCCGAACAGGGAACACCTGTGACTGAAGAGAGCTGCGTGGAGTTGTCTCTCGAGCTCCCCCAAGCACTGACAATGGTTCCGGAATCCTGAGCGTGGGGAGGTTCCACCAACGGTTGTCAGCGCGTGGGTTCTAACGGAATGCCTAAGCTCGTCTCCCCTGAGGGTTTTCCTAATTTCTCTGTGCCAGGGAATGCTAGGGGTGATTGCAGGATATCCCAGTGACCGAGGCTGCCTCCCCAAAGTCAGGGAAGTTATTTCCCGGACTTCCCCGAACAGGGAACACCTGTGACTGAAGAGAGCTGCGTGGAGTTGTCTCTCGAGCTCCCCCACGCACTGACAATGGTTCCGGAATCCTGAGCGTGGGGAGGTTCCACCAACGGTCGGCAGCGCGTGGGTTCTAACGGAATGCCTAAGCTCGTCTTCCCAGAGGTTTTTCCTAATGTCTCTGGGCCAGGGAATGCTATCGGTGATTGCAGGCAATCCCAGTGTCCGAGGCTGCCTCCCCAAGATCAGGGAAGTTATTTCCCGGACTTCCCCGAACAGGGAACACCTGTGAGTGAAGAGAGCTGCGTGGAGTTGTCTCTCGAGCTCCCCCACGCACTGACAATGGTTCCGGAATCCTGAGCGTGGGGAAGTTCCACCAATGGTCGGCAGCGCGTGGGTTCTAACGGAATGCTTAAGCTCGTCTACCCTGAGGGTTTTCCTAATGTCTCTGTGCCAGGGAATGCTAGGGGTGATAGTAGGATATCCCAGTGACCGAGGCTGCCTCCCCAAGGTCAGGGAAGTTATTTCCCGGACTTCCCCGAACATGGAACAATTGTGACTGAAGAGAGCTGAGTGGAGTTGTCTCTCGAGCTCCCCCACGCACTGACAATGGTTCCGGAATCCTGAGCGTGGGGAGGTTCCACCAACGGTCGGCAGCGCGTGGGTTCTAACGGAATGACTAAGCTCGTCTCCCCTGTGTGTTTTCCTAATATCTCTGTGCCAGGGAATGCTAGGGGTGATTGCAGGCAATCCCAGTGACCGAGGCTGCCTCCCCAAAGTCAGGGAAGGTATTTCCCGGACTTCCCCGAACAGGGAACACCTGTGACTGAAGAGAGCTGCGTGGAGTTGTCTCTCGAGCTCCCCCACGCACTGACAATGGTTCCGGAATCCTGAGCGTGGGGAGGTTCCACCAACGGTCGGCAGCGCGTGGGTTCTAACGGAATGCCTAAGCTCGTCTCCCCTGAGAGTTTTCCTAATGTCTCTGTGCCAGGGAATGCTAGGGGTGATTGCAGGCAATCCCAGTGACCGAGGCTGCCTCCACAAGGTCAGGGAAGGTATTTCCGGACTTCCCCGAACAGGGAACACCTGTGACTGAAGAGAGCTGCGTGGAGTTGTCTCTCGAGCTCCCCCACGCACTGACAATGGTTCCGGAATCCTGAGCGTGGGGAGGTTCCACCAACGGTCGGCAGCGCGTGGGTTCTAACGGAATGCCTAAGCTCGTCTCCCCTGAGGGTTTTCCTAATATCTCTGTTCCAGGGAATGCTAGGGGTGATTGCAGGATATCTCAGTGACCGAGGCTGCCTCCCCAAGGTCATGGAAGGTATTTCCCGGACTTCCCCGAACAGGGAACACCTGTGACTGAAGAGAGCTGCGTGGAGTTGTCTCTCGAGCTCCCCCACGCACTGACAATGGTTCCGGAATCCTGAGCGTGGGGAGGTTCCACCAACGGTCGGCAGCGCGTGGGTTCTAACGGAATGACTAAGCTCGTCTCCCCTGTGTGTTTTCCTAATATCTCTGTACCAGGGAATGCTATGGGTGATTGCAGGCAATCCCAGTGACCGAGGCTGCCTCCCCAAAGTCAGGGAAGGTATTTCCCGGACTTCCCCGAACAGGGAACACCTGTGACTGAAGAGAGCTGCGTGGAGTTGTCTCTCGAGCTCCCCCACGCACTGACAATGGTTCCGGAATCCTGAGCGTGGGGAGGTTCCACCAACGGTCGGCAGCGCGTGGGTTCTAACGGAATGCCTAAGCTCGTCTCCCCTGAGGGTTTTCCTAATATCTCTGTGCCAGGGAATGCTAGGGGTGATTGCAGGCAATCCCAGTGACCGAGGCTGCCTCCCCAAGGTCAGGGAAGGTATTTCCCGGACTTCCCCGAACAGGGAACACCTGTGACTGAAGAGAGCTGCGTGGAGTTGTCTCTCGAGCTCCCCCACGCACTGACAATGGTTCCGGAATCCTGAGCGTGGGGAGGTTCCACCAACGGTCGGCAGCGCGTGGGTTCTAACGGAATGCCTAAGCTCGTCTCCCCTGATGGTTTTCCTAATGTCTCTGTGCCAGGGAATGCTAGGGGTGTTTTCAGGATATCCCAGTGACCGAGGCTGCCTCCCCAAGGTCAGGGAAGGTATTTCCCGGACTTCCCCGAACAGGGAACACCTGTGACTGAAGAGAGCTGCGTGGAGTTGTCTCTCGAGCTCCACCACGCACTGACAATGGTTCCGGAATCCTGAGCGTGGGGAGGTTCCACCAACGGTCGGCAGCGCGTGGGTTCTAACGGAATGCCTAAGCTCGTCTCCCCTGAGGGTTTTCCTAATGTCTCTTTGCCAGGGAATGCTAGGGGTGATTGCAGGATATCCCAGTGACCGAGGCTGCCTCCCCAAGGTCAGGGAAGGTATTTCCCGGACTTCCCCGAACAGGGAACACCTGTGACTGAAGAGAGCTGCGTGGAGTTGTCTCTCGAGCTCCCCCACGCACTGACAATGGTTCCGGAATCCTGAGCGTGGGGAGGTTCCACCAACGGTCGGCAGCGCGTGGGTTCTAACGGAATGCATAAGCTCGTCTCCCCTGAGGGTTTTCCTAATGTCTCTGTGCCAGGGAATGCTAGGGGTGATTGCAGGCAATCCCAGTGTCCGAGGCTGCCTCCCCAAGGTCAGGGAAGGTATTTCCCGGACTTCCCCGAACAGGGAACACCTGTGACTGAAGAGAGCTGCGTGGAGATGTCTCTCGAGCTCCCCCACGCACTGACAATGGTTCCGGAATCCTGAGCGTGGGGAGGTTCCACCAACGGTCGGCAGCGCGTGGGTTCTAACGGAAGACCTAAGCTCGTCTCCCCTGAGGGTTTTCCTAATATCTCTGTGCCAGGGAATGCTAGGGGTGATTGCAGGCAATGCCATTTACCGAGGCTGCCTCCCAAAGGTCAGGGAAGGTATTTCCCGGACTTCCCCGAACAGGGAACAATTGTGACTGAAGAGAGCTGCGTGGAGTTGTCTCTCGAGCTCCCCCACGCACTGACAATGGTTCCGGAATCCTGTGCTTGGGGAGGATCCACCAACGGTCGGCAGCGCGTGGGTTCTAACGGAATGCCTAAGCTCGTCTCCCCTGAGGGTTTTCCTAATGTCTCTGTGCCAGGGAATGCTAGGGGTGATTGCAGGATATCCCAATGACCGAGGCTGCCTCCCCAAGTTCAGGGAAGTTATTTCCCGGACTTCCCCGAACAGGGAATACCTGTGACTGAAGAGAGCTGCGTGGAGTTGTCTCTCAAGCTCCCCCACGCACTGACAATGGTTCCAGAATCCTGAGCGTGGGGAGGTTAGACCAACGGTCGGCAGCTTGTGGGTTCTAACGGAATGCCTAAGCTCGTCTCCCCTGAGGGTTTTCCTAATGTCTCTGTGCCAGGGAATGCTAGGGGTGATTGCAGGATATCCCAGTGACCGAGGCTGCCTCCCCAAGGTCAGGGAAGGTATTTCCCGGACTTCCCCGAACAGGGAACACCTGTGACTGAAGAGAGCTGCGTGGAGTTGTCTCTCGAGCTCCCCCACGCACTGACAATGGTTCCGGAATCCTGAGCGTGGGGAGGTTCCACCAACGGTCGGCAGCGCGTGGGTTCTAACGGAATGCCTAAGCTCGTCTTCCCTGAGGTTTTTCCTAATGTCTCTGTGCCAGGGAATGCTAGGGGTGATTGCAGGATATCCCAGTGTCCGAGGCTGCCTCCCCAAGATCTGGGAAGGTATTTCCCGGACTTCCCCAAACATGGAACACCTGTGACTGAAGAGAGCTGCGTGGAGTTGTCTCTCGAGCTCCCCCACGCACTGACAATGGTTCCGGAATCCTGAGTGTGGGGAAGATCCACCAATGGTCGGCAGCGCATGGGTTATAACGGAATGCCTAAGCTTGTCTCCCCTGAGGGTTTTCCTAATGTCTCTGTGCCAGGGAATGTTAGGGGTGATTGCAGGATATCCCTGTGACCGAGGCTGCCTCCCAAGGTCAAGGAAGGTATTTCCCAGACTTCCCCGAAAAGGGAACACCTGTGACTGAAGAGAGCTGCGTGGAGTTGTCTCTCGAGCTCTCCCACGCACTGACAATGTTTCCGGAATACTGAGCGTGGGGAGGTTCCACCAACGGTCGGCAGCGCGTGGGTTCTAACGGAAGGCCTAAGCTCGTCTCCCCTGAGGGTTTTCATAAAGTCTCTGTGCCAGGGAATGCTAGGGGTGATTGCAGGATATCCCAGTGACCGAGGCTGCCTCCCCAAGGTCAGGGAAGTTATTTCCCGGACTTCCCCGAACAGGGAACACCTGTGACTGAAGAGAGCTGCGTGGAATTGTCTCTCGAGCTCCCCCACGCACTGACAATGGTTCCGGAATCCTGAGCGTGGGGAGGTTCCACCAACGGTCGGCAGCGCGTGGGTTCTAACGGAATGCATAAGCTCGTCTCCCCTGAGGGTTTTCCTAATGTCTCTGTGCCAGGGAATGCTAGGGGTGATTGCAGGCAATCCCAGTGTCCGAGGCTGCCTCCCCAAGGTCAGGGAAGGTATTTCCCGGACTTCCCCGAACAGGGAACACCTGTGACTGAAGAGAGCTGCGTGGAGATGTCTCTCGAGCTCCCCCACGCACTGACAATGGTTCCGGAATCCTGAGCGTGGGGAGGTTCCACCAACGGTCGGCAGCGCGTGGGTTCTAACGGAAGACCTAAGCTCGTCTCCCCTGAGGGTTTTCCTAATATCTCTGTGCCAGGGAATGCTAGGGGTGATTGCAGGCAATGCCAGTGACCGAGGCTGCCTCCCAAAGGTCAGGGAATGTATTTCCCGGACTTCCCCGAACAGGGAACAATTGTGACTGAAGAGAGCTGCGTGGAGTTGTCTCTCGAGCTCCCCCACGCACTGACAATGGTTCCGGAATCCTGTGCTTGGGGAGGATCCACCAACGGTCGGCAGCGCGTGGGTTCTAACGGAATGCCTAAGCTCGTCTCCCCTTAGGGTTTTCCTAATGTCTCTGTGCCAGGGAATGCTAGGGGTGATTGCAGGATATCCCAAAGTCCGAGGCTGCCTCCCCAAGTTCAGGGAAGTTATTTCCCGGACTTCCCCGAACAGGGAATACCTGTGACTGAAGAGAGCTGCGTGGAGTTGTCTCTCAAGCTCCCCCACGCACTGACAATGGTTCCAGAATCCTGAGCGTGGGGAGGTTAGACCAACGGTCGGCAGCTTGTGGGTTCTAACGGAATGCCTAAGCTCGTCTCCCCTGAGGGTTTTCCTAATGTCTCTGTGCCAGGGAATGCTAGGGGTGATTGCAGGATATCCCAGTGACCGAGGCTGCCTCCCCAAGTTCAGGGAAGGTATTTCCCGGACTTCCCCGAACAGGGAACACCTGTGACTGAAGAGAGCTGCGTGGAGTTGTCTCTCGAGCTCCCCCACGCACTGACAATGGTTCCGGAATCCTGAGTGTGGGGAAGATCCACCAATGGTCGGCAGCGCATGGGTTCTAACGGAATGCCTAAGCTTGTCTCCCCTGAGGGTTTTCCTAATGTCTCTGTGCCAGGGAATGTTAGGGGTGATTGCAGGATATCCCTGTGACCGAGGCTGCCTCCCCAGGGTCAAGGAAGGTATTTCCCAGACTTCCCCGAAAAGGGAACACCTGTGACTGAAGAGAGCTGCGTGGAGTTGTCTCTCGAGCTCTCCCACGCACTGACAATGTTTCCGGAATCCTGAGCGTGGGGAGGTTCCACCAACGGTCGGCAGCGCGTGGGTTCTAACGGAAGGCCTAAGCTCGTCTGCCCTGAGGTTTTTCGTAAAGTCTCTGTGCCAGGGAATGCTAGGGGTGATTGCAGGATATCCCAGTGTCCGAGGCTGCCTCCCCAAGGTCAGGGAAGGTATTTCCCGGACTTCCCCGAACAGGGAACACCTGTGACTGAAGAGAGCTGCGTGGAGTTTTCTCTCGAGCTCCCCCACGCACTGACAATGGTTCCGGAATCCTGAGCGTGGGGAAGTTCCACCAACGGTCGGCAGCGCGTGGGTTTTAACGGAATGCCTAAGCTCGTCTCCCCTGAGGATTTTCCTAATGTCTCTGTGCCAGGGAATGCTAGGGGTGATTGCAGGATATCCCTGTGACCGAGGCTGCCTCCCCAAGGTCAAAGAAATTTTTTCCCGGACTTCCCCGAACAGGGAACACCTGTGACTGAAGAGAGCTGCGTGGAGTTGTCTCTCGAGCTCCCCCACGCACTGACAATGTTTGCGGAATTCTGAGAGTGGGGAGGTTCCACCAACGGTCGGCAGCGCGTGGGTTCTAACGAAATGCCTAAGCTCGTTTCCCCTGAGGGTTTTCCTAATGTCTCGGTGCCAGGGAATGCTAGGGGTGATTGCAGGATATCCCTGTGACCGAGGCTGCCTCCCCAAGGTCAGGGAAGGTATTTCCCGGACTTCCCCAAACAGGGAACACCTGTGACTGAAGAGAGCTGCGTGGAGTTGTCTCTCGAGCTCCCCCACGCACTGACAATGGTTCCGGAATCCTGAGCGTGGGGAAGTACCACCAATGGTCGGCAGCGCGTGGGTTCTAACGGAATGCCTAAGCTCGTCTCCCCTGAGGGTTTTCCTAATGTCTCTGTGCCAGGGAATGCTAGGGGTGATTGCAGGATATCCCTGTGACCGAGGCTGCCTCCACAAGGTCAAAGAAGTTATTTCCCGGACTTCCCCGAACAGGGAACACCTGTGACTGAAGAGAGCTTCGTGGAGTTGTCTCTCGAGCTCCCCCACGCACTGAGAATGGTTCCGGAATCCTACCGTGGGGAGGTTCCACCAACGGTCGGCAGCGCGTGGGTTCTAACGGAATGACTAAGCTCGTCTCCCCTGAGGGTTTTCCTAAAGTCTCTGTGCCAGGGAATGCTAGGGGTGATTGCAGGATATCCCAGTGACCGAGCCTGCCTCCCCAAGGTCAGGGAAGTTATTTCCCGGACTTTCCCGAACAGGGAACACCTGTGACTGAAGAGAGCTGCGTGGAGTTGTCTCTCGAGCTCCCCCACGCACTGACAATGGTTCTGGAATCTTGAGCGTGGGGAGGTTCCACCAACGGTCGGCAGCGCGTGGGTTCTAACGGAATGCCTGAGCTCGTCTCCCCTGAGGGTTTTCGTAATGTCTCTGTGCCAGGGAATGCTAGGGGTGATTGCAGGCACTCGCAGTGACCGAGGCTTCCTCCCCAAGGTCAGGGAAGGTATTTCCCGGACTTCCCCGAACAGGGAACAATTGTGACTGAAGAGAGCTGCGTGGAGTTGTCTCTCGAGCTCCCCCACGCACTGACAATGGTTCCGGAATCCTGTGCTTGGGGAGGATCCACCAACGGTCGGCAGCGCGTGGGTTCTAACGGAATGCCTAAGCTCGTCTCCCCTGAGGGTTTTCCTAATGTCTCTGTGCCAGGGAATGCTAGGGGTGATTGCAGGATATCCCAATGACCGAGGCTGCCTCCCCAAGTTCAGGGAAGTTATTTCCCGGACTTCCCCGAACAGGGAATACCTGTGACTGAAGAGAGCTGCGTGGAGTTGTCTCTCAAGCTCCCCCACGCACTGACAATGGTTCCAGAATCCTGAGCGTGGGGAGGTTAGACCAACGGTCGGCAGCTTGTGGGTTCTAACGGAATGCCTAAGCTCGTCTCCCCTGAGGGTTTTCCTAATGTCTCTGTGCCAGGGAATGCTAGGGGTGATTGCAGGATATCCCAGTGACCGAGGCTGCCTCCCCAAGGTCAGGGAAGGTATTTCCCGGACTTCCCCGAAAAGGGAACACCTGTGACTGAAGAGAGCTGCGTGGAGTTGTCTCTCGAGCTCCCACACGCACTGACAATGGTTCCGGAATCCTGAGCGTGGGGAGGTTCCACCAACGGTCGGCAGCGCGTGGGTTCTAACGGAATGCCTAAGCTCGTCTTCCCTGAGGTTTTTCCTAATGTCTCTGTGCCAGGGAATGCTAGGGGTGATTGCAGGATATCCCAGTGTCCGAGGCTGCCTCCCCAAGATCTGGGAAGGTATTTCCCGGACTTCCCCAAACATGGAACACCTGTGACTGAAGAGAGCTGCGTGGAGTTGTCTCTCGAGCTCCCCCACGCACTGACAATGGTTCCGGAATCCTGAGTGTGGGGAAGATCCACCAATGGTCGGCAGCGCATGGGTTATAACGGAATGCCTAAGCTTGTCTCCCCTGAGGGTTTTCCTAATGTCTCTGTGCCAGGGAATGTTAGGGGTGATTGCAGGATATCCCTGTGACCGAGGCTGCCTCCCAAGGTCAAGGAAGGTATTTCCCAGACTTCCCCGAAAAGGGAACACCTGTGACTGAAGAGAGCTGCGTGGAGTTGTCTCTCGAGCTCTCCCACGCACTGACAATGTTTCCGGAATACTGAGCGTGGGGAGGTTCCACCAACGGTCGGCAGCGCGTGGGTTCTAACGGAAGGCCTAAGCTCGTCTCCCCTGAGGGTTTTCATAAAGTCTCTGTGCCAGGGAATGCTAGGGGTGATTGCAGGATATCCCAGTGACCGAGGCTGCCTCCCCAAGGTCAGGGAAGGTATTTCCCGGACTTCCCCGAACAGGGAACACCTGTGACTGAAGAGAGCTGCGTGGAATTGTCTCTCGAGCTCCCCCACGCACTGACAATGGTTCCGGAATCCTGAGCGTGGGGAGGTTCCACCAACGGTCGGCAGCGCGTGGGTTCTAACGGAATGCATAAGCTCGTCTCCCCTGAGGGTTTTCCTAATGTCTCTGTGCCAGGGAATGCTAGGGGTGATTGCAGGCAATCCCAGTGTCCGAGGCTGCCTCCCCAAGGTCAGGGAAGGTATTTCCCGGACTTCCCCGAACAGGGAACACCTGTGACTGAAGAGAGCTGCGTGGAGATGTCTCTCGAGCTCCCCCACGCACTGACAATGGTTCCGGAATCCTGAGCGTGGGGAGGTTCCACCAACGGTCGGCAGCGCGTGGGTTCTAACGGAAGACCTAAGCTCGTCTCCCCTGAGGGTTTTCCTAATATCTCTGTGCCAGGGAATGCTAGGGGTGATTGCAGGCAATGCCAGTGACCGAGGCTGCCTCCCAAAGGTCAGGGAATGTATTTCCCGGACTTCCCCGAACAGGGAACAATTGTGACTGAAGAGAGCTGCGTGGAGTTGTCTCTCGAGCTCCCCCACGCACTGACAATGGTTCCGGAATCCTGTGCTTGGGGAGGATCCACCAACGGTCGGCAGCGCGTGGGTTCTAACGGAATGCCTAAGCTCGTCTCCCATGAGGGTTTTCCTAATGTCTCTGTGCCAGGGAATGCTAGGGGTGATTGCAGGATATCCCAATGACCGAGGCTGCCTCCCCAAGTTCAGGGAAGTTATTTCCCGGACTTCCCCGAACAGGGAATACCTGTGACTGAAGAGAGCTGCGTGGAGTTGTCTCTCAAGCTCCCCCACGCACTGACAATGGTTCCAGAATCCTGAGCGTGGGGAGGTTAGACCAACGGTCGGCAGCTTGTGGGTTCTAACGGAATGCCTAAGCTCGTCTCCCCTGAGGGTTTTCCTAATGTCTCTGTGCCAGGGAATGCTAGGGGTGATTGCAGGATATCCCAGTGACCGAGGCTGCCTCCCCAAGGTCAGGGAAGGTATTTCCCGGACTTCCCCGAACAGGGAACACCTGTGACTGAAGAGAGCTGCGTGGAGTTGTCTCTCGAGCTCCCCCACGCACTGACAATGGTTCCGGAATCCTGAGTGTGGGGAAGATCCACCAATGGTCGGCAGCGCATGGGTTCTAACGGAATGCCTAAGCTTGTCTCCCCTGAGGGTTTTCCTAATGTCTCTGTGCCAGGGAATGTTAGGGGTGATTGCAGGATATCCCTGTGACCGAGGCTGCCTCCCCAAGGTCAAGGAAGGTATTTCCCAGACTTCCCCGAAAAGGGAACACCTGTGACTGAAGAGAGCTGCGTGGAGTTGTCTCTCGAGCTCTCCCACGCACTGACAATGTTTCCGGAATCCTGAGCGTGGGGAGGTTCCACCAACGGTCGGCAGCGCGTGGGTTCTAACGGAAGGCCTAAGCTCGTCTCCCCTGAGGGTTTTCATAAAGTCTCTGTGCCAGGGAATGCTAGGGGTGATTGCAGGATATCCCAGTGACCGAGGCTGCATCCCCAAGGTCAGGGAAGTTATTTCCCGGACTTCCCCGAACAGGGAACACCTGTGACTGAAGAGAGCTGCGTGGAGTTGTCTCTCGAGCTCCCCCACGCACTGACAATTGTTCTGGAATCCTGAGCGTGGGGAGGTTCCACCAATGGTCGGCAGCGCGTGGGTTCTAACGGAAGGCCTAAGCTCGTCTGCCCTGAGGTTTTTCGTAAAGTCTCTGTGCCAGGGAATGCTAGGGGTGATTGCAGGATATCCCAGTGTCCGAGGCTGCCTCCCCAAGGTCAGGGAAGGTATTTCCCGGACTTCCCCGAACAGGGAACACCTGTGACTGAAGAGAGCTGCGTGGAGTTTTCTCTCGAGCTCCCCCACGCACTGACAATGGTTCCGGAATCCTGAGCGTGGGGAAGTTCCACCAACGGTCGGCAGCGCGTGGGTTTTAACGGAATGCCTAAGCTCGTCTCCCCTGAGGATTTTCCTAATGTCTCTGTGCCAGGGAATGCTAGGGGTGATTGCAGGATATCCCTGTGACCGAGGCTGCCTCCCCAAGGTCAAAGAAATTTTTTCCCGGACTTCCCCGAACAGGGAACACCTGTGACTGAAGAGAGCTGCGTGGAGTTGTCTCTCGAGCTCCCCCACGCACTGACAATGTTTGCGGAATTCTGAGAGTGGGGAGGTTCCACCAACGGTCGGCAGCGCGTGGGTTCTAACGGAATGCCTAAGCTCGTTTCCCCTGAGGGTTTTCCTAATGTCTCGGTGCCAGGGAATGCTAGGGGTGATTGCAGGATATCCCTGTGACCGAGGCTGCCTCCCCAAGGTCAGGGAAGGTATTTCCCGGACTTCCCCAAACAGGGAACACCTGTGACTGAAGAGAGCTGCGTGGAGTTGTCTCTCGAGCTCCCCCACGCACTGACAATGGTTCCGGAATCCTGAGCGTGGGGAAGTACCACCAATGGTCGGCAGCGCGTGGGTTCTAACGGAATGCCTAAGCTCGTCTCCCCTGAGGGTTTTCCTAATGTCTCTGTGCCAGGGAATGCTAGGGGTGATTGCAGGATATCCCTGTGACCGAGGCTGCCTCCACAAGGTCAAAGAAGTTATTTCCCGGACTTCCCCGAACAGGGAACACCTGTGACTGAAGAGAGCTTCGTGGAGTTGTCTCTCGAGCTCCCCCACGCACTGAGAATGGTTCCGGAATCCTACCGTGGGGAGGTTCCACCAACGGTCGGCAGCGCGTGGGTTCTAACGGAATGACTAAGCTCGTCTCCCCTGAGGGTTTTCCTAAAGTCTCTGTGCCAGGGAATGCTAGGGGTGATTGCAGGATATCCCAGTGACCGAGCCTGCCTCCCCAAGGTCAGGGAAGTTATTTCCCGGACTTCCCCGAACAGGGAACACCTGTGACTGAAGAGAGCTGCGTGGAGTTGTCTCTCGAGCTCCCCCACGCACTGACAATGGTTCTGGAATCTTGAGCGTGGGGAGGTTCCACCAACGGTCGGCAGCGCGTGGGTTCTAACGGAATGCCTGAGCTCGTCTCCCCTGAGGGTTTTCGTAATGTCTCTGTGCCAGGGAATGCTAGGGGTGATTGCAGGCACTCGCAGTGACCGAGGCTTCCTCCCCAAGGTCAGGGAAGTTATTTCCCGGACTTCCCCGAACAGGGAACAATTGTGACTGAAGAGAGCTGCGTGGAGTTGTCTCTCGAGCTCCCCCAAGCACTGACAATGGTTCCGGAATCCTGAGCGTGGGGAGGTTCCACCAACGGTCGGCAGCGCGTGGGTTCTAACGGAATGCCTAAGCTCGTCTCCCCTGAGTGTTTTCCTAATGTCTCTGTGCCAGGGAATGCTAGGGGTGATTGCAGGATATCGCAGTGACCGAGGCTGCCTCCCCAAGGTCAGGGAAGGTATTTCCCGGACTTCCCCGAACAGGGAACACCTGTGACTGAAGAGAGCTGCGTGGAGTTTTCTCTCGAGCTCCCCCACGCTCTGACAATTGTTCTGGAATCCTGAGCGTGGGGAGGTTCCACCAACGGTCGGCAGCGCGTGGGTTCTAACGGAAAGCCTAAGCTCGTCTCCCCTGAGGGTTTTCATAAAGTCTCTGTGCCAGGGAATGTTAGGGGTGATTGCAGGATATCGCAGGGACCGAGGCTGCCTCCACAAAGTCAGGGAAGGTATTTCCCGGACTTCCCCGAACAGGGAACACCTGTGACTGAAGAGAGCTGCGTGGAGTTGTCTCTCGAGATCCCCCACGCACTGACAATTTTTCTGGAATCCTGAGCGTGGGGAGGTTCCACCAACGGTCGGCAGCGCGTGGGTTCTAACGGAATGCCTAAGCTCGTTTCCCCTGAGGGTTTTCCTAATGTCTCGGTGCCAGGGAATGCTAGGGGTGATTGCAGGATATCCCTGTGACCGAGGCTGCCTCCCCAAGGTCAGGGAATGTATTTCCCGGACTTCCCCGAACAGGGAACACCTGTGACTGAGGAGAGCTGCGTGGAGTTGTCTCTCGAGCTCCCCCACGCACTGACAATGGTTCCGGAATCCTGAGCGTGGGGAGGTTCCACCAACGGTCGGCAGCGCGTGGGTTGCAACGGAATGCCTAAGCTCGCCTCCCCTGAGGATTTTCCTAATGTCTCTGTGCCAGGGAATGCTAGGGGTGTTTGCAGGATATCCCAGTGACCGAGGCTGCCGCCCCAAGTTCAGGGAATGTATTTCCCGGACTTCCCCGAACAGGGAACACCTGTGACTGAAGAGAGCTGCGTGGAGTTGTCTCTCGAGCTCCCCCACGCACTGACAATGGTTCCGGAATCCTGAGCGTGGGGAGGTTCCACCAACGGTCGGCAGCGCGTGGGTTCTAACGGAAAGCCTAAGCTCGTCTTCCCTGAGGTTTTTCCAAATGTCTCTGTGCCAGGGAATGCTAGGGGTGATTGCAGGCAATCCCAGTGTTCGAGGATGCCTTCCCAAGTTCAGGGAAGGTATTTCCCGGACTTCCCCAAACTGGGAACACCTGTGACTGAAGAGAGCTGCGTGGAGTTGTCTCTCGAGCTCCCCCACGCACTGACAATGGTTCCGGAATCCTGAGCGTGGGGAAGTACCACCAATGGTCGGCAGCGCGTGGGTTCTAACGGAATGCCTAAGCTCGTCTCCCCTGAGGGTTTTCCTAATGTCTCTGTGCCAGGGAATGCTAGGGGTGATTGCAGGATATCCCTGTGACCGAGGCTGCCTCCACAAGGTCAAAGAAGTTATTTCCCGGACTTCCCCGAACAGGGAACACCTGTGACTGAAGAGAGCTTCGTGGAGTTGTCTCTCGAGCTCCCCCACGCACTGAGAATGGTTCCGGAATCCTACCGTGGGGAGGTTCCACCAACGGTCGGCAGCGCGTGGGTTCTAACGGAATGACTAAGCTCGTCTCCCCTGAGGGTTTTCCTAAAGTCTCTGTGCCAGGGAATGCTAGGGGTGATTGCAGGATATCCCAGTGACCGAGCCTGCCTCCCCAAGGTCAGGGAAGTTATTTCCCGGACTTCCCCGAACAGGGAACACCTGTGAATGAAGAGAGCTGCGTGGAGTTTTCTCTCGAGCTCCCCCACGCACTGACAATGGTTCTGGAATCTTGAGCGTGGGGAGGTTCCACCAACGGTCGGCAGCGCGTGGGTTCTAACGGAATGCCTAAGCTCGTCTCCCCTGAGGATTTTCCTAATATCTCTGTGCCAGGGAATGCTAGGGGTGATTGCAGGATATCCCAGTGACCGAGGCTGCCTCCCCAAGTTCAGGGAAGGTATTTCCCGGACTTCCCCGAACAGGGAACACCTGTGACTGAAGAGAGCTGCGTGGAGTTGTCTCTCGAGCTCCCCCATGCACTGACAATGGTTCCGGAATTCTGAGCGTGGGGAGGTTCCACCAACGGTCGGCAGCGCGTGGGTTCTAACGGAATGCCTAAGCTCGTCTCCCCTGAGGGTTTTCCTAATGTCTCTGTGCCAGGGAATTCTAGGGGTGATTGCAGGATATCCCAGTGACCGAGGCTGACTCCCCAAGGTCAGGGAAGTTATTTCCCGGACTTCCCTGAACAGGGAACACCGGTGACTGAAGAGAGCTGCGGGGAGTTGTCTCTCGAGCTCCCCCACGCACTGACAATTGTTCCGGAATACTGAGCGTGGGGAGGTTCCATCAACGGTCGGCAGCGCGTGGGTTCTAACGGAATGCCTAAGCTCGTCTCCCCTGAAGGTTTTCCTAATGTCTCTGTGCCAGGGAATTCTAGGGGTGATTGCAGGCAATCACAGTGACCGAGGCTGACTCCCCAAGGTCAGGGAAGTTATTTCCCGGACTTCCCCGAACAGGGAACACCTGTGACTGAAGAGAGCTGCGTGGAGTTGTCTCTCGAGCTCCCCCACGCACTGACAATGGTTCCGGAATCCTGAGCGTGGGGAGGTTCCACCAACGGTCGGCAGCGCGTGGGTTGTAACGGAATGCCTAAGCTCGCCTCCCCTGAGGGTTTTCCTAATGTCTCTGTGCCAGGGAATGCTAGGGGTGATTGCAGGATATCCCAGTGTCCGAGGCTTCCTCCCCAAGGTCAGGGAAGGTATTTCCCGGACTTCCCCGAACAGGGAACACCTGTGAATGAAGAGAGCTGCGTGGAGTTGTCTCTCGAGCTCCCCCACGCCCTGACAATGATTCCGGAATCCTGAGCGTGGGGAGGTTCCACCAACGGTCGGCAGCGCATGGGTTCTAACGGAATGCCTAAGCTCGTCTCCCCTGAGGCTTTACCTAATTTCTCTGTGCCAGGGAATGCTAGGGGTGTTTGCAGGATATCCCAGTGACAGAGGCTGCCTCCCCAAGGTCAGGGAAGGTATTTCTCGGGCTTCCCTGAACAGGGAACACCTGTGACTGAAGAGAGCTGCGTGAAGTTGTCTCTCGAGCTCCCCCACGCACTGACAATGGTTCCGGACTCCTGAGCGTGGGGAGGTTCCACAAACGGTCGGCAGCGCATGGGTTCTAACGGAATGCCTAAGCTCGTCTCCCCTGAGGGTTTTCCTAATATCTGTGTGCCAGGGAATGCTAGGGGTGATTGCAGGATATCCCAGTGACCGAGGCTGCCTCCCCAAGGTCAGGGAAGGTATTTCCCGGACTTCCCCGAACAGGGAACACTTGTGAATGAAGAAAGCTGCGTGGAGTTGTCTCTCGAGCTCCCCCACGCACTGACAATGGTTCCGGAATCCTGAGCGTGGGGAGGTTCCACCAACGGTCGGCAGCGCGTGGGTTCTAACGGAATGCCTAAGCTCGTCTCCCCTGAGGGTTTTCCTAATTTCTCTGTGCCAGGGAATGCCAGGGGTGATTGCAGGATATCACAGTGACCGAGGTTGCCTCCCCAAGGTCAAGGAAGGTATTTCCCGGGCTTCCCTGAACAGGGAACACCTGTGACTGAAGAGAGCTGCGTGGAGTTGTCTCTCGAGCTCCCCCACGCACTGACAATGGTTCCGGAATCCTGACCGTGGGGAGGATCCACCAACGGTCGGCAGCGCGTGGGTTCTAACGGAATGCCTAAGCTCGTCTCCCCTGAGTGTTTTCCTAATGTCTCTGTGCCAGGGAATGCTAGGGGTGATTGCAGGCAATCCCAGTGACCGAGGCTGCATCCCCAAGGTCAGGGAAGGTATTTCCCGGACTTCCCCGAACTGGGAACACCTGTGACTGACGAGAGCTGCGTGGAGTTGTCTCTCGAGCTCCCCCACGCTCTGACAATGGTTCCGGAATCCTGAGCGTGGGGAGGTTCCACCAACGGTCGGCAGCGCGTGGGTTCTAACGGTATGCCTAAGCTCGTATCCCCTGAGTATTTTCCTAATGTCTCTGTGCCAGAGAATGCTAGGGGTGATTGCAGGCAATCCTGGTGACCGAGGCTGCATCCCGAAGGTCAGGGAAGGTATTTCCCGGACTTCCCCGAACAGGGAACTCCTGTGAGTGAAGAGAGCTGCGTGGATTTGTCTCTCGAGCTTCCCCACGCACTGACAATGGTTCCGGAATCCTGAGCGTGGGTAGGTTCCACCAACGGTCGGCAGCGCGTGGGTTCTAACGGAATGCCTAAGCTCGTCTCCCCTGAGGGTTTTCCTACTGCCTCTGTGCCAGGGAATGCTAGGGGTGATTGCAGGCAATCCCAGTGTCCGAGGCTGCCTCCCCAAGGTCAGGGAAGGTATTTCCCGGACTTCCCCAAACAGGGAACACCTGTGACTGAAGAGAGCTGCGTGGAGTTGTCTCTCGTGCTCCCCCACGCACTGACAATGGTTCCGGAATCATGAGCGTGGGGAGGTTTCACCAACGGTCGGCAGCGCGTGGGTTCAATTGGAATGCCTAAGCTCGTCTCCCCTGAGGTTTTTCCTAATATCTCTGTGCCAGGGAATGCTAGGGGTGATTGCAGGATTTCCCTGTGACCGAGGCTGCCTCCCCAAGGTCAGGGAAGGTATTTCCCGGACTTCCCCGAACAGGGAACACCTGTGACTGAAGAGAGCTGCGTGGAGTTGTCTCTCGAGCTCCCCCAAGCACTGACAATGGTTCCGGAATCCTGAGCGTGGGGAGGTTCCACCAACGGTCGGCAGCTTGTGGGTTCTAACGGAATGCCTAAGCTCGTCTCCCCTGAGGGTTTTCCTAATGTATCTGTGCCGGGGAATTCTAGGGGTGATTGCAGGATATCACAGTGACCGAGGCTGCCTCCCCAAAGTCAGGGAAGTTATTTCCCGGACTTCCCCGAACAGGGAACACCTGTGACTGAAGAGAGCTGCGTGGAGTTGTCTCTCGAGCTCCCCCACGCACTGACAATGGTTCCGGAATCCTGAGCTTGGGGAGGTTCCACCAACGGTCGGTAGCGCATGGGTACTAACGGAATGCCTAAGCTCGTCTCCCCTGAGGGTTTTCCTAATGTCTTTGTGCCAGGGAATGCTAGGGGTGATTGCAGGATATCCCAGTGACAGAGGCTGCCTCCCCAAGGTCAGGGAAGTTATTTCCCGGGCTTCCCCGAACAGGGAACACCTGTGACTGAAGAGAGCTGCTTTGAGATGTCTCTCGAGCTCCCCCACGCACTGACAATGGTTCCGGAATCCTGAGCGTGGGGAGGTTCCACCAACGGTCGGCAGCGCGTGCGTTCTAACGGAATGCCTAAGCTCGTCTCCCCTGAGGGTTTTCCTAATGTCTCTGTGCCAGGGAATGCTAGGGGTGATTGCAGGATATCCCAGTGACCGAGGCTGCCTCCCCATGGTCAGGGAAGGTATTTCCCGGACTTCCCCGAACAGGGAACACCTGTGACTGAAGAGAGCTGCGTGGAGTTGTCTCTCGAGCTCCCCCACGCACTGACAATGGTTCCGGAATCCTGAGCGTGGGGAGGTTCCACCAACGGTCTGCAGCGCGTTGGTTCTAACGGAATGCCTAAGCTCGTCTCCCCTGAGGGTTTTCCTAATGTCTCTGTGCCAGGGAATGCTAGGGGTGATTACAGGATATCCCTGTGACCGAGGCTGCCTCCCCATGTTCAGGGAAGGTATTTCCCGGACTTCCCCGAACAGGGAACACCTGTGACTGAAGAGAGCTGCGTGGAGTTGTCTCTCGAGCTCCCCCACGCACTGACAATGGTTCCGGAATCCTGAGCGTGGGGAGGTTCCACCAACGGTCGGCAGCGCGTGGGTTCTAACGGAATGCCTAAGCTCGTCTCCCCTGTGTGTTTTCCTACTGTCTCTGTGCCAGGGAATGCTAGGGGTGATTGCAGGCAATCCCAGTGTCCGTGGCTGCCTCCCCAATGTCAGGGAAGGTATTTCCCGGACTTCCCCAAACAGGGAACTCATGTGACTGAAGAGAGCTGCGTGGAGTTGTCTCTCGAGCTCCCCCACGCTCTGACAATGGTTACGGAATCCTGAGCGTGGGGAGGTTCCACCAACGGTCGGCAGCGCGTGGGTTCTAACGGAATGCCTAAGCTCGTCTCCCCTGAGGGTTTTCCTAATGTCTCTGTGCCAGGGAATGCTAGGGGTGATTGCAGGCAATCCCAGTGACCGAGACTGCCTCCCCAAGGTCAGGGAAGGTTTTTCCCGGACTTCCCCGAACAGGGAACACCTGTGACTGAAGAGAGCTGCGTGGAGTTGTCTCTCGAGCTCCCCCACGCACTGACAATGGTTCCGGAGTTCTGAGCGTGGGGAGGTTCCATCAACGGTCGGCAGCGGGTGGGTTCTAACGGAATGCCAAAGCTCGTCTCCCCTGAGGCTTTTCCTACTGTCTCTGTGCCAGGGAATGCTAGTTGTGATTGCAGGATATCCCAGTGACCGAGGCTGCCTCCCCAAGTTCAGGGAAGGTATTTCCCGGACTTCCCCAAACAGGGAACACCTGTGACTGAAGAGAGCTGCGTGGAGTTGTCTCTCGAGCTCCCCCACGCACTAACAATGGTTCCGGAATCCTGAGAGTGGGGACGTTCCTCCAACGGTCGGCAGCACGTGGGTTCTAACGGAATGCCTAAGCTCATCTTCCCTGAGTTTTTTCCCAATGTCTCTGTGCCAGGGAATGCTAGGGGTGATTGCAGGCAATCCCAGTGACCGAGGCTGCCTCCCCAAGGTCAGGGAAGGTATTTCCCGGACTTCCCCAAACAGGGAACACCTGTGACTGAAGAGAGCTGCGTGGAGTTTTCTCTCGAGCTCCCCCACGCACTGACAATGGTTGCGGAATCCTGAGCGTGGGGAGGTTCCACCAACGGTCGGCAGCGCGTGGGTTCTAACGGAATGCCTAAGCTCGTCTGCCCTGAGGGTTTTCCAAATGTCTCTGTGGCAGGGAATGCTAGGGGTGATTGCAGGCAATCCCAGTGACCGAGGCTGCCTCCCCAAGGTCAGGGAAGGTATTTCCCGGACTTCCCCGAACAGGGAACTCCTGTGACAGAAGAGAGCCTCGTGGAGTTTTCTCTCGAGCTCCGCCACGCACTGACAATGGTTCCGGAATCCTGAGCGTGGGGAGGTTACACCAACGGTCGGCAGCGCGTGGGTTCTAACGGAATGCCTAAGCTCGTCTGCCCTGAGGGTTTTCCAAATGTCTCTGTGGCAGGGAATGCTAGGGGTGATTGCAGGCAATCCCAGTGACCGAGGCTGCTTCCCCAAGATCAGGGAAGGTTTTTCCCGGACTTCCCCGTACAGGGAACACCTGTGACTGAAGAGAGCTGCGTGGAGTTTTCTCTCGAGCTCCCCCACGCACTGACAATTTTTCCGGAATCCTGAGCGTGGGGAGGTTCCACCAAAGGTCGGCAGCGCGTGGGTTGTTACGGAATGCCTAAGCTCGTCTCCCCTGAGGGTTTTCCTAATGTTTCTGTACCAGGGAATGCTAGGGGTGATTGCAGGATATCCCAGTGACCGAGGCTGCCTCCCCAAGGTCAGGGAAGGTATTTCCCGGACTTCCCCGAAGAGGGAACTCCTGTGACTGAAGAGAGCTGCGTGGAGTTGTCTCTCGAGCTCCCCCACGCACTGACAATGTTTCCGGAATCCTGAGCATGGGGAGGTTCCACCAACGGTCGGCAGCGCGTGGGTTCTAACGGAATGCCTAAGCTCGTCTCCCCTGAGGGTTTTCCTAATGTCCCTGTGCCAGGGAATGCTAGGGGTGATTGCAGGATATCCCAGTGACCGAGGCTGCGTCCCCAAGGTCAGGGAAGTTATTTCCCGGACTTCCCCGAACAGGGAACACCTGTGACTGAAGAGAGCTGCGTGGATTTGTCTCTCGAGCTCCCCCACGCACTGACAATGGTTCCGGAATTCTGAGCGTGGGGAGGTTCCACCAACCGTCGGCAGCGCGTGGGTTCTAACGGAATGCCTAAGCTCGTCTCCCCTGAGGGTTTTCCTAATGTCTCTGTGCCAGGGAATGCTAGGGGTGATTGCAGGATATCCCAGTGACCGACGCAGCCTCCCCAAGGTCAGGGAAGTTATTTCCCGGACTTCCCCGAACAGGGAAAACCTGTGACTGAAGAGAGCTGCGTGGAGTTGTCTCTCGAGCTCCCCCACGCACTGACAATGGTTCCGGAATCCTGAGCGTGGGGAGGTTCCACCAACGGTCGGCAGCGCGTGGGTTCTAACGGAATGCCTAAGCTCGTCTCCCCTGAGGTTTTTCCGAATGTCTCTGTGCCAGGGAATGCTAGGGGTGATTGCAGGATATCCCAGTGACCGAGGCTGCCTCCCCAAGGTCAGGGAAGGTATTTCCCGGACTTCCCCGAACAGGGAACACCTGTGACTGAAGAGAGCTGCGTGGAGTTGTCTCTCGAGCTCCCCCACGCACTGACAATGGTTCCGGAATCCTGAGCGTGGGGAGGTTCCACCAACGGTCGGCAGCGCGTGGGTTCTAACGGAATGCCTAAGCTCGTCTCCCCTGAGGGTTTTTCTAATTTCTCTGTGCCAGGGAATGCTAGGGGTGATTGCAGGCAATCCCAGTGATCGAGGCTGCCTCCCCAAGGTCAGGGAAGGTATTTCCCGGACTTCCCCGAACAGGGAACACCTGTGACTTAAAAGAGCTGCGTAGAGTTGTCTCTCCAGCTCCCCCACGCACTGACAATGTTTCCGGAATCCTGAGCGTTGGGAGGTTCCACCAACGGTCGGCATCGCGTGGGTTCTAACGGAATGCCTAAGCTCGTCTCCCCTGAGGGTTTTCCTAATGTCTCTGTGCCAGGGAATGCTAGGGGTGATTGCAGGATATCCCAGTGACCGAGGCTGCCTCCCCAAGTTCAGGGAAGTTATTTCCCGGACTTCCCCGAACAGGGAACACCTGTGACTGAAGAGAGCTGCGTGGAGTTGTCTCTCGAGCTCCCCCACGCACTGACAATGGTTCCGGAATCCTGAGCGTGTGGAGGTTCCACCAACGGTAGGCAGCGCGTGGGTTGTAACGGAATGCCTAAGCTCGTCTCCCCTGAGGGTTTTCCTAATGTCTCTGTGCCAGGGAATGCTAGGGTTGATTGCAGGATATCCCAGTGACCGAGGCTGCCTCCCCAAGGTCAGGGAAGGTATTTCCCAGACTTCTCCGAACAGGTAACACCTGTGACTGAAGAGAGCTGCGTGGAGTTGTCTCTCGAGCTCCCCCACGCACTGACAATGGTTCCGGAATCCTGAGCGTGGGGAGGTTCCACCAACGGTCGGCAGCGCGTGTGTTCTAACGGAATGCCTAAGCTCGTCTCCCCTAAGGGTTTTCCTAATGTCTCTGTGCCAGGGAATGCTAGGGGTGATTGCAGGATATCCCAGTGACCGAGACTGCCTCCTCAAGGTCAGGGAAGTTATTTCCCGGACTTCGCCGAACAGGGAACACCTGTGACTGAAGAGAGCTGCTTGGAGCTGTCTCTCGAGCTCCCCCACGCACTGACAATGCTTCCGGAATCCTGAGCGTGGGGAGGTTCCACCAAAGTTCGGCAGTGTTTTGGTTCTAACGGAAAGCCTAAGCTCGTCTCCCCTGAGGGTTTTCCTAATGTCTCTGTGCCAGGGAATGCTAGGGGTGATTGCAGGCAATCCCAGTGACCGAGGTTGCCACCCCAAGGTCAGGGAAGGTATTTCCCGGACTTCCCCGAACAGGGAACACCTGTGACTGAAGAGAGCTGCGTGGAGTTGTCTCTCGAGCTCCCCCACGCACTGACAAATGTTCCGGAATCCTGAGCGTGGGGAGGTTCCACCAACGGTCGGCAGCGCGTGGGTTCTAACGGAATGCCTAAGCTCTACTCCCCTGAGTGTTTTCCTAATGTCTCTGTGCCAGGGAATGCTAGGGGTGATTGCAGGCAATCCCAGTGACCGAGACTGCCTCCCAAGGTCAGGGAAGGTATTTCCCGGACTTCCCCGAACAGGGAAAACCTGTGACTGAAGAGAGCTGCGTGGAGTTGTCTCTCGAGCTCCCCCACGCACTGACAATGGTTCCGGAATCCTGAGCGTGGGGAGGTTCCACCAACGGTCGGCAGCGCGTGGGTTCTAACGGAATGCCTAAGCTCGTCTCCCCTGAGGGTTTTCCTAATGTCTCTGTGCCAGGGAATGCTAGGGGTGATTGCAGGATATCCCAGTGCCCGAGGCTGCCTCCTCAAGGTCAGGGAAGTTATTTCCCGGACTTCCCCGTACAGGGAACACCTGTGACTGAAGACAGCTGCGTGGAGTTGTCTCTCGAGCTCCCCCACGCAATGACAATGGTTCCGGAATCCTGAGCGTGGGGAGGTTCCACCAACGTTCGGCATCACGTGGGTTCTAACGGAATGCCTAAGCTGGTCTCCCCTGAGTTTCTTCCTAATGTCTCTGTGCCAGGGAATGCTAGGGGTGATTGCAGGATATCCCAGTGACCGAGGCTGCCTCTCCAAGTTCAGGGAATGTATTTCCCGGACTTCCCCGAACAGGGAACACCTGTGACTGAAGAGAGCTGCGTGGAGTTGTCTCTCGAGCTCCCCCACGCACTGACAATGGTTCCGGAATCCTGAGGGTGGGGAGGTTCCACCAACGGTCGGCAGCGCGTGGGTTCTATCGGAATGTCAAAGCTCGTCTCCCCTGAGGGTTTTCCTAATGTCTCTGTGCCAGGGAATGCTAGGGGTGATTGCAGGCAATCCCAGTGACCGAGGCTGCCTCCCCAAGGTCAAGGAAGTTATTTCCCGAACTTCCCTGAACAGGGAACACCTGTGACTGAAGGGAGCTGCGTGGAGTTGTCTCTCGAGCTCCCCCACGCAGTGACAATGTTTCCGGAATCCTGAGTGTGGGGAGGTTCCACCAACGGTCGTCAGCGCGTGGGTTCTAACGGAATGCCTAAGCTCGTCTCCCCTGAGGGTTTTCCTAATGTCTCTGTGCCAGGGAATGTTGGGGTGATTGCAGGATATCCCAGTGACCGAGGCTGCCTCCCCAAGGTCAGGGAAGGTATTTCCCGGACTTCCCCGAACAGGGAACACCTGTGACTTAAGAGAGCTGCGTGGAGTTGTCTCTCGAGCTCCCTCAAGCACTGACAATGTTTGCGGAATCCTGAGCGTGGGGAGGTTCCATCAACGGTCGGCAGCGCGTGGGTTCTAACGGAAGGCATAAGCTCGTCTCCCCTGAGGGTTTTCCTAATGTTTCTGTGCCAGGGAATGCTAGGGGTGATTGCAGGCAATCCCAGTGACCAAGGCTGCCTCCCCAAGGTCAGGGAAAGTACTTCCCGGACTTCCCCATACAGGGAAAACCTGTGACTGAAGAGAGCTGCGTGGAGTTGTCTCTCGAGCTCCCCCACGCACTGACAGTGGTTCCGGAATCCTGAGCGTGGGGAGGTTCCACCAACGGTCGGCAGCGCGTGGGTTGTAACGGAATGCCTAAGCTCGTCTCCCCTGAGGGTTTTCCTAATGTCTCTGTGCCAGGGAATGCTAGGGGTGATTGCAGGCAATCCCAGTATCCGAGGCTGCCTCCCAAGGTCAGGGAAGTTATTTCCCGGACTTCCCCGAACAGGGAACACCTGTGACTGAAGAGAGCTGCGTGGAGTTGTCTCTCGAGCTCCCCCACGCACTGACAATGTTTCCGGAATCCTGAGCGTTGGGAGGTTCCACCAACGGTCGGCAGCGCGTGGGTTCCTACGGAATGCTAATGCTCGTCTCCCCTGAGTGTTTTCCTAATGTCTCTGTGCCAGGGAATGCTAGGGTTGATTGCAGGATATCCCAGTGACCGAGGCTGTCTCCCCAAGGTCAGGGAAGGTATTTCCCAGACTTCTCCGAACAGGGAACACCTGTGACTGAAGAGAGCTGCGTGGAGTTGTCTCTCGAGCTCCCCCACGCACTGACAATGGTTCCGGAATCCTGAGCGCGGGGAGGTTCCACCAACGGTCGGCAGCGCGTGTGTTCTAACGGAATGCCTAAGCTCGTCTCCCCTGAGGGTTTTCCTAATGTCTCTCTGCCAGGGAATGCTAGGGGTGATTGCAGGATATCCCAGTGACCGAGTCTGCCTCCTCAAGGTCAGGGAAGCTATTTCCCGGACTGCCCCGAACAGGGAAAACCTGTGACTGAAGAGAGCTGCGTGGAGCTGTCTCTCGAGCTCCCCCACGCACTGACAATGCTTCCGGAATCCTGAGCGTGGGGAGGTTCCACCAAAGTTCGGCAGTGCTTTGGTTCTAACGGAAAGCCTAAGCTCGTCTCCACTGAGGGTTTTCCTAATGTCTCTGTGCCAGGGAATGCTAGGGGTGATTGCAGGCAATCCCAGTGACCGAGGTTGCCACCCCAAGGTCAGGAAAGGTATTTCCCGGACTTCCCCGAACAGGGAACACCTGTGACTGAAGAGAGCTGCGTGGAGTTGTCTCTCGAGCTCCCCCACGCACTGACAAATGTTCCGGAATCCTGAGCGTGGGGAGGTTCCACCAACGGTCGGCAGCGCGTGGGTTGTAACGGAATGCCTAAGCTCGTCTCCCCTGAGGGTTTTCCTAATGTCTCTGTGCCAGGGAATGCTAAGGGTGATTGCAGGTTATCCCAGTGACCAAGGTTGCCTCTCCAAGGTCAGGGAATTTATTTCCCTGACTTCCCCGAACAGGGAACACCTGTGACTGAAGAGAGCCTCGTGTAGTTGTCTCTCGAGCTCCTCCACGCAC
Organism: Vicugna pacos; assembly: GCF_048564905.1. Taxonomy (NCBI): domain Eukaryota; kingdom Metazoa; phylum Chordata; class Mammalia; order Artiodactyla; family Camelidae; genus Vicugna; species Vicugna pacos. The sequence continues at coordinate 44,238,651 of NW_027328721.1, read as the reverse complement.
TGACAATGGTTCCGGAATCCTGAACGTGGGGAGGTTCCACCAACGGTCGGCAGCGCGTGGGTTCTAACGGAATGCCTAAACTCGTCTCCCCTGAGGGTTTTCCTACTTTCTCTGTGCCAGGAAATGCTAGGGGTGATTGCAGGTAATCCCAGTGTCCGAGGCTGCCTCCCCAAGGTCAGGGAAGATATTTCCCGGACTTCCCCGAACAGGGAACACCTGTGACTGAAGAGAGCTGCGTGGAGTTGTCTCTCGAGCTCCCCCACGCACTGACAATGGTTCCGGAATCCTGAGCGTGGGGAGCTTCCACCAACGGTCGGCAGCGCGTGGGTTCTAACGGAATGCCTAAGCTCGTCTCCCCTGAGGGTTTTCCTACTGTCTCTGTGCCAGGGAATGCTAGGGTTGATTGCAGGATATCCCAGTGACCGAGGCTGCCTCCCCAAGGTCAGGGAAAGTATTTCCCAGACTTCCCTGAACAGGGAACACCTGTGACGGAAGAGAGCTGCGTGGAGTTGTCTCTCGAGCTCCCCCACGCACTGACAATGTTTCCGGAATCCTGAGTGTGGGGAGGTTCCACCAATGGTCGGCAGCGCGTGGGTTCTAACGGAATGCCTAAGCTCGTCTCCCCTGAGTGTATTCCTAATTTCTCTGTGCCAGGGAATGCTAGGGGTGATTGCAGGCTATCCCAGTGACCGAGGCTGCTTCCCCAAGGTCAGGGAAGGTATTTCCCGGACTTCCCCGAATAGGGAGCACCTGTGACTGAAGAGAGCTGCGTGGAGTTGTCTCTCGAGCTCCCCCACGCACTGACAATGGTTCCGGAATCCTGAGCGTGGGGAGGTTCCACCAACTGTCGGCAGCGCGTGGGTTCTAACGGAATGCCTAAGCTCGTCTCCCCTGAGGGTTTTCCTAATGCCTCTGTGCCAGGGAATGCTAGGGGTGATTGCAGGATATCCCAGAGCCCGAGGCTGCCTCCCCAAGGTCAGGGAAGTTATTTCCCGGACTTTCCCGAACAGGGAACACCTGTGATTGAAGAGAGCTGCGTGGAGTTGTCTCTCGAGCTCCCCCACGCACTGACAATGGTTCCGGAATCCTGAGCGTGGGGAGGTTCCACCAACGGTCGGCAGTGCGTGGGTTCTAACGGATTGCCTTAGCTCATCTCCCCTGAGGATTTTCCTAATGTCTCTGTGCCAGGGAATGCTAGGGGTGATTGCAGGCAATCCCAGTGACCGAGGCTGCCTCCCCAAGCTCAGGGAAGGTATTTCCCGGACTTCCCCGAACAGGGAACACCTGTGACTGAAGAGAGCTGCGTGGAGTTGTCTCTCGAGCTTCCCCACGCACTGACAATGGTTCCGGAATCCTGAGCGTGGGGAGGTTCCACCAACGGTCGGCAGCGTGTGGGTTCAAACGGAATGCCTAAGCTCTTCTCCCCTGAGGGTTTTCCTAATGTCTCTGTGCCAGGGAATGCTAGGGGTGATTGCAGGATATCCCAGTGTCCGAGGCTGACTCCCCAAGGTCAAGGAAGTTATTTCCCGGTCTTCCCCGTACAGGGAACACTTGTGACTGAAGAGAGCTGCGTGGAGTTCTCTCTCGAGCTCCCCCACGCACTGACAATGTTTGCGGAATCCTGAGCGTGGGGAGGTTCCACCAACGGTCGGCAGCGCGTGGGTACTAATGGAATGCCAAAGCTCGTCTCCCCTGAGGGTTTTCCTAATGTCTCTGTGCCAGGGAATGCTAGGGGTGATTGCAGGATATCCCAGTGACCGAGGCTGCCTCCCCAAGGTCAGGGAAGGTATTTCCCCGACTTCCCCGAACAGGGAACACCTGTGACTGAAGAGAGCTGCGTGGAGTTGTCTCTCGAGCTCCCCCACGCACTGACAATGTTTGCGGAATCCTGAGCGTGGAGAATTTCCACCAACGGTCGGCAGCGCGTGGGTTCTAACGGAATGCCTAAGCTCGTCTCCCCTGAGTGTTTTCCTAATGTCTCTGTGCCAGGGAATGCTAGGGGTGATTGCAGGATATCCCAGTGACTGAGGCTGCCTCCCCAAGGTCAGGGAAGGTATTTCCCGGACTTCCCCGAACAGGGAACACCTGTGACTGAAGAGAGCTGCGTGGAGTTGTCTCTCGATCTCCTCCACGGACTGACAATGGTTCCGGAATCCTGAGCGTGGGGAGGTTCCACCAACGGTCGGCAGCGCGTGGGTTCTAACGGAATGCCTAAGCTCGTCTCCCCTGAGGGTTTTCCTAATGTCTCTGTGCCAGGGAATGCTAGGGGTGATTGCAGGCAATCCCACTGACCGAGACTGCCTCCCCAAGGTCAGGGAAGATATTTCCCGGGCTTACCCGAACAGGGAACACCTGTGACTGAAGAGAGCTGCGTGGAGTTGTCTCTCGAGCTCCCCCACGCACTGACAATGGTTCCGGAATCCTGAGCGTGGGGAGGTTCTACCAACGGTCGGCAGCGCGTGGGTTCTAACGGAATGCTTAAGCTCGTCTCCCCTGAGGGTTTTCCTAATGTCTCTGTGCCCAGGAATGTTAGGGGTTATTGCAGGATATCCCAGGGACTGAGGCTGACTCCCCAAGGTCAGGGAAGGTATTTCCCGGACTTCCCCGAACAGGGAACACCTGTGACTGAGGAGAGCTGCGTGGAGTTGTCTCTCGAGCTCCCCCCGCACTGACAATGGTTCCGGAATCCTGAGCGTGGGGAGGTTCCACCAACGGTCGGCAGCGCGTGGGTTCTAACGGAATGCCTAAGCTCGTCTCCCCTGAGGTTTTTCCTAATATCTCTGTGCCAGGGAATGCTAGGGGTGATTGCAGGCTATCCCAGTGACCGAGGCTGCCTCCCCAAGGTCAGGGAAGGTATTTCCCGGACTTCCCCGAACAGGGAACACCTGTGACTGGAGAGAGCTGCGTGGAGTTGTCTCTCGAGCTCCCCCACGCACTGACAATGGTTCCGGAATCCTGAGCGTGGGGAGGATCCACCAACGGTCGGCAGTGCGTGGGTTCTAACGGAAAGCCTAAGCTCGTCTACCCTGAATGTTTTCCTAATGTCTCTGTGCCAGGGAATGCTAGGGGTGATTGCAGGATATCCCAGTGACCGAGGCTGCCTCCCCAAGGTCAGGGAAGGTATTTCCCGGACTTCCTCGAACAGGGAACACCTGTGATTTAAGAGAGCCTCGTGGGGTTGTCTCTTGAACTTCCCCCGCACTGACAATGGTTCCGGAATCCTGAGCGTGGGGAGGTTCCACCAAAAGTCGACAGCGCGTGGGTTCAAACGGAATGCCTAAGCTCGTCTCCCCTGAGGGTTTTCCTAATATCTCTGTGCCAGGGAATGCTAGGGGTGATTGCAGGCTATCCCAGTGACCGAGGTTGCCTCCCCAAGGTCAGGGAAGGTATTTCCCGGACTTCCCCGAACAGGAACACCTGTGACTGAAGAGAGCTGCGTGGAGTTGTCTCTCGAGCTCCCCCACGCACTGACAAAGGTTCCGGAATCCTGAGCGTGGGGAGGATCCACCAACTGTCGGCAGTGCGTGGGTTCTAACGGAATGCCTAAGCTCGTCTACCCTGAATGTTTTCCTAATATCTCTGTGCCAGGGAATGCTAGGGGTGATTGCAGGATATCCCAGTGACCGAGGCTGCCTCCCCCAGGTCAGGGAAGTTATTTCCCGGACTTCCCCGAACAGGGAACACCTGTGATTTAAGAGAGCCTCGTGGAGATGTCTCTTGAGCTCCCCCACGCACTGACAATGGTTTCGGAATCCTGAGCGTGGGGAGGATCCACCAACGTTCGGCAGCACGTGGGTTCTAACGGAATGCCTAAGCTCGTCTCCCCTGAGGATTTTCCTAATGTCTCTGTGCCAGGGAATGCTAGGGGTGATTGCAGGCAATCCCAGTGCCCGATGTTGCCACCCCAAGGTCAGGGAAGGTATTTCCCGGACTTCCCCGAACAGGGAACACCTGTGACTGAAGAGAGCTGCGTGGAGTTGTCTCTCGAGCTCCCCCACGCACTGACAATGGTTCCGGAATCCTGAGCGTGGGGAGGTTCCACCAACGGTCGGCAGCGCGTGTGTTCTAACGGAATGCCTAAGCTCGTCTCCCCTGAGGGTTTTCCTAATGTCTCTGTGCCAGGGAATGCTAGGGGTGATTGCAGGATATCCCAGTGACCGGGACTGCCTCCTCAAGGTCAGGGAAGTTATTTCCCGGACTTCCCCGAACAGGGAACACCTGTGACTGAAGAGAGCTGCGTGGAGTTGTCTCTCGAGCTCCCCCACGCACTGACAATGCTTCCGGAATCCTGAGCGTGGGGAGGTTCCACCAAAAATCGGCAGTGCTTTGGTTCTAACGGAAAGCCTAATCTCGTCTCCCCTGAGGGTTTTCCTAATGTCTCTGTGCCAGGGAATGCTAGGGGTGATTACAGGCAATCCCAGTGCCCGAGGTTGCCACCCCAAGGTCAGGGAAAGTATTTCCCGGACTTCCCCGAACAGGGAACACCTGTGACTGAAGAGAGCTGCGTGGAGTTGTCTCTCGAGCTCCCCCACGCACTGACAAATGTTCCGGAATCCTGAGCGTGGGGAGGTTCCACCAACGGTCGGCAGCGCGTGGGTTCTAACGGAATGCCTAAGCTCGTCTCCCCTGAGGGTTTTCCTAATATCTCTGTGCCAGGGAATGCTAGGGGTGATTGCAGGATATCCCAGTGACCGAGGCAGCCTCCCCAAGTTCAGTGAAGTTATTTCCCGGACTTCCCCGAACAGGGAACACCTGTGACTGAAGAGAGCTGCGTGTAGTTGTCTCTCGAGATCCCCCACGCACTGACAATATTTGCGGAATCCTGAGCGTGCGGAGGTTCCACCAACGGTCGGCAGCGCGTGGGTTCTAACGGAATGCCTAAGCTCGTCTCCCCTGAGGGTTTTCCTAATGTCTCTGTGTCAGGGAATGCTAAGGGTGATTGCAGGTTATCCCAGTGACCAAGGCTGCCTCTCCAAGGTCAGGGAAGTTATTTCCCGGACTTCCCCGAACAGGGAACACCTGTGACTGAAGAGAGCCTTGTGTAGATGTCTCTCGAGCTCCTCCACGCACTGACAATGGTTCCGGAATCCTGAAAGTGGGGAGGTTCCACCAACGGTCTGCAGCGCGTGGGTTCTAACGGAATGCCTAAACTCGTCTCCCCTGAGGGTTTTCCTACTGTCTCTGTGCCAGGAAATGCTAGGGGTGATTGCAGGTAATCCCAGTGACCGAGGCTGCCTCCACAAGGTCAGGGAAGGTATTTCCCGGACTTCCCCGAACAGGGAACACCTGTGACTGAAGAGAGCTGCGTGGAGTTGTCTCTCGATCTCCCCCACGCACTGACAATGGTTCCGGAATCCTGAGCGTGGGGAGGTTCCACCAACGGTCGGCAGCGCGTGGGTTCTTACGGAATGCCTAAGCTCGTCTCCCCTGAGGGTTTTCCTAATGTCTCTGTGCCAGGGAATACTAGGGGTGATTGCAGGATATCCCTGTGACCGAGTCTGCCTCCCCAAGTTCAGGGAAGGTAATTCCCTGTCTTCCCCGAACAGGGAACACCTGTGACTGAAGAGAGCTGCGTGGAGTTGTCTCTCGAGCTCCCCCACGCACTGACAATGGTTCCGGAATCCTGAGCGTGGGGAGGTTCCACCAACGGTCGGCAGCGCGTTGGTTCTAACGGAATGCCTAAACTCGTCTCCCCTGAGGTTTTTCCTAATGTCTCTGTGCCAGGGAATGCTAGGGGTGATTGCAGGATATCCCAGTGACCGAGGCTGCCTCCCCAAGGTCAGGGAAGGTATTTCCCGGACTTCCCCGAACAGGGAACACCTGTGACTGAAGAGAGCTGCGTGGAGTTGTCTCTCGAGCTCCCCCACGCACTGACAATGGTTCCGGAATCCTGAGCGTGGGGAGGTTTCACCAACGGTCGGCAGCGCGTGGGTTCTAACGGAATGCCTAAGCTCGTCTCCCCTGAGGGTTTTCCTAATGTCTCTGTGCCAGGGAATGCTAGGGGTGATTGCAGGATTTCCCAGTGTCCGAGGCTGCCTCCCCAAGGTCAGGGAATTTTTTTCCCGGACTTCCCCGAACAGGGAAAACCTGTGACTGAAGAGAGCTGCGTGGAGTTGTCTCTCGAGCTCCACCACGCACTGATAATGGTTCCGGAATCCTGAGCGTGTGGAGGTTCCACCAACGGTCGGCAGCGCGTGGGTTGTAACGGAATGCATAACCTCGTCTCCCCTGAGGGTTTTCCTAATGTCTCTGTGCCAGGGAATGCTAGGGGTGATTGCAGGATATCCCAGTGACAGAGGATGCCTCCCCAAGTTCAGGGAAGTTATTTCCCGGACTTCCCCGAACAGGGAACACCTGTGACTGAAGAGAGCTGCGTGGAGTTGTCTCTCGATCTCCCCCACGCACTGACAATGGTTCCGAAATCCTGAGCGTGGGGAGGTTCCACCAAAGGTCGGCAGCGCGTGGGTTCTAACGGAATGCCTAAGCTCGTCTCCCCTGAGGGTTTTCCTAATGTCTCTGTGCCAGGGAATGTTTGTGTGATTGCAGGATATCCCAGTGACCGAGGCTGCCTCCCCAAGGTCAGGGAAGTTATTTCCCGGACTTCCCCGAACAGGGAACACCTGTGACTGAAGAGAGCTGCGTGGAGTTTTCTCTCGAGCTCCCCCAAGCACTGACAATGTTTGCGGAATCCTGAGCGTGGGGAGGTTCCATCAACGGTCGGCAGCGCGTGGGTTCTAACGGAAGGCATAAGCTCGTCTCCCCTGAGGGTTTTCCTAATGTCTCTGTGCCAGGGAATGCTAGGGGTGATTGCAGGATATCCTAGTGACCGAGGCTGCCTCCCCAAGTTCAGGGAAGTTATTTCCCGGACTTACCCGAAAAGGGAACACCTGTGACTGAAGAGAGCTGCGTGGAGTTGTCTCTCGAGCTCCCCCACGCACTGACAATGGTTCCGGAATCCTGAGCGTGGGGAGGTTCCACCAAAGGTCGGCAGCGCCTGGGTTCTAACGGAATGCCTAAGCTCGTCTCCCCTGAGGGTTTTCCTAATGTCTCTGTGCCAGGGAATGCTAGGGGTGATTGCAGGATATCCCAGTGACCGAGGCTGCCTCCCCAACGTCAGGGAAGGTATTTCCCGGACTTCCCCGAACATTGAACACCTGTGACTAAAGAGAGCTGCGTGGAGTTGTCTCTCGAGCTCCCCCACGCACTGACAATGGTTCCGGAATCCTGAGTGTGGGGAGGTTCCACCAACGGTCGGCAGCGCGTGGGTTCTAACGGAATGCCTAAGCTCGTCTCCCCTGAGTGTTTTCCTAATGTCTCTGTGCCAGGGAATTCTAGGGGTGATTGCAGGATATCCCAGTCACCGAGGCTGCCTCCCCAAAGTCAGGGAAGGTATTTCCCGGACTTCCCCGAACAGGGAACACCTGTGACTGAAGAGAGCTGCGTGGAGTTGTCTCTCGAGCTCCCGCACGCACTGACAATGGTTCTGGAATCCTGAGCGTGGGGAGGTTCCACCAACGGTCGGCAGCGCGTGGGTTCTAACGGAATGCCTAAGCTCGTCTCCCCTAAGGGTTTTCCTAATGTCTCTGTGCCAGGGAATGCTAGGAGTGATTGCAGGATAACCCTGTGACTGAGGCTGCCTCCCCAAGGTCAGGGAAGGTATTTCCCGGACTTCCCCGAACAGGGAACACCTGTGACTGAAGAGAGCTGCGTGGAGTTGTCTCTCGAGCTCCCCCACGCACTGACAATGGTTCCGGAATCCTGAGCTTGGGGAGATTCCACCAACGGTCGGCAGCGCGTGGGTTCTAACGGAATGCCTAAGCTCGTCTCCCCTGAGGGTTTTCCTAATGTCTCTGTGCCAGGGAATGCTAGGGGTGATTGCAGGCAATCCCAGTGATCGAGGCTGCCTCCCCAAGGTCAGGGAAAGTATTTCCCGGAGTTCCCCGAACAGGGAACACCTGTGACTGAAGAGAGCTGCGTGGAGTTGTCTCTCGAGATCCCCCACGCACTGACAATGGTTCCGGAATCCTGAGCGTGGGGAGGTTCCACCAACGGTCGGCAGCGCGTGGGTTCTAACGGAATGCCTAAGCTCGTCTCCCCTGAGTGTATTCCTAATATCTCTGTGCCAGGGAATGCTAGGGGTGATTGCAGGCAATCCTAGTGACCGAGGCTGCCTCCCCAAGGTCAGGGAAGGTATTTCCCGGACTTCCCCGTAAAGGGAACACCTGTGACTGAAGAGAGCTGCGTGGAGTTGTCTCTCGAGCTCCCCCACGCACTGACAATGGTTCCGGAATCCTGAGCGTGGGGAGGTTCCACCAACGGTCGGCAGCGCGTGGGTTCTAACGGAATGCCTAAGCTCGTCTCCCCTGAGGTTTTTCCTAATGTCTCTGTGCCAGGGAATGCTAGGGTTGATTTCAGGATATCCCAGTGACCGAGGCTGCCTCCCCAAGTTCAGGGAAGCTATTTCCCGGACTTCCCCGAACAGGGAACACCTGTGACTGAAGAGAGCTGCGTGGAGTTGTCTCTCGAAATCCCCCACGCACTGACAATGGTTCCGGAATCCTGAGCGTGGGGAGGTTCCACCAACGGTCGGCAGCGCGTGGGTTCTTACGGAATGCTTAAGCTCGTCTCCCCTGAGGGTTTTCCTAATGTTTCTGTGCCAGGGAATGCTAGGGGTGATTGCAGGATATCCCTGTGACCGAGGCTGCCTCCCCAAGGTCAGGGAAATTATTTCCCGGACTTCCCCGAACAGAGAAAACCTGTGACTGAAGAGAGCTGCGTGGAGTTTTCTCTCGAGCTCCCCCACGCACTGACAATGGTTCCGGAATCCTGAGCGTGGGGAGGTTCCACCAAAGGTCGGCAGCGCATGGGTTCTAACGGAATGCCTAAGCTCGTCTCCCCTGAGTGTTTTCCTAATGTCTCTGTGCCAGGGAATGCTAGGGATGATTGCAGGGTATCCCTGTGACCGAGGCTGCCTCCCCAAGGTCAGGGAAGGTATTTCACGGACTTCCCCGAACAGGGAACACCTGTGACTGAAGAGAGCTGCGTGGAGTTGTCTCTCGAGCTCCCCCACGCACTGACAATGGTTCTGGAATCCTGAGCGTGGGGAGGTTCCACCAACGGTCGGCAGCGCGTGGGTTCTAACGGAAGGCCTAACCTCGTCTCCCCTGAGGGTTTCCTAATGACTCTGTGCCAGGGAATGCTAGGGGTGATTGCAGGCAATCCCAGTGACCGAGGCTGCCTCCCCAAGGTCAGGGAAGTTATTTCACGGACTTCCCCGAACAGGGAACACCTATGACTGAAGAGAGCTGCGTGGAGTTGTCTCTCGAGCACCCCCACGCACTGACAATGGTTCCGGAATCCTGAGCGTGGGGAGGTTCCCCCAACGGTCGGCAGCGCTTGGGTTCTAACGGAATGCCTAAGCTCGTCTCCCCTGAGGGTTTTCCAAATGTCTCTGTGCCAGGGAATGCTAGGGGTGATTGCAGGATATCCCAGTGACCGAGGCTGCCTCCCCAAGGTCAGGGAACGTATTTCCCGGACTTCCCCGAACAGGGAACACCTGTGACTGAAGAGAGCTGCGTGGAGTTGTCTCTCGATCTCCCCCACGCACTGACAATGGTTCCGGAATCCTGAGCGTGGGGAGGTTCCACCAACGGTCGGCAGCGCGTGGGTTCTAACGGAATGCCTAAGCTCGTCTCCCCTGAGGGTTTTCCTAATGTCTCTGAGCCAGGGAATGCTAGGGGTGATTGCAGGATAACCCTGTGACCGAGGCTGCCTCCCCAAGGTCAGGGAAGTTATTTCCCAGACTTCCCCGAACAGGGAACACCTGTGACTGAAGAGAGCTGCGTGGAGTTGTCTCTCGAGCTCCCCCACGCACTGACAATGGTTCCGGAATCCTGAGCGTGGGGAGGTTCCACCAACGGTCGGTAGTGCGTGGGTTCAAACGGAATGCCTAAGCTCGTCTCCCCTGAGTGTATTCCTAATGTCTCTGTGCCAGGGAATGCTAGGGGTGATTGCAGGCAATCCTAGTGACCGAGGCTGCCTCCCCAAGTTCAGGGAAGGTATTTCCCGGACTTCCCCGAACAGGGAACACCTGTGACTGAAGAGAGCTGCGTGGAATTGTCTCTCGAGCTCCCCCACGCACTGACAATGGTTCCGGAATCCTGAGCGTGCGGAGGTTCCACCAACGGTCGGCAGCGCGTGGGTTCTAACGGAATGCCTAATCTCGTCTCCCCTGAGGTTTTTCCTAATGTCTCTGTGCCAGGGAATGCTAGGGGTGATTGCAGGATATCCCAGTGACCGAGGCTGCCTCCTCAAGTTCAGGGAAGGTATTTCCCGGACTTCCCCGAACAGGGAACACCTGTGACTGAAGAGAGCTGCGTGGAGTTGTCTCTCGAGCTCCCCCACGCACTGACAATGGTTCCGGAATCCTGAGCGTGGGGAGGTTCCACCAACGGTCGGCAGCGCGTGGGTTCTAACGGAATGCCTAAGCTCGTCTCCCCTGAGGGTTTTCCTAATGTCTCTGTGCCAGGGAATGCTAGGGGTGATTGCAGGATATCCCAGTGACCGAGACTGCCTCCTCAAGGTCAGGGAAGTTATTTCCCGGACTTCCCCAAACAGGGAACACCTGTGACTGAAGAGAGCTGCGTGGAGTTGTCTCTCGATCTCCCCCACGCACTGACAAATGTTCCGGAATCCTGAGCGTGGGGAGGTTCCACCAACGGTCGGCAGCGCGTGGGTTCTAACGGAATGCCTAATCTCGTCTCCCCTGAGTGTTTTCCTAATGTCTCTGTGCCAGGGAATGCTAGGGGTGATTGCAGGCAATCCCAGTGACCGAGGCTGCCTCCCCAAGGTCAGGGAAGGTATTTCCCGGACTTCCCCGAACAGGGAACACCTGTGACTGAAGAGAGCTGCGTGGAGTTGTCTCTCGAGCTCCCCCACGCACTGACAAATGTTCCGGAATCCTGAGCGTGGGGAGGTTCCACCAACGGTCGGCAGCGCGTGGGTTCTAACGGAATGCCTAAGCTCGTCTCCCCTGAGGGTTTTCCTAATGTCTCTGTGCCAGGGAATGCTAGGGGTGATTGCAGGCAATCCCAGTGACCGAGGCTGCCTCCCCAAGGTCAGGGAAGGTATTTCCCGGACTTCCCCGAACAGGGAACACCTGTGACTGAAGAGAGCTGCGTGGAGTTGTCTCTCGAGCTCCCCCACGCACTGACAATGGTTCCGGAATCCTGAGCGTGGGGAGGTTCCACCAACGGTCGGCAGCGCGTGGGTTCTAACGGAATGCCTAAGCTCGTCTCCCCTGAGGGTTTTCCTAATGTCTCTGTGCCAGGGAATGCTAGGGGTGATTGCAATATATCCCAGTGACCGAGGCTGCCTCCCCAAGGTAAAGGAAGTTATTTCCCGGACTTCCCAGAACAGGGAACACCTGTGACTGAAGAGAGCTGGGTGGAGTTGTCTCTCGAGCTCCCCCACGCACTGACAATGGTTCCGGAATCCTGAGCGTGGGGAGGTTTCACCAACGGTCGGCAGCGCGTGGGTTCTAACGGAATGCCTATGCTCGTCTCCCCTGAGTGTATTCCTAATTTCTCTGTGCCAGGGAATGCTAGGGGTGATTGCAGGCTATCCCAGTGACCGAGGCTGCTTCCCCAAGGTCAGGGAAGGTATTTCCCGGACTTCCCCGAAAAGGGAACATCTGTGACTGAAGAGAGCTGCGTGGAGTAGTCTCTCGAGCTCCCCCACGCACTGACAATGGTTCCGGAATCCTGAGCGTGGGGAGGTTCCACCAACGGTCGGCAGCGCGTGGGTTCTAACGGAATGCCTAAGCTCGTCTCCCCTGAGGGTTTTCCTAATGTCTCTGTGCCAGGGAATGCTAGGGGTGATTGCAGGCAATCCCAGTGACCGAGGGTGCCTCCCCAAGGTCAGGGAAGGTATTTCCCGGACTTCTCCGTACAGGGAACACCTGTGACTGAAGAGAGCTGCGTGGAGTTGTCTCTCGAGCTCCCCCACGCACTGACAATGTTTCCGGAATCCTGAGCTTGGGGAGGTTCCACCAACGGACGGCAGCGCGTGGGTTCTAACGGAATGCCTAAGCTCGTCTCCCCTGAGGGTTTTCCTACTCTCTGTGCCAGGGAATGCTAGGGGTGATTGCAGTCATTCCCAGTGACAGAGGCTGCCTCCCCAAGGTCAGGGAAGGTATTTCCCGGACTTCCCCGAACAGGGAAAACCTGTCACTGAAGAGAGCTGGGTGGAGTTGTCTCTCGAGCTCCCCCATGCACTGACAATTGTTGCGGATTCCTGAGTGTGGGGAGGTTCCACCAACGGTCGGCAGCGCGTGGGTTCTAACGGAATGCCTTAGCTCGTCTCCCCTGAGGGTTTTCCTAATGTCTCTGTGCCAGGGAATGCTAGGGGTGATTGCAGGATATCCCAGTGACCGAGGCTGCCTCACCAAATTCAAGGAAGGCATTTCCCGGACTTCCCCGAACAGGGAACACCTGTGACTGAAGAGAGCTGCGTGGAGTTGTCTCTCGAGCTCCCCCACGCACTGACAATGGTTCCGGAATCCTGAGCGTGGGGAGGTTCCACCAACGGTCGGCAGCGCGTGGGTTCTAACGGAATGCGTAAGCTCGTCTCCCCTGAGTGTTTTCCTAATGTCTCTGTGCCAGGGAATGCTAGGGGTGATTGCAGGATATCCCAGTGACCGAGGCTGCCTCCCCAAGGTCAGGGAAGGTATTTCCCGGACTTCCCCGAACAGGGAACACCTGTGACTGAAGAGAGCTGCGTGGAGTTGTCTCTCGAGCTCCCCCACGCACTGACAATGGTTCCGGAATCCTGAGCGTGGGGAGGTTCCACCAACGGTCGGCAGCGCGTGGGTTCTAACGGAATGCCTAAGCTCGTCTCCCCTGAGGGTTTTCCTAATGTCTCTGTGCCAGGGAATGCTAGGGGTGATTTCAGGCAATCCCAGTGACCGAGGCTGCCTCCCCAAGGTCAGGGAAGGTATTTCCCGGACTTCACCGAACAGGGAACACCTGTGACTGAAGAGAGCTGCGTGGAGTTGTCTCTCGAGCTCCCCCACGCACTGACAATGGTTGCGGAATCCTGAGCATGGGGAGGTTCCACCAACGGTCGGCAGCGCGTGGGTTCTAACGGAATGCCTAAGCTCGTCTCCCCTGAGGGTTTTCCTAATGTCTCTGTGCCAGGGAATGCTAGGGGTGATTGCAGGATATCCCAGTGACTGAGGCTGCCTCCCCAAGTTCAGGGAAGGTATTTCCCGGACTTCCCCGAACAGGGAACACCTGTGATTGAACAGAGCTGCGTGGAGTTGTCTCTCGAGCTCCCCCACGCACTGACAAAGGTTCCGGAATCCTGAGCGTGGGGAGGTTCCACCAACGGTCGGCAGCGCGTGGGTTCTAACGGAATGCCTAAGCTCGTCTCCCCTGAGGGTTTTCCTATGTCTCTGTGCCAGGGAATGCTATGGGTGATTGCAGGCAATCCCAGTGACCGAGGCTGCCTCCCCAAGTTCAGGGAAGGTATTTTCCGGACTTCCCCGAACAGGGAACACCTGTGACTGAAGGGAGCTGCGTGGAGTTTTCTCTCGAGCTCCCCCACGCACTGACAATGGTTCCGGAATCCTGAGCGTGGGGAGGTTCCACCAACGGTCGGCAGCGCGTGGGTTCTAACGGAATGCCTAAGCTCGTCTCCCCTGAGGGTTTTCCTAATGTCTCTGTGCCAGGGAATGCTAGGGGTGATTGCAGGCAATCCCAGAGACCGAGGCTGCCTCCCCAAGGTCAGGGAAGGTATTTCCCGGACTTCCCCGTACAGGGAACACCTGTGACTGAAGAGAGCTGCGTGGAGTTGTCTCTCGAGCTCCCCCACGCACTGACAATGGTTGCGGAATCCTGAGTATGGGGAGGTTCCACCAACGGTCGGCAGCGCGTGGGTTCTAACGGAATGCCTAAGCTCGTCTCCCCTGAGGGTTTTCCTAATGTCTCTGTGCCAGGGAATGCTAGGGGTGATTGCAGGATATCCCAGTGACTGAGGCTGCCTCCCCAAGTTCAGGGAAGGTATTTCCCGGACTTCCCCGAACAGGGAACACCTGTGATTGAACAGAGCTGCGTGGAGTTGTCTCTCGAGCTCCCCCACGCACTGACAAAGGTTCCGGAATCCTGAGCGTGGGGAGGTTCCACCAACGGTCGGCAGCGCGTGGGTTCTAACGGAATGCCTAAGCTCGTCTCCCCTGAGGGTTTTCCTATGTCTCTGTGCCAGGGAATGCTATGGGTGATTGCAGGCAATCCCAGTGACCGAGGCTGCCTCCCCAAGGTCAGGGAAGGTATTTTCCGGACTTCCCCGAACAGGGAACACCTGTGACTGAAGGGAGCTGCGTGGAGTTTTCTCTCGAGCTCCCCCACGCACTGACAATGGTTCCGGAATCCTGAGCGTGGGGAGGTTCCACCAACGGTCGGCAGCGCGTGGGTTCTAACGGAATGCCTAAGCTCGTCTCCCCTGAGGGTTTTCCTAATGTCTCTGTGCCAGGGAATGCTAGGGGTGATTGCAGGCAATCCCAGAGACCGAGGCTGCCTCCCCAAGGTCAGGGAAGGTATTTCCCGGACTTCCCCGTACAGGGAACACCTGTGACTGAAGAGAGCTGCGTGGAGTTGTCTCTCGAGCTCCCCCACGCACTGACAATGGTTGCGGAATCCTGAGTATGGGGAGGTTCCACCAACGGTCGGCAGCGCGTGGGTTCTAACGGAATGCCTAAGCTCGTCTCCCCTGAGGGTTTTCCTAATGTCTCTGTGCCAGGGAATGCTAGGGGTGATTGCAGGCAATCCCAGTGACCGAGGCTGCCTCCCCAAGGTCAGGGAAGTTATTTACCGGACTTCCCCGAACAGGGAACACCTGTGACTGAAGAGAGCTGCGTGGAGTTGTCTCTCGAGCTCCCCCACGCACTGACAATGATTCCGGAATCCTGAGCGTGGGGAGGTTCCACCAACGGTCGGCAGCGCTTGGGTTCTAACGCAATGCCTAAGCTCGTCTCAGCTGAGGGTTTTCCTAATGTCTCTGTGCCAGGGAATGCTTGGGGTGATTGCAGGCAATCCCAGTGTCCGAGACTGCCTCCCCAAAGTCAGGGAAGGTATTTCCCGGACTTCCCCGTGCAGGGAACACCTGTGACTGAAGAGAGCTGCGTGGAGTTGTTTCTCGAGCTCCCCCACGCACTGACAATGTTTCCGGAATCCTGAGCGTGGGGAGGTTCCACCAACGGTCGGCAGCACGTGGGTTCTAACGTAATGCCTAAGCTCGTCTCCCCTGAGGTTTTTCCTAATGTCTCTGTGCCAGGAAATGCTAGGGGTGATTGCAGGATATCCCAGTGACCGAGGCTGCCTCCCCAAGTTCAAGGAAGGTATTTCCCGAACTTCCCCGTACAGGGAACACCTGTGACTGAAGAGAGCCTTGTGGAGTTGTCTCTCGAGCTCCCCCACGCACTGACAATGGTTCCGGAATCCTGAGCGTGGGGAGGTTCCACCAACGGTTGGCAGCGCTTGGGTTCTAACGGAATGCCTAAGCTCGTCTCCCCTGAGGGTTTTCTTAATGTCTCTGTGCCAGGGAATGCTGGGGGTGATTGCAGGATATCCGAGTGTCCGAGGCTGACTCCCCAAGTTCAAGGAAGGTATTTCCCGTTCTTCCCCGTACAGGGAACACTTGTGACTGAAGACAGCTGCGTGGAGTTGTCTCTCGAGCTCCCCCACGCACTGAAAATGGTTCCGGAATCCTGAGCGTGGGGAGGTTCCACCAACGGTCGGCAGCGCGTGGGTTCTAACGGAAGGCCTAAGCTCGTCTCCCCTGAGGGTTTTCCAAATGTCTCTGTGCCAGGGAATGCTAGGGGTGATTGCAGGATATCCCAGTGACCGAGGCTGCCTCCCCAAGGTCAAGGAAGGTATTTCCCGGACTTCCCCGAACAGGGAACACCTGTGACTGAAGAGAGCTGCGTAGAGTTTTCTCTCGAGATCCACCACGCACTGACAATGGTTCCGGAATCCTGAGCGTGGGGAGGTTCCACCAACGGTCGGCAGCGCGTGGGTTCTAACGGAATGCCTAAGCTCGTCTCCCCTGAGGTTTTTCCTAATGTCTCTGTGCCAGGGAATGCTAGGGGTGATTGCAGGATATCCCTGTGACCGAGGCTGCCTCCCCAAGGTCAGGGAAGTTATTTCCCGGACTTCCCCGAACAGGGAAAACCTGTGACTGAAGAGAGCTGCGTGGAGTTTTCTCTCGAGCTCCCCCACGCACTGACAATGGTTCCGGAATCCTGAGCGTGGGGAGGTTCCACCAAAGGTCGGCAGCGCATGGGTTCTAACGGAATGCCTAAGCTCGTCTCCCCTGAGTGTTTTCCTAATGTCTCTGTGCCAGGGAATGCTAGGGAAGATTGCAGGATATCCCTGTGACCGAGGCTGCCTCCCCAAGGTCAGGGAAGGTATTTCCCGGACTTCCCCGAACAGGGAACACCTGTGACTGAAGAGAGCTGCGTGGAGTTGTCTCTCGAGCTCCCCCACGCACTGACAATGGTTCCGGAATCCTGAGCGTGGGGAGGTTCCACCAACGGTCGGCAGCGCGTGGGTTTTAACGGAAGGCAAAACCTCGTCTCCCCTGAGGGTTTCCTAATGTCTCTGTGCCAGGGAATGCTAGGGGTGATTGCAGGCAATCCCAGTGACCGAGGCTGCCTCCCCAAGGTCAGGGAAGGTATTTCACGGACTTCCCCGAACAGGGAACACCTGTGACTGAAGAGAGCTGCGTGGAGTTCTCTCTCGTGCACCCCCACGCACTGACAATAGTTCCGGAATCCTGAGCGTGGGGAGGTTCCCCCAACGGTCGGCAGTGCGTGGGTTCTAACGGAATGCCTAAGCTCGTCTCCCCTGAGGGTTTTCCTAATGTCTCTGTGCCAGGGAATGCTAGGGGTGATTGCAGGATATCCCAGTGACCGAGGCTGCCTCCCCAAGTTCAGGGAAGTTATTTCCCGGACTTCCCCGAACAGGGAACACCTGTGACTGAAGAGAGCTGCGTGGAGTTGTCTCTCGATCTCCCCCACGCACTGACAATGGTTCCGGAATCCTGAGCGTGGGGAGGTTCCACCAACGGTCGGCAGCGCGTGGGTTCTAACGGAATGCCAAAGCTCGTCTCCCCTTAGGGTTTTCCTAATATCTCTGAGCCAGGGAATGCTAGGGGTGATTGCAGGATATCCCTGTGACCGAGGCTGCCTCCCCAAGTTCAGGGAAGGTAATTCCCTGTCTTCCCCGAACAGGGAACACCTGTGACTGAAGAGAGCTGCGTGGAGTTGTCTCTCGAGCTCCCCCACGCACTGACAATGGTTCCGGAATCCTGAGAGTGGGGAGGTTCCACCAACGGTCGGCAGCGCGTGGGTTCTAACGGAATGCCTAAACTCGTCTCCCCTGAGGGTTTTCCTAATGTCTCTGTGCCAGGGAATGCTAGGGGTGATTGCAGGATATCCCAGTGTCCGAGGATGCCTCCCCAAGGTCAGGGAAGTTATTTCCCGGACTTCCCCGAACAGGGAACACCTGTGACTGAAGAGAGCTGCGTGGAGTTGTCTCTCGAGCTCCCCCACGCACTGACAATGGTTCCGGAATCCTGAGCGTGGGGAGGTTCCACCAACGGTCGGCAGCGCGTGGGTTCTAACGGAATGCCTAAGCTCGTCTCCCCTGAGGGTTTTCCTAATGTCTCTGTGCCAGGGAATGCTAGGGGTGATTGCAGGCAATCCCAGTGATCGAGGCTGCCTCCCCAAGGTCAGGGAAGGTATTTCCCGGACTTCCCCGAACAGGGAACACCTGTGACTGAAGAGAGCTGCGTGGAGTTGTCTCTCGAGCTCCCCCACGCACTGACAATGGTTCCGGAATCCTGAGCGTGGGGAGGTTCCACCAACGGTCGGCAGCGCGTGGGTTCTAACGGAATGCCTAAGCTCGTCTCCCCTGAGGGTTTTTCTAATGTCTCTGTGCTAGGGAATGCTAGGGGTGATTGCAGGATATCCCAGTGACCGAGGCTGCCTCCACAAGTTCAGGGAAGATATTTCCCGGACTTCCCCGAACAGGGAACACCTGTGACTGAAGAGAGATGCGTGGAGTTGTCTCTCGAGCTCCCCCAAGCACTGACAATGTTTGCGGAATCCTGAGCGTGGGGAGGTTCCATCAACGGTCGGCAGCGCGTGGGTTCTAACGGAAGGCATAAGCTCGTCTCCCCTGAGGGTTTTCCTAATGTCTCTGTGCCAGGGAATGCTACGGGTGATTGCAGGCAATCCCAGTGACCGAGGCTGCCTCCCCAAGGTCAGGGAAGTTATTTCCCGGACTTCCCCGAACAGGGAACACCTGTGACTGAAGAGAGCTGCGTGGAGTTGTCTCTCGATCTCCCGCACGCACTGACAATGGTTCTGGAATCCTGAGCGAGGGGAAGTTCCACCAACGGTCGGCAGCGGGTGCGTTCTAATGGAAGGCCTAAGCTCGTCTCCCCTAAGGGTTTTCCTAATATCTCTGTGCCAGGGAATGCTAGGAGTGATTGCAGGATAACCCTGTGACCGAGGCTGCCTCCCCAAGGTCAGGGAAGTTATTTCCCAGTCTTCCCCGAACAGGGAACACTTGTGACTGAAGAGAGCTGCGTGGAGTTGTCTCACGAGCTCCCGCACGCACTGACAATGGTTCCGGAAACCTGAGCGTGGGGAGGTTCCACCAACGGTCGGCAGCGCGTGGGTTCTAACGGAATGCCTAAGCTCGTCTCCCCTGAGTGTATTCCTAATGTCTCTGTGCCAGGGAATGCTAGGGGTGATTGCAGGCAATCCTAGTGACCGAGGCTGCCTCCCCAAGGTCAGGGAAAGTATTTCCCGGACTTCCCCGAACAGGGAACACCTGTGACTGAAGAGAGCTGCGTGGAATTGTCTCTCGAGCTCCCCCACGCACTGACAATGGTTCCGGAATCCTGAGCGTGGGGAGGTTCCACCAACGGTCGGCAGCGCGTGGGTTCTAACGGAATGCCTAATCTCGTCTCCCCTGAGGTTTTTCCTAATGTCTCTGTGCCAGGGAATGCTAGGGGTGATTGCAGGATATCCCAGTGACCGAGGCTGCCTCCTCAAGTTCAGGGAAGGTATTTCCCGGACTTCCCCGAACAGGGAACACCTGTGACTGAAGAGAGCTGCGTGGAGTTGTCTCTCGAGCTCCCCCACGCACTGACAATGGTTCCGGAATCCTGAGCGTGGGGAGGTTCCACCAACGGTCGGCAGCGCGTGGGTTCTAACGGAATGCCTAAGCTCGTCTCCCCTGAGGGTTTTCCTAATGTCTCTGTGCCAGGGAATGCTAGGGGTGATTGCAGGATATCCCAGTGATCGAGCTGCCTCCTCAAGGTCAGGGAAGTTATTTCCCGGACTTCCCCAAACAGGGAACACCTGTGACTGAAGAGAGCTGCGTGGAGTTGTCTCTCGAGCTCCCCCACGCACTGTCAATGCTTCCGGAATCCTGAGAGTGGGGAGGTTCCACCAAAGTTCGGCAGTGCGTGGGTTCTAATGGAAAGCCTAAGCTCGTCTCCCCTGAGGGTTTTCCTAATGTCTCTGTGCCAGGGAATGCTAGGGGTGATTGCAGGCAATCCCAGGGACCGAGGTTGCCACCCCAAGTTCAGGGAAGGAATTTCCCGGACTTCCCCGAACAGGGAACACCTGTGACTGAAGAGAGCTGCGTGGAGTTGTCTCTCGATCTCCCCCACGCACTGACAAATGTTCCGGAATCCTGAGCGTGGGGAGGTTCCACCAACGGTCGGCAGCGCGTGGGTTCTAACGGAATGCCTAAGCTCGTCTCCCCTGAGGGTTTTCCTAATGTCTCTGTGCCAGGGAATGCTAGGGGTGATTGCAGGCAATCCCAGTGACCGAGGCTGCCTCCCCAAGGTCAGGGAAGGTATTTCCCGGACTTCCCCGAACAGGGAACACCTGTGACTGAAGAGAGCTGCGTGGAGTTGTCTCTCGAGCTCCCCCACGCACTGACAATGGTTCCGGAATCCTGAGCGTGGGGAGGTTCCACCAACGGTCGGCAGCGCGTGGGTTCGAACGGAATGCCTAAACTCGTCTCCCCTGAGGGTTTTCCTAATGTCTCTGTGCCAGGGAATGCTAGTGGTGATTGCAGGATATCCCAGTGACCGAGGCTGCCTCCACAAGGTAAAGGAAGTTATTTCCCGGACTTCCCAGAACAGGGAACACCTGTGACTGAAGAGACCTGGGTGGAGTTGTCTCTCGAGCTCCCCCACGCACTGACAATGGTTCCGGAATCCTGAGCGTGGGGAGGTTTCACCAACGGTCGGCAGCGCGTGGGTTCTAACGGAATGCCTAAGCTCGTCTCCCCTGAGTGTATTCCTAATTTCTCTGTGCCAGGGAATGCTAGGGGTGATTGCAGGCTATCCCAGTGACCGAGGCTGCTTCCCCAAGGTCAGGGAAGGTATTTCCCGGACTTCCCCGAAAAGGGAACACCTGTGACTGAAGAGAGCTGCGTGGAGTAGTCTCTCGAGCTCCCCCACGCACTGACAATGGTTCCGGAATCCTGAGCGTGGGGAGGATCCACCAACTGTCGGCAGCGCGTGGGTTCTAACGGAATGCCTAAGCTCGTCTCCCCTGAGGTTTTTCCTAATGTCTCTGTGCCAGGGAATGCTAGGGGTGATTGCAGGCAATCCCAGTGACCGAGGCTGCCTCCCCAAGGTCAGGGAAGTTATTTCCCGGACTTCCCCGAACAGGGAACACCTGTGACTGATGAGAGCTACGTGGAGTTGTCTCTCGAGCTCCCCCACGCACTGACAATTGTTCCGGAATCCTGAGCGTGGGGAGGTTCCACCAACGGTCGGCAGCGCGTGGGTTCTAACGGAATGCCTAAGCTCGTCTCCCCTGAGGGTTTTCCTAATGTCTCTGTGCCAGGGAATGCTAGGGGTGATTGCAGGCAATCCCAGTGACCGAGGCTGCCTCCCCAAGGTCACGGAAGGTATTTCCCGGACTTCTCCGTACAGGGAACACCTGTGACTGAAGAGAGCTGCGTGGAGTTGTCTCTCGAGCTCCCCCACGCACTGACAATGTTTCCGGAATCCTGAGCTTGGGGAGGTTCCACCAACGGACGGCAGCGCGTGGGTTCTAACGGAATGCCAAAGCTCGTCTCCCCTGAGGGTTTTCCTACTCTCTGTGCCAGGGAATGCTAGGGGTGATTGCAGGCATTCCCAGTGACCGAGGCTGCCTCCCCAAGTCAGGGAAGGTATTTCCCGGACTTCCCCGAACAGGGAAAACCTGTGACTGAAGAGAGCTGGGTGGAGTTGTCTCTCGAGCTCCCCCACGCACTGACAATGGTTGCGGATTCCTGAGCGTGGGGAGGTTCCACCAACGGTCGGCAGCGCGTGGGTTCTAACGGAATGCCTAAGCTCGTCTCCCCTGAGGGTTTTCCTATGTCTCTGTGCCAGGGAATGCTATGGGTGATTGCAGGCAATCCCAGTGACCGAGGCTGCCTCCCCAAGGTCAGGGAAGGTATTTCCCGGACTTCCACGAACAGGGAACACCTGTGACTGAAGAGAGCTGCGTGGAGTTGTCTCTCGAGCTCCCCCACGCACTGACAATGATTCCGGAATCCTGAGCGTGGGGAGGTTCCACCAACGGTCGGCAGCGCGTGGGTTCTAACGGAATGCCTAAGCTCGTCTCCCCTGAGGTTTTTCCTAATGTCTCTGTGCCAGGGAATGCTAGGGGTGATTGCAGGCAATCCCAGTGACCGAGGCTGCCTCCCCAAGTTCAGGGAAGGTATTTCCCGGACTTCCCCGAACAGGGAACACCTGTGACTGAAGAGAGCTGCGTGGAGTTGTCTCTCGAGCTCCCCCACGCACTGACAATGGTTCCGGAATCCTGAGCGTGGGGAGGTTCCACCAACGGTCGGCAGCGCGTGGGTTCTAACGGAATGCCTAAACTCGTCTCCCCTGAGGGTTTTCCTAATGTCTCTGTGCCAGGGAATGCTAGGGGTGATTGCAGGCAATCCCAGTGACCGAGGCTGCCTCCCCAAGGTCAGGGAAGGTATTTCCCGGACTTCCCCGAACAGGGAACACCTGTGACTGAAGAGAGCTGCGTGGAGTTGTCTCTCGAGCTCCCCCACGCACTGACAATGATTCCGGAATCCTGAGCGTGGGGAGGTTCCACCAACGGTCGGCAGCGCGTGGGTTCTAACGCAATGCCTAAGCTCGTCTCCCCTGAGGGTTTTCCTAATGTCTCTGTGCCAGGGAATGCTAGGGGTGATTGCAGGATATCCCAGTGACCGAGGCTTCCTCCCCAAGTTCAGGGAAGGTATTTCCTGGACTTCCCCGAACAGGGAACACCTGTGACTGAAGAGAGCTGCGTGGAGTTGTCTCTCGAGCTACCCCACGCACTGACAATGGTTCCGGAATCCTGAGCGTGGGCAGGTTCCACCAGCGGTCGGCAGCGCGTGGGTTCTAACGGAAAGCCTAAACTCGTCTCCCATGAGGGTTTTCCTAATGTCTCTGTGCCAGGGAATGCTAGGGGTGATTGCAGGATATCCCAGAGACCGAGGCTGCCTCCCCAATGTCAGGGAAGTAATTTCCCGGACTTCCCCGAACAGGGAAAACTTGTGACTGAAGAGAGCTGCGTGGAGTTGTCTCTCGAGCTCCCCCAAGCACTGACAATGGTTCCGAATCCAGAGTGTGGGGAGGTTCCACGAACGGTCTGCAGCGCGTGGGTTCTAACGGATTGCCTAAGCTCGTCTCCCATGAGGGTTTTCCTAATGTCTCTGTGCCAGGGAATGCTAGGGGTGATTGCAGGCAATCCCAGTGTCCGAGACTGCCTCCCCAAAGTCAGGGAAGGTATTTCACGGACTTCCCCGTGCAGGGAACACCTGTGACTGAAGAGAGCTGCGTGGAGTTGTTTCTCGAGCTCCCCCACGCACTGACAATGTTTCCGGAATCCTGAGCGTGGGGAGGTTCCAACAACGGTCGGCAGCACGTGGGTTCTAACGGAATGCCTAAGCTCGTCTCCCCTGAGGTTTTTCCTAATGTCTCTGTGCCAGGAAATGCTAGGGGTGATTGCAGGATATCCCAGTGACCGAGGCTGCCTCCCCAAGTTCAAGGAAGGTATTTCCCGAACTTCCCCGTACAGGGAACACCTGTGACTGACGAGAGCCTTGTGGAGTTGTTTCTCGAGCTCCCCCACGCACTGACAATGTTTCCGGAATCCTGAGCGTGGGGAGGTTCCAACAACGGTCGGCAGCACGTGGGTTCTAACGGAAGGCCTAAGCTCGTCTCCCCTGAGGATTTTCCAAATGTCTCTGTGCCATGGAATGCTAGGGGTGATTGCAGGATATCCCAGTGACCGAGGCTGCCTCCCCAACGTCAGGGAAGGTATTTCCCGAACTTCCCCGAACAGGGAACACCTGTGACTGAAGAGAGCTGCGTGGAGTTGTCTCTCGAGCTCCCCCACGCACTGACAATGGTTGCGGAATCCTGAGCATGGGGAGGTACCACCAACGGTCGGCAGCGCGTGGGTTCTAACGGAATGCCTAAGCTCGTCTAACCTGAGGGTTTTCCTAATGTCTCTGTGCCAGGGAATGCTAGGGGTGATTGCAGGATATCCCAGTGACTGAGGCTGCCTCCCCAAGTTCAGGGAAGGTATTTCCCGGACTTCCCCGAACAGGGAACACCTGTGACTGAAGAGAGCTGCGTGGAGTTGTCTCTCAAGCTCCCCCACGCACTGACAATGGTTCCGGAATCCTGAACGTGGGGAGGTTCCACCAACGGTCGGCAGCACGTGGGTTCTAACGGAATGCCTAAGCTCGTCTCCCCTGAGGGTTTTCCTAATGTCTCTGTGCCAGGGAATGCTAGGGGTGATTGCAGGCAATCCCAGTGACCGAGGCTGCCTCCCCAAGGTCAGGGAAGGTATTTCCCGGACTTCCCCGAACAGGGAACACCTGTGACTGTAGAGAGCTGCGTGCAGTTGTCTCTCGAGCTCCCCCACGCACTGACAATGGTTCCGGAATCCTGAGCGTGGGGAGGTTCCACCAACGGCCGGCAGCGCGTGGGTTCTAACGCAATGCCTAAGCTCGTCTCCCCTGAGGGTTTTCCTAATGTCTCTGTGCCAGGGAATGCTAGGGGTGATTGCAGGATATCCCAGTGACCGAGGCTTCCTCCCCAAGTTCAGGGAAGGTATTTCCTGGACTTCCCCGAACAGGGAACACCTGTGACTAAAGAGAGCTGCGTGGAGTTGTCTCTCGAGCTCCCCCACGCACTGACAATGGTTCCGGAATCCTGAGCGTGGGCAGGTTCCACCAGCGGTCGGCAGCGCGTGGGTTCTAACGGAAAGCCTAAACTCGTCTCCCATGAGGGTTTTCCTAATGTCTCTGTGCCAGGGAATGCTAGGGGTGATTGCAGGATATCCCAGAGACCGAGGCTGCCTCCCCAATGTCAGGGAAGTAATTTCCCGGACTTCCCCGAACAGGGAAAACTTGTGACTGAAGAGAGCTGCGTGGAGTTGTCTCTCGAGCTCCCCCACGCACTGACAATGGTTCCGGAATCCTGAGCGTGGGCAGGTTCCACCAGCGGTCGGCAGCGCGTGGGTTCTAACGGAAAGCCTAAACTCGTCTCCCATGAGGGTTTTCCTAATGTCTCTGTGCCAGGGAATGCTAGGGGTGATTGCAGGATATCCCAGAGACCGAGGCTGCCTCCCCAATGTCAGGGAAGTAATTTCCCGGACTTCCCCGAACAGGGAAAACTTGTGACTGAAGAGAGCTGCGTGGAGTTGTCTCTCGAGCTCCCCCACGCACTGACAATTTTTGCGGAATCCTGAGCGTGGGGAGGTTCCACCAACGGTCGGCAGCGCGTGGGTTTAAACGGAAGGCCTAAGCTCGTCTCCCCTGAGGGTTTTCCTAATGTCTCTGTGCCAGAGAATTCTAGGGGTGATTGCAGGCTATCCCAATGTCCGAGGCTGCCTCCGCGAGGTCAGGGAAGGTTTTTCCCGGACCTCCCCGAACAGGGAACACATGTGACTGAAGAGAGCTGCGTGGAGTTTTCTCTCGAGCTCACCCGCGCACTGACAATGGTTCCGGAATCCTGAGCGTGGGGAGGTTCCACCAACGGTCGGCAGCGCCTGCGTTCTAACGGAATGCCTAAGCTCATTTAAACCTGAGGTTTTTCCGAATGTCTCTGTGCCAGGGAATGCTAGGGGTGATTGCAGGGTATCCCAGTGACCGAGGCTGCCTCCCCAAGGTCAGGGAAGGTAATTCCAGGACTTCCCCGAACAGGGAACACCTGTGACTGAAGAGAGCTGCGTGGAGTTGTCTCTCGAGCTCCCCCACGCACTGACAATCGTTCCGGAATCCTGAGCGTGGGGAGGTTCCACCAACGGTCGGCAGCGCGTGGGTTCTAACGGAATGCCTAAGCTCGTCTCCCCTGAGGATTTTCCTAATGTCTCTGTGCCAGGGAATGCTAGGGGTGATTGCAGGCAATCCCAGTGTCCGAGGCTGCCTCCCCAAGGTCAGGGAAGGTATTTCCCGGACTTCCCCGAGCAGGGAAAACCTGTGACTGAAGAGAGCTGCGTGGAGTTGTCTCTCGAGCTCCCCCACGCACTGACAATGGTTCCGGAATCCTGAGCGTGGGGAGGTTCCACCAACGGTCGGCAGCGCGTGGGTTCTAATGGAATGCCTAAGCTCGTCTCCCCTGAGGTTTTTCCTAATATCTCTGTGCCAGGAAATACTAGGGGTGATTGCAGGCAATCCCAGTGACCGAGGCTGCCTCCCCAAGGTCAGGGAAGATATTTTCCGGACTTCCCCGAACAGGGAACACCTGTGACTGAAGAGAGCCTTGTGAATTTGTCTCTCGAGCTCCCCCACGCACTGACAATGGTTCCGGAATCCTGAGCGTGGGGAGGTTCCACCAACGGTCGGCAGCGCGTGGGTTCTAACGGAAGGCCTAAGCTCGTCTCCCCTGAGGGTTTTCCTAATGTCTCTGTGCCAGGGAATGCTAGGGGTGATTGCAGGATATCCCAGTGACCGAGGCTGCCTCCCCAAGGTCAAGGAAGGTATTTCCCGGACTTCCCCGAACAGGGAACACCTGTGACTGAAGAGAGCTGCGTAGAGTTTTCTCTCGAGCTCCCCCACGCACTGACAATGTTTGCGGAATCATGAGCGTGGGGAGGTTCCACCAACGGTCGGCAGCGCGTGGGTTCTAACGGAATGCCTAAGCTCGTCTCCCCTGAGGGTTTTCCTAATGTCTCTGTGCCAGGGAATGCTAGGGGTGATTGCAGGCAATCCCAGTGACTGAGGCTGCCTCCCCAAGGTCAGGGAAGGTATTTCCCGGACTTCCCCGAACAGGGAACACCTGTGACTGAAGAGAGCTGCGTGGAGATGTCTCTCGAGCTCCCCCACGCACTGACAATGGTTCCGGAATCCTGAGCGTGGGGAGGTTCCACCAACGGTCGGCAGCGCGTGGGTTCTAACGGAATGCCTAAGCTCGACTCCCCTGAGGGTTTTCCTAATGTCTCTGTGCCAGGGAATGCTAGGGGTGATTGCAGGATATCCCAGTGACCGAGGCTACCTCCCCAAGGTCAGGGGAGATATTTCCCGGACTTCCCTGAACAGGGAACACCTGTGACTGAAGAGAGCCTCGTGGAGTTGTCTCTCAAGCTCCCCCACGCACTGACAATGTTTCCGGAATCCTGAGCGTGGGGAGGTTCCACCGACGGTCGGCAGCGCGTGGTTTCTAACAGAAGGCCTAAGCTCGTCTCCCCTGAGTGTTTTCCTAATGTCTCTGTGCCAGGGAATGCTAGGGGTGATTTCAGGCAATCCCAGTGACAGAGGCTGCCTCCCCAAGGTCAGGGAAGGTATTTCCCGGACTTCCCCAAACAGGGAACACCTGTGACTGAAGAGAGCTGCGTGGAGTTGTCTCTCGAGCTCCCCCACGCACTGACAATGGTTCCGGAATCCTGAGCGTGGGGAGGATCCACCAACGGTCGGCAACGCGTGGGTTCTAACGGAATGCCTAAGCTCGTCTCCCCTGAGGGTTTTCCTAATGTCTCTGTGCCAGGGAATGCTAGGGGTGATTGCAGGCAATCCCAGTGACCGAGGCTGCCTCCCCAAGGTCAGGGAAGGTATTTCCCGGACTTCCCCGAACAGGGAACACCTGTGACTGAAGAGAGCTGCGTGGAGTTGTCTCTCGAGCTCCCCCACGCCCTGACAATGTTTCCGGAATCCTGAGCGTGGGGAGGTTCCACCAACGGTCGGCAGCGTGTGGGTTCTAACGGAATGCCAATGCTCGTCTCCCCTGAGGGTTTTCCTAATGTCTCTGTGCCAGGGAATGCTAGGGGTGATTGCAGGCAATCCCAGTGACCGAGGCTGCCTCCCCAAGGTCAGGGAAGGTATTTCCCGGACTTCCCCGAACAGGGAACACCTGTGACTGAAGAGAGCTGCGTGGAGTTGTCTCTCGAGCTCCCTCACGCACTGACAATGGTTGCGGAATCCTGAGCGTGGGGAGGTTCCACCAACGGTCGGCAGCGCGTGGGTTCAAACGGAATGCCTAAGCTCGTCTCCCCTGAGGGTTTTCCTAATTTCTCTGTACAAGGGAATGCTAGGGGTGATTGCAGGCAATCCCAGTGACCGAGGCTGCCTCCCCAAGTTCAGGGAAGGTATTTCCCGGACTTCCCCGAACAGGGAACACCTGTGACTGAAGAGAGCTGTGTGGAGTTGTCTCTCGAGCTCCCTCACGCACTGACAATGGTTCCGGAATCCTGAGCGTGGGGAGGTTCCACCAACGGTCGTCAGCGCGTGGGTTCTAACGGAATGCCTATGCTCGTCTCCCCTGAGGGATTTCCTAATGTCTCTGTGCCAGGGAATGCTAGGGGTGATTGCAGGATATCCCTGTGACCGAGGCTGCATCCCCAAGGTCAGGGAAGGTATTTCCCGGGCTTCCCCGAACAGGGAACACCTGTGACTGAAGAGAGCTGCATGGAGTTGTCTCTGGAGCTCCCCCACGCACTGAAAATGGTTGCGGAATCCTGAGCGTGGGGAGGTTCCACCAACGGTCGGCAGCGCATGGGTTATAACGGAATGCCTAAGCTCGTCTCCCCTGAGGATTTTCCTAATGTCTCTGTGCCAGGGAATGCTAGGGGTGATTGCAGGATATCCCAGTGACCGAGGCTGCATCCCCAAGGTCAGGGAAGGTATTTCCCGGACTTCCCAGAACAGAGAACACCTGTGACTGAAGAGAGCTGAGTGGAGTTTTCTCTCGAGCTCCCCCACGCACTGACAATGTTTCCGGAATCCTGAGCGTGGGGAGGTTCCACCAACGGTCGGCAGCGCTTGGGTTCTAACCGAATGCCTAAGCTCGTCTCCCCTGAGGGTTTTCCTAATGTCTCTGTGCCAGGGAATGCTAGGGGTGATTGCAGGCAATCCCAGTGACCGAGACTGCCTCCCAAAGTTCAGGGAAGGTATTTCCCGGACTTCCCCGAACAGGGAACACCTGTGACTGAAGAGAGCTGCGTGGAGTTGTCTCTCGAGCTCCCCCACGCACTGACAATGGTTCCGGAATCCTGAGCGTGGGGAGGTTCCACCAATGGTCGGCAGCGCGTGGGGTCTAACGGAATGCCTAAGCTCGTCTCCCCTGAGGGTTTTCCTAATGTCTCTGTGCCAGGGAATGCTAGGGGTGATTGCAGTATATCCCTGTGACCGAGGCTGCCTCCCCAAAGTCTGGAAAGGTATTTCCCGGACTTCCCCGAACAGGGAACACCTGTGACTGAAGAGAGCTGCGTGGAGTTGTCTCTCGAGCTCCCCCAAGCACTGACAATGGTTCCGGAATCCTGAGCGTGTGGAGGTTCCACCAACGGTCGGTAGCGCGTGGGTTCTAACGGAATGCCTAAGCTCGTCTCCCCTGAGGGTTTTCCTAATGTCTCTGTGCCAGGGAATGCTAGTGGTGATTGCAGGATATCCCAGTGACCGAGGCTGCCTCCACAAGGTAAAGGAAGTTATTTCCCGGACTTCCCAGAACAGGGAACACCTGTGACTGAAGAGACCTGGGTGGAGTTGTCTCTCGAGCTCCCCCACGCACTGACAATGGTTCCGGAATCCTGAGCGTGGGGAGGTTTCACCAACG
Source organism: Vicugna pacos (assembly GCF_048564905.1). Taxonomy (NCBI): domain Eukaryota; kingdom Metazoa; phylum Chordata; class Mammalia; order Artiodactyla; family Camelidae; genus Vicugna; species Vicugna pacos. The sequence continues at coordinate 44,209,518 of NW_027328721.1, read as the reverse complement.
GTCGGCAGCGCGTGGGTTCTAACGGAATGCCTAAGCTCGTCTCCCCTGAGTGTATTCCTAATTTCTCTGTGCCAGGGAATGCTAGGGGTGATTGCAGGCTATCCCAGTGACCGAGGCTGCTTCCCCAAGGTCAGGGAAGGTATTTCCCGGACTTCCCCGAACAGGGAACACCTGTGACTGAAGAGAGCTGCGTGGAGTTGTCTCTCGAGCTCCCCCACGCACTGACAATGGTTCCGGAATCCTGAGCGTGGGGAGGTTCCACCAACGGTCGGCAGCGCGTGGGTTCTAACGGAATGCCTAAGCTCGTCTCCCCTGAGGGTTTTCCTAATGTCTCTGTGCCAGGGAATGCTAGGGGTGATTGCAGGCAATCCCAGTGTCCGAGACTGCCTCCCCAAAGTCAGGGAAGGTATTTCCCGGACTTCCCCGTGCAGGGAACACCTGTGACTGAAGAGAGCTGCGTGGAGTTGTCTCTCGAGCTCCCCCACGCACTGACAATTGTTGCGGAATCCTGAGCGTGGGGAGGTTCCACCAACTGTCGGCAGCGCGTGGGTTCTAACGGAATGCCAAAGCTCGTCTCCCCTGAGGGTTTTCCTAATGTCTCTGTGCCAGGGAATGCTAGGGGTGATTGCAGGATATCCCAGTGACCGAGGCTGCCTCCCCAAGGTCAGGGAAGGTATTTCCCCGACTTCCCCGAACAGGGAACACCTGTGACTGAAGAGAGCTGCGTGGAGTTGTCTCTCGAGCTCCCCCACGCACTGACAATGGTTGCGGAATCCTGAGCGTGGGGAGGTTCCACCAACGGTCGGCAGCGCGTTGGTTCTAACGGAATGCCTAAGCTCGTCTCCCCTGAGGGTTTTCCTAATGTCTCTGTGACAGGGAATGCTAGGGGTGATTGCAGGATATCCCAGTGACTGAGGCTGCCTCCCCAAGGTCAGGGAAGGTATTTCCCAGACTTCCCCGAACAGGGAACACCTGTGACTGAAGAGAGCTGCGTGGAGTTGTCTCTCGAACTCCCCAACGCACTGACAATGTTTCCGGAATCCTGAGCGTGGGGAGGTTCCACCAACGGTCGGCAGCGCGTGGGTTCTAACGGAATGCCTAAGCTCGACTCCCCTGAGGGTTTTCCTAATGTCTCTGTGCCAGGGAATGCTAGGGGTGATTGCAGGCAATCCCAGTGACCGAGGCTGCCTCCCCAAGGTCAGCGAAGGTATTTCCCGGACTTCCCCGAACAGGGAACACCTGTGACTGAAGAGAGCCTTGTGGAGTTGTCTCTCGAGCTCCCCCATGCACTGACAATGGTTCCGGAATCCTGAACGTGGGGAGGTTCCACCAACGGTCGGCAGCGCGTGTGTTCAAACGGAATGCTAAGCTCGTCTCCCCTGAGGGTTTTCCTACTGTCTCTGTGCCAGGGAATGCTAGGGGTGATTGCAGGCAATCCCAGTGACCGAGGCTGCCTCCCCAAGGTCAGGGAAGGTATTTCCGGGACTTCCCCGAACAGGGAACACCTGTGACTGAAGAGAGCTGCGTGGAGTTGTCTCTCGAGCTCCCCCACTCACTGACAATGGTTCCGGAATCCTGAGCGTGGGGAGGTTCCACCAACGGTCGGCAGCGCGTGGGTTCTAACGGAATGCCTAAGCTCGACTCCCCTGAGGGTTTTCCTAATGTCTCTGTGCCAGGGAATGCTAGGGGTGATTGCAGGATATCCCAGTGACCGAGGCTGCCTCCCCAAGGTCAGGGAAGATATTTCCCGGACTTCCCTGAACAGGGAACACCTGTGACTGAAGAGAGCCTCATGGAGTTGTCTCTCGAGCTCCCCCACGCAATGACAATGTTTCCGGAATCCTGAGCGTGGGGAGGTTCCACCAACGGTCGGCAGCGCGTGGGTTCTAACAGAATGCCTAAGCTCGCCTCCACTGAGGGTTTTCCTAATGTCTCTGTGCCAGGGAATGCTAGGGGTGATTACAGGATATCCCTGTGATCGAGGCTCCCTCCCCAAGGTCAGGGAAGGTATTTCCCGGACTTCCCCGAACAGGGAACACCTGTGACTGAAGAGAGCTGCGTGGAGTTGTCTCTCGAGCTCCCCCACGCACTGACAATGGTTCCGGAATCCTGAGCGTGGGGAGGTTCCACCGACGGTCAGCAGCGCGTGGGTTCTAAAGGAATGCCTAAGCTCGTCTCCCCTGAGGGTTTTCCTAATGTCTCTGTGCCAGGGAATGCTAGGGGTGATTGAAGGCAATCCCAGTGACCGAGGCTGCCTCCCCAAGTTCAGGGAAGTTATTTCCCGGACTTCCCCGAACAGGGAACACCTGTGACTGAAGAGAGCTGCGTGGAGTTTTCTCTCGAGCTCCCCCAAGCACTGACAATGGTTCCGGAATCCTGACCGTGGGGAGGATCCACCAACGGTCGGCAGCGCGTGGGTTCTAACGGAATGCCTAAGCTCGTCTCCCCTGAGGGTTTTCCTAATGTCTCTGTGCCAGGGAATGCTAGGGGTGATTGCAGGCAATCCCAGTGACCGATGCTGCCTCCCCAAGGTCAGGGAAGGTATTTCCCGGACTTCCCCGAACAGGGAACACCTGTGAGGGAAGAGAGCTGCGTGGAGTTGTCTCTCGAGCTCCCCCACGCACTGACAATGGTTCCGGAATCCTGAGCGTGGGGAGGTTCCACCAACGGTCGGCAGCGCGTGGGTTCTAACGGAATGACTAAGCTCGTATCCCCTGAGGGTTTTCCTAATGTCTCTGTGCCAGGGAATGCTAGGGGTGATTGCAGGCAATCCCACTGACCGAGGCTGCCTCCCCAAGTTCAGGGAAGATATTTCCCGGACTTCCCCGAACAGGGAACACCTGTGACTGAAGAGAGCTGCGTGGAGTTGTCTCTCGAGCTCCCCCACGCACTGACAATGGTTCCGGAATCCTGAGCGTGGGGAGGTTCCACCAACGGTCGGTAGAGCGTGGGTTTAAACGGAAGGCTTAAGCTCGTCTCCCCTGAGGGTTTTCCTAATGTCTCTGTGCCAGGGAATGCTAGGGGTGATTGCAGGATATCCCAATGTCCGAGGCTGCCTCCGCGAGTTCAGGGAAGGTTTTTCCCGGACCTCCCCGAACATGGAACACCTGTGACTGAAGAGAGCTGCGTGGAGTTGTCTCTCGAGCTCCCCCACGCACTGACAGTTGTTGCGGAATCCTGAGCGTGGGGAGGTTCCACCAACGGTCGGCAGCGCGTGGGTTCTAACGGAATGCCAAAGCTCGTCTCCCCTGAGGGTTTTCCTAATGTCTCTGTGCCAGGGAATTCTAGGGGTGATTGCAGGATATCCCAGTGACCAAGGCTGCCTCCCCAAGGTCAGGGAAGGTATTTCCCCGACTTCCCCGAACAGGGAACACCTGTGACTGAAGAGAGCTGCGTGGAGTTGTCTCTCGAGCTCCCCCACGCACTGACAATGGTTGCGGAATCCTGAGCGTGGGGAGGTTCCACCAACGGTCGGCAACGCGTTGGTTCTAACGCAATGCCTAAGCTCGTCTCCCCTGAGGGTTTTCCTAATGTCTCTGTGACAGGGAATGCTAGGGGTGATTACAGGATATCCCAGTGACTGAGGCTGCCTTCCTAAGGTCAGGGAAGGTATTTCCCAGACTTCCCCGAACAGGGAACACCTGTGACTGAAGAGAGCTGCGTGGAGTTGTCTCTCGAACTCCCCCACGCACTGACAATGTTTCCGGAATCCTGAGCGTGGGGAGGTTCCACCAACAGTCGGCAGCGCGTGGATTCTAACGGAATGCCTAAGCTCGTCTCCCCTGAGGTTTTTCCTAATGTCTCTGTGCCAGGGAATGCTAGGGGTGATTGCAGGCAATCCCAGTGACCGAGGCTGCCTCCCCAAGGTCAGGGAAGGTATTTCCCGGACTTCCCCGAACAGGGAACACCTGTGACTGAAGAGAGCTGCGTGGAGTTGTCTCTCGAGCTCCCCCGCGCACTGACAATGGTTCCGGAATCCTGAGCGTGGGGAGGATCCCCCAACGGTCGGCAACGCGTGGGTTCTAACGGAATGCCTAAGCTCGTCTCCCCTGAGGGTTTTCCTAATGTCTCTGTGCCAGGGAATGCTAGGGGTGATTGCAGGCAATCCCAGTGACCGAGGCTGCCTCCCCAAAGTCAGCGAAGGTATTTCCCGGACTTCCCCGAACAGGGAACACCTGTGACTGAAGAGAGCCTTGTGGAGTTGTCTCTCGAGCTTCCCCATGCACTGACAATGGTTCCGGAATCCTGAACGTGGGGAGGTTCCACCAACGGTCGGCAGCGCGTGGGTTCTAACGGAATGCCTAAGCTCGTCTCCCCTGAGGATTTTCCTACTGTCTCTGTGCCAGGGAATGCTAGGGGTGATTGCAGGCAATCCCAGTGACCGAGGCTGCCTCCCCAAGTTCAGGGAAGGTATTTCCCGGACTTCCCCGAACAGGGAACACCTGTGACTGAAGAGAGCTGCGTGGAGTTGTCTCTCGAGCTCCCCCACGTACTGACAATTGTTCCGGAATCCTGAGCGTGGGGAGGTACCACCAACGGTCGGCAGCGCGTGGGTTCTAACGGAATGCCTAAGCTCGACTCCCCTGAGGGTTTTCCTAATGTCTCTCTGCCAGGGAATGCTAGGGGTGATTGCAGTATATCCCAGTGGCCGAGGCTGCCTCCCCAAGGTCAGGGAAGGTATTTCCCGGACTTCCCTGAACAGGGAACACCTGTGACTGAAGAGAGCCTCGTGGAGTTGTCTCTCGAGCTCCCCCACGCACTGACAATGTTTCCGGAATCCTGAGCGTGGGGAGGTTCCACCAACGGTCGGCAGCGCGTGGGTTCTAACAGAATGCCTAAGCTCGTCTCCCCTGAGGGTTTTCCTAATGTCTCTGTGCCAGGGAATGCTAGGGGTGATTGCAGGATATCCCTGTGATCGAGGCTCCCTCCCCAAGGTCAGGGGAGGTATTTCCCGGACTTCCCCGGACAGGGAACACCTGTGACTGAAGAGAGCTGCGTGGAGTTGTCTCTCGACCTCCCCCACGCACTGACAATGGTTCCGGAATCCTGACCGTGGGGAGGATCCACCAACGGTCGGCAGCGCGTGGGTTCTAACGGAATGCCTAAGCTCGTCTCCCCTGAGGGTTTTCCTAATATCTCTGTGCCAGGGAATGCTAGGGGTGATTGCAGGCAATCCCAGTGACCGATGCTGCCTCCCCAAGGTCAGGGAAGGTATTTCCCGGACTTCCCCGAACAGGGAACACCTGTGAGTGAAGAGAGCTGCGTGGAGTTGTCTCTCGAGCTCCCCGACGCACTGACAATGGTTCCGGAATCCTGAGCGTGGGGAGGTTCCACCAACGGTCGGCAGCGCGTGGGTTCTAACGGAATGCATAAGCTCGTCTCCCCTGAGGGTTTTCCTAATATCTCTGTGCCAGGGAATGCTAGGGGTGATTGCAGGCAATCCCAGTGACCGAGGCTGCCTTCCCAAGGTTAGGGAAGTTATTTCCCGGACTTCCCCGACCAGGGAACACCTGTGACTGAAGAGAGCTGCGTGGAGATGTCTCTCGAGCTCCCTCACGCACTAACAATGGTTCCGGAATCCTGAATGTGGGGAGGATCTACCAACGGTCGGCAGCGCGTGGGTTCTAACGGAATGCCTAAGCTCGTCTCCCCTGACTGTTTTCCTAATGTCTCTGTGCCAGGGAATGCTAGGGGTGATTGCAGGATATCCCAGTGATCGAGGCTGCCTCCCCAAGGTCAGGGAAGGTATTTCCCGGACTACCCCGAACAGGGAACACCTGTGACTGAAGAGAGCTGCGTGGAGTTGTCTCTCGAGCTCCCCCACGCACTGACAATGGTTGCGTAATCCTGAGCATGGGGAGGTTCCACCAACGGTCGGCAGCGCGTGGGTTCTAACGGAATGCCAAAGCTCGTCTCCCCTGAGGGTTTTCCTAATTTCTCTGTGCCAGGGAATGCTAGGGGTGATTGCAGGCAATCCCAGTGACTGAGACTGCCTCCCCAAGATCAGGGAAGTTATTTCCCGGACTTCCCCGAACAGGGAACACCTGTGACTGAAGAGAGCCTCGTGGAGTTTTCTCTCGAGATCCCCCACGCACTGACAATGGTTCCGGAATCCTGAGCGTGGGGAGGATCCACCAACGGTCGGCAGCGCGTGGGTTCTAACGGAATGCCTAAGCTCGTCTCCCCTGAGGGTTTTCCTAATGTCTCTGTGCCAGGGAATGCTAGGGGTGATTGCACGATATCCCTGTGACCGAGGCTGCCTCCCCAAGGTCATGGAAGGTGTTTCCCGGGCTTCCCCGAACAGGGAACACGTGTGACTGAAGAGAGCTGCGTGGAGTTGTCTCTCGAGCTCCCCCTCGCACTGACAATGTTTCCGGAATCCTGAGCGTGGGGAGGTTCCACTAACGGTCGGCAGCGCGTGGGTTCTAACGGAATGCCTAAGCTCGTCTCCCCTGAGGGTTTTCTTAATGTCTCTGTGCCAGGGAATGCTAGGGGTGATTGCAGGCAATCCCAGTGACCGAGGCTGCCTCCCCAAGGTCTGGGAAGTTATTTCCCGGACTTCCCCGAACAGGGAACACCTGTGACTGAAGAGAGCTGCGTGGAGTTGTCTCTCGAGGTCCCCCACGCACTGAAAATGGTTCCGGAATCCTGAGCGTGGGGAGGTTCCACCAACGGTCGGCAGCGCGTGGGTTCTAACAGAATGCCTAAGCTCGTCTCCCCTGAGGGTTTTCCTAATGTCTCTGTGCCAGGGAATGCTAGGGGTGATTACAGGATATCCCTGTGATCGAGGCTCCCTCCCCAAGGTCAGGGAATGTATTTCCCGGACTTCCCCGAACAGGGAACACCTGTGACTGAAGAGAGCTGCGTAGAGTTTTCTCTCGAGCTCCCCCACGCACTGACAATGGTTCCGGAATCCTGAGCGTGGGGAGGTTCCACCGACGGTCAGCAGCGCGTGGGTTCTAAAAGAATGCCTAAGCTCGTCTCCCCTGAGGGTTTTCCAAATGTCTCTGTGCCAGGGAATGCTAGGGGTGATTGAAGGCAATCCCAGTGACCGAGGCTGCCTCCCCAAGTTCAGGGAAGTTATTTCCCGGACTTCCCCGAACAGGGAACACCTGTGACTGAAGAGAGCTGCGTGGAGATTTCTCTCGAGCTCCCCCAAGCACTGACAATGGTTCCGGAATCCTGACCGTGGGGAGGATCCACCAACGGTCGGCAGCTCGTGGGTTCTAACGGAATGCCTAAGCTCGTCTCCCCTGAGGGTTTTCCTAATGTCTCTGTGCCAGGGAATGCTAAGGGTGATTGCAGGCAATCCCAGTGACCGATGTTGCCTCCCCAAGGTCAGGGAAGGTATTTCCCGGACTTCCCCGAACAGGGAACACCTGTGAGTGAAGAGAGCTGCGTGGAGTTGTCTCTCGAGCTCCCCCACGCACTGACAATGGTTCCGGAATCCTGAGCGTGGGGAGGTTCCACCAACGGTCGGTAGAGCGTGGGTTTAAACGGAAGGCTTAAGCTCGTCTCCCCTGAGGGTTTTCCTAATGTCTCTGTGCCAGGGAATGCTAGGGGTGATTGCAGGATATCCCAGTGACCGAGGCTGCCTCCCCAAGGTCAGGGAAGGTATTTCCCCGACTTCCCCGAACAGGGAACACCTGTGACTGAAGAGAGCTGCGTGGAGTTGTCTCTCGAGCTCCCCCACGCACTGACAATGGTTGCGGAATCCTGAGCGTGGGGAGGTTCCACCAACGGTCGGCAGCGCGTTGGTTCTAACGGAATGCCTAAGCTCGTCTCCCCTGAGGGTTTTCCTAATGTCTCTGTGACAGGGAATGCTAGGGGTGATTGCAGGCAATCCCAGTGACCGAGGCTGCCTCCCCAAGGTCAGGGAAGGTATTTCCCGGACTTCCCCGAACAGGGAACACCTGTGACTGAAGAGAGCTGCGTGGAGTTGTCTCTCGAGCTCGCCCGCGCACTGACAATGGTTCCGGAATCCTGAGCGTGGGGAGGATCCACCAACGGTCGGCAACGCGTGGGTTCTAACGGAATGCCTAAGCTCGTCTCCCCTGAGGGTTTTCCTAATGTTTCTGTGCCAGGGAATGCTAGGGGTGATTGCAGGCAATCCCAGTGACCGAGGTTGCCTCCCCAAGGTCAGGGAAGGTATTTCCCGGACTTCCCCGAACAGGGAACACCTGTGACTGAAGAGAGCTGCGTGGAGTTGTCTCTCGAGCTCCCCCACGCACTGACAATGGTTCCGGAATCCTGAGCGTGGGGAGGTTCCACCAACGGTCGGCAGCGCGTGGGTTCTAACGGAATGCCTAAGCTCGACTCCCCTGAGGGTTTTCCTAATGTCTCTGTGCCAGGGAATGCTAGGGGTGATTGCAGGATATCCCAGTGACCGAGGCTGCCTCCCCAAGGTCAGGGAAGATATTTCCCGGACTTCCCTGAACAGGGAACACCTGTGACTGAAGAGAGCCTCGTGGAGTTGTCTCTCGAGCTCCCCCACGCACTGACAATGTTTCCGGAATCCTGAGCGTGGGGAGGTTCCACCAACGGTCGGCAGCGCGTGGGTTCTAACAGAATGCCTAAGCTCGTCTCCCCTGAGGGTTTTCCTAATGTCTCTGTGCCAGGGAATGCTAGGGGTGATTGCAGGATATCCCTGTGATCGAGGCTCCCTCCCCAAGGTCAGGGAAGGTATTTCCCGGACTTCCCCGAACAGGGAACTCCTGTGACTGAAGAGAGCTGCGTGGAGTTGTCTCTCGAGCTCCCCCACGCACTGACAATGGTTCCGGAATCCTGAGCGTGGGGAGGTTCCACCGACGGTCAGCAGCGCGTGGGTTCTAAAGGAATGCCTAAGCTCGTCTCCCCTGAGGGTTTTCCTACTGTCTCTGTGCCAGGGAATGCTAGGGGTGATTGCAGGCAATCCCAGTGACCGAGGCTGCCTCCCCAAGGTCAGGGAAGGTATTTCCCGGACTTCCCCGAACAGGGAACACCTGTGACTGAAGAGAGCTGCGTGGAGTTGTCTCTCGAGCTCCCCCACGCACTGACAATGGTTCCGGAATCCTGAGCGTGGGGAGGTTCCACCAACGGTCGGCAGCGCGTGGGTTCTAACGGAATGCCTAAGCTCGACTCCCCTGAGGGTTTTCCTAATTTCTCTGTGCCAGGGAATGCTAGGGGTGATTGCAGGATATCCCAGTGACCGAGGCTGACTCCCCAAAGTCAGGGAAGATATTTCCCGGGCTTCCCTGAACAGGGAACACCTGTGACTGAAGAGAGCCTCGTGGAGTTGTCTCTCGAGCTCCCCCACGCACTGACAATGTTTCCGGAATCCTGAGCGTGGGGAGGTTCCACCAACGGTCGGCAGCGCGTGGGTTCTAACAGAATGCCTAAGCTCGTCTCCCCTGAGGGTTTTCCTAATGTCTCTGTGCCAGGGAATGCTAGGGGTGATTGCAGGATATCCCTGTGATCGAGGCTCCCTCCCCAATGTCAGGGAAGGTATTTCCCGGACTTCCCCGAACAGGGAACACCTGTGACTGAAGAGAGCTGCGTGGAGTTGTCTCTCGAGCTCCCCCACGCACTGACAATGGTTCCGGAATCCTGAGCTTGGGGAGGTTCCACCGACGGTCAGCAGCGCGTGGGTTCTAAAGGAGTGCCTAAGCTCGTCTCCCCTGAGGGTTTTCCTAATGTCTCTGTGCCAGGGAATGCTAGGGGTGATTGAAGGCAATCCCAGTGCCCGAGGCTGCCTCCCCAAGTTCACGGAAGGTATTTCCCGGACTTCCCCGAACAGGGAACACCTGTGACTGAAGAGAGCTGCGTGGAGTTTTCTCTCGAGCTCCCCCAAGCACTGACAATGGTTCCGGAATCCTGACCGTGGGGAGGATCCACCAACGGTCGGCAGCGCGTGGGTTCAAACGGAATGCCTAAGCTCGTTTCCCCTGAGGGTTTTCCTAATGTCTCTGTGCCAGGGATTGCTAGGGGTGATTGCAGGCAATCCCAGTGAACGATGCTGCCTCCCCAAGGTCAGGGAAGGTATTTCCCGGACTTCCCCGAACAGGGAACACCTGTGAGTGAAGAGAGCTGCGTGGAGTTGTCTCTCGAGCTCCCCCACGCACTGACAATGGTTCCGGAATCCTGAGCGTGGGGAGGTTCCACCAACGGTCGGCAGCGCGTGGGTTCAAACGGAATGCCTAAGCTCGTCTCCCCTGAGGGTTTTCCTAATGTCTCTGTGCCAGGGAATGCTAGGGGTGATTGCAGGATATCCCTGTGACCGAGGCTGCCCCCCAAGGTCAGGGAAGGTATTTCCCGGACTTCCCCGAACAGGGAACACCTGTGACTGAAGAGAGCTGCGTGGAGTTGTCTCTCGAGCTCCCCGACGCACTGACAATGGTTCCGGAATCCTGAGCGTGGGGAGGTTCCACCAACGGTCGGCAGCGCGTGGGTTCTAACGGAATGCCTAAGCTCGTCTCCCTGAGGGTTTTCCTAATATCTCTGTGCCAGGGAATGCTAGGGGTGATTGCAGGCAATCCCAGTGACCGAGGCTGCCTTCCCAAGGTTAGGGAAGTTATTTCCCGGACTTCCCCGAACAGGGAACACCTGTGACTGAAGAGAGCTGCGTGGAGATGTCTCTCGAGCTCCCTCACGCACTAACAATTGTTCCGGAATCCTGAATGTGGGGAGGATCCACCAACGGTCGGCAGGGCGTGGGTTCTAACGGAATGCCTAAGCTCGTCTCCCCTGAGGGTTTTCCTAATGTCTCTGTGCCAGGGAATGCTAGGGGTGATTGCACGATATCCCTGTGACCGAGGCTGCCTCCCCAAGGTCATGGAAGGTGTTTCCCGGGCTTCCCCGAACAGGGAACACCTGTGACTGAAGAGAGCTGCGTGGAGTTGTCTCTCGAGGTCCCCCACGCACTGAAAATGGTTCCGGAATCCTGAGCGTGGGGAGGTTCCACCAACGGTCGGCAGCGCGTGGGTTCTAACGGAATGCATAAGCTCGTCTCCCCTGAGGGTTTTCCTGATATCTCTTTACCAGGGAATGCTAGGGGTGATTGCAGGGTATCCCAGTGACCGAGGCTGCACCCCCAGGTCAGGGAAGGTATTTCCCGGACTTCCCCGAACAGGGAACACCTGTGACTGAAGAGAGCTGCGTGGAGTTGTCTCTCGAGCTCCCCCACGCCCTGACAATGGTTCCGGAATCCTGAGCATGGGTAGGTTCCACCAACGGTCGGCAGCGTGTGGGTTCTAACGGAATGCCAATGCTCGTCTCCCCTGAGGGTTTTCCTAATATCTCTGTGCCAGTGAATGCTAGGGGTGATTGCAGGCAATCCCAGTGACCGAGGCTGCATCCCCAAGTTCAGGGAAGGTATTTCCCTGACTTCCCCGAACAGGGAACACCTGTGACTGAAGAGAGCTGCGTGGAGTTGTCTCTCGAGCTCCCCCACGCTCTGACAATGGTTCCGGAATCCTGAGCGTGGGGAGGTTCCACCGACGGTCGGCAGCGCGTGGGTTCTAACGGAATGCTTAATCTCGTCTCCCATGAGGGTTTTCCTAATATCTCTGTGCCAGGGAATGCTAGGGGTGATTGCAGGCAATCCCAGTGACCGAGGCTGCCTCCCCAAGGTCAGGGAAGTTATTTCCCGGACTTCCCCGAACAGGGAACACCTGTAACTGAAGAGAGCTGCGTGGAGTTGTCTCTCGAGCTCCCCCACGCACTGACAATGGTTCCAGAATCCTGAGCGTGGGGAGGTTCCACCAACGGTCGGCAGCGCTTGTTCTAATGGAATGCCTAATCTCGTCTCCCCTGAGGGTTTTCCTAATGTCTCTGTGCCAGGGAATGCTAGGGGTGATTGCAGGTTATCCCAGTGACCGAGATTGCCTCCCCTAGGTCAGGGAAGGTATTTCCCGGACTTCCCCAAACAGGGAACACCTGTGAATGAAGAGAGCTGCGTGGAGTTGTCCCTCGAGCTCCCCCACGCACTGACAATGGTTTCGGAATCCTGAGCGTGGGGAGGTTCCACCAACGGTCGGCAGCACGTGGGATCTAACGGAATGCCTAAGCTCGTCTCCCCTGAGGGTTTTCCTAATGTCTCTGTGCCAGGGAATGATAGGGGTGATTGCAGGATATCCCAGTGTCCGAGGCTTCCTCCCCAAGGTCAGGGAAGGTATTTCCCGGACTTCCCCGAACAGGGAACACCTGTGATTGAAGAGAGCTGCGTGGAGTTGTCCCTCGAGCTCCCCCACGCACTGACAATGGTTCCGGAATCCTGAGCGTGGGGAGGTTCCACCAACGGTCGGCAGCGCGTGGGTTCTAACGGAATGCCTAAGCTCGTCTCCCCTGAGGGTTTTCCTAATGTCTCTGTGCCAGGGAATGCTAGGGGTGATTGCAGGATATCCCAGTGACCGAGGCTGCCTCCCCAAGTTCAGGGAAGTTATTTCCCGGACTTCCTCAAACAGGGAAAACCAGTGACTGAAGAGAGCTGCGTGGAGTTGTCTCTCGAGCTCCCCCACGCACTGACAATGTTTCCGGAAACCTGAGCGTGGGGAGGATCCACCAACGGTCGGCAGCGCGTGGGTTCTAACGGAATGCCTAAGCTCGTCTCCCCTGAGTGTTTTCCTAATGTCTCTGTGCCAGGGAATGCTAGGGGTGATTGCAGGCAATCCCAGTGACCGACGCTGCCTCCCCAAGGTCAGGGAAGGTATTTCCCGGACTTCCCCGAACAGGGAACACCTGTGACTGAAGAGAGCTGCGCGGAGTTTTCTCTCGAGCTCCCCAACGCACTGACAATGGTTCCGGAATCTTAAGCGTGTGGAGGTTCCACCAACGGTCGGCAGCGCGTGGGTTCAAACGGAATGCCTAAGCTCGTCTCCCCTGAGGGTTTTCCTAATGTCTCTGTGCCAGGGAATGCTAGGGGTGATTGCAGGATATCCCAGTGACCGAGGCTGCCTCCCCAAGTTCAGGGAAGGTATTTCCCGGAGTTCCCCAAATAGGGAACACCAGTGACTGAAGAGAGCTGCGTGGAGTTGTCTCTCCAGCTCCCCCACGCACTGACAATGGTTCCGGAATCCTGAGCGTGGGGAGGTTCCACCAACGGTCGGCAGCGCGTGGGTTCTAACGGAATGCCTAAGCTCGTCTCCCCTGAGGGTTTTCCTAATGTCTCTGTGCCAGGGAATGCTAGGGGTGATTGCAGGATATCCCAGTGACCGAGGCTGCCTCCCCAAGGTCAGGGAAGTTATTTCCCGGACTTCCCCGAACAGGGAACTCCTGTGACTGAAGAGAGCTGCGTGGAGTTGTCTCTCGAGCTCCCCCACGCACTGACAATGGTTCCGGAATCCTGAGCGTGGGGAGGTTCCACCAACGGTCGGCAGCGCGTGGTTTCTAACGGAATGCTTAAGCTCGTCTCCCATGAGGGTTTTCCTAATGTCTCTGTGCCAGGGAATGCTAGGGGTGATTGCAGGATATCCCAGTAACCGTGGCTGCCTCCCCAAGGTCAGGGAAGGTATTTCCCGGACTTCCCCGAACAGGGAACTCCTGTGACTGAAGAGAGCTGCGTGGAGTTGTCTCTCGAGCTCCCCCACGCACTGACAATGGTTCCGGAATCCTGAGCGTGGGGATGTTCCACCAACGGTCGGCAGCGCGTGGGTTCTAACGGAATGCCTAAGCTCGTCTCCCCTGAGGATTTTCCTAATATCTCTGTGCCAGGGAATGCTAGGGGTGATTGCAGGCAATCCCAGTGACCGAGGCTGCCTCCCCAAGGTCAGGGAAGGTATTTCCCGGACTTCCCTGAACAGGGAACACCTGTGACTGAAGAGAGCTGCGTGGAGTTATCTCTCGAGCTCCCCCACGAACTGACAATGGTTCCGGAATCCTGAGCGTGGCGAGGTTCCACCAACGGTCGGAAGCGCGTGGGTTCTAACGGAATGCCTAAGCTCGTCTCCCCTGAGGGTTTTCCTAATATCTCTGTGCCAGGGAATGCTAGGGGTGATTGCAGGCAATCCCAGTGTCCGAGGCTGCCTCCCCAAGGTCAGGGAAGGTATTTCCCGGACTTCCCCGTACAGGGAACACCTGTGAGTGAAGAGAGCTGCGTGGAGTTGTCTCTCGAGCTCCCCCACCCACTGACAATGGTTCCGGAATCCTGAGCGTGGGGAAGTTCCAACAATGGTCGGCAGCGCGTGGATTCTAACGGAATGCCTAAGCTCGTCTCCCCTGAGGGTTTTCCTAATTTCTCTGTGCCAGGGAATGCTAGGGGTGATTGCAGGATATCCCTGTGACCGAGGCTGCCTCCCCAAGGTCAAGGAAGGTATTTCCCGGACTTCCCCGAGCAGGGAACACCTGTGACTGAAGAGAGCTGCGTGGAGTTGTCTCTCGAGCTCCCCCACGCACTGACAATGGTTCCGGAATCCTGAGCGTGGGGAGGTTCCACCAACGGTCGGCAGCGCGTGGGTTCTAACGGAATGCCTAAGCTCGTCTCCCCTGAGGGTTTTCCTAATGTCTCTGTGCCAGGGAATGCTAGGGGTGATTGCAGGATATCCCAGTGACCGAGGCTGCCTCCCCAAGTTCAGGGAAGTTATTTCCCAGACTTCCTCAAACAGGGAAAACCAGTGACTGAAAAGAGCTGCGTGGAGTTGTTTCTCGAGCTCCCCCACGCACTGAAAATGTTTCCGGAATCCTGAGCGTGGGGAGGATCCACCAACGGTCGGCAGCGCGTGGGTTCTAACGGAATGCCTAAGCTCGTCTCCCCTGAGTGTTTTCCTAATGTCTCTGTGCCAGGGAATGCTAGGGGTGATTGCAGGCAATCCCAGTGACCGACGCTGCCTCCCCAAGGTCAGGGAAGGTATTTCCCGGACTTCCCCGAACAGGGAACACCTGTGACTGAAGAGAGCTGCGTGGAGTTGTCCCTCGAGCTCCCCAACGCACTGACAATGGTTCTGGAATCCTGAGCGTGGCGAGGTTCCACCAACGGTCGGAAGCGCGTGGGTTCTAACGGAATGCCTAAGCTCGTCTCCCCTGAGGGTTTTCCTAATATCTCTGTGCCAGGGAATGCTAGGGGTGATTGCAGGCAATCTCAGTGTCCGAGGCTGACTCCCCAAGGTCAGGGAAGGTATTTCCCGGACTTCCCCGTACAGGGAACACCTGTGAGTGAAGAGAGCTGCGTGGAGTTGTCTCTCGAGCTCCCCCACCCACTGACAATGGTTCCGGAATCCTGAGCGTGGGGAAGTTCCAACAATGGTCGGCAGCGCGTGGATTCTAACGGAATGCCTAAGCTCGTCTCCCCTGAGGGTTTTCCTAATGTCTCTGTGCCAGGGAATGCTAGGGGTGATTGCAGGATATCCCTGTGACCGAGGCTGCCTCCCCAAGGTCAAGGAAGGTATTTCCCGGACTTCCCCGAGCAGGGAACACCTGTGACTGAAGAGAGCTGCGTGGAGTTGTCTCTCGAGCTCCCCCACGCACTGACAATGGTTCCGGAATCCTGAGCGTGGGGAGGTTCCACCAACGGTCGGCAGCGCGTGGGTTCTAACGGAATGCCTAAGCTCGTCTCCCCTGAGGGTTTTCCTAATGTCTCTGTGCCAGGGAATGCTAGGGGTGATTGCAGGATATCCCTGTGACCGAGGCTGCCCCCCAAGGTCAGGGAAGGTATTTCCCGGACTTCCCCGAACAGGGAACACCTGTGACTGAAGAGAGCTGCGTGGAGTTGTCTCTCGAGCTCCCCGACGCACTGACAATGGTTCCGGAATCCTGAGCGTGGGGAGGTTCCACCAACGGTCGACAGCGCGTGGGTTCTAACGGAATGCCTAAGCTCGTCTCCCTGAGGGTTTTCCTAATATCTCTGTGCCAGGGAATGCTAGGGGTGATTGCAGGCAATCCCAGTGACCGAGGCTGCCTTCCCAAGGTTAGGGAAGTTATTTCCCGGACTTCCCCGACCAGGGAACACCTGTGACTGAAGAGAGCTGCGTGGAGATGTCTCTCGAGCTCCCTCACGCACTAACAATTGTTCCGGAATCCTGAATGTGGGGAGGATCCACCAACGGTCGGCAGGGCGTGGGTTCTAACGGAATGCCTAAGCTCGTCTCCCCTGAGGGTTTTCCTAATGTCTCTGTGCCAGGGAATGCTAGGGGTGATTGCACGATATCCCTGTGACCGAGGCTGCCTCCCCAAGGTCATGGAAGGTGTTTCCCGGGCTTCCCCGAACAGGGAACACCTGTGACTGAAGAGAGCTGCGTGGAGTTGTCTCTCGAGGTCCCCCACGCACTGAAAATGGTTCCGGAATCCTGAGCGTGGGGAGGTTCCACCAACGGTCGGCAGCGCGTGGGTTCTAACGGAATGCATAAGCTCGTCTCCCCTGAGGGTTTTCCTGATATCTCTTTACCAGGGAATGCTAGGGGTGATTGCAGGGTATCCCAGTGACCGAGGCTGCACCCCCAGGTCAGGGAAGGTATTTCCCGGACTTCCCCGAACAGGGAACACCTGTGACTGAAGAGAGCTGCGTGGAGTTGTCTCTCGAGCTCCCCCACGCCCTGACAATGGTTCCGGAATCCTGAGCATGGGTAGGTTCCACCAACGGTCGGCAGCGTGTGGGTTCTAACGGAATGCCAATGCTCGTCTCCCCTGAGGGTTTTCCTAATATCTCTGTGCCAGGGAATGCTAGGGGTGATTGCAGGCAATCCCAGTGACCGAGGCTGCATCCCCAAGTTCAGGGAAGGTATTTCCCTGACTTCCCCGAACAGGGAACACCTGTGACTGAAGAGAGCTGCGTGGAGTTGTCTCTCGAGCTCCCCCACGCTCTGACAATGGTTCCGGAATCCTGAGCGTGGGGAGGTTCCACCGACGGTCGGCAGCGCGTGGGTTCTAACGGAATGCTTAATCTCGTCTCCCATGAGGGTTTTCCTAATATCTCTGTGCCAGGGAATGCTAGGGGTGATTGCAGGCAATCCCAGTGACCGAGGCTGCCTCCCCAAGGTCAGGGAAGTTATTTCCCGGACTTCCCCGAACAGGGAACACCTGTAACTGAAGAGAGCTGCGTGGAGTTGTCTCTCGAGCTCCCCCACGCACTGACAATGGTTCCAGAATCCTGAGCGTGGGGAGGTTCCACCAACGGTCGGCAGCGCTTGTTCTAATGGAATGCCTAATCTCGTCTCCCCTGAGGGTTTTCCTAATGTCTCTGTGCCAGGGAATGCTAGGGGTGATTGCAGGTTATCCCAGTGACCGAGATTGCCTCCCCTAGGTCAGGGGATGTATTTCCCGGACTTCCCCAAACAGGGAACACCTGTGAATGAAGAGAGCTGCGTGGAGTTGTCCCTCGAGCTCCCCCACGCACTGACAATGGTTTCGGAATCCTGAGCGTGGGGAGGTTCCACCAACGGTCGGCAGCACGTGGGATCTAACGGAATGCCTAAGCTCGTCTCCCCTGAGGGTTTTCCTAATGTCTCTGTGCCAGGGAATGATAGGGGTGATTGCAGGATATCCCAGTGTCCGAGGCTTCCTCCCCAAGGTCAGGGAAGGTATTTCCCGGACTTCCCCGAACAGGGAACACCTGTGACTGAAGAGAGCTGCGTGGAGTTGTCTCTCGAGCTCCCCCACGCACTGACAATGGTTCCGGAATCCTGAGCGTGGGGAGGATCCACCAACGGTCGGCAGCGCGTGGGTTCTAACGGAATGCCTAAGTTCGTCTCCCCTGAGGGTTTTCCTAATGTCTCTGTGCCAGGGAATGCTAGGGGTGATTGCAGGCAATCCCAGTGACCGAGGCTGCCTCCCCAAGTTCAAGGAAGATACTTCCCGGACTTCCCCGAACAGGGAACACCTGTGATTGAAGAGAGCTGCGTGGAGTTGTCCCTCGAGCTCCCCCACGCACTGACAATGGTTCCGGAATCCTGAGCGTGGGGAGGTTCCACCAACGGTCGGCAGCGCGTGGGTTCTAACGGAATGCCTAAGCTCGTCTCCCCTGAGGGTTTTCCTAATGTCTCTGTGCCAGGGAATGCTAGGGGTGATTGCAGGATATCCCAGTGACCGAGGCTGCCTCCCCAAGTTCAGGGAAGTTATTTCCCGGACTTCCTCAAACAGGGAAAACCAGTGACTGAAGAGAGCTGCGTGGAGTTGTCTCTCGAGCTCCCCCACGCACTGACAATGTTTCCGGAATCCTGAGCGTGGGGAGGATCCACCAACGGTCGGCAGCGCGTGGGTTCTAACGGAATGCCTAAGCTCGTCTCCCCTGAGTGTTTTCCTAATGTCTCTGTGCCAGGGAATGCTAGGGGTGATTGCAGGCAATCCCAGTGACCGACGCTGCCTCCCCAAGGTCAGGGAAGGTATTTCCCGGACTTCCCCGAACAGGGAACACCTGTGACTGAAGAGAGCTGCGCGGAGTTTTCTCTCGAGCTCCCCAACGCACTGACAATGGTTCCGGAATCTTAAGCGTGGGGAGGTTCCACCAACGGTCGGCAGCGCGTGGGTTCAAACGGAATGCCTAAGCTCGTCTCCCCTGAGGGTTTTCCTAATGTCTCTGTGCCAGGGAATGCTAGGGGTGATTGCAGGATATCCCAGTGACCGAGGCTGCCTCCCCAAGTTCAGGGAAGGTATTTCCCGGAGTTCCCCAAATAGGGAACACCAGTGACTGAAGAGAGCTGCGTGGAGTTGTCTCTCCAGCTCCCCCACGCACTGACAATGGTTCCGGAATCCTGAGCGTGGGGAGGTTCCACCAACGGTCGGCAGCGCGTGGGTTCTAACGGAATGCCTAAGCTCGTCTCCCCTGAGGGTTTTCCTAATGTCTCTGTGCCAGGGAATGCTAGGGGTGATTGCAGGATATCCCAGTGACCGAGGCTGCCTCCCCAAGGTCAGGGAAGTTATTTCCCGGACTTCCCCGAACAGGGAACTCCTGTGACTGAAGAGAGCTGCGTGGAGTTGTCTCTCGAGCTCCCCCACGCACTGACAATGGTTCCGGAATCCTGAGCGTGGGGAGGTTCCACCAACGGTCGGCAGCGCGTGGTTTCTAACGGAATGCTTAAGCTCGTCTCCCATGAGGGTTTTCCTAATGTCTCTGTGCCAGGGAATGCTAGGGGTGATTGCAGGATATCCCAGTAACCGTGGCTGCCTCCCCAAGGTCAGGGAAGGTATTTCCCGGACTTCCCCGAACAGGGAACTCCTGTGACTGAAGAGAGCTGCGTGGAGTTGTCTCTCGAGCTCCCCCACGCACTGACAATGGTTCCGGAATCCTGAGCGTGGGGATGTTCCACCAACGGTCGGCAGCGCGTGGGTTCTAACGGAATGCCTAAGCTCGTCTCCCCTGAGGATTTTCCTAATATCTCTGTGCCAGGGAATGCTAGGGGTGATTGCAGGCAATCCCAGTGACCGAGGCTGCCTCCCCAAGGTCAGGGAAGGTATTTCCCGGACTTCCCTGAACAGGGAACACCTGTGACTGAAGAGAGCTGCGTGGAGTTATCTCTCGAGCTCCCCCACGAACTGACAATGGTTCCGGAATCCTGAGCGTGGCGAGGTTCCACCAACGGTCGGAAGCGCGTGGGTTCTAACGGAATGCCTAAGCTCGTCTCCCCTGAGGGTTTTCCTAATATCTCTGTGCCAGGGAATGCTAGGGGTGATTGCAGGCAATCCCAGTGTCCGAGGCTGCCTCCCCAAGGTCAGGGAAGGTATTTCCCGGACTTCCCCGTACAGGGAACACCTGTGAGTGAAGAGAGCTGCGTGGAGTTGTCTCTCGAGCTCCCCCACCCACTGACAATGGTTCCGGAATCCTGAGCGTGGGGAAGTTCCAACAATGGTCGGCAGCGCGTGGATTCTAACGGAATGCCTAAGCTCGTCTCCCCTGAGGGTTTTCCTAATTTCTCTGTGCCAGGGAATGCTAGGGGTGATTGCAGGATATCCCTGTGACCGAGGCTGCCTCCCCAAGGTCAAGGAAGGTATTTCCCGGACTTCCCCGAGCAGGGAACACCTGTGACTGAAGAGAGCTGCGTGGAGTTGTCTCTCGAGCTCCCCCACGCACTGACAATGGTTCCGGAATCCTGAGCGTGGGGAGGTTCCACCAACGGTCGGCAGCGCGTGGGTTCTAACGGAATGCCTAAGCTCGTCTCCCCTGAGGGTTTTCCTAATGTCTCTGTGCCAGGGAATGCTAGGGGTGATTGCAGGATATCCCAGTGACCGAGGCTGCCTCCCCAAGTTCAGGGAAGTTATTTCCCAGACTTCCTCAAACAGGGAAAACCAGTGACTGAAAAGAGCTGCGTGGAGTTGTTTCTCGAGCTCCCCCACGCACTGAAAATGTTTCCGGAATCCTGAGCGTGGGGAGGATCCACCAACGGTCGGCAGCGCGTGGGTTCTAACGGAATGCCTAAGCTCGTCTCCCCTGAGTGTTTTCCTAATGTCTCTGTGCCAGGGAATGCTAGGGGTGATTGCAGGCAATCCCAGTGACCGACGCTGCCTCCCCAAGGTCAGGGAAGGTATTTCCCGGACTTCCCCGAACAGGGAACACCTGTGACTGAAGAGAGCTGCGTGGAGTTGTCCCTCGAGCTCCCCAACGCACTGACAATGGTTCTGGAATCCTGAGCGTGGCGAGGTTCCACCAACGGTCGGAAGCGCGTGGGTTCTAACGGAATGCCTAAGCTCGTCTCCCCTGAGGGTTTTCCTAATATCTCTGTGCCAGGGAATGCTAGGGGTGATTGCAGGCAATCTCAGTGTCCGAGGCTGACTCCCCAAGGTCAGGGAAGGTATTTCCCGGACTTCCCCGTACAGGGAACACCTGTGAGTGAAGAGAGCTGCGTGGAGTTGTCTCTCGAGCTCCCCCACCCACTGACAATGGTTCCGGAATCCTGAGCGTGGGGAAGTTCCAACAATGGTCGGCAGCGCGTGGATTCTAACGGAATGCCTAAGCTCGTCTCCCCTGAGGGTTTTCCTAATGTCTCTGTGCCAGGGAATGCTAGGGGTGATTGCAGGATATCCCTGTGACCGAGGCTGCCTCCCCAAGGTCAAGGAAGGTATTTCCCGGACTTCCCCGAGCAGGGAACACCTGTAACTGAAGAGAGCTGCGTGGAGTTGTCTCTCGAGCTCCCCCACGCACTGACAATGGTTCCGGAATCCTGAGCGTGGGGAGGTTCCACCAACGGTCGGCAGCGCGTGGGTTCTAACGGAATGCCTAAGCTCGTCTCCCCTGAGTGTTTTCCTAATGTCTCTGTGCCAGGGAATGCTAGGGGTGATTGCAGGATATCCCAGTGACCGAGGCTGCCTCCCCAAGTTCAGGGAAGTTATTTCCCAGACTTCCTCAAACAGGGAAAACCAGTGACTGAAGAGAGCTGCGTGGAGTTGTTTCTCGAGCTCCCCCACGCACTGAAAATGTTTCCGGAATCCTGAGCGTGGGGAGGATCCACCAACGGTCGGCAGCGCGTGGGTTCTAACGGAATGCCTAAGCTCGTCTCCCCTGAGTGTTTTCCTAATGTCTCTGTGCCAGGGAATGCTAGGGGTGATTGCAGGCAATCCCAGTGACCGACGCTGCCTCCCCAAGGTCAGGGAAGGTATTTCCCGGACTTCCCCGAACAGGGAACACCTGTGACTGAAGAGAGCTGCGTGGAGTTGTCCCTCGAGCTCCCCAACGCACTGACAATGGTTCCGGAATCTTAAGCGTGGGGATGTTCCACCAACGGTCGGCAGCGCGTGGGTTCTAACGGAATGCCTAAGCTCGTCTCTCCTGAGGGTTTTCCTAATGTCTCTGTGCCAGGGAATGCTAGGGGTGATTGCAGGATATCCCAGTGACCGAGACTGCCTCCCCAAGTTCAGGGAAGGTATTTCCCGGAGTTTCCCAAATAGGGAACACCAGTGACTGAAGAGAGCTGCGTGGAGTTGTCTCTCCAGCTCCCCCACGCACTGACAATGGTTCCGGAATCCTGAGCGTGGGGAGGTTCCACCAACGGTCGGCAGCGCGTGGGTTCTAACGGAATGCCTAAGCTCGTCTCCCCTGAGGGTTTTCCTAATGTCTCTGTGCCAGGGAATGCTAGGGGTGATTGCAGGATATCCCAGTGACCGAGGCTGCCTCCCCAAGGTCAGGGAAGTTATTTCCCGGACTTCCCCGAACAGGGAACTCCTGTGACTGAAGAGAGCTGCGTGGAGTTGTCTCTCGAGCTCCCCCACGCACTGACAATGGTTCCGGAATCCTGAGCGTGGGGAGGTTCCACCAACGGTCGGCAGCGCGTGGGTTCTAACGGAATGCCTAAGCTCGTCTCCCATGAGGGTTTTCCTAATGTCTCTGTGCCAGGGAATGCTAGGGGTGATTGCAGGATATCCCAGTAACCGAGGCTGCCTCCCCAAGGTCAGGGAAGGTATTTCCCGGACTTCCCCGAACAGGGAACTCCTGTGACTGAAGAGAGCTGCGTGGAGTTGTCTCTCGAGCTCCCCCACGCACTGACAATGGTTCCGGAATCCTGAGCGTGGGGATGTTCCACCAACGGTCGGCAGCGCGTGGGTTCAAACGGAATGCCTAAGCTCGTCTCCCCTGAGGGTTTTCCTAATGTCTCTGTGCCAGGGAATGCTAGGGGTGATTGCAGGCAATCCCAGTGTCCGAGGCTGCCTCCCCAAGGTCAGGGAATGTATTTCCCGGACTTCCCCATACAGGGAACACCTGTGAGTGAAGAGAGCTGCGTGGAGTTGTCTCTCGAGCTCCACCACGCACTGACAATGGTTCCGGAATCCTGAGCGTGGGGAAGTTCCAACAATGGTCGGCAGCGCGTGGGTTCTAACGGAATGCCTAAGCTCGTCTCCCCTGAGGGTTTTCCTAATGTCTCTGTGCCAGGGAATGCTAGGGGTGATTGCAGGATATCCCAGTGACCGAGACTGCCTCCTCAAGGTCAGGGAAGTTATTTCCCGGACTTCCCCAAACAGGGAACACCTGTGACTGAAGAGAGCTGCGTGGAGTTGTCTCTCGATCTCCCCCACGCACTGACAAATGTTCCGGAATCCTGAGCGTAGGGAGGTTCCACCAACGGTCGGCAGCGCGTGGGTTCTAACGGAATGCCTAAGCTCGTCTCCCCTGAGGGTTTTCCTAATGTCTCTGTGCCAGGGAATGCTAGGGGTGATTGCAGGCAATCCCAGTGACCGAGGCTGCCTCCCCAAGGTCAGGGAAGGTATTTCCCGGACTTCCCCGAACAGGGAACACCTGTGACTGAAGAGAGCTGCGTGGAGTTGTCTCTCGAGCTCCCCCAAGCACTGACAATTGTTCTGGAATCCTGAGCGTGGGGAGGTTCCACCAACAGTCGGCAGCGCGTGGGTTCTAACGGAATGCCTAAGCTCGTATCCCCTGAGGGTTTTCATAAAGTCTCTGTGCCAGGGAATGCTAGGGGTGATTGCAGGATATCCCAGTGACCGAGGCTGCCTCCCCAAGGTCAGGGAAGTTATTTCCCGGACTTCCCTGAATAGGGAACACCTGTGACTGAAGAGAGCTGCGTGGAGTTGTCTCTCGAGCTCCCCCACGCACTGACAATTGTTCCAGAATCCTGAGCGTGGGGAGGTTCCACCAACGGTCGGCAGCGCGTGGGTTCTAATGGAATGCCTAATCTCGTCTCCCCTGAGGGTTTTCCTAATGTCTCTGTGCCAGGGAATGCTAGGGGTGATTGCAGGTTATCCCAGTGACCGAGATTGCCTCCCCTAGGTCAGGGAAGTTATTTCCCGGACTTCCCCGAACAGGGAACACCTGTGACTGAAGAGAGCTGCGTGGAGTTTTCTCTCGAGTTCCCCCACGCACTGACAATGGTTCCGGAATCCTGAGCGTGGGGAGGTTCCACCAACGGTCGGCAGCGCGTGGGTTCTAACGGAATGCCTAAGCTCGTCTCCCCTGAGGGTTTTCCTAATGTCTCTGTGCCAGGGAATGCTAGGGGTGATTGCAGGATATCCCTGTGACCGAGGATGCCCCCCAAGGTCAGGGAAGTTATTTCCCGGACTTCCCCGAACAGGGAACACCTGTGACTGAAAAGAGCTGCGTGGAGTTGTCTCTCGAGCTCCCCCAAGCACTGACAATTTTTCCGGAATCCTGAGCGAGGGGAGGTTCCACCAACGGTCGGCAGCGCGTGGGTTCTAACGGAAGGCCTAATCTCGTCTACCCTGAGTGTTTTCCTAATGTCTCTGTGCCAAGGAATGCTAGAGGTGATTGCAGGATATCCCAGTGACCGAGGCTGCCTCCCCAAGGTCAGAGAAGTTATTTCCCGGACTTCCCCGAACAGGGAACACCTGTGACTGAACAGAGCTGCGTGGAGTTGTCTCTCGAGCTCCCCCACGCACTGACAATGTTTGCGGAATCTTGAGCGTGGGGAGGTTCCACCAACGGTCGGCAGCGCGTGGGTTCTAACGGAATGCCTAAGCTCGTCTCCCCTGAGGGTTTTCCTAATATCTCTGTGCCAGGGAATGCTAGGGTTGATTGCAGGATATCCCTGTGTCCGAGGCTGCCTCCCCAAGGTCAGGGAAGTTATTTCCCGGACTTCCCCGAACAGGGAACACCTGTGACTGAAGAGAGCTGCGTGGAGTTGTCTCTCGAGCTCCCCCACGCACTGACAATGGTTCCGGAATCCTGAGCGTGGGGAGGATCCACCAACGGTCGGCAGCGCGTGGGTTCTAACGGAATGCCTAAGCTCGTCTCCCATGAGGGTTTTCCTAATGTCTCTGTGCCAGGGAATGCTAGGGGTTATTGCAGGATATCCCAGTGACCGAGGCTGCCTCCCCAAGGTCAGGGAAGGTATTTCCCGGACTTCCCCAAACAGGAAACACCTGTGACTGAAGAGAGCTGCGTGGAGTTGTCCCTCGAGCTCCCCCACGCACTGACAATGGTTCCGGAATCCTGAGCGTGGGGAGGTTCCACCAACGGTCGGCAGCGCGTGGGTTCTAATGGAATGCCTAATCTCGTCTCCCCTGAGGGTTTTCCTAATGTCTCTGTGCCAGGGAATGCTAGGGGTGATTGCAGGTTATCCCAGTGACCGAGATTGCCTCCCATAGGTCAGGGAAGTTATTTCCCGGACTTCCCCGAACAGGGAACACCTGTGACTGAAGAGAGCTGCGTGGAGTTTTCTCTCGAGTTCCCCCATGCACTGACAATGGTTCCGGAATCCTGAGCGTGGGGAGGTTCCACCAACGGTCGGCAGCGCGTGGGTTCTAACGGAATGCCAAAGCTCGTCTCCCCTGAGGGTTTTCCTAATGTCTCTGTGCCAGGGAATGCTAGGGGGGATTGCAGGATATCCCTGTGACCGAGGATGCCCCTCAAGGTCATGGAAGTCATTTCCCGGACTGTCCCGAACAGGGAACACCTGTGACTGAAGAGAGCTGCGTGGAGTTGTCTCTCGAGCTCCCCCACGCACTGACAATGTTTCCGGAATCCTGAGCGTGGGGAGGTTCCACCAACGGTCGGCAGCGCGTGGGTTCTAACGGAAGGCCTAATCTCGTCTCCCCTGAGGGTTTTCCTAATGTCTCTGTGCCAAGGAATGCTAGAGGTGATTGCAGGATATCCCAGTGTCCGAGGCTGCCTCCCCAAGGTCAGGGAAGATATTTCCCGGACTTCCCCGAACAGGGAACACCTGTGACTGAACAGAGCTGCGTGGAGTTGTCTCTCGAGCTCCTCCACGCACTGACAATATTTGCGGAATCTTGAGCGTGGGGAGGTTCCACCAACGGTCGGCAGCGCGTTGTTTCTAACGGAATGCCTAAGCTCGTCTCCCCTGAGGGTTTTCCTAATATCTCTGTGCCAGGGAATGCTAGGGTTGATTGCAGGATATCCCTGTGACCGAGGCTGCCTCCCCAAGGTCAGGGAAGTTATTTCCCGGACTTCCCCGAACAGGGAACACCTGTGACTGAAGAGAGCTGCGTGGAGTTGTCTCTCGAGCTCCCCCACGCACTGACAATGGTTCCGGAATCCTGAGCGTGGGGAGGATCCACCAACTGTCGGCAGCGCGTGGGTTCTAACGGAATGCCTAATCTCGTCTCCCCTGTGGGTTTTCCTAATGTCTCTGTGCCAGGGAATGCTAGGGGTGATTGTAGGATATCCCAATGACCGAGGCTGCCTCCCCAAGTTCAGGGAAGTTATTACCCGGACTTCCCCGAACAGGGAACACCTGTGACTGAAGAGAGCTGCGTGGAGTTGTCTCTCGAGCTCCCCCACGCACTGACAATGGTTCCGGAATCCTGAGCGAGGGGAGGTTCCACCAACGGTCGGCAGCTTGTGGATTCTAACGGAATGCCTAAGCTCGTCTCCCCTGAGGGTTTTCCTAATGTCTCTGTGCCAGGGAATGCTAGGGGTGATTGCAGGATATCCCAGTGACCGAGGCTGCCTCCCCAAGGTCAGGGAAGGTATTTCCAGGACTTCCCCGAACAGGGAACACCTGTGACTGAAGAGAGCTGCGTGGAGTTGTCTCTCGAGCTCCCCCACGCACTGACAATGGTTCCGGAATCCTGAGCGTGGGGAGGTTCCACCAACGGTCGGCAGCGCGTGGGTTCTAACGGAATGCCTAAGCTCGTCTCCCCTGAGGGTTTTCCTAATGTCTCTGTGTCAGGGAATGCTAAGGGTGATTGCAGGCAATCCCAGTGACCGAGGCTGCCTCCCCAAGGTCAGGGAAGTTATTTCCCGGACTTCCCTGAACAGGGAATACCTGTGACTGAAGAGAGCTGCGTGGAGTTGTCTCTCGAGCTCCCCCACGCACTGACAATAGTTCTGGAATCCTGAGCTTGGGGAGGTTCCACCAACGGTCGGCAGCGCGTGGGTTCTAACGGAAGGCCTAAGCTCGTCTCCCCTGAGTGTTTTCATAAAGCCTCTGTGCCAGGGAATGCTAGGGGTGATTGCAGGATATCCCAGTGTCCGAGGCTGTCTCCCCAAGGTCAGGGAAGGTATTTCCCGGACTTCACCGAACAGGGAACACCTGTGAATGAAGAGAGCTGCGTGGAGGTGTCTCTCGATCTCCCCCACGCACTGACAATGGTTCCGGAATCCTGAGCGTGGGGAGGTTCCACCAACGGTCGGCAGCGCGTGGGTTCTAACGGAATGCCTAAGCTCGTCTTCCCTGAGGTTTTTCCTAATGTCTCTGTGCCAGGGAATGCTATCGGTGATTGCAGGCAATCCCAGTGTCCGAGGCTGCCTCCCCAAGATCAGGGAAGGTATTTCCCGGACTTCCCCGAACAGGGAACACCTGTGACTGAAGAGAGCAGCGTGGAGTTGTCTCTCGAGCTCCCCCACGCACTGACAATGGTTCCGGAATCCTGAGCGTGGGGAAGTTCCACCAATGGTCGGCAGCGCGTGGGTTCTAACGGAATGCCTAAGCTCGCCTCCCCTGAGGATTTTCCTAATGTCTCTGTGCCAGGGAATGCTAGGGGTTATTGCAGGATATCCCTGTGACCGAGGCTGCCTCCCCAAAGTCAAGGAAGTTATTTCCCGGACTTCCCCGAGCAGGGAACACCTGTGACTGAAGAGAGCTGCGTGGAGTTGTCTCTCGAGCTCCCCCACGCACTGACAATGGTTCCGGAATCCTGAGCGTGGGGAGTTTCCACCAACGGTCGGCAGCGCGTGGGTTCTAACGGAATGCCTAAGCTCGTCTCCCCTGAGGGTTTTCCTAATGTCTCTGTGCCAGGGAATGCTAGGGGTGATTGCAGGCAATCCCAGTGACCGAGGCTGCCTCCCCAAGGTCAGGGAAGGTATTTCCCGGACTTCCCCGAACATGGAACACTTGTGACTGAAGAGAGCTGCGTGGAGTTGTCTCTCGAGCTCCCCCACGCACTGACAATGGTTCCGGAATCCTGAGCGTGGGGAGGTTCCACCAACGGTCGACAGCGCGTGGGTTCTAACAGAATGCCTAAGCTCGTCTCCCCTGAGGGTTTTCCTAATGTCTCTGTGCCAGGGAATGCTAGGGGTGATTGCAGGCAATCCCAGTGACCGAGGCTGCCTCCCCAAGGTCAGGGAAGGTATTTCCCGGACTTCCCCGAACAGGGAACACCTGTGACTGAAGAGAGCTGCGTGGAGTTGTCTCTCGAGCTCCCCCACGCACTGACAATGGTTCCGGAATCCTGAGCGTGGGGAGGTTCCACCAACGGTCGGTAGCGCGTGGGTTCTAACGGAATGCCTAAGCTCGTCTCCCCTGATGGTTTTCCTAATATCTCTGTGCCAGGGAATGCTAGGGGTGATTGCAGGATATCCCAGTGACCGAGGCTACCTCCCCAAGGTCAGGGAAGGTATTTCCCGGACTTCCCCGAACAGGGAACACCTGTGACTGAAGAGAGCTGCGTGGAGTTTTCTCTCGAGCTCCACCACGCACTGACAATGGTTCCGGAATCCTGAACGTGGGGAGGTTACACCATCGGTCGGCAGCGCGTGGGTTCTTACGGAATGCCTAAGCTCGTCTCCCCTGAGGGTTTTCCTAATGTCTCTGTGCCAGGGAATTCTAGGGGTGATTGCAGGATATCCCAGTGACCGAGGCTGCCTCCCCAAGGTCAGGGAAGGTATTTCCCGGACTTCCCCGAACAGGGAATTCCTGTGACTGAAGAGAGCTACGTGGAGTTTTCTCTCGAGCTCCCCCACGCACTGACAATGTTTCCGGAATCCTGAGCGTGGGGAGGTTCCACCAACTGTCGGCAGCGCGTGGGTTCTAACGGAATGCCTAAGCTCGTCTCCCCTGAGGGTTTTCCTAATATCTCTGTGCCAGGGAGTGCTAGAGGTGATTGCAGGCAATCCCAGTGACCGAGGCTGCCTCCCCAAGGTCAGGAAAGGTTTTTCCCGGACTTCCCTGAACAGGGAACACCTGTGACTGAAGAGAGCTGCGTGGAGTTGTCTCTCGAGCTCCCCCACGCACTGACAATGGTTCCGGAATCCTGAGCGTGGGGAGGTTCCACCAACGGTCGGCAGCGCGTGGGTTCTAACGGAATGCCTAAGCTCGTCTTCCCTGAGGTTTTTCCTAATGTCTCTGTGCCAGGGAATGCTAGGGGTGATTGCAGGCAATCCCAGTGTCCGAGGCTGCCTCCCCAAGGTCAGGGAAGGTATTTCCCGGACTTCCCCAAACAGGGAACACCTGTGACTGAAGAGAGCTGCGTGGAGTTGTCTCTCGAGCTCCCCCACGCACTGACAATGTTTCCGGAATCCTGAGCGTGGGGAAGTTCCACCAATGGCCGGCAGCGCGTGGGTTCTAACGGAATGCCTAAGCTCGTCTCCCCTGATGGTTTTCCTAACGTCTCTGTGCCAGGGAATGCTAGGGGTGATTGCAGGATATCCCTGTGACCGAGGCTGCCTCCCCAAGGTCAAAGAAGGTATTTCCCGGACTTCCCCGAACAGGGAACACCTGTGACTGAAGAGAGCTGCGTGGGGTTGTCTCTCGAGCTCCCCCATGTACTGACAATGGTTCCGGAATCCTGAGCGTGGGGAGGTTCCACCAACGGTCGGCAGCGCGTGGGTTCTAACGGAATGCCTAAGCTCGTCTCCCCTGAGGGTTTTCCTAATGTCTCTGTGCCAGGGAATGCTAGGGGTGATTGCAGGCAATCCCAGTGACCGAGGCTGCCTCCCCAAGTTCAGGGAAGGTATTTCCCGGACTTCCCCGAACAGGGAACACCTGTGACTGAAGAGAGCCGCGTGGAGTTGTCTCTCGAGCTCCCCCACGCACTGACAATGGTTCCGGAATCCTGAGCGTGGGGAGGTACCACCAACGGTCGGCAGCGCGTGCGTTCTAACGGAATGCCTAAGCTTGTCTCCCCTGAGGGTTTTCCTAATGTCTCTGTGCCAGGGAATGCTAGGGGTGATTGCAGGATATTCCAGTGACCGAGGCTGCCTCCCCAAGTTCAGGGAAGGTATTTCCCGGACTTCCCCGAAGAGGGAACACCTGTGACTGAAGAGAGCTGCGTGGAGTTGTCTCTCGAGCTCCCCCACGCACTGATAATGGTTCCGGAATCCTGAGCGTGGGGAGGTTCCACCAATGGTCGGCAGCTTGTGGGTTCTAACGGAATGCCTAAGCTCGTCTCCCCTGAGGGTTTTCCTAATGTCTCTGTGCCAGGGAATGTTAGGGGAGATTGCAGGATATCCCAGTGACCGAGGCTGCCTCCCCAAGGTCAGGGAATGTATTTCCCGGACTTCCCCGAAAGGGAACACCTGTGACTGAAGAGAGCTGCGTGGAGTTGTCTCTCGAGCTCCCCCACGCACAGACAATGGTCCCGGAATCCAGAGCGTGGGGAGGTTCCACCAACGGTCGGCAGCGCGTGGGTTCTAACGGAATGCCTAAGCTCGTCTCCCCTGAGGGTTTTCCTAATGTCTCTGTGCCAGGGAAATTTAGGGGTGATTGCAGGCAATCCCAGTGACCGAGGCTGACTCCCCAAGGTCATGGAAGGTATTTCCCGGACTTCCCTGAACAGGGAACACCAGTGACTGAAGAGAGCTGCGTGGAGTTGTCTCTCGAGCTCCCCCACGCACTGAAAATGTTTCCGGAATCCTGAGCGTGGGGAGGTTCCATCAACGGTCGGCAGCGCGTGGGTTCTAACGGAATACCTAAGCTCGTCTTCCCTGAGGTTTTTCCTAATGTCTCTGTGCCAGGGAATGCTAGGGGTGATTGCAGGCAATCCCAGTGTCCGAGGCTGTCTCCCCAAGGTCAGGGAAGGTATTTCACGGACTTCCCCGAACAGGGAACACCTGTGACTGAAGAGAGCTGCGTGGAGTTTTCTCTCGAGCTCCCCCACGCACTGACAATGGTTCCGGAATCCTGAGCGTGGGGAAGTTCCACCAATGGTCGGCAGCGCGTGGGTTCTAACGGAATGCCTAAGCTCGTCTCCCCTGAGGGTTTTCCTAATGTCTCTGTGCCAGGGAATGCTAGGGGTGATTGCAGGATATCCCAGTGACCGAGGCTGCCTCCCCAAGTTCAGGGAAGGTATTTCCCGGACTTCCCCGAACAGGGAACACCTGTGACTGAAGAGAGCTGCGTGGAGTTGTCTCTCGAGCACCCCCACGCACTGATAATGGTTCCGGAATCCTGAGCGTGGGGAGGTTCCACCAATGGTCGGCAGCTTGTGGGTTCTAACGGAATGCCTAAGCTCGTCTCCCCTGATGGTTTTCCTAATGTCTCTGTGCCAGGGAATGCTAGGGGTGATTGCAGGATATCCCAGTGACCGAGGCTGCCTCCCCAAGGTCAGGGAAGGTATTTCCCGGACTTCCCCGAACAGGGAACCCCTGTGACTGAAGAGAGCTGCGTGGAGTTGTCTCTTGAGCTCCCCCACGCACTGACAATGGTTCCGGAATCCTGAGCGTGGGGAGGTTCCAACAACGGTCGGCAGCGCGTGGGTTCTAACGGAATGCCTAAGCTCGTCTCCCCTGAGCGTTTTCCTAATGTCTCTGTGCCAGGGAATGCTAGGGGTGATTGCATGATATCCCAGTGACCGAGGCTGCCTCCCCAAGTTCAGGGAAGGTATTTCCCAGACTTCCCCGAACAGGGAACACCTGTGACTGAAGAGAGCTGCGTGGAGTTGTCTCTCGAGCTCCCCCACGCACTGATAATGGTTCCGGAATCCTGAGCGTGGGGAGGTTCCACCAATGGTCGGCAGCTTGTGGGTTCTAACGGAATGCCTAAGCTCGTCTCCCCTGAGGGTTTTCCTAATGTCTCTGTGCCAGGGAATGCTAGGGGAGATTGCAGGATATCCCAGTGACCGAGGCTGCCTCCCCAAGGTCAGGGAATGTATTTCCCGGACTTCCCCGAAAGGGAACACCTGTGACTGAAGAGAGCTGCGTGGAGTTGTCTCTCGAGCTCCCCCACGCACAGACAATGGTTCCGGAATCCAGAGCGTGGGGAGGTTCCACCAACGGTCGGCAGCGCGTGGGTTCTAACGGAATGCCTAAGCTCGTCTCCCCTGAGGGTTTTCCTAATCTCTCTGTGCCAGGGAAATTTAGGGGTGATTGCAGGCAATCCCAGTGACCGAGGCTGACTCCCCAAGGTCATGGAAGGTATTTCCCGGACTTCCCCAAACAGGGAACACCTGTGACTGAAGAGAGCTGCGTGGAGTTGTCTCTCGAGCTCCCCCACGCACTGACAATGGTTCCGGAATCCTGAGCGTGGGGAGGTTCCATCAACGGTCGGCAGCGCGTGGGTTCTAACGGAATACCTAAGCTCGTCTTCCCTGAGGTTTTTCCTAATGTCTCTGTGCCAGGGAATGCTAGGGGTGATTGCAGGCAATCCCAGTGTCCGAGGCTGTCTCCCCAAGGTCAGGGAAGGTATTTCACGGACTTCCCCGAACAGGGAACACCTGTGACTGAAGAGAGCTGCGTGGAGTTTTCTCTCGAGCTCCCCCACGCACTGACAATGGTTCCGGAATCCTGAGCGTGGGGAAGTTCCACCAATGGTCGGCAGCGCGTGGGTTCTAACGGAATGCCTAAGCTCGTCTCCCCTGAGGGTTTTCCTAATGTCTCTGTGCCAGGGAATGCTAGGGGTGATTGCAGGATATCCCAGTGACCGAGGCTGCCTCCCCAAGTTCAGGGAAGGTATTTCCCGGACTTCCCCGAACAGGGAACACCTGTGACTGAAGAGAGCTGCGTGGAGTTGTCTCTCGAGCACCCCCACGCACTGATAATGGTTCCGGAATCCTGAGCGTGGGGAGGTTCCACCAATGGTCGGCAGCTTGTGGGTTCTAACGGAATGCCTAAGCTCGTCTCCCCTGATGGTTTTCCTAATGTCTCTGTGCCAGGGAATGCTAGGGGTGATTGCAGGATATCCCAGTGACCGAGGCTGCCTCCCCAAGGTCAGGGAAGTTATTTCCCGGACTTCCCCGAACAGGGAACACCTGTGACTGAAGAGAGCTGCGTGGAGTTTTCTCTCGAGCTCCCCCACGCACTGACAATGGTTCCGGAATCCTGAGCGTGGGGAGGTTCCACCAACGGTCGGCAGCGCGTGGGTTCTAACGGAATGCCTAAGCTCGTCTCCCCTGAGCGTTTTCCTAATGTCTCTGTGCCAGGGAATGCTAGGGGTGATTGCATGATATCCCAGTGACCGAGGCTGCCTCCCCAAGGTCAGGGAAGGTATTTCCCAGACTTCCCCGAACAGGGAACACCTGTGACTGAAGAGAGCTGCGTGGAGTTGTCTCTCGAGCTCCCCCACGCACTGACAATGGTTCCGGAATCCTGAGCGTGGGGAGGTTCCACCAACGGTCGGCAGCGCGTGGGTTCTAACGGAATGCATAACCTCGTCTCCCCTGAGGATTTTCCTAATGTCTCTGTGCCAGGGAATGCTAGGGGTGATTGCAGGATATCCCAGTGACCGAGGCTGCCTCCCCAAGGTCAGGGAAAGTATTTCCCGGACTTCCCTGAACAGGGAACACCTGTGACTGAAGAGAGCTGCGTGGAGTTGTCTCTCGAGCTCCCCCACGCACTGACAATGGTTCCGGAATCCAGAGCGTGGGGAGGTTCCACCAACGGTCGGCAGCGCGTGGGTTCTAACGGAATGCCTAAGCTCGTCTCCCCTGAGGGTTTTCCTAATGTCTCTGTGCCAGGGAAATTTAGGGGTGATTGCAGGCAATCCCAGTGACCGAGGCTGACTCCCCAAGGTCATGGAAGGTATTTCCCGGACTTCCCTGAACAGGGAACACCAGTGACTGAAGAGAGCTGCGTGGAGTTGTCTCTCGAGCTCCCCCACGCACTGACAATGGTTCCGGAATCCTGAGCGTGGGGAGGTTCCATCAACGGTCGGCAGCGCGTGGGTTCTAACGGAATACCTAAGCTCGTCTTCCCTGAGGTTTTTCCTAATGTCTCTGTGCCAGGGAATGCTAGGGGTGATTGCAGGCAATCCCAGTGTCCGAGGCTGTCTCCCCAAGGTCAGGGAAGGTATTTCACGGACTTCCCTGAACAGGGAACACCTGTGACTGAAGAGAGCTGCGTGGAGTTTTCTCTCGAGCTCCCCCACGCACTGACAATGATTCCGGAATCCTGAGCGTGGGGAAGTTCCACCAATGGTCGGCAGCGCGTGGGTTCTAACGGAATGCCTAAGCTCGTCTCCCCTGAGGGTTTTCCTAATGTCTCTGTGCCAGGAAATGCTAGGGGTGATTGCAGGATATCCCAGTGACCGAGGCTGCCTCCCCAAGTTCAGGGAAGGTATTTCCCGGACTTCCCCGAACAGGGAACACCTGTGACTGAAGAGAGCTGCGTGGAGTTGTCTCTCGAGCACCCCCACGCACTGATAATGGTTCCGGAATCCTGAGCGTGGGGAGGTTCCACCAATGGTCGGCAGCTTGTGGGTTCTAACGGAATGCCTAAGCTCGTCTCCCCTGATGGTTTTCCTAATGTCTCTGTGCCAGGGAATGCTAGGGGTGATTGCAGGATATCCCAGTGACCGAGGCTGCCTCCCCAAGGTCAGGGAAGGTATTTCCCGGACTTCCCCGAACAGGGAACCCCTGTGACTGAAGAGAGCTGCGTGGAGTTGTCTCTCGAGCTTCCCCACGCACTGACAATGGTTCCGGAATCCTGAGCGTGGGGAGGTTCCACCAACGGTCGGCAGCGCGTGGGTTCTAACGGAATGCCTAAGCTCGTCTCCCCTGAGCGTTTTCCTAATGTCTCTGTGCCAGGGAATGCTAGGGGTGATTGCATGATATCCCAGTGACCGAGGCTGCCTCCCCAAGTTCAGGGAAGGTATTTCCCAGACTTCCCCGAACAGGGAACACCTGTGACTGAAGAGAGCTGCGTGGAGTTGTCTCTCGAGCTCCCCCACGCACTGATAATGGTTCCGGAATCCTGAGCGTGCGGAGGTTCCACCAATGGTCGGCAGCTTGTGGGTTCTAACGGAATGCCTAAGCTCGCCTCCCCTGAGGGTTTTCCTAATGTCTCTGTGCCAGGGAATGCTAGGGGAG
This sequence comes from Vicugna pacos, assembly GCF_048564905.1. Taxonomy (NCBI): domain Eukaryota; kingdom Metazoa; phylum Chordata; class Mammalia; order Artiodactyla; family Camelidae; genus Vicugna; species Vicugna pacos. The sequence goes on along the minus strand of NW_027328721.1, from coordinate 44,174,733 downwards.
ATTGCAGGATATCCCAGTGACCGAGGCTGCCTCCCCAAGGTCAGGGAATGTATTTCCCGGACTTCCCCGAAAGGGAACACCTGTGACTGAAGAGAGCTGCGTGGAGTTGTCTCTCGAGCTCCCCCACGCACAGACAATGGTTCCGGAATCCAGAGCGTGGGGAGGTTCCACCAACGGTCGGCAGCGCGTGGGTTCTAACGGAATGCCTAAGCTCGTCTCCCCTGAGGGTTTTCCTAATGTCTCCGTGCCAGGGAAATTTAGGGGTGATTGCAGGCAATCCCAGTGACCGAGGCTGACTCCCCAAGGTCATGGAAGTTATTTCCCGGACTTCCCTGAACAGGGAACACCAGTGACTGAAGAGAGCTGCGTGGAGTTGTCTCTCGAGCTCCCCCACGCACTGACAATGGTTCCGGAATCCTGAGCGTGGGGAGGTTCCATCAACGGTCGGCAGCGCGTGGGTTCTAACGGAATACCTAAGCTCGTCTTCCCTGAGGTTTTTCCTAATGTCTCTGTGCCAGGGAATGCTAGGGGTGATTGCAGGCAATCCCAGTGTCCGAGGCTGTCTCCCCAAGGTCAGGGAAGGTATTTCACGGACTTCCCCGAACAGGGAACACCTGTGACTGAAGAGAGCTGCGTGGAGTTTTCTCTCGAGCTCCCCCACGCACTGACAATGGTTCCGGAATCCTGAGCGTGGGGAAGTTCCACCAATGGTCGGCAGCGCGTGGGTTCTAACGGAATGCCTAAGCTCGTCTCCCCTGAGGGTTTTCCTAATGTCTGTGTGCCAGGGAATGCTAGGGGTGATTGCAGGATATCCCAGTGACCGAGGCTGCCTCCCCAAGTTCAGGGAAGGTATTTCCCGGACTTCCCCGAACAGGGAACACCTGTGACTGAAGAGAGCTGCGTGGAGTTGTCTCTCGAGCACCCCCACGCACTGATAATGGTTCCGGAATCCTGAGCGTGGGGAGGTTCCACCAATGGTCGGCAGCTTGTGGGTTCTAACGGAATGCCTAAGCTCGTCTCCCCTGATGGTTTTCCTAATGTCTCTGTGCCAGGGAATGCTAGGGGTGATTGCAGGATATCCCAGTGAAGGAGGTTGCCTCCCCAAGGTCAGGGAAGGTATTTCCCGGACTTCCCCGAACAGGGAACACCTGTGACTGAAGAGAGCTGCGTGGAGTTTTCTCTCGAGCTCCCCCACGCACTGACAATGGTTCCGGAATCCTGAGCGTGGGGAGGTTCCACCAACGGTCGGCAGCGCGTGGGTTCTAACGGAATGCCTAAGCTCGTCTCCCCTGAGCGTTTTCCTAATGTCTCTGTGCCAGGGAATGCTAGGGGTGATTGCATGATATCCCAGTGACCGAGGCTGCCTCCCCAAGTTCAGGGAAGGTATTTCCCAGACTTCCCCGAACAGGGAACACCTGTGACTGAAGAGAGCTGCGTGTAGTTGTCTCTCGAGCTCCCCCACGCACTGACAATGGTTCCGGAATCCTGAGCGTGGGGAGGTTCCACCAACGGTCGGCAGCGCGTGGGTTCTAACGGAATGCATAAGCTCGTCTCCCCTGAGGATTTTCCTAATGTCTCTGTGCCAGGGAATGCTAGGGGTGATTGCAGGATATCCCAGTGACCGAGGCTGCCTCCCCAAGGTCAGGGAAAGTATTTCCCGGACTTCCCTGAACAGGGAACACCTGTGACTGAAGAGAGCTGCGTGGAGTTGTCTCTCGAGCTCCCCCACGCACTGACAATGGTTCCGGAATCCTGAGCGTGGGGAGGTTCCACCAACGGTCGGCAGCGCGTGGGTTCTAACGGAATGCCTAAGCTCGTCTCCCCTGAGGGTTTTCCTAATGTCTCTGTGCCAGGGAATGCTAGGGGTGATTGCAGGATATCCCAGTGACCGAGGCTGCCTCCCCAAGGTCAGGGAAGGTATTTCCCGGACTTCCCCGAACAGGGAACACCTGTGACTGAAGAGAGCTGCGTGGAGTTGTCTCTCGAGCTCCCCCACGCACTGACAATGGTTCCGGAATCCTGAGCGTGGGGAGGTTCCACCAACGGTCGGCAGCGCGTGGGCTCTAACGGAATGCCTAAGCTCGTCTCTCCTGAGGGTTTTCCTAATGTCTCTGTGCCAGGGAATGCTAGGGGTGATTGCAGGATATCCCAGTGACCGAGGCTGACTACCCAAGGTCAAGGAAGGTATTTCCCGGACTTCCCCAAACAGGGAACACCTGTGACTGAAGAGAACTGCGTGGAGTTGTCTCTCGAGCTCCCCCACGCACTGACAATGGTTCCGGAATCCTGAGCGTGGGGAGGTTCCACCAACGGTCGGCAGCGCGTGGGTTCTAACGGAATGCCTAAGCTCGTCTCCCCTGAGGGTTTTCCTAATGTCTCTGTGCCAGGGAATGCTAGGGGTGATTGCAGGATATCCCAGTGACCGAGGCTGCCTCCCCAAGGTCAAGGAATGTATTTCCCGGACTTCCCCGAACAGGGAACACCTGTGACTGAAGAGAGCTGCGTGGAGTTGTCTCTCGAGCTCCCCCACGCACTGACAATGGTTCCGGAATCCTGAGCGTGGGGAGGTTCCACCAACGGTCGACAGCGCGTGGGTTCTCACGGAATGCCTAAGCTCACCTCCCCTGAGTGCTTTCCTAATGTCTATGTGCCAGGAAATGCTAGGGGTGATTGCAGGCAATCCCAGTGACCGAGGCTGCTTCCCCAAGGTCAGGGAAAGTATTTCCCGGACTTCCCCGAACAGGGAACACCTGTGACTGAAGAGAGCTGCGTGGAGTTGTCTCTCGAGCTCCCCCACGCACTGAAAATTTTTCTGGAATCCTGAGCGTGGGGAGGTTCCACCAACCGTCGGCAGCGCGTGGGTTCTAACGGAATGCCTAAGCTTGTCTCCCCTGAGGGTTTTCCTAATGTCTCTGTGCCAGAGAATGCTAGGGGTGATTGCAGGATATCCCAATGACTGAGGCTGCCTCCCCAAGGTCAGGGAAGGTATTTCCCGGACTTCCCCGAACAGGGAACAACTGTGACTGAAGAGAGCTGCGTGGAGTTGTCTCTCGAGCTCCCCCACGCACTGACAATGGTTCCGGAATCCTGAGCGTGGGGAGGTTCCACCAACGGTCGGCAGCGTGTGGGTTATAACGGAAAGACTTAGCTCGTCTCCCCTGAGGGTTTTCCTAATGTCTCTGGGCCAGGGAATGCTAGGGGTTATTGCAGGATATCCCAGTGACCGAGGCTGCCTCCCCAAGGTCAAGGAAGGTATTTCCCGGACTTCCCCGAACAGGGAACACCTGTGACTGAAGAGAGCTGCGTGGAGTTGTCTCTCGAGCTCCCCCACGCACTGACAATGTTTCCGGAATCCTGAGCGTGGGGAATTTCCACCAACGGTCGGCAGCGCGTAGGTTCTAACCGAATGCCTAAGCTCGTCTCCCCTGAGGGTTTTCCTAATGTCTCTGTGCCAGGGAATGCTAAGGGTGATTGCAGGATATCCCAGTGACAGAGGCTGCCTCCCCAAGGTCAGGGAAGGTATTTCCCGGGCTTCCCCGAACAGGGAACACCTGTGACTGAAGAGAGCTGCGTGGAGTTGTCTCTCGAGCTCCCCCACGCACTGACAATGGTTCCGGAATCCTGAGCGTGGGGAGGTTCCACCAACGGTCGGTAGCGCATGGGTTCTAACGGAATGCCTAAGCTCGTCTCCCCTGAGGGTTTTCCTAATGTCTCTGTGCCAGGGAATGCTAAGGGTGATTGCAGGATATCCCAGTGACAGAGGCTGCCTCCCCAAGGTCAGGGAAGGTATTTCCCGGGCTTCCCCGAACAGGGAACACCTGTGACTGAAGAGAGCTGCGTGGAGTTGTCTCTCGAGCTCCCCCACGCACTGACAATGGTTCCGGAATCCTGAGCGAGGGGAGGTTCCACCAACGGTCGGCAGCGCGTGGGTTCCAACGGAATGCCTAAGCTCGCCTCCCCTGAGGGTTTTCCTAATGTCTCTGTGCCAGGGAATGCTAGGGGTGATTGCAGGCAATCCCAGTGACCGAGGCTGCCTCCCCAAGGTCAGGGAAGGTATTTCACGGACTTCCCCGAACAGGGAACACCTGTGACTGAAGAGAGCTGCGTGGAGTTGTCTCTCGAGCTCCCCCACGCACTGAAAATTGTTCCGGAATCCTGAGCGTGGGGAGGTTCCACCAACGGTCGGCAGCGCGTGGGTTGTAAAGGAATGCCTAAGCTCGTCTCCCCTGAGGGTTTTCCTAATGTCTCTGTGCCAGGGAATGCTAGGGGTGATTGCAGGATATCCCAGTGAACGAGGCTGCCTCCCCAAGGTCAGGGAAGGTATTTCCCGGGCTTCCCCGAACAGGGAACACCTGTGACTGAAGAGAGCTGCATGGAGTTGTCTCTCGAGCTCCCCCACGCACTGACAATGGTTCCGGAATCCTGAGCGAGGGGAGGTTCCACCAACGGTCTGCAGCGCGTGGGTTCCAACGGAATGCCTAAGCTCGCCTCCCCTGAGGGTTTTCCTAATGTCTATGTGCCAGGGAATGCTAGGGGTGATTGCAGGCAATCCCAGTGACCGAGGCTGCCTCCCCAAGGTCAGGGAAGGTATTTCCCGGACTTCCCCGAACAGGGAACACCTGTGAGTGAAGAGAGCTGCGTGGAGTTGTCTCTCGAGCTCCCCCACGCACTGAAAATTGTTCCGGAATCCTGAGCGTGGGGAGGTTCCACCAACGGTCGGCAGCGCGTGGGTTCTAAAGGAATGCCTATGCTCGTCTCCCCTGAGGGTTTTCCTAATGTCTCTGTGCCAGGGAATGCTAGGGGTGATTGCAGGATATCCCAGTGACCGAGGCTGCCTCCCCAAGGTCAGGGAAGGTATTTCCCGGACTTCCCCGAACAGGGAACACCTGTGACTGAAGAGAGCTGCGTGGAGTTGTCTCTCGAGCTCCCCCACGCACTGAAAATTGTTCCGGAATCCTGAGCGTGGGGAGGTTCCACCAACGGTCGGCAGCGCGTGGGTTCTAAAGGAATGCATAAGCTCGTCTCCCCTGAGGGTTTTCCTAATGTCTCTGTGCCAGGGAATGCTAGGGGTGATTGCAGGATATCCCAGTGAACGAGGCTGACTCCCCAAGGCCAGGGAAGGTATTTCCCGGGCTTCCCCGAACAGGGAACACCTGTGACTGAAGAGAGCTGCGTGGAGTTGTCTCTCGAGCTCCCCCACGCACTGACAATGGTTCCGGAATCCTGAGCGTGGGGAGGTTCCACCAACGGTCGGTAGCGCATGGGTTCTAACGGAATGCCTAAGCTCGTCTCCCCTGAGGGTTTTCCTAATGTCTCTGTGCCAGGGAATGCTAAGGGTGATTGCAGGATATCCCAGTGACAGAGGCTGCCTCCCCAAGGTCAGGGAAGGTATTTCCCGGGCTTCCCCGAACAGGGAACACCTGTGACTGAAGAGAGCTGCGTGGAGTTGTCTCTCGAGCTCCCCCACGCACTGACAATGGTTCCGGAATCCTGAGCGAGGGGAGGTTCCACCAACGGTCGGCAGCGCGTGGGTTCCAACGGAATGCCTAAGCTCGCCTCCCCTGAGGGTTTTCCTAATGTCTCTGTGCCAGGGAATGCTAGGGGTGATTGCAGGCAATCCCAGTGACCGAGGCTGCCTCCCTAAGGTCAGGGAAGGTATTTCCCGGACTTCCCCGAACAGGGAACACCTGTGACTGAAGAGAGCTGCGTGGAGTTGTCTCTCGAGCTCCCCCACGCACTGAAAATTGTTCCGGAATCCTGAGCGTGGGGAGGTTCCACCAACGGTCGGCAGCGCGTGGGTTCTAAAGGAATGCCTAAGCTCGTCTCCCCTGAGGGTTTTCCTAATGTCTCTGTGCCAGGGAATGCTAGGGGTGATTGCAGGATATCCCAGTGAACGAGGCTGTCTCCCCAAGGTCAGGGAAAGTATTTCCCGGGCTTCCCCGAACAGGGAACACCTGTGACTGAAGAGAGCTGCGTGGAGTTGTCTCTCGAACTCCCCCACGCACTGACAATGGTTCCGGAATCCTGAGCGAGGGGAGGTTCCACCAACGGTCGGCAGCGCGTGGGTTCCAACGGAATGCCTAAGCTCGCCTCCCCTGAGGGTTTTCCTAATGTCTCTGTGCCAGGGAATGCTAGGGGTGATTGTAGGCAATCCCAGTGACCGAGGCTGCCTCCCCAAGGTCAGGGAAGGTATTTCCCGGACTTCCCCGAACAGGGAACACCTGTGACTGAAGAGAGCTGCGTGGAGTTGTCTCTCGAGCTCCCCCACGCACTGAAAATTGTTCCGGAATCCTGAGCGTGGGGAGGTTCCACCAACGGTCGGCAGCACGTGGGTTCTAAAGGAATGCCTAAGCTCGTCTCCCCTGAGGGTTTTCCTAATGTCTCTGTGCCAGGGAATGCTAGGGGTGATTGCAGGATATCCCAGTGAACGAGGCTGCCTCCCCAAGGTCAGGGAAGGTATTTCCCGGGCTTCCCCGAACAGGGAACACCTGTGACTGAAGAGAGCTGCGTGGAGTTGTCTCTCGAGCTCCCCCACGCACTGACAATGGTTCCGGAATCCTGAGCGAGGGGAGGTACCACCAACGGTCGGTAGCGCGTGGGTTCCAACGGAATGCCTAAGCTCGCCTCCCCTGAGGGTTTTCCTAATGTCTCTGTGCCAGGGAATGCTAGGGGTGATTGCAGGCAATCCCAGTGACCGAGGCTGCCTCCCCAAGTTCAGGGAAGGTATTTCCCGGACTTCCCCAAACAGGGAACACCTGTGACTGAAGAGAGCTGCGTGGAGTTGTCTCTCGAGCTCCCCCACGCACTGAAAATTGTTCCGGAATCCTGAGCGTGGGGAGGTTCCACCAACGGTCGGCAGCGCGTGGGTTCTAAAGGAATGCCTAAGCTCGTCTCCCCTGAGGGTTTTCCTAATGTCTCTGTGCCAGGGAATGCTAGGGGTGATTGCAGGATATCCCAGTGAACGAGGCTGCCTCCCCAAGGTCAGGGAAGGTATTTCCCGGGCTTCCCCGAACAGGGAACACCTGTGACTGAAGAGAGCTGCGTGGAGTTGTCTCTCGAGCTCCCCCACGCACTGACAATGGTTCCGGAATCCTGAGCGAGGGGAGGTTCCACCAACGGTCGGCAGCGCGTGGGTTCCAACGGAATGCCTAAGCTCGCCTCCCCTGAGGGTTTTCCTAATGTCTCTGTGCCAGGGAATGCTAGGGGTGATTGCAGGCAATCCCAGTGACCAAGGCTGCCTCCCCAAGGTCAGGGAAGGTATTTCCCGGACTTCCCCAAACAGGGAACACCTGTGACTGAAGAGAGCTGCGTGGAGTTGTCTCTCGAGCTCCCCCACGCACTGGAAATTGTTCCGGAATCCTGAGCGTGGGGAGGTTCCACCAACGGTCGGCAGCGCTTGGGTTCTAAAGGAATGCCTAAGCTCGTCTCCCCTGAGGGTTTTCCTAATGTCTCTGTGCCAGGGAATGCTAGGGGTGATTGCAGGATATCCCAGTGAACGAGGCTGCCTCCCCAAGGTCAGGGAAGGTATTTCCCGGGCTTTCCCGAACAGGGAAAACCTGTGACTGAAGAGAGCTGCGTGGAGTTGTCTCTCGAGCTCCCCCACGCACTGACAATGGTTCCGGAATCCTGAGCGTGGGGAGGTTCCACCAACGGTCGGTAGCGCATGGGTTCTAACGGAATGCCTAAGCTCGTCTCCCCTGAGGGTTTTCCTAATATCTCTGTGCCAGGGAATGCTAAGGGTGATTGCAGGATATCCCAGTGACAGAGGCTGCCTCCCCAAGGTCAGGGAAGGTATTTCCCGGGCTTCCCCGAACAGGGAACACCTGTGACTGAAGAGAGCTGCGTGGAGTTGTCTCTCGAGCTCCCCCACGCACTGACAATGGTTCCGGAATCCTGAGCGAGGGGAGGTTCCACCAACGGTCGGCAGCGCGTGGGTTCCAACGGAATGCCTAAGCTCGCCTCCCCTGAGGGTTTTCCTAATGTCTCTGTGCCAGGGAATGCTAGGGGTGATTGCAGGCAATCCCAGTGACCGAGGCTGCCTCCCCAAGGTCAGGGAAGGTATTTCCCGGACTTCCCCGAACAGGGAACACCTGTGACCTAAGAGAGCTGCGTGGAGTTGTCTCTCGAGCTCCCCCACGCACTGAAAATTGTTCCGGAATCCTGAGCGTGGGGAGGTTCCACCAACGGTCGGCAGCGCGTGGGTTCTAAAGGAATGCCTAAGCTCGTCTCCCCTGAGGGTTTTCCTAATATCTCTGTGCCAGGGAATGCTAGGGGTGATTGCAGGATATCCCAGTGAACGAGGCTGCCTCCCCAAGGTCAGGGAAGGTATTTCCCGGGCTTCCCCGAACAGGGAACAACTGTGACTGAAGAGAGCTGCGTGGAGTTGTCTCTCGAGCTCCCCCACGCACTGACAATGGTTCCGGAATCCTGAGCGAGGGGAGGTTCCACCAACGGTCGGCAGCGCGTGGGTTCCAACGGAATGCCTAAGCTCGCCTCCCCTGAGGGTTTTCCTAATGTCTCTGTGCCAGGGAATGCTAGGGGTGATTGCAGGCAATCCCAGTGACAGAAGCTGCCTCCCCAAGGTCAGGGAAGGTATTTCCCGGACTTCCGCGAACAGGGAACACCTGTGACTGAAGAGAGCTGCGTGGAGTTGTCTCTCGAGCTCCCCCACGCACTGAAAATTGTTCCGGAATCCTGAGCGTGGGGAGGTTCCACCAACGGTCGGCAGCGCGTGGGTTCTAAAGGAATGCCTAAGCTCGTCTCCCCTGAGGGTTTTCCTAATGTCTCTGTGCCAGGGAATGCTAGGGGTGATTGCAGGATATCCCAGTGAACGAGGCTGACTCCCCAAGGTCAGGGAAGGTATTTCCCGGGCTTCCCCGAACAGGGAACACCTGTGACTGAAGAGAGCTGCGTGGAGTTGTCTCTCGAGCTCCCCCACGCACTGACAATGGTTCCGGAATCCTGAGCGTGGGGAGGTTCCACCAACGGTCGGCAGCGCGTGGGTTCCAACGGAATGCCTAAGCTCGCCTCCCCTGAGGGTTTTCCTAATGTCTCTGTGCCAGGGAATGCTAGGGGTGATTGCAGGATATCCCAGTGAACGAGGCTGCCTCCCCAAGGTCAGGGAAGGTATTTCCCGGGCTTTCCCGAACAGGGAAAACCTGTGACTGAAGAGAGCTGCGTGGAGTTGTCTCTCGAGCTCCCCCACGCACTGACAATGGTTCCGGAATCCTGAGCGTGGGGAGGTTCCACCAACGGTCGGTAGCGCATGGGTTCTAACGGAATGCCTAAGCTCGTCTCCCCTGAGGGTTTTCCTAATGTCTCTGTGCCAGGGAATGCTAAGGGTGATTGCAGGATATCCCAGTGACAGAGGCTGCCTCCCCAAGGTCAGGGAAGTTATTTCCCGGGCTTCCCCGAACAGGGAACACCTGTGACTGAAGAGAGCTTCGTGGAGTTGTCTCTCGAGCTCCCCCACGCACTGACAATGGTTCCGGAATCCTGAGCGAGGGGAGGTTCCACCAACGGTCGGCAGCGCGTGGGTTCCAACGGAATGCCTAAGCTCGCCTCCCCTGAGGGTTTTCCTAATGTCTCTGTGCCAGGGAATGCTAGGGGTGATTGCAGGCAATCCCAGAGACCGAGGCTGCCTCCCCAAGGTCAGGGAAGGTATTTCCCGGACTTCCCCGAACAGGGAACACCTGTGACCTAAGAGAGCTGCGTGGAGTTGTCTCTCGAGCTCCCCCACGCACTGAAAATTGTTCCGGAATCCTGAGCGTGGGGAGGTTCCACCAACGGTCGGCAGCGCGTGGGTTCTAAAGGAATGCCTAAGCTCGTCTCCTCTGAGGGTTTTCCTAATGTCTCTGTGCCAGGGAATGCTAGGGGTGATTGCAGGATATCCCAGTGAACGAGGCTGCCTCCCCAAGGTCAGGGAAGGTATTTCCCGGGCTTCCCCGAACAGGGAACAACTGTGACTGAAGAGAGCTGCGTGGAGTTGTCTCTCGAGCTCCCCCACGCACTGACAATGGTTCCGGAATCCTGAGCGAGGGGAGGTTCCACCAACGGTCGGCAGCGCGTGGGTTCCAACGGAATGCCTAAGCTCGCCTCCCCTGAGGGTTTTCCTAATGTCTCTGTGCCAGGGAATGCTAGGGGTGATTGCAGGCAATCCCAGTGACAGAAGCTGCCTCCCCAAGGTCAGGGATGGTATTTCCCGGACTTCCCCGAACAGGGAACACCTGTGACTGAAGAGAGCTGCGTGGAGTTGTCTCTCGAGCTCCCCCACGCACTGAAAATTGTTCCGGAATCCTGAGCGTGGGGAGGTTCCACCAACGGTCGGCAGCGCGTGGGTTCTAAAGGAATGCCTAAGCTCGTCTCCCCTGAGGGTTTTCCTAATGTCTCTGTGCCAGGGAATGCTAGGGGTGATTGCAGGATATCCCAGTGAACGAGGCTGCCTCCCCAAGGTCAGGGAAGGTATTTCCCGGGCTTCCCCGAACAGGGAACACCTGTGACTGAAGAGAGCTGCGTGGAGTTGTCTCTCGAGCTCCCCCACGCACTGACAATGGTTCCGGAATCCTGAGCGTGGGGAGGTTCCACCAACGGTCGGCAGCGCGTGGGTTCCAACGGAATGCCTAAGCTCGCCTCCCCTGAGGGTTTTCCTAATGTCTCTGTGCCAGGGAATGCTAGGGGTGATTGCAGGCAATCCCAGTGACCGAGGCTGCCTCCCCAAGGTCAGGGAAGGTATTTCCCGGACTTCCCCGAACAGGGAACACCTGTGACTGAAGAGAGCTTCGTGGAGTTGTCTCTCGAGCTCCCCCACGCACTGAAAATTGTTCCGGAATCCTGAGCGTGGGGAGGTTCCACCAACGGTCGGCAGCGCGTGGGTTCTAAAGGAATGCCTAAGCTCGTCTCCCCTGAGGGTTTTCCTAATGTCTCTGTGCCAGGGAATGCTAGGGGTGATTGCAGGATATCCCAGTGAACGAGGCTGCCTCCCCAAGGTCAGGGAAGGTATTTCCCGGGCTTCCCCGAACAGGGAACACCTGTGACTGAAGAGAGCTGCGTGGAGTTGTCTCTCGAGCTCCCCCACGCACTGACAATGGTTCCGGAATCCTGAGCGAGGGGAGGTTCCACCAACGGTCGGCAGCGCGTGGGTTCCAACGGAATGCCTAAGCTCGCCTCCCCTGAGGGTTTTCCTAATGTCTCTGTGCCAGGGAATGCTAGGGGTGATTGCAGGCAATCCCAGTGACCGAGGCTGCCTCCCCAAGGTCAGGGAATGTATTTCCCGGACTTCCCCGAACAGGGAACACCTGTGACTGAAGAGAGCTGCGTGGAGTTGTCTCTCGAGCTCCCCCACGCACTGAAAATTGTTCCGGAATCCTGAGCGTGGGGAGGTTCCACCAACGGTCGGCAGCGCGTGGGTTATAAAGGAATGCCAAAGCTCGTCTCCCCTGAGGTTTTTCCTAATGTCTCTGTGCCAGGGAATGCTAGGGGTGATTGCAGGATATCCCAGTGAACGAGGCTGCCTCCCCAAGGTCAGGGAAGGTATTTCCCGGGCTTCCCCGAACAGGGAACACCTGTGACTGAAGAGAGCTGCGTGGAGTTGTCTCTCGAGCTCCCCCACGCACTGACAATGGTTCCGGAATCCTGAGCGAGGGGAGGTTCCACCAACGGTCGGCAGCGCGTGGGTTCCAACGGAATGCCTAAGCTCGCCTCCCCTGAGGGTTTTCCTAATGTCTCTGTGCCAGGGAATGCTAGGGGTGATTGCAGGCAATCCCAGAGACCAAGGCTGCCTCCCCAAGGTCAGGGAAGGTATTTCCCGGACTTCCCCGAACAGGGAACACCTGTGACTGAAGAGAGCTGCGTGGAGTTGTCTCTCGAGCTCCCCCACGCACTGAAAATTGTTCCGGAATCCTGAGCGTGGGGAGGTTCCACCAACGGTCGGCAGCGCGTGGGTTCTAAAGGAATGCCTAAGCTCGTCTCCCCTGAGGGTTTTCCTAATGTCTCTGTGCCAGGGAATGCTAGGGGTGATTGCAGGATATCCCAGTGACCGAGGCTGCCTCCCCAAGGTCAGGGAAGGTATTTCCCGGGCTTCCCCGAACAGGGAACACCTGTGACTGAAGAGAGCTGCGTGGAGTTGTGTCTCGAGCTCCCCCACGCACTGACAATGGTTCCGGAATCCTGAGCGAGGGGAGGTTCCACCAACGGTCGGCAGCGCGTGGGTTCCAACGGAATGCCTAAGCTCGTCTCCCCTGAGGGTTTTCCTAATGTCTCTGTGCCAAGGAATGCTAAGGGTGATTGCAGGATATCCCAGTGACAGAGGCTGCCTCCCCAAGGTCAGGGAAGGTATTTCCCGGGCTTCCCCGAACAGGGAACACCTGTGACTGAAGAGAGCTGCGTGGAGTTGTCTCTCGAGCTCCCCCACGCACTGACAATGGTTCCGGAATCCTGAGCGAGGGGAGGTTCCACCAACGATCGGCAGCGCGTGGGTTCCAACTTAATGCCTAAGCTCGCCTCCCCTGAGGGTTTTCCTAATGTCTCTGTGCCAGGGAATGCTAGGGGTGATTGCAGGCAATCCCATGACCGAGGCTGCCTCCCCAAGGTCAGGGAAGGTATTTCCCGGACTTCCCCGAACAGGGAACACCTGTGACTAAAGAGAGCTGCGTGGAGTTGTCTCTCGAGCTCCCCCATGCACTGAAAATTGTTCCGGAATCCTGAGCGTGGGGAGGTTCCACCAACGGTCGGCAGCGCGTGGGTTCTAAAGGAATGCCTAAGCTCGTCTCCCCTGAGGGTTTTCCTAAGGTCTCTGTGCCAGGGAATGCTAGGGGTGATTGCAGGATATCCCAGTGAACGAGGCTGCCTCCCCAAGGTCAGGGAAGGTATTTCCCGGGCTTCCCCGAACAGGGAACACCTGTGACTGAAGAGAGCTGCGTGGAGTTGTCTCTCGAGCTCCCCCACGCACTGACAATGGTTCCGGAATCCTGAGCGAGGGGAGGTTCCACCAACGGTCGGCAGCGCGTGGGTTCCAACGGAATGCCTAAGCTCGCCTCCCCTGAGGGTTTTCCTAATGTCTCTGTGCCAGGGAATGCTAGGGGTGATTGCAGGCAATCCCAGTGACCGAGGCTGCCTCCCCAAGGTCAGGGAAGGTATTTCCCGGACTTCCCCAAACAGGGAACACCTGTGACTGAAGAGAGCTGCGTGGAGTTGTCTCTCGAGCTCCCCCACGCACTGACAATGGTTCCGGAATCCTGAGCGTGGGGAGGTTCCACCAACGGTCGGCAGCGCGTGGGTTCTAAAGGAATGCCTAAGCTCGTCTCCCCTGAGGGTTTTCCTAATGTCTCTGTGCCAGGGAATGCTAGGGGTGATTGCAGGATATCCCAGTGAACGAGGCTGCCTCCCCAAGGTCAGGGAAGGTATTTCCCGGGCTTCCCCGAACAGGGAACACCTGTGACTGAAGAGAGCTGCGTGGAGTTGTCTCTCGAGCTCCCCCACGCACTGACAATGGTTCCGGAATCCTGAGCGTGGGGAGGTTCCACCAACGGTCGGTAGCGCATGGGTTCTAACGGAATGCCGAAGCTCGTCTCCCCTGAGGGTTTTCCTAATGTCTCTGTGCCAGGGAATGCTAAGGGTGATTGCAGGATATCCCAGTGACAGAGGCTGCCTCCCCAAGGTCAGGGAAGGTATTTCCCGGGCTTCCCCGAACAGGGAACACCTGTGACTGAAGAGAGCTGCGTGGAGTTGTCTCTCGAGCTCCCCCACGCACTGACAATGGTTCCGGAATCCTGAGCGAGGGGAGGTTCCACCAACGGTCGGCAGCGCGTGGGTTCCAACGGAATGCCTAAGCTCGCCTCCCCTGAGGGTTTTCCTAATGTCTCTGTGCCAGGGAATGCTAGGGGTGATTGCAGGCAATCCCAGTGACCGAGGCTGCCTCCCCAAGGTCAGGGAATGTATTTCCCGGACTTCCCCGAACCGGGAACACCTGTGACTGAAGAGAGCTGCGTGGAGTTGTCTCTCGAGCTCCCCCACGCACTGAAAATTGTTCCGGAATCCTGAGCGTGGGGAGGTTCCACCAACGGTCGGCAGCGCGTGGGTTATAAAGGAATGCCAAAGCTCGTCTCCCCTGAGGTTTTTCCTAATGTCTCTGTGCCAGGGAATGCTAGGGGTGATTGCAGGATATCCCAGTGAACGAGGCTGCCTCCCCAAGGTCAGGGAAGGTATTTCCCGGGCTTCCCCGAACAGGGAACACCTGTGACTGAAGAGAGCTGCGTGGAGTTGTGTCTCGAGCTCCCCCACGCACTGACAATGGTTCCGGAATCCTGAGCGAGGGGAGGTTCCACCAACGGTCGGCAGCGCGTGGGTTCCAACGGAATGCCTAAGCTCGTCTCCCCTGAGGGTTTTCCTAATGTCTCTGTGCCAAGGAATGCTAAGGGTGATTGCAGGATATCCCAGTGACAGAGGCTGCCTCCCCAAGGTCAGGGAAGGTATTTCCCGGGCTTCCCCGAACAGGGAACACCTGTGACTGAAGAGAGCTGCGTGGAGTTGTCTCTCGAGCTCCCCCACGCACTGACAATGGTTCCGGAATCCTGAGCGAGGGGAGGTTCCACCAACGATCGGCAGCGCGTGGGTTCCAACTTAATGCCTAAGCTCGCCTCCCCTGAGGGTTTTCCTAATGTCTCTGTGCCAGGGAATGCTAGGGGTGATTGCAGGCAATCCCATGACCGAGGCTGCCTCCCCAAGGTCAGGGAAGGTATTTCCCGGACTTCCCCGAACAGGGAACACCTGTGACTAAAGAGAGCTGCGTGGAGTTGTCTCTCGAGCTCCCCCATGCACTGAAAATTGTTCCGGAATCCTGAGCGTGGGGAGGTTCCACCAACGGTCGGCAGCGCGTGGGTTCTAAAGGAATGCCTAAGCTCGTCTCCCCTGAGGGTTTTCCTAAGGTCTCTGTGCCAGGGAATGCTAGGGGTGATTGCAGGATATCCCAGTGAACGAGGCTGCCTCCCCAAGGTCAGGGAAGGTATTTCCCGGGCTTCCCCGAACAGGGAACACCTGTGACTGAAGAGAGCTGCGTGGAGTTGTCTCTCGAGCTCCCCCACGCACTGACAATGGTTCCGGAATCCTGAGCGAGGGGAGGTTCCACCAACGGTCGGCAGCGCGTGGGTTCCAACGGAATGCCTAAGCTCGCCTCCCCTGAGGGTTTTCCTAATGTCTCTGTGCCAGGGAATGCTAGGGGTGATTGCAGGCAATCCCAGTGACCGAGGCTGCCTCCCCAAGGTCAGGGAAGGTATTTCCCGGACTTCCCCAAACAGGGAACACCTGTGACTGAAGAGAGCTGCGTGGAGTTGTCTCTCGAGCTCCCCCACGCACTGACAATGGTTCCGGAATCCTGAGCGTGGGGAGGTTCCACCAACGGTCGGCAGCGCGTGGGTTCTAAAGGAATGCCTAAGCTCGTCTCCCCTGAGGGTTTTCCTAATGTCTCTGTGCCAGGGAATGCTAGGGGTGATTGCAGGATATCCCAGTGAACGAGGCTGCCTCCCCAAGGTCAGGGAAGGTATTTCCCGGGCTTCCCCGAACAGGGAACACCTGTGACTGAAGAGAGCTGCGTGGAGTTGTCTCTCGAGCTCCCCCACGCACTGACAATGGTTCCGGAATCCTGAGCGTGGGGAGGTTCCACCAACGGTCGGTAGCGCATGGGTTCTAACGGAATGCCGAAGCTCGTCTCCCCTGAGGGTTTTCCTAATGTCTCTGTGCCAGGGAATGCTAAGGGTGATTGCAGGATATCCCAGTGACAGAGGCTGCCTCCCCAAGGTCAGGGAAGGTATTTCCCGGGCTTCCCCGAACAGGGAACACCTGTGACTGAAGAGAGCTGCGTGGAGTTGTCTCTCGAGCTCCCCCACGCACTGACAATGGTTCCGGAATCCTGAGCGAGGGGAGGTTCCACCAACGGTCGGCAGCGCGTGGGTTCCAACGGAATGCCTAAGCTCGCCTCCCCTGAGTGTTTTCCTAATGTCTCTTTGCCAGGGAATGCTAGGGGTGATTGCAGGCAATCCCAGTGACCGAGGCTGCCTCCCCAAGGTCAGGGAAGGTATTTCCCGGACTTCCCCGAACAGGGAAAACCTGTGACTGAAGAGAGCTGCGTGGAGTTGTCTCTCGAGCTCCCCCACGCACTGAAAATTGTTCCAGAATCCTGAGCGTGGGGAGGTTCCACCAACGGTCGGCAGCACGTGGGTTCTAAAGGAATGCCTAAGCTCGTCTCCCCTGAGGATTTTCCTAATGTCTCTGTGCCAGGGAATGCTAGGGGTGATTGCAGGATATCCCAGTGAACGAGGCTGCCTCCCCAAGGTCAGGGAAGGTATTTCCCGGGCTTCCCCGAACAGGGAACACCTGTGACTGATGAGAGCTGCGTGGAGTTGTCTCTCGAGCTCCCCCACGCACTGACAATGGTTCCGGAATCCTGAGCGAGGGGAGGTTCCACCAACGGTCGGCAGCGCGTGGGTTCCAACGGAATGCCTAAGCTCGCCTCCCCTGAGGTTTTTCCTAATGTCTCTGTGCCAGGGAATGCTAGGGGTGATTGCAGGCAATCCCAGTGACCGAGGCTGCCTCCCCAAGGTCAGGGAAGGTATTTCCCGGACTTCCCCGAACAGGGAACACCTGTGACTGAAGAGAGCTGCGTGGAGTTGTCTCTCGAGCTCCCCCACGTACTGAAAATTGTTCCGGAATCCTGAGCGTGGGGAGGTTCCACCAACGGTCGGCAGCGCGTGGGTTCTAAAGGAATGCCTAAGCTCGTCTCCCCTGAGGGTTTTCCTAATGTCTCTGTGCCAGGGAATGCTAGGGGTGATTGCAGGATATCCCAGTGAACGAGGCTGCCTCCCCAAGGTCAGGGAAGGTATTTCCCGGGCTTCCCCGAACAGGGAACACCTGTGACTGAAGAGAGCTGCGTGGAGTTGTCTCTCGAGCTCCCCCACGCACTGACAATGGTTCCGGAATCCTGAGCGAGGGGAGGTTCCACCAACGGTCGGCAGCGCGTGGGTTCCAACGGAATGCCTAAGCTCGCCTCCCCTGAGGGTTTTCCTAATGTCTCTGTGCCAGGGAATGCTAGGGGTGATTGCAGGCAATCCCAGAGACCGAGGCTGCCTCCCCAAGGTCAGGGAAGGTATTTCCCGGACTTCCCCGAACAGGGAACACCTGTGACTGAAGAGAGCTGCGTGGAGTTGTCTCTCGAGCTCCCGCACGCACTGAAAATTGTTCCGGAATCCTGAGCGTGGGGAGGTTCCACCAACGGTCGGCAGCGCGTGGGTTCTAAAGGAATGCCTAAGCTCGTCTCCCCTGAGGGTTTTCCTAATGTCTCTGTGCCAGGGAATGCTAGGGGTGATTGCAGGATATCCCAGTGAACGAGGCTGCCTCCCCAAGGTCAGGGAAGGTATTTCCCGGGCTTCCATGAACAGGGAACACCTGTGACTGAAGAGAGCTGCGTGGAGTTGTCTCTCGAGCTCCCCCACGCACTGACAATGGTTCCGGAATCCTGAGCGTGGGGAGGTTCCACCAACGGTCGGCAGCGCGTGGGTTCTAAAGGAATGCCTAAGCTCGTCTCCCCTGAGGGTTTTCCTAATGTCTCTGTGCCAGGGAATGCTAGGGGTGATTGCAGGCAATCCCAGTGACCGAGGCTGCCTCCCCAAGGTCAGGGAAGGTATTTCCCGGACTTCCCCAAACAGGGAACACCTGTGACTGAAGAGAGCTGCGTGGAGTTGTCTCTCGAGCTCCCCCACGCACTGACAATGGTTCCGGAATCCTGAGCGTGGGGAGGTTCCACCAACGGTCGGCAGCGCGTGGGTTCTATAGGAATGCCTAAGCTCGTCTCCCCTGAGGGTTTTCCTAATGTCTCTGTGCCAGGGAATGCTAGGGGTGATTGCAGGATATCCCAGTGAACGAGGCTGCCTCCCCAAGGTCAGGGAAGGTATTTCCCGGGCTTCCCCGAACAGGGAACACCTGTGACTGAAGAGAGCTGCTTGGAGTTGTCTCTCGAGCTCCCCCACGCACTGACAATGGTTCCGGAATCCTGAGCGTGGGGAGGTTCCACCAACGGTCGGTAGCGCATGGGTTCTAACGGAATGCCTAAGCTCGTCTCCCCTGAGGGTTTTCCTAATGTCTCTGTGCCAGGGAATGCTAAGGGTGATTGCAGGATATCCCAGTGACAGAGGCTGCCTCCCCAAGGTCAGGGAAGGTATTTCCCGGGCTTCCCCGAACAGGGAACACCTGTGACTGAAGAGAGCTGCGTGGAGTTGTCTCTCGAGCTCCCCCACGCACTGACAATGGTTCCGGAATCCTGAGCGAGGAGAGGTTCCACCAACGGTCGGCAGCGCGTGGGTTCCATCGGAATGCCTAAGCTCGCCTCCCCTGAGGGTTTTCCTAATGTCTCTGTGCCAGGGAATGCTAGGGGTGATTGCAGGCAATCCCAGTGACCGAGGCTGCCTCCCCAAGGTCAGGGAAGGTATTTCCCGGACTTCCCCGAACAGGGAACACCTGTGACTGAAGAGAGCTGCGTGGAGTTGTCTCTCGAGCTCCCCCACGCACTGAAAATTGTTCCGGAATCCTGAGCGTGGGGAGGTTCCACCAACGGTCGGCAGCGCGTGGGTTCTAAAGGAATGCCTAAGCTCGCCTCCCCTGAGGGTTTTCCTAATGTCTCTGTGCCAGGGAATGCTAGGGGTGATTGCAGGCAATCCCAGTGACCGTGGCTGCCTCCCCAAGGTCAGGGAAGTTATTTCCCGGACTTCCCCGAACAGGGAACACCTGTGACTGAAGAGAGCTGCGTGGAATTGTCTCTCGAGCTCCCCCACGCACTGAAAATTGTTCCGGAATCCTGAGCGTGGGGAGGTTCCACCAACGGTCGGCAGCGCGTGGGTTCTAAAGGAATGCCTAAGCTCGTCTCCCCTGAGGGTTTTCCTAATGTCTCTGTGCCAGGGAATGCTAGGGGTGATTGCAGGATATCCCAGTGAACGAGGCTGCCTCCCCAAGGTCAGGGAAGTTATTTCCCGGGCTTCCCCGAACAGGGAAAATCTGTGACTGAAGAGAGCTGCGTGGAGTTGTCTCTCGAGCTCCCCCACGCACTGACAATGGTTCCGGAATCCTGAGCGTGGGGAGGTTCCACCAACGGTCGGTAGCGCATGGGTTCTAACGGAATGCCTAAGCTCGTCTCCCCTGAGGGTTTTCCTAATGTCTCTGTGCCAGGGAATGCTAAGGGTGATTGCAGGATATCCCAGTGACAGAGGCTGCCTCCCCAAGGTCAGGGAAGGTATTTCCCGGGCTTCCCCGAACAGGGAACACCTGTGACTGAAGAGAGCTGCGTGGAGTTGTCTCTCGAGCTCCCCCACGCACTGACAATGGTTCCGGAATCCTGAGCGAGGGGAGGTTCCACCAACGGTCGGCAGCGCGTGGGTTCCAACGGAATGCCTAAGCTCGCCTCCCCTGAGGGTTTTCCTAATGTCTCTGTGCCAGGGAATGCTAGGGGTGATTGCAGGCAATCCCAGTGACCGAGGCTGCCTCCCCAAGGTCAGGGAAGGTATTTCCCGGACTTCCCCGAACAGGGAACACCTGTGACTGAAGAGAGCTGCGTGGAGTTGTCTCTCGAGCTCCGCCACGCACTGAAAATTATTCCGGAATCCTGAGCATGGGGAGGTTCCACCAACGGTCGGCAGCGCGTGGGTTCTAAAGGAATGCCTAAGCTCGTCTCCCCTGAGGGTTTTCCTAATGTCTCTGTGCCAGGGAATGCTAGGGGTGATTGCAGGATATCCCAGTGAACGAGGCTGCCTCCCCAAGGTCAGGGAAGGTATTTCCCGGACTTCCCCGAACAGGGAACACCTGTGACTGAAGAGAGCTGCGTGGAGTTGTCTCTCGAGCTCCCTCACGCACTGACAATGCTTCCGGAATCCTGAGCGTGGGGAGGTTCCACCAAAGTTCGGCAGCGCGTGGGTTCAAACGGAATGCCTAAGCTCGTCTCCCCTGAGGGTTTTCCTAATGTCTCTGTGCCAGGGAATGCTAGGGGTGATTGCAGGCAATCCCAGTGACCGAGGTTGCCACCCCAAGTTCAGGGAAGGTATTTCCCGGACTTCCCCGAACAGGGAACACCTGTGACTGAAGAGAGCTGCGTGGAGTTGTCTCTCGAGCTCCCCCACGCACTGACAAATGTTCCGGAATCCTGAGCGTGGGGAGGTTCCACCAACGGTCGGCAGCGCGTGGGTTCTAACGGAATGCCTAAGCTCGTCTCCCCTGAGGGTTTTCCTAATATCTCTGTGCCAGGGAATGCTAGGGGTGATTGCAGGCAATCCCAGTGACCGAGGCTGCCTCCCCAAGGTCAGGGAATGTATTTCCCGGACTTCCCCGAACAGGGAACACCTGTGACTGAAGAGAGCTGCGTGGAGTTGTCTCTCGAGCTCCCCCACGCACTGACAATGGTTCCGGAATCCTGAGCGTGGGGAGGTTCCACCAACGGTCGGCAGCGCGTGGGTTCTAACGGAATGCCTAAGCTCGTCTCCCCTGAGGTTTTTCCTAATATCTCTGTGCCAGGGAATGCTAGGGGTGATTGCAGGCTATCCCAGTGACCGAGGCTGCTTCCCCAAGGTCAGGGAAGGTATTTCCCGGACTTAACAGAAAAGGGAACACCTGTGACTGAAGAGAGCTGCGTGGAGAAGTCTCTCGAGCTCCCCCACGCACTGACAATGGTTCCGGAATCCTGAGCGTGGGGAGGTTCCACCAACTGTCGGCAGCGCGTGGGTTCTAACGGAATGCCTAAGCTCGTCTCCCCTGAGGGTTTTCCTAATGTCTCTGTGCCAGGGAATGCTAGGGGTGATTTCAGGCAATCCCAGTGACCGAGGCTGCCTCCCCAAGGTCAGGGAAGGTATTTCCCGGACTTCCCCGAACAGGGAACACCTGTGACTGAAGAGAGCTGCGTGGAGTTGTCTCTCGAGCTCCCCCACGCACTGACAATGGTTGCGGAATCCTGAGCATGGGGAGGTTCCACCAACGGTCGGCAGCGCGTGGGTTCTAACGGAATGCCTAATCTCGTCTCCCCTGAGGGTTTTCCTAATGTCTCTGTGCCAGGGAATGCTAGGGGTGATTGCAGGATATCCCAGTGACTGAGGCTGCCTCCCCAAGTTCAGGGAAGTTATTTCCCGGACTTCCCCGAACAGGGAACACCTGTGACTGAAGAGAGCTGCGTGGAGTTGTCTCTCGAGCTCCCCCACGCACTGACAATGGTTCCGGAATCCTGAGCGTGGGGAGGTTCCACCAACGGTCGGCAGCGCGTGGGTTCTAACGGAATGCCTAAGCTCGTCTCCCCTGAGGGTTTTCCTAATGTCTCTGTGCCAGGGAATGCTATGGGTGATTGCAGGCAATCCCAGTGACCGAGGCTGCCTCCCCAAGGTCAGGGAAGTTATTTCCCGGACTTCCCCGAACAGGGAACACCTGTGACTGAAGAGAGCTGCGTGGAGTTGTCTCTCGAGCTCCCCCACGCACTGACAATGGTTCCGGAATCCTGAGCGTGGGGAGGTTCCACCAACGGTCGGCAGCGCGTGGGTTCTAACGGAATGCCTAAGCTCGTCTCCCCTGAGGGTTTTCCTAATGTCTCTGTGTCAGGGAATGCTAGGAGTGATTGCAGGCAATCCCAGTGACCGAGGCTGCCTCCCCAAGGTCAGGGAATGTATTTCCCGGACTTCCCCGAACAGGGAACACCTGTGACGGAAGAAAGCTGCGTGGAGTTTTCTCTCGAGCTCCCCCACGCACTGACAATGGTTCCGGAATCCTGAGCGTGGGGAGGTTCCACCAACGGTCGGCAGCGCGTGCGTTCTAACGGAATGCCTAAGCTCATCTAAACCTGAAGGTTTTCCTAATGTCTCTGTGCCAGGGAATGCTAGGGGTGATTGCAGGATATCCCAGTGACCGAGGCTGCCTCCCCAAGGTCAGGGAAGGTATTTCCCGGACTTCCCCGAACAGGGAACACCTGTGACTGAAGAGAGCTGCGTGGAGTTGTCTCTCGAGCTCCCCGACGCACTGACAATGGTTCCGGAATCCTGAGCGTGGGGAGGTTCCACCAACGGTCGGCAGCGCGTGGGTTCTAACGGAATGCGTAAGCTCGTCTCCCCTGAGGGTTTTCCTAATGTCTCTGTGCCAGGGAATGCTAGGGGTGATTGCAGGCAATCCCAGTGTCCGAGACTGCCTCCCCAAAGTCAGGGAAGGTATTTCCCGGACTTCCCCGTGCAGGGAACACCTGTGACTGAAGAGAGCTGCGTGGAGTTGTCTCTCGAGCTCCCCCACGCACTGACAATGGTTCCGGAATCCTGAGCGTGGGGAGGTTACACCAACGGTCGGCAGCGCGTGGGTTCTAACGGAATGCCTAAGCTCGTCTCCCCTGAGGTTTTTCCTAATGTCTCTGTGCCAGGAAATGCTAGGGGTGATTGCAGGATATCCCAGTGACCGAGGCTGCCTCCCCAAGTTCAAGGAAGGTATTTCCCGAACTTCCCCGTACAGGGAACACCTGTGACTGAAGAGAGCCTTGTGGAGTTGTCTCTCGAGCTCCCCCACGCACTGAAAATGGTTCCGGAATCCTGAGCGTGGGGAGATTCCACCAACGGTTGGCAGCGCTTGGGTTCTAAAGGAATGCCTAAGCTCGTCTCCCCTGAGGGTTTTCCTAATGTCTCTGTGCCAGGGAATGCTAGGGGTGATTGCAGGATATCCGAGTGTCCGAGGCTGACTCCCCAAGGTCAAGGAAGATATTTCCCGTTCTTCCCCGTACAGGGAACACTTGTGACTGAAGAGAGCTGCGTGGAGTTGTCTCTCGAGCTCCCCCACGCACTGAAAATGGTTCCGGAATCCTGAGCTTGTGGAGGTTCCACCAACGGTCGGCAGCGCGTGGGTTCTAACGGAAGGCCAAAGCTCGTCTCCCCTGAGGGTTTTCCTAATGTCTCTGTGCCAGGGAATGCTAGGGGTGATTGCAGGATATCCCAGTGACCGAGGCTGCCTCCCCAAGGTCAGGGAAGTTATTTCCCCGACTTCCCCGAACAGGGAACACCTGTGACTGAAGAGAGCTGCGTGGAGTTGTCTCTCGAGCTCCCCCACGCACTGACAATGGTTCCGGAATCCTGAGCGTGGGGAGTTTCCACCAACGGTCGGCAGCGCGTGGGTTCTAACGGAATGCCTAAGCTCGTCTCCCCTGAGGGTTTTCCTAATGTCTCTGTGCCAGGGAATGCTAGGGGTGATTGCAGGATATCCCAGTGACTGAGGCTGCCTCCCCAAGTTCAGGGAAGGTATTTCCCGGACTTCCCCGAACAGGGAACACCTGTAACTGAAGAGAGCTGCGTGGAGTTGTCTCTCGAGCTCACCCACGCACTGACAATGGTTCCGGAATCCTGAGCGTGGGGAGGTTCCACCAACGGTCGGCAGCGCGTGGGTTCTAACGGAATGCCTAAGCTCGTCTCCCCTGAGTGTTTTCCTAATGTCTCTGTGCCAGGGAATGCTATGGGTGATTGCAGGCAATCCCAGTGACCGAGGCTGCCTCCCCAAGGTCAGGGAAGTTATTTCCCGGACTTCCCCGAACAGGGAACACCTGTGACTGAAGAGAGCTGCGTGGAGTTGTCTCTCGAGCTCCCCCACGCACTGACAATGGTTCCGGAATCCTGAGCGTGGGGAGGTTCCACCAACGGTCGGCAGCGCGTGGGTTCTAACGGAATGCCAAAGCTCGTCTCCCCTGAGGGTTTTCCTAATGTCTCTGTGCCAGGGAATGCTAAGGCTCATTGCAGGATTTCCCAGTGACCAAGGCTACCTCCCTAAGGTCAGGGAAGTTATTTCCCCGACTTCCCCGAACAGGGAACACCTGTGACTGAAGAGAGCTGCGTGGAGTTGTCTCTCGAGCTCCCCCACGCACTGACAATGGTTCCGGAATCCTGAGCGTGGGGAGTTTCCACCAACGGTCGGCAGCGCGTGGGTTCTAACGGAATGCCTAAGCTCGTCTCCCCTGAGGGTTTTCCTAATGTCTCTGTGCCAGGGAATGCTATGGGTGATTGCAGGCAATCCCAGTGACCGAGGCTGCCTCCCCAAGGTCAGGGAAGTTATTTCCAGGACTTCCCAGAACAGGGAACTTCTGTGACTGAAGTGAGATGCGTGGAGTTGTCTCTCGAGCTCCCCCACGCACTGACAATGGTTCCGGAATCCTGAGCGTGGGGAGGTTCCACCAACGGTCGGCAGCGCGTGGGTTCTAACGGAATGCCTAAGCTCGTCTCCCCTGAGGGTTTTCCTAATGTCTCTGTGCCAGGGAATGCTAGGGGTGATTGCAGGATATCCCAGTGCCCGAGGCTTCCTCCCCAAGTTCCGGGAAGGTATTTCCTGGACTTCCCCGAACAGGGAACACCTGTGACTGAAGAGAGCTGCGTGGAGTTGTCTCTCGAGCTCCCCCACGCACTGACAATGGTTCCGGAATCCTGAGCGTGGGGAGGTTCCACCAGCGGTCGGCAGCGCGTGGGTTCTAACGGAAAGCCTAAACTCGTCTCCCATGAGGGTTTTCCTAATGTCTCTGTGCCAGGGAATGCTAGGGGTGATTGCAGGATATCCCAGTGACCGAGGCTGCCTCCCCAATGTCAGGGAAGTTATTTCCCGGACTTCCCCGAACAGGGAAAACCTGTGACTGAAGAGAGCTGCGTGGAGTTGTCTGTCGAGCTCCCCCAAGCACTGACAATGTTTTCGGAATCCTGAGTGTGGGGAGGTTCCACGAACGGTCGGCAGCGCGTGGGTTCTAACCGAATGCCTAAGCTCGTCTCCCCTGAGGGTTTTCAAAATATCTCTGTGCCAGGGAATGCTAGGGGTGATTGCAGGATATCCCAGTGACCGAGGCTGCCTCCCCAATGTCAGGGAAGTTATTTCCCGGACTTCCCCGAACAGGTAAAACCTGTGACTGAAGAGAGATGCGTGGAGTTGTCTCTCGAGCTCCCCCACGCACTGACAATTTTTGCGGAATCCTGAGCGTGGGGAGGTTCCACCAACGGTCGGTAGCGCGTGGGTTTAAACGGAAGGCCTAAGCTCGTCTCCCCTGAGGGTTTTCCTAATGTCTCTGTGCCAGGGAATGCTAGGTGTGATTGCAGGATATCCCAATGTCCGAGGCTGCCTCCGCGAGGTCAGGGAAGGTTTTTCCCGGACCTCCCCGAACAGGGAACACATGTGACTGAAGAGAGCTGCGTGGAGTTTTCTCTCGAGCTCACCCGCGCACTGACAATGTTTCCGGAATCCTGAGCGTGGGGAGGTTCCACCAACGGTCGGCAGCGCGTGGGATCTATCGGAATGCCTAAGCTCCTCTCCCCTGAGGGTTTTCCTAATATCTCTGTGCCAGGGAATGCTAGGGGTGATTGCAGGATATCCCAGTGACCGAGGCTGCCTCCCCAAGATCAGGGAAGTTATTTCCCGGACTTCCCCGAACAGGGAACACCTGTGACTGAAGAGAGCTGCGTGGAGTTGTCTCTCGAGCTCCCCCACGCACTGACAATGGTTCCGGAATCCTGAGCGTGGGGAGGTTCCACCAACGGTCGGCAGCGCGTGCGTTCTAACGGAATGCCTAAGCTCATTTAAACGTGAAAGTTTTCCTAATGTCTCTGTTCCAGGGAATGCTAGGGGTGATTGCAGGGTATCCCAGTGACTGAGGCTGCCTCCCCAAGGTCAGGGAAGGTAATTCCCGGACTTCCCCGAACAGGGAACCCCTGTGACTGAAGAGAGCTGCGTGGAGTTGTCTCTCGAGCTCCCCCACGCACTGACAATGGTTCCGGAATCCTGAGCGTGGGGAGGTTCCACCAACGGTCGGCAGCGCGTGGGTTCTAACGGAATGCCTAAGCTCGTCTCCCCTGAGGTTTTTCCTAATATCTCTGTGCCAGGAAATACTAGGGGTGATTGCAGGATATCCCAGTGACCGAGGCTGCCTCCCCAAGTTCAAGGAAGGTATTTCCCGAACTTCCCCGTACATGGAACACCTGTGACTGAAGAGAGCCTTGTGGAGTTGTCTCTCGAGCTCCCCCACGCACTGACAATGGTTCCGGAATCCTGAGCGTGGGGAGGTTCCACCAACGGTTGGCAGCGCTTGGGTTCTAACGGAATGCCTGAGCTCGTCTCCCCTGAGGGTTTTCCTAATGTCTCTGTGCCAGGGAATGCTAGGGGTAATTGCAGGATATCCGAGTGTCCGAGGCTGACTCCCCAAGGTCAAGGAAGGTATTTCCCGGTCTTCCCCGTACAGGGAACACTTGTGACTGAAGAGAGCTGCGTGGAGTTGTCTCTCGAGCTCCCCCACGCACTGACAATGGTTCCGGAATCCTGAGCCTGGGGAGGTTCCACCAACGGTCGACAGCGCGTGGGTTCTAACGGAAGGCCTAAGCTCGTCTCCCCTGAGGGTTTTCCTAATGTCTCTGTGCCAGGGAATGCTAGGGGTGATTGCAGGATATCCCAGTGACCGAGGCTGCCTCCCCAAGGTCAAGGAAGGTATTTCCCGGACTTCCCCGAACAGGGAACACCTGTGACTGAAGAGAGCTGCGTAGAGTTTTCTCTCGAGCTCCCCAACGCACTGACAATGGTTCCGGAATCCTGAGCGTGGGGAGGTTCCACCAACGGTCGGCAGCGCGTGGGTCCTAACGGAATGCCTAAGCTCGTCTCCCCTGAGTGTTTTCTTGATGTCTCTGTGCCAGGGAATGCTAGGGGTGATTGCAGGCAATCCCAGTGACCGAGGCTGCCTCCCCAAGGTCAGGGAAGATATTTCCCGGACTTCCCCGAACAGGGAACACCTGTGACTGAAGAGAGCTGCGTGGAGTTGTCTCTCGAGCTCCCCCACGCACTGACAATGGTTCCGGAATCCTGAGCGTGGGGAGGTTCCACCAACGGTCGGCAGCGCGTGGGTTCTAACGGAATGCCTAAGCTCGTCTCCCCTGAGGGTTTTCCTAATGTCTCTGTGCCAGGGAATGCTAGGGGTGATTGCAGGCAATCCCAGTGACCGAGGCTGCCTCACCAAGTTCAGGGAAGGAATTTCCCGGACTTAACCGATCAGGGAACAGCTGTGACTGAAGAGAGCTGCGTGGAGTTGTCTCTCGAGCTCCCCCACGCACTAACAATGGTTCCGGAATCCTGAGCGTGGGGAGGTTCCACCAACGGTCGGCAGCGCGTTGGTTCTAACGGAATGCATAAGCTCGTCTCCCCTGAGGGTTTTCCTAATGTCTCTGTGCCAGGGAATGCTAGGGGTGATTGTAGGCAATCCCAGTGACCGAGGCTGCCTCCCCAAGGTCAGGTAAGGTATTTCCCGGACTTCCCCGAACATGTAACACATGTGACTGAAGAGAGCCTCGTGGAGTAGTCTCTCGAGCTCCCCCACGCCCTGACAATGGTTCCGGAATCCTGAGCGTGGGGAGGTTCCACCAACGGTCGGCAGCGCGTGGGTTCTAACGGAATGCCTAAGCTCGTCTCCCCTGAGGGTTTTCCTAATGTCTCTGTGCCAGGGAATGCTAGGGGTGATTGCAGGCAATCCCAGTGACCGAGGCTGCCTCCCCAAGTTCAGGGAAGGAATTTCCCGGACTTAACCGATCAGGGAATACCTGTGACTGAAGAGAGCTGCGTGGAGTTGTCTCTCGAGCTCCCCCACGCACTGACAATGGTTCCGGAATCCTGAGCGTGGGGAGGTTCCACCAACGGTCGGCAGCGCGTGGGTTCTAACGGAATGCCTAAGCTCGTCTCCCCTGAGGGTTTTCCTAATGTCTCTGTGCCAGGGAATGCTAGGGGTGATTGCAGGCAATCCCAGTGACCGAGGCTGCCTCCCCAAGGTCAGGGAAGGTATTTCCCGGACTTCCCCGAACATGGAACACATGTGACTGAAGAGAGCCTCGTGGAGTAGTCTCTCGAGCTCCCCCACGCACTGACAATGGTTCCGGAATCCTGAGCGTGGGGAGGTTCCACCAAAGGTCGGCAGCGCGTGGGTTCTAACGGAATGCCTAAGCTCGTCTCCCCTGAGGGTTTTCCTAATATCTCTGTGCCAGGGAATGCTAGGGGTGATTGCAGGCAATCCCAGTGACCGAGGCTGCCTCCCCAAGGTCAGGGAAGGTATTTCCCGGACTTCCCCGAACAGGGAACACCTGTGACTGAAGAGAGCTGCGTGGAGTTGTCTCTCGAGCTCCCCCACGCACTGACAATGGTTCCGGAATCCTGAGAGTGGGGAGGATCCACCAACGGTCGGCAGTGCGTGGGTTCTAACGGAATGCCTAAGCTCGTCTACCCTGAATGTTTTCCTAATGTCTCTGTGCCAGGGAATGCTAGGGGTGATTGCAGGATATACCAGTGACCGAGGCTGCCTCCCCAAGGTCAGGGAAGGTATTTCCCCGACTTCCCCGAACAGGGAACACCTGTGACTGAAGAGAGCTGCGTGGAGTTGTCTCTGGAGGTCCCCCACGCACTGACAATGGTTGCGGAATCCTGAGCGTGGGGAGGTTCCACCAACGGTCGGCAGCGCGTGGGTTCTAATGGAATGCCTAAGCTCGTCTCCCCTGAGGGTTTTCCTAATGTCTCTGTGAAAGGGAATGCTAGGGGTGATTGCAGGGTATCCCAGTGACTGAGGCTGCCTCCCCAAGGTCAGGGAAGGTATTTCCCAGACTTCCCCGAACAGGGAACACCTGTGACTGAAGAGAGCTGCGTGGAGTTGTCTCTCGAGCTCCCCCACGCACTGACAATGGTTCCAGATTCCTGAGCGTGGGGAGGTTCCACCAACGGTCGGCAGCGCGTGGGTTCTAACGGAATGCCTAAGCTCGTCTCCCCTGAGGGTTTTCCTAATGTCTCTGTGCCAGGGAATGCTAGGGGTGATTGCAGGCAATCCCAGTGACCGAGGCTGCCTCCCCAAGGTCAGGGAAGGTATTTCCCGGACTTCCCCGAACATGGAACACATGTGACTGAAGAGAGCCTCGTGGAGTAGTCTCTCGAGCCCCCCCCCACGCACTGACAATGGTTCCGGAATTCTGAGCGTGGGGAGGTTCCACCAACGGTCGGCAGCGCGTGGGTTCTAACGGAATGCCTATGCTCGTCTCCCCTGAGGATTTTCCTAATGTCTCTTTGCCCAGGAATGCTAGGGGTGATTGCAGGATATCCCAGGGCCCGAGGCTGCCTCCCCAAGGTCAGGGAAGTTATTTCCCGGACTTCCCCGAACAGGGAACACCTGTGACTGAAGAGAGCTGCGTGGAGTTGTCTCTCGAATTCCCCCACGCACTGACAATGGTTCCGGAATCCTGAGCGTGGGGAGGATCCACCAACGGTCGGCAGCACGTGGGTTCTAACGGAATGCCTAAGCTCGTCTCCCCTGAGGGTTTTCCTAATATCTCTTTGCCAGGGAATGCTAGGGGTGATTGCAGGATATCCCAGTGACCGAGGCTGCCTCCCCAAGGTCAGGGAAGGTATTTCCCGGACTTCCCCGAACAGGGAACACCTGTGACTGAAGAGAGCCTCGTGGAGTTGTCTCTTGAGCTCCCCTACGCACTGACAATGGTTCCGGAATCCTGAGCGTGGGGAGGTTCCACCAACGGTCGGCAGCGCGTGGGTTCTAACGGAATGCCTAAGCTCGTCTCCCCTGAGGGTTTTCCTAATGTCTCTGTGCCAGGGAATGCTAGGGGTGATTGCAGGCAATCCCAGTGACCGAGGCTGCCTCCCCAAGTTCAGGGAAGGAATTTCCCGGACTTAACCGATCAGGGAACACCTGTGAGTGAAGAGAGCTGCGTGGAGTTGTCTCTCGAGCTCCCCCACGCACTGACAATGGTTCCGGAATCCTGAGCGTGGGGAGGTTCCACCAACGGTCGGCAGCGCGTGGGTTCTAATGGAATGCCTAAGCTCGTCTCCCCTGAGGGTTTTCCTAATGTCTCTGTGCCAGGGAATGCTAGGGGTGATTGCAGGCAATCCCACTGACCGAGGCTGCCTCCCCAAGGTCAGGGAAGGTATTTCCCGGACTTCCCCGAACATGGAACACATGTGACTGAAGAGAGCCTCGTGGAGTAGTCTCTCGAGCTCCCCCACGCACTGACAATGGTTCCGGAATCCTGAGCGTGGGGAGGTTCCACCAACGGTCGGCAGCGCGTGGATTCTAACGGAATGCCTAAGCTCGTCTCCCCTGAGGGTTTTCCTAATGTCTCTGTGCCAGGGAATGCTAGGGGTGATTGCAGGCAATCCCAGTGACCGAGGCTGCCTCCCCAAGTTCAGGGAAGGAATTTCCCGGACTTAACCGATCAGAGAACACCTGTGACTGAAGAGAGCTGCGTGGAGTTGTCTCTCGAGCTCCCCCACGCACTGACAATGGTTCCGGAATCCTGAGCGTGGGGAGGTTCCACCAATGGTCGGCAGCGCGTGGGTTCTAACGGAATGCCTAAGCTCGTCTCCCTTGAGGGTTTTCCTAATGTCTCTGTGCCAGGGAATGCTAGGGGTGATTGCAGGCAATCCCAGTGACCGAGGCTGCCTCCCCATGGTCAGGTAAGGTATTTCCCGGACTTCCCCGAACATGGAACACATGTGACTGAAGAGAGCCTCGTGGAGTAGTCTCTCGCTCTCCCCACGCACTGACAATGGTTCCGGAATCCTGAGCGTGGGGAGGTTCCACCAAAGGTCGGCAGCGCGTGGGTTCTAACGGAATGCCTAAGCTCGTCTCCCCTGAGGGTTTTCCTAATGTCTCTGTGCCAGGGAATGCTAGGGGTGATTGCAGGCAATCCCAGTGACCGAGGCTGCCTCCCCAAGGTCAGGGAAGGTATTTCCCGGACTTCCCCTAACAGGGAACACCTGTGACTGAAGAGAGCTGCGTGGAGTTGTCTCTCGAGCTCCCCCACGCACTGACAATGGTTCCGGAATCCTGAGCGTGGGGAGGATCCACCAACGGTCGGCAACGCGTGGGTTCTAACGGAATGTCTAAGCTCGTCTCCCCTGAGGGTTTTCCTAATGTCTCTGTGCCAGGGAATGCTAGGGGTGATTGCAGGCAATCCCAGTGACCGAGGCTGCCTCCCCAAGGTCAGGGAAGGTTTTTCCCGGACTTCCCCGAACAGGGAACACCTGTGACTGAAGAGAGCTGCGTGGAGATGTCTCTCGAGCTCCCCCACGCACTGACAATGGTTCCGGAATCCTGAGCGTGGGGAGGTTCCACCAACGGTCGGCCGCGCGTGGGTTCTAACGGAATGCCTAAGCTCGACTCCCCTGAGGGTTTTCCTAATGTCTCTGTGCCAGGGAATGCTAGGGGTGATTGCAGGATATCCCAGTGACCGAGGCTGCTTCCCCAAGGTCAGGGAAGATATTTCCCGGACTTCCCTGAACAGGGAACACCTGTGACTGAAGAGAGCCTCGTGGAGTTGTCTCTCGAGCTCCCCCACTCACTGACAATGTTTCCGGAATCCTGAGAGTGGGGAGGTTCCACCAACGGTCGGCAGCGCGTGGGTTCTAACAGAATGCCTAAGCTCGTCTCCCCTGAGGATTTTCCTAATGTCTCTGTGCCAGGGAATGCTAGGGGTGATTCCAGGATATCTCAGTGCCCGAGGGTGCCTCCCCAAGGTCAGGAAAGGTATTTCCCGGACTTCCCCGAACAGGGAACACCTGTGACTGAAGAGAGCTGCGTGGAGTTTTCTCTCGAGCTCCCTCAAGCACTGACAATGATTCCGGAATCCTGACCGTGGGGAGGATCCACCAACGGTCGGCAGCGCGTGGGTTCTAACGGAATGCCTAAGCTCGTCTCCCCTGAGGGTTTTCCTAATGTCTCTGTGCCAGGGAATGCTAGGGGTGATTGCACGATATCCCTGTGACCGAGGCTGCCTCCCCAAGTTCAGGGAAGATTTTTCCCGGGCTTCCCCGAACAGGGAACACCTGTGACTGAAGAGAGCTGCGTGGAGTTGTCTCTCGAGTTCCCACACGCACCGACAATGTTTGCGGAATCCTGAGCGTGGGGAGGTTCCACCAACGGTCGGCAGCGCGTGGGTTCTAACGGAATGCCTAAGCTCGTCTCCCCTGAGGGTTTTCCTAATGTCTCTGTGCCAGGGAATGCTATGGGTGATTGCAGGATATCCCTGTGACCGAGGCTGCCTCCCCAAGGTCAAGGAAGGTATTTCCCGGACTTCCCCGAACAGGTAACACCTGTGACTGAAGAGAGCCTCGTGGAGTTGTCTCTCGAGCTCCCCCTCGCACTGACAATGTTTCCGGAATCCTGAGCGTGGGGAGGTTCCACTAACGGTCGGCAGCGCGTGGGTTCTAACGGAATGCCTAAGCTCGTCTCCCCTGAGGGTTTTCCTAATGTCTCTGTGCCAGGGAATGCTAGGGGTGTTTGCAGGCAATCCCAGTGACCGAGGCTACCTCCCCAAGGTCAGGGAAGGTATTTCCCGGACTTCCCCGAACAGGGAACACCTGTGACTGAAGAGAGCTGCGTGGAGTTGTCTCTCGAGGTCCCCCACGCACTGAAAATGTT
This sequence comes from Vicugna pacos, assembly GCF_048564905.1. Classification (NCBI taxonomy): domain Eukaryota; kingdom Metazoa; phylum Chordata; class Mammalia; order Artiodactyla; family Camelidae; genus Vicugna; species Vicugna pacos. Next base: position 44,142,284 of record NW_027328721.1, on the reverse strand, counting down.
TCCGGAATCCTGAGCGTGGGGAGCTTCCACCAACGGTCGGCAGCGCGTGGGTTCTAACGGAATGCATAAGCTCGTCTCCCCTGAGGGTTTTCCTGATGTCTCTGTACCAGGGAATGCTAGGGGTTATTGCAGGATATCCCTGTGCCCGAGGCTGCCCCCCAAGGTCAGGGAAGGTATTTCCCGGACTTCCCCGAACAGGGAACACCTGTGACTGAAGAGAGCTGCGTGGAGTTGTCTCTCGAGCTCCCCCATGCACTGACAATGGTTCCGGAATCCTGAGCGTGGGGAGGTTCCACCAACGGTCGGCAGCGCGTGGGTTCTAACGGAATGCCTAAGCTCGTCTCCCCTGAGGGTTTTCCTAATGTCTCTGTGCCAGGGAATGCTAGGGGTGATTACAGGATATCCCAGTGACCGAGGCTGCCTCCCCAAGTTCAGGGAATGTATTTCCCGGACTTCCCCGAACAGGGAACACCTGTGACTGAAGAGAGCTGCGTGGAGTTGTCTCTCGAGCTCCCCCACGCACTGACAATGGTTCCGGAATCCTGAGCGTGGGGAGGTTCCACCAACGGTCGGCAGCGCGTGGGTTCTAACGGAATGCCTAAGCTCGTCTCCCCTGAGGGTTTTCCTAATGTCTCTGTGCCAGGGAATTCTAGGGGTGATTGCAGGACATCCCAGTGACCGAGGCTGCCTCCCCAAGTTCAGGGAAGGTATTTCCCGGACTTCCCCGAACAGGGAACACCTGTGACTGAAGAGAGCCTCGTGGAGTTGTCTCTCGAGCTCCCCCACGCACTGACAATGTTTCCGGAATCCTGAGCGTGGGGAGGTTCCACCAACGGTCGGCAGCGCGTGGGTTCTAACGGAATGCCTAAGCTCGTCTCCCCTGAGGGTTTTCCTAATGTCTCTGTGCCAGGGAATGCTAGGGGTGATTGCAGGCAATCCCAGTGACCGAGGCTGCCTCCCCAAGGTCAGGGAAGGTATTTCCCGGACTTCCCCGAACAGGGAACACCTGTGACTGAAGAGAGCTGTGTGGAGTTGTCTCTCGAGCTCCCCCACGCACTGACAATGGTTCCGGAATCCTGAGCGTGGGGAGGTTCCACCAACGGTCGTCAGCGCGTGGGTTCTAACGGAATGCCTATGCTCGTCTCCCCTGAGGGATTTCCTAATGTCTCTGTGCCAGGGAATGCTAGGGGTGATTGCAGGATATCCCTGTGACCGAGGCTGCATCCCCAAGGTCAGGGAATGTATTTCCCGGACTTCCCCGAACAGGGAAAACCTGTGACTGAAGAGAGCTGCGTGGAGTTGTATCTCGAGCTCCCCCACGCACTGAAAATGGTTGCGGAATCCTGAGCGTGGGGAGGTTCCACCAACGGTCGGCAGCGCGTGGGTTCTAACGGAATGCCTAAGCTCGTCTCCCCTGAGGGTTTTCCTAATGTCTCTGTGCCAGGAAATGCTAGGGGTGATTGCAGGATATCCCAGTGACCGAGGCTGCATTCCCAAGGTCAGGGAAGGTATTTCCCGGACTTCCCAGAACAGGGAACACCAGTGACTGAAGAGAGCTGCGTGGAGTTTTCTCTCGAGCTCCCCCACGCACTGACAATGCTTCCGGAATCCTGAGCGTGGGGAGGTTCCACCAACGGTCGGCAGCGCGTGGGTTCTAACGGAATGCCTAAGCTCGTCTCCCCTGAGGGTTTTCCTAATGTCTCTGTGCCAGGGAATGCTAGGGGTGATTGCAGGATATCCCTGTGACCGAGGCTGCCTCCCCAAAGTCAGGGAAGTTATTTCCCGGACTTCCCCGAACAGGGAACACCTGTGACTGAAGAGAGCTGCGTGGAGTTGTCTCTCGAGCTCCCCGACGCACTGACAATGGTTCCGGAATCCTGAGCGTGTGGAGGTTCCACCAACGGTCGGCAGCGCGTGGGTTCTAACCGAATGCCTAAGCTCGTCTCCCCTGAGGGTTTTCCTAATGTCTCTGTGCCAGGGAATGCTAGGGGTGATTACAGAATATGCCAGTGGCTGAGGCTGCCTCCCCAAGGTCAAGGAAGTTATTTCCCAGACTTCCCCGAACAGGAAAAACCTGTGACTGAAGAGAGATGCGTGGAGTTGTCTCTCGAGATCCCCCACGCACTGACAATGGTTCCGGAATCCTGAGCGTGGGGAGGTTCCACCAACGGTCGGCAGCGCGTGGGTTCTAACGGAATGCCTAAGCTCGTCTCCCCTGAGGGTTTTCCTAATGTCTCTGTGCCAGGGAATGCTAGGGGTGATTGCACGATATCCCTGTGACCGAGACTGCCTCCCCAAGGTCAGGGAAGATGTTTCCCGGGCTTCCCCGAACAGGGAACACCTGTGACTGAAGAGAGCTGCGTGTAGTTGTCTCTCGAGTTCCCACACGCACCGACAATGTTTGCGGAATCCTGAGCGTGGGGAGGTTCCACCAACGGTCGGCAGCGCGTGGGTTCTAACGGAATGCCTAAGCTCGTCTCCCCTGAGGGTTTTCCTAATGTCTCTGTGCCAGGGAATGCTATGGGTGATTGCAGGATATCCCTGTGACCGAGGCTGCCTCCCCAAGGTCAAGGAAGGTATTTCCCGGACTTCCCCGAACAGGTAACACCTGTGACTTAAGAGAGCCTCGTGGAGTTGTCTCTCGAGCTCCCCCTCGCACTGACAATGTTTCCGGAATCCTGAGCGTGGGGAGGTTCCACTAACGGTCGGCAGCGCGTGGGTTCTAACGGAATGCCTAAGCTCGTCTCCCCTGAGGGTTTTCCTAATGTCTCTGTGCCAGGGAATGCTATGGGTGATTGCAGGATATCCCTGTGACCGAGGCTGCCTCCCCAAGGTCAAGGAAGGTATTTCCCGGACTTCCCCGAACAGGTAACACCTGTGACTGAAGAGAGCCTCGTGGAGTTGTCTCTCGAGCTCCCCCTCGCACTGACAATGTTTCCGGAATCCTGAGCGTGGGGAGGTTCCACTAACGGTCGGCAGCGCGTGGGTTCTAACGGAATGCCTAAGCTCGTCTCCCCTGAGGGTTTTCCTAATGTCTCTGTGCCAGGGAATGCTAGGGGTGTTTGCAGGCAATCCCAGTGACCGAGGCTACCTCCCCAAGGTCAGGGACGGTATTTCCCGGACTTCCCCGAACAGGGAACACCTGTGACTGAAGAGAGCTGCGTGGAGTTGTCTCTCGAGCTCCCCCACGCACTGACAATGGTTCCGGAATCCTGAGCGTGGGGAGGTTCCACCAAAGGTCGGCAGCGCGTGGGTTCTAACGGAATGCCTAAGCTCGTCTCCCCTGAGGGTTTTCCTAATGTCTCTGTGCCAGGGAATTCTAGGGGTGATTGCAGGATATCCCAGTGACCGAGGCTGCCTCCCCAAGTTCAGGGAAGGTATTTCCCGGACTTCCCCGAACAGGGAACACCTGTGACTGAAGAGAGCCTCGTGGAGTTGTCTCTCGAGGTCCCCCACGCACTGACAATGTTTCCGGAATCCTGAGCGTGGGGAGGTTCCACCAACGGTCGGCAGCGCGTGGGTTCTAACGGAATGCCTAAGCTCGTCTCCCCTGAGGGTTTTCCTAATGTCTCTGTGCCAGGGAATGCTAGGGGTGATTGCAGGCAATCCCAGTGACCGAGGCTGCCTCCCCAAGGTCAGGGAAGGTATTTCCCGAACTTCCCCGAACAGGGAACACCTGTGACTGAAGAGAGCTGTGTGGAGTTGTCTCTCGAGCTCCCCCACGCACTGACAATGGTTCCGGAATCCTGAGCGTGGGGAGGTTCCACCAACGGTCGTCAGCGCGTGTGTTCTAACGGAATGCCTATGCTCGTCTCCCCTGAGGGATTTCCTAATGTCTCTGTGCCAGGGAATGCTAGGGGTGATTGCAGGATATCCCTGTGACCGAGGCTGCCTCCCAAAGTTCAGGGAAGGTATTTCCCGGACTTCCCCGAACAGGGAACACCTGTGACTGAAGAGAGCTTCGTGGAGTTGTCTCTCGAGCTCCCCCACGCACTGACAATGGTTCCGGAATCCTGAGCGTGGGGAGGTTCCACCAATGGTCGGCAGCGCGTGGGTTCTAACGGAATGCCTAAGCTCGTCTCCCCTGAGGATTTTCCTAATGTCTCTTTGCCAGGGAATGCTAGGGGTGATTGCAGGATATCCCTGTGACCGAGGCTGCCTCCCCAAAGTCAGAGAAGTTATTTCCCGGACTTCCCCGAACAGGGAACACCTGTGACTGAAGAGAGCTGCGTGGAGTTGTCTCTCGAGCTCCCCGACGCACTGACAATGTTTCCGGAATCCTGACCGTGTGGAGGTTCCACCAACGGTCGGCAGCGCGTGGGTTCTAACGGAATGCCTAAGCTCGTTTCCCCTGAGGGTTTTCCTAATGTCTATGTGCCAGGGAATGCTAGGGGTGATTACAGAATAACCCAGTGGCTGAGGCTGCCTCCCCAAGGTCACGGAAGTTATTTCCCAGACTTCCCCGAACAGGAAAAACCTGTGACTGAAGAGAGCCTCGTGGAGTTGTCTCTCGAGCTCCCCCACGCACTGACAATGGTTCCGGAATCCTGAGCGTGGGGAGGTTCCACCAACGGTCGGCAGCGCGTGGGTTCTAACGGAATGCCTAAGCTCGTCTCCCCTGAGGATTTTCCTAATATCTCTGTGCCAGGGAATGCTAGGGGTGATTGCAGGATATCCCAGTGACTGAGGCTGCCTCCCCAAAGTCAGGGAAGGTATTTCCCGGACTTCCCCGAACAGGGAACACCTGTGACTGAATAGAGCTGCGTGGAGTTGTCTCTCGAGCTCCCCCACGCACTGACAATGTTTCCGGAATCCTGAGCGTGGGGAGGATCCACCAACGGTCGGCAGCGCATGGGTTCTAACGGAATGCCTAAGCTCGTCTCCCCTGAGGGTTTTCCTAATGTCTCTGTGCCAGGGAATGCTAGGGGTGATTGCAGGCAATCCCAGTGACCGAGATTGCCTCCCCAAGGTCAGGGAAGTTATTTCCCGGACTTCCCCGAACAGGGAACACCTGTGACTGAAGAGAGCAGCGTGGAGTTGTCCCTCGAGCTCCCCCACGCCCTGACAATGGTTCCGGAATCCTGAGCGTGGGGAGGTTCCACCAACGGTCGGCAGCGCGTGGGTTCTTACGGAATGCCTAAGCTCGTCTCCCCTGAGGGTTTCCTAATGTCTCTGTGCCAGGGAATGCTAGGGGTGTTTGCAGGATATCCCAGTGACCGAGGCTGCCTCCCCAAGTTCAGGGAAGGTTTTTCCCGGACTTCCTCAAACAGGGAAAACCAGTGACTGAAGAGAGCTGCGTGGAGTTGTCTCTCGAGCTCCCCCACGCACTGACAATGTTTCCGGAATCCTGAGCGTGGGGAGGATCCACCAACGGTCGGCAGCGCATGGGTTCTAACGGAAGGCCTAATCTCGTCTCCCCTGAGTGTTTTCCTAATGTCTCTGTGCCAAGGAATGCTAGAGGTGATTGCAGGCAATCCCAGTGACCGAGGCTGCCTCCCCAAGGTCAGGGAAGGTATTTCCCGGACTTCCCCGAACAGGGAACACCTGTGACTGAAGAGAGCTGCGTGGAGTTGTCCCTCGAGCTCCACCACGCACTGACAATGGTTTCGAAATCCTGAGCGTGGGGAGGTTCCACCAACGGTCGGCAGCGCGTGGGTTCTAACGGAATGCCTAAGCTCGTCTCCCCTGAGGATTTTCCTAATGTCTCTGTGCCAGGGAATGCTAGGGGTGATTGCAGGATATCCCAGTGACCGAGGCTGCCTCCCCAAGTTCAGGGAAGGTGTTTCCCGGACTTCCTCAAACAGGGAAAACCAGTGACTGAAGAGAGCTGCGTGGAGTTGTCTCTAGAGCTCCCCCACGCACTGACAATGTTTCCGGAATCCTGAGCGTCGGGAGGATCCACCAACGGTCGGCAGCGCGTGGGTTCTAACGGAATACCTAAGCTCGTCTCCCCTGAGTGTTTTCCTAATGTCTCTGTGCCAGGGAATGCTAGGGGTGATTGCAGGATATCCCAGTGACCGAGGCTGCCTCCCCAAGGTCAGGGAAGGTATTTCCCGGACTTCCCCGAACAGGGAACACCTGTGACTGAAGAGAGCTGCGTGGAGTTGTCCCTCGAGCTCCCCCACGCACTGACAATGGTTCCGGAATGTTGAGCGTGGGGAGGTTCCACCAACGGTCGGCAGCGCGTGGGTTCTAACGGAATGCCTAAGCTCGTCTCCCCTGAGGGTTTTCCTAATGTCTCTGTGCCAGGGAATGCTAGGGGTGATTGCAGGATATCCCAGTGACCGAGGCTGCCTCCCCAAGTTCAGGGAAGGTATTTCCCGGACTTCCCCGAACAGGGAACACCTGTGACTGAAGAGAGCCTCGTGGAGTTGTCTCTCGAGCTCCCCCACGCACTGACAATGTTTCCGGAATCCTGAGCGTGGGGAGGTTCCACCAACGGTCGGCAGCGCGTGGGTTCTAACGGAATGCCTAAGCTCGTCTCCCCTGAGGGTTTTCCTAATGTCTCTGTGCCAGGGAATGCTAGGGGTGATTGCAGGCAATCCCAGTGACCGAGGCTGCCTCCCCAAGGTCAGGGAAGGTATTTCCCGGACTTCCCCGAACAGGGAACACCTGTGACTGAAGAGAGCTGTGTGGAGTTGTCTCTCGAGCTCCCCCACGCACTGACAATGGTTCCGGAATCCTGAGCGTGGGGAGGTTCCACCAACGGTCGTCAGCGCGTGGGTTCTAACGGAATGCCTATGCTCGTCTCCCCTGAGGGATCTCCTAATGTCTCTGTGCCAGGGAATGCTAGGGGTGATTGCAGGATATCCCTGTGACCGAGGCTGCATCCCCAAGGTCAGGGAATGTATTTCCCGGACTTCCCCGAACAGGGAAAACCTGTGACTTAAGAGAGCTGCGTGGAGTTGTATCTCGAGCTCCCCCACGCACTGAAAATGGTTGCGGAATCCTGAGCGTGGGGAGGTTCCACCAACGGTCGGCAGCGCGTGGGTTCTAACGGAATGCCTAAGCTCGTCTCCCCTGAGGGTTTTCCTAATGTCTCTGTGCCAGGGAATGCTAGGGGTGATTGCAGGATATCCCAGTGACCGAGGCTGCATTCCCAAGGTCAGGGAAGGTATTTCCCGGACTTCCCAGAACAGGGAACACCAGTGACTGAAGAGAGCTGCGTGGAGTTTTCTCTCGAGCTCCCCCACGCACTGACAATGTTTCCGGAATCCTGAGCGTGTGGAGGTTCCACCAACGGTCGGCAGCGCTTGGGTTCTAAAGGAATGCCTAAGCTCGTCTCCCCTGAGGGTTTTCCTAATGTCTCTGTGCCAGGGAATGCTAGGGATGATTGCAGGCAATCCCAGTGACCGAGACTGCCTCCCAAATTTCAGGGAAGGTATTTCCCGTACTTCCCCGAACAGGGAACACCTGTGACTGAATAGAGCTTCGTGGAGTTGTCTCTCGAGCTCCCCCACGCACTGACAATGGTTCCGGAATCCTGAGCGTGGGGAGGTTCCACCAACGGTCGGCAGCGCGTGGGTTCTAACGGAATGCCTAAGCTCGTCTCCCCTGAGGGTTTTCCTAATGTCTCTGTGCCAGGGAATGCTAGGGGTGATTGCAGGATATCCCTGTGACCGAGGCTGCCTCCCCAAATTCAGGGAAGTTATTTCCCGGACTTCCCCGAACAGGGAACACCTGTGACTGAAGAGAGCTGCGTGGTGTTGTCTCTCGAGCTCCCCGACGCACTGACAATGGTTCCGGAATCCTGAGCGTGTGGAGGTTCCACCAACGGTCGGCAGCGCGTGGGTTCTAACGGAATGCCTAAGCTCGTCTCCCCTGAGGGTTTTCCTAATGTCTCTGTGCCAGGGAATGCTAGGGGTGATTACAGAATATCCCAGTGGCTGAGGCTGCCTCCCCAAGGTCAAGGAAGTTATTTCCCAGACTTCCCCGAACAGGAAAAACCTGTGACTGAAGAGAGATGCGTGGAGTTGTCTCTCGAGATCCCCCACGCACTGACAATGGTTCCGGAATCCTGAGCGTGGGGAGGTTCCACCAACGGTCGGCAGCGCGTGGGTTCTAACGGAATGCCTAAGCTCGTCTCCCCTGAGGATTTTCCTAATATCTCTGTGCCAGGGAATGCTAGGGGTGATTGCAGGATATCCCAGTGACTGAGGCTGTCTCACCAAGGTCAGGAAAGGTATTTCCCGGACTTCCCCGAACAGGGAACACCTGTGACTGAAGAGAGCTGCGTGGAGTTGTCTCTCGAGCTCCCCCACGCACTGACAATGGTTCCGGAATCCTGAGCGTGGGGAGGATCCACCAACGGTCGGCAGCGCGTGGGTTCTAACGGAATGCCTAAGCTCGTCTCCCCTGAGGGTTTTCCTAATGTCTCTGTGCCAGGGAATGCTAGGGGTGATTGCAGGCAATCCCAGTGACCGAGATTGCCTCCCCAAAGTCAGGGAAGTTATTTCCCGGACTTCCCCGAACAGGGAACACCTGTGACTGAAGAGAGCTGCGTGGAGTTGTCCCTCGAGCTCCCCCACGCACTGACAATGGTTCCGGAATCCTGAGCGTGGGGAGGTTCCACCAACGGTCGGCAGCGCGTGGGTTCTAACGGAATGCCTAAGCTCGTCTCCCCTGAGGGTTTTCCTAATGTCTCTGTGCCAGGGAATGCTAGGGGTGATTGCAGGATATCCCAGTGACCGAGGCTGCCTCCCCAAGTTCAGGGAAGGTAATTCCCGGACTTCCTCAAACAGGGAAAACCAGTGACTGAAGAGAGCTGCGTGGAGTTGTCTCTCGAGCTCCCCCACGCACTGACAATGTTTCCGGAATCCTGAGCGTGGGGAGGATCCACCAACGGTCGGCAGCGCATGGGTTCTAACGGAAGGCCTAATCTCGTCTCCCCTGAGTGTTTTCCTAATGTCTCTGTGCCAAGGAATGCTAGAGGTGATTGCAGGATATCCCAGTGACCGAGGCTGCCTCCCCAAGGTCAGGGAACGTATTTCCCGGACTTCCCCGAACAGGGAACACCTGTGAATGAAGAGAGCTGCGTGGAGTTGTCCCTCGAGCTCCCCCACGCACTGACAATGGTTTCGGAATCCTGAGCGTGGGGAGGTTCCACCAACGGTCGGCAGCGCGTGGGTTCTAACGGAATGCCTAAGCTCGTCTCCCCTGAGGATTTTCCTAATATCTCTGTGCCAGGGAATGCTAGGGGTGATTGCAGGATATCCCAGTGACCGAGGCTGCCTCCCCAAGGTCAGGGAAGGTATTTCCCGGACTTCCCCGAACAGAGAACACCTGTGACTGAAGAGAGCTGCGTGGAGTTGTCTCTCGAGCTCCCCCACGCACTGACAATGATTCCGGAATCCTGAGCGTGGGGAGGATCCACCAACGGTCGGCAGCGCGTGGGTTCTAACGGAATGCCTAAGCTCGTCTCCCCTGAGGGTTTTCCTAATGTCTCTGTGCCAGGGAATGCTAGGGGTGATTGCAGGATATCCCAGTGACCGAGAATGCCTCCCCAAGTTCACGGAAGGTATTTCCCGGACTTCCCCGAACAGGGAACACCTGTGACTGAAGAGAGCTGCGTGGAGTTGTCCCTCGAACTCCCCCACGCACTGACAATGGTTCCGGAATCCTGAGCGTGGGGAGGTTCCACCAACGGTCGGCAGCGCGTGGGTTCTAACGGAATGCCTAAGCTCGTCTCCCCTGAGGGTTTTCCTAATGTCTCTGTGCCAGGGAATGCTAGGGGTGATTGCAGGATATCCCAGTGACCGAGGCTGCCTCCCCAAGTTCAGGGAAGGTATTTCCCGGACTTCCTCAAACAGGGAAAACCAGTGACTGAAGAGAGCTGCGTGGAGTTGTCTCTCGAGCTCCCCCACGCACTGACAATGTTTCCGGAATCCTGAGCGTGGGGAGGATCCACCAACGGTCGGCAGCGCGTGGGTTCTATAGGAATGCCTTAGCTCGTCTCCCCTGAGGGTTTTCCTAATGTCTCTGTGCCAGGGAATGCTAGGGGTGATTGCAGGATATCCCAGTGACCGAGGCTGCCTCCCCAAGGTCAGGGAAGGTATTTCCCGGACTTCCCCGAACAGGGAACACCTGTGACTGAAGAGAGCTGCGTGGAGTTGTCCCTCGAGCTCCCCCACGCACTGACAATGGTTCCGGAATCTTGAGCGTGGGGAGGTTCCACCAACGGTCGGCAGCGCGTGGGTTCTAACGGAATGCCTAAGCTCGTCTCCCCTGAGGGTTTTCCTAATGTCTCTGTGCCAGGGAATGCTAGGGGTGATTGCAGGATATCCCAGTGACCGAGGCTGCCTCCCCAAGTTCAGGGAAGGTATTTCCCGGAGTTCCCCAAATAGGGAACACCAGTGACTGAAGAGAGCTGCGTGGAGTTGTCTCTCCAACTCCCCCACGCACTGGCAATTGTTCCGGAATCCTGAGCGTGGGGAGGTTCCAACAACGGTCGGCAGCTTGTGGGTTCTAACGGAATGCCTAAGCTCGTCTCCCTTGAGGGTTTTCCTAATGTCTCTGTGCCAGGGAATGCTAGGGGTGATTGCAGGATATCCCAGTGACCGAGGCTGCCTCCCCAAGGTCAGGGAAGGTTTTTCCCGGACTTCCCCGAACAGGGAACAGCTGTGACTGAAGAGAGCTGCGTGGAGTTTTCTCTCGAGCTCCCCCAAGCACTGACAATGGTTCCGGAATCCTGACCGTGGGGAGGATCCACCAACGGTCGGCAGCGCGTGGGTTCTAACGGAATGCCTAAGCTCGTCTCCCCTGAGGGTTTTCCTAATGTCTCTGTGCCAGGGAATGCTAGGGGTGATTGCACGATATCCCTGTGACCGAGGCTGCCTCCCCAAGGTCAGGGAAGATGTTTCCCGGGCTTCCCCGAACAGGGAACACCTGTGACTGAAGAGAGCTGCGTGTAGTTGTCTCTCGAGTTCCCACACGCACCGACAATGTTTGCGGAATCCTGAGCGTGGGGAGGTTCCACCAACGGTCGGCAGCACGTGGGTTCTAACGGAATGCCTTAGCTCGTCTCCCCTGAGGGTTTTCCTAATGTCTCTGTGCCAGGGAATGCTATGGGTGATTGCAGGATATCCCTGTGACCGAGGCTGCCTCCCCAAGGTCAAGGAAGGTATTTCCCGGACTTCCCCGAACAGGTAACACCTGTGACTGAAGAGAGCCTCGTGGAGTTGTCTCTCGAGCTCCCCCTCGCACTGACAATTTTTCCGGAATCCTGAGCGTGGGGAGGTTCCACTAACGGTCGGCAGCGCGTGGGTTCTAACGGAATGCCTAAGCTCGTCTCCCCTGAGGGTTTTCCTAATGTCTCTGTGCCAGGGAATGCTAGGGGTGTTTGCAGGCAATACCAGTGACCGAGGCTACCTCCCCAAGGTCAGGGACGGTATTTCCCGGACTTCCCCGAACAGGGAACACCTGTGACTGAAGAGAGCTGCGTGGAGTTGTCTCTCGAAGTCCCCCACGCACTGAAAATGTTTCCGGAATCCTGAGCGTGGGGAGCTTCCACCAACGGTCGACAGCGCGTGGGTTCTTACGGAATGCATAAGCTCGTCTCCCCTGAGGGTTTTCCTGATGTCTCTGTACCAGGGAATGCTAGGGGTGATTGCAGGATATCCCTGTGCCCGAGGCTGCCCCCCAAGGTCAGGGAAGGTATTTCCCGGACTTCCCCGAACAGGGAACACCTGTGACTGAAGAGAGCTGCGTGGAGTTGTCTCTCGAGCTCCCCCACGCACTGACAATGGTTCCGGAATCCTGAGCGTGGGGAGGTTCCACCAACGGTCGCAGCGCGTGGGTTCTAACGGAATGCCTAAGCTCGTCTCCCCTGAGGGTTTTCCTAATTTCTCTGTGCCAGGGAATGCTAGGGGTGATTACAGGATATCCCAGTGACCGAGGCTGCCTCCCCAAGTTCAGGGAAGGTATTTCCCGGACTTCCCCGAACAGGGAACACCTGTGACTGAAGAGAGCTGCGTGGAGTTGTCTCTCGAGCTCCCCCACGCACTGACAATGGTTCCGGAATCCTGAGCGTGGGGAGGTTCCACCAACGGTCGGCAGCGCGTGGGTTCTAACGGAATGCCTAAGCTCGTCTCCCCTGAAGGTTTTCCTAATGTCTCTGTGCCAGGGAATTCTAGGGGTGATTGCAGGATATCCCAGTGACCGAGGCTGCCTCCCCAAGGTCAGGGAAGGTATTTCCCGGACTTCCCCGAACAGGGAACACCTGTGACTGAAGAGAGCTGCGTGGAGTTGTCCCTCGAGCTCCCCCACGCACTGACAATGGTTCCGGAATCTTGAGCGTGGGGAGGTTCCACCAACGGTCGGCAGCGCGTGGGTTCTCACGGAATGCCTAAGCTCGTCTCCCCTGAGGGTTTTCCTAATGTCTCTGTGCCAGGGAATGCTAGGGGTGATTGCAGGATATCCCAGTGACCGAGGCTGCCTCCCCAAGTTCAGGGAAGGTATTTCCCGGATTTCCCCAAATAGGGAACACCAGTGACTGAAGAGAGCTGCGTGGAGTTGTCTCTCCAACTCCCCCACGCACTGGCAATGGTTCCGGAATCCTGAGCGTGGGGAGGTTCCAACAACGGTAGGCAGCTTGTGGGTTCTAACGGAATGCCTAAGCTCGTCTCCCTTGAGGGTTTTCCTAATGTCTCTGTGCCAGGGAATGCTAGGGGTGATTGCAGGATATCCCAGTGACCGAGGCTGACTCCCCAAGGTCAGGGAAGGTTTTTCCCGGACTTCCCCGTACAGGGAACACCTGTGACTGAAGAGAGCTGCGTGGAGTTTTCTCTCGAGCTCCCCCTCGCACTGACAATGTTTCCGGAATCCTGAGCGTGGGGAGGTTCCACTAACGGTCGGCAGCGCGTGGGTTCTAACGGAATGCCTAAGCTCGTCTCCCCTGAGGGTTTTCCTAATATCTCTGTGCCAGGGAATGCTAGGGGTGTTTGCAGGCAATCCCAGTGACCGAGGCTACCTCCCCAAGGTCAGGGACGGTATTTCCCGGACTTCCCCGAACAGGGAACACCTGTGACTGAAGAGAGCTGCGTGGAGTTGTCTCTCGAGGTCCCCCACGCACTGAAAATGTTTCCGGAATCCTGAGCGTGGGGAGCTTCCACCAACGGTCGACAGCGCGTGGGTTCTAACGGAATGCATAAGCTCGTCTCCCCTGAGGGTTTTCCTAATGTCTCTGTGCCAGGGAATGCTATGGGTGATTGCATGATATCCCTGTGACCGAGGCTGCCTCCCCAAGGTCAAGGAAAGTATTTCCCGGACTTCCCCGAACAGGTAAAACCTGTGACTGAAGAGAGCCTCGTGGAGTTGTCTCTCGAGCTCCCCCTCGCACTGACAATGTTTCCGGAATCCTGAGCGTGGGGAGGTTCCACTAACGGTCGGCAGCGCGTGGGTTCTAACGGAATGCCTAAGCTCGTCTCCCCTGAGGGTTTTCCTAATGTCTCTGTGCCAGGGAATGCTAGGGGTGTTTGCAGGCAATCCCAGTGACCGAGGCTACCTCCCCAAGGTCAGGGACGGTATTTCCCGGACTTCCCCGAACAGGGAACACCTGTGACTGAAGAGAGCTGCGTGGAGTTGTCTCTCGAGGTCCCCCACGCACTGAAAATGTTTCCGGAATCCTGAGCGTGGGAGCTTCCACCAACGGTCGACAGCGCGTGGGTTCTAACGGAATGCATAAGCTCGTCTCCCCTGAGGGTTTTCCTGATGTCTCTGTACCAGGGAATGCTAGGGGTGATTGCAGGATATCCCTGTGCCCGAGGCTGCCCCCCAAGGTCAGGGAAGGTATTTCCCGGACTTCCCCGAACAGGGAACACCTGTGACTGAAGAGAGCTGCGTGGAGTTGTCTCTCGAGCTCCCCCATGCACTGACAATGGTTCCGGAATCCTGAGCGTGGGGAGGTTCCACCAACGGTCGCAGCGCGTGGGTTCTAACGGAATGCCTAAGCTCGTCTCCCCTGAGGGTTTTCCTAATGTCTCTGTGCCAGGGAATGCTAGGGGTGATTACAGGATATCCCAGTGACCGAGGCTGCCTCCCCAAGGTCAGGGAAGGTATTTCCCGAACTTCCCCGAACAGGGAACACCTGTGACTGAAGAGAGCTGTGTGGAGTTATCTCTCGAGCTCCCCCACGCACTGACAATGGTTCCGGAATCCTGAGCGTGGGGAGGTTCCACCAACGGTCGGCAGCGCGTGGGTTCTTACGGAATGCCTAAGCTCGTCTCCCCTGAGGGTTTCCTAATGTCTCTGTGCCAGGGAATGCTAGGGGTGTTTGCAGGATATCCCAGTGACCGAGGCTGCCTCCCCAAGTTCAGGGAAGGTTTTTCCCGGACTTCCTCAAACAGGGAAAACCAGTGACTGAAGAGAGCTGCGTGGAGTTGTCTCTCGAGCTCCCCCACGCACTGACAATGTTTCCGGAATCCTGAGCGTGGGGAGGATCCACCAACGGTCGGCAGCGCATGGGTTCTAACGGAAGGCCTAATCTCGTCTCCCCTGAGTGTTTTCCTAATGTTTCTGTGCCAAGGAATGCTAGAGTGATTGCAGGCAATCCCAGTGACCGAGGCTGCCTCCCCAAGGTCAGGGAAGGTATTTCCCGGACTTCCCCGAACAGGGAACACCTGTGACTGAAGAGAGCTGCGTGGAGTTGTCCCTCGAGCTCCACCACGCACTGACAATGGTTTCGAAACCCTGAGCGTGGGGAGGTTCCACCAACGGTCGGCAGCGCGTGGGTTCTAACGGAATGCCTAAGCTCGTCTCCCCTGAGGATTTTCCTAATGTCTCTGTGCCAGGGAATGCTAGGGGTGATTGCAGGATATCCCAGTGACCGAGGCTGCCTCCCCAAGGTCAGGGAAGGTATTTCCCGGACTTCCCCGAACAGGGAACACCTGTGACTGAAGAGAGCTGCGTGGAGTTGTCTCTCGAGCTCCCCCACGCACTGACAATTGTTCCGGAATCCTGAGCGTGGGGAGGATCCACCAACGGTCGGCAGCGCGTGGGTTCTAACGGAATGTCTAAGCTCGTCTCCCCTGAGGGTTTTCCTAATGTCTCTGTGCCAGGGAATGCTAGGGGTGATTGCAGGATATCCCAGTGACCGAGATTGCCTCCCCAAGTTCAGGGAAGGTATTTCCTGGACTTCCCCGAACAGGGAACACCTGTGACTGAAGAGAGCTGCGTGGAGTTGTCCCTCGAGCTCCCCCACGCACTGACAATGGTTCCGGAATCTTGAGCGTGGGGAGGTTCCACCAACGGTCGGCAGCGCGTGGGTTCTAACGGAATGCCTAAGCTCGTCTCCCCTGAGGGTTTTCCTAATGTCTCTGTGCCAGGGAATGCTAGGGGTGATTGCAGGATATCCCAGTGACCGAGGCTGCCTCCCCAAGTTCAGGGAAGTTATTTCCCGGAGTTCCCCAAATAGGGAACACCAGTGACTGAAGAGAGCTGCGTGGAGTTGTCTCTCCAACTCCCCCACGCACTGACAATGGTTCCGGAATCCTGAGCGTGGGGAGGTTCCAACAACGGTCGGCAGCTTGTGGGTTCTAACGGAATGCCTAAGCTCGTCTCCCCTGATGGTTTTCCTAATGTCTCTGTGCCAGGGAATGCTAGGGGTGATTGCAGGATATCCCAGTGACCGAGGCTGCCTCCCCAAGGTCAGGGAAGGTATTTCCCGGACTTCCCCGAACAGGGAACACCTGTGACTGAAGAGAGCTGCGTGGAGTTGTCTCTCGAGCTCCACCACGCACTGACAATGGTTCCGGAATCCTGAGCGTGGGGAGGTTCCACCAACGGTCGGCAGCGCGTGGGTTCTAACGGAATGCCTAAGCTCGTCTCCCCTGAGGGTTTTCCTAATGTCTCTGTGCCAGGGAATGCTAGGGGTGATTGCAGGATATCCCAGTGACCGAGGCTGCCTCCCCAAGGTCAGGGAAGGTTTTTCCCGGACCTCCCCGAACAGGGAACACATGTGACTGAAGAGAGCTGCGTGGAGTTTTCTCTCGAGCTCACCCGCGCACTGACAATGTTTCCGGAATCCTGAGCGTGGGGAGGTTCCACCAACGGTCGGCAGCGCGTGGGTTCTAACGGAATGCCTAAGCTCGTCTCCCCTGAGGGTTTTCCTAATGTCTCTGTGCCAGGGAATGCTAGGGGTGATTGCAGGATATCCCAGTGACCGAGGCTGCCTCCCCAAGATCAGGGAAGTTATTTCCCGGACTTCCCCGAACAGGGAACACCTGTGACTGAAGAGAGCTGCGTGGAGTTGTCTCTCGAGCTCCCCCACGCACTTACAATGGTTCCGGAATCCTGAGTGTGGGGAGGTTCCACCAACGATCGGCAGCGCGTGGGTTCTAACGGAATGCCTAAGCTCGCCTCCCCTGAGGGTTTTCCTGATGTCTCTGTGCCAGGGAATGCTAGGGGTGATTGCAGGCAATCCCAGTGACCGAGGCTGCCTCCCCAAGGTCAGGGAAAGTATTTCCCGGACTTCCCCGAACAGGGAACACCTGTGACTGAAGAAAGCTGCGTGGAGTTTTCTCTCGAGCTCCCCCACGCACTGACAATGGTTCCGGAATCCAGAGCGTGGGGAGGTTCCACCAACGGTCGGCAGCGCGTGCGTTCTAACGGAATGACTAAGCTCATCTAAACCTGAAGATTTTCCTAATGTCTCTGTCCCAGGGAATGCTAGGGGTGATTGCAGGGTATCCCAGTGACCGAGTCTGCCTCCCCAAGGTCAGGGAAGGTAATTCCCGGACTTCTCCGAATAGGGAACACTTGTGACTGAAGAGAGCTGCGTGGAGTTGTCTCTCGAGCTCCCCCACGCACTGACAATGGTTCCGGAATCCTGAGCGTGGGGAGATTCCAAAAACGGTCGGCAGCGCGTGGGTTCTAACGGAATGCCTAAGCTCGTCTCCCCTGAGGGTTTTCCTAATGTCTCTGTGCCAGGGAATGCTAGGGGTGATTGCAGGATATCCCAGTGTCCGAGACTGCCTCCCCAAAGGCAGGGAAGGTATTTCCCGGACTTCCCCGAACAGGGAACACCTGTGACTGAAGAGAGCTGCGTGGAGTTGTCTCTCGAGCTCCCCCACGCACTGACAATGGTTCCGGAATCCTGAGCGTGGGGAGGTTCCACCAACGGTCGGCAGCGCGTGGGTTCTAATGGAATGCCTTAGCTCGTCTCCCCTGAGGTTTTTCCTAATGTCTCTGTGCCAGTAAATACTAGGGGTGATTGCAGGATATCCCAGTGACCGAGGCTGCCTCCCCAAGTTCAAGGAAGATATTTCCCGAACTTCCCCGTACAGGGAACACCTGTGACTGAAGAGAGCCTTGTGGAGTTGTCCCTCGAGCTCCCCCACGCAGTGACAATGGTTCCGGAATCATGAGCGTGGGGAGGTTCCACCAAAGGTTGGCAGCGCTTGGGTTCTAACGGAATGCCTAAGCTCGTCTCCCCTGAGGGTTTTCCTAATGTCTCTGTGCCAGGGAATGCTAGGGGTGATTGCAGGATATCCGAGTGTCCGAGTCTGACTCCCCAAGGTCAAGGAAGTTATTTCCCGGTCTTCCCCGTACAGGGAACACTTGTGACTGAAGAGAGCTGCGTGGAGTTGTCTCTCGAGCTCCCCCACGCACTGAAAATGTTTCCGGAATCCTGAGCGTGGGTAGGTTCCACCAACGGTCGGCAGTGCGTGGGTTCTAACGGAAGGCCTAAGCTCGTCTCCCCTGAGGGTTTTCCTAATGTCTCTGTGCCAGGGAATGCTAGGGGTGATTGCAGGATATCCCAGTGACCGAGGCTGCCTCCCCAAGGTCAAGTAAGTTATTTCCCGGACTTCCCCGAACAGGGAACACCTGTGACTGAAGAGAGCTGCGTAGAGTTTTCTCTCGAGCTCCCCCACGCACTGACAATGGATCCGGAATCCTGAGCGTTGGGAGGTTCCACCAACGGTCGGCAGCGCGTGGGTCCTAACGGAATGCCTAAGCTCGTCTCCCCTGAGTGTTTTCTTAATGTCTCTGTGCCAGGGAATGCTAGGGGTGATTGCAGGATATCCCAGTGACCGAGATGGCCTCCCCAAGGTCAGGGAATGTATTTCCCGGACTTCCCCGAACAGGGAACACCTGTGACTGAAGAGAGCTGCGTGGAGTTGTCTCTCGAGCTCCCCCACGCACTGACAATGGTTCCGGAATCTTGAGCGTGGGGAGGTTCCACCAACGGTCGGCAGCGCGTGGGTTCTAACGGAATGCCAAAGCTCGTCTCCCCTGAGGGTTTTCCTAATGTCTCTGTGCCAGGGAATCCTAAGGGTGATTGCAGGATATCCCAGTGACCGAGGCTGCCTCCGCATGGTCAGGGAAGGTATTTCCCCGACTTCCCCGAACAGGGAACACCTGTGACTGAAGAGAGCAGCGTGGAGTTGTCTCTCGAGCTCCCCCACGCACTGACAATGGTTCCGGAATCCTGAGCGTGGGGAGGTTCCACCAACGGTCGGCAGCGCGTGGGTTCTAACGGAATGACTAAGCTCGTATCCCCTGAGGGTTTTCCTAATGTCTCTGTGCCAGGGAATGCTAGGGGTGATTGCAGGCAATCCCACTGACCGAGGCTGCCTCCGCAAGGTCAGGGAAGATATTTCCCGGACTTCCCCGAACAGGGAACACCTGTGACTGAAGAGAGCTGCGTGGAGTTGTCTCTCGAGCTCCCCCACGCACTGACAATGGTTCCGGAATCCTGAGCGTGGGGAGGTTCCACCAACGGTCGGTAGCGCGTGGGTTTAAACGGAAGGCCTAAGCTCGTCTCCCCTGAAGGTTTTCCTAGTGTCTCTGTGCCAGGGAATGCTAGGGGTGATTGCAGGATATCCCAATGTCCGAGGCTGCCTCCGCGAGTTCAGGGAAGCTTTTTCCCGGACCTCCCCGAACATGGAACACATGTGACTGAAGAGAGCTGCGTGGAGTTTTCTCTCGAGCTCACCGGCAACTGACAATGTTTCCGGAATCCTGAGCGTGGGGAGGTTCCACCAACGGTCGGCAGCGCGTGGGTTCTAACGGAATGCCTAAGCTCGCCTCCCCTGAGGGTTTTCCTAATGTCTCTGTGACAGGGAATGCTAGGGGTGATTGCAGGCAATCCCAGTGACCGAGGCTGCCTCCCCAAGGTCAGGGAAGGTATTTCCCGAACTTCCCCGAACAGGGAACACCTGTGACTGAAGAGAGCTTTGTGGAGTTGTCTCTCGAGCTCCCCCACGCACTGACAATGGTTCCGGAATCCTGAGCGTGGGGAGGTTCCACCAACGGTCGTCAGCGCGTGGGTTCTAACGGAATGCTTATGCTCGTCTCCCCTGAGGGATTTCCTAATGTCTCTGTGCCAGGGAATGCTAGGGGTGATTGCAGGATATCCCTGTGACCGAGGCTGCCTCCCAAAGTTCAGGGAAGGTATTTCCCGGACTTCCCCGAACAGGGAACACCTGTGACTGAAGAGAACTTCGTAGAGTTGTCTCTCGAGCTCCCCCATGCACTGACAATGGTTCCGGAATCCTGAGCGTGGGGAGGTTCCACCAATGGTCGGCAGCGCGTGGGTTCTAACGGAATGCCTAAGCTCGTCTCCCCTGAGGATTTTCCTAATGTCTCTTTGCCAGGGAATGCTAGGGGTGATTGCAGGATATCCCTGTGACCGAGGCTGCCTCCCCAAAGTCAGAGAAGTTATTTCCCGGACTTCCCCGAACAGGGAACACCTGTGACTGAAGAGAGCTGCGTGGAGTTGTCTCTCGAGCTCCCCGACGCACTGACAATGTTTCCGGAATCCTGACCGTGTGGAGGTTCCACCAACGGTCGGCAGCGCGTGGGTTCTAACGGAATGCCTAAGCTCGTTTCCCCTGAGGGTTTTCCTAATGTCTCTGTGCCAGGGAATGCTAGGGGTGATTACAGAAAACCCAGTGGCTGAGGCTGCCTCCCCAAGGTCACGGAAGTTATTTCCCAGACTTCCCCGAACAGGAAAAACCTGTGACTGAAGAGAGCCTCGTGGAGTTGTCTCTCGAGCTCCCCCACGCACTGACAATGTTTCCGGAATCCTGAGCGTGGGGAGGTTCCACCAACGGTCGGCAGCGCGTGGGTTCTAACGGAATGCCTAAGCTCGTCTCCCCTGAGGATTTTCCTAATATCTCTGTGCCAGGGAATGCAAGGGGTGATTGCAGGATATCCCAGTGACTGAGGCTGCCTCCCCAAAGTCAGGGAAGGTATTTCCCGGACTTCCCCGAACAGGGAACACCTGTGACTGAATAGAGCTGCGTGGAGTTGTCTCTCGAGCTCCCCCACGCACTGACAATGGTTCCGGAATCCTGAGCGTGGGGAGGATCCACCAACGGTCGGCAGCGCATGGGTTCTAACGGAATGCCTAAGCTCGTCTCCCCTGAGGGTTTTCCTAATGTCTCTGTGCCAGGGAATGCTAGGGGTGATTGCAGGCAATCCCAGTGACCGAGATTGCCTCCCCAAGATCAGGGAAGGTATTTCCCGGACTTCCCCGAACAGGGAACACCTGTGACTGAAGAGAGCTGCGTGGAGTTGTCCCTCGAGCTCCCCCACGCCCTGACAATGGTTCCGGAATCCTGAGCGTGGGGAGGTTCCACCAACGGTCGGCAGCGCGTGGGTTCTTACGGAATGCCTAAGCTCGTCTCCCCTGAGTGTTTCCTAATGTCTCTGTGCCAGGGAATGCTAGGGGTGTTTGCAGGATATCCCAGTGACCGAGGCTGCCTCCCCAAGTTCAGGGAAGGTTTTTCCCGGACTTCCTCAAACAGGGAAAACCAGTGACTGAAGAGAGCTGCGTGGAGTTGTCTCTCGAGCTCCCCCACGCACTGACAATGTTTCCGGAATCCTGAGCGTGGGGAGGATCCACCAACGGTCGGCAGCGCATGGGTTCTAACGGAAGGCCTAATCTCGTCTCCCCTGAGTGTTTTCCTAATGTCTCTGTGCCAAGGAATGCTAGAGGTGATTGCAGGCAATCCCAGTGACCGAGGCTGCCTCCCCAAGTTCAGGGAAGGTATTTCCCGGACTTCCCCGAACAGGGAACACCTGTGACTGAAGAGAGCTGCGTGGAGTTGTCCTTCGAGCTCCACCACGCACTGACAATGGTTTCGAAATCCTGAGCGTGGGGAGGTTCCACCAACGGTCGGCAGCGCGTGGGTTCTAACGGAATGCCTAAGCTCGTCTCCCCTGAGGATTTTCCTAATGTCTCTGTGCCAGGGAATGCTAGGGGTGATTGCAGGATATCCCAGTGACCGAGGCTGCCTCCCCAAGGTCAGGGAAGTTATTTCCCGGACTTCCCCGAACAGGGAACACCTGTGACTGAAGAGAGCTGCGTGGAGTTGTCTCTCGAGCTCCCCCACGCACTGACAATTGTTCCGGAATCCTGAGCGTGGGGAGGATCCACCAACGGTCGGCAGCGCGTGGGTTCTAACGGAATGTCTAAGCTCGTCTCCCCTGAGGGTTTTCCTAATGTCTCTGTGCCAGGGAATGCTAGGGGTGATTGCAGGATATCCCAGTGACCGAGATTGCCTCCCCAAGTTCAGGGAAGGTATTTCCTGGACTTCCCCGAACAGGGAAAACCTGTGACTGAAGAGAGCTGCGTGGAGTTGTCCCTCGAGCTCCCCCACGCACTGACAATGGTTCCGGAATCCTGAGCGTGTGGAGGTTCCACCAACGGTCGGCAGCGCGTGGGTTCTAACGGAATGCCTAAGCTCGTCTCCCCTGAGGGTTTTCCTAATGTCTCTGTGCCAGGGAATGCTAGGGGTGATTGCAGGATATCCTAGTGACCGAGGCTGCCTCCCCAAGTTCAGGGAAGGTGTTTCCCGGACTTCCTCAAACAGGGAAAATCAGTGACTGAAGAGAGCTGCGTGGAGTTTTCTCTCGAGCTCCCCCACGCACTGACAATGGTTCCGGAATCCTGAGCGTGGGGAGGTTCCACCAACGGTCGGCAGCGCGTGCGTTCTAACGGAATGACTAAGCTCATCTAAACCTGAAGATTTTCCTAATGTCTCTGTCCCAGGGAATGCTAGGGGTGATTGCAGGGTATCCCAGTGACCGAGGCTGCCTCCCCAAGGTCAGGGAAGGTAATTCCCGGACTTCTCCGAACAGGGAACACTTGTGACTGAAGAGAGCTACGTGGAGTAGTCTCTCGAGCTCCCCCACGCACTGACAATGGTTCCGGAATCCTGAGCGTGGGGAGATTCCAAAAACGGTCGGCAGCGCGTGGGTTCTAACGGAATGCCTAAGCTCGTCTCCCCTGAGGGTTTTCCTAATGTCTCTGTGCCAGGGAATGCTAGGGGTGATTGCAGGATATCCCAGTGTCCGAGACTGCCTCCCCAAAGGCAGGGAAGGTATTTCCCGGACTTCCCCGAACAGGGAACACCTGTGACTGAAGAGAGCTGCGTGGAGTTGTCTCTCGAGCTCCCCCACGCACTGACAATGGTTCCGGAATCCTGAGCGTGGGGAGGTTCCACCAACGGTCGGCAGCGCGTGGGTTCTAACGGAATGCCTTAGCTCGTCTCCCCTGAGGTTTTTCCTAATGTCTCTGTGCCAGTAAATACTAGGGGTGATTGCAGGATATCCCAGTGACCGAGGCTGCCTCCCCAAGTTCAAGGAAGATATTTCCCGAACTTCCCCGTACAGGGAACACCTGTGACTGAAGAGAGCCTTGTGGAGTTGTCCCTCGAGCTCCCCCACGCACTGACAATGGTTCCGGAATCATGAGCGTGGGGAGGTTCCACCAAAGGTTGGCAGCGCTTGGGTTCTAACGGAATGCCTAAGCTCGTCTCCCCTGAGGGTTTTCCTAATGTCTCTGTGCCAGGGAATGCTAGGGGTGATTGCAGGATATCCGAGTGTCCGAGTCTGACTCCCCAAGTTCAAGGAAGTTATTTCCCGGTCTTCCCCGTACAGGGAACACTTGTGACTGAAGAGAGCTGCGTGGAGTTGTCTCTCGAGCTCCCCCACGCACTGAAAATGTTTCCGGAATCCTGAGCGTGGGTAGGTTCCACCAACGGTCGGCAGTGCGTGGGTTCTAACGGAAGGCCTAAGCTCGTCTCCCCTGAGGGTTTTCCTAATGTCTCTGTGCCAGGGAATGCTAGGGGTGATTGCAGGATATCCCAGTGACCGAGGCTGCCTCCCCAAGGTCAAGTAAGTTATTTCCCGGACTTCCCCGAACAGGGAACACCTGTGACTGAAGAGAGCTGCGTAGAGTTTTCTCTCGAGCTCCCCCACGCACTGACAATGGATCCGGAATCCTGAGCGTTGGGAGGTTCCACCAACGGTCGGCAGCGCGTGGGTCCTAACGGAATGCCTAAGCTCGTCTCCCCTGAGTGTTTTCTTAATGTCTCTGTGCCAGGGAATGCTAGGGGTGATTGCAGGCAATCCCAGTGACCGAGGCTGCCTCCCCAAGGTCAGGGAATGTATTTCCCGGACTTCCCCGAACAGGGAACACCTGTGACTGAAGAGAGCTGCGTGGAGTTGTCTCTCGAGCTCCCCCACGCACTGACAATGGTTCCGGAATCTTGAGCGTGGGGAGGTTCCACCAACGGTCGGCAGCGCGTGGGTTCTAACGGAATGCCAAAGCTCGTCTCCCCTGAGGGTTTTCCTAATGTCTCTGTGCCAGGGAATGCTAAGGGTGATTGCAGGATATCCCAGTGACCGAGGCTGCCTCCGCATGGTCAGGGAAGGTCTTTCCCCGACTTCCCCGAACAGGGAACACCTGTGACTGAAGAGAGCAGCGTGGAGTTGTCTCTCGAGCTCCCCCACGCACTGACAATGGTTCCGGAATCCTGAGCGTGGAGAGGTTCCACCAACGGTCGGCAGCGCGTGGGTTGTAACGGAATGACTAAGCTCGTATCCCCTGAGGGTTTTCCTAATGTCTCTGTGCCAGGGAATGCTAGGGGTGATTGCAGGCAATCCCACTGACCGAGGCTGCCTCCCCAAGGTCAGGGAAGATATTTCCCGGACTTCCCCGAACAGGGAACACCTGTGACTGAAGAGAGCTGCGTGGAGTTGTCTCTCGAGCTCCCCCACGCACTGACAATGGTTCCGGAATCCTGAGCGTGGGGAGGTTCCACCAACGGTCGGTAGCGCGTGAGTTTAAACGGAAGGCCTAAGCTCGTCTCCCCTGAGGGTTTTCCTAGTGTCTCTGTGCCAGGGAATGCTAGGGGTGATTGCAGGATATCCCAATGTCCGAGGCTGCCTCCGCGAGTTCAGGGAAGCTTTTTCCCGGACCTCCCCGAACATGGAACACATGTGACTGAAGAGAGCTGCGTGGAGTTTTCTCTCGAGCTCACCGGCAACTGACAATGTTTCCGGAATCCTGAGTGTGGGGAGTTTCCACCAACGGTCGGCAGCGCGTGGGTTCTAACGGAATGCCTAAGCTCGCCTCCCCTGAGGGTTTTCCTAATGTCTCTGTGACAGGGAATGCTAGGGGTGATTGCAGGCAATCCCAGTGACCGAGGCTGCCTCCCCAAGGTCAGGGAATGTATTTCCCGGACTTCCCCGAACAGGGAACACCTGTGACTGAAGAAAGCTGCGTGGAGTTTTCTCTTGAGCTCCCCCACGCACTGACAATGGTTCCGGAATCCTGAGCGTGGGGAGGTTCCACCAACGGTCGGCAGCGCGTGCATTCTAACGGAATGCCTAAGCTCATCTAAACCTGAAGGTTTTCCTAATATCTCTGTGCCAGGGAATGCTAGGGGTGATTGCAGGCAATCCCAGTGACCGAGGCTGCCTCCCCAAGGTCAGGGAATGTATTTCCCGGACTTCCCCGAACAGGGAACACCTGTGACTGAAGAGAGCTGCGTGGAGTTGTCTCTCGAGCTCCCCCACGCACTGACAATGGTTCCGGAATCTTGAGCGTGGGGAGGTTCCACCAACGGTCGGCAGCGCGTGGGTTCTAATGGAATGCCTAAGCTCGTCTCCCCTGAGGGTTTTCCTAATGTCTCTGTGCCAGGGAATGCTAGGGGTGATTGCAGGCAATCCCACTGACCGAGGCTGCCTCCCCAAGGTCAGGGAAGATATTTCCCGGACTTCCCCGAACAGGGAACACCTGTGACTGAAGAGAGCTGCGTGGAGTTGTCTCTCGAGCTCCCCCACGCACTGACAATGGTTCCGGAATCCTGAGCGTGGGGAGGTTCCACCAACGGTCGGTAGCGCGTGAGTTTAAACGGAAGGCCTAAGCTCGTCTCCCCTGAGGGTTTTCCTAGTGTCTCTGTGCCAGGGAATGCTAGGGGTGATTGCAGGGTATCCCAATGTCCGAGGCTGCCTCCGCGAGTTCAGGGAAGCTTTTTCCCGGACCTCCCCGAACATGGAACACATGTGACTGAAGAGAGCTGCGTGGAGTTTTCTCTCGAGCTCACCGGCAACTGACAATGTTTCCGGAATCCTGAGTGTGGGGAGTTTCCACCAACGGTCGGCAGCGCGTGGGTTCTAACGGAATGCCTAAGCTCGCCTCCCCTGAGGGTTTTCCTAATGTCTCTGTGACAGGGAATGCTAGGGGTGATTGCAGGCAATCCCAGTGACCGAGGCTGCCTCCCCAAGGTCAGGGAATGTATTTCCCGGACTTCCCCGAACAGGGAACACCTGTGACTGAAGAAAGCTGCGTGGAGTTTTCTCTTGAGCTCCCCCACGCACTGACAATGGTTCCGGAATCCTGAGCGTGGGGAGGTTCCACCAACGGTCGGCAGCGCGTGCATTCTAACGGAATGCCTAAGCTCATCTAAACCTGAAGGTTTTCCTAATATCTCTGTGCCAGGGAATGCTAGGGGTGATTGCAGGCAATCCCAGTGACCGAGGCTGCCTCCCCAAGGTCAGGGAATGTATTTCCCGGACTTCCCCGAACAGGGAACACCTGTGACTGAAGAGAGCTGCGTGGAGTTGTCTCTCGAGCTCCCCCAAGCACTGACAATGGTTCCGGAATCTTGAGCGTGGGGAGGTTCCACCAACGGTCGGCAGCGCGTGGGTTCTAATGGAATGCCTAAGCTCGTCTCCCCTGAGGGTTTTCCTAATGTCTCTGTGCCAGGGAATGCTAAGGGTGATTGCAGGATATCCCAGTGACCGAGGCTGCCTCCGCATGGTCAGGGAAGGTATTTCCCCGACTTCCCCGAACAGGGAACACCTGTGACTGAAGAGAGCAGCGTGGAGTTGTCTCTCGAGCTCCCCCACGCACTGACAATGGTTCCGGAATCCTGAGCGTGGGGAGGTTCCACCAACGGTCGGCAGCGCGTGGGTTCTAACGGAATGACTAAGCTCGTATCCCCTGAGGGTTTTCCTAATGTCTCTGTGCCAGGGAATGCTAGGGGTGATTGCAGGCAATCCCACTGACCGAGGCTGCCTCCCCAAGGTCAGGGAAGATATTTCCCGGACTTCCCCGAACAGGGAACACCTGTGACTGAAGAGAGCTGCGTGGAGTTGTCTCTCGAGCTCCCCCACGCACTGACAATGGTTCCGGAATCCTGAGCGTGGGGAGGTTCCACCAACGGTCGGTAGCGCGTGGGTTTAAACGGAAGGCCTAAGCTCGTCTCCCCTGAGGGTTTTCCTAGTGTCTCTGTGCCAGGGAATGCTAGGGGTGATTGCAGGATATCCCAGTGACCGAGGCTGCCTCCCCAAGGTCAGGGAAGGTATTTCCCCGACTTCTCCGAACAGGGAACACCTGTGACTGAAGAGAGCTGCGTGGAGTTGTCTCTCGAGCTCCCCCACGCACTGACAATGGTTGCGGAATCCTGAGCTTGGGGAGGTTCCACCAACGGTCGGCAGCGCGTTGGTTCTAACGGAATGCCTAAGCTCGTCTCCCCTGAGGGTTTTCATAATGTCTCTGTGACAGGGAATGCTAGGGGTGATTGCAGGATATCCCAGTGACTGAGGCTGCCTCCCCAAGTTCAGGGAAGGTATTTCCCAGACTTCCCCGAACAGGGAACACCTGTGACTGAAGAGAGGTGCGTGGAGTTGTCTCTCGAGCTCCCCCACGCACTGACAATGGTTCCGGAATCCTGAGCGTGGGGAGGTTCCACCAACGGTCGGCAGCGCGTGGGTTCTAACGGAATGCCTAAGCTCGTCTCCCCTGAGGGTTTTCCTACTGTCTCTGTGCCAGGGAATGCTAGGGGTGATTGCAGGCAATCCCAGTGACCGAGGCTGCCTCCCCAAGGTCAGGTAAGGTATTTCCCGGACTTCCCCGAACATGGAACACATGTGACTGAAGAGAGCCTCGTGGAGAAGTCTCTCGAGCTCCCCCACGCACTGACAATGGTTCCGGAATCCTGAGCGTGGGGAGGTTCCACCAACGGTCGGCAGCGCGTGGGTTCTAACGGAATGCCTAAGCTCGTCTCCCCTGAGGGTTTTCCTAATGTCTCTGCGCCAGGGAATGCTAGGGGTGATTGCAGGCAATCCCAGTGACCGAGGCTGCCTCCCCAAGTTCAGGGAAGGTATTTCCCGGACTTCCCCGAACAGGGAACACCTGTGACTGAAGAGAGCTGCGTGGAGTTGTCTCTCGAGCTCCCCCACGCACTGACAATGGTTCCGGAATCCTGAGCGTGAGGAGGATCCACCAACGGTCGGCAGCGCGTGGGTTCTAACGGAATGCCTAAGCTCGTCTCCCCTGAGTGTTTTCCTAATGTCTCTGTGCCAGGGAATGCTAGGGGTGATTGCAGGCAATCCCAGTGACCGAGGCTACCACCCCAAGGTCAGGGAAGTTATTTCCCGGGCTTCCCAAAACAGGGAACACCTGTGACTGAAGAGAGCTGTGTGGAGTTGTCTCTCGAGCTCCCCCACGCACTGACAATGGTTCCGGAATCCTGAGCGTGGGGAGGTTCCACCAACGGTCGTCAGCGCGTGGGTTCTAACGGAATGCCTATGCTCGTCTCCCCTGAGGGATTTCCTAATGTCTCTGTGCCAGGGAATGCTAGGGGTGATTGCAGGATATCCCTGTGACCGAGGCTGCATCCCAAAGGTCAGGGAAGGTATTCCCCGGACTTCCCTGAACAGGGAACACCTGTGACTGAAGAGAGCTGCGTGGAGTTGTCTCTCGAGCTCCCCCTCGCACTGACAATGGTTCCGGAATCCTGAGCGTGGGAAGGTTCCAACAATGGTCGGCAGCGCGTGGGTTCTAACGGAATGCCTAAGCTCGTCTCCCCTGAGGGTTTTCCTAAAGTCTCTGTGCCAGGGAATGCTAGGGGTGATTGCAGAATATCCCAGTGGCTGAGGCTACCTCCCCAAGGTCAAGGAAGTTATTTTCTAGACTTCCCCGAACAGGGAACACCTGTGACTGAAGAGAGCCTCGTGGAGTTGTCTATCGAGCTCCCCCACGCACTGACAATGGTTCCGGAATCCTGAGCGTGGGGAGGTTACACCAACGGTCGGCAGTGCGTGGGTTCTAACGGAATGCCTAAGCTCGTCTCCAATGAGGGTTTTCCTAATGTCTCTGTGCCAGGGATTGCTAGGGGTGATTGCAGGATATCCCAGTGACCGAGGCTGCCTCCCCAAGTTCAGGGAAGGTATTTCCCGGACTTCCCCGAACAGGGAACACCTGTGACTGAAGAGAGCTGCGTGGAATTGTCTCTCGAGCTCCCCCACGCACTGACAATGGTTCCGGAATCCTGAGCGTGGGGAGGATCCACCAACGGTCGGCAGCGCGTGGGTTCTAACGGAATGCCTAAGCTCGTCTCCCCTGAGGGTTTTCCTAATGTCTCTGTGCCAGGGAATGCTAGGGGTGATTGCAGGATATCCCAGTGACCGAGGCTGCCTCCCCAAGGTCAGGGAAGGTATTTCCCGGACTTCCCCGAACAGGAAACACCTGTGACTGAAGAGAGCTGCGTGGAGTTGTCCCTCGAGCTCTCCCACGCACTGACAATGTTTTCGGAATCCTGAGCGTGGGGAGGTTCCACCAACGGTCGGCAGCGCGTGGGTTCTAACGGAATGCCTAAGCTCGTCTCCCCTGAGGATTTTCCTAATGTCTCTGTGCCAGGGAATGCTAGGGTTGATTGCAGGATATCCCAGTGACCGAGGCTGCCTCCCCAAGGTCAGGGAAGGTATTTCCCGAACTTCCCCGAACAGGGAACACCTGTGACTGAAGAGAGCTGCGTGGAGTTGTCTCTCGAGCTCCCACACGCACTGACAATGGTTCCGGAATCCTGAGCGTGGGGAGGTTCCACCAACGGTCGGCAGCTTGTGGGTTCTAACGGAATGCCTAAGCTCGTCTCCCATGATGGTTTTCCAAATGTCTCTGTGCCAGGGAATGCTAGGGGTGATTGCAGGATATCCCAATGTCCGAGGCTGCCTCCGCGAGTTCAGGGAAGCTTTTTCCCGGACCTCCCCGAACATGGAACACATGTGACTGAAGAGAGCTGCGTGGAGTTTTCTCTCGAGCTCACCGGCAACTGACAATGTTTCCGGAATCCTGAGCGTGGGGAGGTTCCACCAACGGTCGGCAGCGCGTGGGTTCTAACGGAATGCCTAAGCTCGCCTCCCCTGAGGGTTTTCCTAATGTCTCTGTGACAGGGAATGCTAGGGGTGATTGCAGGCAATCCCAGTGACCGAGGCTGCCTCCCCAAGGTCAGGGAATGTATTTCCCGGACTTCCCCGAACAGGGAACACCTGTGACTGAAGAAAGCTGCGTGGAGTTTTCTCTTGAGCTCCCCCACGCACTGACAATGGTTCCGGAATCCTGAGCGTGGGGAGGTTCCACCAACGGTCGGCAGCGCGTGCATTCTAACGGAATGCCTAAGCTCATCTAAACCTGAAGGTTTTCCTAATATCTCTGTGCCAGGGAATGCTAGGGGTGATTGCAGGCAATCCCAGTGACCGAGGCTGCCTCCCCAAGGTCAGGGAATGTATTTCCCGGACTTCCCCGAACAGGGAACACCTGTGACTGAAGAGAGCTGCGTGGAGTTGTCTCTCGAGCTCCCCCACGCACTGACAATGGTTCCGGAATCTTGAGCGTGGGGAGGTTCCACCAACGGTCGGCAGCGCGTGGGTTCTAACGGAATGCCTAAGCTCGTCTCCCCTGAGGGTTTTCCTAATGTCTCTGTGCCAGGGAATGCTAAGGGTGATTGCAGGATATCCCAGTGACCGAGGCTGCCTCCGCATGGTCAGGGAAGGTATTTCCCCGACTTCCCCGAACAGGGAACACCTGTGACTGAAGAGAGCAGCGTGGAGTTGTCTCTCGAGCTCCCCCACGCACTGACAATGGTTCCGGAATCCTGAGCGTGGGGAGGTTCCACCAACGGTCGGCAGCGCGTGGGTTCTAACGGAATGACTAAGCTCGTATCCCCTGAGGGTTTTCCTAATGTCTCTGTGCCAGGGAATGCTAGGGGTGATTGCAGGCAATCCCACTGACCGAGGCTGCCTCCCCAAGGTCAGGGAAGATATTTCCCGGACTTCCCCGAACAGGGAACACCTGTGACTGAAGAGAGCTGCGTGGAGTTGTCTCTCGAGCTCCCCCACGCACTGACAATGGTTCCGGAATCCTGAGCGTGGGGAGGTTCCACCAACGGTCGGTAGCGCGTGGGTTTAAACGGAAGGCCTAAGCTCGTCTCCCCTGAGGGTTTTCCTAGTGTCTCTGTGCCAGGGAATGCTAGGGGTGATTGCAGGATATCCCAATGTCCGAGGCTGCCTCCGCGAGTTCAGGGAAGCTTTTTCCCGGACCTCCCCGAACATGGAACACATGTGACTGAAGAGAGCAGCGTGGAGTTTTCTCTCGAGCTCACCGGCAACTGACAATGTTTCCGGAATCCTGAGCGTGGGGAGGTTCCACCAACGGTCGGCAGCGCGTGGGTTCTAACGGAATGCCTAAGCTCGCCTCCCCTGAGGGTTTTCCTAATGTCTCTGTGACAGGGAATGCTAGGGGTGATTGCAGGCAATCCCAGTGACCGAGGCTGCCTCCCCAAGGTCAGGGAATGTATTTCCCGGACTTCCCCGAACAGGGAACACCTGTGACTGAAGAAAGCTGCGTGGAGTTTTCTCTTGAGCTCCCCCACGCACTGACAATGGTTCCGGAATCCTGAGCGTGGGGAGGTTCCACCAACGGTCGGCAGCGCGTGCGTTCTAACGGAATGCCTAAGCTCATCTAAACCTGAAGGTTTTCCTAATATCTCTGTGCCAGGGAAAGCTAGGGGTGTTTGCAGGATATCCCAATGACCGAGGCTGCCTCCCCAAGGTCAGGGAAGGTATTTCCCGTACTTCCCCGAACAGGGAACACCTGTGACTGAAGAGAGCTGCGTGGAGTTGTCTCTCGAGCTCCCCCACGCACTGACAATGGTTCCGGAATCCTGAGCGTGGGGAGGTTCCACCAACGGTCGGCAGCGCGTGGGTTCTAACGGAATGCCTAAGCTCGTCTCCCCTGAGTGTTTTCTTAATGTCTCTGTGCCAGGGAATGCTAGGGGTGATTGCAGGCAATCCCAGTGACCGAGGCTGCTTCCCCAAGGTCAGGGAAGATATTTCCCGGACTTCCCCGAACAGGGAACACCTGTGACTGAAGAGAGCTGCGTGGAGTTGTCTCTCGAGCTCCCCCACGCACTGACAATGGTTCCGGAATCCTGAGCGTGGGGAGGTTCCACCAACGGTCGGCATTGCGTGGGTTCTAACGGAATGCCAAAGCTCGTCTCCCCTGAGGGTTTTCCTAATGTCTCTGTGCCAGGGAATGCTAGGGGTGATTGCAGGATATCCCAGTGACCGAGGCTGCCTCCCCAAGGTCAGGGAAGGTATTTCCCCGACTTCTCCGAACAGGGAACACCTGTGACTGAAGAGAGCTGCGTGGAGTTGTCTCTCGAGCTCCCCCACGCACTGACAATGGTTGCGGAATCCTGAGCTTGGGGAGGTTCCACCAACGGTCGGCAGCGCGTTGGTTCTAACGGAATGCCTAAGCTCGTCTCCCCTGAGGGTTTTCATAATGTCTCTGTGACAGGGAATGCTAGGGGTGATTGCAGGATATCCCAGTGACTGAGGCTGCCTCCCCAAGTTCAGGGAAGGTATTTCCCAGACTTCCCCGAACAGGGAACACCTGTGACTGAAGAGAGGTGCGTGGAGTTGTCTCTCGAGCTCCCCCACGCACTGACAATGGTTCCGGAATCCTGAGCGTGGGGAGGTTCCACCAACGGTCGGCAGCGCGTGGGTTCTAACGGAATGCCTAAGCTCGTCTCCCCTGAGGGTTTTCCTACTGTCTCTGTGCCAGGGAATGCTAGGGGTGATTGCAGGCAATCCCAGTGACCGAGGCTGCCTCCCCAAGGTCAGGTAAGGTATTTCCCGGACTTCCCCGAACATGGAACACATGTGACTGAAGAGAGCCTCGTGGAGAAGTCTCTCGAGCTCCCCCACGCACTGACAATGGTTCCGGAATCCTGAGCGTGGGGAGGTTCCACCAACGGTCGGCAGCGCGTGGGTTCTAACGGAATGCCTAAGCTCGTCTCCCCTGAGGGTTTTCCTAATGTCTCTGCGCCAGGGAATGCTAGGGGTGATTGCAGGCAATCCCAGTGACCGAGGCTGCCTCCCCAAGTTCAGGGAAGGTATTTCCCGGACTTCCCCGAACAGGGAACACCTGTGACTGAAGAGAGCTGCGTGGAGTTGTCTCTCGAGCTCCCCCACGCACTAACAATGGTTCCGGAATCCTGAGCGTGGGGAGGATCCACCAACGGTCGGCAGCGCGTGGGTTCTAACGGAATGCCTAAGCTCGTCTCCCCTGAGTGTTTTCCTAATGTCTCTGTGCCAGGGAATGCTAGGGGTGATTGCAGGCAATCCCAGTGACCGAGGCTGCCACCCCAAGGTCAGGGAAGTTATTTCCCGGGCTTCCCAAAACAGGGAACACCTGTGACTGAAGAGAGCTGTGTGGAGTTGTCTCTCGAGCTCCCCCACGCACTGACAATGGTTCCGGAATCCTGAGCGTGGGGAGGTTCCACCAACGGTCGTCAGCGCGTGGGTTCTAACGGAATGCCTATGCTCATCTCCCCTGAGGGATTTCCTAATGTCTCTGTGCCAGGGAATGCTAGGGGTGATTGCAGGATATCCCTGTGACCGAGGCTGCATCCCAAAGGTCAGGGAAGGTATTCCCCGGACTTCCCCGAACAGGGAACACCTGTGACTGAAGAGAGCTGCGTGGAGTTGTCTCTCGAGCTCCCCCACGCACTGAAAATGGTTGCGGAATACTGAGCGTGGAGAGGTTCCACCAACGGTCGGCAGCGCGTGGGTTCTAACGGAATGCTTAAGCTCGTCTCCCATGAGGTTTTTCCTAATGTCTCTGTGCCAGGGAATGCTAGGGGTGATTGCAGGATTTCCCACTGACCGAGGCTGCCTCCCCAAGTTCAGGGAAGGTATTTCCCGGACTTCCCCGAACAGGGAACACCTGTGACTGAAGAGAGCTGCGTGGAGTTGTCTCTCAAGCTCCCCCACGCACTGACAATGGTTCCGGAATCCTGAGCGTGGGGAGGTTCCACCAACGGTCGGCAGCGCGTGGGTTCTAACGGAATGACTAAGCTCGTCTCCCCTGAGGGTTTTCCTAATGTCTCTGTGCCAGGGAATGCTAGGGGTGATTGCAGGATATCCCAGTGACCGAGGATGCCTCCCCAAGGTCAAGGAAGTATTTCCCGAACTTCCCTGAACAGGGAACACCTGTGACTGAAGAGAGCCTCGTGGAGTTGTCTCTCGAGCTCCCCCACGCACTGACAATGTTTCCGGAATCCTGAGCGTGAGGAGGTTCCACCAACGGTCGGCAGCGCGTGGGTTCTAACGGAATGCCTAAGCTCGTCTCCCCTGAGGGTTTTAATAATGTCTCTGTGCCAGGGAATGCTAGGGGTGATTGCAGGCAATCCCAGTGACCGAGGCTGCCACCCCAAGGTCAGGGAAGTAATTTCCCGGGCTTCCCAAAACAGGGAACACCTGTGACTGAAGAGAGCTGTGTGGAGTTGTCTCTCTAGCTCCCCCACGCACTGACAATGATTCCGGTATCCTGAGCGTGGGGAGGTTCCACCAACGGTCGTCAGCGCGTGGGTTCTAACGGAATGCCTATGCTCGTCTCCCCTGAGGGATTTCCTAATGTCTCTGTGCCAGGGAATGCTAGGGGTGATTGCAGGATATCCCTGTGACCGAGGCTGCATCCCAAAGGTCAGGGAAGGTATTCCCCGGACTTCCCCGAACAGGGAACACCTGTGACTGAAGAGAGCTGCGTGGAGTTGTCTCTCGAGCTCCCCCACGCACTGAAAATGGTTGCGGAATAGTGAACGTGGGGAGGTTCCACCAACGGTCGGCAGCGCGTGGGTTCTAACGGAATGCCTAAGCTAGTCTCCCCTGAGGATTTTCCTAATGTCTCTGTGCCAGGGAATGCTAGGGGTGATTGCAGGATGTCCCAGTGACCGAGGCTGCATCCCCAAGGTCAGGCAAGGTTTTTCCCGGACTTCCCAGAACAGGGAACACCTGTGACTGAAGAGAGCTGCGTGGAGTTGTCTCTCGAGATCCCCCACGCACTGACAATGGTTCCGGAATCCTGAGCGTGGGGAGGTTCCACCAACGGTCGGCAGCGCTTGGGTTCTAACCGAATGCCTAAGCTCGTCTCCCCTGAGGGTTTTCCTAATGTCTCTGTGCCAGGGAATGCTAGGGGTGATTGCAGGCAATCCCAGTGACCGAGACTGCCTCCCAAAATTCAGGGAAGGTATTTCCCGGACTTCCCCGAACAGGGAACACCTGTGACTGAAGAGAGCTGCGTGGAGTTGTCTCTCGAGCTCCCCCTCGCACTGACAATGGTTCCGGAATCCTGAGCGTGGGAAGGTTCCAACAATGGTCGGCAGCGCGTGGGTTCTAACGGAATGCCTAAGCTCGTCTCCCCTGAGGGTTTTCCTAAAGTCTCTGTGCCAGGGAATGCTAGGGGTGATTGCAGAATATCCCAGTGGCTGAGGCTACCTCCCCAAGGTCAAGGAAGTTATTTTCTAGACTTCCCCGAACAGGGAACACCTGTGACTGAAGAGAGCCTCGTGGAGTTGTCTATCGAGCTCCCCCACGCACTGACAATGGTTCCGGAATCCTGAGCGTGGGGAGGTTACACCAACGGTCGGCAGTGCGTGGGTTCTAACGGAATGCCTAAGCTCGTCTCCAATGAGGGTTTTCCTAATGTCTCTGTGCCAGGGATTGCTAGGGGTGATTGCAGGATATCCCAGTGACCGAGGCTGCCTCCCCAAGTTCAGGGAAGGTATTTCCCGGACTTCCCCGAACAGGGAACACCTGTGACTGAAGAGAGCTGCGTGGAGTTGTCTCTCGAGCTCCCCCACGCACTGACAATGGTTCCGGAATCCTGAGCGTGGGGAGGATCCACCAACGGTCGGCAGCGCGTGGGTTCTAACGGAATGCCTAAGCTCGTCTCCCCTGAGGGTTTTCCTAATGTCTCTGTGCCAGGGAATGCTAGGGGTGATTGCAGGATATCCCAGTTACCGAGGCTGCCTCCCCAAGGTCAGGGAAGGTATTTCCCGGACTTCCCCGAACAGGAAACACCTGTGACTGAAGAGAGCTGCGTGGAGTTGTCCCTCGAGCTCTCCCACGCACTGACAATGTTTTCGGAATCCTGAGCGTGGGGAGGTTCCACCAACGGTCGGCAGCGCGTGGGTTCTAACGGAATGCCTAAGCTCGTCTCCCCTGAGGGTTTTCCTAATGTCTCTGTGCCAGGGAATGCTAGGGTTGATTGCAGGATATCCCAGTGACCGAGGCTGCCTCCCCAAGGTCAGGGAAGGTATTTCCCGAACTTCCCCGAACAGGGAACACCTGTGACTGAAGAGAGCTGCGTGGAGTTGTCTCTCGAGCTCCCCCACGCACTGACAATGGTTCCGGAATCCTGAGCGTGGGGAGGTTCCACCAACGGTCGGCAGCTTGTTGGTTCTAACGGAATGCCTAAGCTCGTCTCCCATGATGGTTTTCCAAATGTCTCTGTGCCAGGGAATGCTAGGGGTGATTGCAGGATATCCCAGTGACCGGGGCTGCCTCCCCAAGGTCAGGGAAGGTATTTCCCGGACTTCCCCGAACAGGGAACACCAGTGACTCAAAAGAGCTGCGTGGAGTTGTCTCTCGAGCTCCACCACGCACTGACAATGGTTCCGGAATCCTGAGCGTGGGGAGGTTCCACCAACGGTCGGCAGCGCGTGGGTTCTAACGGAATGCCTAAGCTCGTCTCCCCTGAGGGTTTTCCTAATGTCTCTGTGCCAGGGAATGCTAGGGGTGATTGCATGATATCCCAGTGACCGAGGCTGCCTCCCCAAGGTCAGGGAAGGTATTTCCCGAACTTCCCCGAACAGGGAACTCCTGTGACTGAAGAGAGCTTCGTGGAGTTGTCTCTCGAGCTCCCCCACGCACTGACAATGGTTCCGGAATCCTGAGCGTGGGGAGGTTCCACCAACGGTCGGCAGCGCGTGGGTTCTAACGGAATGCCTAAGCTCGTCTCCCCTGAGGGTTTTCCTAATGTCTCTGTGCCAGGGAATGCTAGGGGTGATTGCAGGATATCCCAGTAACCGAGGCTGCCTCCCCAAGGTCAGGGAAGTTATTTCCCGGACTTCCCCGAACAGGGAACTCCTGTGACTGAAGAGAGCTGCGTGGAGTTGTCTCTCGAGCTCCCCCACGCACTGACAATGGTTCCGGAATCCTGAGCGTGGGGAGGTTCCACCAACGGTCGGCAGCGCGTGGGTTCTAACGGAATGCCTAAGCTCGTCTCCCCTGAGGGTTTTCCTAATGTCTCTGTGCCAGGGAATGCTAGGGGTGATTGCAGGCAATCCCAGTGTCCGAGGCTGCCTCCCCAAGGTCAGGGAAGGTATTTCCCGGACTTCCCCGAACAGGGAACACCTGTGACTGAAGAGAGCTGCGTGGAGTTGTCTCTCCAGCTCCCCCACGCACTGACAATGTTTCCGGAATCCTGTGCGTGGGGAAGTTCCACCAACGGTCGGCAGCGCGTGGGTTCTAACGGAATGCCTAAGCTCGTCTCCCCTGAGGTTTTTCCTAATGTCTCTGTGCCAAGGAATGTTAGGGGTGATTGCAGGATATCCCTGTGACCGAGACTGCCTCCCCAAGGTCAAGGAAGGTATTTCCCGGACTTCCCCGAACAGGGAACACCTGTGACTTAAGAGAGATGCGTGGAGTTTTCTCTCGAGCTCCCCCACGCACTGACAATGGTTCCGGAATCCTGAGCGTGGGGAGGTTCCACCAACGATCGGCAGCGCGTGGGTTCTAACGGAAGGCCTAACCTCGTCTCCCCTGAGGGTTTTCCTAAAGTCTCTGTGCCAGGGAATACTAGGTGTGATTGCAGGATATCCCAGTGACCGAGGCTGCCTCCCCAAGGTCAGGGAAGGTCTTTCACGGACTTCCCCGAACAGGGAACACCTGCGACTGAAGAGAGCTGCGTGGAGTTGTCTCTCGAGCTCCCCCACGCACTGACAATGGTTCCGGAATCCTGAGCGTGGGGAGGTTTCACCAACGGTCGGCAGCGCGTGGGTTCTAACGGAAGGCCTAAGCTCGTCTCCCCTGAGGGTTTTCCTAATATCTCTGTGCCAGGGAATGCTAGGGGTGTTTGCAGGCAATCCCAGTGACCGAGGCTGCCTCCCCAAGGTCAGGAAAGGTATTTCCCAGACTTCCCCGAACAGGGAACATTTGTGACTGTAGAGAGCTGCGTGGAGTTGTCTCTCGAGCTCCCCCACGCACTGACAATGGTTCCGGAATCCTGAGCGTGGGGAGGATCCACCAACGGTCGGCAGCGCGTGGGTTCTAACGGAATGCCTAAGCTCGTCTCCCCTGAGGGTTTTCCTAATGTCTCTGTGCCAGGGAATGCTAGGGGTGATTGTAGGATATCCCAATGACCGAGGCTGCCTCCCCAAGTTCAGGGAAGTTATTTCACGGACTTCCCCGAACAGGGAACACCTGTGACTGAAGAGAGCTGCGTGGAGTTGTCTCTCGAACTCCCCCACGCACTGACAATGGTTCTGGAATCCTTAGCGTGGGGAGGTCCCACCTACGGTCGGCAGCGCGTGGGTTCTAACGGAATGACTAATCTAGTCTCCCCTGAGGGTTTTCCTAATGTCTCTGTGCCAGGGAATGCTAGGGGTGATTGCAGGCAATCCCAGTGACCGAGGCTGCCTCCCCAAGGTCAGGGAAGGTATTTCCCGGGCTTCCCCGAACAGGGAACACCTGTGACTGAAGAGAGCTGCGTGGAGTTGTCTCTCGAGATCCCCCACGCACTGACAATGGTTCCGGAATCCTGAGCGTGGGGAGGTTCCACCAACGGTCGGCAGCGCGTGGGTTCTAACGGAATGCCTAAGTTCGTCTCCCCTGAGGGTTTTCCTAATTTCTCTGTGCCAGGGAATGCTAGGGATGA
Source organism: Vicugna pacos (assembly GCF_048564905.1). Taxonomy (NCBI): domain Eukaryota; kingdom Metazoa; phylum Chordata; class Mammalia; order Artiodactyla; family Camelidae; genus Vicugna; species Vicugna pacos. The sequence continues at coordinate 44,103,988 of NW_027328721.1, read as the reverse complement.
TTGCAGGCAATCCCAGTGACCGAGGCTGCATCCCCAAGGTCAGGGAAGGTATTTCCCGGACTTCCCCGAACAGGGAACACCTGTGACTGAGGAGAGCTGAATGGAGTTGTCTCTCGAGCTCCCCCACGCACTGACAATGTTTCCGGAATCCTGAGCGTGGTGAAGTTCCACCAATGGTCGGCAGCGCGTGGGTTCTAACGGAATGCCTAAGCTCGTATCCCCTGATGGTTTTCCTAACGTCTCTGTGCCAGGGAATGCTAGGGGCGATTGCAGGATATCCCAGTGACCGAGACTGCCTCCCCAAGGTCAGGGAAGGTTTTTCCCGGACTTCCCCGAACAGGGAACACCTGTGACTGAAGAGAGCTGCGTGGAGTTGTCTCTCGAGCTCCCCCACGCACTGACAATGGTTCCGGAATCCTGAGCGTGGGGAGGTTCCACCAACGGTCGGCAGCGCGGGGGTTCTAACGGAATGCCTAAACTCGTCTCCCCTGAGGGTTTTCCTAATGTCTCTGTACCAGGGAATGCTAGGGGTGATTGCAGGCAATCCCAGTGTCCGAGGCTGCCTCCCCAAGGTCAGGGAAGGTATTTCCCGGACTTCCCCGAACAGGGAACACCTGTGACTGAAGAGAGCTGCGTGGAGATGTCTCTCGAGCTCCCCCACGCACTGACAATGTTTCCGGAATCCTGAGCGTGGGGAAGTTCCACCAACGGTCGGCAGCGCGTGGGTTCTAACGGAATGCCTAAGCTCGTCTCCCCTGAGGGTTTTCCTAATGTCTCTGTGCCAGGGAATGCTAGGGGTGATTGCAGGATATCCCTGTGACCGAGGATGCCTCCCCAAGGTCAAGGAAGGTATTTCCCGGACTTCCCCGAAGAGGGAACACCTGTGACTGAAGAGAGCTGCGTGGAGATGTCTCTCGAGCTCCCCCACGCACTGACAATGGTTCCGGAATCCTGAGCGTGGGGAGGTTCCACCAACGATCGGCAGCGCGTGGGTTCTAAGGGAAGGCCTAAGCTCGTCTCCCCTGAGGGTTTTCCTAAAGTCTCTGTGCCAGGGAATGCTAGGGGTGATTGCAGGTTATCCCAGTGACCGAGGCTGCCTCCCCAAGGTCAGGGAAGTTATTTCCCGACTTCCCCGAACAGGGAACACCTGTGACTGAAGAGAGCTGCGTGGAGTTGTCTCTCGAGCTCCCCCACGCACTGACAATTGTTCCGGAATCCTGAGCCTGGGGAGGTTCCACCAAAGGTCGTCAGCGCGTGGGTTCTAACAGAATGCCTAAGCTCGTCTCCCCTGACGGTTTTCATAATATCTCTGTGCCAGGGAATGCTAGGTGTGATTGCAGGATATCCCAATGACCGAGGCTGCCTCCCCAAGTTCAGGGAAGGTATTTCCCGGACTTCCCAGAACAGGAAACACCTGCGACTGAAGAGAGCTGCGTGGAGTTGTCTCTCGAGCTCCACCACGCACTGACAATGGTTCCGGATTCCTGAGCGTGGGGAGGTTCCACCAACGGTCGGCAGCGCGTGGGTTCTAACGGAAGGCGTAAGCTCGTCTCCCCTGAGGGTTTTCTTAATATCTCTGTGCCAGGGAATGCTAGGGGTGATTGCAGGCAATCCCAGTGACCGAGGATGCCTCCCCAAGGTCAGGGAAGGTATTTCCCGGACTTCCCCGAACAGGGAACAATTGTGACTGAAGAGAGCTGCGTGGAGTTGTCTCTCGAGCTCCCCCACGCACTGACAATGGTTCCGGAATCCTGTGCGTGGGGAGGATCCACCAACTGTCGGCAGCGCGTGGGTTCTAACGGAATGCCTAAGCTCGTCTCCCCTGAGGGTTTTCCTAATGTCTCTGTGCCAGGGAATGCTAGGGGTGATTGCAGGATATCCCAATGACCGAGGCTGCCTCCCCAAGTTCAGGGAAGTTATTTCCCGGACTTCCCCGAACAGGGAATACCTGTGACTGAAGAGAGCTGCGTGGAGTTGTCTCTCGAGCTCCCCCACGCACTGACAATGTTTCCGGAATCCTGAGCGTGGGGAGGTTAGACCAACGGTCGGTAGCTTGTGGGTACTAACGGAATGCCTAAGCTCGTGTCCCCTGAGGGTTTTCCTAATGTCTCTGTGCCAGGGAATGCTAGGGGTGATTGCAGGATATCGCAGTGACCGAGGCTGCCTCCCCAAGGTCAGGGAAGGTATTTCCCGGACTTCCCCGAACAGGGAACACCTGTGACTGAAGAGAGCTGCGTGGAGTTGTCTCTCGAGCTCCCCCACGCACTGACAATGTTTCCGGAATCCTGAGCGTGGGGAGGTTCCACCAACGGTCGGCAGCGCGTGGGTTCTAACGGAATGCCTAAGCTCGTCTCCCCTGAGGGTTTTCCTAATATCTCTGTACCAGGGAATGCTAGGGGTGATTGCAGGATATCCCAGTGACCGAGGCTGCCTCCCCAAGGTCAGGGAATGTTTTTCCCGGACTTCCCTGAACAGGGAACACCTGTGACTGAAGAGAGCTGCGTGGAGTTATCTCTCGAGCTCCCCCACGAACTGACAATATTTCCGGAATCCTGAGCGTGGCGAGGTTCCACCAACGGTCGGCAGTGCGTGGGTTCTAACGGAATGCCTAAGTTCGTCTCCCCTGAGGGTTTTCCTAATGTCTCTGTGCCAGGGAATGCTAGGGGTGATTGCAGGCAATCCCAGTGTCCGAGGCTGCCTCCCCAAGGTCAGGGAAGGTATTTCCCGGACTTCCCCGAACAGGGAACACCTGTGACTGAAGAGAGCTGCGTGGAGTTGTCTCTCCAGCTCCCCCACGCACTGACAATGTTTCCGGAATCCTGTGCGTGGGGAAGTTCCACCAACGGTCGGCAGCGCGTGGGTTCTAACGGAATGCCTAAGCTCGTCTCCCCTGAGGTTTTTCCTAATGTCTCTGTGCCAAGGAATGCTAGGGGTGATTGCAGGATATCCCTGTGACCGAGACTGCCTCCCCAAGGTCAAGGAAGGTATTTCCCGGACTTCCCCGAACAGGGAACACCTGTGAATTAAGAGAGATGCGTGGAGTTGTCTCTCGAGCTCCCCCACGCACTGACAATGGTTCCGGAATCCTGAGCGTGGGGAGGTTCCACCAACGATCGGCAGCGCGTGGGTTCTAACGGAAGGCCTAACCTGGTCTCCCCTGAGGGTTTTCCTAAAGTCTCTGTGCCAGGGAATACTAGGTGTGATTGCAGGATATCCCAGTGACCGAGTCTGCCTCCCCAAGGTCAGGGAAGGTCTTTCACGGACTTCCCCGAACAGGGAACACCTGCGACTGAAGAGAGCTGCGTGGAGTTGTCTCTCGAGCTCCCCCACGCACTGACAATGGTTCCGGAATCCTGAGCATGGGGAGGTTTCACCAACGGTCGGCAGCGCCTGGGTTCTAACGGAAGGCCTAAGCTCGTCTCCCCTGAGGGTTTTCCTAATATCTCTGTGCCAGGGAATGCTAGGGGTGATTGCAGGCAATCCCAGTGAACGAGGCTGCCTCCCCAAGGTCAGGAAAGGTATTTCCCGGACTTCCCCGAACAGGGAACATTTGTGACTGTAGAGAGCTGCGTGGAGTTGTCTCTCGAGCTCCCCCACGCACTGACAATGGTTCCGGAATCCTGAGCGTGGGGAGGATCCACCAACTGTCGGCAGCGCGTGGGGTCTAACGGAATGCCTAAGCTCGTCTCCCCTGAGGGTTTTCCTAATGTCTCTGTGCCAGGGAATGCTAGGGGTGATTGCAGGATATCCCAGTGACCGAGGCTGCCTCCCCAAGGTCAGGGAAATTATTTCCCGGACTTCCCCGAACAGGGAACACCTGTGACTGAAGAGAGCTGCGTGGAGTTGTCTCTCGAGCTCCCCCACGCACTGACAATGGTTCCGGAATCCTGAGCGTGGGGAGGTTCCACCAACGGTCGGCAGCGCGTGGGTTCTAACGGAATGCCTAAGCTCGTCTCCCCTGAGGGTTTTCCTAATGTCTCTGTACCAGGGAATGCTAGGGGTGATTGCAGGATATCCCAGTGACCGAGGCTGCCTCCCCAAGGTCAGGGAAGGTATTTCCCGGACTTCCCCGAACAGGGAACACCTGTGACTGAAGAGAGCTGCGTGGAGTTGTCTCTCGAGCTCCCCCACGCACTGACAATTGTTCCGGAATCCTGAGCGTGGGGAGGTTCCACCAACGGTCGGCAGCGCGTGGGTTCTAACGGAATGCCTAAGCTCGTCTCCCCTGAGGGTTTTCCTAATGTCTCTGTGCCAGGGAATGCTAGGGGTGATTGCAGGCAATCCCAGTGACCGAGGCTGCCTCCCCAAGGTCAGGGAAGGTATTTCCCGGACTTCCCCGAACAGGGAACACCTGTGACTGAAGAGAGCCGCGTGGAGTTGTCTCTCGAGCTCCCCCACGCACTGACAATGGTTCCGGAATCCTGAGCGTGGGGAGGTACCACCAACGGTCGGAAGCGCGTGGGTTCTAACGGAATGCTAAAGCTCGTCTCCCCTGAGGGTTTTCCTAATGTCTCTGTGCCAGGGAATGCTAGGGGTGATTGCAGGATATTCCAGTGACCGAGGCTGCCTCCCCAAGTTCAGGGAAGGTATTTCCCGGACTTCCCCGAACAGGGAACACCTGTGACTGAAGAGAGCTGCGTGGAGTTGTCTCTCGAGCTCCCCCACGCACTGATAATGGTTCCGGAATCCTGAGCGTGGGGAGGTTCCACCAATGGTCGGCAGCTTGTGGGTTCTAACGGAATGCCTAAGCTCGTCTCCCCTGAGGTTTTTCCTAATGTCTCTGTGCCAGGGAATGCTAGGGGTGATTGCAGGCAATCCCAGTGTCCGAGGCTGTCTCCCCAAGGTCAGGGAAGGTATTTCACGGACTTCCCCGAACAGGGAACACCTGTGACTGAAGAGAGCTGCGTGGAGTTGTCTCTCGAGCTCCCCCACGCACTGACAATGGTTCCGGTATCCTGAGCGTGGGGAAGTTCCACCAATGGTCGGCAGCGCGTGGGTTCTAACGGAATGCCTAAGCTCGTCTCCCCTGAGGGTTTTCCTAATGTCTCTGTGCCAGGGAATGCTAGGGGTGATTGCAGGATATCCCAGTGACCGAGGCTGCCTCACCAAGTTCAGGGAAGGTATTTCCCGGACTTCCCCGAACAGGGAACACCTGTGACTGAAGAGAGCTGCGTGGAGTTGTCTCTCGAGCACCCCCACGCACTGATAATGGTTCCGGAATCCTGAGCGTGGGGAGGTTCCACCAATGGTCGGCAGCTTGTGGGTTCTAACGGAATGCCTAAGCTCGTCTCCCCTGATGGTTTTCCTAATGTCTCTGTGCCAGGGAATGCTAGGGTTGATTGCAGGATATCCCAGTGACCGAGGCTTCCTCCCCAAGGTCAGGGAAGGTATTTCCCGGACTTCCCCGAACAGGGAACACCTGTGACTGAAGAGAGCTGCGTGGAGTTGTCTCTGGAGCTCCCCCACGCACTGACAATGGTTGCGGAATCCTGAGCGTGGGGAGGTTCCACCAACGGTCGGCAGCACGTGGGTTCTAACGGAATGCCTAAGCTCGTCTCCCCTGAGGGTTTTCCTAATGTCTCTGAGCCAGTAAATTCTAGGGGTGATTGCAGGCAATCCCAGTGTCCGAGGCTGACTTCCCAAGGTCATGGAAGGTATTTCCCGGACTTCCCTGAACAGGGAACACCAGTGACTGTAGAGAGCTGCGTGGAGTTGTCTCTCGAGCTCCCCCACGCACTGACAATGGTTCCGGAATCCTGAGCGTGGGGAGGATCCACCAACGGTCGGCAGCGCGTGGGTTCTAACGGAATGCCTAAGCTCGTCTCCCCTGAGGGTTTTCCTAATGTCTCTGTGCCAGGGAATGCTAGGGGTGATTGTAGGATATCCCAATGACCGAGGCTGCCTCCCCAAGTTCAGGGAAGTTATTTCACGGACTTCCCCGAACAGGGAACACCTGTGACTGAAGAGAGCTGCGTGGAGTTGTCTCTCGAACTCCCCCACGCACTGACAATGGTTCCGGAATCCTGAGCGTGGGGAAGTTCCACCAACGGTCGGCAGCGCGTGGGTTCTAGCGGAATGAATAAGCTCGTCTCCCCTGAGGGTTTTCCTAATGTCTCTGTGCCAGGGAATGCTAGGGGTGATTGCAGGATATCCCTGTGACCGAGGCTGCCTCCCCAAGGTCAAGGAAGTTATTTCCCGGACTTCCCCGAACAGGGAACACCTGTGACTAAAGAGAGCTGCGTAGAGTTGTCTCTCGAGCTCCCCCACGCACTGACAATGGTTCCGGAATCCTGAGCGTGGGGAGGTTCCACCAACGGTCGGCAGCGCATGGGTTCTAACGGAAGGCCTAAGCTCGTCTCCCCTGAGGGTTTTCATAAAGTCTCTGTGCCAGGGAATGCTAGGGGTGATTGCAGGATATCCCATTGACCGAGGCTGCCTCCCCAAGGTCAGGGAAGTTATTCCCCGGACTTCCCAGAACAGGGAACACCTGTGACTGAAGAGAGCTGCGTGGAGTTGTCTCTCGAGCTCCCCCACGCACTGACAATTTTTCCGGAATATTGAGCGTGGGGAGGTTCCACCAACGGTCGGCAGCGCGTGGGTTCTAACGGAATGCCTAAGCTCGTCTCACCTGAGGGTTTTCATAAAGTCTCTGTGCCAGGGAATGCTAGGGGTGATTGCAGGATATCCCAGTGACCGAGGCTGCCTCCCAAAGGTCAGGGAAGGTATTTCCCAGACTTCCCCGAACAGGGAACACCTGTGACTGAAGAGAGCTGCGTGGAGTTGTCTCTCGAGCTCCCCCACGCACTGACAATGGTTCTGGAATCCTTAGCGTGGGGAGGTCCCACCTACGGTCGGCAGCGCGTGGGTTCTAACGGAATGACTAATCTCGTCTCCCCTGAGGGTTTTCCTAATGTCTCTGTGCCAGGGAATGCTAGGGGTGATTGCAGGCAATCCCAGTGACCGAGGCTGCCTCCCCAAGGTCTGGGAAGGTATTTCCCGGGCTTCCCCGAACAGGGAACACCTGTGACTGAAGAGAGCTGCGTGGAGTTGTCTCACGAGCTCCCCCACGCACTGACAATGGTTCCGGAATCCTGTGCGTGGGGAGGATCCACCAACTGTCGGCAGCGCGTGGGTTCTAACGGAATGCCTAAGCTCGTCTCCCCTGAGGGTTTTCCTAATGTCTCTGTGCCAGGGAATGCTAGGGGTGATTGCAGGATATCCCAATGACCGAGACTGCCTCCCCAAGGTCAGGGAAGGTTTTTCCCGGACTTCCCCGAACAGGGAACACCTGTGACTGAAGAGAGCTGCGTGGAGTTGTCTCTCGAGCTCCCCCACGCACTGACAATGGTTCCGGAATCCTGAGCGTGGGGAGGTTCCACCAACGGTCGGCAGCGCGGGGGTTCTAACGGAATGCCTAAACTCGTCTCCCCTGAGGGTTTTCCTAATGTCTCTGTACCAGGGAATGCTAGGGGTGATTGCAGGCAATCCCAGTGTCCGAGGCTGCCTCCCCAAGGTCAGGGAAGGTATTTCCCGGACTTCCCCGAACAGGGAACACCTGTGACTGAAGAGAGCTGCGTGGAGATGTCTCTCGAGCTCCCCCACGCACTGACAATGGTTCCGGAATCCTGAGCGTGGGGAGGTTCCACCAACGATCGGCAGCGCGTGGGTTCTAAGGGAAGGCCTAAGCTCGTCTCCCCTGAGGGTTTTCCTAAAGTCTCTGTGCCAGGGAATGCTAGGGGTGATTGCAGGTTATCCCAGTGACCGAGGCTGCCTCCCCAAGGTCAGGGAAGTTATTTCCCGACTTCCCCGAACAGGGAACACCTGTGACTGAAGAGAGCTGCGTGGAGTTGTCTCTCGAGCTCCCCCACGCACTGACAATTGTTCCGGAATCCTGAGCCTGGGGAGGTTCCACCAAAGGTCGGCAGCGCGTGGGTTCTAACAGAATGCCTAAGCTCGTCTCCCCTGAGGGTTTTCATAATATCTCTGTGCCAGGGAATGCTAGGTGTGATTGCAGGATATCCCAATGACCGAGGCTGCCTCCCCAAGTTCAGGGAAGGTATTTCCCGGACTTCCCAGAACAGGAAACACCTGCGACTGAAGAGAGCTGCGTGGAGTTGTCTCTCGAGCTCCACCACGCACTGACAATGGTTCCGGATTCCTGAGCGTGGGGAGGTTCCACCAACGGTCGGCAGCGCGTGGGTTCTAACGGAAGGCGTAAGCTCGTCTCCCCTGAGGCTTTTCTTAATATCTCTGTGCCAGGGAATGCTAGGGGTGATTGCAGGCAATCCCAGTGACCGAGGATGCCTCCCCAAGGTCAGGGAAGGTATTTCCCGGACTTCCCCGAACAGGGAACAATTGTGACTGAAGAGAGCTGCGTGGAGTTGTCTCACGAGCTCCCCCACGCACTGACAATGGTTCCGGAATCCTGTGCGTGGGGAGGATCCACCAACTGTCGGCAGCGCGTGGGTTCTAACGGAATGCCTAAGCTCGTCTCCCCTGAGGGTTTTCCTAATATCTCTGTGCCAGGGAATGCTAGGGGTGATTGCAGGATATCCCAATGACCGAGGCTGCCTCCCCAAGTTCAGGGAAGTTATTTCCCGGACTTCCCCGAACAGGGAATACCTGTGACTGAAGAGAGCTGCGTGGAGTTGTCTCTCGAGCTCCCCCACGCACTGACAATGTTTCCGGAATCCTGAGCGTGGGGAGGTTAGACCAACGGTCGGTAGCTTGTGGGTACTAACGGAATGCCTAAGCTCGTCTCCCCTGAGGGTTTTCCTAATGTCTCTGTGCCAGGGAATGCTAGGGGTGATTGCAGGATATCGCAGTGACCGAGGCTGCCTCCCCAAGGTCAGGGAAGGTATTTCCCGGACTTCCCCGAACAGGGAACACCTGTGACTGAAGAGAGCTGCGTGGAGTTGTCTCTCGAGCTCCCCCACGCACTGACAATGTTTCCGGAATCCTGAGCGTGGGGAGGTTCCACCAACGGTCGGCAGCGCGTGGGTTCTAACGGAATGCCTAAGCTCGTCTCCCCTGAGGGTTTTCCTAATATCTCTGTACCAGGGAATGCTAGGGGTGATTGCAGGATATCCCAGTGACCGAGGCTGCCTCCCCAAGGTCAGGGAATGTTTTTCCCGGACTTCCCTGAACAGGGAACACCTGTGACTGAAGAGAGCTGCGTGGAGTTATCTCTCGAGCTCCCCCACGAACTGACAATATTTCCGGAATCCTGAGCGTGGCGAGGTTCCACCAACGGTCGGCAGTGCGTGGGTTCTAACGGAATGCCTAAGTTCGTCTCCCCTGAGGTTTTTCCTAATGTCTCTGTGCCAGGGAATGCTAGGGGTGATTGCAGGCAATCCCAGTGTCCGAGGCTGCCTCCCCAAGGTCAGGGAAGGTATTTCCCGGACTTCCCCGAACAGGGAACACCTGTGACTGAAGAGAGCTGCGTGGAGTTGTCTCTCCAGCTCCCCCACGCACTGACAATGTTTCCGGAATCCTGTGCGTGGGGAAGTTCCACCAACGGTCGGCAGCGCGTGGGTTCTAACGGAATGCCTAAGCTCGTCTCCCCTGAGGTTTTTCCTAATGTCTCTGTGCCAAGGAATGCTAGGGGTGATTGCAGGATATCCCTGTGACCGAGACTGCCTCCCCAAGGTCAAGGAAGGTATTTCCCGGACTTCCCCGAACAGGGAACACCTGTGACTTAAGAGAGATGCGTGGAGTTGTCTCTCGAGCTCCCCCACGCACTGACAATGGTTCCGGAATCCTGAGCGTGGGGAGGTTCCACCAACGATCGGCAGCGCGTGGGTTCTAACGGAAGGCCTAACCTGGTCTCCCCTGAGTGTTTTCCTAAAGTCTCTGTGCCAGGGAATACTAGGTGTGATTGCAGGATATCCCAGTGACCGAGTCTGCCTCCCCAAGGTCAGGGAAGGTCTTTCACGGACTTCCCCGAACAGGGAACACCTGCGACTGAAGAGAGCTGCGTGGAGTTGTCTCTCGAGCTCCCCCACGCACTGACAATGGTTCCGGAATCCTGAGCATGGGGAGGTTTCACCAACGGTCGGCAGCGCCTGGGTTCTAACGGAAGGCCTAAGCTCGTCTCCCCTGAGGGTTTTCCTAATATCTCTGTGCCAGGGAATGCTAGGGGTGATTGCAGGCAATCCCAGTGAACGAGGCTGCCTCCCCAAGGTCAGGAAAGGTATTTCCCGGACTTCCCCGAACAGGGAACATTTGTGACTGTAGAGAGCTGCGTGGAGTTGTCTCTCGAGCTCCCCCACGCACTGACAATGGTTCCGGAATCCTGAGCGTGGGGAGGATCCACCAACTGTCGGCAGCGCGTGGGGTCTAACGGAATGCCTAAGCTCGTCTCCCCTGAGGGTTTTCCTAATGTCTCTGTGCCAGGGAATGCTAGGGGTGATTGCAGGATATCCCAGTGACCGAGGCTGCCTCCCCAAGGTCAGGGAAATTATTTCCCGGACTTCCCCGAACAGGGAACACCTGTGACTGAAGAGAGCTGCGTGGAGTTGTCTCTCGAGCTCCCCCACGCACTGACAATGGTTCCGGAATCCTGAGCGTGGGGAGGTTCCACCAACGGTCGGCAGCGCGTGGGTTCTAACGGAATGCCTAAGCTCGTCTCCCCTGAGGGTTTTCCTAATGTCTCTGTGCCAGGGAATGCTAGGGGTGATTGCAGGATATCCCAGTGACCGAGGCTGCCTCCCCAAGGTCAGGGAAGGTATTTCCCGGACTTCCCCGAACAGGGAACACCTGTGACTGAAGAGAGCTGCGTGGAGTTGTCTCTCGAGCTCCCCCACGCACTGACAATTGTTCCGGAATCCTGAGCGTGGGGAGGTTCCACCAACGGTCGGCAGCGCGTGGGTTCTAACGGAATGCCTAAGCTCGTCTCCCCTGAGGGTTTTCCTAATATCTCTGTACCAGGGAATGCTAGGGGTGATTGCAGGATATCCCAGTGACCGAGGCTGCCTCCCCAAGGTCAGGGAATGTTTTTCCCGGACTTCCCTGAACAGGGAACACCTGTGACTGAAGAGAGCTGCGTGGAGTTATCTCTCGAGCTCCCCCACGAACTGACAATATTTCCGGAATCCTGAGCGTGGCGAGGTTCCACCAACGGTCGGCAGTGCGTGGGTTCTAACGGAATGCCTAAGTTCGTCTCCCCTGAGGTTTTTCCTAATGTCTCTGTGCCAGGGAATGCTAGGGGTGATTGCAGGCAATCCCAGTGTCCGAGGCTGCCTCCCCAAGGTCAGGGAAGGTATTTCCCGGACTTCCCCGAACAGGGAACACCTGTGACTGAAGAGAGCTGCGTGGAGTTGTCTCTCCAGCTCCCCCACGCACTGACAATGTTTCCGGAATCCTGTGCGTGGGGAAGTTCCACCAACGGTCGGCAGCGCGTGGGTTCTAACGGAATGCCTAAGCTCGTCTCCCCTGAGGTTTTTCCTAATGTCTCTGTGCCAAGGAATGCTAGGGGTGATTGCAGGATATCCCTGTGACCGAGACTGCCTCCCCAAGGTCAAGGAAGGTATTTCCCGGACTTCCCCGAACAGGGAACACCTGTGACTTAAGAGAGATGCGTGGAGTTGTCTCTCGAGCTCCCCCACGCACTGACAATGGTTCCGGAATCCTGAGCGTGGGGAGGTTCCACCAACGATCGGCAGCGCGTGGGTTCTAACGGAAGGCCTAACCTGGTCTCCCCTGAGTGTTTTCCTAAAGTCTCTGTGCCAGGGAATACTAGGTGTGATTGCAGGATATCCCAGTGACCGAGTCTGCCTCCCCAAGGTCAGGGAAGGTCTTTCACGGACTTCCCCGAACAGGGAACACCTGCGACTGAAGAGAGCTGCGTGGAGTTGTCTCTCGAGCTCCCCCACGCACTGACAATGGTTCCGGAATCCTGAGCATGGGGAGGTTTCACCAACGGTCGGCAGCGCCTGGGTTCTAACGGAAGGCCTAAGCTCGTCTCCCCTGAGGGTTTTCCTAATATCTCTGTGCCAGGGAATGCTAGGGGTGATTGCAGGCAATCCCAGTGAACGAGGCTGCCTCCCCAAGGTCAGGAAAGGTATTTCCCGGACTTCCCCGAACAGGGAACATTTGTGACTGTAGAGAGCTGCGTGGAGTTGTCTCTCGAGCTCCCCCACGCACTGACAATGGTTCCGGAATCCTGAGCGTGGGGAGGATCCACCAACTGTCGGCAGCGCGTGGGGTCTAACGGAATGCCTAAGCTCGTCTCCCCTGAGGGTTTTCCTAATGTCTCTGTGCCAGGGAATGCTAGGGGTGATTGCAGGATATCCCAGTGACCGAGGCTGCCTCCCCAAGGTCAGGGAAATTATTTCCCGGACTTCCCCGAACAGGGAACACCTGTGACTGAAGAGAGCTGCGTGGAGTTGTCTCTCGAGCTCCCCCACGCACTGACAATGGTTCCGGAATCCTGAGCGTGGGGAGGTTCCACCAACGGTCGGCAGCGCGTGGGTTCTAACGGAATGCCTAAGCTCGTCTCCCCTGAGGGTTTTCCTAATGTCTCTGTGCCAGGGAATGCTAGGGGTGATTGCAGGATATCCCAGTGACCGAGGCTGCCTCCCCAAGGTCAGGGAAGGTATTTCCCGGACTTCCCCGAACAGGGAACACCTGTGACTGAAGAGAGCTGCGTGGAGTTGTCTCTCGAGCTCCCCCACGCACTGACAATTGTTCCGGAATCCTGAGCGTGGGGAGGTTCCACCAACGGTCGGCAGCGCGTGGGTTCTAACGGAATGCCTAAGCTCGTCTCCCCTGAGGGTTTTCCTAATGTCTCTGTGCCAGGGAATGCTAGGGGTGATTGCAGGCAATCCCAGTGACCGAGGCTGCCTCCCCAAGGTCAGGGAAGGTATTTCCCGGACTTCCCCGAACAGGGAACACCTGTGACTGAAGAGAGCCGCGTGGAGTTGTCTCTCGAGCTCCCCCACGCACTGACAATGGTTCCGGAATCCTGAGCGTGGGGAGGTACCACCAACGGTCGGAAGCGCGTGGGTTCTAACGGAATGCTAAAGCTCGTCTCCCCTGAGGGTTTTCCTAATGTCTCTGTGCCAGGGAATGCTAGGGGTGATTGCAGGATATTCCAGTGACCGAGGCTGCCTCCCCAAGTTCAGGGAAGGTATTTCCCGGACTTCCCCGAACAGGGAACACCTGTGACTGAAGAGAGCTGCGTGGAGTTGTCTCTCGAGCTCCCCCACGCACTGATAATGGTTCCGGAATCCTGAGCGTGGGGAGGTTCCACCAATGGTCGGCAGCTTGTGGGTTCTAACGGAATGCCTAAGCTCGTCTCCCCTGAGGTTTTTCCTAATGTCTCTGTGCCAGGGAATGCTAGGGGTGATTGCAGGCAATCCCAGTGTCCGAGGCTGTCTCCCCAAGGTCAGGGAAGGTATTTCACGGACTTCCCCGAACAGGGAACACCTGTGACTGAAGAGAGCTGCGTGGAGTTGTCTCTCGAGCTCCCCCACGCACTGACAATGGTTCCGGTATCCTGAGCGTGGGGAAGTTCCACCAATGGTCGGCAGCGCGTGGGTTCTAACGGAATGCCTAAGCTCGTCTCCCCTGAGGGTTTTCCTAATGTCTCTGTGCCAGGGAATGCTAGGGGTGATTGCAGGATATCCCAGTGACCGAGGCTGCCTCCCCAAGTTCAGGGAAGGTATTTCCCGGACTTCCCCGAACAGGGAACACCTGTGACTGAAGAGAGCTGCGTGGAGTTTTCTCTCGAGCACCCCCACGCACTGATAATGGTTCCGGAATCCTGAGCGTGGGGAGGTTCCACCAATGGTCGGCAGCTTGTGGGTTCTAACGGAATGCCTAAGCTCGTCTCCCCTGATGGTTTTCCTAATGTCTCTGTGCCAGGGAATGCTAGGGTTGATTGCAGGATATCCCAGTGACCGAGGCTTCCTCCCCAAGGTCAGGGAAGGTATTTCCCGGACTTCCCCGAACAGGGAACACCTGTGACTGAAGAGAGCTGCGTGGAGTTGTCTCTGGAGCTCCCCCACGCACTGACAATGGTTGCGGAATCCTGAGCGTGGGGAGGTTCCACCAACGGTCGGCAGCACGTGGGTTCTAACGGAATGCCTAAGCTCGTCTCCCCTGAGGGTTTTCCTAATGTCTCTGAGCCAGTAAATTCTAGGGGTGATTGCAGGCAATCCCAGTGTCCGAGGCTGACTTCCCAAGGTCATGGAAGGTATTTCCCGGACTTCCCTGAACAGGGAACACCAGTGACTGAAGAGAGCTGCGTGGAGTTGTCTCTCGAGCTCCCCCACGTACTGACAATGGTTCCGGAATCCTGAGCGTGGGGAGGTTCCAACAACGGTCGGCAGCGCGTGGGTTCTAACGGAATGCCTAAGCTCGTCTTCCCTGAGGTTTTTCCTAATATCTCTGTGCCAGGGAATGCTAGGGGTGATTGCAGGCAATCCCAGTGTCCGAGGCTGCCTCCCCAAGGTCAGGGAAGGTATTTCCCGGACTTCCCCGAACAGGGAACACCTGTGACTGAAGAGAGCTGCGTGGAGTTGTCTCTCGAGCTCCCCCACGCATTGACAATGGTTCCGGAATCCTGAGCGTGGGGAAGTTCCACCAATGGTCGGCAGCGCGTGGGTTCTAACGGAATGCCTAAGCTCGTCTCCCCTGAGCGTTTTCCTAATGTCTCTGTGCCAGGGAATGCTAGGGGTGATTGCAGGATATCCCTGTGACTGAGGCTGCCTCCCCAAGGTCAAGGAAGGTATTTCCCGGACTTCCCCGAACAGGGAACACCTGTGACTGAAAAGAGCTGCGTGGAGTTGTCTCTCGAGCTCCCCCACGCACTGACAATGGTTCCGGAATCCTGAGCGTGGGGAGGTTCCACCAACGGTCGGCAGCGCGTGGGTTCTAACGGAAGGCCTAAGCTCGTCTCCCCTGAGGTTTTTCCTAAAGTCTCTGTGCCAGGGAATGCTAGGGGTGATTGCAGGATATCCCAGTGACCGAGGCTGCCTCCCCAAGGTCAGGGAAGGTATTTCCCGGACTTCCCCGAACAGGGAACACCTGTGACTGAAGAGAGCTGCGTGGAGTTGTCTCTCGAGCTCCCCAACGCACTGACAATTTTTCTGGAATCCTGAGCGTGGGGAGGTTCCACCAACGGTCGGCAGCGCGTGGGTTCTAACGGAATGCTTAAGCTCGTCTCCCCTGAGGGTTTTCCTAATATCTCTGTGCCAGGGAATGCTAGGGGTGATTGCAGGATATCCCAGTGACCGAGGCTGCCTCCCCAAGGTCAGGGAAGGTATTTCCCGGACTTCCCCGAACAGGGAACACCTGTGACTGAAGAGAGCTGCGTGGAGTTGTCTCTCGAGCTCCCCCACGCACTGACAATGGTTCCGGAATCCTGAGCTTTGGGAGGTTCCACCAACCGTCGGCAGCGCGTGGGTTCTAACGGAATGCCTAAGCTTGTCTCCCCTGAGGGTTTTCCTAATGTCTCTGTGCCAGAGAATGCTAGGGGTGATTGCAGGATATCCCTGTGACCGAGGCTGCCTCCCCAAGGTCAGGGAAGGTATTTCCCGGACTTCCCCGAACAGGGAACAACTGTGACTGAAGAGAGTTGCGTGGAGTTGTCTCTCGAGCTCCCCCACGCACTGACAATGGTTCCGGAATCCTGAGCGTGGGGAGGTTCCACCAACGGTCGGCAGCGTGTGGGTTATAACGGAATGCCTAAGCTCGTCTCCCCTGAGGGTTTTCCTAATGTCTCTGGGCCAGGGAATGCTAGGGGTTATTGCAGGATATCCCAGTGACCGAGGCTGCCTCCACAAGGTCAAGGAAGTTATTTCCCGGACTTCCCTGAACAGGGAACACCTGTGACTGAAGAGAGCTGCGTGGAGTTGTCTCTCGAGCTCCCCCACGCACTGAAAATGGTTCCGGAATCCTGAGCGTGGGGAGGTTCCACCAACGGTCGGCAGCGCGTGGGTTCTAACGGAATGCCTAAGCTCGTCTCCCCTGAGGTTTTTCCTAATGTCTCTGTGCCAGGGAATGCTAGGGTTGATTGCAGGCAATCCCAGTGACCGAGGCTGCCTCCCCAACTTCAGGGAAGTTATTTCCCGTACTTCCCTGAACAGGGAACACCTGTGACTGAAGAGAGCTGCGTGGAGTTGTCTCTCGAGCTCCCCCACGCACTGACAATGGTTCCGGAATCCTGAGCTTGGGGAGGTTCCACCAACTGTCGGCAGCGCGTGGTTTCAAACGGAATACCTAAGCTCGCCTCCCCTGAGGTTTTTCCTAATATCTCTTTGCCAGGGAATGCTAGGGGTGATTGTAGGCAATCCCAGTGACCGAGGCTGCCTCCCCAAGTTCAGGGAAGGTATTTCCCTGACTTCCCCGAACAGGGAACAACTGTGACTGAAGAGAGCGGCGTGGAGTTGTCTCTCGAGCTCCCCCACGCACTGAAAATGGTTCCGGAATCCTGAGCGTGGGGAGGTTCGACCAACTGTCGGCAGCGCGTGGGTTCTAACGGAATGCCTAAGCTCGTCTCCCCTGAGGGTTTTCCTAATGTCTCTGTGCCAGGGAATCCTAGGGGTGATTGCAGGATATCCCAGTGACCGCGGCTGACTCCCCAAAGTCAAGGAATGTATTTCCCGGACTTCCCCGAACAGGGAACACCTGTGACTGAAGAGAGCTGCGTGGAGTTGTCTCTCGAGCTCCCCCACGCACTGACAATGGTTCCGGAATCCTGAGCGTGGGGAGGTTCCACCAACGTTCGGCAGCGCGTGGGTTCAAACGGAATGCCTAAATTCGTCTCCCCTGAGGTTTTTCCTAATGTCTCTGTGCCAGAGAATGCTAGGGGTGATTGCAGGATATCCCAGTGACCGAGGCTGCCACCCCAAGGTCAGGGAAGGTATCTCACGGACTTCCCCGAACAGGGAACTCCTGTGACTGAAGAGAGCTGCGTGGAGATGTCTCTCGAGCTCCCCCACGCACTGACAATGGTTCTGGAATCCTGAGCGTGGGGAGGTTCCACCAAAGGTCGGCAGCGCGTGGGATCTAAAGGAATGCCTAAGCTCGTCTCCCCTGAGGGTTTTCCTAATGTCTCTGTGCCAGGGAATGCTAGGGGTGATTGCAGGATATCCCAGTGACCGAGGCTGTCTCCCCAAGTTCAAGGAAGGTATTTCCCGGACTTCCCCGGACAGGGAACACCTGTGACTGAAGAGAGCTGCGTGGAGTTGTCTCTCGAGCTCCCCCACGCACTGACAATGGTTCCGGAATCCTGAGCTTGGGGAGGTTCCACCAACGGTCGGCAGCGCGTGGGATCTAACGGAATGCCTAAGCTCGTCTCCCCTGAGGGTTTTCCTAATGTCTCTGTGCCAGGGAATGCTAGGGGTGATTGCAGGCAATCCCAGTGACCGAGGATGACTCCCCAAGGTCAGGGAAGGTATTTCCCGGACTTCCCCGAACAGGGAACACCTGTGACTGAAGAGAGCCTCGTGGAGTTGTCTCTCGTGCTCCCGCACGCACTGACAATGTTTCCGGAATCCTGAGCGTGGGGAGGTCCCACCGATGGTCGGCAGCGCGTGGGTTCTAACGGAATGCCTAAGCTCGTCTCCCCTGACGTTTTTCCTAATGTCTCTGTGCCAGGGAATGCTAGGGGTGATTGCAGGATATCCCAGTGACCGAGGCTGCCTCCCCAAGGTCAGGGAAGGTATTTCCCTGACTTACCCGAACAGGGAACACCTGTGACTTAAGAGAGCCTCGTGGAGTTGTCTCTCGAGCTCCCCCACGCACTGACAATGGTTCCGGAATCCTGAGCGTGGGGAGGTTCCACCAACGGTCGGCAGCGCGTGGGTTCTAACGGAATGCCTAAGCTCGTCTCCACTGAGGGTTTTCCTAATGTCTCTGTGCCAGGGAATGCTAGGGGTGATTGCAGGCAATCCCAGTGACCGAGGCTGCTTCCCCAAGGTCAGGGAAGGTGTTTCCCGGACTTCCCCGAACAGGGAACACCTGTGACTTAAGAGAGCTGCGTGGAGTTGTCTCTCGAGCTCCCCCACGCACTCACAATGGTTCCGGAATCCTGAGCGTGGGGAGGTTCCACCAACGGTCGGCAGCGCGTGGGTTCTAACGGAATGCCTAAACTCGTCTCCCATGAGGGTTTTCCTAATGTCTCTGTGCCAGGGACTGCTAGGGGTGATTTCAGGCAATCCCAGTGACCGAGGCTGCATCCCCAAGGTCAGGGAAGTTATATCCCGGACTTCCCCGAACAGGGAACACCTGTAACTGAAGAGAGCTGCGTGGAGATTTCTCTCGTGCTCCCCCACGCACTGATAATGTTTCTGGAATCCTAAGCGTTGGGAGGTTCCACCAAAGGTCGGCAGCGCGTGGGTTCTAACGGAATGCCTAAGCTCGTCTCCCCTGAGGTTTTTCCTAATGTCTCTGTGCCAGGGAATGCTAGGGGTGATTGCAGGCAATCCCAGTGACCGAGGCTGCCTCCCCAAGGTCCCGGAAATTATTTCCCGGACTTCCCCGAACAGGGAACACCTGTGACTTAAGAGAGCTGCGTGGAGTTGTCTCTCGACCTCCCCCACGCACTGACAATGGTTTCGGAATCCTGAGCGTGGGGAGGTTCCACCAACGTTCGGCAGCGCGTGGGTTCTAACGGAATGCCTAAGCTCGTCTCCCCAGAGGTTTTTCCTAATGTTTCTGTGCCAGGGAATGCTAGGGGTGATTACAGGATATCCCAGTGACCGAGGCTGCCTCCCCAAGGTCAGGGAAGGTTTTTCCCGGACTTCCCCGAAAAGGGAACACCTGTGACTGAAGAGAGCTGCGTGGAGTTGTCTCTCGAGCTCCCCCACGCACTGACAATGGTTCCGGAATCCTGAGCGTGGGGAGGATCTACCAATGGTCGGCAGCGCGTGGGTTCTAACTGAATGCCTAAGCTCGTCTTCCCTGAGGGTTTTCCTAATGTCTCTGTGCCAGGGAATGCTAGGGGTGATTGCAGGCAATCCCAGTGACCGAGGCTGCCTCCCCAAGGTCAGGGAATATATTTCCCGGACTTCCCCGTACAGGGAACACCTGTGACTGAAGAGAGCCTCGTGGAGTAGTCTCTCGAGCTCCCCCACGCACTGACAATGGTTCCGGATTCCTGAGCGTGGGGAGGTTCCACCAACGGTCGGCAGCGCGTGGGTTCTAACGGAAAGCCTATGCTCCTCTCCCATGAGGGTTTTCCTAATTTCTCTGTGCCAGGGAATGCTAGGGGTGATTGCAGGTTATCCCATGACCGAGGCTGCCTCTCCAAAGTCAGGGAAGTTATTTCCCAGACTTCCCCGAACAGGGAAAGCCTGTGACTGAAGAGAGCCTCGTGGAGTTGTCTCTCGATCTCCCCCACGCACTGACAATGGTTCCGGAATCCTGAGCGTTGGGAGGTTCCACCAACGGTCGGCAGCGCGTGAGTTCTAACGGAATGCCTAAGCTCGTCTCCCCTGAGGGTTTTCCTAATGTCTCTGTGCCAGGGAATGCTAGGGGTGATTGCAGGATATCCCAGTGTCCGAGGCTGCCTCCCCAAGGTCAGGGAAGATATTTCCCGGACTTCCCCGAACAGGGAACACCTGTGACTGAAGAGAGCCTCGTGGAGTTGTCTCTCGAGCTCCCCCACGCACTGACAATGGTTCCGGAATCCTGAGGGTGGGGAGGTTCCACCGACGGTCGGCAGCGCGTGGGTTCTAACGGAATGCCTTAGCTCGTCTCCCCTGAGGGTTTTCCTAATGTCTCTGTGCCAGGGAATTCTAGGGGTGATTGCAGGCATTCCCAGTGACCGAGGCTGCCTCCCCAAGGTCAGGGAAGGTATTTCCCGGACTTTCCCGAACAGGGAACACCTGTGACTGAAGAGAGCCTCGTGGAGTTGTCTCTCGTGCTCCCCCACGCACTGACAATGGTTCCGGAATCCTGAGCGTGGGGAGGTCCCACCGAAGGTCGGCAGCGCGTGGGTTCTAATGGTAGGCCTAAGCTCGTCTCCCCTGAGGGTTTTCCTAATGTCTCTGTGCCAGGGAATGCTAGGGGTGATTGCAGGCAATCCCAGTGACCGAGGCTGCCTCCCCAAGTTCAGGGAAGGTATTTCCCGGACTTCCCCGAACAGGGAACACCTGTGACTGAAGAGAGCTGCGTGGAGTTGTCTCTCGAGCTCCCCCACGCACTGACAATGGTTCCGGAATCCTGAGCGTGGGGAGGTTCCACCAACGGTCGGCAGCGCGTGGGTTCTAACGGAATGCCTAAGCTCTTCTCCCCTGAGGGTTTTCCTAATGTCTCTGTGCCAGGGAATGCTAGGGGTGATTGCAGGATATCCCAGTGACCGAGGCTGCCTCCCCAAGGTCAGGGAAGATATTTCCCGGACTTCCCCGAACAGGGAACACCTGTGACTGAAGAGAGCCTCGTGGAGTTGTCTCTCGAGCTCCCCCACGCACTGACAATGGTTCCGGAATCCTGAGGGTGGGGAGGTTCCACCGACGGTCGGCAGCGCTTGGGTTCTAACGGAATGCCTTAGCTCGTCTCCCCTGAGGGTTTTCCTAATTTCTCTGTGCCAGGGAATGCTAGGGGTGATTGCAGGCAATCCCAGTGACCGAGGCTGCCTTCCCAAGGTCAGGGAAGGTATTTCCCGGACTTCACCGAACAGGGAACACCTGTGACTGAAGAGAGCTGCGTGGAGTTGTCTCTCGAGCTCCCCCACGCACTGACAATGGTTCCGGAATCCTGAGCGTGGGGAGGTTCCACCAACGGTCGGCAGTGCGTGGGTTCTAACGGAATGCCTAAGCTCGTCTCCCATGAGGGTTTTCCTAATGTCTCTGTGCCAGGGAATGCTAGGGGTGATTGCAGGCAATCCCAGTGACCGAGGCTGCCTCCCCAAGGTCAGGGAAGGTATTTCCCGGACTTCCCCGAACAGGGAACACCTGTAAATGAAGAGAGCCTCGTGGAGTTTTCTCTCGTGCTCCCCCACGCACTGACAATGGTTCTGGAATCCTAAGCGTGGGGAGGTTCCACCAACGGTCGGCAGCGCGTGGGTTCTTACGGAATGCCTAAGCTCGTCTCCCCTGAGGTTTTTCCTAATGTCTCTGTGCCAGGGAATGCTAGGGGTGATTGCAGGCAATCTCAGTGACCGAGGCTGCCTCCCCAAGGTCACGGAAGGTATTTCCCGGACTTCCCCGAACAGGGAACACCTGTGACTTAAGAGAGCTGCGTGGAGTTGTCTCTCGTGCTCCCCCACGCACTGACAATGATTTCGGAATCCTGAGCGTGGGGAGGTTCCACCAACGTTCGGCAGCGCGTGGGTTCTAACGGAATGCCTAAGCTCGTCTCCCCAGAGGGTTTTCCTAATATCTCTCTGCCAGGGAATGCTAGGGGTGATTGCAGGATATCCCAGTGACCGAGGCTGCCTCCCCAAGGTCAGGGAAGGTATTTCCCGGACTTCCCCGAACAGGGAACACCTGTGACTGAAGAGAGCTGCGTGGAGTTGTCTCTCGAGCTCCCCCACGCACTGACAATGGTTCCGGAATCCTGAGCTTGGGGAGGTTCCACCAACGGTCGGCAGCGCGTGGGATCTAACGGAATGCCTAAGCTCGTCTCCCCTGAGGGTTTTCCTAATGTCTCTGTGCCAGGGAATGCTAGGGGTGATTGCAGGCAATCCCAGTGACCGAGGATGCCTCCCCAAGGTCAGGGAAGGTATTTCCCGGACTTCCCCGAACAGGGAACACCTGTGACTGAAGAGAGCCTCGTGGAGTTGTCTCTCGTGCTCCCCCACGCACTGACAATGTTTCCGGAATCCTGAGCGTGGGGAGGTCCCACCGATGGTCGGCAGCGCGTGGGTTCTAACGGAATGCCTAAGTTCGTCTCCCCTGACGTTTTTCCTAATGTCTCTGTGCCAGGGAATGCTAGGGGTGATTGCAGGATATCCCAGTGACCGAGGCTGCCTCCCCAAGTTCAGGGAAGGTATTTCCCTGACTTACCCGAACAGGGAACACCTGTGACTTAAGAGAGCCTCGTGGAGTTGTCTCTCGAGCTCCCCCACGCACTGACAATGGTTCCGGAATCCTGAGCGTGGGGAGGTTCCACCAACGGTCGGCAGCGCGTGGGTTCTAACGGAATGCCTAAGCTCGTCTCCCCTGAGGGTTTTCCTAATGTCTCTGTGCCAGGGAATGCTAGGGGTGATTGCAGGCAATCCCAGTGACCGAGGCTGCCTCCCCAAGGTCAGGGAAGGTATTTCCCGGACTTCCCCGAACAGGGAACACCTGTGACTTAAGAGAGCTGCGTGGAGTTGTCTCTCGAGCTCCCCCACGCACTCACAATGGTTCCGGAATCCTGAGCGTGGGGAGGTTCCACCAACGGTCGGCAGCGCGTGGGTTCTAACGGAATGCCTAAACTCGTCTCCCATGAGTGTTTTCCTAATGTCTCTGTGCCAGGGACTGCTAGGGGTGATTTCAGGCAATCCCAGTGACCGAGGCTGCATCCCCAAGGTCAGGGAAGTTATATCCCGGACTTCCCCGAACAGGGAACACCTGTAACTGAAGAGAGCTGCGTGGAGATTTCTCTCGTGCTCCCCCACGCACTGATAATGGTTCTGGAATCCTAAGCGTTGGGAAGTTCCACCAAAGGTCGGCAGCGCGTGGGTTCTAACGGAATGCCTAAGCTCGTCTCCCCTGAGGTTTTTCCTAATGTCTCTGTGCCAGGGAATGCTAGGGGTGATTGCAGGCAATCCCAGTGACCGAGGCTGCCTCCCCAAGGTCCCGGAAATTATTTCCCGGACTTCCCCGAACAGGGAACACCTGTGACTTAAGAGAGCTGCGTGGAGTTGTCTCTCGACCTCCCCCACGCACTGACAATGGTTTCGGAATCCTGAGCGTGGGGAGGTTCCACCAACGTTCGGCAGCGCGTGGGTTCTAACGGAATGCCTAAGCTCGTCTCCCCAGAGGTTTTTCCTAATGTTTCTGTGCCAGGGAATGCTTGGGGTGATTACAGGATATCCCAGTGACCGAGGCTGCCTCCCCAAGGTCAGGGAAGGTTTTTCCCGGACTTCCCCGAAAAGGGAACACCTGTGACTGAAGAGAGCTGCGTGGAGTTGTCTCTCGAGCTCCCCCACGCACTGACAATGGTTCCGGAATCCTGAGCGTGGGGAGGATCTACCAATGGTCGGCAGCGCGTGGGTTCTAACTGAATGCCTAAGCTCGTCTTCCCTGAGGTTTTTCCTAATGTCTCTGTGCCAGGGAATGCTAGGGGTGATTGCAGGCAATCCCAGTGACCGAGGCTGCCTCCCCAAGGTCAGGGAATATATTTCCCGGACTTCCCCGTACAGGGAACACCTGTGACTGAAGAGAGCCTCGTGGAGTAGTCTCTCAGCTCCCCCACGCACTGACAATGGTTCCGGATTCCTGAGCGTGGGGAGGTTCCACCAACGGTCGGCAGCGCGTGGGTTCTAACGGAAAGCCTATGCTCCTCTCCCATGAGGGTTTTCCTAATTTCTCTGTGCCAGGGAATGCTAGGGGTGATTGCAGGTTATCCCATGACCGAGGCTGCCTCTCCAAAGTCAGGGAAGTTATTTCCCAGACTTCCCCGAACAGGGAAAGCCTGTGACTGAAGAGAGCCTCGTGGAGTTGTCTCTCGATCTCCCCCACGCACTGACAATGGTTCCGGAATCCTGAGCGTTGGGAGGTTCCACCAACGGTCGGCAGCGCGTGAGTTCTAACGGAATGCCTAAGCTCGTCTCCCCTGAGGGTTTTCCTAATGTCTCTGTGCCAGGGAATGCTAGGGGTGATTGCAGGATATCCCAGTGTCCGAGGCTGCCTCCCCAAGGTCAGGGAAGATATTTCCCGGACTTCCCCGAACAGGGAACACCTGTGACTGAAGAGAGCCTCGTGGAGTTGTCTCTCGAGCTCCCCCACGCACTGACAATGGTTCCGGAATCCTGAGGGTGGGGAGGTTCCACCGACGGTCGGCAGCGCGTGGGTTCTAACGGAATGCCTTAGCTCGTCTCCCCTGAGGGTTTTCCTAATGTCTCTGTGCCAGGGAATTCTAGGGGTGATTGCAGGCATTCCCAGTGACCGAGGCTGCCTCCCCAAGGTCAGGGAAGGTATTTCCCGGACTTTCCCGAACAGGGAACACCTGTGACTGAAGAGAGCCTCGTGGAGTTGTCTCTCGTGCTCCCCCACGCACTGACAATGGTTCCGGAATCCTGAGCGTGGGGAGGTCCCACCGACGGTCGGCAGCGCGTGGGTTCTAATGGTAGGCCTAAGCTCGTCTCCCCTGAGGGTTTTCCTAATGTCTCTGTGCCAGGGAATGCTAGGGGTGATTGCAGGCAATCCCAGTGACCGAGGCTGCCTCCCCAAGTTCAGGGAAGGTATTTCCCGGACTTCCCCGAACAGGGAACACCTGTGACTGAAGAGAGCTGCGTGGAGTTGTCTCTCGAGCTCCCCCACGCACTGACAATGGTTCCGGAATCCTGAGCGTGGGGAGGTTCCACCAACGGTCGGCAGCGCGTGGGTTCTAACGGAATGCCTAAGCTCTTCTCCCCTGAGGGTTTTCCTAATGTCTCTGTGCCAGGGAATGCTAGGGGTGATTGCAGGATATCCCAGTGACCGAGGCTGCCTCCCCAAGGTCAGGGAAGATATTTCCCGGACTTCCCCGAACAGGGAACACCTGTGACTGAAGAGAGCCTCGTGGAGTTGTCTCTCGAGCTCCCCCACGCACTGACAATGGTTCCGGAATCCTGAGGGTGGGGAGGTTCCACCGACGGTCGGCAGCGCTTGGGTTCTAACGGAATGCCTTAGCTCGTCTCCCCTGAGGGTTTTCCTAATTTCTCTGTGCCAGGGAATGCTAGGGGTGATTGCAGGCAATCCCAGTGACCGAGGCTGCCTTCCCAAGGTCAGGGAAGGTATTTCCCGGACTTCACCGAACAGGGAACACCTGTGACTGAAGAGAGCTGCGTGGAGTTGTCTCTCGAGCTCCCCCACGCACTGACAATGGTTCCGGAATCCTGAGCGTGGGGAGGTTCCACCAACGGTCGGCAGTGCGTGGGTTCTAACGGAATGCCTAAGCTCGTCTCCCATGAGGGTTTTCCTAATGTCTCTGTGCCAGGGAATGCTAGGGGTGATTGCAGGCAATCCCAGTGACCGAGGCTGCCTCCCCAAGGTCAGGGAAGGTATTTCCCGGACTTCCCCGAACAGGGAACACCTGTAAATGAAGAGAGCCTCGTGGAGTTTTCTCTCGTGCTCCCCCACGCACTGACAATGGTTCTGGAATCCTAAGCGTGGGGAGGTTCCACCAACGGTCGGCAGCGCGTGGGTTCTTACGGAATGCCTAAGCTCGTCTCCCCTGAGGTTTTTCCTAATGTCTCTGTGCCAGGGAATGCTAGGGGTGATTGCAGGCAATCTCAGTGACCGAGGCTGCCTCCCCAAGGTCACGGAAGGTATTTCCCGGACTTCCCCGAACAGGGAACACCTGTGACTTAAGAGAGCTGCGTGGAGTTGTCTCTCGTGCTCCCCCACGCACTGACAATGGTTTCGGAATCCTGAGCGTGGGGAGGTTCCACCAACGTTCGGCAGCGCGTGGGTTCTAACGGAATGCCTAAGCTCGTCTCCCCAGAGGGTTTTCCTAATATCTCTCTGCCAGGGAATGCTAGGGGTGATTGCAGGATATCCCAGTGACCGAGGCTGCCTCCCCAAGGTCAGGGAAGGTATTTCCCGGACTTCCCCGAACAGGGAACACCTGTGACTGAAGAGAGCTGCGTGGAGTTGTCTCTCGAGCTCCCCCACGCACTGACAATGGTTCCGGAATCCTGAGCGTGGGGAGGTCCCACCAACGGTCGGCAGCGCGTGGGTTCTAACGGAATGCCAAAGCTCCTCTCCCCTGAGGGTTTTCCTAATGTCTCTGTGCCAGGGAATGCTAGGGGTGATTGCAGGATATCCCAGTGACCGAGGCTGCCTCCCCAAGGTCACGGAAGTTATTTCCCGGACTTCCCCGAACAGGGAACTCCTGTGACTGAAGAGAGCTGCGTGGAGTTGTCTCTCGAGCTCCACCACGCACTGACAATGGTTCCGGAATCCTGAGCGTGGGGAGGTTCCACCAACGGTCGGCAGCGCGTGGGTTCTAACGGATTGCCTAAGCTCGTCTCCCCTGAGGGTTTTCCTAATGTCTCTGTGCCAGGGAATGCTAGGGGTGATTGCAGAGAGTCCCAGTGACCGAGGCTGACTCCCCATGTTAAGGGAAGGTATTTCCCGGACTTCCCCGAACAGGGAATACCTGTGACTGAAGAGAGCTGCGTGGAGTTGTTTTTCGAGCTCCCCCACGCACTGACAATGGTTCCGGAATCCTGAGCGTGGGGATGTTCCACCAACGGTCGGCAGCGCGTGGGTTCTAACGGAATGCCTAAGCTCATCTCCCCTGAGGGTTTTCCTAATGTCTCTGTGCCAGGGAATGCTAGGGGTGATTGCGGGATATCCCTGTGACCGAGGATGCCTCCCCAAGGTCAGGGAAGGTATTTCCCGGTCTTCTCCGAACAGGGAACACCTGTGACTGAAGAGAGCTGCGTGGAGTTGTCTCTCGAGCTCCCCCACGCACTGACAATGGTTCCGGAATCCTGAGCGTGGGGAGGTTCCACCAACGGTCGGCAGCGCGTGGGTTCTAACGGAATGCCTAAGCTCGTCTCCCCTGAGGGTTTTCCTAATGTCTCTGTGCCAGGGAATGCTAGGGGTGATTGCAGGCAATCCCAGTGACCGGGGCTGCCTCCCCAAGGTCAGGGAAGGTATTTCCCGGAGTTCCCCGAACAGGGAACACCTGTGACTGAAGAGAGCTTTGTGGAGTTGTCTCTCGAGCTCCCCCACGCACTGACAATGGTTCCGGAATCCTGAGCGTGGGGAGGTTCCACCAACGGTCGGCAGCGCGTGGGTTCTAACGGAATGCCTAAGCTCGTCTCCCCTGAGGGTTTTCCTAATGCCTCTGTACCAGGGAATGCTTGGGGTGATTGCAGGATATCCCAGTGACCGAGGCTGCCTCCCCAAGGTCAGGGAAGTTATTTCCCGGACTTCCCCGAACAGGGAACACCTGTGACTGAAGAGAGCAGCGTGGAGTTGTCTCTCGAGCTCCCCCACGCACTGAAAATGTTTCCGGAATCCTGAGCGTGGGGAGGTTCCACCAACGGTCGGTAGCGCGTGGGTTCTAACGGAATGCCTAAGCTCGTCTCCCCTGAGGGTTTTCCTAATGTCTCTGTGCCAGGGAATGCTAGGGGTGATTGCAGGCAATCCCAGTGACCGAGGCTGCCTCCCAAAGGTCAGGGAAGGTATTTCATGGACTTCCCCGAACAGGGAACACCTGTGACTGAAGAGAGCTGCGTGGAGTTGTCTCTCGAGCTCCCACACGCACTGACAATGGTTTCGGAATCCTGAGCGTGGGGAGGTTCCACCAACGGTCGACAGCGCGTGGGTTCTAACGGAATGCCTAAGCTCGTCTCCCCTGAGGGTTTTCCTAATTTCTCTGTGCCAGGGAATGCTAGGGGTGATTGCAGGATAACCCAGAGAACGAGGCTGCCTCCCCAAGGTTAGGGAAAGTATTTCACGGACTTCCCTGAACAGGGAAAACCTGTGACTGAAGCGAGAATCGTGGAGTTGTCTCTCGGGCTCCCCCACGCACTGACATTGGTTCCGGAATCCTGAGCGTGGGGAGGTTCCACCAAAGGTCGGCAGCGCGTGGGTTCTAACGGAATGCCTAAGCTTGTCTCCCCTGAGGGTTTTCCTAATGTCTCTGTGCCAGGGAATGCTAGGGGTGATTGCAGGATATTCCAGGGACCGAGGCTACCTCCCCAAGGTCAGGGAAGTTATTTCCCGGACTTCCCCGAACAAGGGATTCCTGTGACTGAAGAGAGCTGCGTGGAGTTGTCTCTCGAGCTCCCCCACGCACTGACAATGGTTCCGGAATCCTGAGCGTGGGGAGGTTCCACCAACGGTCGGCAGCGCGTGGGTTCTAACAGAATGCCTAAGCTCGTCTTCCCTGAGGGTTTTCCTAATGTCTCTGTGCCAGGGAATGCTAGTGTTGATTGCATTATATCCCTGTGACCGAGGCTGACTCCCCAAGCTCAGGGAAGTTATTTCCCAGACTTCCCCGAACAGGGAACACCTGTGACTGAAGAGAGCTGCGTGGAGTTGTCTCTCGAGCTCCCCCACGCACTGACAATGTTTCCGGAATCCTGAGAGTGGGGAGGTTCCACCAACGTACGGCAGAGCGTGGGTACTAACGGAATGCCTAAGCTCGTCTCCCCTGAGGGTTTTCCTAATATCTCTGTGCCAGGGAATTCTAGGGGTGATTGCAGGATATCCCAGTGACCGAGGCTGCCTCCCCAAGGTCAGGGAAGGTATTTCCCGGACTTCCCCGAACAGGGAACACCTGTGACTGAAGAGAGCTGCGTGGAGTTGTCTCTCGAGCTCCCCCACCCACTGACAATGGTTCCGGAATCCTGAGCGTGGGGAGGTTCCACCAACGGTCGGCAGCGCATGGGTTCTAACGGAATGCCTAAGCTCGTCTCCCCTGAGGGTTTTCCTAATGTCTCTGTGCCAGGGAATGCTAGTGGTGATTACAGGATATCCCTGTGACCGAGGCTGCCTCCCCAAGGTCAGGGAAGGTATTTCCCGGACTTCCCCGAACAGGGAACACCTGTGACTGAAGAGAGCTGCGTGGAGTTGTCTCCCGTGCTCCCCCACGCACTGACAATGGTTCCGGAATCCAGAGCGTGTGGAGGTTCCACCAACGGTCGGCAGCGCGTGGGTTCTAACGGAATGCCTATGCTCGTCTCCCATGAGGGTTTTCCTAATGTCTCTGTGCCAGGGAATGCTAGGGGTGATTGCAGGCAATCCCAGTGACCGAGGCTGCCTCCCCAAGGTCGGGGAAGATATTTCATGGACTTCCCCGAACAGGGAACACCTGTGACTGAAGAGAGCTGCGTGGAGTTGTCTCTCGAGCTCCCCCACGCACTGACAATGGTTCCGGAATCCTGAGCGTGGGGAGGTTCCACCAACGGTCGGCAGCGCGTGGGTTCTAACGGAATGCCTAAGCTCGTCTCCCCTGAGGTTTTTCCTAATTTCTCTGTGCCAGGGAATTCTAGGGGTGATTGCAGGATATCCCAGAGAACGAGGCTGACTCTCCAAGGTCAGGGAAGGTATTTCCCGGACTTCCCTGAACAGGGAAAACCTGTGACTGAAGCGAGATTCGTGGAGATGTCTCTCGAGCTCCCCCACGCACTGACAATGGTTCCGAAATCCTGAGCGTGGGGAGGTTCCACCAACGGTCGGCAGCGCGTGAGTTCTAACGGAATGCCTAAGCTCGTCTCCCCTGAGGGTTTTCCTAATGTCTCTGTGCCAGGGATTGCTTGGGGTGATGGCAGGATATCCCAGTGACCGAGGCTGCCTCCCCAAGGTAAGGGAAGGTATTTCCCGGACTTCCCCGAACAGGGAACACCTGTGACTGAAGAGAGCTGCGTGGAGTTGTCTCTCGAGCTCCCCCACGCACTGACAATGATTCCGGAATCCTGAGCGTGCGGAGGTTCCACCAACGGTCGGCAGCGCGTGGGTTCTAACGGAATGCTTAAGCTCGTCTCCCCTGAGGGTTTTCCTAATGTCTCTGTGCCAGGGAATGCTAGGGATGATTGCAGGATATCCCAGGGACCGAGGCTGCCTCCCCAAGGTCAGGGAAGTTATTTCCCGGACTTCCCCGAACAGGGAACACCTGTGACTGAAGAGAGCTGCGTGGAGTTGTCTCTCGAGCTCCCCCATGCACTGACAATGATTCCGGAATCCTGAGCGTGCGGAGGTTCCACCAACGGTCGGCAGCGCGTGGGTTCTAACGGAATGCTTAAGCTCGTCTCCCCTGAGGGTTTTCCTAATGTCTCTGTGCCAGGGAATGCTAGGGGTGATTGCAGGATATCCCAGTGACCGAGGCTGCCTCCCCAAGGTCAGGGAAGTTATTTCCCGGACTTCCCCGAACAGGGAACACCTGTGACTGAAGAGAGCTGCGTGGAGTTTTCTCTCGAGCTCCCCCACGCCCTGACAATGGTTCCGGAATCCTGAGCGTGGGGAGGTTCCACCAACCGTCGTCAGCGCGTGGGTTCTAACGGAATGCATAAGCTCGTCTCCCCTGAGGGTTTTCCTAATGTCTCTGTGCCAGGGAATGCTAGGGTGATTGCAGGATATCCCAGTGACCGAGGCTGCCTCGCGAAGGTCAGGGAAGGTATTTCCCGGACTTCCCCGAACAGGGAACACCTGTGACTGAAGAGAGCTGCGTGGAATTGTCTCTCGAGCTCCCCCACGCACTGACAATGGTTCCGGAATCCTGAGCGTGGGGAGGTTCCACCAACGGTCGGCAGCGCGTGGGTTCTAACGGAATGCCTAAGCTCGTCTCCCCTGAGTGTTTTCCTAATATCTCTGTGCCAGGGAATGCTAGGGGTGATTGCAGGATATCCCAGTGCCCGAGGCTGCCTCCCCAAGGTCAGGGAAGGTATTTCCCGGACTTCCCCGAACAGGGAACACCTGTGACTGAAGAGAGCTGCGTGGAGTTGTCTCTCGAGCTCCCCCACGCACTGACAATGGTTCCGGAATCCTGAGCGTGGGGAGGTTCCACCAACGGTCGGCAGCGCGTGGGTTCTAACGGAATGACTAAGCTCGTCTCCCCTGAGGGTTTTCCTAATGTCTCTGTGCCAGGGAATGCTAGGGGTGATTGCAGGATATCCCAGAGCCCGAGGCTGCCTCCCCAAGGTCAGGGAAGGTATTTCCCGGACTTCCCCGAACAGGGAATACCTGTGACTGAAGAGAATTGCGTGGAGTTGTCTCTCGAGCTCCCCCACGCACTGACAATATTTCCGGAATCCTGAGCGTTGGGAGGTTCCACCGACGGTCGGAAGAGCGTGGGTTCTAACGGAATGACTTAGCTCGTCTCCCCTGAGGGTTTTCCTAATGTCTCTGTGCCAGGGAATGCTAGGGGTGATTGCAGGATATCCCTGTGAGCGAGGCTGCCTCCCCAAGGTCAGGGAAGGTATTTCCCGGACTTCCCCGAACAGGGAACACCTGTGACTGAAGAGAGATGCGTGGAGTTGTCTCTCGAGATCCCGCAAGCACTGACAATGGTTCCGGAATCCTGAGCGTGGGGAGGTTCCACCAACGGTCGGCAGAGCGTGGGTTCTAACGGAATGCCTAAGCTCGTCTCCCCTGAGGGTTTTCCTAATGTCTCTGTGCCAGGGAATGCTAGGGGTGATTGCAGGATATCCCAGTGTCAGAGGCTGCCTCCCCAAGGTCAGGGAAGTTATTTCCCGGACTTCCCCGAACAGGGAACACCTGTGACTGAAGAGAGCTGCGTGGAGTTGTCTCTCGAGCTCCCCCACGCACTGACAATGGTTCCGGAATACTGAGTGTGGGGAGGTTCCACCAACGGTCGGCAGCGCGTGGGTTCTAACGGAATGCCTAAGCTCGTCTCCCCTGAGGGTTTTCCTAATGTCTCTGTGCCAGGGAATGCTAGGGGTGATTGCAAGCAATCCCAGTGACCGAGGCTGTCTCCCCAAGGTCAGGGAATGTATTTCCCGGACTTCCCCGAACAGGGAACACCTGTGACTGAAGAGAGCTGCGTGGAGTTGTCTCTCGAGCTCCCCCACGCACTGACAATGGTTCCGGAATCCTGAGCGTGGGGAGGTTCCACCAACGGTCGGCAGCGCGTGGGTTCTAACGGAATGCCTAAGCTCGTCTCCCCTGAGTGTTTTCCTAATGTTTCTGCGCCAGGGAATGCTAGGGGTGATTGCAGGAAATCCCAGGGACCGAGGCTGCCTCCCCAAGTTCAGGGAAGATATTTCCCGGACTTCCCCGAACAGGGAACACCTGTGGCTGAAGAGAGCTGCGTGGAGATGTCTCTCGAGCTCCCCTACGCACTGACAATGTTTCCGGAATCCCGAGCGTGGAGAGGTTCCACCAACGGTCGGCAGCGTGTCGGTTCTAA
Source organism: Vicugna pacos (assembly GCF_048564905.1). Lineage (NCBI taxonomy): Eukaryota > Metazoa > Chordata > Mammalia > Artiodactyla > Camelidae > Vicugna > Vicugna pacos. Next base: position 44,072,023 of record NW_027328721.1, on the reverse strand, counting down.
CGGAATGCCTAAGCTCGTCTCCCCTGAGGGTTTTCCTAATGTCTCTGTGCCAGGGAATGCTAGGGGTGATTGCAGGATATCCCAGTGACCGAGGCTGCCTCCCCAAGGTCAGGGAAGTTATTTCCCGGACTTGCCCGAACAGGGAACACCTGTGACTGAAGAGAGCTGCGTGGAGTTGTCTCTCGAGCTCCCCCACGCACTGACAATGGTTCCGGAATCCTGAGCGTGGGGAGGTTCCACCAACGGTCGGCAGCGCGTGGGTTCTAACGGAATGCCTATACTCGTCTCCCCTGAGGGTTTTCCTAATGTCTCTGTGCCAGGGAATGCTAGGTGTGATTGCAGGCAATCCCAGTTATCGAGGCTACCTCCCCAAGATCAGGGAAGTTATTTCCCGGACTTCCCCGAACAGGGAACACCTGTGACTGAAGAGAGCTGCGTGGAGTTGTCTCTCGAGCTCCCCCACGCACTGACAATGGTTCCGGAATCCTGAGCGTGGGGAGGTTCCACCAACGGTCGGCAGCGCGTGGGTTCTAACGGAATGCCTAAGATCGTCTCCCCTGAGGGTTTTCCTAATGTCTCTGTGCCAGGGAATGCTAGGGGTGATTGCAGGATATCCCAGTGACCGAGGCTGCCTCCCCAAGTTCAGGTAAGTTATTTCCCGGACTTCCCCGAACAGGGAACACCTGTGACTGAAGAGAGCTTCGTGGAGTTGTCTCTCGAGCTCCACCACGCACTGAAAATGGTTCCGGATTCCTGAGCGTGGGGAGGTTCCACCAACGGTCGGCAGCGCGTGGGTTGTAACGGAATGCCTAATCTCGTCTCCCCTGAGGGTTTTCCTAATATCTCTGTGCCAGGGAATGCTAGGGGTGATTGCAGGATATCCCAGTGACCGAGGCTGCCTCCCCAAGTTCAGGGAAGTTTTTTCCCGGACTTCCCCGAACAGGGAACACCTGTGACTGAAGAGAGCTGCGTGGAGTTGTCTCTCGAGCTCCCCCACGCACTGACAATGGTTCCGGAATCCTGAGCGTGTGGAGGTTCCACCAAAGGTCGGCAGCGCGTGGGTTCTAACGGAATGCCTAAGCTCGTCTCCCCTGAGGATTTTCCTAATGTCTCTGTGCCAGGGAATGCTAGGGGTGATTGCAGGATATCCCAGTGACCGAGGCTGCCTCCCCAAGATCAGGGAAGTTATTTCCCGGACTTCCTCGAACAGGGAACACCTGTGACTGAAGAGAGCTGCGTGGAGTTGTCTCTCGAGCTCCCCCACGCACTGACAATGGTTCCGGAATCCTGAGCGTGGGGAGGTTCCACCAACGGTCGGCAGCACGTGGGTTCTAACGGAATGCCTAAGCTCGTCTCCCCTGAAGGTTTTCCTAATGTCTCTGTGCCAGGGAATGCTAGGGGTGATTGCAGGCAATCCCAGTGACCGAGGCTGCCTCCCCAAGGTCAGGGAAAGTATTTACCGGACTTCCCCGAACAGGGAACACCTGTGACTGAAGAGAGCTGCGTGGAGTTGCCTCTCGAGCTCCCCCACGCACTGACAATGGTTCCGGAATCCTGAGCGTGGGGAGGTTCCACCAACGGTCGGCAACGCGTGGGTTCTAACGGAATGCCAAAGCTCGTCTCCCCTGAGGATTTTCCTAATGTCTCTGTGCCAGGGAATGCTAGGGGTGATTGCAGGCAATCCCAGTGACCAAGGCTGCCTCCCCAAGGTCAGGGAAGTTATTTCCCGGACTTCTCCGTACAGGGAACACCTGTGACTGAAGAGAGCTGCGTGGAGTAGTCTCTCGAGCTCCCCCACGCACTGACAATGTTTCCGGAATCCTGAGCTTGGGGAGGTTCCACCAACGGTCGGCAGCGCGTGGGTTCTAACGGAATGCCTAAGCTCGTCTCCCCTGAGGGTTTTCCTAATGTCTCTGTGCCAGGGAATGCTAGGGGTGATTGCAGGCAATCCCAGTGACCGAGGCTGCCTCCCCAAGTTCAGGGAAGGTATTTCCCGGACTTCCCCGTACAGGGAAAACCTGTGACTGAAGAGAGCTGCGTGGAGTTGTCTCTCGAGCTCCCCCACGCACTGACAATGATTGCGGATTCCTGAGCGTGGGGAGGTTCCACCAACGGTCGGCAGCGCGTGGGTTCTAACGGAATGCCTAAGCTCGTCTCCCCTGAGGGTTTTCCTAATGTCTCTGTGCGAGGGAATGCTAGGGGTGATTGCAGGATATCCCAGTGACCGAGGCTGCCTCCCCAAAGTCAAGGAAGGTATTTCCCGGACTTCCCCGAACAGGGAACACCTGTGACTGAAGAGAGCTTCGTGGAGTTGTCTCTCGAGCTCCCCCACGCACTGACAATGGTTCCGGAATCCTGAGCGTGGGGAGGTTCCACCAACGGTCGGCAGCGCGTGGGTTCTAACGAATTGCCTAAGCTCGTCTCACCTGAGGGTTTTCCTAATTTCTCTGTGCCAGGGAATGCTAGGGTTGATTGCAGGCTATCCCAGTGTCCGAGGTTGCCTCCCCAAGGTCAGGGAAGTTATTTCCCGAACTTCCCCGAACAGGGAACACCTGTGACTGAAAAGAGCTGCGTGGAGTTGTCTCTCGAGCTCACCCACGCACTGACAATGGTTCCGGAATCCTGAGCGTGGGGAGGTTCCACCAACTGTCGGCAGCACGTGGGTTCTAACGGAATGCTTAAGCTCGTCTCCCCTGAGGGTTTTCCTAATGTCTCTGTGCCAGGGAATGTAGGTGTGATTTCAGGCAATCCCAGTGACCGAGGCTGCCTCCCCAAGGTCAGGGAAGGTTTTTCCCGGACTTCCCCGAACAGGGAACACCTGTGACTGAAGAGAGCTATGTGGAGTTGTCTCTCGAGCTCCCCCACGCACTGACAATGTTTCCGGAATCCTGAGCGTGGGGAGGTTCCACCAACGGTCGGCATCGCGTGGGTTCTAACGGAATGCTTAAGCTCGTCTCCCCTGAGGGTTTTCCTAATATCTCTGTGCCAGGGAATGCTAGGGGTGATTGCAGGATATCCCAGTGACCGAGGCTGCGTCCCCAAGTTCAGGGAAGGTATTTCCCGGACTTTCCCGAACAGGGAACACCTATGACTGAAGAGAGCTGCGTGGAGTTGTCTCTCGAGCTCCCCCACGCACTGACAATGGTTCCGGAATCCTGAGCGTGGGGAGGTTCCACCAACTGTCGGCAGCGCGTGGGTTCTAACGGAATGCCTAAGCTCGTCTCCCCTGAGGCTTTTCCTAATGTCTCTGTGCCAGGGAATGCTAGGGGTGATTGCAGGCAATCCCAGTGACCCAGGCTGCCTCCCCAAGGTCAGGGAACGTATTTCCCGGACTTCCCCGAACAGGGAACACCTGTGACTGAAGAGAGCTGCGTGGAGTTGTCTCTCGAGCTCCCCCACGCACTGACAATGGTTCCGGAATCCTGAGCGTGTGGAGGTTCCACCAACGGTCGGCAGCGCGTGGGTTCTAACGGAATGCCTAAGCTCGTCTCCCCTGAGGGTTTTCCTAATGTCTCTGTGCCAGGGAATGCTATGGGTGATTGCAGGATATCCCAGTGACCGACGCTGCCTCCCCAAGGTCAGGGAAGGTATTTCCCGGTCTTCCCGAACAGGGAACACCTGTGACTGAAGAGAGCTGCGTGGAGTTGTCTCACGAGCTCCCCCACGCACTGACAATCGTTCTGGAATCCTGAGCGTGGGGAGGTTCCACCAACGGTCGGCAGCGCGTGCGTTCTAACGGAATGCCTAAGCTCATCTAAACCTGAAGGTTTTCCTAATGTCTCTGTGCCAGGGAATGCTAGGGGTGATTGCAGGATATCCGAGTGTCCGAGGCTGACTCCCCAAGTAAAGGAAGGTATTTCCCGGTCTTCCCCGTACAGGGAACACTTGTGACTGAAGAGAGCTGCGTGGAGTTGTCTCTCGAGCTCCCCCACGCACTGACAATGGTTCCGCAATCCTGAGCGTGGGGAGGTTCCACCAACGGTCGGCAGCGCGTGGGTTCTTACGGAATGCCTAAGCTCGTCTCCCCTGAGTGTTTTCTTAATGTCTCTGTGCCAGGGAATGCTTGGGGTGATTGCAGGATATCCCAGTGACCGAGGCTGCCTCCCCAAGCTCAGGGAAGGTATTTCCCGGACTTCCCCGAACAGGGAACGCCTGTGACTGTAGAGAGCTTCGTGGAGATGTCTCTCGAGCTCCCCCACGCACTGACAATGGTTCCGGAATCCTGAGCGTGGGGAGGTTCCACCAACGGTCGGCAGCGCGTGGGTTCTAACGGAATGCCTATGCTCGACTCCCCTGAGGGTTTTCCTAATGTCTCTGTGCCAGGGAATGCTAGGGGTGATTGCAGGATATCCCAGTGACCGAGGCTGCCTCCCCAAGGTCAGGGAAGTTATTTCCCGGACTTCCCTGAACAGGGAACACCTGTGACTGAAGAGAGCGTCGTGGAGTTGTCTCTCGAGCTTCCCCACGCACTGACAATGTTTCCGGAATCCTGAGCGTGGGGAGGTTCCACCAACGGTCGGCAGCGCGTGGGTTCTAACAGAATGCCTAAGCTCGTCTCCCCTGAGGTTTTTCCTAATGTCTCTGTGCCAGGGAATGCTAGGGGTGATTGCAGAATATACCTGTGATCGAGGCTCCCTCCCCAAGGTCAGGGAAGGTATTTCCCGGACTTCCCCGAACAGGGAACACCTGTGACTGAAGAGAGCTGCGTGGAGTTGTCTCTCGAGCTCCCCCACGCACTGACAATGGTTCCGGAATCCTGAGCGTGGGGAGGTTCCACCGACGGTCAGCAGCACGTGGATTCTAAAGGAATGCCTAAGCTCGTCTCCCCTGAGTGTTTTCCTAATGTCTCTGTGCCAGGGAATGCTAGGGGTGATTGCAGGCAATCCCAGTGACCGAGGCTGCCTCCCCAAGTTCAGGGAAGGTATTTCCCGGACTTCCCCGAACAGGGAACACCTGTGACTGAAGAGAGCTGCGTGGAGTTTTCTCTCGAGCTCCCCCAAGCACTGACAATGGTTCCGGAATTCTGACCGTGGGGAGGATCCACCAACGGTCGGCAGCGCGTGGGTTCTAACGGAATGCCTAAGCTCGTCTCCCCTGAGGGTTTTCCTAATGTCTCTGTGCCAGGGAATGCTAGGGGTGATTGTAGGCAATCCCAGTGACCAAGGCTGCCTCCCCAAGGTCAGCGAAGGTTTTTCCCGGACTTCCCCGAACAGGGAACCCCTGTGACTGAAGAGAGCTGCGTGGAGTTGTCTCTCGAGCTCCCCCACGCACTGACAATGGTTCCGGAATCCTGAGCGTGGGGAGGTTCCACCAACGGTCGGCAGCGCGTGGGTTCTAACGGAATGCCTAAGCTCGTCTCCCCTGAGGGTTTTCCTAATGTCTCTGTGCCAGGGAATGCTAGGGGTGATTGCAGGATATCCCAGTGACCGAGGCTGCCTCCCCAAAGTCAAGGAAGGTATTTCCCGGACTTCCCCGAACAGGGAACACCTGTGACTGAAGAGAGCTTCGTGGAGTTGTCTCTCGAGCTCCCCCACGCACTGACAATGGTTCCGGAATCCTGAGCGTGGGGAGGTTCCACCAACGGTCGGCAGCGCGTGGGTTCTAACGAATTGCCTAAGCTCGTCTCACCTGAGGGTTTTCCTAATTTCTCTGTGCCAGGGAATGCTAGGGTTGATTGCAGGCTATCCCAGTGTCCGAGGTTGCCTCCCCAAGGTCAGGGAAGTTATTTCCCGAACTTCCCCGAACAGGGAACACCTGTGACTGAAAAGAGCTGCGTGGAGTTGTCTCTCGAGCTCACCCACGCACTGACAATGGTTCCGGAATCCTGAGCGTGGGGAGGTTCCACCAACTGTCGGCAGCACGTGGGTTCTAACGGAATGCTTAAGCTCGTCTCCCCTGAGGGTTTTCCTAATGTCTCTGTGCCAGGGAATGTAGGTGTGATTTCAGGCAATCCCAGTGACCGAGGCTGCCTCCCCAAGGTCAGGGAAGGTTTTTCCCGGACTTCCCCGAACAGGGAACACCTGTGACTGAAGAGAGCTATGTGGAGTTGTCTCTCGAGCTCCCCCACGCACTGACAATGTTTCCGGAATCCTGAGCGTGGGGAGGTTCCACCAACGGTCGGCATCGCGTGGGTTCTAACGGAATGCCTAAGCTCGTCTCCCCTGAGGGTTTTCCTAATATCTCTGTGCCAGGGAATGCTAGGGGTGATTGCAGGATATCCCAGTGACCGAGGCTGCGTCCCCAAGTTCAGGGAAGGTATTTCCCGGACTTTCCCGAACAGGGAACACCTATGACTGAAGAGAGCTGCGTGGAGTTTCTCTCGAGCTCCCCCACGCACTGACAATGGTTCCGGAATCCTGAGCGTGGGGAGGTTCCACCAACTGTCGGCAGCGCGTGGGTTCTAACGGAATGCCTAAGCTCGTCTCCCCTGAGGCTTTTCCTAATGTCTCTGTGCCAGGGAATGCTAGGGGTGATTGCAGGCAATCCCAGTGACCCAGGCTGCCTCCCCAAGGTCAGGGAACGTATTTCCCGGACTTCCCCGAACAGGGAACACCTGTGACTGAAGAGAGCTGCGTGGAGTTGTCTCTCGAGCTCCCCCACGCACTGACAATGGTTCCGGAATCCTGAGCGTGTGGAGGTTCCACCAACGGTCGGCAGCGCGTGGGTTCTAACGGAATGCCTAAGCTCGTCTCCCCTGAGGGTTTTCCTAATGTCTCTGTGCCAGGGAATGCTATGGGTGATTGCAGGATATCCCAGTGACCGACGCTGCCTCCCCAAGGTCAGGGAAGGTATTTCCCGGTCTTCCCGAACAGGGAACACCTGTGACTGAAGAGAGCTGCGTGGAGTTGTCTCACGAGCTCCCCCACGCACTGACAATCGTTCTGGAATCCTGAGCGTGGGGAGGTTCCACCAACGGTCGGCAGCGCGTGCGTTCTAACGGAATGCCTAAGCTCATCTAAACCTGAAGGTTTTCCTAATGTCTCTGTGCCAGGGAATGCTAGGGGTGATTGCAGGATATCCGAGTGTCCGAGGCTGACTCCCCAAGTAAAGGAAGGTATTTCCCGGTCTTCCCCGTACAGGGAACACTTGTGACTGAAGAGAGCTGCGTGGAGTTGTCTCTCGAGCTCCCCCACGCACTGACAATGGTTGCGGAATCCTGAGCGTGGGGAGGATCCACCAACGGTCCGCAGCGCGTGGGTTCTAACGGAAGGCCTAAGCTCGTCTCCCCTGAGGGTTTTCCTAATGTCTCTGTGCCAGGGAATGCTAGGGGTGATTGCAGGATATCCCAGTGACCGAGGCTGCCTCCCCAAGGTCAAGGAAGGTATTTCCCGGACTTCCCCGAACAGGGAACACCTGTGACTGAAGAGAGCTGCGTAGAGATTTCTCTCGAGCTCCCCCACGCACTGACAATGGTTCCGGAATCCTGAGCGTGGGGAGGTTCCACCAACGGTCGGCAGCGCGTGGGTTCTTACGGAATGCCTAAGCTCGTCTCCCCTGAGTGTTTTCTTAATGTCTCTGTGCCAGGGAATGCTTGGGGTGATTGCAGGATATCCCAGTGACCGAGGCTGCCTCCCCAAGCTCAGGGAAGGTATTTCCCGGACTTCCCCGAACAGGGAACGCCTGTGACTGTAGAGAGCTTCGTGGAGATGTCTCTCGAGCTCCCCCACGCACTGACAATGGTTCCGGAATCCTGAGCGTGGGGAGGTTCCACCAACGGTCGGCAGCGCGTGGGTTCTAACGGAATGCCTATGCTCGACTCCCCTGAGGGTTTTCCTAATGTCTCTGTGCCAGGGAATGCTAGGGGTGATTGCAGGATATCCCAGTGACCGAGGCTGCCTCCCCAAGGTCAGGGAAGTTATTTCCCGGACTTCCCTGAACAGGGAACACCTGTGACTGAAGAGAGCGTCGTGGAGTTGTCTCTCGAGCTTCCCCACGCACTGACAATGTTTCCGGAATCCTGAGCGTGGGGAGGTTCCACCAACGGTCGGCAGCGCGTGGGTTCTAACAGAATGCCTAAGCTCGTCTCCCCTGAGGTTTTTCCTAATGTCTCTGTGCCAGGGAATGCTAGGGGTGATTGCAGAATATACCTGTGATCGAGGCTCCCTCCCCAAGGTCAGGGAAGGTATTTCCCGGACTTCCCCGAACAGGGAACACCTGTGACTGAAGAGAGCTGCGTGGAGTTGTCTCTCGAGCTCCCCCACGCACTGACAATGGTTCCGGAATCCTGAGCGTGGGGAGGTTCCACCGACGGTCAGCAGCACGTGGATTCTAAAGGAATGCCTAAGCTCGTCTCCCCTGAGGGTTTTCCTAATGTCTCTGTGCCAGGGAATGCTAGGGGTGATTGCAGGCAATCCCAGTGACCGAGGCTGCCTCCCCAAGTTCAGGGAAGGTATTTCCCGGACTTCCCCGAACAGGGAACACCTGTGACTGAAGAGAGCTGCGTGGAGTTTTCTCTCGAGCTCCCCCAAGCACTGACAATGGTTCCGGAATCCTGACCGTGGGGAGGATCCACCAACGGTCGGCAGCGCGTGGGTTCTAACGGAATGCCTAAGCTCGTCTCCCCTGAGGGTTTTCCTAATGTCTCTGTGCCAGGGAATGCTAGGGGTGATTGTAGGCAATCCCAGTGACCAAGGCTGCCTCCCCAAGGTCAGCGAAGGTTTTTCCCGGACTTCCCCGAACAGGGAACCCCTGTGACTGAAGAGAGCTGCGTGAAGTTGTCTCTCGAGCTCCCCCACGCACTGACAATGGTTCCGGAATCCTGAGCGTGGGGAGGTTCCACCAACGGTCGGCAGCGCGTGGGTTCTAACGAAATGCCTAAGCTCGTCTCCCCTGAGGGTTTTCCTAATGTCTCTGTGCCAGGGAATGCTAGGGGTGATTGCAGGATATCCCTGTGACCGAGTCTTCCTCCCCAAGGTCAAGGAAGGTATTTCCCGGACTTCCCCGGACAGGTAAATCCTGTGAATGAAGAGAGCCTCGTGGAGTTGTCTCTCGAGCTCCCCCACCCACTGACAATGGTTGTGGAATCCTGAGAGTGGGGAGGTTCCACCAACGGTCGGCAGCGCGTGGGTTCTAACGGAATGCCTAAGCTCGTCTCCCCTGAGGGTTTTCCTAATGTCTCTGTGCCAGGGAATGCTAGGGGTGATTACAGGTTATCCGAGTGTCCGAGGCTGACTCCCCAAGGTCAAGGAAGGTATTTCCCGGTCTTCCCCGTACAGGGAACACTTGTAAATAAAGAGAGCTGCGTGGAGTTGTCTCTCGAGCTCCCCCACGCACTGACAATGGTTGCGGAATCCTGAGCGTGGGGAGGTTCCACCAACGGTCGGCAGCGCTTGGGTTCTAACGGAATGCCTAAGCTCGTCTCCCCTGAGGGTTTTCCTAATGTCTCTGTGCCAGGGAATGTTAGGGGTGATTGCAGGCAATCCCACTGACCGAGGCTGCCTCCCCAAGGTCAGGGAAGATATTTCCCGGACTTCCCCGAACAGGGAACACCTGTGACTGAAGAGAGCTGCGTGGAGTTGTCTCTCGAGTTCCCCCACGCACTGACAATGGTTCCGGAATCCTGAGCGTGGGGAGGTTCCACCAACGGTCGGCAGCGCGTGGGTTCTAACGGAATGCCTAAGCTCGTCTCCCCTGAGTGTTTTCCTAATGTCTCTGTGCCAGGGAATGCTAGGGGTGATTGCAGGCAATCCCAGTGACCGAGGCTGCCTCCCCAAGGTCAGGTAAGGTATTTCCCGGACTTCCCCGAATAGGGAACACCTGTGACTGAAGAGAGCTGCGTGGAGTTGTCTCTCGAGCTCCCCCACGCACTGACAATTGTTCCGGAATCCTGAGCGTGGGAAGGTTCCACCAACGGTCGGCAGCTCGTGGGTTCTAACGGAATGACTAAGCTCGTCTCCCCTGTGTGTTTTCCTACTGTCTCTGTGCCAGGGAATGCTAGGGGTGATTGCAGGCAATCCCAGTGACCGAGGCTGCCTCCCCAAGGTCAGGGAATGTATTTCCCGGACTTCCCCGAACAGGGAACACCTGTGACTGAAGAGAGCTGCGTGGAGATGTCTCTCGAGATCCCCCACGCACTGACAATTGTTCCGGAATCCTGAGCGTGGGGAGGTACCACCAACATTCGGCAGCGCGTGGGTTCTAACGGAATGCCTATGCTCGACTCCCCTGAGGGTTTTCCTAATGTCTCTGTGCCAGGGAATGCTAGGGGTGATTGCAGGCAATCCCAGTGACCGAGGCTGCCTTCCCAAGTTCAGGGAATGTATTTCCCGGACTTCCCCGAACAGGGAACACCTGTGACTGAAGAGAGCTGCGTGGAGTTGTCTCTCGAGTTCCCCCACGCACTGACAATGGTTCCGGAATCCTGAGCGTGGGGAGGTTCCACCGACGGTCAGCAGCGCGGGGTTCTAAAGGAATGCCTAAGCTCGTCTCCCCTGAGGGTTTTCCTAATGTCTCTGTGCCAGGGAATGCTAGGGGTGATTGCAGGCAATCCCAGTGACCGAGGCTGCCTTCCCAAGTTCAGGGAAGGTATTTCCTGGACTTCCCCGAACAGGGAACACCTGTGACTGAAGAGAGCTGCGTGGAGTTTTCTCTCGAGCTCCCCCAAGCACTGACAATGGTTCCGGAATCCTGACCGTGGGGAGGATACACCAACGGTCGGCAGCGCGTGGGTTCTAACCGAATGCCTAAGCTCGTCTCCCCTAAGGATTTTCCTAATGTCTCTGTGCCAGGGAATGCTAGGGGTGATTGCAGGATATCCCAGTGACCGATGCTGCCTCCCCATGGTCAGGGAAGGTATTTCCCGGACTTCCCCGAACAGGGAACACCTGTGACTGAAGAGAGCTGCGTGGAGTTGTCTCTCGAGATCCCCCACGCACTGACAATGTTTCCGGAATCCTGAGCGTGGGGAGGTTCCACCAACGGTCGGCAGAGCGTGGGTTCTAACGGAATGCCTAAGCTCGTCTCCCCTGAGGGTTTTCCTAATGTCTCTGTGCCAGGGAATGCTAGGGGTGTTTGCAGGATATCCCTGTGACCGATTCTGCCTCCCCAAGGTCAAGGAAGGTATTTCACGAACTTCCCAGAACAGGTAAAACCTGTGACTGAAGAGAGCCTCGTGGAGTTGTCTCTCGAGCTCCCCCACGCACTGACAATGGTTCCGGAATCCTGAGCGTGGGGAGGTTCCACCAACGGTCGGCAGCACGTGGATTCTAACGGAATGCCTAAGCTCGTCTCCCCTGAGGGTTTTCCTAATGTCTCTGTGCCAGGGAATGCTAGGGGTGATTGCAGGCAATCCCAGTGACCGAGGCTGCCTCCCCAAGTTCAGGGAAGTTATTTCCCGGACTTCCCCGAACAGGGAACACCTGTGAGTGAAGAGAGCTGCGTGGAGTTGTCTCTCGAGCTCCCCCACGCACTGACAATGGTTCCGGAATACTGAGCGTGGGGAGGTTCCACCAACGGTCGGCAGCGCGTGGGTTCTGACGGAATGCCTAAGCTCGTCTCCCCTGAGGGTTTTCCTAATGTCTCTGTGCCAGGGAATGCTAGGGGTGATTGCAGGATATACCTGTGACCGAGGTTGCCCCCCAAGGTCAGGGAAGGTTTTTCCCGGACTTCCCCGAACAGGGAACACCTGTGACTGAAGAGAGCTGCGTGGAGTTGTCTCTCGAGCTCCCCCACGCACTGACAATGGTTCCAGAATCCTGAGCGTGGGGAGGTTCCACCAACGGTCGGCAGCGCGTGGGTTCTAACGGAATGCCTAAGCTCGTCTCCCCTGAGGTTTTTCCAAATGTCTCTGTGCCAGGGAATGCTAGGGGTGATTGCAGGCAATCCCAGTGACCGAGGCTGCCTTCCCAAGGTCAGGGAAGTTATTTCCCGGACTTCCCCGAATAGGGAACACCTGTGACTGCAGAGAGCTGCGTGGATATGTCTCTCGAGATCCCTCACGCAATAACAATGGTTCCGGAATCCTGAGCGTGGGGAGGATCTACCAACGGTCGGCAGCGCGTGGGTTCTAACGGAATGCCTAAGCTAGTGTCCCCTGACTGTTTTCCTAATATCTCTGTGCCAGGGAATGCTAGGGGTGATTGCAAGATATCCCAGTGACCGAGGCTGCCTCCCCAAGGTCAGGGAAGTTATTTCCCGGACTTCCCCGAACAGGGAACACTTGTGACTGAAGAGAGCTGCGTGGAGTTGTCTCTCGAGCTCCCCCACGCACTGACAATGGTTGCGTAATCCTGAGCATGGGGAGGTTCCACCAACGATCGGCAGCGCGTGGGTTCTAACGGAATGCCAAAGCTCGTCTCCCCTGAGGGTTTTCCTAATGTCTCTGTGCCAGGGAATGCTAGGGGTGATTGCAGGCAATCCCAGTGACTGAGGCTACCTCCCCAAGGTCAGGGAATTTATTTCCCGGACTTCCCCGAACAGGGAACACCTGTGACTTAAGAGAGCCTCGTGGAGTTTTCTCTCGAGCTCCCCCACGCACTGACAATGGTTCCGGAATCCTGAGCGTGGGGAGGTTCCAGCAACGGTCGGCAGCGCGTGGGTTCTAACGGAATGCCTAAGCTCGCCTCCCCTGAGGGTTTTCCTAATGTCTCTGTGCCAGGGAATGCTAGGGGTGATTGCACGATATCCCTGTGCCCGAGGCTGCCTCCCAAAGGTTAGGGAAGGTGTTTCCCGGGCTTCCCCGAACAGGGAACACCTGTGACTGAAGAGAGCTGCGTGGAGTTGTCTTTCGAGTTCCCACACGCACTGACAATGTTTGCGGAATCCTGAGCGTGGGGAGGTTCCACCAACGGTCGGCAGTGCGTGGGTTCTAACGGAATGCCTAAGCTCGTCTCCCCTGAGGGTTTTCCTAATGTCTCTGTGCCAGGGAATGCTATGGGTGATTGCAGGATATCCCTGTGACCGAGGCTGCCTCCCCAAGGTCAAGGAAGGTATTTCCCGGACTTCCACGAACAGGTAACACATGTGACTGAAGAGAGCCTCGTGGAGTTGTCTCTCGAGCTCCCCCTCGCACTGACAATGTTTCCGGAATCCTGAGCGTGGGGAGGTTCCACTAACGGTCGGCAGCGCGTGGGTTCTAACGGAATGCCTAAGCTCGTCTCCCCTGAGGTTTTTCCTAATGCCTCTGTGCCAGGGAATGCTAGGGGTGATTGCAGGCAATCCCAGTGCCCGAGCCTGCCTCCCCAAGGTCAGGGAAGGTATTTCCCGGACTTCCCCGAAGAGGGAACACCTGTGACTGAAGAGAGCTGCGTGGAGTTGTCTCTCGAGCTCCCCCACGCACTGACAATGGTTCCGGAATCCTGAGCGTGGGGAGGCTCCACCAACGGTCGGCAGCGCGTGGGTTCTAACGGAATGCATAAGCTCGTCTCCCCTGAGGCTTTTCCTAATGTCTCTGTACCAGGGAAAGCTAGGGGTGATTGCAGGATATCCCTGTGACCGAGGCTGCCCCCCAAGGCCAGGGAAGGTATTTCCCGGACTTCCCCGAACAGGGAACACCTGTGACTGAAGAGAGCTGCGTGGAGTTGTCTCTCGAGCTCCCCCACGCACTGACAATGGTTCCGGAATCCTGAGCGTGGGGAGGTTCCACCAACGGTCGGCAGCGCGTGGGTTCTAACGGAATGCCTAAGCTCGACTCCCCTGAGGGTTTTCCTAATGTCTCTGTCCCAGGGAATGCTAGGGGTGATTGCAGGCAATCCCAGTGACCGAGGCTGCCTCCCCAAGGTCAGGAAATTTATTTCCCGGACTTCCCCGAACAATGAACACCTGTGACTGAAGAGAGCTGCGTGGAGTTGTCTCTCGAGCTCCCCCACGCACTGACAATGGTTCCGGAATCCTGAGCGTGGGGAGGATCTACCAACGGTCGGCAGTGCGTGGGTTCTAACGGAATGCCTAAGCTCGTCTCCCCTGAGTGTTTTCCTAAATTCTCTGTGCCAGGGAATCCTAGGGGTGATTGCAGGATATCCCAGTGACCGAGGCTGCCTCCCCAAAGTCAGGGAAGGTATTTCCCGGACTTCCCCGAACAGGGAACACCTGTGACTGAAGAGAGCTGGGTTGAGTTGTCTCTCGAGCTCCCCCACGCACTGACAATGGTTCCGGAATCCTGAGCGTGGGGAGGTTCCACCAACGGTCGGCAGCGCGTGGGTTCTAACGGAATGCCTAAGCTCGTCTAACTTGAGGGTTTTCCTAATGTCTCTGTGCCAGGGAATGCTAGGGGTGATTGCAGGATATCCCAGTGACCGAGGCTGCCTCCCCAAGTTCAGGTAAGTTATTTCCCGGACTTCCCTGAACAGGTAACACCTGTGACTGAAGAGAGCTGCCTGGAGGTGTCTCCCGTGCTCCCCCACGCACTGACAATGGTTCCGGAATCCTGAGCGTGGGGAGGTTCCACCGACGGTCGGCAGCGCGTGGGTTCTAACGGAATGCGTAAGCTCGTCTCCCCTGAGGGTTTTCCTAATGTCTCTGTGCCAGGGAATGATAGGGGTGATTGCAGGATATCCCAGTGACCGAGGATGCCTCCCCAAGGTCAAGGAAGTATTTCCCGAACTTCCCTGAAAAGGGAACACCTGTGACTGAAGAGAGCTGTGTGGAGTTGTCTCTCGAGCTCCCCCACGCACTGACAATGGTTCCGGAATCCTGAGCGTGGGGAGGTTCCACCAACGATCGTCAGCGCGTGGGTTCTAACGGAATGCCTATGCTCGTTTCCGCTGAGTGATTTCCTAATGTCTCTGTGCCAGGGAATGCTAGGGGTGATTGCGGGATATCCCTGTGACCGAGGCTGCATCCCCAAGGTCAGGGAAGGTATTTCCCGGACTTCCCCGAACAGGAAACACCTGTGACTGAAGAGAGCTGCGTGGAGTTGTCTCTCGAGATCCCCCACGCACTGAAAATGGTTGCGGAATCCTGAGCGTGGGTAGGTTCCACCAACGGTCGGCAGTGCGTGGGTTCTAACGGAATGCCAAAGCTCGTCTCCCCTGAGGGTTTTCCTAATGTCTCTGTGCCAGGGAATGCTAGGGGTGATTGCAGGTTATCCCAGTGACCGAGACTGCATCCCCAAGGTCAGGGAAGGATTTTCCCGGACTTCCCAGAACAGGGAACACCTGTGACTGAAGAGAGCTGCGTGGAGTTTTCTCTCGAGCTCCCCCACGCACTGACAATGATTCCGGAATCCTGAGCGTGGGGAGGTTCCACCAAAGGTCGGCAGCGCTTGGGTTCTAACGGAATGCCTAAGCTCGTCTCCCCTGAGGGTTTTCCTAATGTCTCTGTGCCAGGGAATGCTAGGGGTGATTGCAGGCAATCCCACTGACCGAGGCTGCCTCCCCAAGTTCAGGGAAGGTATTTCCCGGACTTCCCCGAACAGGGAACACCTGTGACTGAAGAGAGCTGCGTGGAGTTGTCTCTCGAGCTCCCCCACGCACTGACAATGGTTCCGGAATCCTGAGCGTGGGGAGGTTCCACCAATGGTCGGCAGCGTGTGGGATCTAACGGAATGCCTAAGCTCGTCTCCCCTGAGGGTTTTCCTAATGTCTCTGTGCCAGGGAATGCTAGGGGTAATTGCTGACAATCCCAGTGATCGAGGCTGCCTCCCCAAGGTCAGGGAAGGTATTTCCCGGACTTCCCCGAACAGGGAACACCTGTGACTGAAGAGAGCTGCATGGAGATGTCTCTCGAGTTCCCCATTCACTGACAATGGTTCCGGAATCCTGAGCGTGGGGAGGTTCCACCAACGGTCGGCAGCGCGTGGGTTCTAACGGAATGCCTAAGCTCGTCTCCCCTGAGGATTTTCCTAATGTCTCTGTGCCAGGGAATGCTAGGGGTGATTGCAGTATATCCCTGTGACCGAGGCTGCCTCCCCAAAGTCAGGGAAGGTATTTCCCGGACTTCCCCGAACAGGGAACACCTGTGACTGAAGAGAGCTGCGTGGAGTTGTCTCTCGAGCTCCCCCACGCACTGACAATGGTTCCGGAATCCTGAGCGTGGGGAGGTTCCACCAACGGTCGGCAGCGCGTGGGTTATAACGGAATGCCTAAGCTCGTCTCCCCTGAGGGTTTTCCTAATGTCTCTGTGCCAGGGAATGCTAGAGGTGATTGCAGTATATCCCTGTGACCGAGGCTGCCTCCCCAAAGTCAGGGAAGGTTTTTCCCGGACTTCCACGAACAGGGAACACCTGTGACTGAAGAGAGCTGCGTGGAGTTGTCTCTCAATCTCCCCCACGCACTGACAATGGTTCCGGAATCCTAAGCGTGGGGAGGTTCCACCAACGGTCGGCAGCGCGTGGGTTCTAACGGAATGCCTAAGCTCGTCTCCCCTGAGGGTTTTCCTAATGTCTCTCTGCCAGGGAATGCTGGGGGTGATTGCAGGATATCCCAGTGACCGAGGCTGCCTCCCCAAGTTCAGGGAAGGTATTTCCCGGACGTCCCCAAACAGGGAACACCAGTGACTGAAGAGAGCTGCGTGGAGTTGTCTCTCGAGCTCCCCACGCACTGACAATGTTTCCGGAATCCTGAGCGTGTGGATGTTCCACCAACGGTCGGCAGCGCGTGGGTTCTAACGGAATGCCTAAGCTCGTCTCCCCTGAGGGTTTTCCTAATGTCTCTGTGCCAGGGAATGCTAGGGGTGATTGCAGGCAATCCCAGTGACCGAGGCTGCCTCCCCAAGGTCAGGGAAGGTATTTCCCGGACTTCCCTGAACAGGGAACACCTGTGACTGAAGAGAGCTGCGTGGAGTTGTCTCTCAATCTCCTCCACGCACTGACAATGGTTCCGGAATCATGAGCGTGGGGAGGTTCCACCAACGGTCGGCAGCGCGTGGGTTCTAACGGAATGCCTAAGCTCGTCTCCCCTGAGGGTTTTCCTAATGTCTCTGTGCCAGGGAATGCTAGGGGTGATTGCAGGATATCCCAGTGACCGAGGCTGCCTCCCCAAGATCAGGGAAGATATTTCCCGGACTTCCCCGAACAGGGAACACCTGTGACTGAAGAGAGCTGCGTGGAGTTGTCCCTCGAGCTCCCCCACGCACTGACAATGGTTCCGGAATCCTGAGCGTGGGGAGGTTCCACCAACGGTCGGCAGCGCGTGGGTTCTAACGGAATGCCTAAGCTCGTCTCCCCTGAGGGTTTTCCTAATGTCTCTGTGCCAGGGAATGCTAGGGGTGATTGCAGGATATCCCAGTGACCGAGGCTGCCTCCACAAGTTCAGGGAAGGTATTTCCCGGACTTCCCCAAACAGGGAACACCAGTGACTGAAGAGAGCTGCGTGGAGTTGTCTCTCCAGCTCCCCCACGCACTGACAATGTTTCCGGAATCCTGAGCGTGGGGAGGATCCACCAACGGTCGGCAGCGCGTGGGTTCTAACGGAATGCCTAAGCTCGTCTCCCCTGAGGGTTTTCCAAATATCTCTGTGCCAGGGAATGCTAGCGGTGATTGCAGGATATCCCAGTGACCGAGGCTGCCTCCCCAAGTTCAGGGAAGGTATTTCCCGAACTTCCCCGAACAGGGAACACCTGTGACTGAAGAGAGCCGCGTGGAGTTGTCTCTCGAGCTCCCCCACGCACTGACAATGGTTCCGGAATCCTGAGCGTGGTGAGGTTCCACCTACGGTCGGCAGTGCGTGGGTTCTATCGGAATGCCTAAGCTCGTCTCCCCTGAGGGTTTTCCTAATGTCTCTGTGCCAGGGAATGCTAGGGGTGATTGCAGGCAATCCCAGTGACCGAGGCTGCCTCCCCAAGGTTAGGGAAGTTATTTCCCGGACTTCCCTGAACAGGGAACACCTGTGACTGAAGAGAGCTGCGTGGAGTTGTCTCTCAAGCTCCCCCACGCACTGACAATTTTTCCGGAATCCTGAGCGTGGGGAGGTTCCCCCAACGGTCGGCAGCGCGTGGGTTCTAACGGAATGCCTAAGCTCGTCTCCCCTGAGCGTTTTCTTAATGTCTCTGTGCCAGGGAATTCTAGGGGTGATTGCAGGATATCCCAGTGACCGAGGCTGCCTCCCCAAGGTCAGGGAAGGTATATCCCGGACTTCACCGAACAGGGAACACCTGTGACTGAAAAGAGCTGCGTGGAGTTTTCCCTCGAGCTCCCCCACGCACTGACAATGGTTCCGGAATCCTGAGCGTGGGGAGGTTCCACCAACGGTCGGCAGCGCGTGGGTTCTAACGGAATGCCTAAGCTCGTCTCCCCTGAGGGTTTTCCTAATGTCTCTGTGCCAGGGAATGCTAGGGGTGATTGCAGGATATCCCAGTGACCGAGGCTGCCTCCCCAAGTTCACGGAAGCTATTTCCCGGACTTCCTCGAACAGGGAAAACCAGTGACTGAAGAGAACTGCGTGGAGTTGTCTCTCGAGCTCCCCCACGCACTGACAATGTTTCCGGAATCCTGAGCGTGGGGAGGATCAACCAACGGTCGGCAGCGCGTGGGTTCAAACGGAATGCCTAAGCTCGTCTCCCCTGAGTGTTTTCCTAATATCTCTGTGCCAGGGAATGCTAGGGGTGATTGCAGGATATCCCAGTGACCGAGGCTGCCTCCCCAAGTTCAGGGAAGCTATTTCCCGGACTTCCCTGAACAGGGAACACCTGTGACGGAAGAGAGCTGCGTGGAGTTGTCCCTCGAGCTCCCCCACGCACTGACAATGGTTCCGGAATCCTGAGCGTGGGGAGGTTCCACCAACGGTCGGCAGCGCGTGGGTTCTAACGGAATGCCTAAGCTCGTCTCCCCTGAGGGTTTTCCTAATGTCTCTGTGCCAGGGAATGCTAGGGGTGATTGCAGGATATCCCAGTGACCGAGGCTGCCTCCCCAAGTTCAGGGAAGGTATTTCCCGGACTTCCCCAAACAGGGAACACCAGTGACTGAAGAGAGCTGCGTGGAGTTGTCTCTCCAGCTCCCACACGCACTGACAATGTTTCCGGAATCCTGAGCGTGGGGAGGATCCACCAACGGTCGGCAGCGCGTGGGTTCAAACGGAATGCCTAAGCTCGTCTCCCCTGAGGGGTTTCCAAATATCTCTGTGCCAGGGAATGCTAGCGGTGATTGCAGGATATCCCAGTGCCCGAGGCTGCCTCCCCAAGGTCAGGGAAGGTATTTCCCGGACTTCCCCGGACAGGGAACACCTGTGACTGAAGAGAGCCGCGTGGAGTTGTCTCTCGAGCTCCCCCACGCACTGACAATGGTTCCGGAATCCTGAGCGTGGTGAGGTTCCACCAACGGTCGGCAGCGCGTGGGTTCTAACGGAATGCCTAAACTCGTCTCCCCTGAAGGTTTTCCTAATGTCTCTGAGCCAGGGAATGCTAGGGCTGATTGCAGGATATCCCAGTGACCGAGGCTGCCTCCCCAAGTTCAGGGAAGGTATTTCCCGGACTTCCCCGAACAGGGAACACCTGTGACTGAAGAGAGCTGCGTGGAGTTGTCTCTCGAGCTCCCCCACGCACTGACAATGGTTCCGGAATCCTGAGCGTGGGGAGGTTCCACCAACGGTCGGCAGCGCGTGGGTTCTAACGGAATGCCTAAGCTCGTCTTCCCAGAGGTTTTTCCTAATGTCTCTGTGCCAGGGAATGCTATCGGTGATTGCAGGCAATCCCAGTGTCCGAGGCTGCCTCCCCAAGATCAGGGAAGTTATTTCCCGGACTTCCCCGAACAGGGAACACCTGTGAGTGAAGAGAGCTGCGTGGAGTTGTCTCTCGAGCTCCCCCACGCACTGGCAATGGTTCCGGAATCCTGAGCGTGGGGAAGTTCCACCAATGGTCGGCAGCGCGTGGGTTCTAACGGAATGCTTAAGCTCGTCTCCCCTGAGGGTTTTCCTAATGTCTCTGTGCCAGGGAATGCTAGGGGTGATAGTAGGATATCCCAGTGACGGAGGCTGCCTCCCCAAGGTCAGGGAAGTTATTTCCCGGACTTCCCCGAACAGGGAACAATTGTGACTGAAGAGAGCTGCGTGGAGTTGTCTCTCGAGCTCCCCCACGCCCTGACAATGCTTCCGGAATCCTGAGCGTGGGGAGGTTCCACCAACGGTCGGCAGCGCGTGGGTTCTAACGGAAGGCCTAAGCTCGTCTCCCCTGAGGGTTTTCATAAAGTCTCTGTGCCAGGGAATGCTAGGGGTGATTGCAGGATATCCCAGTGACCGAGGCTGCCTCCCCAAGGTCAGAAAAGTTATTTCCCGGACTTCCCCGTACAGGGAACACCTGTGACTGAAGAGAGCTGCGTGGAGTTGTCTCTCGAGCTCCCCCACGCACTGACAATGGTTCCGGAATCCTGAGCGTGGGGAGGTTCCACCAACGGTCGGCAGCACGTGGGTTCTAACGGAATGCCTAAGCTCGTCTCCCCTGAGGGTTTTCCAAATATCTCTGTGCCAGGGAATGCTAGTGTTGATTGCAGGATATCCCAGAGACCGAGGCTGCCTCCCCAAGGTCATGGAAGGTATTTCCCGGACTTCCCCGAACAGGGAACACCTGTGACTGAAGAGAGCTGCGTGGAGTTGTCTCTCGAGCTCCCCCACGCACTGACAATGGTTCCGGAATCCTGAGCGTGGGGAGGTTCCACCAACGGTCGGCAGCGCGTGGGTTCTAACGGAATGACTAAGCTCGCTCCCCTGTGTGTTTTCCTAATATCTCTGTGCCAGGGAATGCTAGGGGTGATTGCAGGCAATCCCAGTGACCGAGGCTGCCTCCCCAAAGTCAGGGAAGGTATTTCCCGGACTTCCCCGAACAGGGAACACCTGTGACTGAAGAGAGCTGCGTGGAGTTGTCTCTCGAGCTCCCCCACGCACTGACAATGGTTCCGGAATCCTGAGCGTGGGGAGGTTCCACCAACGGTCGGCAGCGCGTGGGTTCTAACGGAATGCCTAAGCTCGTCTCCCCTGAGGGTTTTCCTAATGTCTCTGTGCCAGGGAATGCTAGGGGTGATTGCAGGCAATCCCAGTGACCGAGGCTGCCTCCCCAAGGTCAGGGAAGGTATTTCCGGACTTCCCCGAACAGGGAACACCTGTGACTGAAGAGAGCTGCGTGGAGTTGTCTCTCGAGCTCCCCCACGCACTGACAATGGTTCCGGAATCCTGAGCGTGGGGAGGTTCCACCAACGGTCGGCAGCGCGTGGGTTCTAACAGAATGCCTAAGCTCGTCTCCCCTGAGGGTTTTCCTAATGTCTCTGTGCCAGGGAATGCTAGGGGTGATTGCAGGCAATCCCAGTGACCGATTCTGCCTCCCCAAGGTCAGGGAAGGTATTTCCCGGACTTCCCCGAACAGGGAACACCTGTGACTGAAGAGAGCTGCGTGGAGTTGTCTCTCGAGCTCCCCCACGCACTGACAATGGTTCCGGAATCCTGAGCGTGGGGAGGTTCCACCAACGGTCGGCAGCGCGTGGGTTCTAACGGAATGCCTAAGCTCGTCTCCCCTGAGGGTTTTCCAAATATCTCTGTGCCAGTGAATGCTAGGGGTGATTGCAGGATATCCCAGTGACCGAGGCTGCCTCCCCAAGGTCAGGGAAGGTATTTCCCGGACTTCCCCGAACAGGGAACACCTGTGACTGAAGAGAGCTGCGTGGAGTTGTCTCTCGAGCTCCCCCACGCACTGACAATGGTTCCGGAATCCTGAGCGTGGGGAGGTTCCACCAACGGTCGGCAGCGCGTGGGTTCTAACGGAATGCCTAAGCTCGTCTCCCCTGAGGGTTTTCCTAATGTCTCTGTGCCAGGGAATGCTAGGGGTGATTGCAGGCAATCCCAGTGTCCGAGGCTGCCTCCCCAATGTCAGGGAAGGTATTTCCCGGACTTCCCCGAACAGGGAACACCTGTGACTGAAGAGAGCTGCGTGGAGATGTCTCTCGAGCTCCCCCACGCACTGACAATGGTTCCGGAATCCTGAGCGTGGGGAGGTTCCACCAACGGTCGGCAGCGCGTGGGTTCTAACGGAAGACCTAAGCTCGTCTCCCCTGAGGGTTTTCCTAATATCTCTGTGCCAGGGAATGCTAGGGGTGATTGCAGGATATCCCAGTGACCGAGGCTGCCTCCCAAAGGTCAGGGAAGGTATTTCCCGGACTTCCCCGAACAGGGAACAATTGTGACTGAAGAGAGCTGCGTGGAGTTGTCTCTCGAGCTCCCCCACGCACTGACAATGGTTCCGGAATCCTGTGCTTGGGGAGGATCCACCAACGGTCGGCAGCGCGTGGGTTCTAACGGAATGCCTAAGCTCGTCTCCCCTGAGGGTTTTCCTAATGTCTCTGTGCCAGGGAATGCTAGGGGTGATTGCAGGATATCCCAATGACCGAGACTGCACCCCCAAGGTCAGGGAAGTTATTTCCCGGACTTCCCCGAACAGGGAATACCTGTGACTGAAGAGAGCTGCGTGGAGTTGTCTCTCAAGCTCCCCCACGCACTGACAATGGTTCCAGAATCCTGAGCGTGGGGAGGTTAGACCAACGGTCGGCAGCTTGTGGGTTCTATCGGAATGCCTAAGCTCGTCTCCCCTGAGGGTTTTCCTAATGTCTCTGTGCCAGGGAATGCAAGGGGTGATTGCAGGATATCCCAGTGACCGAGGCTGCCTCCCCAAGGTCAGGGAAGGTATTTCCCGGACTTCCCCGAACAGGGAACACCTGTGACTGAAGAGAGCTGCGTGGAGTTGTCTCTCGAGCTCCCCCACGCACTGACAATGGTTCCGGAATCCTGAGCGTGGGGAGGTTCCACCAACGGTCGGCAGCGCGTGGGTTCTAACGGAATGCCTAAGCTCGTCTTCCCTGAGGATTTTCCTAATGTCTCTGTGCCAGGGAATGCTAGGGGTGATTGCAGGATATCCCAGTGTCCGAGGCTGACTCCCCAAGGTCAGGGAAGGTATTTCCCGGACTTCCCCAAACATGGAACACCTGTGACTGAAGAGAGCTGCGTGGAGTTGTCTCTCGAGCACCCCCACGCACTGACAATGGTTCCGGAATCCTGAGCGTGGGGAAGATCCACCAATGGTCGGCAGCGCATGGGTTCTAACGGAATGCCTAAGCTTGTCTCCCCTGAGGTTTTTCCTAATGTCTCTGTGCCAGGGAATGTTAGGGGTGATTGCAGGATATCCCTGTGACCGAGGCTGCCTCCCCAAGGTCAAGGAAGGTATTTCCCAGACTTCCCCGAAAAGGGAACACCTGTGACTGAAGAGAGCTGCGTGGAGTTGTCTCTCGAGCTCTCCCACGCACTGACAATGTTTCCGGAATCCTGAGCGTGGGGAGGTTCCACCAACGGTCGGCAGCGCGTGGGTTCTAACGGAAGGCCTAAGCTCGTCTCCCCTGAGGGTTTTCATAAAGTCTCTGTGCCAGGGAATGCTAGGGGTGATTGCAGGATATCCCAGTGACCGAGGCTGCATCCCCAAGGTCAGGGAAGTTATTTCCCGGACTTCCCCGAACAGGGAACACCTGTGACTGAAGAGAGCTGCGTGGAGTTGTCTCTCGAGCTCCCCCACGCACTGACAATTGTTCTGGAATCCTGAGCGTGGGGAGGTTCCACCAATGGTCGGCAGCGCGTGGGTTCTAACGGAAGGCCTAAGCTCGTCTCCCCTGAGGTTTTTCATAAATTCTCTGTGCCAGGGAATGCTAGGGGTGATTGCAGGTTATCCCAGTGTCCGAGGCTGCCTCCCCAAGGTCAGGGAAGGTATTTCCCGGACTTCCCCGAACAGGGAACACCTGTGACTGAAGAGAGCTGCGTGGAGTTTTCTCTCGAGCTCCCCCACGCACTGACAATGGTTCCGGAATCCTGATCGTGGGGAAGTTCCACCAACGGTCGGCAGCGCGTGGGTTTTAACGGAATGCCTAAGCTCGTCTCCCCTGAGGATTTTCCTAATGTCTCTGTGCCAGGGAATGCTAGGGGTGATTGCAGGATATCCCTGTGACCGAGGCTGCCTCCCCAAGGTCAAAGAAGATTTTTCCCGGACTTCCCCGAACAGGGAACACCTGTGACTGAAGAGAGCTGCGTGGAGTTGTCTCTCGAGCTCCCCCACGCACTGACAATGGTTCCGAAATCCTGAGCGTGGGGAGGTTCCACCAAAGGTCGGCAGCGCGTGGGTTCTAACGGAATGCCTAAGCTCGTCTCCCCTGAGCGTTTTCATAAAGTCTCTGTGCCAGGGAATGCTAGGGGTGATTGCAGGATATCCCAGTGCCCGAGGCTGCCTCCCCAAAGTCAGGGAAGTTATTTCCCGGACTTCCCCGAACAGGGAACAATTGTGACTGAAGAGAGCTGCGTGGAGTTGTCTCTCGAGCTCCCCCAACACTGACAATGGTTCCGGAATCCTGAGCGTGGGGAGGTTCCACCAACGGTCGGCAGCGCGTGGGTTCTAACGGAATGCCTAAGCTCGTCTCCCCTGAGTGTTTTCCTAATGTCTCTGTGCCAGGGAATGCTAGGGGTGATTGCAGGATATCGCAGTGACCGAGGCTGCCTCCCCAAGGTCAGGGAAGGTATTTCCCGGACTTCCCCGAACAGGGAACACCTGTGACTGAAGAGAGCTGCGTGGAGTTTTCTCTCGAGCTCCCCCACGCTCTGACAATTGTTCTGGAATCCTGAGCGTGGGGAGGTTCCACCAACGGTCGGCAGCGCGTGGGTTCTAACGGAAAGCCTAAGCTCGTCTCCCCTGAGGGTTTTCATAAAGTCTCTGTGCCAGGGAATGCTAGGGGTGATTGCAGGATATCGCAGTGACCGAGGCTGCCTCCCCAAGGTCAGGGAAGGTATTTCCCGGACTTCCCCGAACAGGGAACACCTGTGACTGAAGAGAGCTGCGTGGAGTTGTCTCTCGAGTTCCCCCACGCACTGACAATTTTTCTGGAATCCTGAGCGTGGGGAGGTTCCACCAACGGTCGGCAGCGTGTGGGTTCTAACGGAATGCCTAAGCTCGTCTCCCCTGAGGGTTTTCCTAATGTCTCTGTGCCAGGGAATGCTAGGGGTGATTGCAGGATATCGCAGTGACCGAGGCTGCCTCCCCAAGGTCAGGGAAGGTATTTCCCGGACTTCCCCGAACAGGGAACACCTGTGACTGAAGAGAGCTGCGTGGAGTTGTCTCTCGAGCTCCCCCACGCACTGACAATGGTTCCGGAATCCTGAGCGTGGGGAGGTTCCACCAACGGTCGGCAGCGCGTGGGTTCTAACGGAATGCCTAAGCTCGTCTCCCCTGAGGGTTTTCCTAATGTCTCTGTGCCAGGGAATGCTAGGGGTGATTGCAGTCAATCCCAGTGACCGAGGCTGCCTCCCCAAGCCAGGGAAGGTATTTCCCGGACTTCCCCGAACAGGGAACACCTGTGACTGAAGAGAGCTGCGTGGAGTTCTCTCTCGAGCTCCCCCACGCACTGACAATGTTTGCGGAATTCTGAGCGTGGGGAGGTTCCACCAACGGTCGGCAGCGCGTGGGTTCTAACGGAATGCCTAAGCTCGTTTCCCCTGAGGGTTTTCCTAATGTCTCGGTGCCAGGGAATGCTAGGGGTGATTGCAGGATATCCCTGTGACCGAGGCTGCCTCCCCAAGTTCAGGGAAGGTATTTCCCGGACTTCCCCGAAAAGGGAACACCTGTGACTGAAGAGAGCTGCGTGGAGTTGTCTCTCGAGCTCCCCCACGCACTGACAATGGTTCCGGAATCCTGAGCGTGGGGAGGTTCCACCAACGGTCGGCAGCGCGTGGGTTGTAACGGAATGCCTAAGCTCGCCTCCCCTGAGGATTTTCCTAATGTCTCTGTGCCAGGGAATGCTAGGGGTGATTGCAGGATATCCCAGTGACCGAGGCTGCCGCCCCAAGTTCAGGGAATGTATTTCCCGGACTTCCCCGAACAGGGAACACCTGTGACTGAAGAGAGCTGCGTGGAGTTGTCTCTCGAGCTCCCCCACGCACTGACAATGGTTCCGGAATCCTGAACGTGGGGAGGTTCCACCAACGGTCGGCAGCACGTGGGTTATAACGGAAAGCCTAAGCTCGTCTTCCCTGAGGTTTTTCCAAATGTCTCTGTGCCAGGGAATGCTAGGGGTGATTGCAGGCAATCCCAGTGTTCGAGGATGCCTCCCCAAGTTCAGGGAAGGTATTTCCCGGACTTCCCCAAACAGGGAACACCTGTGACTGAAGAGAGCTGCGTGGAGTTGTCTCTCGAGCTCCCCCACGCACTGACAATGGTTCCGGAATCCTGAGCGTGGGGAAGTACCACCAATGGTCGGCAGCGCGTGGGTTCTAACGGAATGCCTAAGCTCGTCTCCCCTGAGGGTTTTCCTAATATCTCTGTGCAAGGGAATGCTAGGGGTGATTGCAGGATATCCCTGTGACCGAGGCTGCCTCCACAAGGTCAAAGAAGTTATTTCCCGGACTTCCCCGAACAGGGAACACCTGTGACTGAAGAGAGCTGCGTGGAGTTGTCTCTCGAGCTCCCCCACGCACTGACAATGGTTCCGGAATCCTACCGTGGGGAGGATCCACCAACGGTCGGCAGCGCGTGGGTTCTAACGGAATGACTAAGCTCGTCTCCCCTGAGGGTTTTCCTAAAGTCTCTGTGCCAGGGAATGCTAGGGGTGATTGCAGGATATCCCAGTGACCGAGGCTGCCTCCCCAAGGTCAGGGAAGTTATTTCCCGGACTTCCCCGAACAGGGAACACCTGTGACTGAAGAGAGCTGCGTGGAGTTGTCTCTCGAGCTCCCCCACGCACTGACAATGGTTCTGGAATCTTGAGCGTGGGGAGGTTCCACCAACGGTCGGCAGCGCGTGGGTTCTAACGGAATGCCTAAGCTCGTCTCCCCTGAGGATTTTCCTAATGTCTCTGTGCCAGGGAATGCTAGGGGTGATTGCAGGATATCCCAGTGACCGAGGCTGCCTCCCCAAGTTCAGGGAAGGTATTTCCCGGACTTCCCCGAACAGGGAACACCTGTGACTGAAGAGAGCTGCGTGGAGTTGTCTCTCGAGCTCCCCCACGCACTGACAATGGTTCCGGAATTCTGAGCGTGGGGAGGTTCCACCAACGGTCGGCAGCGCGTGGGTTCTAACGGAATGCCAAAGCTCGTCTCCCCTGAGGATTTTCCTAATGTCTCTGTGCCAGGGAATGCTAGGGGTGATTGCAGGATATCCCAGTGACCGAGGCTGCCTCCCCAAGGTCAGGGAAGGTATTTCCCGGACTTCCCCGAACAGGGAACACCTGTGACTGAAGAGAGCTGCGTGGAGTTTTCTCTCGAGCTCCCCCACGCACTGACAATGGTTCCGGAATCCTGAGCGTGGGGAGGTTCCACCAACGGTCGTCAGGGCGTGGGTTCTAACGGAATGCCTAAGCTCGTCTCCCATGAGGGTTTTCCTAATGTCTCTGTGCCAGGGAATGCTAGGGGTGATTGCAGGATATCCCAGTGACCGAGGCTGCCTCCCCAAGGTCAGGGAAGTTATTTCCCCGACTTCCCCGAACAGGGAACACCTGTGACTGAAGAGAGATGCGTGGAGTTGTCTCTCGAGCTCCCCCACGCACTGACAATTGTTCCGGAATCCTGAGCGTGGGGAGGATCCACCAAAGGTCGGCAGCGCGTGGGTTCTAACGGAATGTCTAACTTCGTTTCCCCTGAGGGTTTTCCTAATGTCTCTGTGCCAGGGAATGCTAGGGGTGATTGCAGGCAATCCCATTGACCGAGGCTGCCTCCCCAAGGTCAGGGAAGGTATTTCCCGGACTTCCCCGAACAGGGAACACCTGTGACTGAATAGAGCCGCGTGGAGTTGTCTCTCGAGCTCCCCCACGCACTGACAATGTTTCCGGAATCCTGAGGGTGGGGAGGTTCCACCAACGGTCGGCAGCGCGTGGGTTCTAACGAAATGCCTAAGCTCGTCTCCCCTGAGGGTTTTCCTAATGTCTCTGTGCCAGGGAATGCTAGGGGTGATTGCAGGATATCCCAGTGACCGAGGCTGCCTCCCCAAGTTCAGGGAAGGTATTTCCCGGACTTCCACGAACAGGAAACACCTGTGACTGAAGAGAGCTGCGTGGAGTTTTCTCTCGAGCTCCCCCACTCACTGATAATGGTTCCGGAATCCTGAGCGTGGGGAGGTTCCACCAATGGTCGGCAGCTTGTGGGTTCTAACGGAATGCCTAAGCTCGTCTCCCCTGAGGGTTTTCCTAATATCTGTGTGCCAGGGAATGCTAGGGGTGATTGCAGGATATCCCAGTGACCGAGGCTGCCTCCCCAAGGTCAGGGAAGGTATTTCCCGGACTTCCCCGAACAGGGAACACCTGTGAATGAAGAAAGCTGCGTGGAGTTGTCTCTCGAGCTCCCCCACGCACTGACAATGGTTCCGGAATCCTGAGCGTGGGGAGGTTCCACCAACGGTCGGCAGCGCGTGGGTTCTAACGGAATGCCTAAGCTCGTCTCCCCTGAGGGTTTTCCTAATGTCTCTGTGCCAGGGAATGCCAGGGGTGATTGCAGGATATCACAGTGTCCGAGGTTGACTCTCCAAGGTCAAGGAAGGTATTTCCCGGACTTCCCCGAACAGGGAACACCTGTGACTGAAGAGAGCTGCGTGGAGTTGTCTCTCGAGCTCCCCCACGCACTGACAATGGTTCCGGAATCCTGAGCGTGGGGAGGTTCCACCAACGGTCGGCAGCGCGTGGGTTCTAACGGAATGCCTAAGCTCGTCTCCCCTTAGCGTTTTCCTAATGTCTCTTTGCCAGGGAATGCTAGGGGTGATTGCAGGATATCCCAGTGCCTGAGGCTGCCTCCCCAAGGTCAAGGAAGGTATTTCCCGAACTTCCCCGAACAGGGAACACCTGTGACTGAAGAGAGCTGCGTGGAGTTGTCTCTCGAGCTCCCCCACGCACTGACAATGGTTCCGGAAACCTGAGCGTGGGGAGATTCCACCAACGGTCGGCAGCGCGTGGGTTCTAACGGAATGCCTAAGCTCGTCTCCCCTGAGGGTTTTCCTAATGTCTCTGTGCCAGGGAATGCTAGGTTTGATTGCAGGCAATCCCAGTGACCGAGGCTGCCTCCCCAAGGTCAGGGAAGGTTTTTCCCGGACTTCCCCGAACAGGGAACACCTGTGACTGAAGAGAGCTGCGTGGAGTTGTCTCTCGAGCTCCCCCACGCACTGACAATGGTTCCGGAATCCTGAGCGTGGGGAGGTTCCACCAACGGTCGACAGCGCGTGGGTTCTAACGGAATGCCTAAGCTCGCCTCCCCTGAGTGTTTTCCTTATGTCTCTGTGCCAGGGAATGCTAGGGTTGATTGCAGGCAATCCCAGTGACCGAGGTTGCTTCCCCAACGTCAGGGAAGGTATTTCCCGGACTTCCCCGAACAGGGAACACCTGTGACTGAAGAGAGCTGCGTGGAGTTGTCTCTCGTGCTCCCCCACGCACTGACAATGGTTCCGGAATCATGAGCGTGGGGAGGTTTCACCAACGGTCGGCAGCGCGTGGGTTCTAAAGGAATGCCTAAGCTCGTCTCCCCTGAGGGTTTTCCTAATGTCTCTGTGCCAGGGAATGCTAGGGGTGATTGCAGGATTTCCCTGTGACCGAGGCTGCCTCCCCAAGGTCAGGGAAGGTATTTCCCGGACTTCCCCGAACAGGGAACACCTGTGACTGAAGAGAGCTGCGTGGAGTTGTCTCTCGAGCTCCCCCAAGCACTGACAATGGTTCCGGAATCCTGAGCGTGGGGAGGTTCCACCAACGGTCGGCAGCTTGTGGGTTCTAACGAAATGCCTAAGCTCGTCTCCCCTGAGGGTTTTCCTAATGTATCTGTGCCAGGGAATTCTAGGGGTGATTGCAGGATATCACAGTGACCGATGCTGCCTCCCCAAGGTCACGGAAGGTATTTCCCGGACTTCCCCGAACAGGGAACACCTGTGACTGAAGAGAGCTGCGTGGAGTTGTCTCTCGAGCTCCCCCACGCACTGACAATGGTTCCGGAATCCTGAGCGTGGGGAGGTTCCACCAACGGTCGGCAGCGCGTGGGTTCTAAAGGAATGCCTAAGCTCGTCTCCCCTGAGGGTTTTCCTAATGTCTCTGTGCCAGGGAATGCTAGGGGTGATTGCAGGATATCCCAGTGACCGAGGCTGCATCCCCAAGGTCAGGGAAGGTATTTCCCGGACTTCCCCGAACTGGGAACACCTGTGACTGAATAGAGCTGCGTGGAGTTGTCTCTCGAGCTCCCCCACGCTCTGACAATGGTTCCGGAATCCTGAGCGTGGGGAGGTTCCACCAACGGTCGGCAGCGCGTGGGTTCTAACGGTATGCCTAAACTCGTATCCCCTGAGTTTTTTCCTAATGTCTCTGTGCCAGGGAATGCTAGGGGTGATTGCAGGCAATCCTGGTGACCGAGGCTGCATCCCGAAGGTCAGGGAAGGTATTTCCCGGACTTCCCCGAACAGGGAACACCTGTGAGTGAAGAGAGCTGCGTGGAGTTGTCTCTCGAGCTTCCCCACGCACTGACAATGGTTCCGGAATCCTGAGCGTGGGGAGGTTCCACCAAAGGTCGGCAGCGCGTGGGTTCTAACGGAATGCCTAAGCTCATCTCCCCTGAGGTTTTTCCTTCTGTCTCTGTGCCAGGGAATGCTAGGGGTGATTGCAGGCAATCCCAGTGTCCGAGGCTGCCTCCCCAAGGTCAGGGAAGGTATTTCCCGGACTTCCCCAAACAGGGAACACCTGTGACTGAAGAGAGCTGCGTGGAGTTGTCTCTCGTGCTCCCCCACGCACTGACAATGGTTCCGGAATCATGAGCGTGGGGAGGTTTCACCAACGGTCGGCAGCGCGTGGGTTCAATTGGAATGCCTAAGCTCGTCTCCCCTGAGGGTTTTCCTAATGTCTCTGTGCCAGGGAATGCTAGGGGTGATTGCAGGATATCCCAGTGACAGAGGCTGCCTCCCCAAGGCCTGGGAAGTTATTTCCCGGGCTTCCCCGAACAGGGAACACCTGTGACTGAAGAGAGCTGCTTGGAGATGTCTCTCGAGCTCCCCCACGCACTGACAATGGTTCCGGAATCCTGAGCGTGGGGAGGTTCCACCAACGGTCGGCAGCGCGTGGGTTCTAACGGAATACCTAAGCTCGCCTCCCCTGAGTGTTTTCCTTATGTCTCTGTGCCAGGGAATGCTAGGGTTGATTGCAGGCAATCCCAGTGACCGAGGTTGCTTCCCCAAGGTCAGGGAAGGTATTTCCCGGACTTCCCCGAACAGGGAACACCTGTGACTGAAGAGAGCTGCGTGGAGTTGTCTCTCGTGCTCCCCCACGCACTGACAATGGTTCCGGAATCATGAGCGTGGGGAGGTTTCACCAACGGTCGGCAGCGCGTGGGTTCAATTGGAATGCCTAAGCTCGTCTCCCCTGAGGGTTTTCCTAATGTCTCTGTGCCAGGGAATGCTAGGGGTGATTGCAGGCAATCCTGGTGACCGAGGCTGCATCCCGAAGGTCAGGGAAGGTATTTCCCGGACTTCCCCGAACAGGGAACACCTGTGAGTGAAGAGAGCTGCGTGGAGTTGTCTCTCGAGCTTCCCCACGCACTGACAATGGTTCCGGAATCCTGAGCGTTGGGAGGTTCCACCAACGGTCGGCAGCGCGTGGGTTCTAACGGTATGCCTAAGCTCGTATCCCCTGAGGTTTTTCCTAATTTCTCTGTGCCAGGGAATGCTAGGGGTGATTGCAGGCAATCCTGGTGACCGAGGCTGCATCCCGAAGGTCAGGGAAGGTATTTCCCGGACTTCCCTGAACAGGGAACACCTGTGAGTGAAGAGAGCTGCGTGGAGTTGTCTCTCGAGCTTCCCCACGCACTGACAATGGTTCCGGAATCCTGAGCGTGGGGAGGTTCCACCAACGGTCGGCAGCGCGTGGGTTCTAACGGAATGCCTAAGCTCGTCTCCCCTGAGGGTTTTCCTAATGTCTCTGTGCCAGGGAATGCTAGGGGTGATTGCAGGCAATCCCAGTGTCCGAGGCTGCCTCCCCAAGGTCAGGGAAGGTATTTCCCGGACTTCCCCAAACAGGGAACACCTGTGACTGAAGAGAGCTGCGTGGAGTTGTCTCTCGAGCTCCCCCACGCACTGACAATTGTTCCGGAATCCTGAGCGTGGGGAGGTTCCACCAACGGTCGGCAGGGCGTGGGTTCTAACGGAATGCCTAAGCTCGTCTACCCTGAGGGTTTTCCTACTGTCTCTGTGCCAGGGAATGCTAGGGGTGATTGCAGGCAATCGCAGTGACCGAGGCTGCCTTCCCAAGGTCAGGGAATTTTTTTCCCGGACTTCCCCGAACAGGGAACACCTGTGACTGAAGAGAGCTGCGTGGAGTTGCCTCTCGAGCTCCCCCACGCACTGACAATGGTTGCGGAATCCTGAGCGTGGGGAGGTTACACCAACGGTCGGCAGCGCGTGGGTTCTAACGGAATGCCTAAGCTCATCTCCCCTGAGGGTTTTCCTAATATCTCTGTGCCAGGGAAAGCTAGGGATGATTGCAGGATATCCCTGTGACCGAGGCTGCCTCCCCAAGGTCAAGGAAGGTGTTTCCCGGACTTCCCCGAACAGGGAACACCTGTGACTGAAGAGAGCTGCGTGGAGTTGTCTCTCGAGGTCCCCCACGCACTGACAATGGTTCCGGAATCCTGAGCTTGGTGAGGTTCCACCAACTGTCGGCAGCGCGTGAGTTCTAACGGAATGCCTAAGCTCGTCTCCCCTGATTGTTTTCCTAATGTCTCTGTGCCAGGGAATGCTAGGGGTGATTGCAGGATATCCCAGTGACAGAGGCTGCGTCCCCAAGGTCAGGGAAGGTATTTCCCGGACTTCCCCAAACAGGGAATACATGTGACTGAAGAGAGCTGCGTGGAGTTGTCTCTCGAGCTCCCCCACGCACTGACAATTGTTCCGGAATCCTGAGCGTGGGGAGGTTCCACCAACGGTCGGCAGTGCCTGGGTTCTAACGGAATGCATAATCTCGTCTCCCCTGAGGGTTTTCCTAAAGTCTCTGTGCCAGGGAATGCTAGGGGTGATTGCAGGATATCCCAGTGACCGAGTCTGCCTCCCCAAGGCCAGGGAATGTATTTCCCGGACTTCCCCGAACATGGAACACCTGTGACTGAAGAGAGCTGCGTGTAGTTGTCTCTCGAGCTCCCCCATGCACTGACAATGGTTCCGGAATCCTGAGCGTGGGGAGGTTCCACCAACGGTCGGCAGCGTGTCGGTTCTAACGGAATGCCTAAGCTCGTCTCCCCTGAGGTTTTTCCTAATGTCTCTGTGCCAGGGAATGCTAGGGGTGATTGCAGGATATCCCTGTGACCGAGGCTGCCTCCCCAAGGTCAGGGAAGGTTTTTCCCGGACTTCCCCGAACAGGGAACACCTGTGACTGAAG
Organism: Vicugna pacos; assembly: GCF_048564905.1. Lineage (NCBI taxonomy): Eukaryota > Metazoa > Chordata > Mammalia > Artiodactyla > Camelidae > Vicugna > Vicugna pacos. Next base: position 44,038,770 of record NW_027328721.1, on the reverse strand, counting down.
AGAGCTGCGTGGAGTTGTCTCTCGAACTCCCCCACACACTGACAATGTTTCCGGAATCCTGAGCGTGGGGAGGTTCCACCAACGGTCGGCAGTGCGTGGGTTCTAACGGAATGCCTAAGCTCGTCTCCCCTGAGGGTTTTCCTAATGTCTCTGTGCCAGGGAATGCTAGGGGTGATTGCAGGATATCCCAGTGACCGAGGCTGCCTCCCCAAGGTCAGGGAAGGTATTTCCCGGACTTCCCCGTACAGGGAACACCTGTGACTGAAGAGAGCTGCGTGGAGTTGTCTCCCGAGCTCCCCCACGCACTGACAATGGTTCCGGAATCCTGAGCGTGGGGAGGTTTCACCAACGGTCGGCAGCGCGTGGGTTCTAACGGAATGCCTAATCTCGTCTCCCCTGAGGCTTTTCCTAATGTCTCTGTGCCAGGGAATGCTAGGGGTGATTGCAGGCAATCCCAGTGACCGATGCTGCCTCCCCAAGGTCAGGGAAAGTTTTTCCCGGACTTCCCCGAACAGGGAACACCTGTGACTGAAGAGAGCTGCGTGGAGTTGTCTCTCGAGCTCCCCCACTCACTGACAATGGTTGCGGAATCCTGAGCGAAGGGAGGTTCCACCAACGGTCGGCAGCGCGTGGGTTCTAACGGAATGCCTAAGCTCGTCTCCCCTGAGGGTTTTCCTAATATCTCTGGGCCAGGGAATGCTAGGGGTGATTGCAGGATATCCCAGTGACCGAGGCTGCCTCCCCAAGTTCAGGGAAGTTATTTCCCGTACTTCCCCGAACAGGGAACACCTGTGACTGAAGAGAGCTGCGTGGAGTTGTCTCTCGAGCTCCCCCACGCACTGAAAATGTTTCCGGAATCCTGAGCGTGGGGAGGTTCCACCAACGGTCGGCAGCGCGTGGGTTCTAACGGAATGCATTAGCTCGTCTCCCCTGAGGGTTTTCCTAATGTCTCTGTGCCAGGGAATGCTAGGGGTGATTGCAGGCAATCACAGTGACTGAGGCTGCCTCCCCAAGGTCAGGGAAGGTATTTCCCGGACTTCCCCGAACAGGGAACACCTGTGACTGAAGAGAGCTGCGTGGAGTTGTCTCTCGAGCTCCCCCACGCACTGACAATGGTTCCGGAATCCTGAGCGTGGGGAGGTTCCACCAACGGTCGGCAGCGCGTGCGTTCTAACGGAATGCCTAAGCTCGTCTCCCCTGAGGGTTTTCCTAATGTCTCTGTGCCAGGGAATGCTAGGGGTGATTGCAGGATATCCCAGTGACCGAGGCTGCCTTCCCAAGGTCAGGGAAGGTATTTCCCGGCCTTCCCCGAACAGGGAACACCTGTGACTGAAGAGAGCTGCGTGGAGTTGTCTCTCGAGCTCCCCCACGCACTGACAATGGTTCCGGAATCCTGAGCGTGGGGAGGTTCCACCAACGGTCGGCAGTGCGTTGGTTCTAACGGAATGCCTAAGCTCGTCTCCCCTGAGGGTTTTCCGAATGTCTCTGTGCCAGGGAATGCTAGGGGTGTTTACAGGATATCCCTGTGACCGAGGCTGCCTCCCCAAGTTCAGGGAAGGTATTTCCCGGACTTCCCCGAACAGGGAACACCTGTGACTGTAGAGAGCTGCGTGGAGTTGTCTCTCGAGCTCCCCCAAGCACTGACAATGGTTCCGGAATCCTGAGCGTGGGGAGGTTCCACCAACGGTCGGCAGCGCGTGGGTTCTAACGGAATGCCTAAGCTCGTCTCCCCTGTGTGTTTTCCTACTTTCTCTGTGCCAGGGAATGCTAGGGGTGATTGCAGGCAATCCCAGATTCCGTGGCTGCCTCCCCAAGGTCAGGGAAGTTATTTCACGGACTTCCCCAAACAGGGAACACCTGTGACTGAAGAGAGCTGCGTGGAGTTGTCTCTAGAGCTCCCCCACGCTCTGACAATGGTTCCGGAATCCTGAGCGTGGGGAGGTTCCACCAACGGTCGGCAGCGCGTGCGTTCTAACGGAATGCCTAAGCTCGTCTCCCCTGAGGGTTTTCCTAATGTCTCTGTGCCAGGGAATGCTAGGGGTGATTGCAGGATATCCCAGTGACCGAGGCTGCCGCCCCAAGTTCAGGGAATGTATTTCCCGGACTTCCCCGAACAGGGAACACCTGTGACTGAAGAGAGCTGCGTGGAGTTGTCTCTCGAGCTCCCCCACGCACTGACAATGGTTCCGGAATCCTGAACGTGGGGAGGTTCCACCAACGGTCGGCAGCACGTGGGTTATAACGGAAAGCCTAAGCTCGTCTTCCCTGAGGTTTTTCCAAATGTCTCTGTGCCAGGGAATGCTAGGGGTGATTGCAGGCAATCCCAGTGTTCGAGGATGCCTCCCCAAGTTCAGGGAAGGTATTTCCCGGACTTCCCCAAACAGGGAACACCTGTGACTGAAGAGAGCTGCGTGGAGTTGTCTCTCGAGCTCCCCCACGCACTGACAATGGTTCCGGAATCCTGAGCGTGGGGAAGTACCACCAATGGTCGGCAGCGCGTGGGTTCTAACGGAATGCCTAAGCTCGTCTCCCCTGAGGGTTTTCCTAATATCTCTGTGCAAGGGAATGCTAGGGGTGATTGCAGGATATCCCTGTGACCGAGGCTGCCTCCACAAGGTCAAAGAAGTTATTTCCCGGACTTCCCCGAACAGGGAACACCTGTGACTGAAGAGAGCTGCGTGGAGTTGTCTCTCGAGCTCCCCCACGCACTGACAATGGTTCCGGAATCCTACCGTGGGGAGGTTCCACCAACGGTCGGCAGCGCGTGGGTTCTAACGGAATGACTAAGCTCGTCTCCCCTGAGGGTTTTCCTAAAGTCTCTGTGCCAGGGAATGCTAGGGGTGATTGCAGGATATCCCAGTGACCGAGGCTGCCTCCCCAAGGTCAGGGAAGTTATTTCCCGGACTTCCCCGAACAGGGAACACCTGTGACTGAAGAGAGCTGCGTGGAGTTGTCTCTCGAGCTCCCCCACGCACTGACAATGGTTCTGGAATCTTGAGCGTGGGGAGGTTCCACCAACGGTCGGCAGCGCGTGGGTTCTAACGGAATGCCTAAGCTCGTCTCCCCTGAGGATTTTCCTAATGTCTCTGTGCCAGGGAATGCTAGGGGTGATTGCAGGATATCCCAGTGACCGAGGCTGCCTCCCCAAGTTCAGGGAAGGTATTTCCCGGACTTCCCCGAACAGGGAACACCTGTGACTGAAGAGAGCTGCGTGGAGTTGTCTCTCGAGCTCCCCCACGCACTGACAATGGTTCCGGAATTCTGAGCGTGGGGAGGTTCCACCAACGGTCGGCAGCGCGTGGGTTCTAACGGAATGCCAAAGCTCGTCTCCCCTGAGGATTTTCCTAATGTCTCTGTGCCAGGGAATGCTAGGGGTGATTGCAGGATATCCCAGTGACCGAGGCTGCCTCCCCAAGGTCAGGGAAGGTATTTCCCGGACTTCCCCGAACAGGGAACACCTGTGACTGAAGAGAGCTGCGTGGAGTTTTCTCTCGAGCTCCCCCACGCACTGACAATGGTTCCGGAATCCTGAGCGTGGGGAGGTTCCACCAACGGTCGTCAGGGCGTGGGTTCTAACGGAATGCCTAAGCTCGTCTCCCATGAGGGTTTTCCTAATGTCTCTGTGCCAGGGAATGCTAGGGGTGATTGCAGGATATCCCAGTGACCGAGGCTGCCTCCCCAAGGTCAGGGAAGTTATTTCCCCGACTTCCCCGAACAGGGAACACCTGTGACTGAAGAGAGATGCGTGGAGTTGTCTCTCGAGCTCCCCCACGCACTGACAATTGTTCCGGAATCCTGAGCGTGGGGAGGATCCACCAAAGGTCGGCAGCGCGTGGGTTCTAACGGAATGTCTAACTTCGTTTCCCCTGAGGGTTTTCCTAATGTCTCTGTGCCAGGGAATGCTAGGGGTGATTGCAGGCAATCCCATTGACCGAGGCTGCCTCCCCAAGGTCAGGGAAGGTATTTCCCGGACTTCCCCGAACAGGGAACACCTGTGACTGAATAGAGCCGCGTGGAGTTGTCTCTCGAGCTCCCCCACGCACTGACAATGTTTCCGGAATCCTGAGGGTGGGGAGGTTCCACCAACGGTCGGCAGCGCGTGGGTTCTAACGAAATGCCTAAGCTCGTCTCCCCTGAGGGTTTTCCTAATGTCTCTGTGCCAGGGAATGCTAGGGGTGATTGCAGGATATCCCAGTGACCGAGGCTGCCTCCCCAAGTTCAGGGAAGGTATTTCCCGGACTTCCACGAACAGGAAACACCTGTGACTGAAGAGAGCTGCGTGGAGTTTTCTCTCGAGCTCCCCCACTCACTGATAATGGTTCCGGAATCCTGAGCGTGGGGAGGTTCCACCAATGGTCGGCAGCTTGTGGGTTCTAACGGAATGCCTAAGCTCGTCTCCCCTGAGGGTTTTCCTAATATCTGTGTGCCAGGGAATGCTAGGGGTGATTGCAGGATATCCCAGTGACCGAGGCTGCCTCCCCAAGGTCAGGGAAGGTATTTCCCGGACTTCCCCGAACAGGGAACACCTGTGAATGAAGAAAGCTGCGTGGAGTTGTCTCTCGAGCTCCCCCACGCACTGACAATGGTTCCGGAATCCTGAGCGTGGGGAGGTTCCACCAACGGTCGGCAGCGCGTGGGTTCTAACGGAATGCCTAAGCTCGTCTCCCCTGAGGGTTTTCCTAATGTCTCTGTGCCAGGGAATGCCAGGGGTGATTGCAGGATATCACAGTGTCCGAGGTTGACTCTCCAAGGTCAAGGAAGGTATTTCCCGGACTTCCCCGAACAGGGAACACCTGTGACTGAAGAGAGCTGCGTGGAGTTGTCTCTCGAGCTCCCCCACGCACTGACAATGGTTCCGGAATCCTGAGCGTGGGGAGGTTCCACCAACGGTCGGCAGCGCGTGGGTTCTAACGGAATGCCTAAGCTCGTCTCCCCTTAGCGTTTTCCTAATGTCTCTTTGCCAGGGAATGCTAGGGGTGATTGCAGGATATCCCAGTGCCTGAGGCTGCCTCCCCAAGGTCAAGGAAGGTATTTCCCGAACTTCCCCGAACAGGGAACACCTGTGACTGAAGAGAGCTGCGTGGAGTTGTCTCTCGAGCTCCCCCACGCACTGACAATGGTTCCGGAAACCTGAGCGTGGGGAGATTCCACCAACGGTCGGCAGCGCGTGGGTTCTAACGGAATGCCTAAGCTCGTCTCCCCTGAGGGTTTTCCTAATGTCTCTGTGCCAGGGAATGCTAGGTTTGATTGCAGGCAATCCCAGTGACCGAGGCTGCCTCCCCAAGGTCAGGGAAGGTTTTTCCCGGACTTCCCCGAACAGGGAACACCTGTGACTGAAGAGAGCTGCGTGGAGTTGTCTCTCGAGCTCCCCCACGCACTGACAATGGTTCCGGAATCCTGAGCGTGGGGAGGTTCCACCAACGGTCGACAGCGCGTGGGTTCTAACGGAATGCCTAAGCTCGCCTCCCCTGAGTGTTTTCCTTATGTCTCTGTGCCAGGGAATGCTAGGGTTGATTGCAGGCAATCCCAGTGACCGAGGTTGCTTCCCCAACGTCAGGGAAGGTATTTCCCGGACTTCCCCGAACAGGGAACACCTGTGACTGAAGAGAGCTGCGTGGAGTTGTCTCTCGTGCTCCCCCACGCACTGACAATGGTTCCGGAATCATGAGCGTGGGGAGGTTTCACCAACGGTCGGCAGCGCGTGGGTTCTAAAGGAATGCCTAAGCTCGTCTCCCCTGAGGGTTTTCCTAATGTCTCTGTGCCAGGGAATGCTAGGGGTGATTGCAGGATTTCCCTGTGACCGAGGCTGCCTCCCCAAGGTCAGGGAAGGTATTTCCCGGACTTCCCCGAACAGGGAACACCTGTGACTGAAGAGAGCTGCGTGGAGTTGTCTCTCGAGCTCCCCCAAGCACTGACAATGGTTCCGGAATCCTGAGCGTGGGGAGGTTCCACCAACGGTCGGCAGCTTGTGGGTTCTAACGAAATGCCTAAGCTCGTCTCCCCTGAGGGTTTTCCTAATGTATCTGTGCCAGGGAATTCTAGGGGTGATTGCAGGATATCACAGTGACCGATGCTGCCTCCCCAAGGTCACGGAAGGTATTTCCCGGACTTCCCCGAACAGGGAACACCTGTGACTGAAGAGAGCTGCGTGGAGTTGTCTCTCGAGCTCCCCCACGCACTGACAATGGTTCCGGAATCCTGAGCGTGGGGAGGTTCCACCAACGGTCGGCAGCGCGTGGGTTCTAAAGGAATGCCTAAGCTCGTCTCCCCTGAGGGTTTTCCTAATGTCTCTGTGCCAGGGAATGCTAGGGATGATTGCAGGATATCCCAGTGACCGAGGCTGCATCCCCAAGGTCAGGGAAGGTATTTCCCGGACTTCCCCGAACTGGGAACACCTGTGACTGAATAGAGCTGCGTGGAGTTGTCTCTCGAGCTCCCCCACGCTCTGACAATGGTTCCGGAATCCTGAGCGTGGGGAGGTTCCACCAACGGTCGGCAGCGCGTGGGTTCTAACGGTATGCCTAAACTCGTATCCCCTGAGTTTTTTCCTAATGTCTCTGTGCCAGGGAATGCTAGGGGTGATTGCAGGCAATCCTGGTGACCGAGGCTGCATCCCGAAGGTCAGGGAAGGTATTTCCCGGACTTCCCCGAACAGGGAACACCTGTGAGTGAAGAGAGCTGCGTGGAGTTGTCTCTCGAGCTTCCCCACGCACTGACAATGGTTCCGGAATCCTGAGCGTGGGGAGGTTCCACCAAAGGTCGGCAGCGCGTGGGTTCTAACGGAATGCCTAAGCTCATCTCCCCTGAGGTTTTTCCTTCTGTCTCTGTGCCAGGGAATGCTAGGGGTGATTGCAGGCAATCCCAGTGTCCGAGGCTGCCTCCCCAAGGTCAGGGAAGGTATTTCCCGGACTTCCCCAAACAGGGAACACCTGTGACTGAAGAGAGCTGCGTGGAGTTGTCTCTCGTGCTCCCCCACGCACTGACAATGGTTCCGGAATCATGAGCGTGGGGAGGTTTCACCAACGGTCGGCAGCGCGTGGGTTCAATTGGAATGCCTAAGCTCGTCTCCCCTGAGGGTTTTCCTAATGTCTCTGTGCCAGGGAATGCTAGGGGTGATTGCAGGATATCCCAGTGACAGAGGCTGCCTCCCCAAGGCCTGGGAAGTTATTTCCCGGGCTTCCCCGAACAGGGAACACCTGTGACTGAAGAGAGCTGCTTGGAGATGTCTCTCGAGCTCCCCCACGCACTGACAATGGTTCCGGAATCCTGAGCGTGGGGAGGTTCCACCAACGGTCGGCAGCGCGTGGGTTCTAACGGAATACCTAAGCTCGCCTCCCCTGAGTGTTTTCCTTATGTCTCTGTGCCAGGGAATGCTAGGGTTGATTGCAGGCAATCCCAGTGACCGAGGTTGCTTCCCCAAGGTCAGGGAAGGTATTTCCCGGACTTCCCCGAACAGGGAACACCTGTGACTGAAGAGAGCTGCGTGGAGTTGTCTCTCGTGCTCCCCCACGCACTGACAATGGTTCCGGAATCATGAGCGTGGGGAGGTTTCACCAACGGTCGGCAGCGCGTGGGTTCAATTGGAATGCCTAAGCTCGTCTCCCCTGAGGGTTTTCCTAATGTCTCTGTGCCAGGGAATGCTAGGGGTGATTGCAGGCAATCCTGGTGACCGAGGCTGCATCCCGAAGGTCAGGGAAGGTATTTCCCGGACTTCCCCGAACAGGGAACACCTGTGAGTGAAGAGAGCTGCGTGGAGTTGTCTCTCGAGCTTCCCCACGCACTGACAATGGTTCCGGAATCCTGAGCGTTGGGAGGTTCCACCAACGGTCGGCAGCGCGTGGGTTCTAACGGTATGCCTAAGCTCGTATCCCCTGAGGTTTTTCCTAATTTCTCTGTGCCAGGGAATGCTAGGGGTGATTGCAGGCAATCCTGGTGACCGAGGCTGCATCCCGAAGGTCAGGGAAGGTATTTCCCGGACTTCCCTGAACAGGGAACACCTGTGAGTGAAGAGAGCTGCGTGGAGTTGTCTCTCGAGCTTCCCCACGCACTGACAATGGTTCCGGAATCCTGAGCGTGGGGAGGTTCCACCAACGGTCGGCAGCGCGTGGGTTCTAACGGAATGCCTAAGCTCGTCTCCCCTGAGGGTTTTCCTAATGTCTCTGTGCCAGGGAATGCTAGGGGTGATTGCAGGCAATCCCAGTGTCCGAGGCTGCCTCCCCAAGGTCAGGGAAGGTATTTCCCGGACTTCCCCAAACAGGGAACACCTGTGACTGAAGAGAGCTGCGTGGAGTTGTCTCTCGAGCTCCCCCACGCACTGACAATTGTTCCGGAATCCTGAGCGTGGGGAGGTTCCACCAACGGTCGGCAGGGCGTGGGTTCTAACGGAATGCCTAAGCTCGTCTACCCTGAGGGTTTTCCTACTGTCTCTGTGCCAGGGAATGCTAGGGGTGATTGCAGGCAATCGCAGTGACCGAGGCTGCCTTCCCAAGGTCAGGGAATTTTTTTCCCGGACTTCCCCGAACAGGGAACACCTGTGACTGAAGAGAGCTGCGTGGAGTTGCCTCTCGAGCTCCCCCACGCACTGACAATGGTTGCGGAATCCTGAGCGTGGGGAGGTTACACCAACGGTCGGCAGCGCGTGGGTTCTAACGGAATGCCTAAGCTCATCTCCCCTGAGGGTTTTCCTAATATCTCTGTGCCAGGGAAAGCTAGGGATGATTGCAGGATATCCCTGTGACCGAGGCTGCCTCCCCAAGGTCAAGGAAGGTGTTTCCCGGACTTCCCCGAACAGGGAACACCTGTGACTGAAGAGAGCTGCGTGGAGTTGTCTCTCGAGGTCCCCCACGCACTGACAATGGTTCCGGAATCCTGAGCTTGGTGAGGTTCCACCAACTGTCGGCAGCGCGTGAGTTCTAACGGAATGCCTAAGCTCGTCTCCCCTGATTGTTTTCCTAATTTCTCTGTGCCAGGGAATGCTAGGGGTGATTGCAGGATATCCCAGTGACAGAGGCTGCGTCCCCAAGGTCAGGGAAGGTATTTCCCGGACTTCCCCAAACAGGGAATACATGTGACTGAAGAGAGCTGCGTGGAGTTGTCTCTCGAGCTCCCCCACGCACTGACAATTGTTCCGGAATCCTGAGCGTGGGGAGGTTCCACCAACGGTCGGCAGTGCCTGGGTTCTAACGGAATGCATAATCTCGTCTCCCCTGAGGGTTTTCCTAAAGTCTCTGTGCCAGGGAATGCTAGGGGTGATTGCAGGATATCCCAGTGACCGAGTCTGCCTCCCCAAGGCCAGGGAATGTATTTCCCGGACTTCCCCGAACATGGAACACCTGTGACTGAAGAGAGCTGCGTGTAGTTGTCTCTCGAGCTCCCCCATGCACTGACAATGGTTCCGGAATCCTGAGCGTGGGGAGGTTCCACCAACGGTCGGCAGCGTGTCGGTTCTAACGGAATGCCTAAGCTCGTCTCCCCTGAGGTTTTTCCTGATGTCTCTGTGCCAGGGAATGCTAGGGGTGATTGCAGGATATCCCTGTGACCGAGGCTGCCTCCCCAAGGTCAGGGAAGGTTTTTCCCGGACTTCCCCGAACAGGGAACACCTGTGACTGAAGAGAGCTGCGTGGAGTTGTCTCTCGAACTCCCCCACACACTGACAATGTTTCCGGAATCCTGAGCGTGGGGAGGTTCCACCAACGGTCGGCAGTGCGTGGGTTCTAACGGAATGCCTAAGCTCGTCTCCCCTGAGGGTTTTCCTAATGTCTCTGTGCCAGGGAATGCTAGGGGTGATTGCAGGATATCCCAGTGACCGAGGCTGCCTCCCCAAGGTCAGGGAAGGTATTTCCCGGACTTCCCCGTACAGGGAACACCTGTGACTGAAGAGAGCTGCGTGGAGTTGTCTCCCGAGCTCCCCCACGCACTGACAATGGTTCCGGAATCCTGAGCGTGGGGAGGTTTCACCAACGGTCGGCAGCGCGTGGGTTCTAACGGAATGCCTAATCTCGTCTCCCCTGAGGCTTTTCCTAATGTCTCTGTGCCAGGGAATGCTAGGGGTGATTGCAGGCAATCCCAGTGACCGAGGCTGCCTCCCCAAGGTCAGGGAAAGTTTTTCCCGGACTTCCCCGAACAGGGAACACCTGTGACTGAAGAGAGCTGCGTGGAGTTGTCTCTCGAGCTCCCCCACTCACTGACAATGGTTGCGGAATCCTGAGCGAAGGGAGGTTCCACCAACGGTCGGCAGCGCGTGGGTTCTAACGGAATGCCTAAGCTCGTCTCCCCTGAGGGTTTTCCTAATATCTCTGGGCCAGGGAATGCTAGGGGTGATTGCAGGATATCCCAGTGACCGAGGCTGCCTCCCCAAGTTCAGGGAAGTTATTTCCCGTACTTCCCCGAACAGGGAACACCTGTGACTGAAGAGAGCTGCGTGGAGTTGTCTCTCGAGCTCCCCCACGCACTGAAAATGTTTCCGGAATCCTGAGCGTGGGGAGGTTCCACCAACGGTCGGCAGCGCGTGGGTTCTAACGGAATGCATTAGCTCGTCTCCCCTGAGGGTTTTCCTAATGTCTCTGTGCCAGGGAATGCTAGGGGTGATTGCAGGCAATCACAGTGACTGAGGCTGCCTCCCCAAGGTCAGGGAAGGTATTTCCCGGACTTCCCCGAACAGGGAACACCTGTGACTGAAGAGAGCTGCGTGGAGTTGTCTCTCGAGCTCCCCCACGCACTGACAATGGTTCCGGAATCCTGAGCGTGGGGAGGTTCCACCAACGGTCGGCAGCGCGTGCGTTCTAACGGAATGCCTAAGCTCGTCTCCCCTGAGGGTTTTCCTAATGTCTCTGTGCCAGGGAATGCTAGGGGTGATTGCAGGATATCCCAGTGACCGAGGCTGCCTTCCCAAGGTCAGGGAAGGTATTTCCCGGCCTTCCCCGAACAGGGAACACCTGTGACTGAAGAGAGCTGCGTGGAGTTGTCTCTCGAGCTCCCCCACGCACTGACAATGGTTCCGGAATCCTGAGCGTGGGGAGGTTCCACCAACGGTCGGCAGTGCGTTGGTTCTAACGGAATGCCTAAGCTCGTCTCCCCTGAGGGTTTTCCGAATGTCTCTGTGCCAGGGAATGCTAGGGGTGTTTACAGGATATCCCTGTGACCGAGGCTGCCTCCCCAAGTTCAGGGAAGGTATTTCCCGGACTTCCCCGAACAGGGAACACCTGTGACTGTAGAGAGCTGCGTGGAGTTGTCTCTCGAGCTCCCCCAAGCACTGACAATGGTTCCGGAATCCTGAGCGTGGGGAGGTTCCACCAACGGTCGGCAGCGCGTGGGTTCTAACGGAATGCCTAAGCTCGTCTCCCCTGTGTGTTTTCCTACTTTCTCTGTGCCAGGGAATGCTAGGGGTGATTGCAGGCAATCCCAGATTCCGTGGCTGCCTCCCCAAGGTCAGGGAAGTTATTTCACGGACTTCCCCAAACAGGGAACACCTGTGACTGAAGAGAGCTGCGTGGAGTTGTCTCTAGAGCTCCCCCACGCTCTGACAATGGTTCCGGAATCCTGAGCGTGGGGAGGTTCCACCAACGGTCGGCAGCGCGTGCGTTCTAACGGAATGCCTAAGCTCGTCTCCCCTGAGGGTTTTCCTAATGTCTCTGTGCCAGGGAATGCTAGGGGTGATTGCAGGATATCCCAGTGACCGAGGCTGCCTCCCCAAGTTCAGGGAAGTTATTTCCCGGACTTCCCCGAACAGGGAACACCTGTGACTGAAGAGAGCTGCGTGGAGTTGTCTCTCGAGCTATACCCACGCACTGACAATGGTTCCGGAATCCTGAGCGTGGGGAGGTTCCACCAACGGTCGGCAGCGCATGGGTTCTAACAGAATGCCTAAGCTCGTCTCCCCTGAGGGTTTTCCTACTGTCTCTGTGCCAGGGGAATTCTAGCGTTGATTGAAGGCAACCCCAGTGACCGAGGCTGCCTCCCCAATATCAGGGAAGGTATTTCCCGGACTTCCCCGAACAGGGAACACCTGTGACTGAAGAGAGCTGCGTGGAGTTGTCTCTCGAGTTCCCTCACGCACTGACAATGGTTCCGGAATTCTGAGCGTGCGGAGGTTCCACAAACGGTCGGCAGCGCGTGGGTTCTTATGGAATGCATAAGCTCGTCTCCCCTGTAGGTTTTCCTAATGTCTCTGTGCCAGGGAATGCTAGGGGTGATTGCAGGCAATCCCAGTGACCGAGGCTGCCTCCCCAAGGTCAGGGAAGGTTTTTCCCGGACTTCCCCGAACAGGGAACACCTGTGACTGAAGAGAGCTGCGTGGAGTTGTCTCTCGAGCTCCCCCACGCACTGACAATGGTTCCGGAGTTCTGAGCGTGGGGAGGTTCCATCAACGGTCGGCAGCGGGTGGGTTCTAACGGAATGCCTAAGCTCGTCTCCCCTGAGGGTTTTCCTACTGTCTCTGTGCCAGGGAATGCTAGTTGTGATTGCAGGATATCCCAGTGACCGAGGCTGCCTCCCCAAGTTCAGGGAAGGTATTTCCCGGACTTCCCCAAACAGGGAACACCTGTGACTGAAGAGAGCTGCGTGGAGTTGTCTCTCGAGCTCCCCCACGCACTAACAATTGTTCCGGAATCCTGAGATTGGGGACGTTCCTCCAACGGTCGGCAGCGCGTGGGTTCTAACGGAATGCCTAAGCTCATCTTCCCTGAGTGTTTTCCCAATATCTCTGTGCCAGGGAATGCTAGGGGTGATTGCAGGCAATCCCAGTGACCGAGGCTGCCTCCCCAAGGTCAGGGAAGGTTTTTCCCGGACTTCCCCGAACAGGGAACACCTGTGACTGAAGAGAGCTGCGTGGAGTTGTCTCTCGAGCTCCCCCACGCACTGACAATGGTTCCGGAATCCTGAGCGTGGGGAGGTTCCACCAACGGTCGGCAGCGCGTGGGTTCTAACGGAATACCTAAGCTCGTCTCCCCTGAGGGTTTTCCTAATGTCTCTGTGCCAGGGAATGCTAGGGGTGATTGCAGGCAATCCCAGTGAAAGAGGCTGCCTCCCCAAAGTCAGGGAAGGTATTTCCCGGACTTCCCCGAACAGGGAACACCTGTGACTGAAGAGAGCTGCGTGGAGTTGTCTCTCGAGCTCCCCCACGCACTGACAATGGTTCCGGAATCCTGAGCGTGGGGAGGTTCCACCAAAGGTCGGCAGCGCGTGGGTTCTAACGGAATGCCTAAGCTCGTCTCCCCTGAGGGTTTTCCTAATGTCTCTGTGCCAGGGAATGCTAGGGGTGATTGCAGGCAATCCCAGTGACCGAGGCTCCCTCCCCAAGGTCAGGGAAGGTATTTCCCGGACTTCCCCGAACAGGGAACACCTGTGACTGAAGAGAGCTGCGTGGAGTTGTCTCTCGAGCTCCCCCACGCACTGACAATGGTTCTGGAATCCTGAGCGTGGGGATGTTCCACCAACGGTCGGCAGCGCTTGGGTTCTAACGGAATGCCTAAGCTCGTCTCCGCTGAGGTTTTTCCTAATGTCTCTGTTCCAGGGAATGCTAGGGGTGATTGCAGTATATTCCTGTGACCGAGGCTGCCTCCCCAAGTTCAGGGAAGGTATTTCACGGACTTCCCCGAACAGGGAACACCTGTGACTGAAGAGAGCTGCGTGGAGTTGTCTCTCGAGCTCCCCCACGCACTGACAATTTTTCCGGAATCCTGAGCGTGGGGTGGTTCCACCAACGGTCCCCAGCGCATGGGTTCTAACGGAATGCCTAAGCTCGACTCCCCTGAGGGTTTTCCTAATGTCTTTGTGCCAGGGAATGCTAGTGGTGATTGCAGGATTCCCTGTGACCGAGGCTGCCTCCCCAAGGTCAGGGAAGGTATTTCCCGGACTTCCCCGAACAGGGAACACCTGTGACTGAAGAGAGCTGCGTGGAGTTGTCTCTCGAGCTCCCCCACGCACTGACAATGGTTCCGGAATCTTGAGCGTGGGGAGGTTCCACCAACGGTCGGCAGCGCGTGGGTTCTAACAGAATGCCTAAGCTCGTCTCTCCTGAGGGTTTTCCTACTGTCTCTGTGCCAGGGGAATGCTAGCGGTGATTGCAGGCAACCCCAGTGACCGAGGCTGCCTCCCCAATGTCAGGGAAGGTATTTACCGGACTTCCTCGAACAGGGAACACCTGTGACTGAAGAGAGCTGCGTGGAGTTGTCTCTCGAGTTCCCTCACGCACTGACAATGGTTCCGGAATTCTGAGCGTTCGGAGGTTCCACAAACGGTCGGCAGCGCGTGGGTTCTTACGGAATGCCTAAGCTCGTCTCCCCTGTATGTTTTCCTAATGTCTCTGTGCCAGGGAATGCTAGGGGTGATTGCAGGCAATCCCAGTGACCGAGGCTGCCTCCCCAAGGTCAGGGAAGGTTTTTCCCGGACTTCCCCGAACAGGGAACACCTGTGACTGAAGAGAGCTGCGTGGAGTTGTCTCTCGAGCTCCCCCACGCACTGACAATGGTTCCGGAGTTCTGAGCGTGGGGAGGTTCCATCAACGGTCGGCAGCGGGTGGGTTCTAACGGAATGCCTAAGCTCGTCTCCCCTGAGGGTTTTCCTACTGTCTCTGTGCCAGGGAATGCTAGTTGTGATTGCAGGATATCCCAGTGACCGAGGCTGCCTCCCCAAGTTCAGGGAAGGTATTTCCCGGACTTCCCAGAACAGGGAACACATGTGACCGAAGAGAGCTGCGTGGAGTTGTCTCTCGAGCTCCCCCACGCACTGACAATGTTTCCGGAATCCTGAGTGTGGGGAGGTTCCACCAACGGTCGGCAGCGCGTGGGTTTTAACGGAATGACTAAGCTCGTCTCCCCTGAGGGTTTTCCTAATATCTCTTTGCCAGGGAATGCTAGGGGTGATTGCAGGATATCCCAGTGACCGAGGCTGCCTCCCCAAGGTCAGGGAAGTTATTTCCCGGACTTCCCCGAACAGGGAACACCTGTGACTGAAGAGAGCTGCGTGGAGTTGTCTCTCGAGCTCCCCCACGCACTGACAATGGTTCCGGAATCCTGAGCGTGGGGAGGTTACACCAACGGTCGGCAGCGCGTGGGTTCTAACGGAATGCCTAAGCTCGTCTGCCCTGAGGGTTTTCCAAATGTCTCTGTGGCAGGGAATGCTAGGGGTGATTGCAGGATATCCCAGTGACCGAGGCTGCCTCCCCAAGGTCAGGGAAGGTATTTCCCGGACTTCCCCGAACAGGGAACACCTGTGACTAAAGAGAGATGCGTGGAGTTTTCTCTCGAGCTCCCCCACGCACTGACAATGGTTCCGGAATCCTGAGCGTGGGGAGGTTCCACCAACGGTCGGCAGCGCATGGGTTCTAACGGAATGCCTAAGCTCGTCTCCCCTGAGTGTTTTCCTAATATCTCTGTGCCAGGGAATGCTAGGGGTGATTGCAGGCAATCCCAGCGACCGAGGCTGCCTCCCCAAGGTCAGGGAAGGTATTTCCCGGACTTCCCCGAACAGGGAACACCTGTGACTGAAGAGAGCTGCGTGGAGTTGTCTCTCGAGCTCCCCCACGCACTGACAATGGTTCCGGAATCCTGAGCGTGGGGAGGTTCCACCAACGGTCGGCAGTGCGTGGGTTCTAACGGAATGCCTAAGCTCGTCTCCCCTGAGGGTTTTCCTAATGTCTCTGTGCCAGGGAATGCTAGGGATGATTGCAGGATATCCCTGTGACCGAGGCTGCCTCCCCAAGGTCAGGGAAGGTATTTCCCGGACTTCCCCGAACAGGGAACACCTGTGACTGAAGAGAGCTGCGTGGAGTTTTCTCTCGAGCTCCCCCACGCACTGACAATGGTTCCGGAATCCTGAGAGTGGGGAGGTTCCACCAACGGTCGGCAGCGCGTGGGTTCTAACGGAAGGCCTAAGCTCGTCTCCCCTGAGGGTTTCCTAATGTCTCTGTTCCAGGGAATGCTAGGGGTGATTGTAGGCAATCCCAGTGACCGAGGCTGCCTCCCCAAGGTCAGGGAAGTTATTTCCCGGACTTCCCCGAACAGGGAACACCTGTGACTGAAGAGAGCTTCGTGGAGCTGTCTCTCGAGCTCCCCCACGCACTGACAATGCTTCCGGAATCCTGAGCGTGGGGAGGTTCCACCAAAGTTCGGCAGTGCTTTGGTTCTAACGGAAAGCCTAAGCTCGTCTCCCCTGAGGGTTTTCCTAATGTCTCTGTGCCAGGGAATGCTAGGGGTGATTGCAGGCAATCCCAGTGACCGAGGTTGCCACCCCAAGGTCAGGGAAGGTATTTCCCGGACTTCACCGAACAGGGAACACCTGTGACTGAAGAGAGCTGCGTGGAGTTGTCTCTCGAGCTCCCCCACGCACTGACAAATGTTCCGGAATCCTGAGCGTGGGGAGGTTCCACCAACGGTCGGCAGCGCGTGGGTTCTAACGGAATGCCTAAGCTCTACTCCCCTGAGTGTTTTCCTAATGTCTCTGTGCCAGGGAATGCTAGGGGTGATTGCAGGCAATCCCAGTGACCGAGACTGCCTCCCAAGGTCAGGGAAGGTATTTCCCGGACTTCCCCGAACAGGGAAAACCTGTGATTGAAGAGAGCTGCGTGGAGTTGTCTCTCGAGCTCCCCCACGCACTGACAATGGTTCCGGAATCCTGAGCGTGGGGAGGTTCCACCAACGGTCGGCAGCGCGTGGGTTCTAACGGAATGCCTAAGCTCTTCTCCCCTGAGGCTTTTCCTAATGTCTCTGTGCCAGGGAATGCTAGGGGTGATTGCAGGATATCCCAGGGACCGAGGCTGCCTCCTCAAGGTCAGGGAAGTTATTTCCCGGACTTCCCCGAATAGGGAACACGTGTGAATGAAGAGAGCTTCGTGGAGTTGTCTCTCGAGCTCCCCCACGCACTGACAATGGTTCCGGAATCCTGAGCATGGGGAGGTTCCACCAACGTTCGACAGCGCGTGGGTTCTAACGGAATGCCTAAGCTGGTCTCCCCTGAGTTTCTTCCTAATGTCTCTGTGCCAGGGAATGCTAGGGGTGATTGCAGGATATCCCAGTGACCGAGGCTGCCTCTCCAAGTTCAGGGAATGTATTTCCCGGACTTCCCCGAACAGGGAACACCTGTGACTGAAGAGAGCTGCGTGGAGTTGTCTCTCGAGCTCCCCCACGCACTGACAATGGTTCCGGAATCCTGAGGGTGGGGAGGTTCCACCAACGGTCGGCAGCGCGTGGGTTCTATCGGAATGTCAAAGCTCGTCTCCCCTGAGGTTTTTCCTAATGTCTCTGTGCCAGGGAATGCTAGGGGTGATTGCAGGCAATCCCAGTGACCGAGGCTGCCTCCCCAAGGTCAAGGAATGTATTTCCCGAACTTCCCTGAACAGGGAACACCTGTGACTGAAGGGAGCTGCGTGGAGTTGTCTCTCGAGCTCCCCCACGCACTGACAATGTTTCCGGAATCCTGAGTGTGGGGAGGTTCCACCAACGGTCGTCAGCGCGTGGGTTCTAACGGAATGCCTAAGCTCGTCTCCCCTGAGGGTTTTCCTAATGTCTCTGTGCCAGGGAATGTTGGGGTGATTGCAGGATATCCCAGTGACCGAGGCTGCCTCCCCAAGGTCAGGGAAGGTATTTCCCGGACTTCCCCGAACAGGGAACACCTGTGACTTAAGAGAGCTGCGTGGAGTTGTCTCTCGAGCTCCCCCAAGCACTGACAATGTTTGCGGAATCCTGAGCGTGGGGAGGTTCCACCAACGGTCGGCAGCGCGTGGGTTCTAACGGAATGCCTAAGCTCGTCTCCCCTGAGGGTTTTCCTAATGTCTCTGTGCCAGGGAATGCTAGGGGTGATTGCAGGCAATCCCAGTGACCGAGGCTGCCTCCCAAGGTCAGGGAAGTTATTTCCCGGACTTCCCCGAACAGGGAACACCTGTGACTCAAGAGAGCTGCATGGAGTTGTCTCTCGAAGTCCCCGACGCACTGACAATGGTTCAAGAATCGTGAGAGTGGGGAGGCTCCACCAACGGTCGGCAGCGCGTTGGTTCTAACTGAATGCTTAAGCTCGTCTCCCCTGAGGGTTTTCCTACTGTCTCTGTGCCAGGGAATGCAAGGGGTGATTGCAGGATATCCCAGTGATCGAGGCTGCCTCCCCAAGTTCAGGGAAGCTATTTCCCGGACTTCCCCGAACAGGGAAAACCTGTGACTGAAGAGAGCTGCGTGGAGTTGTCTCTCGAGATCCCCCACGCACTGACAATGGTTCCGGAATCCTGAGCGTGGGGAGGTTCCACCAACGGTCGGCAGCGCATGGGTTCTAACGGAATGCCTAAGCTCGTCTCCCCTGAGGGTTTCCTAATGTCTCTGTGCCAGGGAATGCTAGGGGTGATTGCAGGCAATCCCAGTGACCGAGGCTGCCTCCCCAAGCTCAGGGAAAGTATTTCCCGGACTTCCCCGAACAGGGAACACCTGTGACTGAAGAGAGCTGCGTGGAGTTGTCTCTCGAGCTCCCCCACGCACTGACAATGGTTCCGGAATCCTGAGCGTGGGGAGGATCCACCAACGGTCGGCAGTTCGTGGGTTCTAACGGAAAGCCTAAGCTCGTCTACCCTGAATGTTTTCCTAATGTCTCTGTGCCAGGGAATGCTAGGGGTGATTGCAGGATATCCCAGTGACCGAGGCTGCCTCCCCAAGGTCAGGGAAGGTATTTCCCGGACTTCCTCGAACAGGGAACACCTGTGATTTAAGAGAGCCTCGTGGGGTTGTCTCTTGAACTTCCCCCGCACTGACAATGGTTACGGAATCCTGAGCTTGGGGAGGTTCCACCAAAGGTCGACAGCGCGTGGGTTCAAACGGAATGCCTAAGCTCGTCTCCCCTGAGGGTTTTCCTAATATCTCTGTGCCAGGGAATGCTAGGGGTGATTGCAGGCTATCCCAGTGACCGAGGTTGCCTCCCCAAGGTCAGGGAAGGTATTTCCCGGACTTCCCCGAACAGGAACACCTGTGACTGAAGAGAGCTGCGTGGAGTTGTCTCTCGAGCTCCCCCACGCACTGACAATGGTTCCGGAATCCTGAGCGTGGGGAGGATCCACCAACTGTCGGCAGTGCGTGGGTTCTAACGGAATGCCTAAGCTCGTCTACCCTGAATGTTTTCCTAATATCTCTGTGCCAGGGAATGTTAGGGGTGATTGCAGGATATCCCAGTGACTGAGGCTGCCTCCCCCAGGTCAGGGAAGTTATTTCCCGGACTTCCCCGAACAGGGAACACCTGTGATTTAAGAGAGCCTCGTGGAGATGTCTCTTGAGCTCCCCCACGCACTGACAATGTTTTCGGAATCCTGAGCGTGGGGAGGATCCACCAACGTTCGGCAGCACGTGGGTTCTAACGGAATGCCTAAGCTCGTCTCCCCTGAGGGTTTTCCTAATGTCTCTGTGCCAGGGAATGCTAGGGGTGATTGCAGGCAATCCCAGTGACCGAGGCTGCCTCCCCAAGTTCAGGGAAGGTAATTCCCGGACTTCCCCGAACAGGGAACACCTGTGACTGAAGAGAGCCTCGTGGAGTTGTCTCTGGAGCTCCCCCACGCACTGACAATGGTTCCGGAATCCTGAGCGTGGGGAGGTTCCACCAACGGTCGGCAGCGCGTGGGTTCTAACGGAATGCCTAAGCTCGTCTCCCCTGAGGGTTTTCCTACTGTCTCTGTGCCAGGGAATGCTAGGGGTGATTGCAGGCAATCCCAGTGACCGAGGCTGCCTCCCCAAGTTCAGGGAAGGTATTTCCCGGACTTCCCCGAACAGGGAACACCTGTGACTGAAGAGAGCTGCGTGGAGTTGTCTCTCGAGCTCCCCCACGCACTGACAATGGTTCCGGAATCCTGAGCGTGGAGAGGTTCCACCAACGGTCGGCAGCGCGTGGGTTCTAACGGAATGCCTAAGCTCGTCTCCCCTGAGGGTTTTCCTACTGTCTCTGTGCCAGGGAATGCTAGGGGTGATTGCAGGATATCCCAGTGACCGAGGCTGCCTCCCCAAGGTCAGGGAAGGTATTTCCCGGACTTCCCCGAACAGGGAACACTTGTGACTTAAGAGAGCTGCGTGGAGTTGTCTCTCGAGCTCCCCCACGCACTGACAATGGTTCCGGAATCCTGACCGTGGGGAGGATCCACCAACGGTCGGCAGCGCGTGGGTTCTAACGGAATGCCTAAGCTCGTCTCCCCTGAGGGTATTCCTAATGTCTCTGTGCCAGGGAATGCTAGGGGTGATTGCAGGATATCCCAGTGACCGAGGCTGCCTCCCCAAGGTCAGGGAAGGTATTTCCCGGAATTCCCGGGACAGGGAACACCTGTGACTGAAGAGAGCTGCGTGGAGTTGTCTCTCGAGCTCCCCCACGCACTGACAATGGTTCCGGAATCCTGAGCGTGGGGAGGTTCCACCAACGGTCGGCAGCGCGTGGGTTCTAACGGAATGCCTAAGCTCGTCTCCCCTGAGGGTTTTCCTAATGTCTCCGTGCCAGGGAATGAAAGGGGTGATTGCATGCAATCCCAGTGACCGAGGCTGCCTCCCCAAGGTCAGGTAAGGTATTTCCCGGACTTCCCCGAACATGGAACACATGTGACTGAAGAGAGCCTCGTGGAGTAGTCTCTCGAGCTCCCCCACGCACTGACAATGGTTCCGGAATCCTGAGCGTGGGGAGGTTCCACCAACGGTCGGCATCGCGTGGGTTCTAACGGAATGCCTAAGCTCGTCTCCCCTGAGGGTTTTCCTACTGTCTCTGTGCCAGGGAATGCTAGGGGTGATTGCAGGCAATCCCAGTGACCGAGGTTGCCTCCCCAAGGTCAGGGAAGGTATTTCCCGGACTTCCCCGAACTAGGAACACCTGTGACTGAAGAGAGCTGCGTGGAGTTGTCTCTCGAGCTCCCCCACGCACTGACAATGGTTCCGGAATCCTGACCGTGGGGAGGATCCACCAACGGTCGGCAGCGCGTGGGTTCTAACGGAATGCCTAAGCTCGTCTCCCCTGAGGGTTTTCCTATTGTCTCTGTGCCAGGGAATGCTAGGGGTTATTGCAGGCAATCCCAGGGACCGAGGCTGCCTCCCCAAGGTCAGCGAAGGTATTTCCCGGGCTTCACCGAACAGGGAACACCTGTGACTGAAGAGAGCTGCGTGGAGTTGTCTCTCGAGCTCCCCCACGCACTGACAATTGTTCCGGAATCCTGAGCGTGGGGAGGTTCCACCAACAGTCGGCAGCGCGTGGGTTCTAACAGAATGCCTAAGCTCGTCTCCCCTGAGGGTTTTCCTACTGTCTCTGTGCCAGGGAATGCTAGGGGTGATTGCATGCAATCCCAGTGACCGAGGCTGCCTCCCCAAGGTCAGGGAAGGTATGTCCCGGACTTCCCCGAACAGGGAACACCTGTGACTGAAGAGAGCTGCGTGGAGTTGTCTCTCGAGCTCCCCCACGCACTGACAATGTTTCCGGAATCATGAGCGTGGGGAGGTTCCACCAACGGTCGGCAGCGCGTGGGTTCTAACGGAATGCCTAAGCTCGTCTCCCCTGAGGGTTTTCCTAATGTCTCTGTGCCAGGGAATGCTAGGGGTGATTGCAGGCAATCCCAGTGCCCGAGGCTGCCTCCCCAAGGTCAGGGAAGGTATTTCCCGGACTTCCCCGAACAGGGAACACCTGTGACTGAAGAGAGCTGCGTGGAGTTGTCTCTCGAGCTCCCGCACGCACTGACAATGGTTCTGGAATCCTGAGCGTGGGGAGGTTCCACCAACGGTCGGCAGCGCGTGGGTTCTAACGGAATGCCTAAGCTCGTCTCCCCTGAGGGTTTTCCTAATGTCTCTGTGGCAGGGAATGCTAGGGGTGATTGCAGGATATTCCTGTGACCGAGGCTGCCTCCCCAAGGTCAGGGAAATATTTCCCGTCCTTCCCCGAACAGGGAACACCTGTGACTGAAGAGAGCTGCGTGGAGTTGTCTCTCGAGCTCCCCCACGCACTGACAATGGTTCCGGAATCCTGAGCGTGGGGAGGTTTCACCAACGGTCGGCAGCGCGTGCGTTCTAACGGAAGGCCTAAGCTCGTCTCCCCTAAGGGTTTTCCTAATGTCTCTGTGCCAGGGAATGCTAGGGGTGATTGCAGGATAACCCTGTGACCGAGGCTGCCTCCCCAAGGTCAGGGAAGATATTTCCCGGACTTCCCCGAACAGGGAACACCTGTGACTGAAGAGAGCTGCGTGGAGTTGTCTCTCGAGCTCCCCCACGCACTGACAATGGTTCCGGAATCCTGAGCGTTGGGAAGTTCCACCAACGGCCGGCAGCGCGTGCGTTCTAACGGAATGACTAAGCTCATCTAAACCTGAAGATTTTCCTAATGTCTCTGTCCCAGGGAATGCTAGGGTTGATTGCAGGATATCCCAGTGACCGAGACTGCCTCCTCAAAGTCAGGGAAGTTATTTCCCGACTTCCCCGAACAGGGAACACCTGTGACTGAAGAGAGCTGCGTGGAGTTGTCTCTCGAGCTCCCCCACGCACTGACAATGCTTCCGGAATCCTGAGCGAGGGGAGGTTCCACGAAAGTTCGGCAGTGCTTTGGTTCTAACGGAAAGCCTAAGCTCGTCTCCCCTGAGGGTTTTCCTAATGTCTCTGTGCCAGGGAATGCTAGGGGTGATTGCAGGCAATCCCAGTGCCCGATGTTGCCACCCCAAGGTCAGGGAAGGTATATCCCGGACTTCCCCGAACATGGAACACCTGTGACTGAAGAGAGCTGCGTGGAGTTGTCTCTCGAGCCCCCCCACGCACTGACAATGGTTCCGGAATCCTGAGCGTGGGGAGGTTCCGCCAACGGTCGGCAGCGCGTGTGTTCTAACGGAATGCCTAAGCTCGTCTCCCCTGAGGGTTTTCCTAATGTCTCTGTGCCAGGGAATGCTAGGGGTGATTGCAGGATATCCCAGTGACCGAGACTGCCTCCTCAAGGTCAGGGAAGTTATTTCCCGGACTTCCCCGAACAGGGAACACCTGTGACTGAAGAGAGCTGCGTGGAGTTGTCTCTCGAGCTCCCCCACGCACTGAAAATGCTTCCGGAATCCTGAGCGAGGGGAGGTTCCACCAAAGATCGGCAGTGTTTTGGTTCTAACGGAAAGCCTAAGCTCGTCTCCCCTGAGGGTTTTCCTAATGTCTCTGTGCCAGGGAATGCTAGGGGTGATTACAGGCAATCCCAGTGCCCGAGGTTGCTACCCCAAGGTCAGGGAAAGTATTTCCCGGACTTCCCCGAATAGGGAACACCTGTGACTGAAGAGAGCTGCGTGGAGTTGTCTCTCGAGCTCCCCCACGCACTGACAAATGTTCCGGAATCCTGAGCGTGGGGAGGTTCCACCAACGGTCGGCAGCGCGTGGGTTCTAACGGAATGCCTAAGCTCGTCTCCCCTGAGGGTTTTCCTAATGTCTCTGTGCCAGGGAATGCTAGGGGTGATTGCAGGATATCCCAGTGACCGAGGCAGCCTCCCCAAGGTCAGTGAAGTTATTTCCCGGACTTCCCCGAACAGGGAACACCTGTGACTGAAGAGAGCTGCGTGGAGTTGTCTCTCGAGCTCCCCCACGCACTGACAATGTTTCCGGAATCCTGAGCGTGGGGGGGTTCCACCAACGGTCGGCAGCGCGTGGGTTCTAACGGAATGCCTGAGCTCTACTCCCCTGAGGGTTTTCCTAATGTCTCTGTGCCAGGGAATGCTAGGGGTGATTGCAGGAAATCCCAGTGACCGAGACTGCCTCCCAAGGTCAGGGAAGTTATTTCCCAGACTTCCCCGAACAGGGAACACCTGTGACTGAAGAGAGCTGCGTGGAGTTGTCTCTCGAGCTCCCCCACGCACTGACAATGGTTCCGGAATCCTGACCGTGGGGAGGTTCCACCAACGGTCGGCAGCGCGTGGGTTCTAACGGAATGCCTAAGCTCGTCTCCCCTGAGGGTTTTCCTAATGTCTCTGTGCCAGGGAATGCTAGGGGTGATTGCAGGATATCCCAGTGACCGAGGCTGCCTCCTCAAGGTCAGGGAAGTTATTTCCCGGACTTCCCCGAACAGGGAACACCTGTGACTGAAGAGAGCTGCGTGGAGTTGTCTCTCGAGCTCCCCCACGCACTGACAATGGTTCCGGAATCCTGAGCGTGGGGAGGTTCCACCAAAGTTCGGCAGTGCGTGGGTTCTAACGGAATGCCTAAGCTCGTCTCCCCTGAGTGTTTTCCTAATGTCTCTGTGCCAGGGAATGCTAGGGGTGATTGCAGGCAATCCCAGTGACCGAGGCTGCCTCCCCAAGGTCATGTAAGTTATTTCCCGGACTTCCCCGAACAGGGAACACCTGTGACTGAAGAGAGCTGCGTGGAGTTGTCTCTCGAGATCCCCCACGCACTGACAATGGTTGCGGAACCCTGAGCGTGCGGAGGTTCCACCAACGGTCGGCAGCGCGTGGGTTCTAACGGAATGCCTAAGCTCGTCTCCCCTGAGGGTTTTCCTAATATCTCTGTGTCAGGGTATGCTAAGGGTGATTGCAGGTTATCCCAGTGACCAAGGCTGCCTCTCCAAGGTCAGGGAAGTTATTTCCCGGACTTCCCCGAACAGGGAACACCTGTGACTGAAGAGAGCCACGTGTAGTTGTATCGCGAGCTCCTCCACGCACTGACAATGGTTCCGGAATCCTGAACGTGGGGAGGTTCCACCAACGGTCGGCAGCGCGTGGGTTCTAACGGAATGCCTAAACTCGTCTCCCCTGAGGGTTTTCCTACTGTCTCTGTGCCAGGAAATGCTAGGGGTGATTGCAGGTAATCCCAGGGACCGAGGCTGCCTCCCCAAGGTCAGGGAAGGTATTTCCCGTAATTCCCCGAACAGGGAACACCTGTGACTGAAGAGAGCTGCGTGGAGTTGTCTCTCGATCTCCCCCACGCACTGACAATGGTTCCGGAATCCTGAGCGTGGGGAGGTTCCACCAACGGTCGGCAGCGCGTGGGTTCTAACGGAATGCCTAAGCTCGTCTCCCGTGAGGGTTTTCCTAATGTCTCTGTGCCAGGGAATACTAGGGGTGATTGCAGGATATCCCTGTGACAGAGGCTGCCTCCCCAAGTTCAGGGAAGGTAATTCCCTGTCTTCCCCGAACAGGGAACACCTGTGACTGAAGAGAGCTGCGTGGAGTTGTCTCTCGATCTCCCCCACGCACTGACAATGGTTCCGGAATCCTGAGCGTGGGGAGGTTCCACCAACGGTCGGCAGCGCGTGAGTTCTAACGGAATGCCTAAGCTCGTCTCCCCTGAGGGTTTTCCTAATGTCTCTGTGCCAGGGAATGCTAGGGGTGATTGTAGGCAATCCCACTGACCGAGACTGCCTCCCCAAGGTCAGGGAAGATATTTCCCGGGCTTCCCCGAACAGGGAACACCTGTGACTGAAGAGAGCTGCGTGGAGTTGTCTCTCGAGCTCCCCCACGCACTGACAATGGTTCCGGAATCCTGAGCGTGGGGAGGTTCCACCAACGGTCGGCAGCGCGTGGGTTCTAACGGAATGCTTAAGCTCGTCTCCCCTGAGGGTTTTCCTAATGTCTCTGTGCCCAGGAATGTTAGGGGTTATTGCAGGATATCCCAGGGACTGAGGCTGCCTCCCCAAGGTCAGGGAAGGTATTTCCCGGACTTCCCCGAACAGGGAACACCTGTGACTGAGGAGAGCTGCGTGGAGTTGTCTCTCGAGCTCCCCCCGCACTGACAATGGTTCCGGAATCCTGAGCGTGGGGAGGTTCCACCAAAGGTCGGCAGCGCGTGGGTTCTAACGGAATGCCTAAGCTCGTCTCCCCTGAGGGTTTTCCTAATATCTCTGTGCCAGGGAATGCTAGGGGTGATTGCAGGCTATCCCAGTGACCGAGGCTGCCTCCCCAAGGTCAGGGAAGGTATTTCCCGGACTTCCCCGAACAGGGAACACCTGTGACTGAAGAGAGCTGCGTGGAGTTGTCTCTCGAGCTCCCCCACGCACTGACAATGGTTCCGGAATCCTGAGCGTGGGGAGGATCCACCAACGGTCGGCAGTTCGTGGGTTCTAACGGAAAGCATAAGCTCGTCTACCCTGAATGTTTTCCTAATGTCTCTGTGCCAGGGAATGCTAGGGGTGATTGCAGGATATCCCAGTGACCGAGGCTGCCTTCCCAAGGTCAGGGAAGGTATTTCCCGGACTTCCTCGAACAGGGAACACCTGTGATTTAAGAGAGCCTCGTGGGGTTGTCTCTTGAACTTCCCCCGCACTGACAATGGTTCCGGAATCCTGAGCGTGGGGAGGTTCCACCAAAGGTCGACAGCGCGTGGGTTCAAACGGAATGCCTAAGCTCGTCTCCCCTGAGGGTTTTCCTAATATCTCTGTGACAGGGAATGCTAGGGGTGATTGCAGGCTATCCCAGTGACCGAGGTTGCCTCCCCAAGGTCAGGGAAGGTATTTCCCGGACTTCCCCGAACAGGAACACCTGTGACTGAAGAGAGCTGCGTGGAGTAGTCTCTCGAGCTCCCCCACGCACTGACAATGTTTCCGGAATCCTGAGCGTGGGGAGGTTCCACCAACGGTTGGCATCGCGTGGGTTCTAACGGAATGCCTAAGCTCGTCTCCCCTGAGGGTTTTCCTACTGTCTCTGTGCCAGGGAATGCTAGGAGTGATTGCAGGATATCCCAGTGACCGAGGCTGCCTCCCCAAGGTCAGGGAAGGTATTTCCCGGACTTCCCCGAACAGGGAACACTTGTGACTTAAGAGAGCTGCGCGGAGTTGTCTCTCGAGCTCCCCCACGCACTGACAATGGTTCCGGAATCCTGACCGTGGGGAGGATCCACCAACGGTCGGCAGCGCGTGGGTTCTAACGGAATTCCTAAGTTCGTCTCCCCTGAGGGTATTCCTAATGTCTCTGTGCCAGGGAATGCTAGGGGTGATTGCAGGATATCCCAGTGACCGAGGCTGCCTCCCCAAGTTCAGGGAAGGTATTTCCCGGAATTCCCGGAACAGGGAACACCTGTGACTGAAGAGAGCTGCGTGGAGTTGTCTCTCGAGCTCCCCCACGCACTGACAATGGTTCCGGAATCCTGACCGTGTGGAGGATCCACCAACGGTCGGCAGCGCGTGGGTTCTAACGGAATGCCTAAGCTCGTCTCCCCTGAGTGTTTTCCTAATGTCTCTGTGCCAGGGAAGGCTAGGGGTGATTGCAGGCAATCCCAGTGTCCGAGGCTGCCTCCCCAAGTTCAGGGAAGGTATTTCCCGGACTTAACCGAACAGGGAACACCTGTGACTGAAGAGAGCGGCGTGGAGTTGTCTCTCGAGCTCCCCCACGCACTGACAATGGTTCCGGAATCCTGAGCGTGGGGAGGTTCCACCAACGGTCGGCAGCGCGTGGGTTCTAACGGAATGCCTAAACTCGTCTCCCCTGAGGGTTTTCCTAATGTCTCCGTGCCAGGGAATGATAGGGGTGATTGCATGCAATCCCAGTGACCGAGGCTGCCTCCCCAAGGTCAGGTAAGGTATGTCCCGGACTTCCCCGAACATGGAACACATGTGACTGAAGAGAGCCTCGTGGAGTAGTCTCTCGAGCTCCCCCACGCACTGACAATGGTTCCGGAATCCTGAGCGTGGGGAGGTTCCACCAACGGTCGGCATCGCGTGGGTTCTAACGGAATGCCTAAGCTCGTCTCCCCTGAGGGTTTTCCTACTGTCTCTGTGCCAGGGAATGCTAGGGGTGATTGCAGGCAATCCCAGTGACCGAGGTTGCCTCCCCAAGGTCAGGGAAGGTATTTCCCGGACTTCCCCGAACTAGGAACACCTGTGACTGAAGAGAGCTGCGTGGAGTTGTCTCTCGAGCTCCCCCACGCACTGACAATGGTTCCGGAATCCTGACCGTGGGGAGGATCCACCAACGGTCGGCAGCGCGTGGGTTCTAACGGAATGCCTAAGCTCGTCTCCCCTGAGGGTTTTCCTAATGTCTCTGTGCCAGGGAATGCTAGGGGTGATTGCAGGCAATCCCAGTGACCGAGGCTGCCTCCCCAAGGTCAGGGAAGGTATTTCCCGGACTTCCCCGAACAGGGAACACCTGTGACTGAAGAGAGCTGCGTGGAGTTGTCTCTCGAGCTCCCCCACGCACTGACAATGGTTCCGGAATCCTGAGCGTGGGGAGGTTCCACCAACGGTCGGCAGCGCGTGGGTTCCTACGGAATGCCTAAGGTCGTCTCCCCTGAGGGTTTTCCTAATGTCTCTGTGCCAGGGAATGCTAGTGGTGATTGCAGGATATCCCAGTGACCGAGGCTGCTTCCACAAGGTAAAGGAAGTTATTTCCCGGACTTCCCAGAACAGGGAACACCTGTGACTGAAGAGAGCTGTGTGGAGTTGTCTCTCGAGCTCCCCTACGCACTGACAATGGTTCCGGTATCCTGAGCGTGGGGAGGTTTCACCAACGGTCGGCAGCGCGTGGGTTCTAACGGAATGCCTAAGCTCGTCTCCCCTGAGTGTATTCCTAATTTCTCTGTGCCAGGGAATGCTAGGGGTGATTGCAGGCTATCCCAGTGACCGAGGCTGCTTCCCCAAGGTCAGGGAAGGTATTTCCCGGACTTCCCCGAACAGGGAACACCTGTGACTGAAGAGAGCTGCGTGGAGTAGTCTCTCGAGCTCCCCCACGCACTGACAATGGTTCCGGAATCCTGAGCGTGGGGAGGATCCACCAAATGTCGGCAGCGCGTGGGTTCTAACGGAATGCCTAAGCTCGTCTCCCCTGAGGGTTTTCCTAATGTCTCTGTGCCAGGGAATGCTAGGGGTGATTGCAGGCAATCCCAGTGACCGAGGCTGCCTCCCCAAGGTCAGGGAAGGTATTTCCCGGACTTCTCCGTACAGGGAACACCTGTGACTGAAGAGAGCTGCGTGGAGTTGTCTCTCGAGCTCCCCCACGCACTGACAATGTTTCCGGAATCCTGAGCTTGGGGAGGTTCCACCAACGGACGGCAGCGCGTGGGTTCTAACGGAATGCCTAAGCTCGTCTCCCCTGAGGGTTTTCCTAATGTCTCTGTGCCAGGGAATGCTAGGGGTGATTGCAGGATATCCCAGTGACCGAGGCTGCCTCCCCAAAGTCAAGGAAGGTATTTCCCGGACTTCCCCGAACAGGGAACACCTGTGACTGAAGAGAGCTGCGTGGAGTTGTCTCTCGAGCTCCCCCACGCACTGACAATGGTTCCGGAATCCTGAGCGTGGGGAGGTTCCACCAACGGTCGGCAGCGCGTGGGTTCTAACGAATTGCCTAAGCTCGTCTCCCCTGAGGGTTTTCCTAATGTCTCTGTGCCAGGGAATGCTAGGGGTGATTGCAGGCAATCCCAGTGTCCGAGACTGCCTCCCCAAAGTCAGGGAAGGTATTTCCCGGACTTCCCCGAACAGGGAACACCTGTGACTGAAGAGAGCTGCGTGGAGTTGTTTCTCGAGCTCCCCCACGCACTGACAATTTTTCCGGAATCCTGAGCGTGGGGAGGTTCCACCAACGGTCGGCAGCACGTGGGTTCTAACGGAATGCCTAAGCTCGTCTCCCCTGAGGTTTTTCCTAATGTCTCTGTGCCAGGAAATGCTAGGGGTGATTGTAGGATATCCCAGTGACCGAGGCTGCCTCCCCAAGTTCAAGGAAGGTATTTCCCGAACTTCCCCGTACAGGGAACACCTGTGACTGAAGAGAGCCTTGTGGAGTTGTCTCTCGAGCTCCCCCACGCACTGACAATGGTTCCGGAATCCTGAGCGTGGGGAGGTTCCACCAACGGTTGGCAGCGCTTGGGTTCTAACGGAATGCCTAAGCTCGTCTCCCCTGAGGGTTTTCCTAATGTCTCTGTGCCAGGGAATGCTAGGGGTGATTGCAGGATATCCGAGTGTCCGAGGCTGACTCCCCAAGGTCAAGGAAAGTATTTCCCGTTCTTCCCCGTACAGGGAACACTTGTGACTGAAGACAGCTGCGTGGAGTTGTCTCTCGAGCTCCCCCACGCACTGAAAATGGTTCCGGAATCCTGAGCGTGGGGAGGTTCCACCAACGGTCGGCAGCGCGTGGGTTCTAACGGAAGGCCTAAGCTCGTCTCCCCTGAGGGTTTTCCAAATGTCTCTGTGCCAGGGAATGCTAGGGGTGATTGCAGGATATCCCAGTGACCGAGGCTGCCTCCCCAAGGTCAAGGAAGGTATTTCCCGGACTTCCCCGAACAGGGAACACCTGTGACTGAAGAGAGCTGCGTAGAGTTTTCTCTCGAGATCCCCCACGCACTGACAATGGTTCCGGAATCCTGAGCGTGTGGAGGATCCACCAACGGTCGGCAGCGCGTGGGTTCTAACGGAATGCCTAAGCTCGTCTCCCCTGAGTGTTTTCTTAATGTCTCTGTGCCAGGGAATGCTAGGGGTGATTGCAGGATATCCCAGTGACCGAGGCTGCCTCCCCAAGGTCAGGGAAGGTATTTCCCGGTCTTCCCCGAACAGGGAACACCTGTGACTGAAGAGAGCTGCGTGGAGTTGTCTCTCGAGCTCCCCCACGCACTGACAATTTTTGCGGAATCCTGAGCATGGGGAGGTACCACCAACGGTCGGCAGCGCGTGGGTTCTAACGGAATGCCTAAGCTCGTCTCCCCTGAGGGTTTTCCTAATGTCTCTGTGCCAGGGAATGCTAGGGGTGATTGCAGGATATCCCAGTGACTGAGGCTGCCTCCCCAAGTTCAGGGAAGGTATTTCCCGGACTTCCCCGAACAGGGAACACCTGTGACTGAAGAGAGCTGCGTGGAGTTGTCTCTCGAGCTCCCCCACGCACTGACAATGTTTCCGGAATCCTGAGCGTGGGGAGGTTCCACCAACGGTTGGCAGCGCGTGGGTTCTAACGGAATGTCTAAGCTCGTCTCCCCTGAGGGTTTTCTTAATGTCTCTGTGCCAGGGAATGCTAGGGGTGATTGCAGGCAATCCCAGTGACCGAGGCTGCCTCCCCAAGGTCA
Organism: Vicugna pacos; assembly: GCF_048564905.1. Classification (NCBI taxonomy): domain Eukaryota; kingdom Metazoa; phylum Chordata; class Mammalia; order Artiodactyla; family Camelidae; genus Vicugna; species Vicugna pacos. Next base: position 44,007,859 of record NW_027328721.1, on the reverse strand, counting down.
GGGAAGGTATTTCCCGGACTTCCCCGAACAGGAAACACCTGTGACTGAAGAGAGCTGCGTGCAGTTGTCTCTCGAGCTCCCCCACGCACTGACAATGGTTCCGGAATCCTGAGCGTGGGGAGGTTCCACCAACGGTCGGCAGCGCGTGGGTTCTAACGCAATGCCTAAGCTCGTCTCCCCTGAGGGTTTTCCTAATGTCTCTGTGCCAGGGAATGCTAGGGGTGATTGCAGGATATCCCAGTGACCGAGGCTTCCTCCCCAAGTTCAGGGAAGATATTTCCTGGACTTCCCCGAACAGGGAAAACCTGTGACTGAAGAGAGCTGCGTGGAGTTGTCTCTCGAGCTCCCCCACGCACTGACAATGGTTCCGGAATCCTGAGCGTGGGCAGGTTCCACCAGCGGTCGGCAGCGCGTGGGTTCTAACGGAAAGCCTAAACTCGTCTCCCATGAGGGTTTTCCTAATGTCTCTGTGCCAGGGAATGCTAGGGGTGATTGCAGGATATCCCAGAGACCGAGGCTGCCTCCCCAATGTCAGGGAAGTAATTTCCCGGACTTCTCCGAACAGGGAAAACTTGTGACTGAAGAGAGCTGCGTGGAGTTGTCTCTCGAGCTCCCCCACGCACTGACAATTTTTGCGGAATCCTGAGCGTGGGGAGGTTCCACCAACGGTCGGCAGCGCATGGGTTTAAACGGAAGGCCTAAGCTCGTCTCCCCTGAGGGTTTTCCTAATGTCTCTGTGCCAGAGAATGCTAGGGGTGATTGCAGGATATCCCAATGTCCGAGGCTGCCTCCGCGAGGTCAGGGAAGGTTTTTCCCGGACCTCCCCGAACAGGGAACACATGTGACTGAAGAGAGCTGCGTGGAGTTTTCTCTCGAGCTCACCCGCGCACTGACAATGTTTCCGGAATCCTGAGCGTGGGGAGGTTCCACCAACGGTCGGCAGCGCGTGGGATCTATCGGAATGCCTAAGCTCCTCTCCCCTGAGGGTTTTCCTAATGTCTCTGTGCCAGGGAATGCTAGGGGTGATTGCAGGATATCCCAGTGACCGAGGCTGCCTCCCCAAGATCAGGGAAATTATTTCCCGGACTTCCCCGAACAGGGAACACCTGTGACTGAAGAGAGCTGCGTGGAGCTGTCTCTCGAGCTCCCCCACGCACTTACAATGGTTCCGGAATCCTGAGCGTGGGGAGGTTCCACCAACGGTCGGCAGCGCGTGGGTTCTAACGAAGGCCTAATCTCGTCTCCCCTGAGGGTTTTCCTAATGTCTCTGTGCCAAGGATTGCTAGAGGTGATTGCAGGATATCCCAGTGACCGAGGCTGCCTCCCCAAGGTCAGGGAAGGTATTTCCCGGACTTCCCCGAACAGGGAACACCTGTGACTGAAGAGAGCTGCGTGGAGTTGTCTCTCGAGCTCCCCCACGCACTGACAATGGTTCCGGAATCCTGAGCGTGGGGAGGTTCCACCAACGGTCGGTAGTGCGTGGGTTCTAACGGAAGGCCTAAGCTCATCTCCCCTGAGGGTTTTCCAAATGTCTCTGTGCCAGGGAATGCTAGGGGTGATTGCAGGATATCCCAGTGACCGAGGCTGCCTCCCCAAGGTCAAGGAAGGTATTTCCCGGACTTCCCCGTACAGGGAACACCTGTGACTGAAGAGAGCTGCGTAGAGTTTTCTCTCGAGATCCACCACGCACTGAAAATGGTTCCGGAATCCTGAGCGTGTGGAGGATCCACCAACGGTCGGCAGCGCGTGGGTTCTAACGGAATGCCTAAGCTCGTCTCCCCTGAGTGTTTTCTTAATGTCTCTGTGCCAGGGAATGCTAGGGGTGATTGCAGGATATCCCAGTGACCGAGGCTGCCTCCCCAAGATCAGGGAAGGTATTTCCCGGACTTCCCCGAACAGGGAACACCTGTGACTGAAGAGAGCTGCGTGGAGTTGTCTCTCGAGCTCCCCCACGCACTGACAATGGTTGCGGAATCCTGAGCATGGGGAGGTTCCACCAACGGTCGGCAGCGCGTGGGTTCTAACGGAATGCCTAAGCTCGTCTCCCCTGAGGGTTTTCCGAATGTCTCTGTGCCAGGGAATGCTAGGGGTGATTGCAGGCAATCCTAGTGACCGAGGCTGCCTCCCCAAGGTCAGGGAAGGTATTTCCCGGACTTCCCCGAACAGGGAACACCTGTGACTGAAGAGAGCTGCGTGGAGTTGTCTCTCGAGCTCCCCCACGCACTGACAATGTTTGCGGAATCCTGAGCGTGGGGAGGTTCCATCAACGGTCGGCAGCGCGTGGGTTCTAACGGAAGGCATAAGCTCGTCTCCCCTGAGGGTTTTCCTAATGTCTCTGTGCCAGGGAATGCTACGGGTGATTGCAGGCAATCCCAGTGACCGAGGCTGCCTCCCCAACGTCAGGGAAGTTATTTCCCGGACTTCCCCGAACAGGGAACACCTGTGACTGAAGAGAGCTGCGTGGAGTTGTCTCTCGAGCTCCCGCACGCACTGACAATGGTTCTGGAATCCTGAGCGAGGGGAGGTTCCACCAACGGTCGGCAGCGCGTGCGTTCTAACGGAAGGCCTAAGCTCGTCTCCCCTAAGGGTTTTCCTAATGTCTCTGTGCCAGGGAATGCTAGGAGTGATTGCAGGATAACCCTGTGACCGAGGCTGCCTCCCCAAGGTCAGGGAAGTTATTTCCCAGACTTCCCCGAACAGGGAACACCTGTGACTGAAGAGAGCTGCGTGGAGTTGTCTCTCGAGCTCCCCCACGCACTGACAATGGTTCCGGAATCCTGAGCGTGGGGAGGTTCCACCAACGGTCGGTAGTGCGTGGGTTCTAACGGAATGCCTAAGCTCGTCTCCCCTGAGTGTATTCCTAATGTCTCTGTGCCAGGGAATGCTAGGGGTGATTGCAGGCAATCCTAGTGACCGAGGCTGCCTCCCCAAGGTCAGGAAAGGTATTTCCCAGACTTCCCCGAACAGGGAACACCTGTGACTGAAGAGAGCTGCGTGGAATTGTCTCTCGAGCTCCCCCACGCACTGACAATGGTTCCGGAATCCTGAGCGTGGGGAGGTTCCACCAACGGTCGGCAGCGCGTGGGTTCTAACGGAAGGCCTAAGCTCATCTCCCCTGAGGGTTTTCCAAATGTCTCTGTGCCAGGGAATGCTAGGGGTGATTGCAGGATATCCCAGTGACCGAGGCTGCCTCCCCAAGGTCAAGGAAGGTATTTCCCGGACTTCCCCGTACAGGGAACACCTGTGACTGAAGAGAGCTGCGTAGAGTTTTCTCTCGAGATCCACCACGCACTGACAATGGTTCCGGAATCCTGAGCGTGTGGAGGATCCACTAACGGTCGGCAGCGCGTGGGTTCTAACGGAATGCCTAAGCTCGTCTCCCCTGAGTGTTTTCTTAATGTCTCTGTGCCAGGGAATGCTAGGGGTGATTGCAGGATATCCCAGTGACCGAGGCTGCCTCCCCAAGGTCAGGGAAGGTATTTCCCGGAGTTCCCCGAACAGGGAACACCTGTGACTGAAGAGAGCTGCGTGGAGTTGTCTCTCGAGCTCCCCCACGCACTGACAATGGTTGCGGAATCCTGAGCATGGGGAGGTTCCACCAACGGTCGGCAGCGCGTGGGTTCTAACGGAATGCCTAAGCTCGTCTCCCCTGAGGGTTTTCCTAATGTCTCTGTGCCAGGGAATGCTAGGGGTGATTGCAGGCAATCCTAGTGACCGAGGCTGCCTCCCCAAGGTCAGGGAAGGTATTTCCCGGACTTCCCCGAAAAGGGAACACCTGTGACTGAAGAGAGCTGCGTGGAGTTGTCTCTCGAGCTCCCCCACACACTGACAATGGTTCCGGAATCCTGAGCGTGGGGAGGTTCCACCAACGGTCGGCAGCGCGTGGGTTTTAACGGAAGGCAAAACCTCGTCTACCCTGAGGGTTTCCTAATGTCTCTGTGCCAGGGAATGCAAGGGGTGATTGCAGGCAATCCCAGTGACCGAGGCTGCCTCCCCAAGGTCAGGGAAGGTATTTCACGGACTTCCCCGAACAGGGAACACCTGTGACTGAAGAGAGCTGCGTGGAGTTCTCTCTCGAGCACCCCCACGCACTGACAATGGTTCCGGAATCCTGAGCGTGGGGAGGTTCCCCCAACGGTCGGCAGCGCGTGGGTTCTAACGGAATGCCTAAGCTCGTCTCCCCTGAGGGTTTTCCTAATGTCTCTGTGCCAGGGAATGCTAGGGGTGATTGCAGGATATCCCAGTGACCGAGGCTGCCTCCCCAAGTTCAGGGAAGGTAATTCCCTGTCTTCCCCGAACAGGGAACACCTGTGACTGAAGAGAGCTTCGTGGAGTTGTCTCTCGAGCTCCCCCTCGCACTGACAATGGTTCCGGAATCCTGAGAGTGGGGAGGTTCCACCAACGGTCGGCAGCGCGTGGGTTCTAACGGAATGCCTAAACTCGTCTCCCCTGAGGGTTTTCCTAATGTCTCTGTGCCAGGGAATGCTAGGGGTGATTGCAGGATATCCCAGTGACCGAGGCTGCCTCCCCAAGGTTAGGGAAGGTATTTCCCGGACTTCCCCGAACAGGGAACACCTGTGACTGAAGAGAGCTGCGTGGAGTTGTCTCTCGAGCTCCCCCACGCACTGACAATGGTTCCGGAATCCTGAGCGTGGGGAGGTTCCACCAACGGTCGGCAGCGCGTGGGTTCTAACGGAATGCCTAAGCTCGTCTCCCCTGAGTGTTTTCCTAATGTCTCTGTGCCAGGGAATGCTAGGGGTGATTGCAGGATATCCCAGTGACCGAGGCTGCCTCCCCAAGGTCAGGGAAGGTATTTCCCGGACTTCCCCGGACAGGGAACACCTGTGCCTGAAGAGAGCTGCGTGGAGTTGTCCCTCGAGCTCCCCCACGCACTGACAATGTTTCCGGAATCTTGAGCGTGGGGAGGTTCCACCAACGGTCGGCAGCGCGTGGGTTCTAACGGAATGCCTAAGCTCGTCTCCCCTGAGGGTTTTCCTAATGTCTCTGTGCCAGGGAATGCTAGGGGTGATTGCAGGATATCGAGTGACCGAGGCTGCCTCCCCAAGTTCAGGGAAGGTATTTCCCGGAGTTTCCCAAATAGGGAACACCAGTGACTGAAGAGAGCTGCGTGGAGTTGTCTCTCCAGCTCCCCCACGCACTGACAATGGTTCCGGAATCCTGAGCGTGGGGAAGTTCCACCAACGGTCGGCACCTTGTGGGTTCTAACGGAATGCATAAGCTCGTCTCCCCTGATGGTTTTCCTAATGTCTCTGTGCCAGGGAATGCTAGGGGTGATTGCAGGATATCCCAGTGACCGAGGCTGCCTCCCCAAGGTCAGGGTAGGTATTTCCCGGACTTCCCCGAACAGGGAACACCTGTGACTGAAGAGAGCTGCGTGGAGTTGTCTCTCGAGCTTCACCACGCACTGACAATGGTTCCGGAATCCTGAGCGTGGGGAGGTTCCACCAACGGTCGGCAGCGCGTGGGTTCTAACGGAATGCCTAAGCTCGTCTCCCCTGATGGTTTTCCTAATGTCTCTGTGCCAGGGAATGCTAGGGGTGATTGCAGGATATCCCAGTGACCGAGGATGCCTCCCCAAGGTCAGGGAAGGTATTTCCCGGACTTCCCCGAACAGGGAACACCTGTGACTGAAGAGAGCTGCGTGGAGCTGTCTCTCGAGCTTCACCACGCACTGACAATGGTTCTGGAATCCTGAGCGTGGGGAGGTTCCACCAACGGTCGGCAGCGCGTGGGTTCTAACGGAATGCCTAAGCTCGTCTCCCCTGAGGGTTTTCCTAATGTCTCTGTGCCAGGGAATGCTAGGGGTGATTGCAGGATATCGAGTGACCGAGGCTGCCTCCCCAAGTTCAGGGAAGGTATTTCCCGGAGTTCCCCAAATAGGGAACACCAGTGACTGAAGAGAGCTGCGTGGAGTTGTCTCTCCAGCTCCCCCACGCACTGACAATGGTTCCGGAATCCTGAGCGTGGGGAAGTTCCACCAACGGTCGGCAGCTTGTGGGTTCTAACGGAATGCCTAAGCTCGTCTCCCCTGATGGTTTTCCTAATGTCTCTGTGCCAGGGAATGCTAGGGGTGATTGCAGGCAATCCTAGTGACCGAGGCTGCCTCCCCAAGGTCAGGGAAGGTATTTCCCGGACTTCCCCGAACAGGGAACACCTGTGACTGAAGAGAGCTGCGTGGAGTTGTCTCTCGAGCTCCCCCACGCACTGACAATGTTTGCGGAATCCTGAGCGTGGGGAGGTTCCATCAACGGTCGGCAGCGCGTGGGTTCTAACGGAATGCCTAAGCTCGTCTCCCCTGAGGGTTTTCCTAATGTCTCTGTGCCAGGGAATGCTACGGGTGATTGCAGGCAATCCCAGTGACCGAGGCTGCCTCCCCAACGTCAGGGAAGTTATTTCCCGGACTTCCCCGAACAGGGAACACCTGTGACTGAAGAGAGCTGCGTGGAGTTGTCTCTCGAGCTCCCGCACGCACTGACAATGGTTCTGGAATCCTGAGCGAGGGGAGGTTCCACCAACGGTCGGCAGCGCGTGCGTTCTAACGGAAGGCCTAAGCTCGTCTCCCCTAAGGGTTTTCCTAATGTCTCTGTGCCAGGGAATGCTAGGAGTGATTGCAGGATAACCCTGTGACCGAGGCTGCCTCCCCAAGGTCAGGGAAGTTATTTCCCAGACTTCCCCGAACAGGGAACACCTGTGACTGAAGAGAGCTGCGTGGAGTTGTCTCTCGAGCTCCCCCACGCACTGACAATGGTTCCGGAATCCTGAGCGTGGGGAGGTTCCACCAACGGTCGGTAGTGCGTGGGTTCTAACGGAATGCCTAAGCTCGTCTCCCCTGAGTGTATTCCTAATGTCTCTGTGCCAGGGAATGCTAGGGGTGATTGCAGGCAATCCTAGTGACCGAGGCTGCCTCCCCAAGGTCAGGAAAGGTATTTCCCAGACTTCCCCGAACAGGGAACACCTGTGACTGAAGAGAGCTGCGTGGAATTGTCTCTCGAGCTCCCCCACGCACTGACAATGGTTCCGGAATCCTGAGCGTGGGGAGGTTCCACCAACGGTCGGCAGCGCGTGGGTTCTAACGGAATGCCTAAACTCGTCTCCCCTGAGGGTTTTCCTAATGTCTCTGTGCCAGGGAATGCTAGGGGTGATTGCAGGATATCCCAGTGACCGAGGCTGCCTCCCCAAGGTTAGGGAAGGTATTTCCCGGACTTCCCCGAACAGGGAACACCTGTGACTGAAGAGAGCTGCGTGGAGTTGTCTCTCGAGCTCCCCCACGCACTGACAATGGTTCCGGAATCCTGAGCGTGGGGAGGTTCCACCAACGGTCGGCAGCGCGTGGGTTCTAACGGAATGCCTAAGCTCGTCTCCCCTGAGTGTTTTCCTAATGTCTCTGTGCCAGGGAATGCTAGGGGTGATTGCAGGATATCCCAGTGACCGAGGCTGCCTCCCCAAGGTCAGGGAAGGTATTTCCCGGACTTCCCCGGACAGGGAACACCTGTGCCTGAAGAGAGCTGCGTGGAGTTGTCCCTCGAGCTCCCCCACGCACTGACAATGTTTCCGGAATCTTGAGCGTGGGGAGGTTCCACCAACGGTCGGCAGCGCGTGGGTTCTAACGGAATGCCTAAGCTCGTCTCCCCTGAGGGTTTTCCTAATGTCTCTGTGCCAGGGAATGCTAGGGGTGATTGCAGGATATCGAGTGACCGAGGCTGCCTCCCCAAGTTCAGGGAAGGTATTTCCCGGAGTTTCCCAAATAGGGAACACCAGTGACTGAAGAGAGCTGCGTGGAGTTGTCTCTCCAGCTCCCCCACGCACTGACAATGGTTCCGGAATCCTGAGCGTGGGGAAGTTCCACCAACGGTCGGCACCTTGTGGGTTCTAACGGAATGCCTAAGCTCGTCTCCCCTGATGGTTTTCCTAATGTCTCTGTGCCAGGGAATGCTAGGGGTGATTGCAGGATATCCCAGTGACCGAGGCTGCCTCCCCAAGGTCAGGGTAGGTATTTCCCGGACTTCCCCGAACAGGGAACACCTGTGACTGAAGAGAGCTGCGTGGAGTTGTCTCTCGAGCTTCACCACGCACTGACAATGGTTCCGGAATCCTGAGCGTGGGGAGGTTCCACCAACGGTCGGCAGCGCGTGGGTTCTAACGGAATGCCTAAGCTCGTCTCCCCTGATGGTTTTCCTAATGTCTCTGTGCCAGGGAATGCTAGGGGTGATTGCAGGATATCCCAGTGACCGAGGATGCCTCCCCAAGGTCAGGGAAGGTATTTCCCGGACTTCCCCGAACAGGGAACACCTGTGACTGAAGAGAGCTGCGTGGAGCTGTCTCTCGAGCTTCACCACGCACTGACAATGGTTCTGGAATCCTGAGCGTGGGGAGGTTCCACCAACGGTCGGCAGCGCGTGGGTTCTAACGGAATGCCTAAGCTCGTCTCCCCTGAGGGTTTTCCTAATGTCTCTGTGCCAGGGAATGCTAGGGGTGATTGCAGGATATCGAGTGACCGAGGCTGCCTCCCCAAGTTCAGGGAAGGTATTTCCCGGAGTTCCCCAAATAGGGAACACCAGTGACTGAAGAGAGCTGCGTGGAGTTGTCTCTCCAGCTCCCCCACGCACTGACAATGGTTCCGGAATCCTGAGCGTGGGGAAGTTCCACCAACGGTCGGCAGCTTGTGGGTTCTAACGGAATGCCTAAGCTCGTCTCCCCTGATGGTTTTCCTAATGTCTCTGTGCCAGGGAATGCTAGGGGTGATTGCAGGATATCCCAGTGACCGAGGCTGCCTCCCCAAGGTCAGGGAAGGTATTTCCCGGACTTCCCCGAACAGGGAACACCTGTGACTGAAGAGAGCTGCGTGGAGTTGTCTCTCGAGCTTCACCACGCACTGACAATGGTTCCGGAATCCTGAGCGTGGGGAGGTTCCACCAACGGTCGGCAGCGCGTGGGTTCTAACGGAATGCCTAAGCTCGTCTCCCCTGAGGGTTTTCCTAATATCTCTGTGCCAGGGAATGCTAGGGGTGATTGCAGGATATCCCAGTGACCGAGGCTGCCTCCCCAAGATCAGGGAAGTTATTTCCCGGACTTCCCCGAACAGGGAACACCTGTGACTGAAGAGAGCTGCGTGGAGTTGTCTCTCGAGCTCCCCCACGCACTTACAATGGTTCCGGAATCCTGAGTGTGGGGAGGTTCCACCAACGATCGTCAGCGCATGGGTTCTAACGGAATGCCTAAGCTCGCCTCCCCTGAGGGTTTTCCTAATGTCTCTGTGCCAGGGAATGCTAGGGGTGATTGTAGGCAATCCCAGAGACCGAGGCTGCCTCCCCAAGGTCAGGGAATGTATTTCCCGGACTTCCCCGAACAGGGAACACCTGTGACTGAAGAAAGCTGCGTGGAGTTTTCTCTCGAGCTCCCCCACGCACTGACAATGGTTCCGGAATCCTGAGCGTGGGGAGGTTCCACCAACGGTCGGCAGCGCGTGCGTTCTAACGGAATGCCTAAGCTCATCTAAACCTGAAGTTTTTCCCAATATCTCTGTGCCTGGGAATGCTAGGGGTGATTGCAGGGTATCCCAGTGACCGAGGCTGCCTCCCCAAGTTCAAGGAAGATATTTCCCGAACTTCCCCGTACAGGGAACACCTGTGACTGAAGAGAGCCTTGTGGAGTTGTCTCTCGAGCTCCCCCACGCACTGACAATGGTTCCGGAATCATGAGCGTGGGGAGGTTCCACCAACGGTCGGCTGCGCGTGGGTTGTAACGGAATGCCTAAGCTCGTCTCCCCTGAGGGTTTTCCTAATGTCTCTGTGCCAGGGAATGCTAGGGGTGATTGCAGGATATCCCAGTGACCGCGGCTGCCTCCCCAAGTTCAGGGAAGTTATTTCCCGGACTTCCCCGAACAGGGAACACCTGTGACTGAAGAGAGCTGCGTGGAGTTGTCTCTCGAGCTCCCCCAAGCACTGACAATGTTTGCGGAATCCTGAGCGTGGGGAGGTTCCATCAACTGTCGGCAGCGCGTGGGTTCTAACGGAAGGCATAAGCTCGTCTCCCCTGAGGGTTTTCCTAATGTCTCTGTGCCAGGGAATGCTACGGGTGATTGCAGGCAATCCCAGTGACCGAGGCTGCCTCCCCAACGTCAGGGAAGTTATTTCCCGGACTTCCCCGAACAGGGAACACCTGTGACTGAAGAGAGCTGCGTGGAGTTGTCTCTCGAGCTCCCGCACGCACTGACAATGGTTCTGGAATCCTGAGCGAGGGGAGGTTCCACCAACGGTCGGCAGCGCGTGCGTTCTAACGGAAGGCCTAAGCTCGACTCCCCTAAGGGTTTTCCTAATGTCTCTGTGCCAGGGAATGCTAGGAGTGATTGCAGGATAACCCTGTGACCGAGGTGCCTCCCCAAGGTCAGGGAAGTTATTTCCCAGACTTCCCCGAACAGGGAACACCTGTGACTGAAGAGAGCTGCGTGGAGTTGTCTCTCGAGCTCCCCCACGCACTGACAATGGTTCCGGAATCCTGAGCGTGGGGAGGTTCCACCAACGGTCGGTAGTGCTTGGGTTCTAACGGAATGCCTAAGCTCGTCTCCCCTGAGTGTATTCCTAATGTCTCTGTGCCAGGGAATGCTAGGGGTGATTGCAGGCAATCCTAGTGACCGAGGCTGCCTCCCCAAGGTCAGGGAAGTTATTTCCCAGACTTCCCCGAACAGGGAACACCTGTGACTGAAGAGAGCTGCGTGGAATTGTCTCTCGAGCTCCCCCACGCACTGACAATGGTTCCGGAATCCTGAGCGTGGGGAGGTTCCACCAACAGTCGGCAGCGCGTGGGTTCTAACGGAAGGCCTAAGCTCATCTCCCCTGAGGGTTTTCCAAATGTCTCTGTGCCAGGGAATGCTAGGGGTGATTGCAGGATATCCCAGTGACCGAGGCTGCCTCCCCAAGGTCAAGGAAGGTATTTCCCGGACTTCCCCGTACAGGGAACACCTGTGACTGAAGAGAGCTGCGTAGAGTTTTCTCTCGAGATCCACCACGCACTGACAATGGTTCCGGAATCCTGAGCGTGTGGAGGATCCACCAACGGTCGGCAGCGCGTGGGTTCTAACGGAATGCCTAAGCTCGTCTCCCCTGAGTGTTTTCTTAATGTCTCTGTGCCAGGGAATGCTAGGGGTGATTGCAGGATATCCCAGTGACCGAGGCTGCCTCCCCAAGATCAGGGAAGGTATTTCCCGGACTTCCCCGAACAGGGAACACCTGTGACTGAAGAGAGCTGCGTGGAGTTGTCTCTCGAGCTCCCCCACGCACTGACAATGGTTGCGGAATCCTGAGCATGGGGAGGTTCCACCAACGGTCGGCAGCGCGTGGGTTCTAACGGAATGCCTAAGCTCGTCTCCCCTGAGGGTTTTCCGAATGTCTCTGTGCCAGGGAATGCTAGGGGTGATTGCAGGCAATCCTAGTGACCGAGGCTGCCTCCCCAAGGTCAGGGAAGGTATTTCCCGGACTTCCCCGAAAAGGGAACACCTGTGACTGAAGAGAGCTGCGTGGAGTTGTCTCTAGAGCTCCCCCACGCACTGACAATGGTTCCGGAATCCTGAGCGTGGGGAGGTTCCACCAACGGTCGGCAGCGCGTGGGTTTTAACGGAAGGCAAAACCTCGTCTACCCTGAGGGTTTCCTAATTTCTCTGTGCCAGGGAATGCTAGGGGTGATTGCAGGATATCCCAGTGACCGAGGCTGCCTCCCCAAGTTCAGGGAAGGTAATTCCCTGTCTTCCCCGAACAGGGAACACCTGTGAATGAAGAGAGCTGCGTGGAGTTGTCTCTCGAGCTCCCCCACTCACTGACAATGTTTGCGGAATCCTGAGCGTGGGGAGGTTCCATCAACGGTCGGCAGTGCGTGGGTTCTAACGGAATGCCTAAGCTCGTCTCCCCTGTGGGTTTTCCTAATGTCTCTGTGCCAGGGAATGCTACGGGTGATTGCAGGCAATCCCAGTGACCGAGGCTGCCTCCCCAACGTCAGGGAAGTTATTTCCCGGACTTCCCCGAACAGGGAACACCTGTGACTGAAGAGAGCTGCGTGGAGTTGTCTCTCGAGCTCCCGCACGCACTGACAATGGTTCTGGAATCCTGAGCGAGGGGAGGTTCCACCAACGGTCGGCAGCGCGTGCGTTCTAACGGAAGGCCTAAGCTCGTCTCCCCTAAGGGTTTTCCTAATGTCTCTGTGCCAGGGAATGCTAGGAGTGATTGCAGGATAACCCTGTGACCGAGGCTGCCTCCCCAAGGTCAGGGAAGTTATTTCCCAGACTTCCCCGAACAGGGAACACCTGTGACTGAAGAGAGCTGCGTGGAGTTGTCTCTCGAGCTCCCCCACGCACTGACAATGGTTCCGGAATCCTGAGCGTGGGGAGGTTCCACCAACGGTCGGTAGTGCGTGGGTTCTAACGGAATGCCTAAGCTCGTCTCCCCTGAGTGTATTCCTAATGTCTCTGTGCCAGGGAATGCTAGGGGTGATTGCAGGCAATCCTAGTGACCGAGGCTGCCTCCCCAAGGTCAGGGAAGGTATTTCCCAGACTTCCCCGAACAGGGAACACCTGTGACTGAAGAGAGCTGCGTGGAATTGTCTCTCGAGCTCCCCCACGCACTGACAATGGTTCCGGAATCCTGAGCGTGGGGAGGTTCCACCAACGGTCGGCAGCGCGTGGGTTCTAACGGAAGGCCTAAGCTCATCTCCCCTGAGGGTTTTCCAAATGTCTCTGTGCCAGGGAATGCTAGGGGTGATTGCAGGATATCCCAGTGACCGAGGCTGCCTCCCCAAGGTCAAGGAAGGTATTTCCCGGACTTCCCCGTACAGGGAACACCTGTGACTGAAGAGAGCTGCGTAGAGTTTTCTCTCGAGATCCACCACGCACTGACAATGGTTCCGGAATCCTGAGCGTGTGGAGGATCCACCAACGGTCGGCAGCGCGTGGGTTCTAACGGAATGCCTAAGCTCGTCTCCCCTGAGTGTTTTCTTAATGTCTCTGTGCCAGGGAATGCTAGGGGTGATTGCAGGATATCCCAGTGACCGAGGCTGCCTCCCCAAAGTCAGGGAAGGTATTTCCCGGACTTCCCCGAACAGGGAACACCTGTGACTGAAGAGAGCTGCGTGGAGTTGTCTCTCGAGCTCCCCCACGCACTGACAATGGTTGCGGAATCCTGAGCATGGGGAGGTTCCACCAACGGTCGGCAGCGCGTGGGTTCTAACGGAATGCCTAAGCTCGTCTCCCCTGAGGGTTTTCCTAATGTCTCTGTGCCAGGGAATGCTAGGGGTGATTGCAGGCAATCCTAGTGACCGAGGCTGCCTCCCCAAGGTCAGGGAAGGTATTTCCCGGACTTCCCCGAAAAGGGAACACCTGTGACTGAAGAGAGCTGCGTGGAGTTGTCTCTCGAGCTCCCCCACACACTGACAATGGTTCCGGAATCCTGAGAGTGGGGAGGTTCCACCAACGGTCGGCAGCGCGTGGGTTTTAACGGAAGGCAAAACCTCGTCTACCCTGAGGGTTACCTAATGTCTCTGTGCCAGGGAATGCTAGGGGTGATTGCAGGCAATCCCAGTGACCGAGGCTGCCTCCCCAAGGTCAGGGAAGGTATTTCACGGACTTCCCCGAACAGGGAACACCTGTGACTGAAGAGAGCTGCGTGGAGTTGTCTCTCGAGCTCCCCCACGCACTGACAATGGTTCCGGAATCCTGAGCGTGGGGAGGTTCCACCAACGGTCGGCAGCGCGTGGGTTCTAACGGAATGCCTAAGCTCGTCTCCCCTGAGTGTTTTCCTAATGTCTCTGTGCCAGGGAATGCTAGGGGTGATTGCAGGATATCCCAGTGACCGAGGCTGCCTCCCCAAGGTCAGGGAAGCTTTTTCCCGGACTTCCCCGAACAGGGAACACCTGTGACTGAAGAGAGCTGCGTGGAGTTGTCTCTCGAGCTCCCCCACGCACTGACAATGGTTCCGGAATCCTGAGCGTGGGGAGGTTCCACCAACGGTCGGCAGCGCGTGGGTTCTAACGGAATGCCTAAGCTCGTCTCCCCTGAGGTTTTTCCTAATGTCTCTGTGCCAGGGAATGCTAGGGGTGATTGCAGGCAATCCCAGTGACCGAGGCTGCCTCCCCAAGGTCAGGGAAGGTATTTCCCGGACTTCCCCGAACAGGGAACACCTGTGACTGAAGAGAGCTGCGTGGAGTTGTCTCTCGAGCTCCCCCACGCACTGACAATGGTTGCGGAATCCTGAGCATGGGGAGGTTCCACCAACGGTCGGCAGCGCGTGGGTTCTAACGGAATGCCTAAGCTCGTCTCCCCTGAGGGTTTTCCTAATGTCTCTGTGCCAGGGAATGCTAGGGGTGATTGCAGGATATCCCAGTGACTGAGGCTGCATCCCCAAGTTAAGGGAAGGTATTTCCCGGACTTCCCCGAACAGGGAACACCTGTGACTGAAGAGAGCTGCGTGGAGTTGTCTCTCGAGCTCCCCCACGCACTTACAATTGTTCCGGAATCCTGAGCGTGGGGAGGTTCCACCAAAGGTCGGCAGCGCGTGGGTTCTAACGCAATGCCTAAGCTCGTCTCCCCTGAGGGTTTTCCTAATGTCTCTGTGCCAGGGAATGCTAGGGGTGATTGCAGGCAATCCCAGTGACCGAGGCTGCCTCCCCAAGGTCAGGGAAGGTATTTCCCGGACTTCCCCGAACAGGGAACACCTGTGACTGAAGAGAGCTGCGTGGAGTTGTCTCTCGAGCTCCCCCACGCACTGACAATGATTCCGGAATCCTGAGCGTGGGGAGGTTCCACCAACGGTCGGCAGCGCGTGGGTTCTAACGCAATGCCTAAGCTCGTCTCCCCTGAGGGTTTTCCTAATGTCTCTGTGCCAGGGAATGCTAGGGGTGATTGCAGGCAATCCCAGTGTCCGAAACTGCCTCCCCAAAGTCAGGGAAGGTATTTCCCGGACTTCCCCGTGCAGGGAACACCTGTGACTGAAGAGAACTGCGTGGAGTTGTTTCTCGAGCTCCCCCACGCACTGACAATGTTTTCGGAATCCTGAGCGTGGGGAGGTTCCAACAACGGTCGGCAGCACGTGGGTTCTAACGGAATGCCTAAGCTCGTCTCCCCTGAGGTTTTTCCTAATGTCTCTGTGCCAGGAAATGCTAGGGGTGATTGCAGGATATCCCAGTGACCGAGGCTGCCTCCCCAAGTTCAAGGAAGGTATTTCCCGAACTTCCCCGTACAGGGAACACCTGTGACTGAAGAGAGCCTTGTGGAGTTGTCTCTCGAGCTCCCCCACGCACTGACAATGGTTCCGGAATCCTGAGCGTGGGGAGGTTCCACCAAAGGTCGGCAGCGCATGGGTTCTAACGGAATGCCTAAGCTCGTCTCCCCTGAGTGTTTTCCTAATGTCTCTGTGCCAGGGAATGCTAGGGATGATTGCAGGATATCCCTGTGACCGAGGCTGCCTCCCCAAGGTCAGGGAAGGTATTTCCCGGACTTCCCCGAACAGGGAACACCTGTGACTGAAGAGAGCTGCGTGGAGTTGTCTCTCGAGCTCCCCCACGCACTGACAATGTTTGCGGATTCCTGAGCGTGGGGAGGTTCCACCAACGGTCGGCAGCGCGTGGGTTCTAACGGAATGCCTAAGCTCGTCTCCCCTGAGGGTTTTCCTAATGTCTCTGTGCCAGGGAATGCTAGGGGTGATTGCAGGATATCCCAGTGACCGAGGCTGCCTCCCCAAAGTCAAGGAAGGTATTTCCCGGACTTCCCCGAACAGGGAACACCTGTGACTGAAGAGAGCTGCGTGGAGTTGTCTCTCGAGCTCCCCCACGCACTGACAATGGTTCCGGTCCTGAGCGTGGGGAGGTTCCACCAACGGTCGGCAGCGCGTGGGTTCTAACGAATTGCCTAAGCTCGTCTCCCCTGAGGGTTTTCCTAATGTCTCTGTGCCAGGGAATGCTAGGGTTGATTGCAGGCTATCCCAGTGTCCGAGGCTGCCTCCCCAAGGTCAGGGAAGGTATTTCCCGGACTTCCCCGAACAGGGAACAACTGTGACTGAAAAGAGCTGCGTGGAGTTGTCTCTTGAGCTCCCCCACGCACTGACAATGGTTCCGGAATCCTGAGCGTGGGGAGGTTCCACCAACGGTCGGCAGCACGTGGGTTCTAACGGAATGCCTAAGCTCGTCTCCCCTGAGGGTTTTCCTAATGTCTCTGTGCCAGGGAATGCTAGGGGTGATTTCAGGCAATCCCAGTGACCGAGGCTGCCTCCCCAAGGTCAGGGAAGGTATTTCCCGGACTTCCCCGAACAGGGAACACCTGTGACTGAAGAGAGCTGCGTGGAGTTGTCTCTCGAGCTCCCCCACGCACTGACAATGGTTGCGGAATCCTGAGCATGGGGAGGTTCCACCAACGGTCGGCAGCGCGTGGGTTCTAACGGAATGCCTAAGCTCGTCTCCCCTGAGGGTTTTCCTAATGTCTCTGTGCCAGGGAATGCTAGGGGTGATTGCAGGATATCCCAGTGACTGAGGCTGCCTCCCCAAGTTCAGGGAAGGTATTTCCCGGACTTCCCCGAACAGGTAACACCTGTGACTGAACAGAACTGCGTGGAGTTGTCTCTCGAGCTCCCCCACGCACTGACAATGGTTCCGGAATCCTGAGCGTGGGGAGGTTCCACCAAAGGTCGGCAGCGCGTGGGTTCTAACGGAATGCCTAAGCTCGTCTCCCCTGAGGGTTTTCCTATGTCTCTGTGCCAGGGAATGCTATGGGTGTTTGCAGGCAATCCCAGTGACCGAGGCTGCCTCCCCAAGGTCAGGGAAGGTATTTCCCGGACTTCCCCGAACAGGGAACACCTGTGACTGAAGAGAGCTGCGTGGAGTTGTCTCTCGAGCACCCCCACGCACTGACAATGATTCCGGAATCCTGAGCGTGGGGAGGTTCCACCAACGGTCGGCAGCGCTTGGGTTCTAACGGAATGCCTAAGCTCGTCTCCCCTGAGGTTTTTCCTAATGTCTCTGTGCCAGGGAATGCTAGGGGTGATTGCAGGCAATCCCAGTGACCGAGGCTGCCTCCCCAAGGTCAGGGAAGGTATTTCCCGGACTTCCCCGAACAGGGAACACCTGTGACTGAAGAGAGCTGCGTGGAGTTGTCTCTCGAGCTCCCCCACGCACTGACAATGGTTGCGGAATCCTGAGCATGGGGAGGTTCCACCAACGGTCGGCAGCGCGTGGGTTCTAACGGAATGCCTAAGCTCGTCTCCCCTGAGGGTTTTCCTAATGTCTCTGTGCCAGGGAATGCTAGGGGTGATTGCAGGATATCCCAGTGACTGAGGCTGCCTCCCCAAGTTCAGGGAAGGTATTTCCCGGACTTCCCCGAACAGGGAACACCTGTGACTGAAGAGAGCTGCGTGGAGTTGTCTCTCGAGCTCCCCCACGCACTGACAATGGTTCCGGAATCCTGAGCGTGGGGAGGTTCCACCAACGGTCGGCAGCGCGTGGGTTCTAACGGAATGCCTAAGCTCGTCTCCCCTGAGGGTTTTCCTAATGTCTCTGTGCCAGGGAATGCTAGGGGTGATTGCAGGCAATCCCAGTGACCGAGGCTGCCTCCCCAAGGTCAGGGAAGGTTTTTCCCGGACTTCCCCGAACAGGGAACACCTGTGACTGAAGAGAGCTGCGTGGAGTTGTCTCTCGAGCTCCCCCACGCACTGACAATGATTCCGGAATCCTGAGCGTGGGGAGGTTCCACCAACGGTCGGCAGCGCGTGGGTTCTAACGCAATGCCTAAGCTCGTCTCCCCTGAGGGTTTTCCTAATGTCTCTGTGCCAGGGAATGCTAGGGGTGATTGCAGGATATCCCAGTGACCGAGGCTTCCTCCCCAAGTTCAGGGAAGGTATTTCCTGGACTTCCCCGAACAGGGAACACCTGTGACTGAAGAGAGCTGCGTGGAGTTGTCTCTCGAGCTCCCCCACGCACTGACAATGGTTCCGGAATCCTGAGCGTGGGCAGGTTCCACCAGCGGTCGGCAGCGCGTGGGTTCTAACGGAAAGCCTAAACTCGTCTCCCATGAGGGTTTTCCTAATATCTCTGTGCCAGGGAATGCTAGGGGTGATTGCAGGATATCCCAGAGACCGAGGCTGCCTCCCCAATGTCAGGGAAGTAATTTCCCGGAATTCCCCGAACAGGGAAAACTTGTGACTGAAGAGAGCTGCGTGGAGTTGTCTCTCGAGCTCCCCCAAGCACTGACAATGGTTCCGAATCCTGAGTGTGGGGAGGTTCCACGAACGGTCGGCAGCGCGTGGGTTCTAACGGATTGCCTAAGCTCGTCTCCCCTGAGGGTTTTCCTAATGTCTCTGTGCCAGGGAATGCTAGGGGTGATTGCAGGCAATCCCAGTGTCCGAGACTGCCTCCCCAAAGTCAGAGAAGTTATTTCCCGGACTTCCCCGTGCAGGGAACACCTGTGACTGAAGAGAGCTGCGTGGAGTTGTTTCTCGAGCTCCCGCACGCACTGACAATGTTTCCGGAATCCTGAGCGTGGGGAGGTTCCACCAACGGTCGGCAGCACGTGGGTTCTAACGGAATGCCTAAGCTCGTCTCCCCTGAGGTTTTTCCTAATGTCTCTGTGCCAGGAAATGCTAGGGGTGATTGCAGGATATCCCAGTGACCGAGGCTGCCTCCCCAAGTTCAAGGAAGGTATTTCCCGAACTTCCCCGTACAGGGAACACCTGTGACTGAAGAGAGCCTTGTGGAGTTGTCTCTCGAGCTCCCCCACGCACTGACAATGGTTCCGGAATCCTGAGCGTGGGGAGGTTCCACCAACGGTTGGCAGCGCTTGGGTTCTAACGGAATGCCTAAGCTCGTCTCCCCTGAGGGTTTTCCAAATGTCTCTGTGCCAGGGAATGCTAGGGGTGATTGCAGGATATCCGAGTGTCCGAGGCTGACTCCCCAAGGTCAAGGAAGGTATTTCCCGTTCTTCCCCGTACAGGGAACACTTGTGACTGAAGACAGCTGCGTGGAGTTGTCTCTCGAGCTCCCCCACGCACTGACAATGGTTCCGGAATCCTGAGCGTGGGGAGGTTCCACCAACGGTCGGCAGCGCGTGGGTTCTAACGGAAGGCCTAAGCTCGTCTCCCCTGAGGGTTTTCCAAATTTCTCTGTGCCAGGGAATGCTAGGGGTGATTTCAGGATATCCCAGTGACCGAGGTTGCCTCCCCAAGGTCAAGGAAGGTATTTCCCGGACTTCCCCGAACAGGGAACACCTGTGACTGAAGAGAGCTGCGTAGAGTTTTCTCTCGAGATCCCCCACGCACTGACAATGGTTCCGGAATCCTGAGCGTGGGGAGGATCCACCAACGGTCGGCAGCGCGTGGGTTATAACGGAATGCCTAATCTCGTCTCCCCTGAGGATTTTCCTAATGTCTCTGTGCCAGGGAATGCTAGGGGTGATTGCAGGATATCCCAGTGACCGAGGCTGCATCCCCAAGGTCAGGGAAGGTATTTCCCGGACTTCCCAGAACAGAGAACACCTGTGACTGAAGTGAGCTGCGTGGAGTTTTCTCTCGAGCTCCCCCACGCACTGACAATGGTTCCGGAATCCTGAGCGTGGGGAGGTTTCACCAACGGTCGGCAGCGCTTGGGTTCTAACCGAATGCCTAAGATCGTCTCCCCTGAGGGTTTTCCTAATGTCTCTGTGCCAGGGAATGCTAGGGGTGATTGCAGGCAATCCCAGTGACCGAGACACCCTCCCAAAGTTCAGGGAAGGTATTTCCCGGACTTCCCCGAACAGGGAACACCTGTGACTGAAGATAGCTGCGTGGAGTTGTCTCTCGAGCTCCCCCACGCACTGAGAATGGTTCCGGAATCCTGAGCGTGGGGAGGTTCCACCAATGGTCGGCAACGCGTGGGGTCTAACGGAATGCCTAAGCTCGTCTCCCCTGAGGGTTTTCCTAATGTCTCTGTGCCAGGGAATGCTAGGGGTGATTGCAGTATATCCCTGTGACCGAGGCTGCCTCCCCAAAGTCTGGGAAGGTATTTCCCGGACTTCCCCGAACAGGGAACACCTGTGAATGAAGAGAGCTGCGTGGAGTTGTCTCTCGAGCTCCCCCAAGCACTGACAATGGTTCCGGAATCCTGAGCGTGTGGAGGTTCCACCAACGGTCGGTAGCGCGTGGGTTCTAACGGAATGCCTAAGCTCGTCTCCCCTGAGGGTTTTCCTAATGTCTCTGTGCCAGGGAATGCTAGGGGTGATTGCAGGATATCCCAGTGACCGAGGCTGCCTCCACAAGTTCAAGGAATATATTTTCCGAACTTCCCCGAACAGGGAACACCTGTGACTGAAGAGAGCCTCGTGGAGTTGTCTCTCGAGCTCCCCCACGCACTGACAATGGTTCCGGAATCCTGAGCGTGGGGAGGTTCCACCAACCGTCGGCAGCGCGTGCGTTCTAACGGAATGCCTAAGCTCGTCTCCCCTGAGGGTTTTCCTAATGTCTCTGTGCCAGGGATTGCTAGGGGTGATTGCAGGATATCCCAGTGACCGAGGCTGCCTCCCCAAGTTCAGGGAAGATATTTCCCGGACTTCCCGGAACAGGGAACACCTGTGACTGAAGAGAGCTGCGTGGAGTTGTCTCTCGAGCTCCCCCACGCACTGACAATGGTTCCGGAATCCTGAGCGTGGGGAGGTTCCACCGACGGTCGGCAGCGCGAGGGTTCTAACGGAATGCCTAAGCTCGTCTCCCCTGAGGGTTTTCCTAATGTCTATGTGCCAGGGAATGCTAGGGGTGATTGCAGGCAATCCCAGTGACCGAGGCTGCCTCCCCAAGGTCAGGGAAGGTATTTCCCAGACTTCCCCGAACAGGGAACACCTGTGACTGAAGAGAGCTGCGTGGAGTTGTCTCTCGAGCTCCCCCACGCACTGACAATGTTTGCGGAATCTTGAGCGTGGGGAGGTTCCACCAAAGGTCGGCAGCGCGTGGGTTCTAACGGAATGCCTAAGCTCGTCTCCCCTGAAGGTTTTCCTAATATCTCTGTGCCAGGGAATGCTAGGGTTGATTGCAGGATATCCCTGTGACCGAGGCTGCCTCCCCAAGTTCAGGGAAGGTATTTCCCGGACTTCCCCGAAGAGGGAACACCTGTGACTGAAGAGAGCTGCGTGGAGTTGTCTCTCGAGCTCCCCCACGCACTGACAATGATTCCGGAATCCTGAGCGTGGGGAGGATCCACCAACGGTCGGCAGCGCGTGGGTTCTAACGGAATGCCTAAGCTCCTCTCCCCTGAGGGTTTTCCTAATGTCTCTGTGCCAGGGAATGCTAGGGGTGATTGCAGGATATCCCAGTGACCGAGGCTGACTCCCCAAGGTCAGGGAAAGTATTTCCCGGACTTCCCCGAACAGGGAACACCTGTGACTGAAGAGAGCTTCGTGGAGTTGTCCCTCGAGCTCCCCCACGCACTGACAATGGTTTCGGAATCCTGAGGGTGGGGAGGTTCCACCAACGGTCGGCAGCGCGTGGGTTCTAACGGAAGGCCTAAGCTCGTCTCCCCTGAGGGTTTTCCAAATTTCTCTGTGCCAGGGAATGCTAGGGGTGATTTCAGGATATCCCAGTGACCGAGGTTGCCTCCCCAAGGTCAAGGAAGGTATTTCCCGGACTTCCCCGAACAGGGAACACCTGTGACTGAAGAGAGCTACGTAGAGTTTTCTCTCGAGATCCCCCACGCACTGACAATGGTTCCGGAATCCTGAGCGTGGGGAGGATCCACCAACGGTCGGCAGCGCGTGGGTTATAACGGAATGCCTAATCTCGTCTCCCCTGAGGATTTTCCTAATGTCTCTGTGCCAGGGAATGCTAGGGGTGATTGCAGGATATCCCAGTGACCGAGGCTGCATCCCCAAGGTCAGGGAAGGTATTTCCCGGACTTCCCAGAACAGAGAACACCTGTGACTGAAGTGAGCTGCGTGGAGTTTTCTCTCGAGCTCCCCCACGCACTGACAATGGTTCCGGAATCCTGAGCGTGGGGAGGTTTCACCAACGGTCGGCAGCGCTTGGGTTCTAACCGAATGCCTAAGATCGTCTCCCCTGAGGGTTTTCCTAATGTCTCTGTGCCAGGGAATGCTAGGGGTGATTGCAGGCAATCCCAGTGACCGAGACACCCTCCCAAAGTTCAGGGAAGGTATTTCCCGGACTTCCCCGAACAGGGAACACCTGTGACTGAAGATAGCTGCGTGGAGTTGTCTCTCGAGCTCCCCCACATACTGACAATGGTTCCGGAATCCTGAGCGTGGGGAGGTTCCACCAATGGTCGGCAACGCGTGGGGTCTAACGGAATGCCTAAGCTCGTCTCCCCTGAGGGTTTTCCTAATGTCTCTGTGCCAGGGAATGCTAGGGGTGATTGCAGGATATCGAGTGACCGACGCTGCCTCCCCAAGTTCAGGGAAGGTATTTCCCGGAGTTCCCCAAATAGGGAACACCAGTGACTGAAGAGAGCTGCGTGGAGTTGTCTCTCCAGCTCCCCCACGCACTGACAATGGTTCCGGAATCCTGAGCGTGGGGAAGTTCCACCAACGGTCGTCAGATTGTGGGTTCTAACGGAATGCCTAAGCTCGTCTCCCCTGATGGTTTTCCTAATGTCTCTGTGCCAGGGAATGCTAGGGGTGATTGCAGGATATCCCAGTGACCGAGGCTGCCTCCCCAAGGTCAGGAAAGCTATTTCCCGGACTTCCCCGAACAGGGAACACCTGTGACTGAAGAGAGCTGCGTGGAGTTGTCTCTCGAGCTTCACCACGCACTGACAATGGTTCCGGAATCCTGAGCGTGGGGAGGTTCCACCAACGGTCGGCAGCGCGTGGGTTCTAACGGAATGCCTAAGCTCGTCTCCCCTGAGGGTTTTCCTAATGTCTCTGTGCCAGGGAATGCTAGGGGTGATTGCAGGATATCCCAGTGCCCGAGGATGCCTCCCCAATGTCAGGGAAGGTATTTCCCGGACCTCCCCGAACAGGGAACTCATGTGACTGAAGAGAGCTGCGTGGAGTTTTCTCTCGAGCTCACCCGCGCACTGACAATGTTTCCGGAATCCTGAGCGTGGGGAGGTTCCACCAACGGTCGGCAGCGCGTGGGTTCTATCGGAATGCCTAAGCTCGTCTCCCCTGAGGGTTTTCCTAATGTCTCTGTGCCAGGGAATGCTAGGGGTGATTGCAGGATATCCCAGTGACCGAGGCTGCCTCCCCAAGATCAGGGAAGTTATTTCCCGGACTTCCCCGAACAGGGAACACCTGTGACTGAAGAGAGCTGCGTGGAGTTGTCTCTCGAGCTCCCCCACGCACTTACAATGGTTCCGGAATCCTGAGTGTGGGGAGGTTCCACCAACGATCGTCAGCGCATGGGTTCTAACGGAATGCCTAAGCTCGCCTCCCCTGAGGGTTTTCCTAATGTCTCTGTGCCAGGGAATGCTAGGGGTGATTGTAGGCAATCCCAGAGACCGAGGCTGCCTCCCCAAGGTCAGGGAATGTATTTCCCGGACTTCCCCGAACAGGGAACACCTGTGACTGAAGAAAGCTGCGTGGAGTTTTCTCTCGAGTTCCCCCACGCACTGACAATGGTTCCGGAATCCTGAGCGTGGGGAGGTTCCACCATCGGTCGGCAGCGCGTGCGTTCTAACGGAATGCCTAAGCTCATCTAAACCTGAAGGTTTTCCTAATATCTCTGTGCCTGGGAATGCTAGGGGTGATTGCAGGCAATCCCAGTGTCTGAGACTGCCTCCCCAAAGTCAGGGAAGATATTTCCCGGACTTCCCCGAGCAGGGAACACCTGTGACTGAAGAGAGCTGCGTGGAGTTGTCTCTCGAGCTCCCCCACGCACTGACAATGGTTCCGGAATCCTGAGCGTGGGGAGGTTCCACCAACGGTCGGCAGCGCGTGGGTTCTAACGGAATGCCTAAGCTCGTCTCCCCTGAGGTTTTTCCTAATGTATCTCTGCCAGGAAATACTAGGGGTGATTGCAGGATATCCCAGTGACCGAGGCTGCCTCCCCAAGTTCATGGAAGATTTTTCCCGAACTTCCCCGTACAGGGAAAACCTGTGACTGAAGAGAGCCTTGTGGAGTTGTCTCTCGAGCTCCCCCACGCACTGACAATGGTTCCGGAATCATGAGCGTGGGGAGGTTCCACCAACGGTTGGCAGCGCTTGGGTTCTAACGAAATGCCTAAGCTTGTCTTCCCTGAGGGGTTTCCTAATGTCTCTGTGCCAGGGAATGCTAGGGGTGATTGCAGGATATCCGAGTGTCCGAGGCTGACTCCCCAAGGTCAAGGAAGGTATTTCCCGGTCTTCCCCGTACAGGGAACACTTGTGACTGAAGAGAGCTGCGTGGAGTTGTCTCTCGAGCTCCCCCACGCACTGAAAATGGTTCCGGAATCCTGAGCGTGGGGAGGTTCCACCAACGGTCGGCAGCGCGTGGGTTCTAACGGAAGGCCTAAGCTCGTCTCCCCTGAGGGTTTTCCTAATGTCCCTGTGCCAGGGAATGCTAGGGGTGATTGCAGGATATCCCAGTGACCGAGGCTGCATCCCCAAGGTCAAGGAAGGTATTTCCCGGACTTCCCCGAACAGGGAACACCTGTGACTGAAGAGAGCTGCGTAGAGTTTTCTCTCGAGCTCCCCACGCACTGACAATGGTTCCGGAATCCTGAGCGTGGGGAGGTTCCACCAACGGTCGGCAGCGCGTGGGTCCTAACGGAATGCCTAAGTTCGCCTCCCCTGAGTGTTTTCTTAATGTCTCTGTGCCAGGGAATGCTAGGGGTGATTGCAGGCAATCCCAGTGACCGAGGCTGCCTCCCCAAGGTCAGGGAAGATATTTCCCGGACTTCCCCGAACAGGGAACACCTGTGACTGAAGAGAGCTGCGTGGAGTTGTCTCTCGAGCTCCCCCACGCACTGACAATTGTTGCGGAATCCTGAGCGTGGGGAGTTTCCACCAACGGTCGGCAGCGCGTGGGTTCTAACGGAATGCCAAAACTCGTCTCCCCTGAGGGTTTTCCTAATGTCTCTGTGCCAGGGAATGCTAGGGGTGATTGCAGGATATCCCAGTGACCGAGGCTGCCTCCCCAAGGTCAGGGAAGGTATTTCCCCGACTTCCCCGAAGAGGGAACACCTGTGACTGAAGAGAGCTGCGTGGAGTTGTCTCTCGAGCTCCCCCACGCACTGACAATGGTTGCGGAATCCTGAGCGTGGGGAGGTTCCACCAACGGTCGGCAGCGCGTTGGTTTTAACGGAATGCCTAAGCTCGTCTCCCCTGAGGGTTTTCCTAATGTCTCTGTGACAGGGAATGCTAGGGGTGATTGCAGGATATCCCAGTGACTGAGGCTGCCTCCCCAAGGTCAGGGAAGGTATTTCCCAGACTTCCCCGAACAGGGAACACCTGTGACTGAAGAGAGCTGCGTGGAGTTGTCTCTCGAACTCCCCCACGCACTGACAATGTTTCCGGAATCCTGAGCGTGGGGAGGTTCCACCAACGGTCGGCAGCGCGTGGGTTCTAACGGAATGCCTAAGCTCGTCTCCCCTGAGGTTTTTCCTAATGTCTCTGTGCCAGGGAATGCTAGGGGTGATTGCAGGCAATCCCAGTGACCGAGGCTGCCTCCCCAAGGTCAGGGAAGGTATTTCCCGGACTTTCCCGAAAAGGGAACACCTGTGACTGAAGAGAGCTGCGTGGAGTTGTCTCTCGAGCTCCCCCGCGCACTGACAATGGTTCCAGAATCCTGAGCGTGGGGAGGATCCACCAACGGTCGGCAACGCTTGGGTTCTAACGGAATGCCTAAGCTCGTCTCCCCTGAGGGTTTTCCTAATGTCTCTGTGCCAGGGAATGCTAGGGGTGATTGCAGGCAATCCCAGTGACCGAGGCTGCCTCCCCAAGGTCAGCGAAGGTATTTCCCGGACTTCCCCGAACAGGGAACACCTGTGACTGAAGAGAGCCTTGTGGAGTTGTCTCTCGAGCTCCCCCATGCACTGACAATTGTTCCGGAAACCTGAACGTGGGGAGGTTCCACCAACGGTCGGCAGTTCGTGGGTTCAAACGGAATGCCTCAGCTCGTCTCCCCTGAGGGTTTTCCTACTGTCTCTGTGCCAGGGAATGCTAGGGGTGATTGCAGGCAATCCCAGTGACCGAGGCTGCCTCCCCAAGGTCAGGGAAGGTATTTCCCGGACTTCCCCGAACAGGGAACACCTGTGACTGAAGAGAGCTGCGTGGAGTTGTCTCTCGAGCTCCCTCACGCACTGACAATGGTTCCGGAATCCTGAGCAAGGGGAGGTTCCACCAACGGTCGACAGCGCGTGGGTTCTAACGGAATGCCTAAGCTCGACTCCCCTGAGGGTTTTCCTAATATCTCTGTGCCAGGGAATGCTAGGGGTGATTGCAGGATATCCCAGTGACCGAGGCTGACTCCCCAAGGTCAGGGAAGATATTTCCCGGACTTCCCTGAACAGGGAACACCTGTGACTGAAGAGAGCCTCGTGGAGTTGTCTCTCGAGCTCCCCCACGCACTGACAATATTTCCGGAATCCTGAGCGTGGGGAGGTTCCACCAACGGTCGGCAGCGCGTGGGTTCTAACAGAATGCCTAAGCTCGTCTCCCCTGAGGGTTTTCCTAATGTCTCTGTGCCAGGGAATGCTAGGGGTGATTACAGGATATCCCTGTGATCGAGGCTCCCTCCCCAAGGTCAGGGAAGGTATTTCCCGGACTTCCCCGAACAGGGAACACCTGTGACTGAAGAGAGCTGCGTGGAGTTGTCTCTCGAGCTCCCCCACGCACTGACAATGGTTCCGGAATCCTGAGCGTGGGGAGGTTCCACCGACGGTCAGCAGCGCGTGGGTTCTAAAGGAATGCCTAAGCTCGTCTCCCGTGAGTGTTTTCCTAATGTCTCTGTGCCAGGGAATGCTAGGGGTGATTGAAGGCAATCCCAGTGACCGAGGCTGCCTCCCCAAGTTCAGGGAAGGTATTTCCCGGACTTCCCCGAACAGGGAACACCTGTGACTGAAGAGAGCTGCGTGGAGTTTTCTCTCGAGCTCCCCCAAGCACTGACAATGGTTCCGGAATCCTGACCGTGGGGAGGATCCACCAACGGTCGGCAGCGCGTGGGTTCTAACGGAATGCCTAAGCTCGTCTCCTCTGAGGGTTTTCCTAATGTCTCTGTGCCAGGGAATGCTAGGGGTAATTGCAGGCAATCCCAGTGACCGATGCTGCCTCCCCAAGGTCAGGGAAGGTATTTCCCGGACTTCCCCGAACAGGGAACACCTGTGAGTGAAGAGAGCTGCGTGGAGTTGTCTCTCGAGCTCCCCCACGCACTGACAATGTTTCCGGAATCCTGAGCGTGGGGAGGTTCCACCAAAGGTCGGCAGCGCGTGGGTTCTAACGGAATGCCTAAGCTCGTCTCCCCTGAATCTTTTCCTAATGTCTCTGTGCCAGGGAATGCTAGGGGTGATTGCAGGCAATCCCAGTGACCGAGGCTGCCTTCCCAAGGTTAGGGAAGTTATTTCCCGGACTTCCCCGACCAGGGAACACCTGTGACTGAAGAGAGCTGCGTGGAGATGTCTCTCGAGCTCCCTCACGCACTAACAATTGTTCCGGAATCCTGAATGTGGGGAGGATCTACCAACGGTCGGCAGCGCGTGGGTTCTAACGGAATGCCTAAGCTCGTCTCCCCTGACTCTTTTCCTAATGTCTCTGTGCCAGGGAATGCTAGGGGTGATTGCAGGATATCCCAGTGATCGAGGCTGCCTCCCCAAGTTCAGGGAAGGTATTTCCCGGACTACCCCGAACAGGGAACACCTGTGACTGAAGAGAGCTGCGTGGAGTTGTCTCTCGAGCTCCCCCACGCACTGACAATGGTTGCGTAATCCTGAGCATGGGGAGGTTCCACCAACGGTCGGCAGCGCGTGGGTTCTAACGGAATGCCAAAGCTCGTCTCCCCTGAGGGTTTTCCTAATTTCTCTGTGCCAGGGAATGCTAGGGGTGATTGCAGGCAATCCCAGTGACTGAGACTGCCTCCCCAAGGTCAGGGAAGTTATTTCCCGGACTTCCCCGAACAGGGAACACCTGTGACTGAAGAGAGCCTCGTGGAGTTTTCTCTCGAGATCCCCCATGCACTGACAATGGTTCCGGAATCCTGAGCGTGGGGAGGATCCACCAACGGTCGGCAGCGCGTGGGTTCTAACGGAATGCCTAAGCTCGTCTCCCCTGAGGATTTTCCTAATGTCTCTGTGCCAGGGAATGCTAGGGGTGATTGCACGATATCCCTGTGACCGAGGCTGCCTCCCCAAGGTTATGGAAGGTGTTTCCCGGGCTTCCCCGAACAGGGAACACCTGTGACTGAAGAGAGCTGCGTGGAGTTGTCTCTCGAGTTCCCACACGCACCGACAATGTTTGCGAAATCCTGAGCCTGGGGAGGTTCCACCAACGGTCGGCAGCGCGTGGGTTCTAACGGAATGCCTAAGCTCGTCTCCCCTGAGGGTTTTCCTAATGTCTCTGTGCCAGGGAATGCTATGGGTGATTGCAGGATATCCCTGTGACCGAGGCTGCCTCCCCAAGGTCAAGGAAGATATTTCCCGGACTTCCCCGAACAGGTAACACCTGTGACTGAAGAGAGCCTCGTGGAGTTGTCTCTCGAGCTCCCCCTCGCACTGACAATGTTTCCGGAATCCTGAGCGTGGGGAGGTTCCACTAACGGTCGGCAGCGCGTGGGTTCTAACGGAATGCTTAAGCTCGTCTCCTCTGAGGGTTTTCCTAATGTCTCTGTGCCAGGGAATGCTAGGGGTAATTGCAGGCAATCCCAGTGACCGATGCTGCCTCCCCAAGGTCAGGGAAGGTATTTCCCGGACTTCCCCGAACAGGGAACACCTGTGAGTGAAGAGAGCTGCGTGGAGTTGTCTCTCGAGTTCCCACACGCACCGACAATGTTTGCGAAATCCTGAGCCTGGGGAGGTTCCACCAACGGTCGGCAGCGCGTGGGTTCTAACGGAATGCCTAAGCTCGTCTCCCCTGAGGGTTTTCCTAATGTCTCTGTGCCAGGGAATGCTATGGGTGATTGCAGGATATCCCTGTGACCGAGGCTGCCTCCCCAAGGCCAAGGAAGATATTTCCCGGACTTCCCCGAACAGGTAACACCTGTGACTGAAGAGAGCCTCGTGGAGTTGTCTCTCGAGCTCCCCCTCGCACTGACAATGTTTCCGGAATCCTGAGCGTGGGGAGGTTCCACTAACGGTCGGCAGCGCGTGGGTTCTAACGGAATGCCTAAGCTCGTCTCCTCTGAGGGTTTTCCTAATGTCTCTGTGCCAGGGAATGCTAGGGGTAATTGCAGGCAATCCCAGTGACCGATGCTGCCTCCCCAAGGTCAGGGAAGGTATTTCCCGGACTTCCCCGAACAGGGAACACCTGTGAGTGAAGAGAGCTGCGTGGAGTTGTCTCTCGAGCTCCCCCACGCACTGACAATGTTTCCGGAATCCTGAGCGTGGGGAGGTTCCACCAACGGTCGGCAGCGCGTGGGTTCTAACGGAATGCCTAAGCTCGTCTCCCCTGAGGTTTTTCCTAATGTCTCTGTGCCAGGGAATGCTAGGGGTGATTGCAGGATATCCCTGTGACCGAGGCTGCCCCCCAAGGTCAGGGAAGTTATTTCGCGGACTTCCCCGAACAGGGAACACCTGTGACTGAAGAGAGCTGCGTTGAGTTGTCTCTCGAGCTCCCCGACGCACTGACAATGGTTCCGGAATCCTGAGCGTGGGGAGGTTCCACCAACGGTCGGCAGCGCGTGGGTTCTAACGGAATGCCTAAGCTCGTCTCCCCTGAGGGTTTTCCTAATATCTCTGTGCCAGGGAATGCTAGGGGTGATTGCAGGCAATCCCAGTGACCGAGGCTGCCTTCCCAAGGTTAGGGAAGTTATTTCCCGGACTTCCCCGACCAGGGAACACCTGTGACTGAAGAGAGCTGCGTGGAGATGTCTCTCGAGCTCCCTCACGCACTAACAATTGTTCCGGAATCCTGAATGTGGGGAGGATCTACCAACGGTCGGCAGCGCGTGGGTTCTAACGGAATGCCTAAGCTCGTCTCCCCTGACTCTTTTCCTAATGTCTCTGTGCCAGGGAATGCTAGGGGTGATTGCAGGCAATCCCAGTGACCGAGGCTGCCTTCCCAAGGTTAGGGAAGTTATTTCCCGGACTTCCCCGACCAGGGAACACCTGTGACTGAAGAGAGCTGCGTGGAGATGTCTCTCGAGCTCCCTCACGCACTAACAATTGTTCCGGAATCCTGAATGTGGGGAGGATCTACCAACGGTCGGCAGCGCGTGGGTTCTAACGGAATGCCTAAGCTCGTCTCCCCTGACTCTTTTCCTAATGTCTCTGTGCCAGGGAATGCTAGGGGTGATTGCAGGCAATCCCAGTGACCGAGGCTGCCTTCCCAAGGTTAGGGAAGTTATTTCCCGGACTTCCCCGACCAGGGAACACCTGTGACTGAAGAGAGCTGCGTGGAGATGTCTCTCGAGCTCCCTCACGCACTAACAATTGTTCCGGAATCCTGAATGTGGGGAGGATCTACCAACGGTCGGCAGCGCGTGGGTTCTAACGGAATGCCTAAGCTCGTCTCCCCTGACTCTTTTCCTAATGTCTCTGTGCCAGGGAATGCTAGGGGTGATTGCAGGATATCCCAGTGATCGAGGCTGCCTCCCCAAGTTCAGGGAAGGTATTTCCCGGACTACCCCGAACAGGGAACACCTGTGACTGAAGAGAGCTGCGTGGAGTTGTCTCTCGAGCTCCCCCACGCACTGACAATGGTTGCGTAATCCTGAGCATGGGGAGGTTCCACCAACGGTCGGCAGCGCGTGGGTTCTAACGGAATGCCAAAGCTCGTCTCCCCTGAGGGTTTTCCTAATTTCTCTGTGCCAGGGAATGCTAGGGGTGATTGCAGGCAATCCCAGTGACTGAGACTGCCTCCCCAAGGTCAGGGAAGTTATTTCCCGGACTTCCCCGAACAGGGAACACCTGTGACTGAAGAGAGCCTCGTGGAGTTTTCTCTCGAGATCCCCCATGCACTGACAATGGTTCCGGAATCCTGAGCGTGGGGAGGATCCACCAACGGTCGGCAGCGCGTGGGTTCTAACGGAATGCCTAAGCTCGTCTCCCCTGAGGATTTTCCTAATGTCTCTGTGCCAGGGAATGCTAGGGGTGATTACAGGATATCCCTGTGATCGAGGCTCCCACCCCAAGGTCAGGGAAGGTATTTCCCGGACTTCCCCGAACAGGGAACACCTGTGACTGAAGAGAGCTGCGTGGAGTTGTCTCTCGAGCTCCCCCACGCACTGACAATGGTTCCGGAATCCTGAGCGTGGGGAGGTTCCACCGACGGTCAGCAGTGCGTGGGTTCTAAAGGAATGCCTAAGCTCGTCTCCCCTGAAGGTTTTCCTAATGTCTCTGTGCCAGGGAATGCTAGGGGTGATTGAAGGCAATCCCAGTGACCGAGGCTGCCTCCCCAAGTTCAGGGAAGGTATTTCCCGGACTTCCCCGAACAGGGAACACCTGTGACTGAAGAGAGCTGCGTGGAGTTTTCTCTCGAGCTCCCCCAAGCAATGACAATGGTTCCGGAATCCTGACCGTGGGGAGGATCCACCAACGGTCGGCAGCGCGTGGTTTCTAACGGAATGCCTAAGCTCGTCTCCCCTGAGGGTTTTCCTAATGTCTCTGTGCCAGGGAATGCTAGGGGTGATTGCAGGATATCCCTGTGATCGAGGCTCCCTCCCCAAGGTCAGGGAAGGTATTTCCCGGACTTCCCCGAACAGGGAACACCTGTGACTGAAGAGAGCTGCGTGGAGTTGTCTCTCGAGCTCCCCCACGCACTGACAATGGTTCCGGAATCCTGAGCGTGGGGAGGTTCCACCGACGGTCAGCAGCGCGTGGGTTCTAAAGGAATGCCTAAGCTCGTCTCCCGTGAGGGTTTTCCTAATGTCTCTGTGCCAGGGAATGCTAGGGGTGATTGAAGGCAATCCCAGTGACCGAGGCTGCCTCCCCAAGTTCACGGAAGGTATTTCCCGGACTTCCCCGAACAGGGAACACCTGTGACTGAAGAGAGCTGCGTGGAGTTTTCTCTCGAGCTCCCCCAAGCACTGACAATGGTTCCGGAATCCTGACCGTGGGGAGGATCCACCAACGGTCGGCAGCGCGTGGGTTCTAACGGAATGCCTAAGCTCGTCTCCTCTGAGGGTTTTCCTAATGTCTCTGTGCCAGGGAATGCTAGGGGTAATTGCAGGCAATCCCAGTGACCGATGCTGCCTCCCCAAGGTCAGGGAAGGTATTTCCCGGACTTCCCCGAACAGGGAACACCTGTGAGTGAAGAGAGCTGCGTGGAGTTGTCTCTCGAGCTCCCCCACGCACTGACAATGTTTCCGGAATCCTGAGCGTGGGGAGGTTCCACCAACGGTCGGCAGCGCGTGGGTTCTAACGGAATGCCTAAGCTCGTCTCCCCTGAGGTTTTTCCTAATGTCTCTGTGCCAGGGAATGCTAGGGGTGATTGCAGGATATCCCTGTGACCGAGGCTGCCCCCCAAGGTCAGGGAAGTTATTTCGCGGTCTTCCCCGAACAGGGAACACCTGTGACTGAAGAGAGATGCGTTGAGTTGTCTCTCGAGCTCCCCGACGCACTGACAATGGTTCCGGAATCCTGAGCGTGGGGAGGTTCCACCAACGGTCGGCAGCGCGTGGGTTCTAACGGAATGCCTAAGCTCGTCTCCCCTGAGGGTTTTCCTAATATCTCTGTGCCAGGGAATGCTAGGGGTGATTGCAGGCAATCCCAGTGACCGAGGCTGCCTTCCCAAGGTTAGGGAAGTTATTTCCCGGACTTCCCCGACCAGGGAACACCTGTGACTGAAGAGAGCTGCGTGGAGATGTCTCTCGAGCTCCCTCACGCACTAACAATTGTTCCGGAATCCTGAATGTGGGGAGGATCTACCAACGGTCGGCAGCGCGTGGGTTCTAACGGAATGCCTAAGCTCGTCTCCCCTGACTCTTTTCCTAATGTCTCTGTGCCAGGGAATGCTAGGGGTGATTGCAGGCAATCCCAGTGACCGAGGCTGCCTTCCCAAGGTTAGGGAAGTTATTTCCCGGACTTCCCCGACCAGGGAACACCTGTGACTGAAGAGAGCTGCGTGGAGATGTCTCTCGAGCTCCCCCACGCACTGACAATGGTTGCGTAATCCTGAGCATGGGGAGGTTCCACCAACGGTCGGCAGCGCGTGGGTTCTAACGGAATGCCAAAGCTCGTCTCCCCTGAGGGTTTTCCTAATTTCTCTGTGCCAGGGAATGCTAGGGGTGATTGCAGGCAATCCCAGTGACTGAGACTGCCTCCCCAAGGTCAGGGAAGTTATTTCCCGGACTTCCCCGAACAGGGAACACCTGTGACTGAAGAGAGCCTCGTGGAGTTTTCTCTCGAGATCCCCCATGCACTGACAATGGTTCCGGAATCCTGAGCGTGGGGAGGATCCACCAACGGTCGGCAGCGCGTGGGTTCTAACGGAATGCCTAAGCTCGTCTCCCCTGAGGGTTTTCCTAATATCTCTGTGCCAGGGAATGCTAGGGGTGATTGCAGGATATCCCTGTGATCGAGGCTGCCTCCCCAAGGTCAGGGAAGATATTTCCCGGACTACCCCGAACAGGGAACACCTGTGACTGAAGAGAGCTGCGTGGAGTTGTCTCTCGAGCTCCCCCACGCACTGACAATGGTTGCGTAATCTTGAGCATGGGGAGGTTCCACCAACGGTCGGCAGCGCGTGGGTTCTAACGGAATGCCAAAGCTCGTCTCCCCTGAGGGTTTTCCTAATTTCTCTGTGCCAGGGAATGATAGGGGTGATTGCAGGCAATCCCAGTGACTGAGACTGCCTCCCCAAGGTCAGGGAAGTTATTTCCCGGACTTCCCCGAACAGGGAACACCTGTGACTGAAGAGAGCCTCGTGGAGTTTTCTCTCGAGATCCCCCATGCACTGACAATGGTTCCGGAATCCTGAGCGTGGGGAGGATCCACCAACGGTCGGCAGCGCGTGGGTTCTAACGGAATGCCTAAGCTCGTCTCCCCTGAGGATTTTCCTAATGTCTCTGTGCCAGGGAATGCTAGGGGTGATTGCACGATATCCCTGTGACCGAGGCTGCCTCCCCAAGGTTATGGAAGGTGTTTCCCGGGCTTCCCCGAACAGGGAACACCTGTGACTGAAGAGAGCTGCGTGGAGTTTTCTCTCGAGCTCCCCCAAGCACTGACAATGGTTCCGGAATCCTGACCGTGGGGAGGATCCACCAACGGTCGGCAGCGCGTGGTTTCTAACGGAATGCCTAAGCTCGTCTCCCCTGAGGGTTTTCCTAATGTCTCTGTGCCAGGGAATGCTAGGGGTGATTGCAGGATATCCCTGTGATCGAGGCTCCCTCCCCAAGGTCAGGGAAGGTATTTCCCGGACTTCCCCGAACAGGGAACACCTGTGACTGAAGAGAGCTGCGTGGAGTTGTCTCTCGAGCTCCCCCACGCACTGACAATGGTTCCGGAATCCTGAGCGTGGGGAGGTTCCACCGACGGTCAGCAGCGCGTGGGTTCTAAAGGAATGCCTAAGCTCGTCTCCCGTGAGGGTTTTCCTAATGTCTCTGTGCCAGGGAATGCTAGGGGTGATTGAAGGCAATCCCAGTGACCGAGGCTGCCTCCCCAAGTTCACGGAAGGTATTTCCCGGACTTCCCCGAACAGGGAACACCTGTGACTGAAGAGAGCTGCGTGGAGTTTTCTCTCGAGCTCCCGCACGCACTGACAATGTTTCCGGAATCCTGAGCGTGGGGAGGATCCACCAACGGTCGGCAGCGCGTGGGTTCTAACGGAATGCCTAAGC
The DNA here is from genome assembly GCF_048564905.1 of Vicugna pacos. Lineage (NCBI taxonomy): Eukaryota > Metazoa > Chordata > Mammalia > Artiodactyla > Camelidae > Vicugna > Vicugna pacos. The sequence continues at coordinate 43,972,994 of NW_027328721.1, read as the reverse complement.
TCGTCTCCCTGAGTATTTTCCTAATGTCTCTGTGCCAGGGAATGCTAGGGGTGATTGCAGGATATCCCAGTGACCGAGGCTGCCTCCCCAAGGTCAGGGAAGGTATTTCCCGGACTTCCCCGAACAGGGAACACCTGTGAGTGAAGAGAGCTGCGTGGAGTTGTCTCTCGAGCTCCCCCACGCACTGACAATGTTTCCGGAATCCTGAGCGTGGGGAGGTTCCACCAACGGTCGGCAGCGCGTGGGTTCTAACGGAATGCCTAAGCTCGTCTCCCCTGAGGTTTTTCCTAATGTCTCTGTGCCAGGGAATGCTAGGGGTGATTGCAGGATATCCCTGTGACCGAGGCTGCCCCCCAAGGTCAGGGAAGTTATTTCGCGGACTTCCCCGAACAGGGAACACCTGTGACTGAAGAGAGCTGCGTTGAGTTGTCTCTCGAGCTCCCCGACGCACTGACAATGGTTCCGGAATCCTGAGCGTGGGGAGGTTCCACCAACGGTCGGCAGCGCGTGGGTTCTAACGGAATGCCTAAGCTCGTCTCCCCTGAGGGTTTTCCTAATATCTCTGTGCCAGGGAATGCTAGGGGTGATTGCAGGCAATCCCAGTGACCGAGGCTGCCTTCCCAAGGTTAGGGAAGTTATTTCCCGGACTTCCCCGACCAGGGAACACCTGTGACTGAAGAGAGCTGCGTGGAGATGTCTCTCGAGCTCCCTCACGCACTAACAATTGTTCCGGAATCCTGAATGTGGGGAGGATCTACCAACGGTCGGCAGCGCGTGGGTTCTAACGGAATGCCTAAGCTCGTCTCCCCTGACTCTTTTCCTAATGTCTCTGTGCCAGGGAATGCTAGGGGTGATTGCAGGATATCCCAGTGATCGAGGCTGCCTCCCCAAGTTCAGGGAAGGTATTTCCCGGACTACCCCGAACAGGGAACACCTGTGACTGAAGAGAGCTGCGTGGAGTTGTCTCTCGAGCTCCCCCACGCACTGACAATGGTTGCGTAATCCTGAGCATGGGGAGGTTCCACCAACGGTCGGCAGCGCGTGGGTTCTAACGGAATGCCAAAGCTCGTCTCCCCTGAGGGTTTTCCTAATTTCTCTGTGCCAGGGAATGCTAGGGGTGATTGCAGGCAATCCCAGTGACTGAGACTGCCTCCCCAAGGTCAGGGAAGTTATTTCCCGGACTTCCCCGAACAGGGAACACCTGTCACTGAAGAGAGCCTCGTGGAGTTTTCTCTCGAGATCCCCCATGCACTGACAATGGTTCCGGAATCCTGAGCGTGGGGAGGATCCACCAACGGTCGGCAGCGCGTGGGTTCTAACGGAATGCCTAAGCTCGTCTCCCCTGAGGGTTTTCCTAATGTCTCTGTGCCAGGGAATGCTAGGGGTGATTGCACGATATCCCTGTGACCGAGGCTGCCTCCCCAAGGTTATGGAAGGTGTTTCCCGGGCTTCCCCGAACAGGGAACACCTGTGACTAAAGAGAGCTGCGTGGAGTTGTCTCTCGAGTTCCCACACGCACCGACAATGTTTGCGAAATCCTGAGCCTGGGGAGGTTCCACCAACGGTCGGCAGCGCGTGGGTTCTAACGGAATGCCTAAGCTCGTCTCCCCTGAGGGTTTTCCTAATGTCTCTGTGCCAGGGAATGCTATGGGTGATTGCAGGATATCCCTGTGACCGAGGCTGCCTCCCCAAGGTCAAGGAAGATATTTCCCGGACTTCCCCGAACAGGTAACACCTGTGACTGAAGAGAGCCTCGTGGAGTTGTCTCTCGAGCTCCCCCTCGCACTGACAATGTTTCCGGAATCCTGAGCGTGGGGAGGTTCCACTAACGGTCGGCAGCGCGTGGGTTCTAACGGAATGCCTAAGCTCGTCTCCCCTGAGGGTTTTCTTAATGTCTCTGTGCCAGGGAATGCTAGGGGTGATTGCAGGCAATCCCAGTGACCGAGGCTGCCTCCCCAAGGTCAGGGAAGTTATTTCCCGGACTTCCCCGAACAGGGAACACCTGTGACTGAAGAGAGCTGCGTGGAGTTGTCTCTCGAGGTCCCCCACGCACTGAAAATGGTTCCGGAATCCTGAGCGTGGGGAGGTTCCACCAACGGTCGGCAGCGCGTGGGTTCTAACAGAATGCCTAAGCTCGTCTCCCCTGAGGGTTTTCCTAATGTCTCTGTGCCAGGGAATGCTAGGGGTGATTACAGGATATCCCTGTGATCGAGGCTCCCTCCCCAAGGTCAGGGAAGGTATTTCCCGGACTTCCCCGAACAGGGAACACCTGTGACTGAAGAGAGCTCCGTGGAGTTGTCTCTCGAGCTCCCCCACGCACTGACAATGGTTCCGGAATCCTGAGCGTGGGGAGGTTCCACCGACGGTCAGCAGCGCGTGGGTTCTAAAGGAATGCCTAAGCTCGTCTCCCCTGAGGGTTTTCCTAATGTCTCTGTGCCAGGGAATGCTAGGGGTGATTGAAGGCAATCCCAGTGACCGAGGCTGCCTCCCCAAGGTCAGGGAAGGTATTTCCCGGACTTCCCCGAACAGGGAACACCTGTGACTGAAGAGAGCTGCGTGGAGTTTTCTCTCGAGCTCCCCCAAGCACTGACAATGGTTCCGGAATCCTGAACGTGGGGAGGATCCACCAACGGTCGGCAGCGCGTGGGTTCTAACGGAATGCCTAAGCTCGTCTCCCCTGAGGGTTTTCCTAATGTCTCTGTGCCAGGGAATGCTAGGGGTGATTGCAGGCAATCCCAGTGACCGATGCTGCCTCCCCAAGGTCAGGGAAGGTATTTCCCGGACTTCCCCGAACAGGGAACACCTGTGAGTGAAGAGAGCTGCGTGGAGTTGTCTCTCGAGCTCCCCCACGCACTGACAATGGTTCCGGAATACTGAGCGTGGGGAGGTTCCACCAACGGTCGGCAGCGCGTGGGTTCTAACGGAATGACTAAGCTCGTATCCCCTGAGGGTTTTCCTAATGTCTCTGTGCCAGGGAATGCTAGGGGTGATTGCAGGCAATCCCACTGACCGAGACTGCCTCCCCAAGGTCAGGGAAGTTATTTCCCGGTCTTCCCCGAACAGGGAACACCTGTGACTGAAGAGAGCTGCGTGGAGTTGTCTCTCGAGCTCCCCCACGCACTGACAATGGTTCTGGAATCCTGAGCGTGGGGAGGTTCCACCAACGGTCGGTAGAGCGTGGGTTTAAATGGAAGGCTTAAGCTCTTCTCCCCTGAGGGTTTTCCTAATGTCTCTGTGCCAGGGAATGCTAGGGGTGATTGCAGGATATCCCAATGTCCGAGGCTGCCTCCGCGAGTTCAGGGAAGGTTTTTCACGGACCTCCCCGAACATGGAACACCTGTGACTGAAGAGAGCTGCGTGGAGTTGTCTCTCGAGCTCCCCCACGCACTGACAATTGTTGCGGAATCCTGAGCGTGGGGAGGTTCCACCAACGGTCGGCAGCGCGTGGGTTCTAACGGAATGCCAAAGCTCGTCTCCTCTGAGGATTTTCCTAATGTCTCTGTGCCAGGGAATGCTAGGGGTGATTGCAGGATATCCCAGTGACCGAGGCTGCCTCCCCAAGGTCAGGGAAGGTTTTTCCCCGACTTCCCCGAACAGGGAACACCTGTGACTGAAGAGAGCTGCGTGGAGTTGTCTCTCGAGCTCCCCCACGCACTGACAATGGTTGCGGAATCCTGAGCGTGGGGAGGTTCCACCAACGGTCGGCAGCGCGTTGGTTCTAACGGAATGCCTAAGCTCGTCTCCCCTGAGGGTTTTCCTAATGTCTCTGTGACAGGGAATGCTAGGGGTGATTACAGGATATCCCAGTGACTGAGGCTGCCTCCCCAAGGTCAGGGAAGGTATTTCCCAGACTTCCCCGAACAGGGAACACCTGTGACTGAAGAGAGCTGCGTGGAGTTGTCTCTCGAACTCCCCCACGCACTGACAATGTTTCCGGAATCCTGAGCGTGGGGAGGTTCCACCAACGGTCGGCAGCGCGTGGATTCTAACGGAATGCCTAAGCTCGTCTCCCCTGAAGTTTTTCCTAATGTCTCTGTGCCAGGGAATGCTAGGGGTGATTGCAGGCAATCCCAGTGACCGAGGCTGCCACCCCAAGGTCAGGGAAGGTATTTCCCGGACTTCCCCGAACAGGGAACACCTGTGACTGAAGAGAGCTGCGTGGAGTTGTCTCTCGAGCTCCCCCGCGCACTGACAATGGTTCCGGAATCCTGAGCGTGGGGAGGATCCACCAACGGTCGGCAGCGCGTGGGTTCTAACGTAATGCCTAAGCTCGTCTCCCCTGAGGGTTTTCCTAATGTCTCTGTGCCAGGGAATGCTAGGGGTGATTGCAGGCAATCCCAGTGACCGAGGCTGCCTCCCCAAAGTCAGCGAAGGTATTTCCCGGACTTCCCCGAACAGGGAACACCTGTGACTGAAGAGAGCCTTGTGGAGTTGTCTCTCGAGCTTCCCCATGCACTGACAATGGTTCCGGAATCCTGAACGTGGGGAGGTTCCACCAACGGTCGGCAGCGCATGGGTTCTAACGGAATGCCTAAGCTCGTCTCCCCTGAGGGTTTTCCTACTGTCTCTGTGCCAGGGAATGCTAGGGGTGATTGCAGGCAATCCCAGTGACCCAGGCTGCCTCCCCAAGGTCAGGGAAGGTATTTCCCGGACTTCCCCGAACAGGGAACACCTGTGACTGAAGAGAGCTGCGTGGAGTTGTCTCTCGAGCTCCCCCACGCACTGACAATGGTTCCGGGATCCTGAGCGTGGGGAGGTTCCACCAACGGTCGGCAGCGCGTGGGTTCAAACGGAATGCCTAAGCTCGACTCCCATGAGGGTTTTCCTAATGTCTCTGTGCCAGGGAATGCTAGGGGTGATTGCAGGATATCCCAGTGACCGAAGCTGCCTCCCCAAGGTCAGGGAAGATATTTCCCGGACTTCCCTGAACAGGGAACACCTGTGACTGAAGAGAGCCTCGTGGAGTTGTCTCTCGAGCTCCCCCACGCACTGACAATGTTTCCGGAATCCTGAGCGTGGGGAGGTTCCACCAACGGTCGACAGCGCGTGGGTTCTAACAGAATGCCTAAGCTCGTCTCCCCTGAGGGTTTTCCTAATGTCTCTGTGCCAGGGAATGCTAGGGGTGATTGCAGGATATCCCAGTGATCGAGGCTCCCTCCCCAAGGTCAGGGAAGGTATTTCCTGGACTTCCCCGAACAGGGAACACCTGTGACTGAAGAAAGCTGCGTGGAGTTGTCTCTCGAGCTCCCCCACGCACTGACAATGGTTCCGGAATCCTGAGCGTGGGGAGGTTCCACCGACGGTCAGCAGCGCGTGGGTTCTAAAGGAATGCCTAAGCTCGTCTCCCCTGAGGGTTTTCCTAATGTCTCTGTGCCAGGGAATGCTAGGGGTGATTGAAGGCAATCCCAGTGACCGAGGCTGCCTCCCCAAGTTCACGGAAGGTATTTCCCGGACTTCCCCGAACTGGGAACACCTGTGACTGAAGAGAGCTGCGTGGAGTTTTCTCTCGAGATCCCCCACGCACTGACAATGGTTCCGGAATCCTGAGCGTGGGGAGGATCCACCAACGGTCGGCAGCGCGTGGGTTCTAACGGAATGCCAAAGCTCGTCTCCCCTGAGGGTTTTCCTAATTTCTCTGTGCCAGGGAATGCTAGGGGTGATTGCAGGCAATCCCAGTGACTGAGACTGCCTCCCCAAGGTCATGGAAGGTGTTTCCCGGGCTTCCCCGAACAGGGAACACCTGTGACTGAAGAGAGCTGCGTGGAGTTGTCTCTCGAGATCCCCCACGCACTGACAATGGTTCCGGAATCCTGAGCGTGGGGAGGCTCCACCAACGGTCGGCAGCGCGTGGGTTCTTACGGAATGCCTAAGCTCGTCTCCCCTGAGGGTTTTCCTAATTTCTCTGTGCCAGGGAATGCTAGGGGTGATTGCAGGATATCCCAGTGACCGAGGCTGCCTCCCCAAGGTCAGGGAATATATTTCCCGGACTTCCCCGAACAGGGAACACCTGTGACTGTAGAGAGCTGCGTGGAGTTGTCTCTCGAGGTCCCCCACGCACTGACAATAGTTCCGGAATCCTGAGCGTGCGGAGGTTCCACCAACGGTCGGCAGCGCGTGGGTTCTAACGGAATGCCTAAGCTCATCTCCCCTGAGGGTTTTCCTAATGTCTCTGCGCCAGGGAATGCTAGGGGTGATTGCAGGATATCCCAGTGACCGAGGCTGCCTCCACAAGGTCAGGGAAGGTATTTCCCGGACTTCCCCGAACAGGGAACACCTGTGACTGAAGAGAGCTGCGTGGAGTTGTCTCTCGAGCTCCCCCACGCACTGACAATAGTTCCGGAATCCTGAGCGTGGGGAGGTTCCACCAACGGTCGGCAGCGCGTGGGTTCTAACGGAATGCCTAAGCTCGTCTCCCCTGAGGGTTTTCCTAATATCTCTGTGCCAGGGAATGCTAGGGGTGATTGCAGGATATCCCAGTGACCGAGGTTGCCTCCCCAAGGTCAGGGAAGTTATTTCCCGGACTTCCCCGAACAGGGAACACCTGTGACTGAAGAGAGCTGCGTGGAGTTGTCTCTCGAGCTCCCCCACGCACTGAAAATGGTTCCGGAATCCTGAGCGTGGGGAGGTTCCACCAACGGTCGGCAGCGCGTGGGTTCTAACGGAATGCCTAAGCTCGTCTCCCCTGAGGGTTTTCCTAATGTCTCTGTGCCAGGGAATGCTAGGGTGATTGCAGGATATCCCAGTGACCGAGGCTGCCTCCCCAAGGTCAGGGAAGATATTTCCCGGACTTCCCCGAACAGGGAACACCTGTGACTGAAGAGAGCTGCGTGGAGTTGTCTCTCGAGCTCCCCCACGCACTGACAATGGTTCCGGAATCCTGAGCGTGGGGAGGTTCCACCAACGGTCGGCAGCGCGTGGGTTCTAACGGAATGCCTAAGCTCGCCCCCCTGAGGGTTTTCCTAATGTTTCTGTGCCAGGGAATGCTAGGGGTGATTGCAGGATATCCCAGTGAACGAGGCTGCCTCCCCAAGCTCAGGGAAGGTATTTCCCGGACTTCCCCGAACAGGGAACACCTGTGATTGAAGAGAGCTGCGTGGAGTTGTCTCTCGAGCTCCCCCACGCACTGACAATGTTTCAGGAATCCTGAGCGTGGGGAGGTTCCACCAACGGTCGGCAGCGCGTGGGTTCTAACGGAATGCCTAAGCTCGTCTCCCCTGAGGGTTTTACTAATGTCTGTGTGCCAGGGAATGCTAGGGGTGATTGCAGGTTATCCCAGTGACCGAGGCTGCTTCCCCAAGGTCAGGGAAGGTATTTCCCGGACTTCCCCGAACAGGGAACACCTGTGACTGAAGAGAGCTGCGTGGAGTTGTCTCTCGAGCTCCCCCACGTACTGACAATGGTTCCGGAATCCTGAGCGTGGGGAGGTTCCACCAACGGTCGGCAGCGCGTGGGTTCTAACGGAATGCCTAAGCTCGTCTCCCCTGAGGGATTTCCTAATGTCTCTGTGCCAGGGAATTCTAGGGTGATTGCAGGATATCCCAGTGACCGAGGCTGCCTTCCCAAGGTCAGGGAAGTTATTTCCCGGACTTCCCCGAACAGGGAACACCTGTGACTGAAGAGTGCTGCGTGGAGTTGTCTCTCGAGCTCCCCCCACGCACTGACAATGGTTCCGGAATCCTGAGCGTGGGGAGGTTCCACCAACGGTCGGCAGTGCGTGGGATCGAACGGAATGCCTAAGCTCATCTCCCCTGAGGGTTTTCCTAATGTCTCTGTGCCAGGGAATGCTAGGGGTGATTGCAGGATATCCCAGTGACCGAGGCTGCCTCCCCAAGGTCAGGGAAGGTATTTCCCGGACTTCCCCGAACAGGGAACACCTGTGACTGAAGAGAGCTGCGTGGAGTTTTCTCTCGAGCTCCCCCACGCAATGACAATGCTTCCGGAATCCTGAGCGTGGGGAGGTTCCACCAACGGTCGGCAGCGCGTGGGTTCTACCGGAATGCCTAAGCTCGTCTCCCCTGAGGATTTTCCTAATGTCTCTGTGCCAGGGAATGCTAGGGGTGATTGCAGGATATCCCAGTGACCGAGGCTGCCTCCCCAAGGTCAGGGAAGGTATTTCCCGGACTTCCCCGAACAGGGAACACCTGTGACTGAAGAGAGCTGCGTGGAGTTGTCTCTCGAGCTCCCCCACGCACTGACAATTGTTCCGGAATCCTGAGCGTGGGGAGGTTCCACCAACGGTCGGCAGCGCGTGGGTTCTAACGGAATGCCTAAGCTCGTCTCCCCTGAGGGTTTTCCTAATGTCTCTGTGCCAGGGAATGCTAGGGTGATTGCAGGATATCCCAGTGACCGAGGCTGCCTCCCCAAGGTCAGGGAAGGTATTTCCCGGACTTCCCCGAACAGGGAACACCTGTGACTGAAGAGAGCTGCGTGGAGTTGTCTCTCGAGCTCCCCCACGCACTGACAATGGTTCCGGAATCCTGAGCGTGGGGAGGTTCCACCAACGGTCGGCAGCGCGTGGGTTCTAACGGAATGCCTAAGCTCGTCTCCCCTGAGGTTTTTCCCAATGTCTCTGTGCCAGGGAATGCTAGGGGTGATTGCAGGATAACCCAGTGACCGAGGCTGCCTCCCCAAGGTCAGGGAAGGTATTTCCCGGACTTCCCTGAACAGGGAACACCTGTGACTTAAGAGAGCTGCGTGGAGTTGTCTGTCGAGCTCCCCCACGCAATGACAATGGTTCCGGAATCCTGAGCGTGGGGAGGTTCCACCAACGGTCGGCAGCGCGTGGGTTCTAACGGAATGCCTAAGCTCGTATCCCCTGAGTGTTTTCCTAATGTCTCTGTGCCAGGGAATGCTAGGGGTGATTGCAGGATATCCCTGTGACCGAGGCTGCCTCCCCAAGGACAGGGAAGGTATTTCGCGGACTTCCCCGAACAGGGAACACCTGTGACTGAAGAGAGCTGCGTGGAGTTGTCTCTCGAGCTACCCCACGCACTGACAATGGTTCCGGAATCCTGAGAGTGGGGAGGCTCCACCAACGGTCGGCAGCGCGTGGGTTCATACGGAATGCCTAAACTCGTCTCCCCTGAGTGTTTTCCTAATGTCTCTCTGCCAGGGAATGCTAGGGGTGATTGCAGGATATCCCAGAGAGCGAGGCTGCCTCCCCAAGTTCAGGGAAGATATTTCCCGGACTTCCCCGAACAGGGAACACCTGTGACTGAAGAGAGCTGCGTGGAGTTGTCTCTCGAGCTCCCCCAAGCACTCACAATTTTTCCGGAATCCTGAGCGTGGGGAGGTTCCAACAACGGTCGGCAGCGCTTGGGTTCTAACGGAATGCCTAAGCTCGTCTCCCCTGAGGGTTTTCCTAATGTCTCTGTGCCAGGGAATGCTAGAGGTGATTGCAGGATATCCCAGTGTACGAGGCTGCCTCCACAAGGTCAGGGAAGGTACTTCCCGGACTTCCCTGAACAGGGAACACCTGTGACTGAAGAGAGCTGCGTGGAGTTGTCTCTCGAGCTCCCCCGCACACTGACAATGGTTCCGGAATCCTGAGCGTGGGGAGGCTCCACCAACAGTCGGCAGCGCGTGGGTTCTTACGGAATGCCTAAGCTCGTCTCCCCTGAGGTTTTTCCTAATGTCTCTCTGCCAGGGAATTCTAGGGGTGATTGCAGGATATCCCAGTGACCGAGGCTTCCTCCCCAAGGTCAGGGAAGGTATTTCCCGGACTTCCCCGAAGAGGGAACACCTGTGACTGAAGAGAGCTGCGTGGAGTTGTCTCTCGAGCTCCCCCACGCACTGACGATGGTTCCGGAATCCTGAGCGTGGGGAGGTTCCACCAACGGTCGGCAGCGCGTGGGTTCTAACGGAATGCCTAAGCTCGTATCCCCTGAGGGTTTTCCTAATGTCTCTGTGCCAGGGAATGCTAGGGGTGATTGCAGGATATCCCTGTGACCGAGGCTGCCTCCCCAAGGACAGGGAAGGTATTTCCCGGACTTCCCCGAACAGGGAACACCTGTGACTGAAGAGAGCTGCGTGGAGTTGTCTCTCGAGCTCCCCCACGCACTGAAAATGGTTCCGGAATCCTGAGCGTGGGGAGGTTCCACCAACGGTCGGCAGCGCGTGGGTTCTAACGGAATGCCTAAGCTCGTCTCCCCTGAGGGTTTTCCTAATGTCTCTGTGCCAGGGAATGCTAGGGTGATTGCAGGATATCCCAGTGACCGAGGCTGCCTCCCCAAGGTCAGGGAAGATATTTCCCGGACTTCCCCGAACAGGGAACACCTGTGACTGAAGAGAGCTGCGTGGAGTTGTCTCTCGAGCTCCCCCACACACTGACAATGGTTCCGGAATCCTGAGCGTGGGGAGGTTCCACCAACGGTCGGCAGCGCGTGGGTTCTAACGGAATGCCTAAGCTCGCCCCCCTGAGGGTTTTCCTAATGTTTCTGTGCCAGGGAATGCTAGGGGTGATTGCAGGATATCCCAGTGAACGAGGCTGCCTCCCCAAGCTCAGGGAAGGTATTTCCCGGACTTCCCCGAACAGGGAACACCTGTGATTGAAGAGAGCTGCGTGGAGTTGTCTCTCGAGCTCCCCCACGCACTGACAATGTTTCAGGAATCCTGAGCGTGGGGAGGTTCCACCAACGGTCGGCAGCGCGTGGGTTCTAACGGAATGCCTAAGCTCGTCTCCCCTGAGGGTTTTACTAATGTCTGTGTGCCAGGGAATGCTAGGGGTGATTGCAGGTTATCCCAGTGACCGAGGCTGCTTCCCCAAGGTCAGGGAAGGTATTTCCCGGACTTCCCCGAACAGGGAACACCTGTGACTGAAGAGAGCTGCGTGGAGTTGTCTCTCGAGCTCCCCCACGTACTGACAATGGTTCCGGAATCCTGAGCGTGGGGAGGTTCCACCAACGGTCGGCAGCGCGTGGGTTCTAACGGAATGCCTAAGCTCGTCTCCCCTGAGGGATTTCCTAATGTCTCTGTGCCAGGGAATTCTAGGGTGATTGCAGGATATCCCAGTGACCGAGGCTGCCTTCCCAAGGTCAGGGAAGTTATTTCCCGGACTTCCCCGAACAGGGAACACCTGTGACTGAAGAGTGCTGCGTGGAGTTGTCTCTCGAGCTCCCCCCACGCACTGACAATGGTTCCGGAATCCTGAGCGTGGGGAGGTTCCACCAACGGTCGGCAGTGCGTGGGATCGAACGGAATGCCTAAGCTCATCTCCCCTGAGGGTTTTCCTAATGTCTCTGTGCCAGGGAATGCTAGGGGTGATTGCAGGATATCCCAGTGACCGAGGCTGCCTCCCCAAGGTCAGGGAAGGTATTTCCCGGACTTCCCCGAACAGGGAACACCTGTGACTGAAGAGAGCTGCGTGGAGTTTTCTCTCGAGCTCCCCCACGCAATGACAATGCTTCCGGAATCCTGAGCGTGGGGAGGTTCCACCAACGGTCGGCAGCGCGTGGGTTCTACCGGAATGCCTAAGCTCGTCTCCCCTGAGGATTTTCCTAATGTCTCTGTGCCAGGGAATGCTAGGGGTGATTGCAGGATATCCCAGTGACCGAGGCTGCCTCCCCAAGGTCAGGGAAGGTATTTCCCGGACTTCCCCGAACAGGGAACACCTGTGACTGAAGAGAGCTGCGTGGAGTTGTCTCTCGAGCTCCCCCACGCACTGACAATTTTTCCGGAATCCTGAGCGTGGGGAGGTTCCACCAACGGTCGGCAGCGCGTGGGTTCTAACGGAATGCCTAAGCTCGTCTCCCCTGAGGGTTTTCCTAATGTCTCTGTGCCAGGGAATGCTAGGGTGATTGCAGGATATCCCAGTGACCGAGGCTGCCTCCCCAAGGTCAGGGAAGGTATTTCCCGGACTTCCCCGAACAGGGAACACCTGTGACTGAAGAGAGCTGCGTGGAGTTGTCTCTCGAGCTCCCCCACGCACTGACAATTGTTCCGGAATCCTGAGCGTGGGGAGGTTCCACCAACGGTCGGCAGCGCGTGGGTTCTAACGGAATGCCTAAGCTCGTCTCCCCTGAGGGTTTTCCTAATGTCTCAGTGCCAGGGAATGCTAGGGTGATTGCAGGATATCCCAGTGACCGAGGCTGCCTCCCCAAGGTCAGGGAAGGTATTTCCCGGACTTCCCCGAACAGGGAACACCTGTGACTGAAGAGAGCTGCGTGGAGTTGTCTCTCGAGCTCCCCCACGCACTGACAATGGTTCCGGAATCCTGAGCGTGGGGAGGTTCCACCAACGGTCGGCAGCGCGTGGGTTCTAACGGAATGCCTAAGCTCGTCTCCCCTGAGGTTTTTCCCAATGTCTCTGTGCCAGGGAATGCTAGGGGTGATTGCAGGATAACCCAGTGACCGAGGCTGCCTCCCCAAGGTCAGGGAAGGTATTTCCCGGACTTCCCTGAACAGGGAACACCTGTGACTTAAGAGAGCTGCGTGGAGTTGTCTGTCGAGCTCCCCCACGCAATGACAATGGTTCCGGAATCCTGAGCGTGGGGAGGTTCCACCAACGGTCGGCAGCGCGTGGGTTCTAACGGAATGCCTAAGCTCGTATCCCCTGAGTGTTTTCCTAATGTCTCTGTGCCAGGGAATGCTAGGGGTGATTGCAGGATATCCCTGTGACCGAGGCTGCCTCCCCAAGGACAGGGAAGGTATTTCGCGGACTTCCCCGAACAGGGAACACCTGTGACTGAAGAGAGCTGCGTGGAGTTGTCTCTCGAGCTACCCCACGCACTGACAATGGTTCCGGAATCCTGAGAGTGGGGAGGCTCCACCAACGGTCGGCAGCGCGTGGGTTCATACGGAATGCCTAAACTCGTCTCCCCTGAGTGTTTTCCTAATGTCTCTCTGCCAGGGAATGCTAGGGGTGATTGCAGGATATCCCAGTGAGCGAGGCTGCCTCCCCAAGTTCAGGGAAGGTATTTCCCGGACTTCCCCGAACAGGGAACACCTGTGACTGAAGAGAGCTGCGTGGAGTTGTCTCTCGAGCTCCCCCAAGCACTCACAATTTTTCCGGAATCCTGAGCGTGGGGAGGTTCCAACAACGGTCGGCAGCGCTTGGGTTCTAACGGAATGCCTAAGCTCGTCTCCCCTGAGGGTTTTCCTAATGTCTCTGTGCCAGGGAATGCTAGAGGTGATTGCAGGATATCCCAGTGTACGAGGCTGCCTCCACAAGGTCAGGGAAGGTACTTCCCGGACTTCCCTGAACAGGGAACACCTGTGACTGAAGAGAGCTGCGTGGAGTTGTCTCTCGAGCTCCCCCGCACACTGACAATGGTTCCGGAATCCTGAGCGTGGGGAGGCTCCACCAACAGTCGGCAGCGCGTGGGTTCTTACGGAATGCCTAAGCTCGTCTCCCCTGAGGTTTTTCCTAATGTCTCTCTGCCAGGGAATTCTAGGGGTGATTGCAGGATATCCCAGTGACCGAGGCTTCCTCCCCAAGGTCAGGGAAGGTATTTCCCGGACTTCCCCGAAGAGGGAACACCTGTGACTGAAGAGAGCTCCGTGGAGTTGTCTCTCGAGCTCCCCCACGCACTGACGATGGTTCCGGAATCCTGAGCGTGGGGAGGTTCCACCAACGGTCGGCAGCGCGTGGGTTCTAACGGAATGCCTAAGCTCGTATCCCCTGAGGGTTTTCCTAATGTCTCTGTGCCAGGGAATGCTAGGGGTGATTGCAGGATATCCCTGTGACCGAGGCTGCCTCCCCAAGGACAGGGAAGGTATTTCCCGGACTTCCCCGAACAGGGAACACCTGTGACTGAAGAGAGATGCGTGGAGTTGTCTCTCGAGCTACCCCACGCACTGACAATGGTTCCGGAATCCTGAGAGTGGGGAGGCTCCACCAACGGTCGGCAGCGCGTGGGTTCATACGGAATGCCTAAACTCGTCTCTCCTGAGGGTTTTCCTAATGTCTCTCTGCCAGGGAATGCTAGGGGTGATTGCAGGATATCCCAGTGAGCGAGGCTGCCTTCCCAAGTTCAGGGAAGGTATTTCCCGGACTTCCCCGAAGAGGGAACACCTGTGACTGAAGAGAGCTGCGTGGAGTTGTCTCTCGAGCTCCCCCAAGCACTCACAATTTTTCCGGAAACCTGAGCGTGGGGAGGTTCCAACAACGTTCGGCAGCGCTTGGGTTCTAACGGAATGCCTAAGCTCGTCTCCCCTGAGGGTTTTCCTAATGTCTCTGTGCCAGGGAATGCTTGAGGTGATTGCAGGATATCCCAGTGAACGAGGCTGCCTCCACAAGGTCAGGGAAGGTATTTCCCGGACTTCCCCGAACAGGGAACACCTGTGACTGAAGAGAGCTGCGTGGAGTTGTCTCTCGAGCTCCCCCGCACACTGACAATGGTTCCGGAATCCTGAGCGTGGGGAGGCTCCACCAACAGTCGGCAGCGCGTGGGTTCTTACGGAATGCCTAAGCTCGTCTCCCCTGAGGTTTTTCCTAATGTCTCTCTGCCAGGGAATGCTAGGGGTGATTGCAGGATATCCCAGTGACCGAGGCTTCCTCCCCAAGGTCAGGGAAGGTATTTCCCGGACTTCCCCGAAGAGGGAACACCTGTGACTGAAGAGAGCTGCGTGGAGTTGTCTCTCGAGCTCCCCCACGCACTGACGATGTTTCCGGAATCCTGAGCGTGGGGAGGTTCCACCAACGGTCGGCAGCGCGTGGGTTCTAACGGAATGCCTAAGCTCGTCTCCCCTGAGGATTTTCCTTATATCTCTGTGCCAGGGAATGCTAGGGGTGATTGCAGGATATCCCAGTGACCGAGGCTGCCTCCCCAAGGTCAGGGAAGGTATTTCCCGGACTTCCCCGCACAGGGAACACCTGTGACTGAAGAGAGCTGCGTGCAGTTGTCTCTCGAGCTCCCCCACGCACTGAGAATGGTTCCGGAATCCTGAGCGTGGGGAGGTTCCACCAACGGTCGGCAGCGCGTGGGTTCTATCGGAATGCCTAAGCTCGTCTCCCCTGAGGGTTTTCCTAATGTCTCTGTGCCAGGGAATGCTAGGGTGATTGCAGGATATCCCAGTGACCGAGGCTGCCTCCCCAAGGTCAGGGAAGATATTTCCCGGACTTCCCCGAACAGGGAACACCTGTGACTGAAGAGAGCTGCGTGGAGTTGTCTCTCGAGCTCCCCCACGCACTGACAATGGTTCCGGAATCCTGAGCGTGAGGAGGTTCCACCAACGGTCGGCAGCGCGTGGGATCTAACGGAATGCCTAAGCTCGCCCCCCTGAGGGTTTTCCTAATGTCTCTGTGCCAGGGAATGCTAGGGGTGATTGCAGGATATCCCAGTGACCGAGGCTGCCTCCCCAAGGTCAGGGAAGGTATTTCCCGGACTTCCCCGAACAGGGAACACCTGTGACTGAAGAGAGCTGCGTGGAGTTGTCTCTCGAGCTCCCCCACGCACTGACAATGTTTCAGGAATCCTGAGCGTGGGGAGGTTCCACCAACGGTCGGCAGAGCGTGGGTTCTAACGGAATGCCTAAGCTCGTCTCCCCTGAGGGTTTTCCTAATGTCTCTGTGCCAGGGAATGCTAGGGGTGATTGCAGGATATCCCAGTGACCGAGGCTGCCTCCCCAAGGTCAGGGAAGTTATTTCCCGGACTTCTCCGAACAGGGAACACCTGTGACTGAAGAGAGCTGCGTGGAGTTGTCTCTCGAGCTCCCCCACGCACTGACAATGATTCCGGAATCCTGAGCGTGGGGAGGTTCCACCAACGGTCGGCAGCGCGTGGGTTCTAACGGAATGCCTAAGCTCGTCTCCCCTGAGGGTTTTCCTAATGTCTCTGTGCCAGGGAATGCTAGGGGTGATTGCAGGATATCCCAGTGACCGAGGCTGCCTCCCCAAGGTCAGGGAAGGTATTTCCCGGACTTCCCCGAACAGGGAACACCTGTGACTGAAGAGAGCTGCGTGGAGTTTTCTCTCGAGCTCCCCCACGCACTGACAATGGTTCCGGAATCCTGAGCGTGGGGAGGTTCCACCAACGGTCGGCAGCGCGTGGGTTCTTACGGAATGCCTAAGCTCGTCTCCCCTGAGGGTTTTCCCAATTTCTCTGTGCCAGGGAATGCTAGGGGTGATTGCAGGATATCCCAGTGACCGAGGCTGCCTCCCCAAGTTCAGGGAAGGTATTTCCCGGACTTCCCTGAAGAGGGAACACCTGTGACTTAAGAGAGCTGCGTGGAGTTGTCTCTCGAGCTCCCCCACGCACTGACAATGGTTCCGGAATCCTGAGCGTGGGGAGGTTCCACCCACAATCGGCAGCGCGTGGGTTCTAACGGAATGCCTAAGCTCGTCTCCCCTGAGGGTTTTCCTAATGTCTCTGTGCCAGGGAATGCTAGGGGTGATTGCAGGATATCCCAGTGACCGAGGCTGCCTCCCCAAGATCAGGGAAGGTATTTCCCGGACTTCCCCGAAAAGGGAACACCTGTGACTGAAGAGAGCTGCGTGGAGTTGTCTCTCGAGCTCCCCCACGCACTGACAATTTTTCCGGAATCCTGAGCGTGGGGAGGTTCCACCAACGGTCGGCAGCGCTTGGGTTCTAACGGAATGCCTAAGCTCGTCTCCCCTGAGGGTTTTCCTAATGCCTCTGTGCCAGGGAATGCTAGGGGTGATTTCAGGATATCCAAGTGACCGAGGCTGCCTCCCCAAGGTCAGGGAAGGTATTTCCCGGACTTCCCCGAACAGGGAACACCTGTGACTGAAGAGAGCTGCGTGGAGTTGTCTCTCGAGCTCCCCCACGCACTGACAATGGTTCCGGAATCCTGAGCGTGGGGAGGTTCCACCAACGGTCGGCAGCGCGTGGGCTCTAACGGAATGCCTAAACTCGTCTCCCCTGAGGTTTTTCCTAATGTCTCTGTGCCAGGGATTGCTAGCGGTGATTGCAGGATATCCCAGTGACCGAGGCTGCCTCCCCAACGTCAGGGAAGTTATTTCCCAGACTTCCCCGAACAGGGAACACCTGTGACTGAAGAGAGCTGCGTGGAGTTGTCTGTCGAGCTCCCCCACGCACTGACAATGGTTCCGAAATCCTGAACGTGGGGAGGTTCCACCAACGGTCGGCAGCGCGTGGGTGCTAACGGAATGCCTAAGCTCGTCTCCCCTGAGGGTTTTCCTAATGTCTCTGTGCCAGGGAATGCTAGGGGTGATTGCAGGATATCCCAGTGACCGAGGCTGCCTCCCCAAGTTCAGGGAAGTTATTTCCCGGACTTCCCCGACAGGGAACACCTGTGAATGAAGAGAGCTGCGTGGAGTTGTCTCTCGAGCTCCCCCACGCACTGACAATGGTTCCGGAATCCTGAGCGTGGGGAGGTTCCACCAACTGTCGGCAGCGCGTGGGTTCTAACGGAATGCCTAAGCTCGTCTCCCCTGAGGGTTTTCCTAATGTCTCTGTGCCAGGGAATGCTAGGGGTGATTGCAGGATATCCCAGTGACCGAGGCTGCCTCCCCAAGTTCAGGGAAAGTATTTCCCGGACTTCCCCGAACAGGGAACACCTGTGACTGAAGAGAGCTGCGTGGAGTTGTCTCTCGAGCTCCCCCACGCACTGACAATGGTTCCGGAATCCTGAACGTGGGGAGGTTCCACCAACGGTCGGCAGCGCGTGGGTTCTAACGGAATGTCTAAGCTCGTCTCCCCTGAGGGTTTTCCTAATGTCTCTGTGCCAGGGAATGCTAGGGTGATTGCAGGATATCCCAGTGACCGAGGCTGCCTCCCCAAGTTCAGGAAAGGTATTTCCCAGACTTCCCCGAACAGGGAACACCTGTGACTGAAGAGAGCTGCGTGGAGTTGTCTCTCGAGCTCCCCCACGCACTGACAATGGTTCCGGAATCCTGAGCGTGGGGAGGTTCCACCAACGGTCGGCAGCGCTTGGGTTCTAACGGAATGCCTAAGCTCGTCTCCCCTGAGGGTTTTCCTAATGCCTCTGTGCCAGGGAATGCTAGGGGTGATTGCAGGATATCCCAGTGACCGAGGCTGCCTCCCCAAGATCAGGGAAGTTATTTCCCGGACTTCCCCGTACAGGGAACACCTGTGACTGAAGAGAGCTGCGTGGAGTTGTCTCTCGAGCTCCCCCACGCACTGACAATGGTTCCGGAATCCTGAGCGTGGGGAGGTTCCACCAACGGTCGGCAGCGCGTGGGTTCTAACGGAATGCCTAAACTCGTCTCCCCTGAGGTTTTTCCTAATGTCTCTGTGCCAGGGAATGCTAGGGTTGATTGCAGGATATCCCAGTGACCGAGGCTGCCTCCCCAAGGTCAGGGAAGGTATTTCCCGGACTTCCCCAAACAGGGAACACCTGTGACTGAAGAGAGATGCGTGGAGTTGTCTCTCGAGCTCCCCCACGCACTGACAATGGTTCCGGAACCCTGAGCGTGGGGAGGTTCCACCAACGGTCGGCAGCGCGTGGGTACTAACGGAATGCCTAAGCTCGTCTACCCTGAGGGTTTTTCTAATGTCTCTGTGCCAGGGAATGCTAGCGGTGATTGCAGGATATCCCAGTGACCGAGGCTGCCTCCCCAACGTCAGGGTAGTTATTTCCCAGACTTCCCCGAACAGGGAACACCTGTGACTGAAGAGAGCTGCGTGGAGTTTTCTCTCGAGCTCCCCCACGCAATGACAATGCTTCCGGAATCCTGAGCGTGGGGAGGTTCCACCAACGGTCGGCAGCGCGTGGGTTCTACAGGAATGCCTAAGCTCGTCTCCCCTGAGGATTTTCCTAATGTCTCTGTGCCAGGGAATGCTAGGGGTGATTGCAGGATATCCCAGTGACCGAGGCTGCCTCCCCAAGTTCAGGGAAGGTATTTGCGGACTTCCCCGAACAGGGAACACCTGTGACTGAAGAGAGCTGCGTGGAGTTGTCTCTCGAGCTCCCCCACGCACTGACAATTTTTCCGGAATCCTGAGCGTGGGGAGGTTCCACCAACGGTCGGCAGCGCGTGGGTTCTAACGGAATGCCTAAGCTCGTCTCCCCTGAGGGTTTTCCTAATGTCTCTGTGCCAGGGAATGCTAGGGTGATTGCAGGATATCCCAGTGACGGAGGCTGCCTCCCCAAGGTCAGGGAAGGTATTTCCCGGACTTCCCCGAACTGGGAACACCTGTGAATGAAGAGAGCTGCGTGGAGTTGTCTCTCGAGCTCCCCCACGCACTGACAATTGTTCCGGAATCCTGAGCGTGGGGAGGTTCCACCAACGGTCGGCAGCGCGTGGGTTCTAACGGAATGCCTAAGCTCGTCTCCCCTGAGGGTTTTCCTAATGTCTCTGTGCCAGGGAATGCTAGGGTGATTGCAGGATATCCCAGTGACCGAGGCTGCCTCCCCAAGGTCAGGGAAGGTATTTCCCGGACTTCCCCGAACAGGGAACACCTGTGACTGAAGAGAGCTGCGTGGAGTTGTCTCTCGAGCTCCCCCACGCACTGACGATGGTTCCGGAATCCTGAGCGTGGGGAGGTTCCACCAACGGTCGGCAGCGCGTGGGTTCTAACGGAATGCCTAAGCTCCACTCCCCTGAGTGTTTTCCTAATGTCTCTGTGCCAGGGAATGCTAGGGGTGATTGCAGGATATCCCAGTGACCGAGGCTGCCTCCCCAAGGTCAGGGAAGGTATTTCCCGGACTTCCCCGAACAGGGAACACCTGTGACTGAAGAGAGCTGCGTGGAGTTTTCTCTCGAGCTCCCCCAAGCACTGACAATTTTTCCGGAATCCTGAGCGTGGGGAGGTTCCACCAACGGTCGGCAGAGCGTGGGTTCTAACGGAATGCCTAAGCTCGTCCCCCCTGAGGGTTTTCCTAATGTCTCTGTGCCAGGGAATGCTAGAGGTGATTGTAGGATATCCCAGTGACCGAGGCTGCCTCCACAAGGTCAGGGAAGGTATTTCCCGGACTTCCCCGAACAGGGAACACCTGTGACTGAAGAGAGCTGCGTGGAGTTTTCTCTCGAGCTCCCCCACGCACTGACAATGGTTCCGGAATCCTGAGCGTGGGGAGGTTCCACCAACGGTCGGCAGCGCGTGGGTTCTAACGGAATGCCTAAGCTCGTCTATCCTGAGGTTTTTCCTAATATCTCTGTGTCAGGGAATGCTAGGGGTGATTGCAGGATATCCCAGTGACCGAGGCTGCCTCCCCAAGGTCAGGGAAGGTATTTCCCGGACTTCCCCGAGCAGGGAACACCTGTGACTGAAGAGAGCTGCGTGGAGTTGTCTCTCGAGCTCCCCCACGCACTGACAATGTTTCAGGAATCCTGAGCGTGGGGAGGTTCCACCAACGGTCGGCAGAGCGTGGGTTCTAACGGAATGCCTAAGCTCGTCTCCCCTGAGGGTTTTCCTAATGTCTCTGTGCCAGGGAATGCTAGGGGTGATTGCAGGATATCCCAGTGACCGAGGCTGCCTCCCCAAGGTCAGGGAAGTTATTTCCCGGACTTCTCCGAACAGGGAACACCTGTGACTGAAGAGAGCTGCGTGGAGTTGTCTCTCGAGCTCCCCCACGCACTGACAATGGTTCCGGAATCCTGAGCGTGGGGAGGTTCCACCAACGGTCGGCAGCGCGTGGGTTCTAACGGAATGCCTAAGCTCGTCTCCCCTGAGGGTTTTCCTAATGTCTCTGTGCCAGGGAATGCTAGGGGTGATTGCAGGATATCCCAGTGACCGAGGTTGCCTCCCCAAGGTCAGGGAAGGTTTTTCCCGGACTTCCCCGAACAGGGAACACCTGTGACTGAAGAGAGCTGCGTGGAGTTTTCTCTCGAGCTCCCCCACGCACTGACAATGGTTCCGGAATCCTGAGCGTGGGGAGGTTCCACCAACGGTCGGCAGCGCGTGGGTTCTAACGGAATGCCTAAGCTCGTCTCCCCTGAGGGTTTTCCTAATATCTATGTGCCAGGGAATGTTAGGGGTGATTGCAGGATATCCCAGTGACCGAGGCTGCCTCCCCAAGGTCAGGGAAGGTATTTCCCGGACTTCCCCGAACAGGGAACACCTGTGACTGAAGAGAGCTGCGTGGAGTTTTCTCTCGAGCTCCCCCACGCACTGACGTTGGTTCCGGAATCCTGAGCGTGGGGAGGTTCCACCAACGGTCGGCAGCGCGTGGGTTCTAACGGAATGCCTAAGCTCGTCTCCCCTGAGGTTTTTCCCAATGTCTCTGTGCCAGGGAATGCTAGGGGTGATTGCAGGATAACCCAGTGACCGAGGCTGCCTCCCCAAGGTCAGGGAAGGTATTTCCCGGACTTCCCTGAACAGGGAACACCTGTGACTTAAGAGAGCTGCGTGGAGTTGTCTGTCGAGCTCCCCACGCAATGACAATGGTTCCGGAATCCTGAGCGTGGGGAGGTTCCACCAACGGTCGGCAGCGCGTGGATTCTAACGGAATGCCTAAGCTCGTATCCCCTGAGGGTTTTCCTAATGTCTCTGTGCCAGGGAATGCTAGGGGTGATTGCAGGATATCCCAGTGACCGAGGCTGCCTCGCCAAGGACAGGGAAGGTATTTCCCGGACTTCCCCGAACAGGGAACACCTGTGACTGAAGAGAGCTGCGTGGAGTTGTCTCTCGAGCTACCCCCGCACTGACAATGGTTCCGGAATCCTGAGAGTGGGGAGGCTCCACCAACGGTCGGCAGCGCGTGGGTTCTTACGGAATGCCTAAACTCGTCTCCCCTGAGGGTTTTCCTAATGTCTCTCTGCCAGGGAATGCTAGGGGTGATTGCAGGATATCCCAGTGAGCGAGGCTGCATCCCCAAGGTCAGGGAAGGTATTTCCCAGACTTCCCCGAACAGGGAACACCTGTGACTGAAGAGAGCTGCGTGGAGTTGTCTCTCGAGCTCCCCCAAGCACTCACAATTTTTCCGGAATCCTGAGCGTGGGGAGGTTCCACCAACGGTCGGCAGCGCTTGGGTTCTAACGGAATGCCTAAGCTCGTCTCCCCTGAGGGTTTTCCTAATGTCTCTGTGCCAGGGAATGCTAGAGGTGATTGCAGGATATCCCAGTGACCGAGGCTGCCTCCCCAAGGTCAGGGAAGGTATTTCCCGGACTTCCCCGAACAGGGAACACCTGTGACTGAAGAGAGCTGCGTGGAGTTGTCTCTCGAGCTCCCCCGCACACTGACAATGGTTCCGGAATCCTGAGCGTGGGGAGGCTCCACCAACAGTCGGCAGCGCGTGGGTTCTTACGGAATGCCTAAGCTCGTCTCCCCTGAGGTTTTTCCTAATATCTCTCTGCCAGGGAATGCTAGGGGTGATTGCAGGATATCCCAGTGACCGAGGCTTCCTCCCCAAGGTCAGGGAAGGTATTTCCCGGACTTCCCCGAAGAGGGAACACCTGTGACTGAAGAGAGCTGCGTGGAGTTGTCTCTCGAGCTCCCCCACGCACTGACGATGGTTCCGGAATCCTGAGCGTGGGGAGGTTCCACCAACGGTCGGCAGCGCGTGGGTTCTAACGGAATGCCTAAGCTCGTCTCCCCTGAGGATTTTCCTAATATCTCTGTGCCAGGGAATGCTAGGGGTGATTGCAGGATATCCCAGTGACCGAGGCTGCCTCCCCAAGGTCAGGGAAGGTATTTCCCGGACTTCCCCGCACAGGGAACACCTGTGACTGAAGAGAGCTGCGTGCAGTTGTCTCTCTAGCTCCCCCACGCACTGACAATTGTTCCGGAATCCTGAGCGTGGGGAGGTTCCACCAACGGTCGGCAGCGCGTGGGTTCTAACGGAATGCCTAAGCTCGTCTCCCCTGAGGGTTTTCCTAATGTCTCTGTGCCAGGGAATGCTAGGGGTGATTGCAGGATATCCCAGTGAGCGAGGCTGCCTCCCCAAGGTCAGGGAAGTTATTTCCCGGACTTCCCCGAACAGGGAACACCTGTGACTGAAGAGAGCTGCGTGGAGTTGTCTCTCGAGCTCCCCCACGCACTGACAATGGTTCCGGAATCCTGAGCGTGGGGAGGTTCCACCAACGGTCGGCAGCGCGTGGGTTCTAACGGAATGCCTAAGCTCGTCTCCCCTGAGGGTTTTCCTAATGTCTCTGTGCCAGGGAATGCTAGGGGTGATTGCAGGATATCCCAGTGACCGAGGCTGCCTCCCCAAGGTCAGGGAAGGTATTTCCCGGACTTCTCCGAACAGGGAACACCTGTGACTGAAGAGAGCTGCGTGGAGTTTTCTCTCGAGCTCCCCCACGCACTGACAATGGTCCCGGAATCCTGAGCGTGGGGAGGTTCCACCAACGTTCGGCAGCGCGTGGGTTCTAACGGAATGCCTAAGCTCGTCTCCCCTGAGGGTTTTCCTAATATCTATGTGCCAGGGAATGCTAGGGGTGATTGCAGGATATCCCAGTGACCGAGGCTGCCTCCCCAAGGTCAGGGAAGGTATTTCCCGGACTTCCCCGAACAGGGAACACCTGTGACTGAAGAGAGCTGCGTGGAGTTGTCTCTCGAGCTCCCCCACGCACTGACGATGGTTCCGGAATCCTGAGCGTGGGGAGGTTCCACCAACGGTCGGCAGCGCGTGGGTTCTAACGGAATGCCTAAGCTCCACTCCCCTGAGTGTTTTCCTAATGTCTCTGTGCCAGGGAATGCTAGGGGTGATTGCAGGATATCCCAGTGACCGAGGCTGCCTCCCCAAAGTCAGGGAAGGTATTTCCCGGACTTCCCCGAACAGGGAACACCTGTGACTGAAGAGAGCTGCGTGGAGTTTTCTCTCGAGCTCCCCCAAGCACTGACAATTTTTCCGGAATCCTGAGCGTGGGGAGGTTCCACCAACGGTCGGCAGAGCGTGGGTTCTAACGGAATGCCTAAGCTCGTCCCCCCTGAGGGTTTTCCTAATGTCTCTGTGCCAGGGAATGCTAGAGGTGATTGTAGGATATCCCAGTGACCGAGGCTGCCTCCACAAGGTCAGGGAAGGTATTTCCCGGACTTCCCCGAACAGGGAACACCTGTGACTGAAGAGAGCTGCGTGGAGTTTTCTCTCGAGCTCCCCCACGCACTGACAATGGTTCCGGAATCCTGAGCGTGGGGAGGTTCCACCAACGGTCGGCAGCGCGTGGGTTCTAACGGAATGCCTAAGCTCGTCTATCCTGAGGTTTTTCCTAATATCTCTGTGTCAGGGAATGCTAGGGGTGATTGCAGGATATCCCAGTGACCGAGGCTGCCTCCCCAAGTTCAGGGAAGGTATTTCCCGGACTTCCCCGAGCAGGGAACACCTGTGACTGAAGAGAGCTGCGTGGAGTTGTCTCTCGAGCTCCCCCACGCACTGACAATGTTTCAGGAATCCTGAGCGTGGGGAGGTTCCACCAACGGTCGGCAGAGCGTGGGTTCTAACGGAATGCCTAAGCTCGTCTCCCCTGAGGGTTTTCCTAATGTCTCTGTGCCAGGGAATGCTAGGGGTGATTGCAGGATATCCCAGTGACCGAGGCTGCCTCCCCAAGGTCAGGGAAGTTATTTCCCGGACTTCTCCGAACAGGGAACACCTGTGACTGAAGAGAGCTGCGTGGAGTTGTCTCTCGAGCTCCCCCACGCACTGACAATGGTTCCGGAATCCTGAGCGTGGGGAGGTTCCACTAACGGTCGGCAGCGCGTGGGTTCTAACGGAATGCCTAAGCTCGTCTCCCCTGATTGTTTTCCTAATGTCTCTGTGCCAGGGAATGCTAGGGGTGATTGCAGGATATCCCAGTGACCGAGGTTGCCTCCCCAAGGTCAGGGAAGGTTTTTCCCGGACTTCCCCGAACAGGGAACACCTGTGACTGAAGAGAGCTGCGTGGAGTTTTCTCT
Source organism: Vicugna pacos (assembly GCF_048564905.1). Classification (NCBI taxonomy): domain Eukaryota; kingdom Metazoa; phylum Chordata; class Mammalia; order Artiodactyla; family Camelidae; genus Vicugna; species Vicugna pacos. Next base: position 43,948,279 of record NW_027328721.1, on the reverse strand, counting down.
CGAGCTCCCCCACGCACTGACAATGGTTCCGGAATCCTGAGCGTGGGGAGGTTCCACCAACGGTCGGCAGCGCGTGGGTTCTAACGGAATGCCTAAGCTCGTCTCCCCTGAGGGTTTTCCTAATATCTATGTGCCAGGGAATGTTAGGGGTGATTGCAGGATATCCCAGTGACCGAGGCTGCCTCCCCAAGGTCAGGGAAGGTATTTCCCGGACTTCCCCGAACAGGGAACACCTGTGACTGAAGAGAGCTGCGTGGAGTTTTCTCTCGAGCTCCCCCACGCACTGACGTTGGTTCCGGAATCCTGAGCGTGGGGAGGTTCCACCAACGGTCGGCAGCGCGTGGGTTCTAACGGAATGCCTAAGCTCGTCTCCCCTGAGATTTTTCCCAATGTCTCTGTGCCAGGGAATGCTAGGGGTGATTGCAGGATAACCCAGTGACCGAGGCTGCCTCCCCAAGGTCAGGGAAGGTATTTCCCGGACTTCCCTGAACAGGGAACACCTGTGACTTAAGAGAGCTGCGTGGAGTTGTCTGTCGAGCTCCACCACGCAATGACAATGGTTCCGGAATCCTGAGCGTGGGGAGGTTCCACCAACGGTCGGCAGCGCGTGGATTCTAACGGAATGCCTAAGCTCGTATCCCCTGAGGGTTTTCCTAATGTCTCTGTGCCAGGGAATGCTAGGGGTGATTGCAGGATATCCCAGTGACCGAGGCTGCCTCGCCAAGGACAGGGAAGGTATTTCCCGGACTTCCCCGAACAGGGAACACCTGTGACTGAAGAGAGCTGCGTGGAGTTGTCTCTCGAGCTACCCCCGCACTGACAATTGTTCCGGAATCCTGAGAGTGGGGAGGCTCCACCAACGGTCGGCAGCGCGTGGGTTCTTACGGAATGCCTAAACTCGTCTCCCCTGAGGGTTTTCCTAATGTCTCTCTGCCAGGGAATGCTAGGGGTGATTGCAGGATATCCCAGTGAGCGAGGCTGCATCCCCAAGGTCAGGGAAGGTATTTCCCGGACTTCCCCGAACAGGGAACACCTGTGACTGAAGAGAGCTGCGTGGAGTTGTCTCTCGAGCTCCCCCAAGCACTCACAATTTTTCCGGAATCCTGAGCGTGGGGAGGTTCCACCAACGGTCGGCAGCGCTTGGGTTCTAACGGAATGCCTAAGCTCGTCTCCCCTGAGGGTTTTCCTAATGTCTCTGTGCCAGGGAATGCTAGAGGTGATTGCAGGATATCCCAGTGAACGAGGCTGCCTCCACAAGGTCAGGGAAGGTATTTCCCGGACTTCCCCGAACAGGGAACATCTGTGACTGAAGAGAGCTGCGTGGAGTTGTCTCTCGAGCTCCCCCACGCACTGACAATAGTTCCGGAATCCTGAGCGTGGGGAGGTTCCACCAACGGTCGGCAGCGCGTGGGTTCTTACGGAATGCCTAAGCTCGTCTCCCCTGAGGGTTTTCCTAATATCTCTGTGCCATGGAATGCTAGGGGTGATTGCAGGATATCCCAGTGACCGAGGCTGCCTCCCCAAGGTCAGGGAAGGTATTTCCCGGACTTCCCCGAACAGGGAACACCTGTGACTGAAGAGAGCTGCGTGGAGTTGTCTCTCGAGCTCCCCCGCACACTGACAATGGTTCCGGAATCCTGAGCGTGGGGAGGCTCCACCAACAGTTGGCAGCGCGTGGGTTCTTACGGAATGCCTAAGCTCGTCTCCCCTGAGGTTTTTCCTAATGTCTCTCTGCCAGGGAATGCTAGGGGTGATTGCAGGATATCCCAGTGACCGAGGCTTCCTCCCCAAGGTCAGGGAAGTTATTTCCCGGACTTCCCCGAAGAGGGAACACCTGTGACTGAAGAGAGCTGCGTGGAGTTGTCTCTCGAGCTCCCCCACGCACTGACGATGGTCCCGGAATCCTGAGCGTGGGGAGGTTCCACCAACGGTCGGCAGCGCGTGGGTTCTAACGGAATGCCTAAGCTCGTCTCCCCTGAGGATTTTCCTAATATCTCTGTGCCAGGGAATGCTAGGGGTGATTGCAGGATATCCCAGTGACCGAGGCTGCCTCCCCAAGGTCAGGGAAGGTATTTCCCGGACTTCCCCGCACAGGGAACACCTGTGACTGAAGAGAGCTGCGTGCAGTTGTCTCTCTAGCTCCCCCACGCACTGACAATGGTTCCGGAATCCTGAGCGTAGGGAGGTTCCACCAACGGTCGGCAGCGCGTGGGTTCTAACGGAATGCCTAAGCTCGTCTCCCCTGAGGGTTTTCCTAATGTCTCTGTGCCAGGGAATGCTAGGGGTGATTGCAGGATATCCCAGTGAGCGAGGCTGCTTCCCCAAGGTCAGGGAAGTTATTTCCCGGACTTCCCCGAACAGGGAACACCTGTGACTGAAGAGAGCTGCGTGGAGTTGTCTCTCGAGCTCCCCCATGCACTGAGAATGGTTCCGGAATCCTGAGCGTGTGGAGGTTCCACCAACGGTCGGCAGCGCGTGGGTTCTAACGGAATGCCTAAGCTCGTCTCCCCTGAGGGTTTTCCTAATGTCTCTGTGCCAGGGAATGCTAGGGTGATTGCAGGATATCCCAGTGACCGAGGCTGCCTCCCCAAGGTCAGGGAAGATATTTCCCGGACTTCCCCGAACAGGGAACACCTGTGACTGAAGAGAGCTGCGTGGAGTTGTCTCTTGAGCTCCCCCACGCACTGACAATGGTTCCAGAATCCTGAGCGTGGGGAGGTTCCACCAACGGTCGGCAGCGCGTGGGCTCTAACGGAATGCCTAAGCTCGCCCCCCTGAGGGTTTTCCTAATGTCTCTGTGCCAGGGAATGCTAGGGGTGATTGCAGGATATCCCAGTGACCGAGGCTGCCTCCCCAAGGTCAGGGAAGGTATTTCCCGGACTTCCCCGAACAGGGAACACCTGTGACTGAAGAGAGCTGCGTGGAGTTGTCTCTCGAGCTCCCCCACGCACTGACAATGTTTCAGGAATCCTGAGCGTGGGGAGGTTCCACCAACGGTCGGCAGCGCGTGGGTTCTAACGGAATGCCTAAGCTCGCCCCCCTGAGGGTTTTCCTAATGTCTCTGTGCCAGGGAATGCTAGGGGTGATTGCAGGATATCCCAGTGACCGAGGCTGCCTCCCCAAGGTCAGGGAAGGTATTTCCCGGACTTCCCCGAACAGGGAACACCTGTGACTGAAGAGAGCTGCGTGGAGTTTTCTCTCGAGCTCCCCCACGCACGACAATGGTTCCGGAATCCTGAGCGTGGGGAGGTTCCACCAACGGTCGGCAGCGCGTGGGTTCTAACGGAATGCCTAAGCTCGTCTCCCCTGAGGGTTTTCCTAATGTCTCTGTGCCAGGGAATGCAAGGGCTGATTGCAGGATATCCCCGTGTCCGAGGCTGCCTCCACAAGGTCAGGGAATTTATTTCCCTGACTTCCCCGAACAGGGAACACCTGTGACTGAAGAGAGCTGCGTGGAGTTGTCTCTCGAGCTCCCCCACGCACTGACAATGGTTCCGGAATCCTGAGCGTGGGGAGGTTCCACCAACGGTCGGCAGCGCGTGGGTTCTAACGGAATGCCTAAGCTCGCCCCCCTGAGGGTTTTCCTAATGTCTCTGTGCCAGGGAATGCTAGGGGTGATTGCAGGATATCCCAGTGACCGAGGCTGCCTCCCCAAGGTCAGGGAAGGTATTTCCCGGACTTCCCCGAACAGGGAACACCTGTGACTGAAGAGAGCTGCGTGGAGTTTTCTCTCGAGCTCCCCCACGCACGACAATGGTTCCGGAATCCTGAGCGTGGGGAGGTTCCACCAACGGTCGGCAGCGCGTGGGTTCTAACGGAATGCCTAAGCTCGTCTCCCCTGAGGGTTTTCCTAATGTCTCTGTGCCAGGGAATGCAAGGGCTGATTGCAGGATATCCCCGTGTCCGAGGCTGCCTCCACAAGGTCAGGGAATTTATTTCCCTGACTTCCCCGAACAGGGAACACCTGTGACTGAAGAGAGCTGCGTGGAGTTGTCTCTCGAGCTCCCCCACGCACTGACAATGGTTCCGGAATCCTGAGCGTGGGGAGGCTCCACCAACGGTCGGCAGCGCGTGGGTTCTTACGGAATGCCTAAGCTCGTCTCCCCTGAGGGTTTTCCCAATTTCTCTGTGCCAGGGAATGCTAGGGGTGATTGCAGGATATCCCAGTGACCGAGGCTGCCTCCCCAAGTTCAGGGAAGGTATTTCCCGGACTTCCCTGAAGAGGGAACACCTGTGACTTAAGAGAGCTGCGTGGAGTTGTCTCTCGAGCTCCCCCACGCACTGACAATGTTTCCGGAATCCTGAGCTTGGGGAGGTTCCACCCACAATCGGCAGCGCGTGGGTTCTAACGGAATGCCTAAGCTCGTCTCCCCTGAGGGTTTTCCTAATGCCTCTGTGCCAGGGAATGCTAGGGGTGATTTCAGGATATCCCAGTGACCGAGGCTGCCTCCCCAAGGTCAGGGAAGGTATTTCCCGGACTTCCCCGAACAGGGAACACCTGTGACTGAAGAGAGCTGCGTGGAGTTGTCTCTCGAGCTCCCCCACGCACTGACAATGGTTCCGGAATCCTGAGCGTGGGGAGGTTCCACCAACGGTCGGCAGCGCGTGGGTTCTAACGGAATGCCTAAACTCGTCTCCCCTGAGGTTTTTCCTAATGTCTCTGTGCCAGGGAATGCTAGCGGTGATTGCAGGATATCCCAGTGAACGAGGCTGCCTCCCCAACGTCAGGGAAGTTATTTCCCAGACTTCCCCGAACAGGGAACACCTGTGACTGAAGAGAGCTTCGTGGAGTTGTCTCTCGAGCTCCCCCACGCACTGACAATGGTTCCGAAATCCTGAACGTGGGGAGGTTCCACCAACGGTCGGCAGCGCGTGGGTGCTAACGGAATGCCTAAGCTCGTCTCCCCTGAGGGTTTTCCTAATGTCTCTGTGCCAGGGAATGCTAGGGGTGATTGCAGGATATCCCAGTGACCGAGGCTGCCTCCCCAAGTTCAGGAAAGTTATTTCCCGGACTTCCCCGACAGGGAACACCTGTGAATGAAGAGAGCTGCGTGGAGTTGTCTCTCGAGCTCCCCCACGCACTGACAATGGTTCCGGAATCCTGAGCGTGGGGAGGTTCCACCAACTGTCGGCAGCGCGTGGGTTTTAACGGAATGCCTAAGCTCGTCTCCCCTGAGGGTTTTCCTAATATCTCTGTGCCAGGGAATGCTAGGGGTGTTTGCAGGATATCCCAGTGACCGAGGCTGCCTCCCCAAGTTCAGGGAAGGTATTTCCCGGACTTCCCCGAACAGGGAACACCTGTGACTGAAGAGAGCTGCGTGGAGTTGTCTCTCGAGCTCCCCCACGCACTGACAATGGTTCCGGAATCCTGAACGTGGGGAGGTTCCACCAACGGTCGGCAGCGCGTGATTTCTAACGGAAAGACTAAGCTCGTCTCCCCTGAGGGTTTTCCTAATGTCTCTGTGCCAGGGAATGCTAGGGTGATTGCAGGATATCCCAGTGACCGAGGCTGCCTCCCCAAGTTCAGGAAAGGTATTTCCCAGACTTCCCCGAACAGGAAACACCTGTGACTGAAGAGAGCTGCGTGGAGTTGTCTCTCGAGCTCCCCCACGCACTGACAATGGTTCCGGAATCCTGAGCGTGGGGAGGTTCCACCAACGGTCGGCAGCGCGTGGGTTCTAACGGAATGCCTAAGCTCGTCTCCCCTGAGGGTTTTCCTAATATCTCTGTGCCAGGGAATGCTAGGGGTGATTTCAGGATATCCCAGTGCCCGAGGTTGCCTCCCCAAGGTCAGGGAATGTATTTCCCGGACTTCCCCGAACAGGGAACACCTGTGACTGAAGAGAGCTGCGTGGAGTTGTCTCTCGAGCTCCCCCACGCACTGACAATGGTTCCGGAATCCTGAGCGTGGGGAGGCTCCACCAAAGGTCGGCAGCGCGTGGGTTCTAACGGAATGCCTAAGCTCGTCTCCCCTGAGGATTTTCCTAATATCTCTGTGCCAGGGAATGCTAGGGGTGATTGCAGGATATCCCAGGGACCGAGGCTGCCTCCCCAAGGTCAGGGAAGGTATTTCCCGGACTTCCCCGAACCGGGAACACCTGTGACTGAAGAGAGCTGCATGGAGTTGTCTCTCGAGCTCCCCCCGCACTGACAATGGTTCCGGAATCCTGACCGTGGGGAGGATCCACCAACGGTCGGCAGCGCGTGGGTTCTAACGGAATGCCTAAGCTCGTCTCCCCTGAGGGTTTTCCTAATGTCTCTGTGCCAGGGAATGCTAGGGTGATTGCAGGGTATCCCAGTGACCGAGGCTGCCTCCCCAAGTTCAGGGAAGTTATTTCCCGGACTTCCCCGAACAGGGAACACCTGTGACTGAAGAGAGCTGCGTGGAGTTGTCTCTCGAGCTCCCCCACGCACTGACAATGGTTCCGGAATCCTGAGCGTGGGGAGGTTCCACCAACGGTCGGCAGAGCGTGGGTTCTAACGGAATGCCTAAGCTCGTCTCCCCTGAGGGTTTTCCTAATGTCTCTGTGCCAGGGAATGCTAGGGGTGATTGCAGGATATCCCAGTGACCGAGGCTGCCTCCCCAAGGTCAGGGAAGGTATTTCCCGGACTTCCCCGAACAGGGAACACCTGTGACTGAAGAGAGCTGCGTGGAGTTGTCTCTCGAGCTCCCCCACGCAATGACAATTTTTCCGGTATCCTGAGCGTGGGGAGGTTCCACCAACGGTCGGCAGCGCTTGGGTTCTAACGGAATGCCTAAGCTCGTCTCCCCTGAGGGTTTTCCTAATGTCTCTGTGCCAGGGAATGCTAGGGGTGATTGCAGGATATCCCAGTGACCGAGGCTGCCTCCACAAGTTCAGGGAAGGTATTTCCCGGACTTCCCCGAACAGGGAACACCTGTGACTGAAGAGAGCTTCGTGGAGTGGTCTCTCGAGCTCCCCTACGCACTGACAATGGTTCAGGAATCCTGAGCGTGGGGTGGCTCCACCAACGGTCGGCAGCGCGTGGGTTCTTACGGAATGCCTAAGCTCGTTTCCCCTGAGGGTTTTCCTTATATCCCTCTGCCAGGGAATGCTAGGGGTGATTGCAGGATATCCCAGTGACCGAGGCTGCCTCCCCAATGTCAGGGAAGGTATTTCCCGGATTTCCCCGAACAAGGAACACCTGTGACTGTAGAGAGCTGCGTGGAGTTGTCTCTCGAGCTCCCCCACGCACTGACAATATTTCCGGATTCCTGAGCGTGGCGAGGTTCCACCAACGGTCGGCAGCGCGTGGGTTCTAACGGAATGCCTAAGCTCGTCTCCCCTGAGGGTTTTCCTAATATCTCTGTGCCAGGGAATGCTAGGGGTGATTGCAGGATATCCCAGTGTCCGAGGCTGCCTCCCCAAGGTCAGGGAAGGTATTTCCCGGACTTCCCCGATCAAGGAACACCTGTGACTGAAGAGAGCTGCGTGGAGTTTTCTCTCGAGCTCCCCCACGCACTGACGATGGTTCCGGAATCCTGAGCGTGGGGAGGTTCCACCAACGGTCGGCAGCGCGTGGGTTCTAACGGAATGCCTAAGCTCGTCTCCCCTGAGGGTTTTCCTAATGTCTCTGTGCCAGGGAATGCTAGGGGTGATTGCAGGATATCCCAGTGACCGAGGCTTCCTCCCCAAGGTCAGGGAAGGTATTTCCCGGACTTCCCCGAACAGGGAACACCTGTGACTGAAGAGAGCTGCGTGGAGTTGTCTCTCGAGCTCCCCCACGCACTGACAATGTTTCCGGAATCCTGAGCTTGGGGAGGTTCCACCAACGGTCGGCAGCGCGTGGGTTCTAACGGAATGCCTAAGCTCGTCTCCCCTGAGGGTTTTACTAATGTCTCTGTGCCAGGGAATGCTAGGGGTGATTGCAGGATATCCCAGTGACAGAGGCTGCCTCCCCAAGGTCAGGGAAGGTATTTCCCGGACTTCCCCGAACAGGGAACACCTGTGACTGAAGAGAGCTGCGTGGAGTTGTCTCTCGAGCTCCCCCACGCACTGACAATGGTTCAGGAATCCTGAGCGTGGGGAGGCTCCACCAACGGTCGGCAGCGCGTGGGTTCTTACGGAATGCGAAACTCGTCTCCCCTGAAGGTTTTCCTAATGTCTCTGTGCCAGGGAATGCTAGGGGTGATTGCAGGATATCCCAGTGACCGAGGCTGCCTCCCCAAGGTCAGGGAAGGTATTTCCCGGACTTCCCCGTACAGGGAACACCTGTGACTGAAGAGAGCTGCGTGGAGTTGTCTCTCGAGCTCCCCCACGCACTGACAATGGTTCAGGAATCCTGAGCGTGGGGAGGTTCCACCAACGGTCGGCAGCGCTTGGGTTCTAACGGAATGCCTTAGCTCGTCTCCCCTGAGGGTTTTCCTAATGTCTCTGTGCCAGGGAATGCTAGGGTGATTGCAGGATATCCCAGTGACCGAGGCTGCCTCCCCAAGGTCAGGGAAGTTATTTCCCGGACTTCCCCGAACAGGGAACACCTGTGACTGAAGAGAGCTGCGTGGAGTTGTCTCTCGAGCTCCCCCACGCACTTACAATGTTTCCGGAATCCTGAGCGTGGGGAGGTTCCACCAACGGTCGGCAGCGCGTGGGTTCTATCGGAATGCCTAAGCTCGTCTCCCCTGAGGGTTTTCCTAATGTCTCTGTGCCAGGGAATGCTAGGGGTGATTGCAGGATATCCCAGTGACCGAGGCTGCCTCCCCAAGGTCAGGGAAGGTATTTCCCGGACTTCCCCAAACAGGGAACACCTGTGACTGAAGAGAGCTGCGTGGAGTTTTCTCTCGAGCTCCCCCACGCACTGACAATGGTTCCAGAATCCTGAGCGTGGGGAGGTTCCACCAACGGTCGGCAGAGCGTGGGTTCTAACGGAATGCCTAAGCTCGTCTCCCCTGAGGGTTTTCCTAATGTCTCTGTGCCAGGGAATGCTAGGGGTGATTGCAGGATATCCCAGTGACCGAGGCTGCCTCCCCAAGGTCAGGGAAGGTATTTCCCGGACTTCCCCGAACAGGGAAAACCTGTGACTGAAGAGAGCTGCGTGGTGTTGTCTCTCGAGCTCCCCCACGCACTGACAATTTTTCCGGAATCCTGAGCGTGGGGAGGTTCCACCAACGGTCGGCAGCGCGTGGGTTCTAACGGAATGCCTAAGCTCGTCTCCCCTGAGGGTTTTCCTAATGTCTCTGTGCCAGGGAATGCTAGGGGTGATTGCAGGATATCCCAGTGTCCGAGGCTGCCTCCACAAGGTCAGGGAAGGTATTTCCCGGACTTCCCCGAACAGGGAACACCTGTGACTGAAGAGAGCTGCGTGGAGTTGTCTCTCGAGCTCCCCCACGCACTGACAATGGTTCAGGAATCCTGAGCGTGGGGAGGCTCCACCAACGGTCGGCAGCGCGTGGGTTCTTACGGAATGCCTAAGCTCGTCTACCCTGAAGGTTTTCCTAATGTCTCTGTGCCAGGGAATGCTAGGGGTGATTGCAGGATATCCCAGTGACCGAGGCTGCCTCCCCAAGGTCAGGGAAGGTATTTCCCGGACTTCCCCGAACAGGGAACACCTGTGACTGAAGAGAGCTGCGTGGAGTTGTCTCTCGAGCTCCCCCACGCACTGACAATGGTTCCGGAATCCTGAGCGTGGGGAGGATCCACCAACGGTCGGCAGCGCGTGGGTTCTAACGGAATGCCTAAGCTCGTCTCCCCTGAGGGTTTTCCTAATGTCTCTGTGCCAGGGAATGCTAGGGGTGATTGCAGGATATCCCAGTGACCGAGGCTGCCTCCCCAAGGTCAGGGAAGTTATTTCCCGGACTTCCCCGAACAGGGAACACCTGTGACTTAAGAGAGCTGCGTGGAGTTGTCTCTCGAGCTCCCCCACGCACTGACAATGTTTCCGGAATCCTGAGCGTGGGGAGGTTCCACCAACGGTCGGCAGCGCGTGGGTTCTATCGGAATGCCTAAGCTCGTCTCCCCTGAGGGTTTTCCTAATGTCTCTGTGCCAGGGAATGCTAGGGGTGATTGCAGGCAATCCCAGTGACCGAGGCTGCCTCCCCAAGGTCAGGGAAGGTATTTCCCGGACTTCCCCGAACAGGGAACACCTGTGACTGAAGAGAGCTGCGTGGAGTTTTCTCTCGAGCTCCCCCACGCACTGACAATGGTTCCAGAATCCTGAGCGTGGGGAGGTTCCACCAACGGTCGGCAGAGTGTGGGTTCTAACGGAATGCCTAAGCTCGTCTCCCCTGAGGGTTTTCCTAATGTCTCTTTGCCAGGGAATGCTAGGGGTGATTGCAGGATATCACAGTGACCGAGGCTGCCTCCCCAAGTTCAGGGAAGATATTTTCCGGACTTCCCCGAACAGGGAACACCTGTGACTGAAGAGAGCTGCGTGGAGTTGTCTCTCGAGCTCCCCTACGCACTGACAATGGTTCAGGAATCCTGAACGTGGGGAGGCTCCACCAACGGTCGGCAGCGCGTGGGTTATTACGGAATGCCTAAGCTCGTCTCCCCTGAGGGTTTTCCTGATAACTCTCTGCCAGGGAATGCTAGGGGTGATTGCAGGATATCCCAGTGACCGAGGCTGCCTCCCCAAGGTCAGGGAAGGTATTTCCCGGATTTCCCCGAACAGGGAACACCTGTGACTGTAGAGAGCTGCGTGGAGTTGTCTCTCGAGCTCCCCCACGCACTGACAATAGTTCCGGATTCCTGAGCGTGGCGAGGTTCCACCAACGGTCGGCAGCGCGTGGGTTCTAACGGAATGCCTAAGCTCGTCTCCCCTGAGTGTTTTCCTAATGTCTCTGTGCCAGGGAATGCTAGGGATGATTGCAGAATATCCCAGTGACCGAGGCTTCCTCCCCAAGGTCAGGGAAGGTATTTCCCGGACTTCCCCGAACAGGGAACACCTGTGACTGAAGAGAGCTGCGTGGAGTTTTCTCTCGTGCTCCCCCACGCACTGACAATGGTTCCGGAATCCTGAGCGTGGGGAGGTTCCACCAACGGTCGGCAGCGCGTGGGTTCTAACGGAATGCCTAAGCTCGTCTCCCCTGAGGGTTTTCCTAATGTCTCTGTGCCAGGGAATGCTAAGGGTGATTGCAGGATATCCCAGTGACCGAGGCTGCCTTCCCAAGGTCAGGGAAGGTATTTCCCGGACTTCCCCGAACAGGGAACACCTGTGACTGAAGAGAGCTGCGTGGAGTTGTCTCTCGAGCTCCCCCACGCACTGAAAATTTTTCCGGAATCCTGAGCGTGGGGAGGTTCCACCAACGGTCGGGAGCGCTTGGGTTCTAACGGAATGCCTAAGCTCGTCTCCCCTGAGGGTTTTCCTAATGTCTCTGTGCCAGGGAATGCTAGGGGTGATTGCAGGATATCCCAGTGACCGAGGCTGCCTCCACAAGGTCAGGGAAGGTATTTCCCGGACTTCCCCGAACAGGGAACACCTGTGACTGAAGAGAGCTGCGTGGAGTTGTCTCTCGAGCTCCCCCACGCACTGACAATGGTTCAGGAATCCTGAGCGTGGGGAGGCTACACCAACGGTCGGCAGCGCGTGGGTTCTTACGGAATGCCTAAGCTCGTCTCCCCTGAGGGTTTTCCTAATGTCTCTGTGCCAGGGAATGCTAGGGGTGATTGCAGGATATCCCAGTGACCGAGGCTGCCTCCCCAAGGTCAAGGAAGTTATTTCCCGGACTTCCCCGAACAGGGAACACCTGTGACTGTAGAGAGATGCGTGGAGTTGTCTCTCGAGCTCCCCCACGCACTGACAATAGTTCCGGAATCCTGAGCGTGCGGAGGTTCCACCAACGGTCGGCAGCGCGTGGGTTCTAACGGAATGCCTAAGCTCGTCTCCCCTGAGGGTTTTCCTAATGTCTCTGTGCCAGGGAATGCTAGGGGTGATTGCAGGATATCCCAGTGACCGAGGCTGCCTCCCCAAGGTCAGGGAAGGTATTTCCCGGACTTCCCCGAACAGGGAACACCTGTGACTGAAGAGAGCTGCGTGGAGTTTTCTCTCGAGCTCCCCCGCGCACTGACAATGGTTCCGGAATCCTGAGCGTGGGGAGGCTCCACCAACGGTCGGCAGCGCGTGGGTTCTTACGGACTGCCTAAGCTCGTCTTCCCTGAGGGTTTTCCTAATGTCTGTCTGCCAGGGAATGCTAGGGGTGATTGCAGGATATCCCAGTGACCGAGGCTGCCTCCCCAAGGTCAGGGAAGGTATTTCCCGGAATTCCCCGAACATGGAACACCTGTGACTGTAGAGAGCTGCGTGGAGTTTTCTCACGAGCTCCCCCACGCACTGACAATAGTTCCGGAATCCTGAGCGTGGGGAGGTTCCACCAACGGTCGACAGCGCGTGGGTTCTAACGGAATGCCTAAGCTCGTCTTCCCTGAGGTTTTTCCTAATGTCTCTGTGCCAGGGAATGCTAGGGGTGATTGCAGGATATCCCAGTGACCGAGTCTGCCACCCCAAGGTCAGGGAAGTTATTTCCCGGACTTCCCCGAACAGGGAACACCTGTGACTGAAGAGACCTGCGTGGAGTTTTCTGTCGAGCTCCCCCACGCACTGACGATTGTTCCGGAATCCTGAGGGTGGGGAGGTTCCACCAACGGTCGGCAGCGCATGGGTTCTAACGGAATGCCTAAGCTCGTCTCCCCTGAGGGTTTTCCTAATGTCTCTGTGCCAGGGAATGCTAGGGGTGATTGCAGGATATCCCAGTGCCCGAGGCTTCCTCCCCAAGGTCAGGGAAGGTATTTCCCGGACTTCCCCGAACAGGGAACACCTGTGACTGAAGAGAGCTGCGTGGATTTGTCTCTCGAGCTCCCCCACGCACTGACGATGGTTCCGGAATCCTGAGCGTGGGGAGGTTCCACCAATGGTCGGCAGAGCGTGGGTTCTAACGGAATGCCTAAGCTCGTCTTCCCTGAGGGTTTTCCTAATATCTCTGTGCCAGGGAATGCTAGGGGTGATTGCAGGATATCCCAGTGACCGAGGCTGCCTCCCCAAGGTCAGGGAAGTTATTTCCCGGACTTCCCCGAACAGGGAACAACTGTGACTGAAGAGAGCTGCGTGGAGTTGTGTCTCGAGCTCCCCCACGCACTGACAATGGTTCCGGAATCCTGAGCGTGGGGAGGTTCCACCAACGGTCGGCAGCGCGTGGGTTCTAAAGGAATGCCTAAGCTCGTCTCCCCTGAGGTTTTCCTAATGTCTCTGTGCCAGGGAATGCTAGGGGTGATTGCAGGATATCCCAGTGACCGAGGCTGCCTCCCCAAGGTCAGGGAAGGTATTTCCCAGACTTCCCCGAACAGGGAACACCTGTGACTGAAGAGAGCTGCGTGGAGTTGTCTCTCGAGCTACCCCACGCACTGACAATGGTTCCGGAATCCTGAGCGTGGGGAGGTTCCACCAACGGTCGGCAGCGCGTGGGTTCTAACGGAATGCCTAAGCTCGTCTCCCCTGAGGGTTTTCCTAATATCTCTGTGCCAGGGAATGCTAGGGTTGATTGCAGGATATCCCAGTGACCGAGGCTGCCTCCCCAAGGTCAGGGAAGCTATTTCCCGGACTTCCCCGATCAGGGAACACCTGTGACTGAAGAGAGCTTCGTGGAGTTGTCACTCGAGCCCCCCACGCACTGACAATGGTTCCGGAATCCTGAGCGTGGGGAGGTTCCACCAACGGTTTGCAGCGCGTGGGTTCTAACGGAATGCCTAAGCTCGTCTCCCCTGAGGGTTTTCCTAATTTCACTGGGCCAGGGAATGCTAGGGGTGATTGAAGGATATCCCAGTGACCGAGGCTGCCTCCCCAAGTTCAGGGAAGGTATTTCCCGGACTTCCCCGAACAGGGAACACCTGTGACTGAAGAGAGCTGCGTGAAGTTGTCTCTCGAGCTCCCCCACGCACTGACGATGGTTCCGGAATCCTGAGCATGGGGAGGTTCCACCAACGGTCGTCAGCGCGTGGGTTCTAACGGAATGCCTAAGCTCGTCTCCCCTGAGGATTTTCCTAATGTCTCTGTGCCAGGGAATGCTAGGGGTGATTGCAGGAAATCCCAGTGACCGAGGCTTCCTCCCCAACGTCAGGGAAGGTATTTCCCGGACTTCCCCGAACAGGGAACACCTGTGACTGAAGAGAGCTGCGTGGAGTTGTCTCTCGAGCTCCCCCACGCACTGACAATTTTTCCGGAATCCTGAGCGTGGGGAGGTTCCACCAACGGTCGGCAGCGCTTGGGTTCTAACGGAATGCCTAAGCTCGTCTCCCCTGAGGATTTTGCTAATGTCTCTGTGCCAGGGAATGCTAGGGGTGATTGCAGGATATCCCAGAAACCGAGGCTGCCTCCCCAAGTTCAGGGAAGGTATTTCCCGGACTTCCCCGAACAGGGAACACCTGTGACTGAAGAGAGCTGCGTGGAGTTGTCTATCGAGCTCCCCCACGCACTGACAATGTTTCCGAAATCCTGATCGTGGGGAGGTTCCATCAACGGTCGGCAGCGCGTGGGTTCTAACGGAATGCCTAAGCTCGTCTCCCCTAAGGGTTTTCCTAATGTCTCTGTGCCAGGGAATGCTAGGGTGATTGCAGGATATCCCAGTGACCGAGGCAGCCTCCCCAAGGTCAGGGAAGGTATTTCCCGGACTTCCCCAAACAGGGAACACCTGTGACTGTAGAGAGCTGCGTGCAGTTGTCTCTCGAGCTCCCCCACGCACTGACAATAGTTCCGGAATCCTGAGCGTGGGGAGGTTCCACCAACGGTCGGCAGCGCGTGGGTTCTAATGGAATGCCTAAGCTCGTCTCCCCTGAGGGTTTTCCTAATGTCTCTGTGCCAGGGAATGCTAGGGGTGATTGCAGGATATCCCAGTGACCGAGGCTGCCTCCCCAAGGTCAGGGAAGGTATTTCCCGGACTTCCCCGAACAGGGAACACCTGTGACTGAAGAGAGCTGCGTGGAGTTGTCTCTCGAGCTCCCCCACGCACTGACGATGGTTCCGGAATCCTGAGCGTGGGGAGGTTACACCAACGGTCGGCAGCGCGTGGGTTCTAACAGAATGCCTAAGCTCGTCTCCCCTGAGGGTTTTCCTAATATCTCTGTGCCAGGGAATGCTAGGGGTGATTGCAGGATATCCCAGTGGCCGAGGATGCCTCCCCAAGGTCAGGGAAGGTATTTCCCGGTCTTCCCCGAACAGGGAACCCCTGTGACTGAAGAGAGCTGCGTGGAGATGTCTCTCGAGCTCCCCCACGCACTGACAATTGTTCCGTAATCCTGAGCGTGGGGAGGTTCCACCAACGGTCGGCAGCGCGTGGGTTCTAACGGAATGCCTAAGCTCGTCTCCCCTGAGGATTTTCCTAATGTCTCTCTGCCAGGGAATGCTAGGGGTGATTGCAGGATATCCCAGTGACCGAGGCTGCCTCCCCAAGTTCAGGGAAGGTATTTCCCGGACTTCCCCAGACAGGGAACACCTGTGACTGTAGAGAGCTGCGTGGAGTTGTCTCTCGAGCTCCCCCACGCACTGACAAAAGTTCCGGAATCCTGAGCGTGGGGAGGTTCCACCAACGGTCGGCAGCGCGTGGGTTCTAACGGAATGCATAAGCTCGTCTCCCCTGAGGGTTTTCCTAATGTCTCTGTGCCAGGGAATGCTAGGGGTGATTGCAGGATATCCCAGTGACCGAGGCTGCCTCCCCAAGGTCAGGGAAGGTATTTCCCGGACTTCCCCGAACAGGGAACACCTGTGACTGAAGAGAGCTGCGTGGAGTTGTCTCTCGAGCTCCCCCACGCACTGACGATGGTTCCGGAATCCTGAGCGTGGGGAGGTTCCACCAACGGTCGGCAGCGCGTGGGTTCTAACAGAATGCCTAAGCTCGTCTCCCCTGAGGGTTTTCCTAATATCTCTCTGCCAGGGAATGCTAGGGGTGATTGCAGGATATCCCAGTGGCCGAGGCTGCCTCCCCAAAGTCAGGGAAGGTATTTCCCGGTCTTCCCCGAACAGGGAACACCTGTGACTGAAGAGAGCTGCGTGGAGTTGTCTCTCGAGCTCCCCCACGCACTGACAATGGTTCCGGAATCCTCAGCGTGGGGAGGTTCCACCAACGGTCGGCAGCGCGTGGGTTCTAACGGAATGCCTAAGCTCGTCTCCCCTGAGGGTTTTCCTAATGTCTCTGTGCCAGGGAATGCTAGGGGTAATTGCAGGATATCCCAGTGTCCGAGGCTGCCTCTCCAAAGTCAGGGAAGATATTTCCCGGACTTCCCCGAACAGGAAACACCTGTGACTGAAGAGAGCTGCGTGGAGTTGTCTCTCGAGCTCCCCCACGCACTGACAATGGTTCCGGAATCCTGAGCATGGGGAGGTTCCACCAACGGTCGGCAGCGCATGGGTTCTAACGGAATGCCTAAGCTCCTCTCCCCTGAGGGTTTTCCTAATGTCTCTGTGCCAGGGAATGCTAGGGGTGATTGCAGGATATCCCAGTGTCCGAGGCTGACTCCCCAAGTTCAGGGAAGGTATTTCCCGGACTTCCCCAAACAGGGAACACCTGTGAGTGAAGAGAGCTGCGTGGAGTTGTCTCTCGAGCTCCCCCACGCACTGACAATAGTTCCGGAATCTTGAGCGTGGGGAGGTCCAACCAACGGTCGGCAGCGCTTGGGTTCTAACGGAATGCCTAAGCTCGTCTCCCCTGAGGGTTTTCCTAATGTCTCTGTGCCAGGGAATGCAAGGGGTGATTGCAGGATATCCCAGTGACCGAGGCAGCCTCCCCAAGTTCAGGGAAGTTATTTCCCCTACTTCCCCGAACAGGGAACACCTGTGACTGAAGAGAGCTGCGTGGAGTTGTCTCTCGAGCTCTCCCACGCACTGACGATGGTTCCGGAATCCTGAGCGTGGGGAGGTTCCAGCAACGGTCGGCAGCGCGTGGGTTCTAACGGAATGCCTAAGCTCGTCTCCCCTGAGGGTTTTCCTAATGTCTCTGTGCCAGGGAATGCTAGGGGTGATTGCAGGATATCCCAGTGACCGAGGCTGCCTCCCCAAGGTCAGGGAAGGTATTTCCCGGACTTCCC
This sequence comes from Vicugna pacos, assembly GCF_048564905.1. Lineage (NCBI taxonomy): Eukaryota > Metazoa > Chordata > Mammalia > Artiodactyla > Camelidae > Vicugna > Vicugna pacos. The sequence goes on along the minus strand of NW_027328721.1, from coordinate 43,931,255 downwards.
CGAACAGGGAACACATGTGACTGAAGAGAGCTGCGTGGAGTTGTCTCTCGAGCTCCCCCACGCACTGACGATGGTTCCGGAATCCTGAGCGTGGGGAGGTTCCACCAACGGTCGGCAGCGCATGGGTTCTAACAGAATGCCTAAGCTCGTCTCCCCTGAGGGTTTTCCTAATATCGCTGTGCCAGGGAATGCTAGGGGTGATTGCAGGATATCCCAGTGGCCGAGGCTGCCTCCCCAAGGTCAGGGAAGGTATTTCCCGGTCTTCCCCGAACAGGGAACACCTGTGACTGAAGAGAGCTGCGTGGAGTTGTCTCTCGAGCTCCCCCACGCACTGACAATGTTTCCGGAATCCTCAGCGTGGGGAGGTTCCAACAACGGTCGGCAGCGCGTGGGTTCTAACGGAATGCCTAAGCTCGTCTCCCCTGAGGGTTTTCCTAATGTCTCTGTGCCAGGGAATGCTAGGGGTAATTGCAGGATATCCCAGTGTCCGAGGCTGCCTCTCCAAACTCAGGGAAGGTATTTCCCGGACTTCCCCGAACAGGAAACACCTGTGACTGAAGAGAGCTGCGTGGAGTTGTCTCTCGAGCTCCCCCACGCACTGACAATAGTTCCGGAATCTTGAGCGTGGGGAGGTCCAACCAACGGTCGGCAGTGCTTGGGTTCTAACGGAATGCCTAAGCTCGTCTCCCCTGAGGGTTTTCCTAATGTCTCTGTGCCAGGGAATGCTAGGGTGATTGCAGGATATCCCAGTGTCCGAGGCTGACTCCCCAAGGTCAGGGAAGGTATTTCCCGGACTTCCCCGAACAGGGAACACCTGTGACTGAAGAGAGCTGCGTGGAGTTGTCTCTCGAGCTCCCCCACGCACTGACAATGGTTCCGGAATCCTGAGCGTGTGGAGGTTCCAGCAACGGTCGGCAGCGCGTGGGTTCTAACGGAATGCCTAAGCTCGTCTCCCCTGAGGGTTTTCCTAATGTCTCTGTGCCAGGGAATGCTTGGGGTGATTGCAGGATATCCCAGTGACCGAGGCTGCCTCCACAAGGTCAGGGAAGGTATTTCCCGGACTTCCCCGAACAGGGAACACCTGTGACTGAAGAGAGCTGCGTGGAGTTGTCTCTCGAGCTCCCCCACGCACTGACAATGGTTCCGGAATCCTGAGCGTGGCGAGGTTCCACCAACGGTCGGCAGCGCGTGGGTTCTAACGGAATGCCTAAGCTCGTCTCCCCTGAGGGTTTTCCTAATGTCTCTGTGCCAGGGAATGCTAGGGTTGATTGCAGAATATCCCAGTGACCGAGGCTGCCTCCCCAAGGTCAGGGAAGGTATTTCCCGGACTTCCCCGAACAGGGAACACCTGTGACTGAAGAGAGCTGCGTGGAGTTGTCTCTCGAGCTCCCCCACGCACTGACAATGGTTCCGGAATCCTGAGCGTGGGGAGGTTCCAGCAACGGTCGGCAGCGCGTGGGTTCTAACGGAATGCCTAAGCTCGTCTCCCCTGAGGGTTTTCCTAATGTCTCTGTGCCAGGGAATGCTAGGGTGATTGCAGGATATCCCAGTGACCGAGGCTGCCTCCCCAAGGTCAGGGAAGGTATTTCCCGGACTTCCCCGAACACGGAACACCTGTGACTGAAGAGAGCTCCGTGGAGTTGTCTCTCGAGCTCCCCCACGCACTGACAATGTTTCCGAAATCCTGATCGTGGGGAGGTTCCACCAACGGTCGGCAGCGCGTGGGTTCTAACGGAATGCCTAAGCTCGTCTCCCCTGAGGGTTTTCCTAATGTCTCTGTGCCAGGGAATGCTAGGGTGATTGCAGGATATCCCAGTGACCGAGGCTGCCTCCCCAAGTTCAGGGAAGGTATTTCCCGGACTTCCCCAAACAGGGAACACCTGTGACTGTAGAGAGCTGCGTGGAGTTGTCTCTCGAGCTCCCCCACGCACTGACAATAGTTCCGGAATCCTGAGCGTGGGGAGGTTCCACCAACGGTCGGCAGCGCGTGGGTTCTAATGGAATGCCTAAGCTCGTCTCCCCTGAGGGTTTTCCTAATGTCTCTGTGCCAGGGAATGCTAGGGGTGATTGCAGGATATCCCAGTGACCGAGGCTGCCTCCCCAAGGTCAGGGAAGGTATTTCCCGGACTTCCCCGAACATGGAACACCTGTGACTGAAGAGAGCTGCGTGGAGTTGTCTCTCGAGCTCCCCCACGCACTGACGATGGTTCCGGAATCCTGAGCGTGGGGAGGTTCCACCAACGGTCGGCAGCGCGTGGGTTCTAACAGAATGCCTAAGCTCGTCTCCCCTGAGGGTTTTCCTAATATCTCTGTCCCAGGGAATGCTAGGGGTGATTGCAGGATATCCCAGTGGCCGAGGCTGCCTCCCCAAGGTCAGGGAAGGTATTTCCCGGTCTTCCCCGAACAGGGAACACCTGTGACTGAAGAGAGCTGCGTGGAGTTGTCTCTCGAGCTCCCCCAAGCACTGACAATGTTTCCGGAATCCTCAGCGTGGGGAGGTTCCACCAACGGTCGGCAGCGCGTGGGTTCTAACGGAATGCCTAAGCTCGTCTCCCCTGAGGGTTTTCCTAATGTCTCTGTGCCAGGGAATGCTAGGGGTGATTGCAGGATATCCCAGTGACCGAGGCTGCCTCCCCAAGGTCAGGGAAGGTATTTCCCGGACTTCCCCGAACAGGGAACACCTGTGACTGAAGAGAGCTGCGTGGAGTTGTCTCTCGAGCTCCCCCACGCACTGACAATGGTTCCGGAATCCTGAGCGTGGGGAGGTTCCAGCAACGGTCGGCAGCGCGTGGGTTCTAACGGAATGCCTAAGCTCGTCTCCCCTGAGGGTTTTCCTAATGTCTCTGTGCCAGGGAATGCTAGGGTGATTGCAGGATATCCCAGTGACCGAGGCTGCCTCCCCAAGGTCAGGGAAGGTATTTCCCGGACTTCCCCGAACACGGAACACCTGTGACTGAAGAGAGCTGCGTGGAGTTGTCTCTCGAGCTCCCCCACGCACTGACAATGTTTCCGAAATCCTGATCGTGGGGAGGTTCCACCAACGGTCGGCAGCGCTTGGGTTCTAACGGAATGCCTAAGCTCGTCTCCCCTGAGGGTTTTCCTAATGTCTCTGTGCCAGGGAATGCTAGGGTGATTGCAGGATATCCCAGTGACCGAGGCAGCCTCCCCAAGGTCAGGGAAGGTATTTCCCGGAATTCCCTGAACAGGGAACACCTGTGACTGAAGAGAGCTGCGTGGAGTTGTCTCTCGAGCTCCCCCACGCACTGACAATGATTCCGGAATCCTCAGCTTGGGGAGGTTCCACCAACGGTCGGCAGCGCGTGGGTTCTAACGGAATGCCTAAGCTCGTCGCCCCTGAGGGTTTTCCTAATGTCTCTGTGCCAGGGAATGCTAGGGGTGATTGCAGGATATCCCAGTGACCGAGGCTGCCTCCCCAAGGTCAGGGAAGGTATTTCCCGGACTTCCCCGAACAGGGAACACCTGTGACTGAAGAGAGCTGTGTGGAGTTGTCTCTCGAGCTCCCCCACGCACTGACGATGGTTCCGGAATCCTGAGCGTGGGGAGGTTCCACCAACGGTCGGCAGCGCGTGGGTTCTAACAGAATGCCTAAGCTCGTCTCCCCTGAGTGTTTTCCTAATATCTCTGTGCCAGGGAATGCTAGGGGTGATTGCAGGATATCCCAGTGGCCGAGGCTGCCTCCCCAAGGTCAGGGAAGGTATTTCCCGGGCTTCCCCGAACAGGGAACACCTGTGACTGAAGAGAGCTGCGTGGAGTTGTCTCTCGAGCTCCCCCACGCACTGACAATGTTTCCGGAATCCTCAGCGTGGGGAGGTTCCACCAACGGTCGGCAGCGCGTGGGTTCTAACGGAATGCCTAAGCTCGTCTCCCCTGAGGGTTTTCCTAATGTCTCTGTGCCAGGGAATGCTAGGGGTAATTGCAGGATATCCCAGTGTCCGAGGCTGCCTCTCCAAAGTCAGGGAAGTTATTTCCCGGACTTCCCCGAACAGGAAACACCTGTGACTGAAGAGAGCTGCGTGGAGTTGTCTCTCGAGCTCCCCCACGCACTGACAATGGTTCCGGAATCCTGAGCGTGGGGAGGTTCCACCAACGGTCGGCAGCGCGTGGGTTCTAACGGAATGCCTAAGCTCCTCTCCCCTGAGGGTTTTCCTAATGTCTCTGTGCCAGGGAATGCTAGGGGTGATTGCAGGATATCCCAGTGTCCGAGGCTGACTCCCCAAGGTCAGGGAAGGTATTTCCCGGACTTCCCCGAACAGGGAACACCTGTGACTGAAGAGAGCCGCGTGGAGCTGTCTCTCGAGCTCCCCCACGCACTGACAATGTTTCCGGAATCCTGAGCGTGGGGAGGTTCCACCAACTGTCGGCAGCGCGTTGGTTCTAACGGAATGCATAAGCTCGTCTCCCCTGAGGGTTTTCCTAATGTCTCTGTGCCAGGGAATGCTAGGGGTGATTGCAGGCAATCCCAGTGACCGAGGCTGCCTCCCCAAGGTCAGGGAAGGTATTTCCCGGACTTCCCCGAACAGGGAACACCTGTGACTGAAGAGAGCCGCGTGGAGTTGTCTCTCGAGCTCCCCCACGCACTGACAATGGTTCCGGAATCCTGAGCGTGGGGAGGTTCCACCAACGGTCGGCAGCGCGTGGGTTCTAACGGAATGCCTAAGCTCGTCTCCCCTGAGTGTTTTCCTAATGTCTCTGTGCCAGGGAATGCTAGGGGTGATTGCAGGATATCCCAGTGACCGAGGCTGCCTCCCCAAGGTCAGGGAAGTTATTTCCCGGACTTCCCCGAACAGGGAAAACCTGTGACTGAAGAGAGCTGCGTGGAGTTGTCTCTCGAGCTCCCCCACGCACTGACAATGGTTCCGGAATCCTGAGCGTGAGGAGGTTCCACCAACGGTCGGCAGCGCGTGGGTTCTAACGGAATGCCTAAGCTCGTCTCCCCTGAGGATTTTCCTAATGTCTCTCTGCCAGGGAATGCTAGGGGTGATTGCAGGCAATCCCAGGGACCGAGGCTGCCTCCCCAAGTTCAGGGAAGGTATTTCCCGGACTTCCCCAAACAGGGAACACCTGTGACTGTAGAGAGCTGCGTGGAGTTGTCTCTCGAGCTCCCCCACGCACTGACAATTGTTCCGGAATCCTGAGCGTGGGGAGGTTCCACCAACGGTCGGCAGCGCGTGGGTTCTAACGGAAGGCCTAAGCTCGTCTCCCCTGAGGGTTTTCCAAATGTCTCTGTGCCAGGGTATGCTAGGGGTGATTGCAGGCTATCCCAGTGACCGAGGCTGCCTCCCCAAGATCAGGGAAGGTATTTCCCGGACTTCCCCGAACAGGGAACAACTATGACTGAAGAGAGCTGCGTGGAGTTGTCTCTCGAGCTCCCTCACACACTGACAATGGTTCCGGAATCCTGAGCGTGGGGAGGTTCCACCAACGGTCGGCAGCGCGTGGGTTCTAACGGAATGCCTAAGCTCGTCTCCCCTGAGGGTTTTCCTAATGTCTCTGTGCCAGGGAATGCTAGGGGTGATTGCAGGATATCCCAGTGACCGAGTCTGCCTCCCCAAGGTCAGGGAAGGTATTTCCCGGACTTCCCCGAACAGGGAAAACCTGTGACTGAAGAGAGCTGCGTGGAGTTGTCTCTCGAGCTCCCCCAAGCACTGACAATGGTTCCGGAATCCTGAGCGTGGGGAGGTTCCACCAACGGTCGGCAGCACGTGGGTTCTAACGGAATGCCTAAGCTCGTCTCCCCTGAGGTTTTTCCTAATTTCTCTGTGCCAGGGAATGCTAGGGGTGATTGCAGGATATCCCAGTGACCGAGGCTGCCTCCCCAAGGTCAGGGAAGCTATTTCCCGGACTTCCCCGAACAGGGAACACTTGTGACTGAAGAGAGCTTCGTGGAGTTTTCTCTCGAGCTCCCCCACGCACTGACAATTGTTCCGGAATCCTGAGCGTGGGGAGGTTCCACCAACGGTCGGCAGCGCGTGGGTTCTAACGGAAGGCCTAAGCTCGTCTCCCCTGAGGGTTTTCCTAATGTCTCTGTGCCAGGGAATGCTAGGGGTGATTGCAGGCAATCCCAGTGACTGAGGCTGCCTCCCCAAGGTCAGGGAAGGTTTTTCCCGGACTTCCCCGAACAGGGAACAACTATGAGTGAAGAAAGCTGCGTGGAGTTGTCTCTCGAGCTCCCCCAAACACTGACAATGTTTCCTGAATCCTGAGCGTGGGGAGTTTCCACCAACGGTCGGCAGCGCGTGGGTTCTAACGGAATGCCTAAGCTCGTCTCCCCTGAGGATTTTCCTAATGTCTCTGTGCCAGGGAATGCTAGGGGTGATTGCAGGCAATCCCAGGGACCGAGGCTGCCTCCCCAAGATCAGGGAAAGTATTTCCCGGACTTCCCCGAACAGGGAACACCTGTGACTGAAGAGAGCTGCGTGGAGTTGTCTCTCGAGTCCCTCACACACTGACAATGCTTCCGGAATCCTGAGCGTGGGGAGGTTCCACCAAGGGTCGGCAGCGCGTGGGTTCAAACGGAATGCCTCAGCTCGTCTCCCCTGAGGGTTTTCCTAATATCTCTGTGCCAGGGAATGCTAGGGGTGATTGCAGAATATCCCAGTGCCCGAGGCTGCCTCCCCAAGGTCAGGGAAGGTATTTCCCGGACTTCCCCGAACAGGGAACACCTGTGACTGAAGAGAGCTGCGTGGAGTTGTCTCTCGTGCTCCCCCACGCACTGACAATTGTTCCGGAATCCTGAGCGTGGGGAGGTTCCACCAACGGTCGGCAGCGCGTGGGTTCTAACGGAATGCCTAAGCTCGTTTCCCCTGAGTGTTTTCCTAATTTCTCTGTGCCAGGGAATGCTAGGGGTGATTGCAGGATATCCCAGTGACCGAGGCTGCCTCCCCAAGGTCAGGGAAGGTATTTCCCGGACTTCCCCGAACAGGGAACACCTGTGATTGTAGAGAGCTGCGTAGAGTTGTCTCTCGAGGTCCATCACGCACTGACAATGTTTCCGGAATCCTGAGCGTGGGGAGGTTCCGCCAACGGTCGGTAGCGCGTGGGTTCTAACGGAATGCCTAAGCTCGTCTCCCCTGAGGCTTTTCCTTATATCTCTGTGCCAGGCAATGCTAGGGGTGATTGCAGGCAATCCCAGTGACCGAGGCTGCCTCCCCATGGTCAGGGAAGGTATTTCCCGGACTTCCCCGAACAGGGAACACCTGTGACTGAAGAGAGCTGCGTGGAGTTGTCTCTCGAGCTCCCCCACGCACTGACAATGGTTCCGGAATCCTGAGCGTGGGGAGGTTCCACCAACGGTCGGCAGCGCGTGGGTTCTAACGGAATGCCTAAGCTCGTCTCCCCTGAGTGTTTTCCTAATGTCTCTGTGCCAGGGAATGCTAGGGGTGATTGCAGGATATCCCAGTGACCGAGGCTGCCTCCCCAAGGTCAGGGAAGGTATTTCCCGGACTTCCCTGAAGAGGGAACACCTGTGACTTAAGAGAGCTGCGTGGAGTTGTCTCTCGAGCTCCCCCACGCACTGACAATTGTTCCGTAATCCTGAGCGTGAGGAGGTTCCACCAACGGTCGGCAGCGCGTGGGTTCTAACGGAATGCCTAAACTCGTCTCCCCTGAGGATTTTCCTAATGTCTCTCTGCCAGGGAATGCTAGGGGTGATTGCAGGATATCCCAGTGTCCGAGGCTGCCTCCCCAAGTTCAGGGAAGGTATTTCCCGGACTTCCCCAAACAGGGAAAACCTGTGACTGTAGAGAGCTGCGTGGAGTTGTCTCTCGAGCTCCCCCACGCACTGACAATTGTTCCGGAATCCTGAGCGTGGGGAGGTTCCACCAACGGTCGGCAGCGCGTGGGTTCTTACGGAATGCCTAAGCTCGTCTCCCCTGAGGGTTTTCCTAATGTCTCTGTGCCAGGGAATGCTAGGGGTGATTGCAGGATATCCCAGTGACCGAGGCTGCCTCCCCAAGGTCAGGGAAGGTATTTCCCGGACTTCCCCGAACAGGGAACACCTGTGACTGAAGAGAGCTGCGTGGAGTTGTCTCTCGAGCTCCCCCACGCACTGACGATGGTTCCGGAATCCTGAGCGTGGGGAGGTTCCACCAACGGTCGGCAGCGGGTGGGTTCTAACAGAATGCCTAAACTCGTCTCCCCTGAGGGTTTTCCTAATATCTCTGTGCCAGGGAATGCTAGGGGTGATTGCAGGATATCCCAGTGGCCGAGGCTGCCTCCCCAAGGTCAGGGAAGTTATTTCCCGGTCTTCCCCGAACAGGGAACACCTGTGACTGAAGAGAGCTGCGTGGAGTTGTCTCTCGAGCTCCCCCACGCACTGACAATAGTTCCGGAATCTTGAGCGTGGGGAGGTCCAACCAACGGTCGGCAGCGCTTGGGTTCTAACGGAATGCCTAAGCTCGTCTCCCCTGAGTGTTTTCCTAATGTCTCTGTGCCAGGGAATGCAAGGGCTGATTGCAGGATATCCCAGTGACCGAGGCAGCCTCCCCAAGGACAGGGAAGTTATTTCCCCTACATCCCCGAACAGGGAACACCTGTGACTGAAGAGAGCTGCGTGGAGTTGTCTCTCGAGCTCTCCCACGCACTGACGATGGTTCCGGAATCCTGAGCGTGGGGAGGTTCCACCAACGGTCGGCAGCGCGTGGGTTCTAACGGAATGCCTAAGCTCGACTCCCCTGAGGGTTTTCCTAATGTCTCTGTGCCAGGGAATGCTAGGGGTGATTGCAGGATATCCCAGTGACCGAGGCTGCCTCCCCAAGGTCAGGGAAGGTATTTCCCGGACTTCCCCGAACAGGGAACACCTGTGACTGTAGAGAGCTGCGTGGAGTTGTCTCTCGAGCTCCCCCACGCACTGACAATGTTTCCGGAATCCTGAGCGTGGGGAGGATCCAGCAACGGTCGGCAGCGCGTGGGTTCTAACGGAATGCCTAAGCTCGTCTCCCCTGAGGGTTTTCCTAATGTCTCTGTGCCAGGGAATGCGAGGGGTGATTGCAGGATATCCCAGTGACCGAGGCTGCCTCCCCAAGGTCAGGGAAGGTATTTCCCGGACTTCCCCGAACAGGGAACACCTGTGACTGAAGAGAGCTGCGTGGAGTTTTCTCTCGAGCTCCCCCGCGCACTGACAATGGTTCCGGAATCCTGAGCGTGGGGAGGCTCCACCAACGGTCGGCAGCGCGTGGGTTCTTACGGAATGCCTAAGCTCGTCTTCCCTGAGGGTTTTCCTAATGTCTCTCTGCCAGGGAATGCTAGGGGTGATTGCAGGATATCCCAGTGACCGAGGCTGCCTCCCCAAAGTCAGGGAAGGTATTTCCCGGACTTCCCCGAACAGGGAACACCTGTGACTGAAGAGAGCTGCGTGGAGTTGTCTCACGAGCTCCCCCACGCACTGACAATAGTTCCGGAATCCTGAGGGTGGGGAGGTTCCACCTACGGTCGGCAGCGCATGGGTTCTAACGGAATGCCTAAGCTCGTCTCCCCTGAGGGTTTTCCTAATGTCTCTGTGCCAGGGAATGCTAGGGGTGATTGCAGGATATCCCAGTGCCCGAGGCTTCCTCCCCAAGTTCAGGGAAGGTATTTCACGGACTTCCCCGAACAGGGATCACCTGTGACTGAAGAGAGCTGCGTGGAGTTGTCTCTCGAGCTCCCCCAAGCACTGACGATGGTTCCGGAATCCTGAGCGTGGGGAGGTTCCAGCAACGGTCGGCAGAGCGTGGGTTCTAACGGAATGCCTAAGCTCGTCTTCCCTGAGGGTTTTCCTAATATATCTGTGCCAGGGAATGCTAGGGGTGATTGCAGGATATCCCAGTGACCGAGGCTGCCTCCCCAAGGTCAGGGAAGTTATTTCCCGGACTTCCCCGAACAGGGAACAACTGTGACTGAAGAGAGCTGCGTGGAGTTGTCTCTCGAGCTCCCCCACGCACTGACAATGGTTCCGGAATCCTGATCGTGGGGAGGTTCCACCAACGGTCGGTAGCGCGTGGGTTCTAACGGAATGCCTAAGCTCGTCTCCCCTGAGGGTTTTCCTAATGTCTCTGTGCCAGGGAATGCTAGGGTGATTGCAGGATATCCCAGTGACCGAGGCAGCCTCCCCAAGGTCAGGGAAGGTATTTCCCGGAATTCCCTGAACAGGGAACACCTGTGACTGAAGAGAGCTCCGTGGAGTTGTCTCTCGAGCTCCCCCACGCACTGACAATGATTCCGGGATCCTCAGCGTGGGGAGGTTCCACCAACGGTCGGCAGCGCGTGGGTTCTAACGGAATGCCTAAGCTCGTCTCCCCTGAGGGTTTTCCTAATGTCTCTGTGCCAGGGAATGCTAGGGGTGATTGCAGGATATCCCAGTGACCGAGGCTGCCTCCCCAAGGTCAGGGAAGGTATTTCCCGGACTTCCCCGAAAAGGGAAAACCTGTGACTGAAGAGAGCTGCGTGGAGTTGTCTCTCGAGCTTCCCCACGCACTGACAATTGTTCCGTAATCCTGAGCGTGGGGAGGTTCCACCAACGGTCGGCAGTGCGTGGGTTCTAACGGAATGCCTAAGCTCGTCTCCCCTGAGGATTTTCCTAATGTCTCTGTGCCAGGGAATGCTAGGGGTGATTGCAGGATATCCCAGTGACCGAGGCTGCCTCCCCAAGGTCAGGGAATGTATTTCCCGGACTTCCCCGAACAGGGAACACCTGTGACTGAAGAGAGCTGCGTGGAGTTGTCTCTCGAGCTCCCCCACGCACTGACAATGGTTCTGGAATCCTGAGCGTGGGGAGGTTCCAGCAACGGTCGGCAGCGCGAGGGTTCTAACGGAATGCCTAAGCTCGTCTCCCCTGAGGGTTTTCCTAATGTCTCTGTGCCAGGGAATGCTAGGGTGATTGCAGGATATCCCAGTGACCGAGGCTGCCTCCCCAAGGTCAGGGAAGGTAATTCCCGGACTTCCCCGAACACGGAACACCTGTGACTGAAGAGAGCTGCGTGGAGTTGTCTCTCGAGCTCCCCCACGCACTGACAATGTTTCCGAAATCCTGATCGTGGGGAGGTTCCACCAACGGTCGGCAGCGCGTGGGTTCTAACGGAATGCCTAAGCTCGTCTCCCCTGAGGGTTTTCCTAATGTCTCTGTGCCAGGGAATGCTAGGGTGATTGCAGGATATCCCAGTGACCGAGGCTGCCTCCCCAAGGTCAGGGAAGGAATTTCCCGGAATTCCCTGTACAGGGAACACCTGTGACTGAAGAGAGCTGCGTGGAGTTGTCTCTCGAGCTCCCCCACGCACTGACAATGATTCCGGAATCCTCAGCGTGGGGAGGTTCCACCAACGGTCGGCAGCGCGTGGGTTCTAACGGAATGCCTAAGCTCGTCTCCCCTGAGGGTTTTCCTAATGTCTCTGTGCCAGGGAATGCTAGGGGTGATTGCAGGATATCCCAGTGACCGAGGCTGCCTCCCCAAGGTCAGGGAAGGTATTTCCCGGACTTCCCCGAACAGGGAACACCTGTGACTGAAGAGAGCTGCGTGGAGTTGTCTCTCGAGCTCCCCCACGCACTGACGATGGTTCCGGAATCCTGAGAGTGGGGAGGTTCCACCAACGGTCGGCAGCGCGTGGGTTCTAACAGAATGCCTAAGCTCGTCTCCCCTGAGGGTTTTCCTAATATCTCTGTGCCAGGGAATGCTAGGGTTGATTGCAGAATATCCCAGTGTCCGAGGCTGCCTCCCCAAGGTCAGGGAAGGTATTTCCCGGACTTCCCCGAACAGGGAACACCTGTGACTGAAGAGAGCTGCGTGGAGTTGTCTCTCGAGCTCCCCCACGCACTGACAATGGTTCCGGAATCCTGAGCGTGGGGAGGTTCCAGCAACGGTCTGCAGCGCGTGGGTTCTAACGGAATGCCTAAGCTCGTCTCCCCTGAGGGTTTTCCTAATTTCTCTGTGCCAGGGAATGCTAGGGTGATTGCAGGATATCCCAGTGACCGAGGCTGCCTCCCCAAGTTCAGGGAAGGTATTTCCCGGACTTCCCCGAACAGGGAACACCTGTGACTGAAGAGAGCTGCGTGGAGTTGTCTCTCGAGCTCCCCCACGCACTGACAATGGTTCCGGAATCCTGAGCGTGGGGAGGTTCCACCAACGGTCGGCAGCGCGTGGGTTCTAACGGAATGCCTAAGCTCGTCTCCCCTGAGTGTTTTCCTAATGTCTCTGTGCCAGGGAATGCTAGGGGTGATTGCAGGATATCCCAGTGACCGAGGCTGCCTCCCCAAGTTCAGGGAAGGTATTTCGCGGACTTCCCCGAACAGGGAACACCTGTGACTGAAGAGAGCTGCGTGGAGTTGTCTCTCGAGCTCCCCCACGCACTGACAATGGTCCCGGAATCCTGTGCGTGGGGAGGTTCCACCAACGGTCGGCAGAGCGTGGGTTCTGACGGAATGCCTAAGCTCGTCTCCCCTGAGGGTTTTCCTAATATCTCTGTGCCAGGGAATGCTAGGAGTGATTGCAGGATATCCCAGTGTCCGAGGCTGCCTCCCCAAGGTCAGGGAAGGTATTTCCCGGACTTCCCCAAACAGGGAACACCTGTGAATGAAGAGAGCTGCGTGGAGTTGTCTCTCGAGCTCCCCCACGCACTGACAATAGTTCCGGAATCCTGAGCGTGGGGAGGTTCCACCAACGGTCGGCAGCGCGTGGGTTCTAACGGAATGCCTAAGCTCGTCTCCCCTGAGGTTTTTCCTAATGTCTCTGTGCCAGGGAATGCTAGGGGTGATTGCAGGATATCCCAGTGTCCGAGGCTGCCTCCCCAAGGTCAGGGAAGGTATTTCCCGGACTTCCCCGAACAGGGAACACCTGTGACTGAAGAGAGCTGCGTGGAGTTGTCTCTCGAGCTCCCCCACGCACTGACAATTTTTCCGGAATCCTGAGCGTGGGGAGGTTCCACCAACGGTCGGCAGCGCTTGGGTTCTTACGGAATGCCTAAGCTCGTCTCCCCTGAGGATTTTCCTAATGTCTCTCTGCCAGGGAATGCTAGGGGTGATTGCAGGATATCCCAGTGACCGAGGCTGCCTCCCCAAGTTCAGGGAAGGTATTTCCCGGACTTCCCCAAACAGGGAACACCTGTGAATGTAGAGAGCTGCGTGGAGTTGTCTCTCGAGCTCCCCCACGCACTGACAATAGTTCCGGAATCCTGAGCGTGGGGAGGTTCCACCAACGGTCGGCAGCGCGTGGGTTCTAACGGAATGCCTAAGTTCGTCTCCCCTTAGGTTTTTCCTAATATCTCTGTGCCAGGGAATGCTAGGGGTGATTGCAGGATATCCCAGTGGCCGAGGCTGCCTCCCCAAGGTCAGGGAAGGTATTTCCCGGTCTTCCCCGAACAGGGAACACCTGTGACTGAAGAGAGCTGCGTGGAGTTGTCTCTCGAGCTCCCCCACGCACTGACAATGTTTCCGGAATCCTGAGCGTGGGGAGGTTCCACCAACGGTCGGCAGCGCGTGGGTTCTAACGGAATGCCTAAGCTCGTCTCCCCTGAGGGTTTTCCTAATGTCTCTGTGCCAGGGAATGCTAGGGGTAATTGCAGGATATCCCAGTGTCCGAGGCTGCCTCTCCAAAGTCAGGGAAGGTATTTCCCGGACTTCCCCGAACAGGAAACACCTGTGACTGAAGAGAGCTGCGTGGAGTTGTCTCTCGAGCTCCCCCACGCACTGGCAATGGTTCCGGAATCCTGAGCATGGGGAGGTTCCACCAACGGTCGGCAGCGCGTGGGTTCTAACGGAATGCCTAAGCTCCTCTCCCCTGAGGGTTTTCCTAATGTCTCTGTGCCAGGGAATGCTAGGGGTGATTGCAGGATATCCCAGTGTCCGAGGCTGACTCCCCAAGGTCAGGGAAGGTATTTCCCGGACTTCCCCAAACAGGGAACACCTGTGAGTGAAGAGAGCTGCGTGGAGTTGTCTCTCGAGCTCCCCCACGCACTGACAATAGTTCCGGAATCTTGAGCGTGGGGAGGTCCAACCAACGGTCGGCAGCGCTTGGGTTCTAACGGAATGCCTAAGCTCGTCTCCCCTGAGGATTTTCCTAATGTCTCTGTGCCAGGGAATGCAAGGGGTGATTGCAGGATATCCCAGTGACCGAGGCTGACTCCCCAAGGTCAGGGAAGGTATTTCCCGGACTTCCCCAAACAGGGAACACCTGTGAGTGAAGAGAGCTGCGTGGAGTTGTCTCTCGAGCTCCCCCACGCACTGACAATAGTTCCGGAATCTTGAGCGTGGGGAGGTCCAACCAACGGTCGGCAGCGCTTGGGTTCTAACGGAATGCCTAAGCTCGTCTCCCCTGAGGGTTTTCCTAATGTCTCTGTGCCAGGGAATGCAAGGGGTGATTGCAGGATATCCCAGTGACCGAGGCAGCCTCCCCAAGGTCAGGGAAGTTATTTCCCCTACTTCCCCGAACAGGGAACACCTGTGACTGAAGAGAGCTGCGTGGAGTTGTCTCTCGAGCTCTCCCACGCACTGACGATGGTTCCGGAATCCTGAGCGTGGGGAGGTTCCACCAACGGTCGGCAGCGCGTGGGTTCTAACGGAATGCCTAAGCTCGTCTCCCCTGAGGGTTTTCCTAATGTCTCTGTGCCAGGGAATGCTAGGGGTGATTGCAGGATATCCCAGTGGCCGAGGCTGCCTCCCCAAGGTCAGGGAAGGTATTTCCCGGACTTCCCCGAACAGGGAACACCTGTGACTGAAGAGAGCTGCGTGGAGTTGTCTCTCGAGCTCCCCCACGCACTGACAATGGTTCCGGAATCCTGAGCGTGGGGAGGTTCCACCAACGGTCGGCAGCGCGTGGGTTCTAACGGAATGCCTAAGCTCGTCTCCCCTGTGTGTTTTCCTAATGTCTCTGTGCCAGGGAATGCTAGGGGTGATTGCAGGATATCCCAGTGACCGAGGCTGCCTCCTCAAGGTCAGGGAAGGTATTTCCCGGACTTCCCCGAACAGGGAAAACCTGTGACTGAAGAGAGCTGCGTGGAGTTGTCTCTCGAGCTCCCCCACGCACTGACAATGGTTCCGTAATCCTGAGCGTGGGGAGGTTCCACCAACGGTCGGCAGTGCGTGGGTTCTAACGGAATGCCTAAGCTCGTCTCCCCTTAGGCTTTTCCTAATGTCTCTGTGCCAGGGAATGCTAGGGGTGATTGCAGGATATAACAGTGACCGAGGCTGCCTCCCCAAGGTCAGGGAAGTTATTTCCCGGACTTCCCCGAACAGGGAACACCTGTGACTGAAGAGAGCTGTGTGGAGTTGTCTCTCGAGCTCCCCCACGCACTGACAATGGTTCCGGAATCCTGAGCGTGTGGAGGGTCCACCAACGGTCGGCAGCGCGTGGGTTCTAACGGAATGCCGAAGCTCGTCTCCCCTGAGGGTTTTCCTAATATCTCTGTGCCAGGGAATGCTAGGAGTGATTGCAGGATATCCCAGTGTCCGAGGCTGCCTCCCCAAGGTCAGGGAATGTATTTCCCGGACTTCCCCAAACAGGGAACACCTGTGAATGAAGAGAGCTGCGTGGAGTTTTCTCTCGAGCTCCCCCACGCACTGACAATTTTTCCGGAATCCTGAGCGAGGGGAGGTTCCACCAACGGTCGGCAGCGCTTGGGTTCTTACGGAATGCCTAAGCTCGTCTCCCCTGAGGATTTTCCTAATGTCTCTCTGCCAGGGAATGCTAGGGGTGATTGCAGGATATCCCAGTGACCGAGGCTGCCTCCCCAATTTCAGGGAAGGTATTTCCCGGACTTCCCCAAACAGGGAACACCTGTGACTGTAGAGAGCTGCGTGGAGTTGTCTCTCGAGCTCCCCCACGCACTGACAATAGTTCCGGAATCCTGAGCGTGGGGAGGTTCCACCAACGGTCGGCAGCGCGTGGGTTCTAATGGAATGCCTAAGCTCGTCTCCCCTGAGTGTTTTCCTAATGTCTCTGTGCCAGGGAATGCTAGGGGTGATTGCAGGATATCCCAGTGACCGAGGCTGCCTCCCCAAGGTCAGGGAAGGTATTTCCCGGACTTCCCCGAACAGGGAACACCTGTGACTGAAGAGAGCTGCGTGGAGTTGTCTCTCGAGCTCCCCCACGCACTGACGATGGTCCCGGAATCCTGAGCGTGGGGAGGTTCCACCAACGGTCGGCAGCGCGTGGGTTCTAACAGAATGCCTAAGCTCGTCTCCCCTGAGGGTTTTCCTAATATCTCTGTGCCAGGGAATGCTAGGGGTGATTGCAGGATATCCCAGTGGCCGAGGCTGCCTCCCCAAGGTCAGGGAAGATATTTCCCGGTCTTCCCCGAACAGGGAACACCTGTGACTGAAGAGAGCTGCGTGGAGTTGTCTCTCGAGCTCCCCCACGCACTGACAATGTTTCCGGAATCCTCAGCGTGGGGAGGTTCCACCAACGGTCGGCAGCGCGTGGGTTCTAACGGAATGCCTAAGCTCGTCTCCCCTGAGGGTTTTCCTAATGTCTCTGTGCCAGGGAATGCTAGGGGTAATTGCAGGATATCCCAGTGTCCG
Source organism: Vicugna pacos (assembly GCF_048564905.1). Classification (NCBI taxonomy): domain Eukaryota; kingdom Metazoa; phylum Chordata; class Mammalia; order Artiodactyla; family Camelidae; genus Vicugna; species Vicugna pacos. Next base: position 43,914,755 of record NW_027328721.1, on the reverse strand, counting down.
AGTCTGCCTCTCCAAAGTCAGGGAAGGTATTTCCCGGACTTCCCCGAACAGGAAACACCTGTGACTGAAGAGAGCTGCGTGGAGTTGTCTCTCGAGCTCCCCCACGCACTGACAATGGTTCCGGAATCCTGAGCGTGGGGAGGTTCCACCAACGGTCGGCAGCGCGTGGGTTCTAACGGAATGCCTAAGCTCCTCTCCCCTGAGGGTTTTCCTAATGTCTCTGTGCCAGGGAATGCTAGGGGTGATTGCAGGATATCCCAGTGACCGAGGCTGCCTCCCCAAGGTCAGGGAAGGTATTTCCCGGACTTCCCCGAACAGGGAACACCTGTGACTGAAGAGAGCTGCGTGGAGTTGTCTCTCGAGCTCCCTCACGCACTGACGATGGTTCCGGAATCCTGAGCGTGGGGAGGTTCCACCAACGGTCGGCAGCGCGTGGGTTCTAACGGAATGCCTAAGCTCGTCTTCCCTGAGGGTTTTCCTAATATCTCTGTGCCAGGGAATGCTAGGGGTGATTGCAGGATATCCCAGTGACCGAGGCTGCCTCCCCAAGGTCAGGGAAGTTATTTCCCGGACTTCCCCGAACAGGGAACAACTGTGACTGAAGAGAGCTGCGTGGAGTTGTCTCTCGAGCTCCCCCACGCACTGACAATGGTTCCGGAATCCTGATCGTGGGGAGGTTCCACCAACGGTCGGCAGCGCGTGGGTTCTAACGGAATGCCTAAGCTCGTCTCCCCTGAGTGTTTTCCTAATGTCTCTGTGCCAGGGAATGCTAGGGGTGATTGCAGGATATCCCAGTGCCCGAGGCTTCCTCCCCAAGGTCAGGGAAGGTATTTCCCGGACTTCCCCGAACAGGGAACACCTGTGACTGAAGAGAGCTGCGAGGAGTTGTCTCTCGAGCTCCCCCACGCACTGACGATGGTTCCGGAATCCTGAGCGTGGGGAGGTTCCACCAACGGTCGGCAGAGCGTGGGTTCTAACGGAATGCCTAAGCTCGTCTTCCCTGAGGGTTTTCCTAATATCTCTGTGCCAGGGAATGCTAGGGGTGATTGCAGGATATCCCAGTGACCGAGGCTGCCTCCCCAAGGTCAGGGAAGTTATTTCCCGGACTTCCCCGAACAGGGAACACCTGTGACTGAAGAGAGCTGCGTGGAGTTGTCTCTCGAGCTCCCCCACGCACTGACAATGGTTCCGGAATCCTGATCGTGAGGAGGTTCCACCAACGGTCGGCAGCGCGTGGGTTCTAACGGAATGCCTAAGCTCGTCTCCCCTGAGGGTTTTCCTAATGTCTCTGTGCCAGGGAATGCTAGGGTGATTGCAGGATATCCCAGTGACCGAGGCAGCCTCCCCAAGGTCAGGGAAGGTATTTCCCGGAATTCCCTGAACAGGGAACACCTGTGACTGAAGAGAGCTGCGTGGAGTTGTCTCTCGAGCTCCCCCACGCACTGACAATGATTCCGGAATCCTCAGCGTGGGGAGGTTCCACCAACGGTCGGCAGCGCGTGGGTTCTAACGGAATGCCTAAGCTCGTCTCCCCTGAGTGTTTTCCTAATGTCTCTGTGCCAGGGAATGCTAGGGGTGATTGCAGGATATCCCAGTGACCGAGGCTGCCTCCCCAAGGTCAGGGAAGGTATTTCCCGGACTTCCCCGAACAGGGAACACCTGTGACTGAAGAGAGCTGCGTGGAGTTGTCTCTCGAGCTCCCCCACGCACTGACAATTGTTCCGTAATCCTGAGCGTGGGGAGGTTCCACCAACGGTCGGCAGCGCGTGGGTTCTAACGGAATGCCTAAGCTCGTCTCTCCTGAGGATTTTCCTAATGTCTCTCTGCCAGGGAATGCTAGGGGTGATTGCAGGATATCCCAGTGACCGAGGCTGCCTCCCCAAGGTCAGGGAAGGTATTTCCCGGACTTCCCCGAACAGGGAACACCTGTGACTGAAGAGAGCTGCGTGGAGTTTTCTCTCGAGCTCCCCCACGCACTGACAATGGTTCCGGAATCCTGATCGTGGGGAGGTTCCACCAACGGTCGGCAGCGCGTGGGTTCTAACGGAATGCCTAAGCTCGTCTCCCCTGAGGGTTTTCCTAATGTCTCTGTGCCAGGGAATGCTAGGGTGATTGCAGGATATCCCAGTGACCGAGGCAGCCTCCCCAAGGTCAGGGAAGGTATTTCCCGGAATTCCCTGAACAGGGAACACCTGTGACTGAAGAGAGCTGCGTGGAGTTGTCTCTCGAGCTCCCCCACGCACTGACAATGATTCCGGAATCCTCAGCGTGGGGAGGTTCCACCAACGGTCGGCAGCGCGTGGGTTCTAACGGAATGCCTAAGCTCGTCTCCCCTGAGTGTTTTCCTAATGTCTCTGTGCCAGGGAATGCTAGGGGTGATTGCAGGATATCCCAGTGCCCGAGGCTTCCTCCCCAAGGTCAGGGAAGTTATTTCCAGGACTTCCCCGAACAGGGAACACCTGTGACTGAAGAGAGCTGCGAGGAGTTGTCTCTCGAGCTCCCCCACGCACTGACGATGGTTCCGGAATCCTGAGCGTGGGGAGGTTCCACCAACGGTCGGCAGAGCGTGGGTTCTAACGGAATGCCTAAGCTCGTCTTCCCTGAGGGTTTTCCTAATATCTCTGTGCCAGGGAATGCTAGGGGTGATTGCAGGATATCCCAGTGACCGAGGCTGCCTCCCCAAGGTCAGGGAAGTTATTTCCCGGACTTCCCCGAACAGGGAACAACTGTGACTGAAGAGAGCTGCGTGGAGTTGTCTCTCGAGCTCCCCCACGCACTGACAATGGTTCCGGAATCCTGATCGTGGGGAGGTTCCACCAACGGTCGGCAGCGCGTGGGTTCTAACGGAATGCCTAAGCTCGTCTCCCCTGAGGGTTCTCCTAATGTCTCTGTGCCAGGGAATGCTAGGGTGATTGCAGGATATCCCAGTGACCGAGGTAGCCTCCCCAAGGTCAGGGAAGGTATTTCCCGGAATTCCCTGAACAGGGAACACCTGTGACTGAAGAGAGCTGCGTGGAGATGTCTCTCGAGCTCCCCCACGCACTGACAATGATTCCGGAATCCTCAGCGTGGGGAGGTTCCACCAACGGTCGGCAGCGCGTGGGTTCTAACGGAATGCCTAAGCTCGTCTCCCCTGAGTGTTTTCCTAATGTCTCTGTGCCAGGGAATGCTAGGGGTGATTGCAGGATATCCCAGTGACCGAGGCTGCCTCCCCAAGGTCAGGGAAGGTATTTCCCGGACTTCCCCGAACAGGGAAAACCTGTGACTGAAGAGAGCTGCGTGGAGTTGTCTCTCGAGCTCACCCACGCACTGACAATTGTTCCGTAATCCTGAGCGTGGGGAGGTTCCACCAACGGTCGGCAGCGCGTGGGTTCTAACGGAATGCCTAAGCTCGTCTCCCCTGAGGATTTTCCTAATGTCTCTCTGCCAGGGAATGCTAGGGGTGATTGCAGGATATCCCAGTGACCGAGGCTGCCTCCCCAAGGTCAGGGAAGGTATTTCCCGGACTTCCCCGAACAGGGAACACCTGTGACTGAAGAGAGCTGCGTGGAGTTGTCTCTCGAGCTCCCCCACGCACTGACAATGGTTCCGGATTCCTGAGCGTGGAGAGGTTCCAGCAACGGTCGGCAGCGCGTGGGTTCTAACGGAATGCCTAAGCTCGTCTCCCCTAAGGGTTTTCCTAATGTCTCTGTGCCAGGGAATGCTAGGGTGATTGCAGGATATCCCAGTGACCGAGGCTGCCTCCCCAAGGTCAGGGAAGGTATTTCCCGGACTTCCCCGAACACGGAACACCTGTGACTGAAGAGAGCTGCGTGGAGTTGTCTCTCGAGCTCCCCCACGCACTGACAATGTTTCCGAAATCCTGATCGTGGGGAGGTTCCACCAACGGTCGGCAGCGCGTGGGTTCTAACGGAATGCCTAAGCTCGTCTCCCCTGAGGGTTTTCCTAATGTCTCTGTGCCAGGGAATGCTAGGGTGATTGCAGGATATCCCAGTGACCGAGGCAGCCTCCCCAAGGTCAGGGAAGGTATTTCCCGGAATTCCCTGAAGAGGGAACACCTGTGACTGAAGAGAGCTCCGTGGAGTTGTCTCTCGAGGTCCCCCACGCACTGACAATGATTCCGGAATCCTCAGCGTGGGGAGGTTCCACCAACGGTCGGCAGCGCGTGGGTTCTAACGGAATGCCTAAGCTCGTCTCCCCTGAGGGTTTTCCTAATGTCTCTGTGCCAGGGAATGCTAGGGGTGATTGCAGGATATCCCAGTGACCGAGGCTGCATCCCCAAGGTCAGGGAAGGTATTTCCCAGACTTCCCCGAACAGGGAACACCTGTGACTGAAGAGAGCTGCGTGGAGTTGTCTCTCGAGCTCCCCCACGCACTGACAATTTTTCCGGAATCCTGAGCGTGGGGAGGTTCCACCAACGGTCGGCAGCGCTTGGGTTCTTCGGAATGCCTAAGCTCGTCTCCCCTGAGGATTTTCCTAATGTCTCTCTGCCAGGGAATGCTAGGGGTGATTGCAGGATATCCCAGTGACCGAGGCTGCCTCCCCAAGGTCAGGGAAGGTATTTCCCGGACTTCCCCAAACAGGGAACACCTGTGACTGTAGAGAGCTGCGTGGAGTTGTCTCTCGAGCTCCCCCACGCACTGACAATAGTTCCGGAATCCTGAGCGTGGGGAGGTTCCACCAACGGTCGGCAGCGCGTGGGTTCTAATGGAATGCCTAAGCTCGTCTCCCCTGAGGGTTTTCCTAATGTCTCTGTGCCAGGGAATGCTAGGGGTGATTGCAGGATATCCCAGTGACCGAGGCTGCCTCCCCAAGGTCAGGGAAGCTATTTCCCGGACTTCCCCGAACAGGGAACACCTGTGACTGAAGAGAGCTGCGTGTAGTTGTCTCTCGAGCTCCCCCACGCACTGACGATGGTTCCGGAATCCTGAGCGTGGGGAGGTTCCACCAACGGTCGGCAGCGCGTGGGTTCTAACAGAATGCCTAAGCTCGTCTCCCCTGAGGGTTTTCCTAATATCTCTGTGCCAGGGAATGCTAGGGGTGATTGCAGGATATCCCAGTGGCCGAGGCTGCCTCCCCAAGGTCAGGGAAGGTATTTCCCGGTCTTCCCCGAACAGGGAACACCTGTGACTGAAGAGAGCTGCGTGGAGTAGTCTCTCGAGCTCCCCCACGCACTGACAATGTTTCCGGAATCCTCAGCGTGGGGAGGTTCCACCAACGGTCGGCAGCGCGTGGGTTCTAACGGAATGCCTAAGCTCGTCTCCCCTGAGGGTTTTCCTAATGTCTCTGTGCCAGGGAATGCTAGGGGTAATTGCAGGATATCCCAGTGTCCGAGGCTGCCTCTCCAAAGTCAGGGAAGGTATTTCCCGGACTTCCCCGAACAGGAAACACCTGTAACTGAAGAGAGCTGCGTGGAGTTGTCTCTCGAGCTCCCCCACGCACTGACAATGGTTCCGGAATCCTGAGCATGGGGAGGTTCCACCAACGGTCGGCAGCGCGTGGGTTCTAACGGAATGCCTAAGCTCCTCTCCCCTGAGGGTTTTCCTAATGTCTCTGTGCCAGGGAATGCTAGGGGTGATTGCAGGATATCCCAGTGACCGAGGCTGCATCCCCAAGGTCAGGGAAGTTATTTCCCAGACTTCCCCGAACAGGGAACACCTGTGACTGAAGAGAGCTGCGTGGAGTTGTCTCTCGAGCTCCCCCACGCACTGACAATTTTTCCGGAATCCTGAGCGTGGGGAGGTTCCACCAACGGTCGGCAGCGCTTGGGTTCTTACGGAATGCCTAAGCTCGTCTCCCCTGAGGATTTTCCTAATGTCTCTCTGCCAGGGAATGCTAGGGGTGATTGCAGGATATCCCAGTGACCGAGGCTGCCTCCCCAAGTTCAGGGAAGGTATTTCCCGGACTTCCCCAAACAGGGAACACCTGTGACTGTAGAGAGCTGCGTGGAGTTGTCTCTCGAGCTCCCCCACGCACTGACAATAGTTCCGGAATCCTGAGCGTGGGGAGGTTCCACCAACGGTCGGCAGCGCGTGGGTTCTAATGGAATGCCTAAGCTCGTCTCCCCTGAGGGTTTTCCTAATGTCTCTGTGCCAGGGAATGCAAGGGGTGATTGCAGGATATCCCAGTGACCGAGGCAGCCTCCCCAAGGTCAGGGAAGTTATTTCCCCTACTTCCCCGAACAGGGAACACCTGTGACTGAAGAGAGCTGCGTGGAGTTGTCTCTCGAGCTCTCCCACGCACTGACGATGGTTCCGAAATCCTGAGCGTTGGGAGGTTCCACCAACGGTCGGCAGCGCGTGGGTTCTAACGGAATGCCTAAGCTCGTCTCCCCTGAGGGTTTTCCTAATGTCTCTGTGCCAGGGAATGCTAGGGGTGATTGCAGGATATCCCAGTGACCGAGGCTGCCTCCCCAAGGTCAGGGAAGGTATTTCCCGGACTTCCCCGAACAGGGAACACCTGTGACTGAAGAGAGCTGCGTGGAGTTGTCTCTCGAGCTCCCCCACGCACTGACAATGTTTCCGGAATCCTGAGCGTGGGGAGGTTCCAGCAACGGTCGGCAACGCGTGGGTTCTAACGGAATGCCTAAGCTCGTCTCCCCTGAGGGTTTTCCTAATGTCTCTGTGCCAGGGAATGCTAGGGTTGATTGCAGAATATCCCAGTGACCGAGGCTGCCTCCCCAAGGTCAGGGAAGGTGTTTCCCGGACTTCCCCGAACATGGAACACCTGTGAATGAAGAGAGCTGCGTGGAGTTGTCTCTCGAGCTCCCCCACGCACTGACAATGGTTCCAGAATCCTGAGCGTGGGGAGGTTCCACCAACGGTCGGCAGCGCGTGGGTTCTAACGGAATGCATAAGCTCGTCTCCCCTGAGGGTTTTCCTAATGTCTCTGTGCCAGGGAATGCTAGGGGTGATTGTAGGATATCCCAGTGACCGAGGCTGCCTCCCCAAGGTCAGAGAAGGTATTTCCCGGACTTCCCCGAACAGGGAACACCTGTGACTGAAGAGAGCTGCGTGGAGTTGTCTCTCGAGCTCCCCCACGCACTGACAATTGTTCCGGATTCCTGAGCTTGGGGAGGTTCCACCAACGGTCGGCAGCGCGTGGGTTCAACGGAATGCCTAAGCTCGTCTCCCCTGAGGGTTTTCCTAATGTCTCTGTGCCAGGGAATGCTAGGGGTGATTGCAGGATATCCCAGTGACCGAGGCTGCCTCCCCAAGGTCAGGGAAGGTATTTCGCGGACTTCCCCGAACAGGGAACACCTGTGACTGAAGAGAGCTGCGTGGAGTTGTCTCTCGAGCTCCCCCACGCACTGACAATGGTTCCGGAATCCTGAGCGTGGGGAGGTTCCAGCAACGGTCGGCAGCGCGTGGGTTCTAACGGAATGCCTAAGCTCGTCTCCCCTGAGGGTTTTCCTAATGTCTCTGTGCCAGGGAATGCTAGGGGTGATTGCAGGATATCCCAGTGACCGAGGCTGCCTCCCCAAGGTCAGGGAAGGTATTTCCCGGACTTCCCCAAACAGGGAACACCTGTGACTGAAGAGAGCTGTGTGGAGTTGTCTCTCGAGCTCCCCCACGCACTGACAATGGTTCCGGAATCCTGAGCGTGTGGAGGTTCCACCAACGGTCGGCAGCGCGTGGGTTCTAACGGAATGCCTAAGCTCGTCTCCCCTGAGGGTTTTCCTAATGTCTCTGTGCCAGGGAATGCTAGGGGTGATTGCAGGATATCCCAGTGACCGAGGCTGCCTCCCCAAGGTCAGGGAAGGTATTTCGCGGACTTCCCCGAACAGGGAACACCTGTGACTGAAGAGAGCTGCGTGGAGTTGTCTCTCGAGCTCCCCCACGCACTGACAATGGTCCCGGAATCCTGTGCGTGGGGAGGTTCCACCAACGGTCGGCAGCGCGTGGGTTCTGACGGAATGCCTAAGCTCGTCTCCCCTGAGGGTTTTCCTAATTTCACTGGGCCAGGGAATGCTAGGGGTGATTGCAGGGTAGCCCAGTGACCGAGGCTGCATCCCCAAGTTCAGGGAAGGTATTTCCCGGACTTCCCCGAACAGGGAACACCTGTGAATGAAGAGAGCTGCGTGGAGTTGTCTCTCGAGCTCCCCCACGCACTGACAATGGTTCCGTAATCCTGAGCGTGGGGAGGTTCCACCAACGGTCGGCAGCGCGTGGGTTCTAACGGAATGACTAAGCTCGTCTCCCCTGAGGGTTTTCCTAATATCTCTGTGCCAGGGAATGCTAGGAGTGATTGCAGGATATCCCAGTGTCCGAGGCTGCCTCCCCAAGGTCAGGGAAGGTATTTCCCGGACTTCCCCAAACAGGGAACACCTGTGAATGAAGAGAGCTGCGTGGAGATGTCTCTCGAGCTCCCCCACGCACTGACAATAGTTCCGGAATCCTGAGCGTGGGGAGGTTCCACCAACGGTCGGCAGCGCGTGGGTTCTAACGGAATGCCTAAGCTCGTCTCCCCTGAGTTTTTTCCTAATGTCTCTGTGCCAGGGAATGCTAGGGGTGATTGCAGGATATCCCAGTGTCCGAGGCTGACTCCCCAAGGTCAGGGAAGGTATTTCCCGGACTTCCCCGAACAGGGAACACCTGTGACTGAAGAGAGCTGCGTGGAGTTGTCTCTCGAGCTCCCCCACGCACTGACAATGGTTCCGGAATCCTGAGCGTGGGGAGGTTCCACCAACGGTCGGCAGCGCGTGGGTTCTAACGGAATGCCTAAGCTCGTCTCCCCTGAGGGTTTTCCTAATGTCTCTGTGCCAGGGAATGCTAGGGGTGATTGCAGGATATCCCAGTGACCGAGGCTGCCTCCCCAAGGTCAGGGAAGGTATTTCCCGGACTTCCCCGAACAGGGAACACCTGTGACTGAAGAGAGCTGCGTGGAGTTGTCTCTCGAGCTCCCCCACGCACTGACAATGGTTCCGGAATCCTGAGCGTGGGGAGGTTCCACCAACGGTCGGCAGCGCGTGGGTTCTAACGGAATGCCTAAGCTCGTCTCCCCTGAGTGTTTTCCTAATGTCTCTGTGCCAGGGAATTCTAGGGGTGATTGCAGGATATCCCAGTGACCGAGGCTGCCTCCCCAAGGTCAGGGAAGGTATTTCCCGGACTTCCCCGAACAGGGAACACCTGTGACTTAAGAGAGCTGCGTGGAGTTTTCTCTCGAGCTCCCCCACGCACTGACAATGGTTCCGGAATCCTGAGCGTGGGGAGATTCCACCAACGGTCGGCAGGGCGTGGGTTCTAACGGAATGCCTAAGCTCGTCTCCCCTGAGGGTTTTCCTAATTTCACTGTGACAGGGAATGCTAGGGGAGATTGCAGGATAGCCCAGTGACCGAGGCTGCATCCCCAAGTTCAGGGAAGTTATTTCCCGGACTTCCCCGAACAGGGAACACCTGTGAATGAAGAGAGCTGCGTGGAGTTGTCTCTCGAGCTCCCCCAGGCACTGACAATGTTTCCGGAATCCTGAGCGAGGGGAGGTTCCACCAACGGTCGGCAGCGCGTGGGTTCTAACGGAATGCCTAAGTTCGTCTCCCCTGAGGGTTTTCCTAATGTCTCTGTGCCAGGGAATGCTAGGAGTGATTGCAGGTTATCCCAGTGTCCGAGGCTGCCTCCCCAAGGTCAGGGAAGGTATTTCCCGGACTTCCCCGTACAGGGAACACCTGTGAATGAAGAGAGCTGCGTGGAGTTGTCTCTCGAGCTCCCCCACGCACTGACAATAGTTCCGGAATCCTGAGCGTGGGGAGGTTCCACCAACGGTCGGCAGCGCGTGGGTTCTAACGGAATGCCTAAGCTCGTCTCCCCTGAGGTTTTTCCTAATGTCTCTGTGCCAGGGAATGCTAGGGGTGATTGCAGGATATCCCAGTGACCGAGGCTGCCTCCCGAAGGTCAGGAAGGTATTTCCCGGACTTCCCCGAACAGGGAACACCTGTGACTGAAGAGAGCTGCGTGGAGTTTTCTCTCGAGCTCCCCCACGCACTGACAATGGTTCCGGAATCCTGAGCGTGGGGAGGTTCCACCAACGGTCGGCAGCGCGTGGGTTCTAACGGAATGCCTAAGCTCGTCTCCCCTGAGGGTTTTCCTAATGTCTCTGTGCCAGGGAATGCTAGGGGTGATTGCAGGATATCCCAGTGATCGAGGCTGCCTCCCCAAGGTCAGGGAAAGTATTTCCCGGACTTCCCCGAACAGGGAACACCTGTGACTGAAGAGAGCTGCGTGGAGTTGTCTCTCGAGCTCCCCCACGCACTGACAATGGTTCCGGAATCCTGAGCGTGGGGAGGTTCCACCAACGGTCGGCAGCGCGTGGGTTCTAACGGAATGCCTAAGCTCGTCTCCCCTGAGGGTTTTCCTAATGTCTCTGTGCCAGGGAATGCTAGGGGTGATTGCAGGATATCCCAGTGACCGAGGCTGCCTCCCCAAGATCAGGGAAGGTATTTACCGGACTTCCCCGAACAGGGAACACCTGTGACTGAAGAGAGCTGCGTGGAGATGTCTCTCGAGCTCCCCCACGCACTGACAATGGTTCCGGAATCCTGAGCGTGGGGAGGTTCCACCAAAGGTCGGCAGCGCGTGGGTTCTAACGGAATGCCTAAGCTCATCTCCCCTGAGGGTTTTCCAAATTTCTCTGTGCCAGGGAATGCTAGGGGTGATTGCAGGATATCCCAGTGACTGAGGCTGCCTCCCCAAGGTCAGGGAAGGTATTTCCCGGACTTCCCCGAACAGGGAACACCTGTGACTGAAGAGAGCTGCGTGGAGTTGTCTCTCGAGCTCCCCCATGCACTGACAATTGTTCCGTAATCCTGAGCGTTGGGAATTTCCACCAACGGTCGGCAGCGCGTGGGTTCTAACGGAATGCCTAAGCTCGTCTCCCCTGAGGTTTTTCCTAATGTCTCTGTGCCAGGGAATGCTAGGGGTGATTGCAGGATATCCCAGTGACCGAGGCTGCCTCCCCAAGGTCAGGGAAGGTATTTCCCGGACTTCCCCGAACAGGGAACACCTGTGACTGAAGAGAGCTGCGTGGAGTTTTCTCTCGAGCTCCCCCACGCACTGTCAATGGTTCCAGAATCCTGAGCGTGGGGAGGTTCCACCAACGGTCGTCAGCGCGTGGGTTCTAACGAAATGCCTAAGCTCGTCTCCCCTGAGGGTTTTCCTAATGTCTCTGTGCCAGGGAATGCTAGGGGTGATTGCAGGATATCCAAGAGACCGAGGCGGCCTCCCCAAGGTCAGGGAAGGTATTTCCCGGACTTCACCGAACAGGGAACACCTGTGACTGAAGAGAGCTGCGTGGAGTTGTCTCTCGAGCTCCCCCACGCACTGACAATGGTTCCGGAATCCTGAGCGTGGGGAGGTTCCACCAAGGGTCGGCAGCGCGTGGGTTCTAACGGAATGCCTAAGCTCATCTCCCCTGAGGGTTTTCCAAATTTCTCTGTGCCAGGGAATGCTAGGGGTGATTGCAGGATATCCCAGTGACCGAGGCTGCCTCCCCAAGGTCAGGGAAGTTATTTCCCGGACTTCCCCGAACAGGGAACACCTGTGACTGAAGAGAGCTGCGTGGAGTTGTCTCTTGATCTCCCCCACGCACTGATAATGGTTCCGGAATCCTGAGCGTGGGGAGGTTCCACCAACGGTCGGCAGCGCGTGGGTTCTAACGGAATGCCTAAGCTCGTCTCCCCTGAGGGTTTTCCTAATGTCTCTGTGCCAGGGAATGCTAGGGGTGATTGCAGGATATCCCAGTGACCGAGGCTGCCTCCCCAAGGTCAGGGAATTTATTTCCCGGACTTCCCCGAACAGGGAACACCTGTGACTGAAGACAGCTGCGTGGAGTTGTCTCTCGAGCTCCCCCACGCACTGACAATGGTTCCGGAATCCTGAGAGTGGGGAGGTTCCAGCAACGGTCGCCAGCGCGTGGGTTCTAACGGAATGCCTAAGCTCGTCTCCCCTGAGGGTTTTCCTAATGTCTCTGTGCCAGGGAATGCTAGGGGTGATTGCAGGATATCCCAGTGACCGAGGCTGCCTCCCCAAGGTCAGGGAAGGTATTTCCCGGACTTCCCCAAACAGGGAACACCTGTGACTGTAGAGAGCTGCGTGGAGTTGTCTCTCGAGCTCCCCCACGCACTGACAATAGTTCCGGAATCCTGAGCGTGGGGAGGTTCCACCAACGGTCGGCAGCGCGTGGGTTCTAATGGAATGCCTAAGCTCGTCTCCCCTGAGGGTTTTCCTAATGTCTCTGTGCCAGGGAATGCTAGGGGTGATTGCAGGATATCCCAGTGACCGAGGCTGCCTCCCCAAGGTCAGGGAAGCTATTTCCCGGACTTCCCCGAACAGGGAACACCTGTGACTGAAGAGAGCTGCGTGGAGTTGTCTCTCGAGCTCCCCCACGCACTGACGATGGTTCCGGAATCCTGAGCGTGGGGAGGTTCCACCAACGGTCGGCAGCGCGTGGGTTCTAACGGAATGCCTAAGCTCGTCTCCCCTGAGGGTTTTCCTAATGTCTCTGTGCCAGGGAATGCTAGGGGTGATTGCAGGATATCCCAGTGACCGAGGCTGCCTCCCCAAGGTCAGGGAAGGTATTTCGCGGACTTCCCCGAACAGGGAACACCTGTGACTGAAGAGAGCTGCGTGGAGTTGTCTCTCGAGCTCCCCCACGCACTGACAATGGTTCCGGAATCCTGAGCGTGGGGAGGTTCCAGCAACGGTCGGCAGCGCGTGGGTTCTAACGGAATGCCTAAGCTCGTCTCCCCTGAGGGTTTTCCTAATGTCTCTGTGCCAGGGAATGCTAGGGGTGATTGCAGGATATCCCAGTGACCGAGGCTGCCTCCCCAAGGTCAGGGAAGGTATTTCCCGGACTTCCCCAAACAGGGAACACCTGTGACTGAAGAGAGCTGTGTGGAGTTGTCTCTCGAGCTCCCCCACGCACTGACAATGGTTCCGGAATCCTGAGCGTGTGGAGGTTCCACCAACGGTCGGCAGCGCGTGGGTTCTAACGGAATGCCTAAGCTCGTCTCCCCTGAGGGTTTTCCTAATGTCTCTGTGCCAGGGAATGCTAGGGGTGATTGCAGGATATCCCAGTGACCGAGGCTGCCTCCCCAAGGTCAGGGAAGGTATTTCGCGGACTTCCCCGAACAGGGAACACCTGTGACTGAAGAGAGCTGCGTGGAGTTGTCTCTCGAGCTCCCCCACGCACTGACAATGGTCCCGGAATCCTGTGCGTGGGGAGGTTCCACCAACGGTCGGCAGCGCGTGGGTTCTGACGGAATGCCTAAGCTCGTCTCCCCTGAGGGTTTTCCTAATTTCACTGGGCCAGGGAATGCTAGGGGTGATTGCAGGGTAGCCCAGTGACCGAGGCTGCATCCCCAAGTTCAGGGAAGGTATTTCCCGGACTTCCCCGAACAGGGAACTCCTGTGAATGAAGAGAGCTGCGTGGAGTTGTCTCTCGAGCTCCCCCACGCACTGACAATGGTTCCGTAATCCTGAGCGTGGGGAGGTTCCACCAACGGTCGGCAGCGCGTGGGTTCTAACGGAATGACTAAGCTCGTCTCCCCTGAGGGTTTTCCTAATATCTCTGTGCCAGGGAATGCTAGGAGTGATTGCAGGATATCCCAGTGTCCGAGGCTGCCTCCCCAAGGTCAGGGAAGGTATTTCCCGGACTTCCCCAAACAGGGAACACCTGTGAATGAAGAGAGCTGCGTGGAGTTGTCTCTCGAGCTCCCCCACGCACTGACAATAGTTCCGGAATCCTGAGCGTGGGGAGGTTCCACCAACGGTCGGCAGCGCGTGGGTTCTAACGGAATGCCTAAGCTCGTCTCCCCTGAGGTTTTTCCTAATGTCTCTGTGCCAGGGAATGCTAGGGGTGATTGCAGGATATCCCAGTGTCCGAGGCTGACTCCCCAATGTCAGGGAAGGTATTTCCCGGACTTCCCCGAACAGGGAACACCTGTGACTGAAGAGAGCTGCGTGGAGTTTTCTCTCGAGCTCCCCCACGCACTGACAATGGTTCCGGAATCCTGAGCGTGGGGAGGTTCCACCAACGGTCGGCAGCGCGTGGGTTCTAACGGAATGCCTAAGCTCGTCTCCCCTGAGGGTTTTCCTAATGTCTCTGTGCCAGGGAATGCTAGGGGTGATTGCAGGATATCCCAGTGACCGAGGCTGCCTCCCCAAGGTCAGGGAAGGTATTTCCCGGACTTCCCCGAACAGGGAACACCTGTGACTGAAGAGAGCTGCGTGGAGTTGTCTCTCGAGCTCCCCCACGCACTGACAATGGTTCCGGAATCCTGAGCATGGGGAGGTTCCACCAACGGTCGGCAGCGTGTGGGTTCTAACGGAATGCCTAAGCTCGTCTCCCCTGAGTGTTTTCCTAATGTCTCTGTGCCAGGGAATGCTAGGGGTGATTGCAGGATATCCCAGTGACCGAGGCTGCCTCCCCAAGGTCAGGGAAGTTATTTCCCGGACTTCCCCGAACAGGGAACACCTGTGACTTAAGAGAGCTGCGTGGAGTTTTCTCTCGAGCTCCCCCACGCACTGACAATGGTTCCGGAATCCTGAGCGTGGGGAGATTCCACCAACGGTCGGCAGCGCGTGGGTTCTAACGGAATGCCTAAGCTCGTCTCCCCTGAGGGTTTTCCTAATGTCTCTGTGCCTGGGAATGCTAGGGGTGATTGCAGGATATCCCAGTGACCGAGGCTGCCTCCCCAAGGTCAGGGAAGGTATTTCCCGGACTTCCCCGAACAGGGAACACCTGTGACTGAAGAGAGCTGCTTGGAGTTGTCTCTCGAGATCCCCCACGCACTGACAATTGTTCCGGAATCCTGAGCGTGTGGAGGTTCCACCAACGGTCGGCAGCGCGTGGGTTCTAACGGAATGCCTAAGCTCGTCTCCCCTGAGGGTTTTCCTAATGTCTCTGTGCCAGGGAATGCTAGGGGTGATTGCAGGATATCCCAGTGACCGAGGCTGCCTCCCCAAGGTCAGGGAAGTTATTTCCCGGACTTCCCCGAACAGGGAACACCTGTGACTGAAGAGAGCTGCGTGAAGTTGTCTCTCGATCTCCCCCACGCACTGACAATGGTTCCGGAATCCTGAGCGTGGGGAGGTTCCACCAACGGTCGGCAGCGCGTGGGTTCTGACGGAATGCCTAAGCTCGTCTCCCCTGAGGGTTTTCCTAATTTCACTGTGACAGGGAATGCTAGGGGAGATTGCAGGATAGCCCAGTGACCGAGGCTGCATCCCCAAGTTCAGGGAAGGTATTTCCCGGACTTCCCCGAACAGGGAACACCTGTGACTGAAGAGAGCTGCGTGGAGTTGTCTCTCGAGCTCCCCCACGCACTGACAATGGTTCCGGAATCCTGAGCGTGGGGAGGTTCCACCAACGGTCGGCAGCGCGTGGGTTCTAACGGAATGCCTAAGCTCGTCTCCCCTGAGGGTTTTCCTAATGTCTCTGTGCCAGGGAATGCTAGGGGTGATTGCAGGATATCCCAGTGACCGAGGCTGCCTCCCCAAGGTCAGGGAAGGTATTTCCCGGACTTCCCCGAACAGGGAACACCTGTGACTGAAGAGAGCTGCGTGGAGTTGTCTCTCGAGCTCCCCCACGCACTGACAATGGTTCCGGAATCCTGAGCGTGGGGAGGTTCCACCAAAGGTCGGCAGCGCGTGGGTTCTAACGGAATGCCTAAGCTCATCTCCCCTGAGGGTTTTCCAAATTTCTCTGTGCCAGGGAATGCTAGGGGTGATTGCAGGATATCCCAGTGACTGAGGCTGCCTCCCCAAGTTCAGGGAAGGTATTTCCCGGACTTCCCCGAACAGGGAACACCTGTGACTGAAGAGAGCTGCGTGGAGTTGTCTCTCGAGCTCCCCCATGCACTGACAATTGTTCCGTAATCCTGAGCGTTGGGAATTTCCACCAACGGTCGGCAGCGCGTGGGTTCTAACGGAATGCCTAAGCTCGTCTCCCCTGAGGTTTTTCCTAATGTCTCTGTGCCAGGGAATGCTAGGGGTGATTGCAGGATATCCCAGTGACCGAGGCTGCCTCCCCAAGGTCAGGGAAGGTATTTCCCGGACTTCCCCGAACAGGGAACACCTGTGACTGAAGAGAGCTGCGTGGAGTTTTCTCTCGAGCTCCCCCACGCACTGTCAATGGTTCCAGAATCCTGAGCGTGGGGAGGTTCCACCAACGGTCGTCAGCGCGTGGGTTCTAACGAAATGCCTAAGCTCGTCTCCCCTGAGGGTTTTCCTAATGTCTCTGTGCCAGGGAATGCTAGGGGTGATTGCAGGATATCCAAGAGACCGAGGCGGCCTCCCCAAGGTCAGGGAAGGTATTTCCCGGACTTCACCGAACAGGGAACACCTGTGACTGAAGAGAGCTGCGTGGAGTTGTCTCTCGAGCTCCCCCACGCACTGACAATGGTTCCGGAATCCTGAGCGTGGGGAGGTTCCACCAAGGGTCGGCAGCGCGTGGGTTCTAACGGAATGCCTAAGCTCATCTCCCCTGAGGGTTTTCCAAATTTCTCTGTGCCAGGGAATGCTAGGGGTGATTGCAGGATATCCCAGTGACCGAGGCTGCCTCCCCAAGGTCAGGGAAGTTATTTCCCGGACTTCCCCGAACAGGGAACACCTGTGACTGAAGAGAGCTGCGTGGAGTTGTCTCTCGATCTCCCCCACGCACTGATAATGGTTCCGGAATCCTGAGCGTGGGGAGGTTCCACCAACGGTCGGCAGCGCGTGGGTTCTAACGGAATGCCTAAGCTCGTCTCCCCTGAGGGTTTTCCTAATGTCTCTGTGCCAGGGAATGCTAGGGGTGATTGCAGGATATCCCAGTGACCGAGGCTGCCTCCCCAAGGTCAGGGAATTTATTTCCCGGACTTCCCCGAACAGGGAACACCTGTGACTGAAGACAGCTGCGTGGAGTTGTCTCTCGAGCTCCCCCACGCACTGACAATGGTTCCGGAATCCTGAGAGTGGGGAGGTTCCAGCAACGGTCGCCAGCGCGTGGGTTCTAACGGAATGCCTAAGCTCGTCTCCCCTGAGGGTTTTCCTAATGTCTCTGTGCCAGGGAATGCTAGGGGTGATTGCAGGATATCCCAGTGACCGAGGCTGCCTCCCCAAGGTCAGGGAAGGTATTTCCCGGACTTCCCCGAACAGGGAACACCTGTGACTGAAGAGAGCTGCGTGGAGTTTTCTCTCGAGCTCCCCCACGCACTGTCAATGGTTCCGGAATCCTGAGCGTGGGGAGGTTCCACCAACGGTCGGCAGCGCGTGGGTTCTAACGGAATGCCTAAGCTCGTCTCCCCTGAGGGTTTTCCTAATGTCTCTGTGCCAGGGAATGCTAGGGGTGATTGCAGGATATCCAAGAGACCGAGGCTGCCTCCCCAAGGTCAG
Organism: Vicugna pacos; assembly: GCF_048564905.1. Taxonomy (NCBI): domain Eukaryota; kingdom Metazoa; phylum Chordata; class Mammalia; order Artiodactyla; family Camelidae; genus Vicugna; species Vicugna pacos. The sequence goes on along the minus strand of NW_027328721.1, from coordinate 43,897,387 downwards.
GGAAGGTATTTCCCGGACTTCACCGAACAGGGAACACCTGTGACTGAAGAGAGCTGCGTGTAGTTTTCTCTCGAGCTCCCCAACGCACTGACAATGTTTCCGGAATCCTGAGCGTGGGGAGGTTCCACCAACGGTCGGCAGCGCGTGGGTTCTAACGGAATGCCTAAGCTCGTCTCCCCTGAGGGTTTTCCTAATGTCTCTGTGCCAGGGAATGCTAGGGGTGATTGCAGGATATCCCAGTGACCGAGGCTGCCTCCCCAAGGTCAGGGAAGTTATTTCCCGGACTTCCCCGAACAGGGAACACCTGTGACTGAAGAGAGCTGCGTGGAGTTGTCTCTCGAGCTCCCCCACGCACTGACAATGGTTCCGGAATCCTGAGCGTGGGGAGGTTCCACCAACGGTCGGCAGCGCGTGGGTTCTAACGGAATGCCTAAGATCATCTCCCCTGAGGGTTTTCCAAATTTCTCTGTGCCAGGGAATGCTAGGGGTGATTGCAGGATATCCCAGTGACCGAGGCTGCCTCCCCAAGGTCAGGGAAGGTATTTCCCGGACTTCCCCGAACAGGGAACACCTGTGACTGAAGAGAGCTGCGTGGAGTTGTCTCTCGAGCTCCCCCACGAACTGATAATGGTTCCGGAATCCTGAGCGTGGGGAGGTTCCACCAGCTGTCGGCAGCGCGTGGGTTCTAACGGAATGCCTAAGCTCATCTCCCCTGAGTGTTTTCCTAATGTCTCTGTGCCAGGGAATGCTAGGGGTGATTGCAGGTTATCCCAGTGACCGAGGCTGCCTCCCCAAGGTCAGGGAAGGTATTTCCCGGACTTCCCCGAACAGGGAACACCTGTGACTGAAGAGAGCTGCGTGGAGTTTTCTCTCGAGCTCCCCCACGCACTGACAATGGTTCCGGAATCCTGAGCGTGGGGAGGTTCCACCAACGGTCGGCAGCGGGTGGGTTCTAACGGAATGCCTAAGCTCGTCTCCCCTGAGGTTTTTCCTAATGTCTCTGTGCCAGGGAATGCTAGGGTTGATTGCAGGATATCCCAGTGACCGAGGCTGCCTCCCCATGTTCAGGGAAGCTATTTCCCGTGCTTCCCCTAACAGGGAACACCTGTGACTGAAGAGAGCTGCGTGGAGTTGTCTCTCGATCTCCCCCACGCACTGACAATGGTTCCGGAATCCTGAGCGTGGGGAGGTTCCACCAACGGTCGGCAGCGCGTGGGTTCTAACGGAATGCCTAAGCTCGTCTCCCCTGAGGGTTTTCCTAATGTCTCTGTGCCAGGGAATGCTAGGGGTGATTGCAGGATATCCCAGTGACCGAGGCTGCCTCCCCAACGTCAGGGAAGTTATTTCCCGGACTTCCCCGAACAGGGAACACCTGTGACTGAAGAGAGCTGCGTGGAGTTTTCTCTCGAGCTCCCCCACGCACTGTCAATTTTTCCGGAATCCTGAGCGTGGGGAGGTTCCACCAACGGTCGGCAGCGCGTGGGTTCTAATGGAATGCCTAAGCTCGTCTCCCCTGAGGGTTTTTCTAATGTCTCTGTTCCAGGGAATGCTAGGGGTGATTGCAGGTTATCCAAGAGCCCGAGGCTGCCTCCCCAAGGTCAGGGAAGTTATTTCCCGGACTTCCCCGAACAGGGAACACCTGTGACTGAAGAGAGCTGCGTGGAGTTGTCTCTCGAGCTCCCCCACGCACTGACAATGGTTCCGGAATCCTGAGCGTGGGGAGGTTCCACCAACGGTCGGCAGCGCGTGGGTTCTAAATGAAAGCCTAAGCTCATCTCCCCTGAGGGTTTTCCTAATATCTCTGTGCCAGGGAATGCTAGGGGTGATTTCAGGATATCCCAGTGACCGAGGCTGCCTCCCCAAGTTCAGGGAAGTTATTTCCCGGACTTCCCCGAACAGTGAACACCTGTGATTGAAGAGAGCTGCGTGGAGTTGTCTCTCGAGCTCCCCCACGCACTGACAATGGTTCCGGAATCCTGAGCGTGGGGAGGTTCCACCAACGGTCGGCAGTGCGTGGGTTCTAACGGAATGCCTAAGCTCGTCTCCCCTGAGGGTTTTCCTAATTTCTCTGTGCCAGGGAATGCTAGGGGTGATTGCAGGATATCCCAGTGTCAGAGGCTGCCTCCCCATGGTCAGGGAAGTTATTTCCCGGACTTCCCCGAACAGGGAACACCTGTGATTGAAGAGAGCTGCGTGGAGTTTTCTCTCGAGCTCCCCCACGGACTGACAATGGTTCCGGAATCCTGAGCGTGGGGAGGTTCCACCAACGGTCGGCAGAGCGTGGGTTCTAACGGAATGCCTAAGCTCGTCTCCCCTGAGGGTTTTCCTAATGTCTCTGTGCCAGGGAATGCTAGGGGTGATTGCAGGATATTCCAGTAACTGAGGCTGCCTCCCCAAGGTCAGGGAAGGTATTTCCCGGACTTCCCCGAACAGGGAACACCTGTGACTGAGGAGAGCTGCGTGAAGTTGTCTCTCGAGCTCCCCCACGCACTGACAATGGTTCCGGAATCCTGAGCGTGGGGAGGTTCCACCAACGGTCGGCAGCGCTTGGGTTCTAACGGAATGCCTAAGCTCGTCTCCCCTGAGGGTTTTCCTGATGTCTCTGTGCCAGGGAATGCTAGGGGTGATTGCAGGATATCCCAGTGACCGAGGCTGACTCCCCAAGGTCAGGGAAGTTATTTCCCGGACTTCCCCGAACAGGGAACACCTGTGACTGAAGAGAGCTGCATGGAGTTTTCTCTCGAGCTCCCCCACGCACTGACAATGGTTCCGGAATCCTGAGCGTGGGGAGGTTCCACCAACGGTCGGCAGCGCGTGGGTTCTAACGGAATGCCTAAGCTCGTCTCCCCTGAGGGTTTTCCTAATGTCTCTGTGCCAGGGAATGCTAGGGGTGATTGCAGGATATCCCAGTGACCGAGGCTGCCTCCCCAAGTTCAGGGAAGGTTTTTCCCAGACTTCCCCGAACAGGGAACACCTGTGACTGAAGAGAGCTGCGTGGAGTTTTCTCTCGAACTCCCCCACGCACTGTCAATGGTTCCGGAATCCTGAGCGTGGGGAGGTTCCACCAACGGTCGGCAGCGCGTGGGTTCTAACGGAATGCCTAAGCTCGTCTCCCCTGAGGGTTTTCCTAATGTCTCTGTGCCAGGGAATGCTAGGGGTGATTGCAGGATACCTCAGTGACCGAAGCTGCCTCCCCAAGTTCAGGGAAGGTATTTCCCGGACTTCCCCGAACAGGGAACACCTGTGACTGAAGAGAGCTGCGTGGAGTTGTCTCTCGAGCTCCCCAACGCACTGACAATGGTTCCGGAATCCTGAGCGTGGGGAGGTTCCACCAACGGTCGCCAGCGCGTGGGTTCTAACGGAATGCCTAAGCTCGTCTCCCCTGAGGGTTTTCCTAATGTCTCTGTGCCAGGGAATGCTAGGGGTGATTGCAGGATATGCCAGTGCCCGAGGCTGCCTCCCCAAGGTCAGGGAAGTTATTTCCCGGAATTCCCCGAACAGGGAACACCTGTGACTGAAGAGAGCTGCGTGGAGTTCTCTCTCGAGCTCCCCCACGCACTGACAATGGTTCCGGAACCCTGAGCGTGTGGAGGTTCCACCAACGGTCGGCAGCGCGTGGGTTCTAACGGAATGCCTAAGCTCGTCTCCCCTGAGGGTTTTCCTAATTTCACTGTGCCAGGGAATGCTAGGGGTGATTGCAGGATAGCCCAGTGACCGAGGCTGCCTCCCCAAGGTCAGGGAAGGTATTTCCCGGACTTCCCCGAACAGGGAACACCTGTGACTGAAGAGAGCTGCGTGGAGTTGTCTCTCGATCTCCCCCACGCACTGACAATGGTTCCGGAATCCTGAGCGTGTGGAGGTTCCACCAACGGTCGGCAGCGCGTGGGTTCTAACGGAATGCCTAAGCTCTCTCCCTTGATGGTTTTCCTAATGTCTCTGTGCCAGGGAATGCTAGGGGTGATTGCATGATATCCCAGTGACCGAGGCTGCCTCCCCAAGGTCAGGGAATGTATGTCCCGGACTTCCCCGTACAGGGAACACCTGTGACGGAAGAGAGCTACGTGGAGTTGTCTCTCGAGCTCCCCCACGCACTGACAATGGTTCCGGAATCCTGAGCGTGGGGAGGTTCCACCAACGGTCGGCAGCGCATGGGTTCTAACGGAATGCCTAAGCTCGTCTCCCCTGAGGGTTTTCCTGATATCTCTGTGCCAGGGAATTCTAGGGGTGATTGCAGGATATCCCAGTGACCGAGGCTGCCTCCCCAAGGTCAGGGAAGGTATTTCCCGGACTTCCCCGAACAGGGAACACCTGTGACTGAGGAGAGCTGCGTGGAGTTGTCTCTCGAGCTCCCCCACGCACTGACAATGGTTCCGGAATCCTGAGCGTGGGGAGGTTCCACCAACGGTCGGCAGCGCGTGGGTTCTAACGGAATGCCTAAGCTCGTCTCCCCTGAGGGTTTTCCTAATATCTCTGTGCCAGGGAATGTTAGGGGTGATTGCAGGATATCCCAGTGACCGAGGCTGCCTCCCAAAGGTCAGGGAAGTTATTTCCCGGACTTCCCCGAACAGGGAACACCTGTGACTGAAGAGAGCTGCGTGGAGATGTCTCTCGAGTTCCCCCACGCACTGACAATGGTTCTGGAATCCTGAGCGTGGGGAGGTTCCACCAACGGTCGGCAGCGCGTGGGTTCTAACGGAATGCCTAAGCTCGTCTCCCCTGAGGGTTTTCCTAATGTCTCTGTGCCAGGGATTGCTAGGGGTGATTGCAGGATATCCCAGTGACCGAGGTTGACTCCCCAAGGTCAGGGAAGGTATTTCCCGTACTTCCCCGAACAGGGAACACCTGTGACTGAAGAGAGCTGCGTGGAGTTGTCTCTTCGAGTTCCCCCACGCACTGACAATGGTTCCGGAATCCTGAGCGTGGGGAGGTTCCACCAACGGTCGGCAGCGCGTGGGTTCTAACGGAATGCCTAAGCTCGTCTCCCCTGAGGGTTTTCCTAATGTCTCTGTGCCAGGGAATGCTAGGGGTGATTGCAGGATATCCCAGTGACCTAGGCTGCCTCCCCAAGGTCAGGGAAGGTATTTCCCGGACTTCCCCGAACAGGGAACACCTGTGACTGAAGAGAGCTGCGTGGAGTTGTCTCTCGAGCTCCCCCACGCACTGACAATGGTTCCGGAATCCTGAGCGTGGGGAGGTTCCACCAAAGGTCGGCAGCGCGTGGGTTCTAACGGAATGCCTAAGCTCGTCTCCCCTGAGGGTTTTCCTAATGTCTCTGTGCCAGGGAATGCTAGGGGTGATTGCAGGATATCCCAGTGACCGAGGCTGCCTCCCCAAGGTCACGGAAGGTATTTCCCGGACTTCCCAGAACAGGGAACACCTGTGACTGAAGAGAGCTGCGTGGAGTTTTCTCTCGAGCTCCCCCACGCACTGACAATGGTTCCGTAATCCTGAGCGTGGGGAGGTTCCAGCAACGGTCGGCAGCGCGTGGTTTCTAACGGAATGCCTAAGCTAGTCTCCCCTGATGGTTTTCCTAATGTCTCTGTGCCAGGGAATGCTAGGGTTGATTGCAGGATATCCCAGTGACCGAGGCTGCCTCCCCAAGGTCAGGGAATGTATTTCCCGGACTTCCCCGAACAGGGAACACCTGTGACTGAAGAGAGCTGCGTGGAGTTGTCTCTCGAGCTCCCCCACGCACTGACAATGGTTCCGGAATCCTGAGCGTGGGGAGGTTCCACCAACGGTCTGCAGCGCGTGGGTTCTATCGGAATGCCTAATCTCGACTCCCCTGAGGGTTTTCCTAATGTCTCTGTGCCAGGGAATGCTAGGGGTGATTGCAGGATATCCCAGTGAGCGAGGATGCCTCTCCAAGTTCAGGGAAGGTATTTCCCGGTCTTCCCCGAACAGGGAACACCTGTGACTGAAGAGAGCTGCGTGGAGTTGTCTCTCGAGCTCCCCCACGCACTGACAATGGTTCCGGAATCCTGAGCGTGGGGAGGTTCCAGCAACGGTCGGCAGCGCGTGGGTTCTAACGGAATGCCTAAGCTCGTCTCCCCTGAGGGTTTTCCTAATGTCTCTGTGCCAGGGAATGCTAGGGGTGATTGCAGGATATCCCAGTGACCGAGGCTGCCTCCCCAAGTTCAGGGAAGGTATTTCCCGGACTTCCCCGAACAGGGAACACCTGTGACTGAAGAGAGCTGTGTGGAGTTGTCTCTTGAGCTCCCCCACGCCCTGACAATGGTTCCGGAATCCTGAGCGTGGGGAGGTTTCAGCAACGGTCGGCAGCGCGTGGGTTCTAACGGAATGCCTAAGCTCGTCTCCCCTGAGGGTTTTCCTAATGTCTCTGTGCCAGGGAATGCTAGGGGTGATTGCAGGTATCCCAGTGACCGAGGCTGCCTCGCCAAGTTCAGGGAAGTTATTTCCCGGACTTCCCCGAACAGGGAACACCTGTGACTGAAGAGAGCTGCGTGGAGTTGTCTCTCGAGCTCCCCCACGCACTGACAATGGTTCCGGAATCCTGAGCTTGGGGAGGTTCCACCAACGGTCGGCAGTGCGTGGGTTCTAACGGAATGCCTAAGCTCGTCTCCCCTGAGGGTTTTCCTAATGTCTCTGTGCCAGGGAATGCTAGGGGTGTTTGCAGGATATCCCAGTGACCGAGGCTGCCTCCCCAAGGTCAGGGAAGGTATTTCCCGGACTGCCCCGAACGGGGAACACCTGTGACTGAAGAGAGCTGCGTGGAGTTGTCTCTCGAGCTCCCCCACGCACTGACAATGGTTCTGGAATCCTGAGCGTGGGGAGGTTCCACCAACGGTCGGCAGCACGTGGGTTCTAACCGAATGCCTAAGCTCGTCTCCCCTGAGGGTTTTCCTAATGTCTCTGTGCCAGGGAATGCTAGGGGTGATTGCAGGATATCCCAGTGACCGAGGCTGCCTCCCCAAGGTCAGGGAAGATATTTCCCGGACTTCCCCGAACAGGGAACACCTGTGACTGAAGAGAGCTGCGTGGAGTTGTCTCTCGAGCTCCCCCACGCACTGACAATGGTTCCGGAATCCTGAGCGTGGGGAGGTTCCAGCAACGGTCGGCAGCGCGTGGGTTCTAACGGAATGCCTAAGCTCGTCTCCCCTGAGGGTTTTCCTAATGTCTCTGTGCCAGGGAATGCTAGGGGTGATTGCAGGATATCCCAGTGACCGAGGCTGCCTCCCCAAGGTCAGGGAAGGTATTTCCCGGACTTCCCCGAACAGGGAACACCTGTGACTGAAGAGAGCTGCGTGGGGTTGTCTCTCGAGCTCCCCCACGCACTGACAATGGTTCCGGAATCCTGAGCGTGGGGAGGTTCCACCAACGGTCGGCAGCGCGTGGGTTCTATCGGAATGCCTAATCTCGACTCCCCTGAGGGTTTTCCTAATGTCTCTGTGCCAGGGAATGCTAGGGGTGATTGCAGGATATCCCAGTGAGCGAGGATGCCTCTCCAAGTTCAGGGAAGTTATTTCCCGGACTTCCCCGAACAGGGAACACCTGTGACTGAAGAGAGCTACGTGGAGTTGTCTCTCGAGCTCCCCCACGCACTGACAATGGTTCCGGAATCCTGAGCGTGGGGAGGTTCCAAAAACGGTCGGCAGCGCGTGGGTTCTAACGGAATGCCTAAGCTAGTCTCCCCTGAGGGCTTTCCTAATGTCTCTGTGCCAGGGAATGCTAGGGGTGATTGCAGGATATCTCAGTGACCGAGGCTGCCTCCCCAAGTTCAGGGAAGGTATTTCCCGGACTTCCCCGAACAGGGAACACCTGTGACTGAAGAGAGCTGCGTGGAGTTGTCTCTCGAGCTCCCCCACGCACTGACAATGGTTCCGGAATCCTGAGCGTGGGGAGGTTCCACCAAAGGTCGGCAGCGCGTGGGTTCTAACGGAATGCGTAAGCTCGTCTCCCCTGAGGGTTTTCCTAATATCGCTGTGCCAGGGAATGCTAGGGTTGATTGCAGGATATCCCAGTGACCCAGGCTGCCTCCCCAAGGTCAGGGAAGGTATTTCCCGGACTTCCCCGAACAGGGAACACCTGTGACTGAAGAGAGCTGCGTGGAGTTGTCTCTCGAGCTCCCCCACGCACTGATAATGGTTCCGGAATCCTGAGCGTGGGGAGGTTCCACCAACGGTCGGCAGCGCGTGGGTTCTAACGGGATGCTTAAGCTCGTCTCCCCTGAGGGTTTTCCTAATGTCTCTGTGCCAGGGAATGCTAGGGGTGATTGCAGGATATCCCAGTGACCGAGGCTGCCTCCCCAAGCTCAGGGAAGTTATTTCCCGGACTTCCAAGAACAGGGAACACCTGTGACTGAAGAGAGCTGCGTGGAGTTGTCTCTCGAGCTCCCCCACGCACTGACAATGGTTCCGGAATCCTGAGCGTGGCGAGGTTCCAGCAACGGTCGGCAGCGCGTGGGTTCTAACGGAATGCCTAAGCTCGTCTCCCCTGAGGGTTTTCCTGATGTCTCTGTGCCAGGGAATGCTAGGGGTGATTGCAGGATATCCCAGTGTCCGAGTCTGCCTCCCGATGGTGAAGGAAGGTTTTTCTAGGACTTCCTCGAACAGGGAACTCCTGTGACTGAAGAGAGCTGCGTGGAGTTGTCTCTCGAGCTCCCCCACGCACTGACAACGGTTCCGGAATCCTGAGCGTGGGGAGGTTCCACCAACGGTCGGCAGCGCGTGGGTTCTAACGGAATGCTTAAGCTCGTCTCCGCTGAGGGTTTTCCTAATGTCTCTGTGCCAGGGAATGCTAGGGGTGATTGCAGGATATCCCAGTGACCGAGGCTGCCCCCCAAGGTCAGGGAAGTTATTTTTTGGACTTCCCAGAACAGGGAACACCTGTGACTGTAGAGAGCTGCGTGGAGTTGTCTCTCGAGCTCCCCACGCAGTGACAACGATTCCGGAATCCTGAGCGTGGGGAGGTTACACCAACCGTCGGCAGCGCGTGGGTTCTAACGGAATGCCTAAGCTCGTCTCCCCTGAGGGTTTTCCTAATGTCTCTGTGCCAGGGAATGCTAGGGATGATTGCAGGTATCCCAGTGACCGTGGATGCCTCCAAAGTCAGGGAAGTTATTTCTCGGACTTCCCCGAACAGGGAACTCCTGTGACTGAAGAGAGCTGCGTGGAGTTGTCTCTCGAGCTCCCCCACACACTGACAATGTTTCCGGAATCCTGAGCGCGGGGAGGTTCCACCAACGGTCGGCAGCGCGTGGGTTCTATCGGAATGCCTAAGCTCGTCTTCCCTGAGGGTTTTCCTAATGTCTCTGTGCCAGGGAATTCTAGGGGTGATTGCAGGATATCCCAGTGTCAGAGGCTGCCTCCACAAAGTCAGTGAAGCTATTTCTCGGAATTCCCCGAACAGGAAAATCCTGTCACTGAAGAGATATGCGTGGAGTTGTCTCTCGAGCTCCCCCACGCACTGACAACGATTCCGGAATCCTGAGCGTGGGGAGGTTCCACCAACGGTCAGCAGCGCGTGGGTTTTAACGGAATGCCTAAGCTCGTCTCCCCTGAGGGTTTTCCTAATGTGTCTGTGCCAGGGAATGCTAGGTGTGATTGCAGGATATCCCAGTGACCGAGGCTGCCTCCCCATAGTCATGGAAGTTATTTCTCGGACTTCCCCAAACAGGGAACTCCTGTGACTGAAGAGAGCTGTGAGAAGTTTTGTCTCGAGCTCCGCCACGCACTGAAAACGTTTCAGGATTCCTGAGCGTGGGGAGGTTCCACCAACGGTCGGCAGCGCGTGGGATCTAACGGAATGCCTAAGCTCGTCTCCCCTGAGGGTTTTCCTAATGTGTCTGTGCCAGGGAATGCTAGGTGTGATTGCAGGATATCCCAGTGACGAGTCTGCCTCCCCAAGTTAAGAGAAGTTATTTCTCGGACTTCCCCGAACAGGGAAATCCTGTGACTGAAAAGAGCTGCGTGGAGATGTCTCTCGAGCTCCCCCACGCACTGACAACGGTTCCGGAATCCTGAGCGTGGGGAGGTTCCACCAACGGTCGGCAGTGCGTGGGTCCTATCGGAATGCGTAAGCTCGTCTCCCCTGAGGGTTTTCCTAATATCTCTGTGCCAGGGAATGCTAGGGGTGATTGCAGGATATCCCAGTGTCAGAGGCTGCCTCCACAAAGTCAGTGAAGCTATTTCTCGGACTTCCCCGAACAGGAAACTCCTGTCACTGAAGAGAGCTGCGTGGAATTGTCTCTCGAGCTCCCCCACGCACTGACAACGGTTCCGGAATCCTGAGCGTAGGTAGGTTCCACCAACGGTCGGCAGCGCGTGGGTTCTAAGGGAATGCCTAAGCTCGTCTCCCCTGAGATTTTTCCTAATGTCTCTGTGCCAGGGAATGCTAGGGGTGATTGTAGGATATCCCAGAGCCCGAGGCTGCCTCCCCAAGTTCAGTGAAAGTATTTCTCGGACTTCCCCGAACAGGGAACTCCTGTGACTGAAGAGAGCTGCGTGGAGTTGTCTCTCGAGCTCCCCGACGCACTGACAAATTTTCCGGAATCCTGAGCATGGGGAGGTTCCACCAACGGTCGGCAGCGCGTGGGTTCTAACGGAATGCTTAAGCTCGTCTCCGCTGAGGGTTTTCCTAATGTCCCTGTGCCAGGGAATGCTAGGGATGATTGCAGGATATCCCAGTGACCGAGTCTGCCTCCCGATGGTGAAGGAAGGTTTTTCTAGGACTTCCTCGAACAGGGAACTGTTGTGACTGAAGAGAGCTGCGTGGAGTTGTCTCTCGAGCTCCCACACGCACTGACAACGGCTCCGGAATCATGAGCGTGGGGAGGTTCCACCAACGGTCGGCAGCGCGTGGGTTCTAACGGAATGCCTAAGCTCGTCTCCCCTGAGTATTTTCCTAATATCTCTGTGCCAGGGAATGCTAGGGGTGATTGCAGGATATCCCAGTGCCCGAGGCCGCCTCCCCAATGTCAGGGAAGGTATTTCCCGGACTTCCCCGAACAGGGAACTCCTGTGACTGAAGAGAGCTGCATGGATTTTTCTCTCGAGCTCTCCCACGCACTGACAATGATTCCGGAACCCTGAGCGTGGGGAGGTTGCACCATCGGTCGGCAGCCCGTGGGTTATAACGGAATGCCTAAGCTCGTCTCCCCTGAGGGTTTTCCTAATGTCTCTGTGCCAGGGAATTCTAGGGGTGATTGCAGGATATCCCAGTGTCAGAGGCTGCCTCCACAAAGTCAGTGAAGCTATTTCTCGGACTTCCCCGAACAGGAAAATCCTGTCACTGAAGAGAGATGCGTGGAGTTGTCTCTCGAGCTCCCCCACGCACTGACAATGATTCCAGAATCCTGAGCGTGGGGAGGTTCCGCCAACGGTCGGCAGCGCGTGGGTTTTAACGGAATGCCTAAGCTCGTCTCCCCTGAGGGTTTTCCTAATGTCTCTGTGCCAGGGATTGCTAGGGGTGATTTCAGGATATCCCAGTGACCGAGGCTCCTTCCCCAAGGTCAGGGAAGCTTTTTCTCGGACTTCCCCTAACAAGGAACCCTGTGACTGAAGAGAGCTGCGTGGAGTTGTCTCTCGAGCTCCCCTACGCACTGACAGTGATTCCGGAATGCTGAGCGTGGGGAGGTTCCACCAACGGTCGGCAGCGCGTGGGTTCTAACGGAATGCCTAAGCTCGATTCCCCTGAGCGTTTTCCAAATTTCTCTGTGTCAGGGAATGGTAGGGGTGATTTCAGTATATCCCAGTGACCGAGGCTGACTCCCCATGTTCAGGTAAGTTATTTCTCGGTCTTCCCCGAACAGGGAACTCCTGTGACTGAAGAGAGCTGCGTGGAGTTGTCTCTCGAGCTCCCCCACGCACTGACAACGGTTCCGGAATCCTGAGCGTGGGGAGGTTCCACCAACGGTCGTCAGCGCGTGGGTTCTAACGGAATGCCTAAGCTCGTCTCTCCTGAGCGTTTTCCTAATTTCTCTGAGCCAGGGAATGCTAGGGGTGATTGCAGGTTATCCCAGTGACTGAGGCTGCCTCCCCAAGGTCAGGGAAGTTATTTCTCGGACTTCCCCGAACAGGGAACACCTGTGAATGAAGAGAGCTGCGTGGAGTTGTCTCTCGAGCTCCCCCATGCACTGACAATGGTTCCGGAATCCTGAGCGTGGGGAGGTTCCACCAACGTTCGGCAGCGCGTGGGTTCTAACGGAATGCCTAAGCTCGTCTCCCCTGAAGGTTTTCCTAATTTCTCTGTGCCAGGAAATGCTAGCGGTGATTGCAGGATATCCCAGTGACCGAGGCTGCCTCCCTAAGGTCAGGGAATCTATTTCCCAGACTTCCCCGAACTGGGAACACCTGTGACTGAAGAGAGCTGCGTGGAGTTGTCTCTCGAGCTCCCCCACGCACTGACAATGCTTCCGGAATCCTGAGCGTGGGGAGGTTCCACCAACGGTCGGCAGCGCGTGGGTTCTAACGGAATGCCTAAGCTCGTCTCCCGTGAGTGTTTTCCTAATTTCTCTGTGCCAGGGAATGCTAGGGGTGATTGCAGGATATCCCAGTGACCGAGGCTTCCTCCCCAAGGTCAGGAAAGTTATTTCCCGGACTTCCCCGAACAGGGAACACCTGTGACTGAAGAGAGCTGCGTGGAGTTGTCTCTCGAGCTCCCCCACGCACTGACAATGATTCCGGAATCCTGAGCGTGGGGAGGTTCCACCAACGGTCGGCAGCGCGTGGGTTCTAACGGAATGCCTAAGCTCGTCTCCCCTGAGGGTTTTCCTAATGTCTCTGTGCCAGGGAATGCTAGGGGTGATTGCAGGATATCCCAGTTCCCGAGGCTGACTCCCCAAGGTCAGGGAAGTTATTTCCCGGACTTCCCCATACAGGGAACTCCTGTGAATGAAGAGAGCTGCGTGGAGTTGTCTCTCGAGCTCCCCCACGCACTAACAATGTTTCCGGAATCCTGAGCGTGGCGAGGTTTCAAGAACGGTCGGCAGCGCGTGGGATCTAACGGAATGCCTAAACTTGTCTCCCCTAAGTCTTTTCCTACTTTCTCTGTGCCAGGGAATGCTAGGGGGGTTTGCAGGGTATCCCAGTGACCGAGGTTGCCTCACCAAGGTCAGGGAAGGTTTTCCCGGACTTCCCCGAACAGGGAACACATGTGACTGAAGAGAGCTGCGTGGAGTTGTCTCTCGAGCTCCCCCACGCACTGACAATGGTTCCGGAATCTTGAGCGTGGGGAGGTTGCACCAACGGTCGGCAGCGCGTGGGTTCAAACGGAATGCTTAAGCTCGTCTCCCCTGAGGATTTTCCTAATGTCTCTGTGCCAGGGAATTCTAGGGGTGATTGCAGGATATCCCATTGACCGAGGCTGCCTCCCCAAGGTCAGGGAAGATATTTCCCGGACTTCCCCGAAAAGGGAAATCCTGTGAATGAAGAGAGCTGCGTGGAGTTGTCTCTCGAGCTCCCCCATGCACTGACAATGTTTCCGGAATCCTGAGCGTGGGGAGGTTCCACCAACGGTCGGCAGCGCGTGGGTTTAAACGGAAAGACTAAGCTCGTCTCCCCTGAGTGTTTTCCTAATGTCTCTGTGCCAGGGAATGCTAGGGGTGATTGCAGGATATCCCAGTGACCGAGGCTTCCTCCCCAAGGTCAGGAAAGTTATTTCTCGGACTTCCCCGAACAGGGAACACCTGTGACTGAAGAGAGCTGCGTGGATTTGTCTCTCGAGCTCCCCCACGCACTGACAATGGTTCCGGAATCCTGAGCGTGGGGAGGTTCCACCAACGGTCGGCAGCGCGTGGGTTCTAACGGAATGCCTAAGCTCGTCTCCCCTGAGGGTTTTCCTAATGTCTCTGTGCCAGGGAATGCTAGGGGTGATTGCAGGATATCCCAGTGACCGAGGCTAACTCCCCAAGGTCAGGGAAGGTATTTCCCGGACTTCCCCGTACAGGGAACTCCTGTGAATGAAGAGAGCTGCGTGGAGTTGTCTCTCGAGCTCCCCCACGCACTAACAATGTTTCCGGAATCCTTAGCGTGGGGAGGTTTCAAGAACGGTCGGCAGCGCGTGGGATCTAACGGAATGCCTAAACTTGTCTCCCCTAAGTCTTTTCCTACTTTCTCTGTGCCAGGGAATGCTAGGGGTGTTTGCAGGTTATCCCAGTGACCGAGGTTGCCTCACCAAAGTCAGGGAAGTTTTTCCCGGACTTCCCCGAACAGGGAACACATGTGACTGAAGAGAGCTGCGTGGAGTTGTCTCTCGAGCTCCCCCTCGCACTGACAATGGTTCCGGAATCCTGAGCGTGGGGAGGTTCCACCAACGTTCGTCAGCGCGTGGGTTCAAACGGAATGCCTAAGGTCGTCTCCCCTGAGGATTTTCCTAATGTCTCTGTGCCAGGGAATTCTAGGGGTGATTGCAGGATATCCCATTGACCGAGGCTGCCTCCCCAAGGTCAGGGAAGATATTTCCCGGACTTCCCCGAAAAGGGAAATCCTGTGAATGAAGAGAGCTGCGTGGAGCTGTCTCTCGAGCTCCCCCATGCACTGACAATGGTTCCGGAATCCTGAGCGTGGGGAGGTTCCACCAACGGTCGGCAGCACGTGGGTTTAAACGGAAAGACTAAGCTTGTCTCTCCTGAGCGTTTTCCTAATGTATCTGTGCCAGGGAATGCTAGGGGTGATTGCAGGATATCCCAGTGACTGAGGCTGCCTCCCCAAGGTCAAGGAAGTTATTTCTCGGACTTCCCCGATCAGGGAACACCTGTGACTGAAGAGAGCTGCGTGGAGTTTTCTCTCGAGCTCCCCCACGCACTGACAATGGTTCTGGAATCCTGAGCGTGGGGAGGTTCCACCAACGGTCGGCAGCACGTGGGTTCTAACGGAATGCCTAAGCTCGTCTCCCCTGAGAGTTTTCCTAATATCTCTGTGCCAGGGAATGCTAGGGGTGATTGCAGGATATCCCAGTGACTGAGGCTGCCTCCCCAAGGTCAGGGAAGGTATTTCTCGGACTTCCCCGAACAGGGAACACCTGTGACTGAAGAGAGCTGCGTGGAGTTGTCTCTCGTGCTCCCCCACGCACTGACAATTGTTCTGGAATCCTGAGCGTGGGGAGGTTCCACCAACGGTCGGCAGCGCGTGGGTTCTAACGGAATGCCTAAGCTCGTCTAACCTGAGAGTTTTCCTAATGTGTCTGTGCCAGGGAATCTAGGGGTGTTTGCAAGATATCCCAGTGACCGAGTCTGCCTCTCCAAGGTCAGGGAAGTTAGTTCTCGGACTTCCCCGAACAGGGAACACCTGTGACTGAAGATAGCTGCGTGGAGTTGTCTCTCGAGCTCCCCACGCACTGACAATGTTTCCGGAATCCTGAGCGTGGGGAGGTTCCACCAACGTTCGGCAGCGCGTGGGTTTTATCGGAATGCCTAAGCTCGTCTCCCCTGAGTGTTTTCCTAATGTCTCTGTGCCAGGGAATGCTAGGGGTGATTGCAGAATATCCCAGTGCCCGAGGATGCCTCCCCAAGTCAGGGAAGTTATTTCCCGGACTTCCCCGAACAGGGAACTCCTGTGAATGAAGAGAGCTGCGTGGAGTTTTCTCTCGAGCTCCCCCACGCACTGACAATGTTTCCGGAATCCTGAGCGTGCGGAGGTTCCACCAACGGTCGGCAGCGTGTGGGTTCTAATGGAATGCCTAAGCTCGTCTCCCCTGAGGGTTTTCCTAATGTCTCTGTGCCAGGGAATGCTAGGTGTGATTGCAGGATATCCCAGTGACCGAGGCTGCCTCCCCAAGGTCAGGGAAGTTATTTCCCGGACTTCCCCGAACAGGGAACACCTTTGACTGAAGAGAGCTGCGTGGAGTTTTCTCTCGAGCTCCCCCACGCACTGACAAATGTTCCGGAATCCTGAGCTTGTGGAGGTTCCACCAAAGGTCGGCAGCGCGTGGGTTCTAACGGAATGCCTAAGCTCGTCTCCCCTGAGGTTTTTCCTAATATCTCTGTGCCAGGGAATGCTAGGGGTGTTTGCAGGATATCCCAGTGACCGTGGCTGCTTCCCCAACTTCAGGGAAGATTTTTCTCGGACTTCCCCGAACAGGGAACACCTGTGACTGAATAGAGCTGCGTGGAGTTGTCTCTCGAGCCCCCCCACGCACTGACAATGGTTCCGGAATCCTGAGCGTGGGGATGTTCCACCAACGTTCGGCAGCGCGTGGGTTCTAACTTAATGCCTATGCTCGTCTCCCCTGAGGGTTTTACTGATTTCTCTGTGCCAGGGAATGCTAGGGGGGTTTGCAGGATATCCCAGTGACATACGCTGCCTCCCCAAGGTCAGGGAAGTTATTTCTCGGACTTCCCAGAACAGGGAACACCTGTGACTGAAGAGAGCTGCGTGGAGTTGTCTCTTGAGCTCCCCCACGCACTGACATTTGTTCCGGAATCCTGAGCGTGGGGAGGTTCCACCAACGGTCGGCAGCGCGTGGGTTCTAACGGAATGCTTAAGTGCGTCTCCCCTGAGGGTTTTCCTAATGTCTCTGTGCCAGGGAATGCTAGGGGGGTTTGCAGGATATCCCAGTGACTGAGGCTGCCTCCCCAAGGTCAGGGAAGGTATTTCTCTGACTTCCCCGAACAGGGAACTCCTGTGAAAGAAGAGAGCTGCGTGGAGTTTTCTCTCGAGCTCCCCCACGCACTGACAATATTTCTGGAATCCTCAGCGTGGGGAGGTTCCACCAACGGTCGTCAGCGCGTGGGTTCTAACGGAAATCCTAGCTCGTCTCCCCTGAGGGTTTTCCTAATGTCTCTGTGCCAGGGAATACTAGGGGTGATTGCAGGATATCCCAGTGACCGAGGCTGCCTCCCCAAGTTCAGGGAAGTTATTTCTCGGACTTCCCCGAACAGGGAACACCTGTGACTGAAGAGAGCTGCGTGGAGTTTTCTCTCGAGCTCCGACACGCACTGATAATGCTACCGGAATCCTGAGCGTGGGGAGGTTCCACCAACTGTCGGCAGCACGTGGGTTCTAACGGAATGCCTAAGCTCGTCTCCACTGAGTGTTTTCCTAATGTCTCTGTGCCAGGGAATGCTAGGGGTGATTGCAGGTTATCCCAGTGACCGAGGCTGCCTCCCCAAGTCATGGAAGCTATTTCTCGGACTTCCCCGAACAGGGAAAACCTGTGACTGAAGAGAGCTGCGTGGAATTGTCTCTCGTGCTCCCCCACGCACTGACAATATTTCTGGAATCCTGAGCGTGGGGAGTTTCCACCAACGGTCGACAGCGCGTGGGTTCTAACGGAATGCCTAAGCTCGTCTCCCCTGAGGGTTTTCCTAATATCTCTGTGCCAGTGAATGCTAGGGGTTATTGCAGGATATCCCAATGAACGAGGCTGACACCCCAAGTTCAGGGAAGGTATTTCTCGGACTTCCATGAACAGGGAACACCTGTGACTGAAGAGAGCTGCGTGGAGTTGTCTCTCGAGCTCCCCCACGCACTGACAATGGTTCCGGAATCCTGAGGGTGGGGAGGTTCCACCAACGGTCGGCAGCGCGTGGGTTCTTATGGAATGCCTAAGCTCGTCTCCCCTGAGGATTTTCCTAATATCTCTGTGCCAGGGAATTCTAGGGGTGATTGCAGGATATCCCATTGACCGAGGCTGCCTCCCCAAGGTCAGGGAATTTATATCACGGACTTCCCCGAAAAGGGAACTCCTGTGAATGAAGAGAGCTGCGTGGAGTTGTCTCTCGAGCTCCCCCAAGCACTGACAATGGTTCCGGAATCTTGAGCGTGGGGAGGTTCCACCAACGGTCGGCAGTCCGTGGGTTCTAATGGAATGCCTAAGCTCGTCTCCACTGAGGATTTTCCTAATGTCTCTGTGCCAGGGAATGCTTGGGTTTTTGCAGGATATCCCAGAGAACGAGGATGCATCCCCATGTTCAGGGAAGTTATTTCTCGGACTTCCCCGAACAGGGAACACCTGTGACTGAAGAGAGCTGCGTGGAGTTTTCTCTCGAGCTCCCCCACGCAATGACAATGGTTCCGGAATCCTGAGCGTGTGGAGGTTCCATCAACGGTCGGCAGCTCGTGGATCCTAATGGAATGCCTAAGCTCGTCTCCCCTGAGGGTTTTCCTAATGTCCCTGTGCCAGGGAATGCTAGGGGTGATTGCAGGTTATCCCAGTGACCGAGGCTGCCTCCCCAAAGTCACAGAAGGTATTTCCAGGACTTCCCCGAACAGGGAACAGCTGTGAATGTAGAGAGCTGCGTGGAGTTGACTCTTGAGCTCCCCCACGCTCTGACAAGGGTTCCGGAATCCTGAGCGTGGGGAGGTTCCACCATTGGTCGGCAGCGCGTGGGTTCTAACGGAATGCCTAAGCTCGTCTCCCCTGAGGATTTTCCTAATGTCTCTGTGCCAGGGAATGCTAGGGGTAATTGCAGGATATCCCAGTGACCGAGGCTTCCTCCCTAAGGTCAGGGAAGTTATTTCCCGGACTTCCCCGAACAGGGAACACCTGTGACTGCAGAGAGCTGCGTTGAGTTGTCTCTCGAGCTCCCCCACGCTCTGACAATGGTTCCGGAATCCTGCGCGTGGGGAGGTTCCACCAAAGGTCGACAGCGCGTGGGTTCTAACGGAATTCCTAATCTCGTCTCCCCTGAGGGTTTTCCTAATGTCTCTGTGCCAGGGAATGCTAGGGGTGATTGCAGGATATCCCAGTGACAGAGGCTGCCTCCCTAAGGTCAGGGAAGTTATTTCCCGGACTTCCCCGAACAGGGAACCCCTGTGACTGAAGAGAGCTGCGTGGAGTTGTCCCTCGAGCTCCCCCAAGCACTGACAATGGTTCCGGAATCCTGAGCGTGGGGAGGTTCCACCAACGGTCGGCAGCGCGTGGGTTCTAACGGAATGCCTAAGCACATCTCCCCTGAGGGTTTTCCTAATATCTCTGTGCCAGGGAATGCTAGGGGTGATTGCAGGATATCCCAGTGACCGAGGCTGCCTCCAAATGTCAGGGAATGTAATTCTCGTACTTCCCCGAACAGGGAACACCTGTGACTGAAGAGATCTTCGTGGAGTTGTCTCACGAGCTCCCCCACACTCTGACAATGGTTCCGGAATCCTGAGCGTGGGGAGGTTCCACCAACGGTCGGCAGCGCGTGGGTTCTAACGGAAAGCCTAGCTCGTCTCCGCTGAGGTTTTTCCTAATGTCTCTGTGCCAGGGAATGCTAGGGGTGATTGCAGGTTATACCAGTGCCCGAGGCTGCCTCCCCAAGGAAAGGGAAGGTATTTCCCGGACTTCCCCGAACACGGAACACCTGTGACTGAAGAGAGCTGTGTGGAGTTGTCTCTCGAGCTCCCCCACGCACTGACAATGTTTCCGGAATCCTGAGCGTGGGGAGGTTCCACCAACGGTCGGCAGCGCGTGGGTTCTAACGGAATGCCTAATGTCGTCTCCCCTGAGGGTTTTCCTAATGTCTCTGTGCCAGGGAATGCTACGGGTGATTGCAGGATATCCCAGTGAACGAGGCTGCCTCCCTAATATCAGGGAATGTATTTCCCGGACTTCCCCGAACAGGGAACACCTGTGACTGAAGAGAGCTGCGTGGAGATGTCTCTCGAACTCCCACACGCACTAATAATTTTTCCGGAATCCTGAGATTGGGGAGGTTCCACCAACGGTCGTCAGCGCGTGGGTTCTAACGGAAGGCATAGCTCGTCTCCCCTGAGGGTTTTCCTAATGTCTCTGTGCCAGGGAATGCTAGGTTTGATTGCAGGATATCCCAGTGAACGAGGCTGCTTCCCCAAGGTCAGGGAAGGTATTTCTCGGACTTCCAGAAAGAGGGAAAATCTGTGACTGAAGAGAGCTGCGTGGAGTTGTCTCTCGTGCCTCCCCACGCACTGACAATATTTCCGGAATCCTGAGCGTGGGGAGTTTCCACCAACGGTCGACAGCGCGTGGGTTCTAACGGAATGCCTAAGCTCGTCTTCCCTGAGGGTTTTCCTAATGTCTCTGTGCCAGGGAATGCTAGGGGTGATTGCAGGATATCCCAGTGACCGAGGCTGCCTCCCCAAGTTCAGGGAAGTTATTTTCCGGACTTCCCCAAACAGGGAACACCCGTGACTGAAGAGAGCTGCGTGGAGTTGTCTCTCGAGCTCCCCCACGCACTGACAATGGTTCCGGAATCCTGAGCGTGGGGAGGTTCCACCAACGGTCGGCAGCGCGTGGGTTCTAACGGAATGCCTAACCTCGTCTCCCCTGAGGGTTTTCCTAATGTCTCTGTGCCAGGGAATGCTAGGGGTGATTGCAGGTTATCCCAGTGACCGAGGCTGCCTCCCCAAGGTCAGGGAAGTTATTTCCCGGACTTCCCCGAACAGGGAACACCTGTGACTCTAGAGAGTTGCGTGGAGTTTTCTCTCGAGCTCCCCCACGCACTGAAAATGGTTCCGGATCTGAGCTTGGGGAGGTTCCACCAACGGTCGGCAGCGCGTGGGTTCTAACGGAATGCCTTAGCTCGTCTCCCCTGAGGGGTTTCCTAATATCTCTGTGCCAGGGAATGCTAGGGGTGATTGCAGGATATCCCAGTGACCGAGGGTGCGTCCCCAAAATCAGGGAAGGTATTTCCCGGACTTCCCCGAACAGGGAACACCTGTGACTGAAGAGAGCTGCGTGGAGTTTCTCTCGAGATCCCCCACGCTCTGACAATGGTTCTGGAATCCTGAGCGCGCGGAGGTTCCACCAAATGTCGGCAGCGCGTGGGTTCTAACGGAATGCCTAAGCTCGTCTCCCCTGAGTATTTTCCTAATGTCTCTGTGCCAGGGAATGCTAGGGGTGATTGCAGGATATCTCAGTGACCGAGGCTGCCTCCCCAAGGAAAGGGAAGGTATTTTCCGGACTTCCCCGAACAGGGAACACCTGTGACTGAAGAGAGCTGCATGGAGTTGTCTCTCGAGCTCCCCCACGCTTTGAAAATGGTTCCGGAATCCTGAGCGTTGGGAGGTTCCACCAACGGTCGGCAGCGCGTGGGTTCTAACGGAATGCCTAAGCTCGTCTCCCCTGAAGGTTTTCCTAATATCTCTGTGCCAGGGAATGCTAGGGGTGATTGCAGGATATCTCAGTGACCGAGGCTGCCTCCCCAAGGAAAGGGAAGGTATATTCCGGACTTCCCCGAACAGGGAACACCTGTGACTGAAGAGAGCTGCGTGGAGTTGTCTCTCGAGCTACCCCACGCTCTGACAATGGTTCCGGAATCCTGAGCGTGGGGAGGTTCCACCAACGGTCGGCAGCGCGTGGGTTCTAACGGAATGCCTAAGCTCGTCTCCCCTGAGGGTTTTCCTAATGTCTCTGTGCCAGGGGATGCTAGGGGTGATTGCAGGATATCTCATTGCCCGAGGCTGCTTCCCCAAGGTCAGGGAAGTTATTTCCCGGACTTCCCCGAACAGGGAACACCTGTGACTGAAGAGAGCTGCGTGGAGTTTTCTCTCGAGATCCCCCACGCACTGACAATGTTTCCGGAATCCTGAGCGTGGGGAGGTTCCACCAACGGTCGCCAGCGCGTGGGTTCTAACGGAATGCCTAAGGTCGTCTCCCCTGAGGGTTTTCCTAATGTCTCTGTGCCAGGGAATGCTAGGGTTGATTGCAGGATATCCCAGTGACCGAGGCTGCCTCCCCAAGGTCAGGGAAGGTATTTCCCGGACTTCCCCGAAGAGGGAACACCTGTGATTGAAGAGAGCTGCGTGGAGTTGTCTCTCGAGATCCCCCACGCACTGACAATGGTTCCGGAATCCTGAGTGTGGGGAGGTTCCACCAACGGTCGGCAGCGCGTAGGTTCTAACGGAATGCCTAAGCTCGTCTCCCCTGAGGGTTTTCCTAATGTCTCTGTGCCAGGGAATGCTAGGGGTGATTGCAGGATATCCCAGAAAACGAGGCTGCCTCCCCAAGGTCAGGGAAGTTATTTCCCGGACTTCCCTTAACATGGAACACCTGTGACTGAAGAGAGTTGCGTGGAGTTGTCTCTCGATCTCCCCCACGCACTGAGAATGGTTCCAGAATCCTGAGCGTGGGGAGGTTCCACCAACGGTCGGCAGCGCGTGGGTTCAAACGGAATGCCTAAGCTCGTCTCCCCTGAGGGTTTTCCTAATGTCTCTCTGCCAGGGAATGCTAGGGGTGATTCCAGGATATCCCAGTGACCGAGGGTGCCTCTCCAAGGTCAGGGAAGCTATTTCTCCGACTTCCCAAAACAGGGAAAACCTGTGAATGAAGAGAACTGCGTGGAGTTGTCTCTCGTGCTCCCCCACGCACTGACAATGTTTCCGGAATCCTGAGCGTGGGGAGTTTCCACCAACGGTCGACAGCGCGTGGGTTCGAACGGAATGCCTAAGCTCGTCTCCCCTGAGGGTTTTCCTAATGTCTCTATACCAGGGAATGCTAGGGGTGATTGCAGGATATCCCAATGAACGAGGCTACCTCCCCATTGTCAGGGAATGTATTTCTCGGAATTCCCTGAACAGGGAAAACCTGTGACTGAAGAGAGCTGCGTGGAGTTGTCTCTCGTGCTCCCCCACGCACTGACAAAGGTTCCGGAATCCTGAGCGTGGGGAGGTTCCACCAACGGTCGGCAAAGCGTGGGTTCTAACGGAATGCCTAAGCTCCTCTCCCTGAGGCTTTTCCTAATGTTTCTGTGCCAGGGAAAGCTAGGAGGGTTTGCAGGAATTCCCAGTGACAGAGGCTGCCTCCCCAAGCTCATTGAAGTTATTTCTCGGACTTCCCCGATCAGGGAACACCTGTGACTGAAGAGAGCTGCGTGGAGTTGTCTCTCGAGCTCCCCCAAGCACTGACAATGGTTCCGGAATCCTGAGTGTGGGGAGTTTCCACCAACGGTCGGCAGCGCGTGGGTTCTAACGGAATGCCTAAGCTCGTCTCCCCTGAGGGTTTTCCTAATATCTCTGTGCCAGGGAATACTAGGGGTGATTGCAGGATATCCCAGTGACCGAGGCTGCCTCCCCAAGGTGAGGGACGTTATTTCCCGGACTTCCCCGAACAGGGAACACCTGTGACTGAAGAGAGCTGCGTGGAGTTGTCTCTCGAGCTCCCCCACGCACTGACAATGGTTCCGGAATCCTGAGCGTGGGGAGGTTCCACCAAAGGTCGGCAGACCTTGGGTTCTAACGGAATGCCTAATCTCCTCTCCCTGAGGGTTTTCCTAATGTTTCTGTGCCAGTGAAAGCTAGGCGGGTTTGCAGGATTTCCCAGTGACAGAGGCTGCCTCCCCAAGCTCATTGAAGTTATTTCTCGGACTTCCCTGAACAGGGAAAACCTGTGACTGAAGAGAGCTGCGTGGAGTTGTCTCTCGTGCTCCCCCACACACTGACAAAGGTTCCGGAATCCTGAGCGTGGGGAGGTTCCACCAACGGTCGGCAGAGCGTGGGTTCTAACGGAATGCCTAAGCTCCTCTCCCTGAGGCTTTTCCTAATGTTTCTGTGCCAGGGAAAGCTAGGCGGGTTTGCAGGATTTCCCAGTGACATAGTCTGCCTCCCCAAGCTCATTGAAGTTATTTCCCGGACTTCCCCGAACAGGGAACACCTGTGACTGAAGAGAGCTGCGTGGAGATGTCTCTCGAACTCCCCCACACACTGACAATGGTTCCTGAATCCTGAGCGTGGGGAGGTTCCACCAACGGTCGGCAGCGCGTGGGTTCTAACGGAATGCTTAAGCTCGTCTCCCCTGAGGGTTTTCCTAATGTCTCTGTGCCAGGGAATGCTAGGGGTGATTGCAGGATATCCCAGTGACCGAGGCTGCCTCCCCAAGTTCAGGGAAGGTATTTCCCGGACTTCCCCGAACAGGGAACACCTGTGACAGAAGAGAGCTGCGTGGAGTTGTCTCGCGAGCTCCCCCAAGCACTGACAATGGTTCCGGAATCCTGAGTGTGGGGAGTTTCCACCAACGGTCGGCAGCGCGTGGGTTCTAACGGAATATCTAAGCTCGTCTCCCCTGAGGGTTTTCCTAATATCTCTGTGCAAGGGAATGCTAGGGGTGATTGCAGGATATCCCAGTGACCGAGGCTGCCTCCCCAAGGGGAGGGAAGTTATTTCCCGGAGTTCCCCGAACAGGGAACACCTGTGACTGAAGAGAGCTGCGTGGAGTTGTCTCTCGAGCTCCCCCACGCACTGACAATGGTTCCGGAATCCTGAGCGTGGGGAGGTTCCACCAACGGTCGGCAGCGCGTGGGTTCTAACGGAATGCCTAAGCTCGTCTCCCCTGAGGGTTTTCCTAATGTCTCTGTGCCAGTGAATGCTACGGGTGATTGCAGGATATCCCAGTGACCGAGGCTGCCTCCCCAAGGTCAGGGAAGTTATTTCCCGGACTTCCCCGAACAGGGAACACCTGTGACTGAAGAGAGCTGCGTGGAGTTGTCTCTCGAGCTCCCCCACGCACTGACAATGGTTCCGGAATCCTGAGCGTGGGGAGGTTCCACAAACGGTCTGCAGCGCTTGGGTTCTAACGGAATGCATAAGCTCGTCTCCCCTGAGGGTTTTCCTAATGTCTCTGTGCCAGGGGATGCTAGGGGTGATTGCAGGATATCTCATTGACCGAGGCTTCTTCCCCAAGATCAGGGAAGTTATTTCCCGGACTTCCCCGAACAGGGAACACCTGTGACTGAAGAGAGCTGCGTGGAGTTGTCTCTCGTCCTCCCCCACGCACTGACAATGGTTCCGGAATCCTGAGCGTGGGGAGTTTCCAACAACGGTCGGCAGCGCGTGGGTTCTAACGGAATGCCTAAGCTCGTGTCCCCTGAGGGTTTTCCTAATGTCTCTGTGCCAGGGGATGCTAGGGGTGATTGCAGGATATCTCATTGACCGAGGCTGCTTCCCCAAGGTCATGGAAGTTATTTCCCGGACTTCCCCGAACAGGGAACACCTGTGACTGAAGAGAGCTGCGTGGAGTTGTCTCTCGAGATCCCCCACGCACTGACAATGGTTCCGGAATCCTGAGTGTGGGGAGGTTCCACCAACGGTCGGCAGCGCGTGGGTTCTAACGGAATGCCTAAGCTCGTCTCCCCTGAGGGTTTTCCTAATGTCTCTGTGCCAGGGAATGCTAGGGGTGATTGCAGGATATCCCAGTGACCGAGGCTGCCTCCCCAAGCTCATTGAAGTTATTTCTCGGACTTCCCCGATCAGGGAACACCTGTGACTGAAGAGAGCTGCGTGGAGTTGTCTCTCGTGCTCCCCCACGCACTGACAATGGTTCCGGAATCCTGAGCGTTGGGAGGTTCCACCAACGGTCGCCAGCGCGTGGGTTCTAACGGAATGCCTAAGGTCGTCTCCCCTGAGGGTTTTCCTAATGTCGCTGTGCCAGGGAATGTTAGGGGTGATTGCAGGATATCCCAGAGAACGAGGCTGCCTCCCCAAGGTCAGGGAAGGTATTTCCCGGACTTCCCCGAACAGGGAACACCTGTGACTGAAGAGAGCTGCGTGGAGTTGTCTCTCGAGCTCCCCCACGCACTGACAATGTTTCCGGAATCCTGAGCGTGGGGAGGTTCCACCAACGATCGGCAGCGCGTGGGTTCTAACGGAATGCCTAAGCTGGTCTCCCCTGAGGGTTTTCCTAATGTCTCTGTGCCAGGGAATGCTAGGGGTGATTGCAGGATATCCCAGTGACCGAGGTTGCCTCCCAAATTTCAGGGAAGGTATTTCCCGGACTTCCCAGAACAGGGAACACCTGTGACTGAAGAGAGCTGCGTGGAGTTGTCTCTCGAGCTCCCCCATTCACTGACAATGATTCCGGAATCCTGAGCGTGGGGAGGTTCCACCAACGGTCGGCAGCGCGTGGGTTTAAACGGAATGCCTAAGCTCGCCTCCCCTGAGGGTTTTCCTAATTTCTCTGTGCCAGGGAATGCTAGGGGTGATTGCAGGATATCCCAGTGACCGAGGCTGCCTCCCCAAGGTCAGGGAAGGTATTTCCCGGACTTCCCCGAACAGGGAACACCTGTGACTGAAGAGAGCTGCGTGGAGTTGTCTCTCGAGCTCCCCCACGCTCTGACAATGGTTACGGAATCCTGAGCGTGGGGAGGTTCCACCAAAGGTCGGCAGCGCGTGGGTTCTAACGGAATGCCTAAGCTCGTCTCCCCTGAGGGTTTTCCTAATGTCTCTGTGCCAGGGAATGCTAGGGGTGATTGCAGGCTATCCCAGTGACCGAGGCTGCCTCCCCAAGTTCAGGGAAGGTATTTCCCGGACTTCCCCGAACAGGGAACACCTGTGACTTAAGAGAGCTGCGTGGAGTTGTCTCTCGAGCTCCCCCACGCACTGACAATGGTTCCGGAATACTGATCGTGGGGAGGTTCCACCAACGGTCGGCAGCGCGTGGGTTCTAACGGAATGCCTAAGCTCGTCTATCCTGAGGGTTTTCCTAATGTCTCTGTGCCAGGGAATGCTAGGAGTGATTGCAGGATATCCCAGTGACCGAGGCTGCCTACCCAAGTTCAGGGAAGGTATTTCCCGGACTTCCCCGAACAGGGAACACCTGTGACTGAAGAGAGCTGCGTGGAGTTGTCTCTCGTGCTCCCCCACACACTGACAATGGTTCCGGAATCCTGAGCGTGGGGAGGTTCCACCAACGGTCGGCAGCGCGTGGGTTCTAAC
Source organism: Vicugna pacos (assembly GCF_048564905.1). NCBI lineage: Eukaryota > Metazoa > Chordata > Mammalia > Artiodactyla > Camelidae > Vicugna > Vicugna pacos. The sequence continues at coordinate 43,870,823 of NW_027328721.1, read as the reverse complement.
GGAATGCCTAAGCTCGTCTATCCTGAGTGTTTTCCTAATGTCTCTGTGCCAGGGAATGCTAGAAGTGATTGCAGGCTATCCCAGTGACCGAGGCTGCCTCCCCAAGGTCAGGGAAGGTATTTCCCGGACTTCCCAGAACAGGGAACACCTGTGACTGAAGAGAGCTGCGAGGAGTTGTCTCTCGAGCTCCCCCACGCACTGACAATGGTTCCGGAATCCTGAGCGTGGGGAGGCTCCACCAACGGTCGGCAGCGTGTGGGTTCTAATGGAATGCCTAAGATCGTCTCCTCTGAGGGTTTTCCTTATGTCTCTGTGCCAGGGAATGCTAGGGGTGATTGCGGGCTATCCCAGTGACCGAGGCTGCCTCCCCAAAGTCAGGGAAGGTATTTCCCGGTCTTCCCCGAACAGGGAACACCTGTGACTGAAGAGAGCTGCGTGGAGTTGTCTCTCGAGCTCCCCCACGCTCTGACAATGGTTCCGGAATCCTGAGCGTGGGGAGGTTTCACCAACGGTCGGCAGCGCGTGGGTTTAAACGGAATGCCTAAGCTCGTTTCCCCTGAGGGTTTTCCTAATGTCTCTGTGCCAGGGAATGCTAGGGGTGATTGCAAGATATCCCAGTGACCGAGGCTGCCTCCCCAAGGTCAGGGAAGGTATTTCCCGGACTTCCCCGACCAGGGAACACCTGTGACTGAAGAGAGCTGCGTGGAGTTGTCTCTCGAGCTCCCCCACGCACTGACAATATTTCCGGAATCCTGAGCGTGGGGAGGTTCCACCAACGGTCGGCAGCGCGTGGGTTCTAACGGAATGCCTAAGCTCGTCTCCCCTGAGGGTTTTCCAAATATCTCTGTGCCAGGGAATGCTAGGGGTGATTGCAGGCTATCCCAGTGACCGAGGCTGCCTCCCCAAGGTCAGGGAAGGTATTTCCCGGACTCCCCCGAACAGGGAACAACTGTGACTGAAGAGAGCTGCATGAAGTTGTCTCTCGAGCTCCCCCACGCACTGACAATGGTTCCGGAATCCTGAGCGTGGGGAGGTTCCACCAACCGTCGGCAGCACGTGGGTTCTAACGGAATGCCTAAGCTCGTCTCCCCTGAGGGTTTTCCTAATCTCTCTGTGCCAGGGAATGCTAGGGGTGATTGCAGGCTATCCCAGTGACCGTGGCTGCCTCCCCAAGGTCAGGGAAGGTATTTCCCGGTCTTCCCAGAACACGGAACACCTGTGACTGAAGAGAGCTGCATAGAGTTGTCTCTCGAGCTCCCCCACGCACTGACAATGGTTCCGGAATCCTGAGCGTGGGGAGGTTCCACCAACGGTCGGCAGCGCGTGGGTTCTAACGGAATGCCTAAGCTCGTCTCCCCTGAGGGTTTTCCTAATTTCTTTGTGCAAGTGAATGCTAGGGGTGATTGCAGGCTATCCCAGTGACCGAGGCTGCCTCCCCAAAGTCAGGGAAAGTATTTCCTGGACTTCCCCGAACAGGGAACACCTGTGACTGAAGAGAGCTGCGTGGAGTTGTCTCTCGAGCTCCCCCACGCACTGAAAATGTTTCCGGAATCCTGAGCGTTGGGAGGTTCCACCAACGGTCGGCAGCGCGTGGGTTCTAACGGAATGCCTAAGCTCGTCTCCCCTGAGGGTTTTCCTAATGTCTCTGTGCCAGGGAATGCTAGGGGTGATTGCAGGCTCTCCCAGTGACCGAGGCTGCCTCCCCAAGGTCAGGGAAGGTATTTCCCGGACTTCCCCGAACAGGGAACACCTGTGACTGAAGAGAGCTGCGTGGAGTTGTCTCTCGAGCTCCCCCACGCACTGACAATGGTTCCGGAATTCTGAGCGTGGGGAGGTTCCACCAACGGTCGGCAGCGCGTGGGTTCTAACGGAATGCTTAAGCTCGTCTCCCCTGAGGGTTTTCCTAATGTCTCTGTGCCAGGGAATGCTAGGGGTGATTGCAGGCTATCCCAGTGACCGAGGCTGCCTCCCCAAGGTCACGGAAGATATGTACCGGACTTCCCCGAACAGGGAACACCTGTGAATGAAGAGAGCTTCGTGGATTTGTCTCTCGAGCTCCCACACGCAGTGACAATGTTTCCGGAATCCTAAGCGTGGGGAGGTTCCACCAACGGTCGGCAGCGTGTGGGATCTATCGGAATGCCTAAACTCGTCTCCCCTGAGGGTTTTCCTAATGTCTCTGGGCCAGGGAATGCTAGGGGTGATTGCAGGATATCCCAGTGACCGAGGCTGTCTCCCCAAGTTCAGGGAATATATTTCCCGGTCTTCCCCGAATAGGGAACACCTGTGACTGAAGAGAGCTGCGTGGACATGTCTCTCGATGTTCCCCACGCACTGACAATATTTCCGGAATCCTGAGCGTGTGGAGGTTCCACAAACGATCGGTAGCGCGTGGGTTCTAACGGAATGCTTAAGCTAGTCTCCCCTGAGGGTTTTCCTCATTTCTCTGTGCTAGGGAATGTTAGGGGGGTTTGCAGGATATCCCAGTGACATACGCTGCCTCCCCAAGGTCAGGGAAGTTATTTCCCGGACTTCCCCGAACAGGGAACACCTGTGACTGCAGAGAGCTGCGTGGAGTTGTCTCTCGAGCTCCCCCACGCACTGACAATGGTTCTGGAATCCTGAGCGTGCGGAGGTTCCACCAACGGTCGGCAGCGCGTGGGTTCTAACGGAATGCCTCAGCTCGTCTCCCCTGAGGGTTTTCCTAATGTCTCTGTGCCAGGGAATGCAAGGGCTGATTGCAGGATATCCCAGTGACCGTGGATGCCTCCCCAAGGTCAGGAAGGTATTTCTCCGACTTCCCCGAACAGGGAACACCTCTGAATGAAGAGAGCTTCGTGGAGTTGTCCCTCGAGCTCCCCCACGCACTGACAATGGTTCCGGAATCTTGAAAGTGGGGAGGTTCCACCAACGGTCGGCAGCGCGTGGGTTCTAACGGAATGCCTAAGCTCGTCTCCCCTGAGGGTTTTCCTAATGTCTCTGTGCCAGGGAATGATAGGGGAGTTTGCAGGATATCCCAGTGTCATACGCTGCCTCCCCAAGTTCAGGGAAGGTATTTCCCGGACTTCCCCGAACAGGGAACACCTGTGACTGAAGAGAGCTGCGTGGAGTTGTCTCTCGAGCTCCCCCACGCACTGACGATGGTTCCGGAATCCTGAGCGTGGGGAGGTTCCCCCAACGGTCGGCAGCGCGTGGGTTCTAACGGAATGCCTAAGCTCGTCTCCCCTGAGGGTTTTCCTAATGTCTCTGTGCCAGGGAATGCTAGGGGTGATTGCAGGATATCCCAGTGACCGAGTCTGCCTCCCCAAGGTCAGGGAATGTATTTCCCGGACTTCCCCGAACAGGGAACACCTGTGACTGAAGAGAGCTGCGTGGAATTGTCTCTCGAGCTCCCCCACGCCCTGACAATGGTTCCGGAATCCTGAGCGTGGGGAGGTTCCACCAACGGTCGGCAGCGCGTGGGTTCTAACGGAATGCCTGAGCTCGTCTCCCCTGAGGATTTTCCTAATATCTCTGGGCCAGGGAATGCTAGGGGTGATTGCAGGTTATCCCAGTGACCGAGGCTGCCTCCCCAAGGTCAGGGAAGGTATTTCCCGGACTTCCCCGAACAGGGAACACCTGTGACTGAAGAGAGCTGCGTGGAGTTGTCTCTCGAGCTTCCCCACGCTCTGACAATGGTTCCGGAATCCTGAGCGTGGGGAGGTTCCACCAATATTCGGCAGCGCGTGGGTTCTAACGGAATACCTAAGCTCGTCTCCCCTGAGGGTTTTCCTAATGTCTCTGTGCCAGGGAATACTAGGGGTGATTGCAGGATATCCCAGTGACCGTGGCTGACTCCCCAAGGTCAGGGAAGCTATTTCCCAGACTTCCCCAAACAGGGAACACCTGTGACTGAAGAGAGCTTCGTGGAGTTGTCTCTCGAGCTCCCCCACGCTCTGACAATGGTTCCGGAATCCTGAGGGTGGGGAGGTTCCACCAACGGTCGGCAGCGCGTGGGTTCTAACGGAATGCAAGAGCTCGTCTCCCCTGAGGGTTTTCCTAATGTCTCTGTGCCAGGGAATGCTAGGGGTGATTGCAGGATATCCCAGTGACCGAGGCTGCCTCCCCAAGGTCAGGGAAGTTATTTCTCGGACTTCCCCGAAGAGGGAACACCTGTGATTGAAGAGAGCTGCGTGGAGTTGTCTCTCGAGCTCCCCCACGCTCTCAGAATGTTTCCGGAATCCTGAGCGTGGGGAGGTTCCACCAACATTCGGCAGCGCGTGGGTTCTAACGGAATACCTAAGCTCGTCTCCGCTGAGGGTTTTCCTAATATCTCTGTGCCAGGGAATTCTACGGGTGATTGGAGGATATCCCAGTGACCGAGGCTGCCTCCCCAAAGTCAGGGAAGCTATTTCGCAGACTTCCCCGGACAGGGAACACCTGTGACTGAAGAGAGCTTCGTGGAGTTGTCTCTCGAGCTCCCCCACGCTCTGACAATGTTTCCGGAATCCTGAGGGTGGGGAGGTTCCACCAACGGTCGGCAGCGAGTGGATTCTAACGGAATGCATAAGTTCGTCTTCCCTGAGTGTTTTCCTAATGTCTCTGTGCCAGGGAATGCTAGGGGTGATTGCAGGATATCCCAGTGACCGAGGCTGCCTCCCCAAGGTCAGGGAATGTATTTCCGCACTTCCCCGAACAGGGAACACCTGTGACTGCAGAGAGCTGCGTGGAGTTGCCTGTCGAGCTCCCCCACGCACTGACAACGGTTCCGGAATCCTGAGCGTGGGGAGGTTCCACCAACGGTCGGCAGCGCGTGGGTTCTAACTTAATGCCTAAGCTCGTCTCCCCTGAGGATTTTCCTAATTTCTCTGTGCCAGGGAATGCTAGGGGTGATTGCAGGATATCCCAGTGACAGAGGCTGCCTCCCCAAGGTCAGGGAAGGTTTTTCCCGGACTGCCCCGAACAGGGAACACCTGTGACTGAAGAGAGCTGCGTGGAGTTGTGTCTCGAGCTCCCCCACGCACTGACAATGTTTCCGGAATCCTGAGCGTGGGGAGGTTCCACCAACATTCGGCAGCGCGTGGGTTCTAACGGAATACCTAAGCTCGTCTCCGCTGAGGGTTTTCCTAATGTCTCTGTGCCAGGGAATACTAGGGGTAATTGCAGGATATCCCAGTGACCGAGGCTTCCTCCCCAACGTCAGGGAAGCTATTTCCCAGACTTCCCCGAACAGGGAACACCTGTGACTGAAGAGAGCTGCGTGGAGTTGTCTCTCGAGCTCCCCCACGCTCTGACAATGGTTCCGGAATCCTGAGCGTGGGGAGGTTCCACCAACGGTCGGCAGCGCGTGGGTTCTAACGGAATGCCTAAGCTCGTCTCCCCTAAGGGTTTTCCTAATGTCTCTGTGCCAGGGAATGCTACGGGTGATTGCAGGATTTCCCAGTGACCGAGGCTGCCTCCCCAAGGTCAGGGAAGCTATTTCCCAGACTTCCCCGAACAGGGAACACCTGTGACTGAAGAGAGCTGCGTGGAGTTGTCTCTCGAGCTCCCCCACGCTCTGACAATGTTTCCGGAATCCTGAGGGTGGGGAGGTTCCACCAACGGTCGGCAGCGAGTGGGTTCTAACGGAATGCATAAGTTCGTCTTCCCTGAGTGTTTTCCTAATGTCTCTGTGCCAGGGAATGCTAGGGGTGATTGCAGGATATCCCAGGGACCGAGGCTGCCTCCCCAAATTCAGGGAAGGTATTTCCCGGACTTCCCTGATCAGGGAACACCTGTGACTGAAGAGAGCTTCGTGGAGTTGTCTCTCGAACTCCCCCACGCTCTCAGAATGGTTCCGGAATCCTGAGCGTGGGGAGGTTCCACCAACGGTCGGCAGCGCGTGGGTTCTAACGGAATGCCTAAGCTTGTCTCCCCTGAGGGTTTTCCTAATGTCTCTGTGCCAGGGAATGCTAGGGGTGATTGCAGGATATCCCAGTGACAGAGGCTGCCTCCCCAAGGTCAGGGAAGGTTTTTCCCGGACTGCCCCGAACAGGGAACACCTGTGACTGAAGAGAGCTGCGTGGAGTTGTGTCTCGAGCTCCCCCACGCACTGACAATGTTTCCGGAATCCTGAGCGTGGGGAGGTTCCACCAACATTCGGCAGCGCGTGGGTTCTAACGGAATACCTAAGCTCGTCTCCGCTGAGGGTTTTCCTAATGTCTCTGTGCCAGGGAATACTAGGGGTAATTGCAGGATATCCCAGTGACCGAGGCTGCCTCCCCAACGTCAGGGAAGCTATTTCCCAGACTTCCCCGAACAGGGAACACCTGTGACTGAAGAGAGCTGCGTGGAGTTGTCTCTCGAGCTCCCCCACGCTCTGACAATTGTTCCGGAATCCTGAGCGTGGGGAGGTTCCACCAACGGTCGGCAGCGCGTGGGTTCTAACGGAATGCCTAAGCTCGTCTCCCCTAAGGGTTTTCCTAATGTCTCTGTGCCAGGGAATGCTACGGGTGATTGCAGGATATCCCAGTGACCGAGGCTGCCTCCCCAAGGTCAGGGAAGCTATTTCCCAGACTTCCCCGAACAGGGAACACCTGTGACTGAAGAGAGCTGCGTGGAGTTGTCTCTCGAGCTCCCCCACGCTCTGACAATGTTTCCGGAATCCTGAGGGTGGGGAGGTTCCACCAACGGTCGGCAGCGAGTGGGTTCTAACGGAATGCATAAGTTCGTCTTCCCTGAGTGTTTTCCTAATGTCTCTGTGCCAGGGAATGCTAGGGGTGATTGCAGGATATCCCAGGGACCGAGGCTGCCTCCCCAAATTCAGGGAAGGTATTTCCCGGACTTCCCTGATCAGGGAACACCTGTGACTGTAGAGAGCTTCGTGGAGTTGTCTCTCGAACTCCCCCACGCTCTCAGAATGGTTCCGGAATCCTGAGCGTGGGGAGGTTCCACCAACGGTCGGCAGCGCGTGGGTTCTAACGGAATGCCTAAGCTTGTCTCCCCTGAGGGTTTTCCTAATGTCTCTGTGCCAGGGAATGCTAGGGGTGATTGCAGGATATCCCAGTGACCTAGGCTGCCTCCCCAAGCTCAGGGAATGTATTTCCGGAATTCCCCGAACAGGGAACACCTGTGACTGCAGAGAGCTGCGTGGAGTTACCTGTCGAGCTCCCCCACGCACTGACAACTGTTCCGGAATCCTGAGCGTGGGGAGGTTCCACCAACGGTCGGCAGCGCGTGGGTTCTAACTTAATGCCTAAGCTCGTCTCCCCTGAGGATTTTCCTAATTTCTCTGTGCCAGGGAATGCTAGGGGTGATTGCAGGATATCCCAGTGACCGAGGCTGCCTCCCCAAGGTCAGGGAAGGTTTTTCCCGGACTGCCCCGAACAGGGAACACCTGTGACTGAAGAGAGCTGCGTGGAGTTGTGTCTCGAGCTCCCCCACGCACTGACAATGTTTCCGGAATCCTGAGCGTGGGGAGGTTCCACCAACATTCGGCAGCGCGTGGGTTCTAACGGAATACCTAAGCTCGTCTCCCCTGAGGGTTTTCCGAATATCTCTGTGCCAGGGAATACTAGGGGTGATTGCAGGATATCCCAGTGACCGAGGCTGCCTCCCGAAGGTCAGGGAAGGTATTTCCCGGACTTCCCCGAACAGGGAACACCTGTGACTGAAGAGAGCTGCGTGGAGTTGTCTCTCGAGCTCCCCCACGCTCTGACAATGTTTCCGGAATCCTGAGGGTGGGGAGGTTCCACCAACGGTCGGCAGCGAGTGGATTCTAACGGAATGCATAAGTTCGTCTTCCCTGAGTGTTTTCCTAATGTCTCTGTGCCAGGGAATGCTAGGGGTGATTGCAGGATATCCCAGTGACCGAGGCTGCCTCCCCAAGGTCAGGGAATGTATTTCCGCACTTCCCCGAACAGGGAACACCTGTGACTGCAGAGAGCTGCGTGGAGTTGCCTGTCGAGCTCCCCCACGCACTGACAACGGTTCCGGAATCCTGAGCGTGGGGAGGTTCCACCAACGGTCGGCAGCGCGTGGGTTCTAACTTAATGCCTAAGCTCGTCTCCCCTGAGGATTTTCCTAATTTCTCTGTGCCAGGGAATGCTAGGGGTGATTGCAGGATATCCCAGTGACAGAGGCTGCCTCCCCAAGGTCAGGGAAGGTTTTTCCCGGACTGCCCCGAACAGGGAACACCTGTGACTGAAGAGAGCTGCGTGGAGTTGTGTCTCGAGCTCCCCCACGCACTGACAATGTTTCCGGAATCCTGAGCGTGGGGAGGTTCCACCAACATTCGGCAGCGCGTGGGTTCTAACGGAATACCTAAGCTCGTCTCCGCTGAGGGTTTTCCTAATGTCTCTGTGCCAGGGAATACTAGGGGTAATTGCAGGATATCCCAGTGACCGAGGCTTCCTCCCCAACGTCAGGGAAGCTATTTCCCAGACTTCCCCGAACAGGGAACACCTGTGACTGAAGAGAGCTGCGTGGAGTTGTCTCTCGAGCTCCCCCACGCTCTGACAATGGTTCCGGAATCCTGAGCGTGGGGAGGTTCCACCAACGGTCGGCAGCGCGTGGGTTCTAACGGAATGCCTAAGCTCGTCTCCCCTAAGGGTTTTCCTAATGTCTCTGTGCCAGGGAATGCTACGGGTGATTGCAGGATATCCCAGTGACCGAGGCTGCCTCCCAAAGGTCAGGGAAGCTATTTCCCAGACTTCCCCGAACAGGGAACACCTGTGACTGAAGAGAGCTGCGTGGAGTTGTCTCTCGAGCTCCCCCACGCTCTGACAATGTTTCCGGAATCCTGAGGGTGGGGAGGTTCCACCAACGGTCGGCAGCGAGTGGGTTCTAACGGAATGCATAAGTTCGTCTTCCCTGAGTGTTTTCCTAATGTCTCTGTGCCAGGGAATGCTAGGGGTGATTGCAGGATATCCCAGGGACCGAGGCTGCCTCCCCAAATTCAGGGAAGGTATTTCCCGGACTTCCCTGATCAGGGAACACCTGTGACTGAAGAGAGCTTCGTGGAGTTGTCTCTCGAACTCCCCCACGCTCTCAGAATGGTTCCGGAATCCTGAGCGTGGGGAGGTTCCACCAACGGTCGGCAGCGCGTGGGTTCTAACGGAATGCCTAAGCTTGTCTCCCCTGAGGGTTTTCCTAATGTCTCTGTGCCAGGGAATGCTAGGGGTGATTGCAGGATATCCCAGTGACAGAGGCTGCCTCCCCAAGGTCAGGGAAGGTTTTTCCCGGACTGCCCCGAACAGGGAACACCTGTGACTGAAGAGAGCTGCGTGGAGTTGTGTCTCGAGCTCCCCCACGCACTGACAATGTTTCCGGAATCCTGAGCGTGGGGAGGTTCCACCAACATTCGGCAGCGCGTGGGTTCTAACGGAATACCTAAGCTCGTCTCCGCTGAGGGTTTTCCTAATGTCTCTGTGCCAGGGAATACTAGGGGTAATTGCAGGATATCCCAGTGACCGAGGCTGCCTCCCCAACGTCAGGGAAGCTATTTCCCAGACTTCCCCGAACAGGGAACACCTGTGACTGAAGAGAGCTGCGTGGAGTTGTCTCTCGAGCTCCCCCACGCTCTGACAATTGTTCCGGAATCCTGAGCGTGGGGAGGTTCCACCAACGGTCGGCAGCGCGTGGGTTCTAACGGAATGCCTAAGCTCGTCTCCCCTAAGGGTTTTCCTAATGTCTCTGTGCCAGGGAATGCTACGGGTGATTGCAGGATATCCCAGTGACCGAGGCTGCCTCCCCAAGGTCAGGGAAGCTATTTCCCAGACTTCCCCGAACAGGGAACACCTGTGACTGAAGAGAGCTGCGTGGAGTTGTCTCTCGAGCTCCCCCACGCTCTGACAATGTTTCCGGAATCCTGAGGGTGGGGAGGTTCCACCAACGGTCGGCAGCGAGTGGGTTCTAACGGAATGCATAAGTTCGTCTTCCCTGAGTGTTTTCCTAATGTCTCTGTGCCAGGGAATGCTAGGGGTGATTGCAGGATATCCCAGGGACCGAGGCTGCCTCCCCAAATTCAGGGAAGGTATTTCCCGGACTTCCCTGATCAGGGAACACCTGTGACTGTAGAGAGCTTCGTGGAGTTGTCTCTCGAACTCCCCCACGCTCTCAGAATGGTTCCGGAATCCTGAGCGTGGGGAGGTTCCACCAACGGTCGGCAGCGCGTGGGTTCTAACGGAATGCCTAAGCTTGTCTCCCCTGAGGGTTTTCCTAATGTCTCTGTGCCAGGGAATGCTAGGGGTGATTGCAGGATATCCCAGTGACCTAGGCTGCCTCCCCAAGCTCAGGGAATGTATTTCCGGAATTCCCCGAACAGGGAACACCTGTGACTGCAGAGAGCTGCGTGGAGTTACCTGTCGAGCTCCCCCACGCACTGACAACTGTTCCGGAATCCTGAGCGTGGGGAGGTTCCACCAACGGTCGGCAGCGCGTGGGTTCTAACTTAATGCCTAAGCTCGTCTCCCCTGAGGATTTTCCTAATTTCTCTGTGCCAGGGAATGCTAGGGGTGATTGCAGGATATCCCAGTGACCGAGGCTGCCTCCCCAAGGTCAGGGAAGGTTTTTCCCGGACTGCCCCGAACAGGGAACACCTGTGACTGAAGAGAGCTGCGTGGAGTTGTGTCTCGAGCTCCCCCACGCACTGACAATGTTTCCGGAATCCTGAGCGTGGGGAGGTTCCACCAACATTCGGCAGCGCGTGGGTTCTAACGGAATACCTAAGCTCGTCTCCCCTGAGGGTTTTCCGAATATCTCTGTGCCAGGGAATACTAGGGGTGATTGCAGGATATCCCAGTGACCGAGGCTGCCTCCCGAAGGTCAGGGAAGGTATTTCCCGGACTTCCCCGAACAGGGAACACCTGTGACTGAAGAGAGCTGCGTGGAGTTGTCTCTCGAACTCCCCCATGCTCTGACAATGGTTCCGGAATCCTGAGCGTGGAGAGGTTCCACCAACGGTCGGCAGCGCGTGGGTTCTAACGGAATGCCTAAGCTCGTCTCCCCTGAGGGTTTTCCTATTGTCTCTGTGCAAGGGAATGCTAGGGGTGATTGCAGGATATCCCAGTGACCGATGCTGCCTCCCCAAGGTCAGGGAAGTTATTTCCCGGACTTCCCCGAACAGGGAACACCTGTGACTGAAGAGAGCTGCGTGGAGTTGTCTCTCGAGGTCCCCCACTCTCTGACAATTGTTCCGGAATCCTGAGCGTGGGGAGGTTCCCCAACGGTCGGCAGCGCGTGGGTTCTAACGGAATACATAAGCTCGTCTCCCCTGAGGGTTTTCCTAATGTCTCTGTGCCAGGGAATACTAGGGGTGATTGCAGGATATCCCAGTGACCGAGGCTGCCTCCCCAAGGTCAGGGAAGTTATTTCCCGGACTTCCCCGAACAGGGAACACCTGTGACTGAAGAGAGCTGCGTGGAGTTGTCTCTCGAGCTCACCCACGCTCTGACAATTGTTCCGGAATCCTGAGCGTGGGGAGGTTCCACCAACGGTCGGCAGCGCGTGGGTTCTAACGGAATGCCTAAGCTCGTCTCCCCTGAGGGTTTTCCTAATGTCTCTGTGCCAGGGAATGCTAGGGGTGATTGCAGGATATCCCAGTGACCGAGGCTGCCTCCCCAAGGTCAGGGAAGTTATTTCCCGGACTTCCCCGAACAGGGAACACCTGTGACTGAAGAGAGCTGCGTGGAGTTGTCTCTCGAGCTCCCCGACGCTCTGACAATCGTTCCGGAATCCTGAGCGTGGGGAGGTTCCACCAACGGTCGGCAGCGCGTGGGTTCAAACGGAATGCATAAGTTCGTCTACCCTGAGGGTTTTCCTAATGTCTCTGTGCCAGGGAATGCTAGGGGTGATTGCAGGATATCCCAGTGACCGAGGCTGCCTCCCCAAGTTCAGGGAAGGTGTTTCTCGGACTTCTCCGAAGAGGGAACACCTGTGACTGAAGAGAGCTGCGTGGAGTTGTTTCTCGAGTTCCCCCACGCACTGACAACGTTTCCGGAATCCTGAGCGTGGGGAGGTTCCACCAACGGTCGGCAGCGCGTGGGTTCTAACTTAATGCCTAAGCTCGTCTCCCCTGAGGGTTTTCCTAATCTCTCTGTGCCAGGGAATGCTAGGGGTGATTGCAGAATATTCCAGTGACCGAGGCTGCCTCCCCAAGATCAGGGAAGATATTTCCCAGACTTCCCCGAACAGGGAACACCTGTGACTGAAGAGAGCTGCGTGGAGTTGTCTCTTGAGATCCCCCACGCTCTGACAATGGTTCCGGAACCCTGAGCGTGCGGAGGTTCCACCAACGGTCGGCAGCGCGTGGGTTCTAACGGAATGCCTAAGCTCGTCTCCCCTGAGGGTTTTCCTAATGTCTCTGTGCCAGGGAATGCTAGGGGTGATTGCAGGATATCCCAGTGACCGAGGCTGCCTCCCCAAGGTCAGGGAAGTTATTTCTCGGACTTCCCCGAAGAGGGAACACCTGTGACTGAAGAGAGCTGCGTGGATTTGTCTCTCGAGCTCCCCCACGCTTTCAGAATGGTTCCGGAATCCTGAGCGTGGGGAGGTTCCACCAACGGCCGGCAGCGCGTGGGTTTTAACGGAATGCATAAGCTCGTCTCCCCTGAGGGTTTTCCTAATATCTCTGTGCCAGGGAATGCTAGCGGTGATTGCAGGATATCCCTGTGACCGAGGCTGCCTCCCCAAGTTCAGGGAAGGTATTTCCCGGACTTCCCCGAACATGGAACACCTGTGACTGAAGAGAGCTGCGTGGAGTTGTCTCTCGAACTCCCCCATGCTCTGACAATGGTTCCGGAATTCTGAGCGTGGAGAGGTTCCACCAACGGTCGGCAGCGCGTGGGTTCTAACGGAATGCCTAAGCTCGTCTCCCCTGAGGGTTTTCCTAATGTCTCTGTGCAAGGGAATGCTAGGGGTGATTGCAGGATATCCCAGTGACCGATGCTGCCTCCCCAAGGTCAGGGAAGTTATTTCCCGGACTTCCCCGAACAGGGAACACCTGTGACTGAAGAGAGCTGCGTGGAGTTGTCTCTCGAGTTCCCCCACTCTCTGACAATTGTTCCGGAATCCTGAGCGTGGGGAGGTTCCACCAACGGTCGGCAGCGCGTGGGTTCTAACGGAATGCCTAAGCTCGTTTCCCCTGAGGGTTTTCCTAATGTCTCTGTGCCAGGGAATACTAGGGGTGATTGCAGGATATCCCAGTGACCGAGGCTGCCTCCCCAAGGTCAGGGAAGTTATTTCCCGGACTTCCCCGAACAGGGAACACCTGTGACTGAAGAGAGCTGCGTGGAGTTGTCTCTCGAGCTCACCCACGCTCTGACAATTGTTCCGGAATCCTGAGCGTGGGGAGGTTCCACCAACGGTCGGCAGCGCGTGGGTTCTAACGGAATGCCTAAGCTCGTCTCCCCTGAGGGTTTTCCTAATGTCTCTGTGCCAGGGAATGCTAGGGGTGATTGCAGGATATCCCAGTGACCGAGGCTGCCTCCCCAAGGTCAGGGAAGGTATTTCCCGGACTTCCCCGAACAGGGAACACCTGTGACTGAAGAGAGCTGCGTGGAGTTGTCTCTCGAGCTCCCCCACGCACTGACAACGGTTCCGGAATCCTGAGCGTTGGGAGGTTCCACCAACGGTCGGCAGCGCGTGGGTTCAAACGGAATGCATAAGTTCGTCTACCCTGAGGGTTTTCCTAATGTCTCTGTGCCAGGGAATGCTAGGGGTGATTGCAGGATATCCCAGTGACCGAGGCTGCCTCCCCAAGTTCAGGGAAGGTGTTTCTCGGACTTCTCCGAAGAGGGAACACCTGTGACTGAAGAGAGCTGCGTGGAGTTGTTTCTCGAGTTCCCCCACGCACTGACAACGGTTCCGGAATCCTGAGCGTGGGGAGGTTCCACCAACGGTCGGCAGCGCGTGGGTTCTAACTTAATGCCTAAGCTCGTCTCCCCTGAGGGTTTTCCTAATCTCTCTGTGCCAGGGAATGCTAGGGGTGATTGCAGAATATTCCAGTGACCGAGGCTGCCTCCCCAAGATCAGGGAAGATATTTCCCAGACTTCCCCGAACAGGGAACACCTGTGACTGAAGAGAGCTGCGTGGAGTTGTCTCTCGAGATCCCCCACGCTCTGACAATGGTTCCGGAACCCTGAGCGTGGGGAGGTTCCACCAACTGTCGGCAGCGCGTGGGTTCTAACGGAATGCCTAAGCTCGTCTCCCCTGAGGGTTTTCCTAATGTCTCTATGCCAGGGAATGCTAGGGGTGATTGCAGGATATCCCAGTGGCCGAGGCTGCCTCCCCAAGGTCAGGGAAGTTATTTCTCGGACTTCCCCGAAGAGGGAACACCTGTGACTGAAGAGAGCTGCGTGGATTTGTCTCTCGAGCTCCCCCACGCTCTCAGAATGGTTCCGGAATCCTGAGCGTGGGGAGGTTCCACCAACGGCCGGCAGCGCGTTGGTTCTAACGGAATGCATAAGCTCGTCTCCCCTGAGGGTTTTCCTAATGTCTCTGTGCCAGGGAATGCTAGCGGTGATTGCAGGATATCCCAGTGACCGAGGCTGCCTCCCCAAGTTCAGGGAAGGTATCTCCCGGACTTCCCCGAACATGGAACACCTGTGACTGAAGAGAGCTGCGTGGAGTTGTCTCTCGAGCTCCCCCACGCACTGACAATGGTTCCGGAATCCTGAGCGTGGGGAGGTACCACCAACGGTCGGCAGCGCGTGTGTTCTAACGGAATGCCTCAGCTTGTCTCCCCTGAGGGTTTTCCTAATATCTCTGTGCCAGGGAATGCTAGGGGTGATTGCAGGATATCCCAGTGTCCGAGGCTGCCTCCCCAAGGTCAGGGAAGGTATTTCCGGGACTGCCCCGAACAGGGAACACCTGTGACTGAAGAGAGCTGCGTGGAGTTGTGTCTCGAGCTCCCCCACGCACTGACAATGTTTCTGGAATCCTGAGCGTGGGGAGGTTCCACCAACGGTCGGCAGCGCGTGGGTTCTATCTTAATGCCTAAGCTCGTCTCCCCTGAGGGTTTTCCTAATTTCTCTGTGCCAGGGAATGCTAGGGGTGATTGCAGGATATCCCAGTGACCGAGGCTGCCTCCCCAAGGTCAGGGAAGGTATTTCCCGGACTTCCCCGAACAGGGAACACCTGTGACTGAAGAGAGCTGCGTGGAGTTGTCTCTCGAGCTCCCCCACGCTCTGACAATGGTTCCGGAATCCTGAGCGTGGGGAGGTTCCACCAAAGGTCGGCAGCGCGTGGGTTCTAACGGAATGCATAAGCTCGCCTCCCCTAAGGGTTTTCCTAATGTCTCTGTGCCAGGGAATGCTAGGGGTGATTGCAAGATATCCCAGTGACCGAGGCTGCCTCCCCAAGGTCAGGGAAGTTATTTCCCGGACTTCCCCGAACAGGGAACACCTGTGACTGAAGAGAGCTGCGAGGAGTTGTCTCTCGAGATTCCCCCCGCTCTGACAATGGTTCCGGAATCCTGAGCGTGGGGAGGTATCACCAACTTTCTTCAGCGCGTGGGTTCTAACGGAATACCTAATCTCGTCTCCCCTGAGGGTTTTCCTAATGTCTCTGTGCCAGGGAATACTAGGGGTGATTGCAGGATATCCCAGTGACCGAGGCTGCCTCCCCAAGGTCAGGGAAGGTTTTTCCCGGACTTCCCTGAACCGGGAACACCTGTGACTGAAGAGAGCTCCGTGGAGTTGTCTCTCGAGCTCCCCCACGCTCTGACAATGGTTCCGGAATCCTGACCGTGGGGAGGTTCCACCAAATGTCGGCAGCGCGTGGGTTCTAATGGAATGCCTAAGCTCGTCTCCGCTGAGGGTTTTCCTAATGTCTCTGTGCCAGGGAATGCTAGGGGTGATTGCAGGATATCCCAGTGACCCAGGCTGCCTCCCCAAGGTCAGGGAAGTTATTTCCCGGACTTCCCCGAACAGGGAACACCTGTGACTGAAGAGAGCTGCGTGGAGTTGTCTCTCGAGCTCCCCCACGCTCTGACAATGGTTCCGGAATCCTGAGCGTGGGGAGGTTCCACCAACGGTCGGCAGCGCGTGGGTTCTTATGGAATGCCTAAGCTCGTCTCCCCAGAGGGTTTTCCTAATGTCTCTGTGCCAGGGAATGCTAGGGGTGATTGCAGGATATCCCAGTGACCGAGGCTGCCTCCCCAAGGTCAGGGAATGTATTTCCCGGACTTCCCCGAACAGGGAACACCTGTGACTGAAGAGAGCTCTGTGGAGTTGTCTCTCGAGCTCCCCCACGCTCTGACAATGTTTCCGGAATCCTGAGCGTGGGGAGGTTCCACCAACGGTCGGCAGCGCGTGGGTTCTAACGGAATGCATAAGCTCGTCTCCACTGAGGGTTTTCCTAATTTTTCTGTGCCAGGGAATGCTAGGGGTGATTGCAGGATATCCCAGTGTCCGAGGCTGCCTCCCCAAGATCAGAGAAGGTATTTCCCGGACTTCCCCGAACAGGGAACACCTGTGACTGAAGAGAGCTGCGTGGAGTTGTCTCTCGAGATTCCCCACGCTCTGACAATGGTTCCGGAATTCTGAGCGTGGGGAGGTTCCACCAACATTCGGCAGCGCGTGGGTTCTAACGGAATGCCTAAGCTCATCTCCCCTGAGGGTTTTCCTAATGTCTCTGTGCCAGGGAATGCTAGGGGTGATTGCAGGATATCCCAGTGACCGAGGCTGCCTCCCCAAGGTCAGGGAAGGTATTTCCCGGACTTCCCCGAACAGGGAACACCTGTGATTGAAGAGAGCTGCGTGGAGTTGTCTCTCGAACTCCCCCACGCTCTGACAATGGTTCCGGAATCCTGAGCGTGGGGAGGTTCCACCAACGGTCGGCAGCGCGTGGGTTCTAACGGAATGCATGAGCTCGTCTCCCCTGAGGGTTTTCCTAATGTCTCTGTGCCAGGGAATGCTAGGGGTGATTGCAGGATATCCCAGTGACCGAGGCTGCCTCCCCAAGTTCAGGGAAGGTATTTCCCGGACTTCCCCGAACAGGGAACACCTGTGACTGAAGAGAGCTGCGTGGAGTTGTCTCTCGAACTTCCCCACGCTCTGACAATGGTTCCGGAATCCTGAGCGTGGGGAGGTTCCACCAACATTCGGCAACGCGTGGGTTCTTACGGAATACCTAAGCTTGTCTCCCCTGAGTGTTTCCCTAATTTCTCTGTGCCAGGGAATGCTAGGGGTGATTGCAGGATATCCCAGTGACCGAGGCTGCCCCCCCAATGTCAGGGAAGTTATTTCCCGGACTTCCCCGAACAGGGAACACCTGTGACTGAAGAGAGCTGCGTGGAGTTGTCTCTTGAGCTCCCCCACGCTCTGACAATGTTTCCGGAATCCTGAGGGTGGGGAGGTTCCACCGACGGTCGGCAGCGCGTGGGTTCTAACGGAATGCCTAAGCTCGTCTCCCCTGAGTGTTTTCCTAATATCTCTGTGCCAGGGAATGCTAGGGGTGATTGCAGGATATCCCAGTGAGCGAGGCTGCCTCCCCAAGGTCAGGGAAGTTATTTCCCGGACTTCCCCGAACAGGGAACACCTGTGACTGAAGAGAGCTGCGTGGAGCTGTCTCTCAAGCTCCCCTACGCAATGACAATGGTTCCGGAATCCTGAGCGTGAGGGGGCTCCACCAACGGTCGGCAACGCGTGGGTTCTAACGGAATGCATAAGCTCGAATCCCCTGAGTGTTTTCCTAATGTCTCTGTGCCAGGGAATGCTAGGGGTGATTGCAGGATATCCCAGTGACCGAGGCTGCCTCCCAAGTTCAGGGAAGTTAATTCTCGGACTTCCCCGAACAGGGAACTTCTGTGACTGAAGAGAGCTTCGTGGAGTTGTCTCTAGAGCTCCCCCACGCACTGACAATTTTTCCGAAATACTGAGTGTGGGGAGGATCCACCAACGGACGGCAGCGCGTGGGTTCTAACGGCATGCCAAAGCTCGTATCCCCTGAGGGTTTTCCTAATGTCTCTGTGCCAGGGAATGCTAGGGGGGTTTGCAGTAATTCCCAGTGACAGAGGCTGCCTCCCCAAGGATAGGGAAGATATTTCTCTGACTACCCCGGACGGGGAACAATTGTGACTGAACAGAGCTGCGTTGAGTTGTCTCTCGATTTCCCCCACGCACTGAAAATTTTTCCGGATTCCTGAGCGTGTGGAGGTTCCACCAACGGTCGGCAGCGCGTGGGTTCTAACGGAATGACTAAGCTCGTCTCCCCTGAGGGTTTTCCAAATGTCTCTCTGCCAGGGAATGCTAGGGGTGCTTGCAGGATATCCCAGTGACCGAGGCTGCCTCCCAATGTTCAGGGAAGGTTTCTCTCGGACTTCCCAGAACAGGGAACTTCTGTCACTGAAGAGAGCTGCGTGGAGCTGTCTCTCGTGCTCCCCCACACACTGAGAATGGTTCCGGAAACCTGAGCGTGGGGAGGTTCCACCAACGGTCGGCAGCGCGTGGGTTCTAACGGAATGCCTAAGCTCGTCTCCCCTGAGGGTTTTCCTAATATCTCTCTGCCAGGGAACGCTAGGGGTTATTGCAGGATTTCCCAGTGTCAGAAGCTGCCTCCCCCAGGTCAGGGAAGGTATTTCTCGGACTTCCCCGAACAGGGAACTCCTGTGATTGAAGAGAGCTGCGTGGAGTTGTCTCACGAGCTCCACAACGCACTGAAAATGTTTCCGGAATCCTGAGCTTGGGGAAGTTCCACCAAATGTCGGCAGCGCGTGGGTTCAAACGGAATGCCTAAGCTCGTCTCCCCTGAGGGTTTTCCTAATGTCTCTGTGCCAGGGAATGCTAGTGGTGATTGCAGGATATCCCAGTGACCGAGGCTGCCTCCCCAAGTTCAGGGAAGGTGTTTCTCGGACTTCTCCGAAGAGGGAACACCTGTGACTGAAGAGAGCTGCGTGGAGTTGTTTCTCGAGTTCCCCCACGCACTGACAACGGTTCCGGAATCCTGAGCATGGGGAGGTTCCACCAACGGTCGGCAGCGCGTGGGTTCTAACTTAATGCCTAAGCTCGTCTCCCCTGAGGGTTTTCCTAATCTCTCTGTGCCAGGGAATGCTAGGGGTGATTGCAGAATATTCCAGTGACCGAGGCTGCCTCCCCAAGATCAGGGAAGATATTTCCCAGACTTCCCCGAACAGGGAACACCTGTGACTGAAGAGAGCTGTGTGGAGTTGTCTCTCGAGATCCCCCACGCTCTGACAATGGTTCCGGAACCCTGAGGGTGGGGAGGTTCCACCAACGGTCGGTAGCGCGTGGGTTCTAACGGAATGCCTAAGCTCGTCTCCCCTGAGGGTTTTCCTAATGTCTCTGTGCCAGGGAATACTAGGGGTGATTGCAGGATATCCCAGTGACCGAGGCTGCCTCCCCAAGGTCAGGGAAGGTTTTTCCCGGACTTCCCTGAACCGGGAACACCTGTGACTGAAGAGAGCTCCGTGGAGTTGTCTCTCGAGCTCCCCCACGCTCTGACAATGGTTCCGGAATCCTGACCGTGGGGAGGTTCCACCAAATGTCGGCAGCGCGTGGGTTCTAATGGAATGCCTAAGCTCGTCTCCGCTGAGGGTTTTCCTAATGTCTCTGTGCCAGGGAATGCTAGGGGTGATTGCAGGATATCCCAGTGACCCAGGCTGCCTCCCCAAGGTCAGGGAAGTTATTTCCCGGACTTCCCCGAACAGGGAACACCTGTGACTGAAGAGAGCTGCGTGGAGTTGTCTCTCGAGCTCCCCCACGCTCTGACAATGGTTCCGGAATCCTGAGCGTGGGGAGGTTCCACCAACGGTCGGCAGCGCGTGGGTTCTTATGGAATGCCTAAGCTCGTCTCCCCAGAGGGTTTTCCTAATGTCTCTGTGCCAGGGAATGCTAGGGGTGATTGCAGGATATCCCAGTGACCGAGGCTGCCTCCCCAAGGTCAGGGAATGTATTTCCCGGACTTCCCCGAACAGGGAACACCTGTGACTGAAGAGAGCTCTGTGGAGTTGTCTCTCGAGCTCCCCCACGCTCTGACAATGTTTCCGGAATCCTGAGCGTGGGGAGGTTCCACCAACGGTCGGCAGCGCGTGGGTTCTAACGGAATGCATAAGCTCGTCTCCACTGAGGGTTTTCCTAATTTTTCTGTGCCAGGGAATGCTAGGGGTGATTGCAGGATATCCCAGTGTCCGAGGCTGCCTCCCCAAGATCAGAGAAGGTATTTCCCGGACTTCCCCGAACAGGGAACACCTGTGACTGAAGAGAGCTGCGTGGAGTTGTCTCTCGAGATTCCCCACGCTCTGACAATGGTTCCGGAATTCTGAGCGTGGGGAGGTTCCACCAACATTCGGCAGCGCGTGGGTTCTAACGGAATGCCTAAGCTCATCTCCCCTGAGGGTTTTCCTAATGTCTCTGTGCCAGGGAATGCTAGGGGTGATTGCAGGATATCCCAGTGACCGAGGCTGCCTCCCCAAGGTCAGGGAAGGTATTTCCCGGACTTCCCCGAACAGGGAACACCTGTGATTGAAGAGAGCTGCGTGGAGTTGTCTCTCGAACTCCCCCACGCTCTGACAATGGTTCCGGAATCCTGAGCGTGGGGAGGTTCCACCAACGGTCGGCAGCGCGTGGGTTCTAACGGAATGCATGAGCTCGTCTCCCCTGAGGGTTTTCCTAATGTCTCTGTGCCAGGGAATGCTAGGGGTGATTGCAGGATATCCCAGTGACCGAGGCTGCCTCCCCAAGTTCAGGGAAGGTATTTCCCGGACTTCCCCGAACAGGGAACACCTGTGACTGAAGAGAGCTGCGTGGAGTTGTCTCTCGAACTTCCCCACGCTCTGACAATGGTTCCGGAATCCTGAGCGTGGGGAGGTTCCACCAACATTCGGCAACGCGTGGGTTCTTACGGAATACCTAAGCTTGTCTCCCCTGAGTGTTTCCCTAATTTCTCTGTGCCAGGGAATGCTAGGGGTGATTGCAGGATATCCCAGTGACCGAGGCTGCCCCCCCAATGTCAGGGAAGTTATTTCCCGGACTTCCCCGAACAGGGAACACCTGTGACTGAAGAGAGCTGCGTGGAGTTGTCTCTTGAGCTCCCCCACGCTCTGACAATGTTTCCGGAATCCTGAGGGTGGGGAAGTTCCACCGACGGTCGGCAGCGCGTGGGTTCTAACGGAATGCCTAAGCTCGTCTCCCCTGAGTGTTTTCCTAATATCTCTGTGCCAGGGAATGCTAGGGGTGATTGCAGGATATCCCAGTGAGCGAGGCTGCCTCCCCAAGGTCAGGGAAGTTATTTCCCGGACTTCCCCGAACAGGGAACACCTGTGACTGAAGAGAGCTGCGTGGAGCTGTCTCTCAAGCTCCCCTACGCAATGACAATGGTTCCGGAATCCTGAGCGTGAGGGGGTTCCACCAACGGTCGGCAACGCGTGGGTTCTAACGGAATGCATAAGCTCGAATCCCCTGAGTGTTTTCCTAATGTCTCTGTGCCAGGGAATGCTAGGGGTGATTGCAGGATATCCCAGTGACCGAGGCTGCCTCCCAAGTTCAGGGAAGTTAATTCTCGGACTTCCCCGAACAGGGAACTTCTGTGACTGAAGAGAGCTTCGTGGAGTTGTCTCTAGAGCTCCCCCACGCACTGACAATTTTTCCGAAATACTGAGTGTGGGGAGGATCCACCAACGGACGGCAGCGCGTGGGTTCTAACGGCATGCCAAAGCTCGTATCCCCTGAGGGTTTTCCTAATGTCTCTGTGCCAGGGAATGCTAGGGGGGTTTGCAGTAATTCCCAGTGACAGAGGCTGCCTCCCCAAGGATAGGGAAGATATTTCTCTGACTACCCCGGACGGGGAACAATTGTGACTGAACAGAGCTGCGTTGAGTTGTCTCTCGATTTCCCCCACGTACTGAAAATTTTTCCGGATTCCTGAGCGTGTGGAGGTTCCACCAACGGTCGGCAGCGCGTGGGTTCTAACGGAATGACTAAGCTCGTCTCCCCTGAGGGTTTTCCAAATGTCTCTCTGCCAGGGAATGCTAGGGGTGCTTGCAGGATATCCCAGTGACCGAGGCTGCCTCCCAATGTTCAGGGAAGGTTTCTCTCGGACTTCCCAGAACAGGGAACTTCTGTCACTGAAGAGAGCTGCGTGGAGCTGTCTCTCGTGCTCCCCCACACACTGAGAATGGTTCCGGAAACCTGAGCGTGGGGAGGTTCCACCAACGGTCGGCAGCGCGTGGGTTCTAACGGAATGCCTAAGCTCGTCTCCCCTGAGGGTTTTCCTAATATCTCTCTGCCAGGGAACGCTAGGGGTTATTGCAGGATTTCCCAGTGTCAGAAGCTGCCTCCCCCAGGTCAGGGAAGGTATTTCTCGGACTTCCCCGAACAGGGAACTCCTGTGATTGAAGAGAGCTGCGTGGAGTTGTCTCACGAGCTCCACAACGCACTGAAAATGTTTCCGGAATCCTGAGCTTGGGGAAGTTCCACCAAATGTCGGCAGCGCGTGGGTTCAAACGGAATGCCTAAGCTCGTCTCCCCTGAGGGTTTTCCTAATGTCTCTGTGCCAGGGAATGCTAGTGGTGATTGCAGGATATCCCAGTGACCGAGGCTGCCTCCCCAAGTTCAGGGAAGGTGTTTCTCGGACTTCTCCGAAGAGGGAACACCTGTGACTGAAGAGAGCTGCGTGGAGTTGTTTCTCGAGTTCCCCCACGCACTGACAACGGTTACGGAATCCTGAGCATGGGGAGGTTCCACCAACGGTCGGCAGCGCGTGGGTTCTAACTTAATGCCTAAGCTCGTCTCCCCTGAGGGTTTTCCTAATCTCTCTGTGCCAGGGAATGCTAGGGGTGATTGCAGAATATTCCAGTGACCGAGGCTGCCTCCCCAAGATCAGGGAAGATATTTCCCAGACTTCCCCGAACAGGGAACACCTGTGACTGAAGAGAGCTGTGTGGAGTTGTCTCTCGAGATCCCCCACGCTCTGACAATGGTTCCGGAACCCTGAGGGTGGGGAGGTTCCACCAACGGTCGGCAGCGCGTGGGTTCTAACGGAATGCCTAAGCTCGTCTCCCCTGAGGGTTTTCCTAATGTCTCTGTGCCAGGGAATGCTAGGGGTGATTGCAGGATATCCCAGTGACCGAGGCTGCCTCCCCAAGGTCAGGGAAGATATTTCTCGGACTTCCCCGAAGAGGGAACACCTGTGACTGAAGAGAGCTGCGTGGATTTGTCTCTCGAGCTCCCCCACGCTCTCAGAATGGTTCCGGAATCCTGAGCGTGGGGAGGTTCCACCAACGGCCGGCAGCGCGTGGGTTCTAACGGAATGCATAAGCTCGTCTCCCCTGAGGGTTTTCCTAATGTCTCTGTGCCAGGGAATGCTAGCGGTGATTGCAGGATATCCCAGTGACCGAGGCTGCCTCCCCAAGTTCAGGGAAGGTATTTCCCGGACTTCCCCGAACATGGAACACCTGTGACTGAAGAGAGCTGCGTGGAGTTGTCTCTCGAGCTCCCCCACGATATGACAATGGTTCCGGAATCCTGAGCGTGGGGAGGTTCCACCAACGGTCGGCAGCGCGTGGGTTCTTACGGAATGCCTAAGCTCGTCTCCCCAGAGGGTTTTCCTAATTTCTCTGTGCCAGGGAATGCTAGGGGTGATTGCAGGATATCCCAGTGATCGAGGCTGCCTCCCCAAGGTCAGGGAATGTATTTCCCGGACTTCCCCGAACAGGGAACACCTGTGACTGAAGAGAGCTCTGTGGAGTTGTCTCTCGAGCTCCCCCACGCTCTGACAATGGTTCCGGAATCCTGAGCGTGGGGAGGTTCCACCAACGGTCGGCAGCGCGTGGGTTCTAACGGAATGCATAAGCTCGTCTCCACTGAGGGTTTTCCTAATGTTTCTGTGCCAGGGAATGCTAGGGGTGATTGCAGGATATCCCAGTGACCGAGGCTGCCTCCCCAAGATCAGAGAAGGTATTTCCCGGACTTCCCCGAACAGGGAACACCTGTGACTGAAGAGAGCTGCGTGGAGTTGTCTCTCGAGCTTCCCCACGCTCTGACAATGGTTCCGGAATTCTGAGCGGGGGGAGGTTCCACCAACATTCGGCAGCGCGTGGGTTCTAACGGAATACCTAAGCTCGTCTCCCCTGAGGGTTTTCCGAATGTCTCTGTGCCAGGGAATACTAGGGGTGATTGCAGGAAATCCCAGTGACCGAGGCTGCCTCCCCAAATTCAGGGAAGGTATTTCCCGGACTTCCCCGAACATGGAACACATGTGACTGAAGAGAGCTGCGTGGAGTTGTCTCTCGAGCTCCCCCACGCTCTGACAATGTTTCCGGAATCCTGAGCGTGGGGAGGTTCCACCAACGGTCGGCAGCGCGTGGGTTCTAACCGAATGACTAAGCTCATCTCCCCTGAGGGTTTTCCTAATGTCTCTGTGCCAGGGAATGCTAGGGGTGATTGCAGGATATCCCAGTGACCGAGGCTGCCTCCCCAAGGTCAGGGAAGGTATTTCCCGGACTTCCCCGAACAGGGAACACCTGTGACTGAAGAGAGCTGCGTGGAGTTGTCTCTCGAACTCCCCCACGCTCTGACAATGGTTCCGGAATCCTGAGCGTGGGGAGGTTCCACCAACGGTCGGCAGCGCGTGGGTTCTAACGGAATGCATGAGCTCGTCTCCCCTGAGGGTTTTCCTAATATCTCTGTGCCAGGGAATGCTAGGGGTGATTGCAGGATATCCCAGTGACCGAGGCTGCCTCCCCAAGTTCAGGGAAGGTATTTCCCGGACTTCCCCGAACAGGGAACACCTGTGACTGAAGAGAGCTGCGTGGAGTTGTCTCTCGAACTTCCCCACGCTCTGACAATGGTTCCGGAATCCTGAGCGTGGGGAGGTTCCACCAACATTCGGCAGCGCGTGGGTTCTTACGGAATACCTAAGCTTGTCTCCCCTGAGTGTTTCCCTAATTTCTCTGTGCCAGGGAATGCTAGGGGTGATTGCAGGATATCCCAGTGACCGAGGCTGCCCCCCCAATGTCAGGGAAGTTATTTCTCGGACTTCCCCGTACAGGGAATTCCTGTGACTGTAGAGTGCTGCGTGGAGTTTTCTCTGGAGCTCCCCCACGCACTGACAACGGTTCCGGAATCCTGAACGTGGGGAGGTTCCACCAACGGTCGACAGCGCGTGGGTTCTAACGGAATGCCTATGCTCGTCTCCCCTGAGGATTTTCCTAATGTCTCTGTGCCAGGGAATGCTAGGGGTGATTGCAGGATATCCCAGTGACCGAGGCTGCCTCCCCAAGATCAGGGAAGGTATTTCTCAGACTTCCCCGAACAGGGAACTCCTGTGACTGAAGAGAGCTGCGTGGAGTTGTCTCTTGATCTCCCCCATGCACTGACAACGTTTCCGGAATTCTGAGCGTGGGGAGGTTCGACCAACGGTCGGCAGCGCGTGGGTTCTAACGGAATGCCTAAGCTCGTCTCCCCTGAGTGTTTTCCTAATGTCTCTGTGCCAGGGAATGCTAGGGGTGATTGCAGGATATCCCAGTGACCGAAGCTGCCTCCCCAAGGTCAGGGAAGGTATTTCTCGGACTTCCCCGTACAGGGAAATCCTGTGACTGAGGGGAGCTGCGTGGAGTTGTCTCTCGAGCTCCGCCAAGCACTGACAACGGTTCCGGAATCCTGAGAGTGGGGAGGATCCAACAATGTTCGGCAGCGCGTGGGTGTAACGGAATGCCTACGCTCGTCTCCCCTGAGGGTTTTCCTAATATCTCTGTGCCAGGGAATGCTAGGTGTGATTACAGGATATCCCAGTGACCGAGGCTGCTTCCCCAAGGCCAGGGAAGGTATTTCTCGGATTTCCCCTGGACAGGGAACTCCTGTGACTGAAGAGAGCTGCGTGGACTTGTCTCTCGAGCTCCGCCAAGCACTGACAATGGTTCCGGAATCCTGAGCGTGGGGAGGTTCCACCAACGGTCGGCAGCACGTGGGTTCTAACAGAATGCCTAAGCTCGTCTCCCCTGAGGGTTTTCCTAATGTCTCTGTGCCAGGGAATGCTAGGGGTGATTGCAGATTATCCCAGTAAACGAGGCTGCCTCCCCAAGGTCAGGTAATTTATTTCTCGGACTTCCCCAAACAGGGAACTCCTGTGACTGAAGAGAGCTGCGTGGAGTTGTCTCTCGTGCTCCCCCACGCACTGACAACGGTTCCGGAATCTTGAGCGAGGGGAGGTTCCACCAATGGTCGGCAGCGCGTGGGTTCTAACGGAATGCCTAAGCTCGTCTACCCTGAGTGTTTTCCTAATGTCTCTGTGCCAGGGAATGCTAGGGTTGATTGCAGGATATCCCAGTGACCGAGGATGCCTCCCCAAGGTCAGGGAAGGTATTTCACGGACTTCCCCGAACAGGGAACAACTGTGACTGAAGAGAGCTGCGTGGAGTTGTTTCTCGAGCTCCCCCACGCACTCACAACGGTTCCGGAATCCTGAGCTTGGGGAGGTTCCACCAACGGTCGTCAGCGCGTGGGGTCTTACGGAAAGCCTAAGCTCGCCTCCCCTGAATTTTTCCCAAATGTCTCTATGCCAGGGAATGCTAGGGGTGATTGAAGGATATCCCAGTGTCCAAGGCTGCCTCCGCAAGGTCAGGGAAGGTATTTATCGGACTTCCCCAAACAGGGAACTCCTGTGACTGAAGAGAGCTGCGTGGAGTTGTCCCTCGAGCTCCCCCAAGCACTGACAACGGATCCGGAATCCTGAGAGTGGGGAGTATACAACAATTTTCGGCAGCGCGTGGGTTCTAACGGAATGCTTAAGCTCGTCTCCTCTGTTGGTTTCCCTAATGTCTTTGTGCCAGGGAATGCTAGGGGTGATTGAAGGATATCCCAGTGTCCAAGGCTGCCTCCGCAAGGTCAGGGAAGGTATTTATCGGACTTCCCCAAACAGGGAACTCCTGTGACTGAAGAGAGCTGCGTGGAGTTGTCTCACGAGCTCCACAACGCACTGAAAATGTTTCCGGAATCCTGAGCTTGGGGAGGTTCCACCAAATGTCGGCAGCGCGTGGGTTCAAACGGAATGCCTAAGCTCGTCTCCCCTGAGGGTTTTCCAAATGTTTCTGTGCCAGGGAATGCTAGGGGTGATTGCAGGATATCCCAGTGAACGAGGCTGCCTCCCCAAGGTCAGGGAAGTTATTTCTCGGACTTCCCCGAACAGGAAACTCCTGTGACTGAAGAGAGCTGCTAGGAGTTTGCTCTGGAGCTCCCCCACGCACTGACAACGGTTCCGGAATCCTGAACGTGGGGAGGTTCCACCAACGGTCGACAGCGCGTGGGTTCTAACGGAATGCCTATGCTCGTCTCCCCTGAGGATTTTCCTAATGTCTCTGTGCCAGGGAATGCTAGGGGTGATTGCAGGATATCCCAGTGACCGAGGCTGCCTCCCCAAGATCAGGGAAGGTATTTCTCAGACTTCCCCGAACAGGGAACTCCTGTGACTGAAGAGAGCTGCGTGGAGTTGTCTCTTGATCTCCCCCATGCACTGACAACGTTTCCGGAATTCTGAGCGTGGGGAGGTTCGACCAACGGTCGGCAGCGCGTGAGTTCTAACAGAATGCCTACGCTCGCCTCCCCTGAGAATTTTCCTAATTTCTCTGTGCCAGGGAATGCTAGGGGAGATTGCAGGAAATCCCAGTGACCGAGGCTGCCTCCCCAAGTTCAGGGAAGGTATTTCTCGGACTTCCCCGAACAGGGAACTCCTGTGACTGAAGAGAGCTGCGTGGAGTTGTCTCTTGATCTCCCCCATGCACTGACAATGGTTCCGGAATCCTGAGAGTGGGGAGTATCCAACAATGGTCGGCAGCGCGTGAGTTCTAACGGAATGCCTAAGCTCGTCTCCCCTGAGGATTTTCCTAATGTCTCTGTGCCAGGGAATGCTAGGGGTGATTGCAGGATATCCCACTGTCAGAGGCTGCCTCCCCTAGATCAGGGAAGTTATTTCATGGACTTCCCCTAAAAGGGAACTCCTGTGACTGAAGAGAGCTGCGTGGAGTTTTCTCTCGTGTTCCCCACGCACTGACAACGGTTCGGGAATCCTGAGCGTGGGGAGGTTCCACCAATTGTCGGCAGCACGTGGGTTCTAACGGAATGCTTAAGCTCGTCTCCTCTGTTGGTTTCCCTAATGTCTTTGTGCCAGGGATTGCTAGGGGTGATTGCAGGATATCCCAGTGACCGAAGCTGCCTCCCCAAGGTCAGGGAAGGTATTTCTCGGACTTCCCCGTACAGGGAACTCCTGTGACTGAAGAGAGCTGCGTGGAGTTGTCTCTCGAGCTCCGCCAAGCAATGACAACGGTTCCGGAATCCTGAGAGTGGGGAGGATCCAACAATGGTCGGCAGCGCGTGGGTTCTAACGGAATGCCTACGCTCGACTCCCCTGAGGGTTTTCCTAATATCTCTGTACCAGGGAATGCTAGGTGTGATTACAGGATATCCCAGTGCCCGAGGCTGCCTCCCCAAGGCCAGGGAAGTTATTTCTCGGATTTCCCCTGAACAGGGAACTCCTGTGACTGAAGAGAGCTGCGTGGAGTTGTCTCTCGATCTCCCCCACGCACTGACAATGGTTCCGGAATCCTGAGCGTGGGGAGGTTCCACCAACTGTCGGCAGCACGTGGGTTCTAACGGAATGCCTATGCTCGTCTCCCCTGAGTGTTTTCTTAATGTCTCTGTGCCAGGGAATGCTAGGGGTGATTGCAGATTATCCCAGTAAACGAGGCTGCCTCCCCAAGGTCAGGGAAGGTATTTCTCGGACTTCCCCGAACAGGGAACAACTGTGACTGAAGAGAGCTGCGTGGAGTTGTTTCTCGAGCTCCCCCACGCACTCACAACGGTTCCGGAATCCTGAGCTTGGGGAGGTTCCACCAACGGTCGGCAGCGCGTGGGGTCTTACGGAAAGCCTAAGCTCGCCTCCCCTGAGGTTTTCCCTAATGTCTCTATGCCAGGGAATGCTAGGGGTGATTTCAGGATATCCCAGTGACCGAAGCTGCCTCCACAAGGTCAGGGAATTTTTTTCTCGGACTTCCCCGTACAGAGAACTCCTGTGACAGAAGAGAGCTGCGTGGAGTTGTCTCTTGAGCTCCGCCAAGCACTGACAACGGTTCCGGAATCCTGAGAGTGGGGAGGATCCAACAATGGTCGGCAGCGCGTGGGTTCTAACGGAATGCCTAAGCTCGTCTCCCCTGAGTGTTTTCCTAATATCTCTGTGCCAGGGAATGCTAGGGGTGATTTCAGGATATCCCAGTGACCGAGGCTGCCTCCCCAAGTTCAGGGAAGGTATTTCTAGGACTTCCCCGAACAGAGAACTCCTGTGACAGAAGAGAGCTGCGTGGAGTTGTCTCTTGATCTCCCACACGCACTGACAACGGTTCCGGAATTCTGAGCGTGGGGAGGTTCCACCAACGGTCGGCAGCGTGTGAGTTCTAACAGAATGCCTACGCTCCTCTCCCCTGAGACTTTTCCTAATTTCTCTGTGCCAGGGAATGCTAGGGGTGATTGCAGGATATCCCAGTGACCGAGGCTGCCTCCCCAAGGTCAGGGAAGGTATTTCTCGGACTTCCCTGAACAGGGAACTCCTGTGACTGAAGAGAGCTGCGTGGAATTGTCCCTCGAGCTCCCCCACGCACTGACAACGCTTCCGGAATCCTGAGCGTGGGGAGGTTCCACCAACGGTCGGCAGCGCGTGGGTTCTAACGAAATGCCTAAGCTCGTCTCCCCTGAGGGTTTTCCTAATTTCTCTGTGCCAGGGAATGCTAGGGGTGATTGCAGGATATCCCACTGACCGAGGCTGCCTCCCCAAGATCAGGGAAGTTATTTCTCGGACTTCCCAGTACAGGGAACTCCTGTGACTGAAGAGAGCTGCGTGGAGTTGTCTCTCAATATCCCCCACGCACTGACAACGGTTCCGGAATCTTGAGCGTGGGGAGGTTCCACCAATGGTCGGCAGCGCGTGGGTTCTAACGGAATGCCTAAGCTCGTCTACCCTGAGTGTTTTCCTAATGTCTCTGTGCCAGGGAATGCTAGGGGTGATTGCAGGATATCCCAGTGACCGAGGATGCCTCCCCAAGGTCAGGGAAGGTGTTTCTCGGACTTCCACGAACAGGGAACAACTGTGACTGAAGAGAGCTGCGTGGAGTTTTTTCTCGAGCTCCCCCACACACTCAAAACGGTTCCGGAATCCTGAGCTTGGGGAGGTTCCACCAACGGTCGGCAGCGCGTGGGGTCTTACGGAAAGCCTAAGCTCGCCTCCCCTGAGGTTTTCCTAATGTCTCTATGCCAGGGAATGCTAGGGGTGATTTCAGGATATCCCAGTGACCGAAGCTGCCTCCACAAGGTCAGGGAAGTTATTTCTAGGACTTCCCCGTACAGGGAACTCCTGTGACTGAAGAGAGCTGCGTGGAGTTGTCTCTTGAGCTCCGCCAAGCACTGACAACGGTTCCGGAATCCTGAGAGTGGGGAGGATCCAACAATGCTCGGCAGCGCGTGGGTTCTAACGGAATGCCTAAGCTCGTCTCCCCTGAGTGTTTTCCTAATATCTCTGTGCCAGGGAATGCTAGGGGTGATTGCAGGATATCCCAGTGACCGAGGCTGCCTCCCCAAGTTCAGGGAAGGTATTTCTCGGACTTCCCCGAACAGAGAACCCCAGTGACTGAAGAGAGCTGCGTGGAGTTGTCTCTCGAGCTCCCCCACGCACTGACAACGGTTCCGGAATCCTGAGCGTGGGGAGGTTCCACCAACGGTCGGCAGCGCGTGGGTTCTAACGGAATGCCTAATCTCGTCTCCCCTGAGGGTTTTCCTAATGTCTCCGTGCCAGGGAATGCTAGGGGTGATTGCAGGATATCCCAGTGACCGAGGCTGCCTCCCCAAGGTCAGGGAAGTATTTCTCGGATTTCCCCGTACAGGGAACTCCTGTGACTGAAGAGAGCTGCGTGGAGTTGTCTCTCGAGCTCCCCCAAGCACTGACAACGTTTCCAGAATCCTGAGAGTAGGGAGGTTCCACCAACGGTCGACAGCGCGTGGGTTCTAGCGGAATGCCTAAGCTCGTCTCCCCTGAGGATTTTCCTAATGTATCTGTGCCAGGGAATGCTAGGGGTGATTGCAGGATATCCCAGTGACCGAGGCTGCATTCCCAAGGTCAGGGAAGGTATTTTTCGGACTCCCCCTTACAGGGAACTCCTGTGACTGAAGAGAGCTGCGTGGAGTTGTCTCTTGATCTCCCACACGCACTGACAACGGTTCCGGAATTCTGAGCGTGGGGAGGTTCCACCAACGGTCGGCAGCGTGTGAGTTCTAACAGAATGCCTACGCTCCTCTCCCCTGAGACTTTTCCTAATTTCTCTGTGCCTGGGAATGCTAGGGGTGATTGCAGGATATCCCAGTGACCGAGGCTGCCTCCCCAAAGTCAGGGAAGGTATTTCTCGGACTTCCCTGAACAGGGAACTCCTGTGACTGAAGAGAGCTGCGTGGAATTGTCCCTCGAGCTCCCCCACGCACTGACACTGCTTCCGGAATCCTGAGCGTGGGGAGGTTCCACCAACGGTCGGCAGCGCGTGGGTTCTAACGAAATGCCTAAGCTCGTCTCCCCTGAGGGTTTTCCTAATTTCTCTGTGCCAGGGAATGCTAGGGGTGATTGCAGGATATCCCACTGACCGAGGCTGCCTCCCCAAGATCAAGGAAGTTATTTCTCGGACTTCCCAGTACAGGGAACTCCTGTGACTGAAGAGAGCTGCGTGGAGTTGTCTCTCAATATCCCCCACGCACTGACAACGGTTTCGGAATCCTGAGGGTGGGGAGGTTCCACCAACGGTCGGCAGCACGTGGGTTCTAACGGAATGCCTAAGCTCGTCTCCCCTGAGGGTTTTCCTAATGTCTCTGTGCCAGGGAATGCTAGGGGTGATTGCAGATATTCCCAGTGAACGAGGCTGCCTCCCCAATGTCAGGGAGGTTATTTCTCGGACTTCCCCGAACAGGAAACTCCTGTGACTTAAGAGAGCTGCCTGGAGTTGTCTCTCGAGCTCCCCCACGCACTGACAATGGTCCCGGAATCTTGAGCGTGGGGAGGTTCCACCAACGGTCGGCAGCGCGTGGGTTCTAACGGAATGCCTAAGCTCGTCTCCCCTGAGGGTTTTCCTAATGTCTCTGTGCCAGGGAATGCTAGGGGTGATTGCAGGATATCCAAGTGAATGAGGCTGCCTCCCCAAGATCAGGGAATTTATTTCTCGGACTTCCCTGAACAGGGAACTCCTGTGACTGAAGAGAGCTGCGTGGAGCTGTCTCTGGAGCTCCCACACGCACTGACAACGGTTCCGGATTCCTGAGCGTGGGGAGTTTCCACCAACAGTCGACAGTACGTGGGTTCTAACGGAATGCCTGAGCTCGTCTAACCTGAGGTTTCTTCTAATGTCTCTGTGCCAGGGAATGCTAGGGGTGATTGCATGATATCCCAGTGACCGAGGCTGACTCCCCAAGTTCAGGGAAGGTATTTCTCGGACTTCCCCGAACACGGAAGTCCTGTGACTGAAGAGAGCTGCGTGGAGTTGTCTCTCGAGCTCCCCCACGCACTGACAACGGTTCCGCAATCCTGAGCGTGGGGAGGTTTCACCAACGGTCGGCAGCGCGTGGGTTCTAACGGAATGACTAAGCTCATCTCTCCTGAGGGTTTTCCTAATATCTCTGTGACAGGGAATGCTAGGGGTGATAGCAGGATATCCCAGTGACCGAGGCTGCCTCCCCAAGTTCAGGGAAGTTATTTCTCGGACTTCCCCGAACAGGGAACTCCTGTGACTGAAGAGAGCTCCGTGGAGTTGTCTCTCGTGCTCCCCCACGCACTGACAACGGTTCCGGAATCCTGAGCGTGGGGAGGTTCCACCAACGGTTGGCAGCGCGTGGGTTCTAACGGAATGCTTAAGCTCGTCTCCCCTGAGGGTTTTCCTAATGTCTCTGTCCCAGGGAATGCTAGGGGTGATTGCAGGATATCCCAGTGTCGGAGGCTGCCTCCCCAAGGTCAGGGAAGGTAGTTCTCGGACTTCCCCGAACAGGGAACTCCTGTGACTGAAGAGAGATGCGTGGAGTTGTCTCTTGAGTTCCTCCACGCACTGACAACGTATCAGGAATCCTGAGCGTGGGGAGGTTCCACCAAAGGTCGGCAGCGCCTGGGTTCTAAAAGAATTCCTATGCTCGACTCCCCTGAGGTTTTTCCTAATGTCTCTGTGCCAGGGAGTGCTAGGGGTGATTGCAGGGTATCCCAGAGACGGAGGCTGCCTCCCCAAGGTCAGGGAAGTTATTTCTCGGACTTCCACGAGCAGTGAAATCCTGTGACTGAAGAGAGCTGCGTGGAGTTTTCTCTCGAGCTCCCCCACGCACTGACAACGGTTCCGGAATCCTGAGCTTGGGGAGGTTCCACCAACTGTCGGCAGCGCCTGGGTTCTAACAGAATGCCTAAGTTCGTCTCCCCTGAGGGTTTTCCTAATGTCTCTGTGCCAGGGAATGCTAGGGGTGATTGCAGGATATCCCAGTGCCCGAGGCTGCCTCCCCAAAGTCAGGGAAGGTTTTTCTCGGACATCACCGAACAGGAAACTCCTGTGACTGAAGAGAGCTGCGTGGAGTTGTCTCTCGAGCTCCCCCACGCACTGACAACGGTTCCGGAATCCTGAGCGTGGGGAGGTTCCACCAACGGTCGGCAGAGCGTGAGTTCTTACGGAATGCCTAAGCTCGTCTCCCCTGAGGGTTTTCCTAATATCTCTGTGTCAGGGAATGCTAGGGGTAATTGCAGGATATCCCAGTGACCGAGGATGCCTCCCCAAGGTCAGGGAAGTTATTTCTCGGACTTCCCCGAACAGGGAACTCCTGTGAATGAAGAGAGCTGCGTGGAATTGTCTCTCGAGCTCCCCCACACACTGACAATGGTTCCCGAATCCTGAGCGTGGGGAGGGTCCACCAACGGTCGGCAGCCCATTGGATCAAACGAAATGCGTTATCTCGTCTCCCCTGAGGGTTTTCCTAATGTCTCTGTGCCAGGGAATGCTAGGGGTGATTGCAGGATATCCCAGTGACCGAGGCGGCCTCCCGAAAGCCAGGGAAGATATTTCTCGGACTTCCCCGAACAGGGAACTCCTGTGACTGAAGAGAGCTGCGTGGAGTTGTCTCTCGTGCTCCCCCACGCACTGACAACGGTTCCGGAATCCTGAGCGTGGGGAGGTTCCACCAACGATCGGCAGCGCGTGGGTTCTAACGGAATGCCTAAGCTCGTCCCCCCTGAGGGTTTTCCTAATGTCTCTGTGCCAGGGAATGCTAGGGGTGATTGCAGGATATCCCAGGGACAGAGGCTGCCTCCCCAAGTTCAGGGAAGTTATTTCTCGGACTTCCCCGAACAGGGAACTCCTGTGACTGCAGAGAGCTTCGTGGAGTTGTCTCTCGAGCTCACCCACACACTGACAACGATTCCGGATTCCTGAGCGTAGGGAGGTTCCACCAAAGGTCGGCAGCGCGTGGGTACTAACGGAATGCCTAAGCTCGTCTCCCCTGTGTGTTTTCCTAATGTCTCTGGGCCAGGGAATGCTAGGGGTGATTGCAGGATATCCCAGGGACAGAGGCTGCCTCCCCAAGGTCAGGGAAGGTATTTCTCGGACTTCCCCGTACAGGGAACTCCTGTGACTGGGGAGAGCTGCGTGGAGTTGTCTCTCGAGCTCCGCCAAGCACTGACAACGGTTCCGGATTCCTGAGAGTGGGGAGGATCCAACAATGGTCGGCAGCGCGTGGGTGTAACGGAATGCCTACGCTCGTCTCCCCTGAGGCTTTTCCTAATATCTCTGTGCCAGGGAATGCTAGGTGTGTTACAGGATATCCTAGTGACCGAGGCTGCCTCCCCAAGGCCAGGGAAGGTATTTCTCGGATTTCCCCTGGTCAGGGAACTCCTGTGACTGAAGAGAGCTGCGTGGATTTTTCTCTCGAGCTCCCCCACGCACTGACAACGGTTCCGGAATCCTGAGCGTGGGGAGGTTCCACCAACGGTCGGCAGCACGTGGGTTCTTACGGAATGCCTAAGCTCGTCTCCCCTGAGGGTTTTCCTAATATCTCTGTGTCAGGGAATGCTAGGGGTAATTGCAGGATATCCCAGTGACCGAGGATGCCTCCCCAAGGTCAGGGAAGTTATTTCTCGGACTTCCCCGAACAGGGAACTCCTGTGACTGAAGAGAGCTGCGTGCAATTGTCTCTCGAGCTCCCCCACACACTGACAATGGTTCCCCAATCCTGAGCGTGGGGAGGATCCACCAACGGTCGGCAGCCCATTGGATCTAACGGAATGCGTTAGCTCGTCTCCCCTGAGGGTTTTCCTAATGTCTCTGTGCCAGGGAATGCTAGGGGTGATTGCAGGTTATCCCAGTGACCGAGGCGGCCTCCCGAAAGCCAGGGAAGATATTTCTCGGACTTCCCCGAACAGGGAACTCCTGTGACTGAAGAGAGCTGCGTGGAGTTGTCTCACGAGCTCCCCCACGCACTGACAACGGTTCCGGAATCCTGAGCGTGGGGAGGTTCCACCAACGATCGGCAGCGCGTGGGTTCTAACGGAATGCCTAAGCTCGTCCCCCCTGAGGGTTTTCCTAATGTCTCTGTGCCTGGGAATGCTAGGGGTGATTGCAGGATATCCCAGGGACAGAGGCTGCCTCCCCAAGTTCAGGGAAGTTATTTCTCGGACTTCCCCGAACAGGGAACTCCTGTGACTGCAGAGAGCTGCGTGGAGTTGTCTCTCGAGCTCACCCACAAACTGACAACGATTCCGGATTCCTGAGCGTAGGGAGGTTCCACCAACGGTCGGCAGCGCGTGGGTACTAACGGAAAGCCTAAGCTCGTCCCCCCTGAGGGTTTTCCTAATGTCTCTGTGCCAGGGAATGCTAGGGGGGATTGCAGGTATCCCAGTGTCGGAGGCTGCCTCCCCAAGGTCAGGGAAGGTAATTCTCTGACTTCCCCGAACAGGGAACTCCTGTGACTGAAGAGAGATGCGTGGAGTTGTCTCTTGAGCTCCTCCACGCACTGACAACGGATCTGGAATCCTGAGCGTGGGGAGGTTCCACCAAAGGTCGGCAGCCCCTGGGTTCTAAAAGAATTCCTATGCTCGTCTCCCCTGAAGTTTTTCCTAATGTCTCTGTGCCAGGGAATGCTGGGGGGGTTTGCAGGATATCCCAGTGACAGAGGCTGCCTCCCCAAGTTCAGGGAAGGTATTTCTCGGACTTCCCCGAACAGGGAACACCTGTGACTGAAGAGATCTGCGTGGAGTTGTCTCTCGAGCTCCCCCACGCACTGACAATGGTTCCGGAATCCTGAGCTTGTGGAGGTTCCACCAATGGTCGACAGCGCGTGGGTTCTAACGGAAAGCCTAAGCTCGTCTCCCCTGAGGGTTTTCCTAATGTCTCTGTGCCAGGGAATGCTAGGGGGGATTGCAGAATATCCCAGTGACAGAGGCTGGCTCCCCAAGGTCAGGGAAGTTATTTCTCGGACTTCCCCGAACAGGGAACACCTGTGACTGAAGAGAGCTGCGTGGAGTTGTCTCTCGAGCTCCCCCACGCACTGACAATTGTTCCGGAATCCTGAGGGTGGGGAGGTTCCACCAAAGTTCGTCAGCGCGTGTGTTCTAACGGAATGCTAAGCTCGTCTCCCCTGAGGGTTTTCCTAATGTCTCTGTGCCAGGGAATGCTAGGGGGGTTTGCAGGATTTCCCAGTGACAGAAGCTGCCTCCCCAAGTTCAGGGAAGGTATTTCTCGGACTTCCCCGAACAGGGAAAACCTGTGAGTGAAGAAAGATCCGTGGAGTTGTCTCTCGAGCTCCCCCACGCACTGACAATGGTTCCGGAATCCTGAGCGTGGGGAGGTTCTACCAACAGTCGGCAGCGCGTGGGTTCTAACGGAAAGCCGAAGCTCGTCTCCCCTGAGGGTTTTTCTAATGTCTCTGTGCCAGGGAATGCTAGGGGTGATTGCAGGCTATTCCAGTGACCTAGGCTTCCTCCCCAAGGTCAGGGAAGGTATTTCTCGGACTTCCCCGAACAGGGAACCCCTGTGACTGGAGAGAGATCTGTGGAGTTGTCTCTCGTGCTCCCCCACGCACTGACAATGGTTCCGGAATCCTGAGGGTGGGGAGGTTCCACCAACGGTCGGCAGCGCGTGGGTTCTAACGGAAAGCCTAAGCTCGTCTCCCCAGAGGGTTTTCCTTATGTCTCTGTGCCAGGGAATGCTAGGGGGGTTTGCAGGATATCCCAGTGACAGAAGCTGCCTCCCCAAGTTCAGGGAAGTTATTTCTCGGACTTCCCCGAACAGGGAACACCTGTGACTTAAGAGAGCTGCGTGGAGTTTTCTCTCGTGCTCCCCCACGCACTGACAATGGTTCCGTAATCCTGAGCGTGTGGAGGTTCCACCAACTGTCGGCAGCGCGTGGGTTCTAACGGAAAGCCTAAGCTCGTCTCCCCTGAGGGTTTTCCTAATGTCTCTGTGCCGGGGAATGCTAGGGGGTTTTGCAGGATATCCCAGTGACAGAGGCTGCCTCCCCAAGATCAGGGAAGTTATTTCTCGGACTTCCCCTAACAAGGAACACTTGTGACTGAAGAGAGCTGCGTGGAGTTGTCTCTCGAGCTCCCCCAAGCACTGACAATGGTTCCGGAATCCTGAGCGTGAGAAGGTTCCATTAACGGTCTTCAGCGCGTGAGGTCTAGCGGAAAGCCAAAGCTCGTCTCCCCTGAGGGTTTTCCTAATGTCTCTGTGCCAGGGAATGTTAGGGGGGTTTGCAGGATTTCCCAGTGACAGAAGCTGCCTCCCCAAGTTCAGGGAAGATATTTCTCGGACTTCCCCGAACACGGAAAACCTGTGAGTGAAGAGAGCTCCGTGGAGTTGTCTCTCGAGCTCCCCCAGGCACTGACAATGGTTCCGGAATCCTGAGGGTGGGGAGGTTCCACCAAAGGTCGGCAGCGCGTGGGTTCTAACGGAATGCCAAAGCTCGTCTCCCCTGAGGGTTTTCCTAATGTCTCTATGCCAGGGAATGCTAGGGGGGTTTGCAGGATATCCCAGTGACAGAGGCTGCCTCCCCAAGGTCAGGGAAGTTATTTCTCGGACTTCCCGGAATAGGGAACAACTGTGACTCAAGAGAGCTGCTTTTAGTTGCCTCTCGAGCTCCCCCACGCACTGACAATGGTTCCGGAATCCTGATGGTGGGGAGGTTCCACCAACGGTCTTCAGCGCGTGGGTTCTAACGGAAAGCCTAAGCTCGTCTCCCCTGAGGGTTTTCCTAATGTCTCTTTGCCAGGGAATGCTAGGGGGGTTTGCAGGATATCCCAGTGACAGAGGCTGCCTCCCCAAGTTCAGGAAAGTTATTTGTCGGACTTTCTCGTTCAGGGAACAACTGTGAGTGAAGAGAGCTGCGTGGAGTTGTCTCTCGAGCTCCCCCACGCACTGACAATTGTTCCGGAATCCTGAGGGTGGGGAGGTTCCAACAAAGGTCGGCAGCGCGTGGGTTCTAACGGAATGCCAAAGCTCGTCTCCCCTGAGGGTTTTCCTAATGTCTCTATGCCAGGGAATGCTAGGGGGGTTTGCAGGATATCCCAGTGACAGAGGCTGCCTCCCCAAGGTCAGGGAAGATATTTCTCGGACTTCCCGGAATAGGGAACAACTGTGACTCAAGAGAGCTGCTTGGAGTTGCCTCTCGAGCTCCCCCACGCACTGACAATGGTTCCGGAATCCTGAGCGTGGGGAGGTTCCACCAACAATCGGCAGCGCGTGGGTTCTAACGGAAAGCCGAAGCTCGTCTCCCCTGAGGGTTTTCCTAATTTATCTGTGCCAGGGTATTCTAGGGGGGTTTGCAGGATATCCCAGTGACAGAGGCTGACTCCCCAAGGTCAGGGAATGTATTTCTCGGACTTCCCTGAACAGGGAACCCCTGTGACTGAAAAGAGCTGCGTGGAGTTGTCTCTCGAGCTCCCCCACGCACTGACAATGGTTCCGGAATCCTGAGCGTGGGGAGGTTCCACCAACGGTCGGCAGCGCGTGGGTTCAAACGGAAAGCCTATGCTCGTCTCCCTGAGGGTTTTACTAATGTATCTGTGCCAGGGAATGCTAGGGGGGTTTGCAGGATATCCCAGTGACAGAGGCTGACTACCCAAGTTCAGGAAAGGTATTTCTCGGACTTCCCCGTTCAGGGAACACCTGTGAGTGAAGAGAGATTCGTGGAGTTGTCTCTCGAGCTCCCCCACGCACTGACAATTTTTCCGGAATCCTGAGGGTGGGGAGGTTCCACCAACGGTCGGCAGCGCGTGGGTTCTAACGGAAAGCCTAAGCTCGTCTCCCCAGAGGGTTTTCCTTATGTCTCTGTGCCAGGGAATGCTAGGGGGGTTTGCAAGATATCCCAGTGACAGAAGCTGCCTCCCCAAGTTCAGGGAAGTTATTTCTCGGACTTCCCCGAACAGGGAACACCTGTGACTTAAGAGAGCTGCGTGGAGTTGTCTCTCGAGTTCCCCACGCACTGACAATGTTTCCGGGTTCCTGAGCGTGGGGAGGTTCCACCAACGGTCGGCAGCACGTGGGTTCTAACGGAAAGCCTAAGCTCGTCTCCCCTGAGGGTTTTCCTAATATCTCTATTGCAGGGAATGCTAGGGGGTTTGCAGGATATCCCAGGCACAGAGGCTGCCTCCCCAAGGTCAGGGAAGTTATTTGTCGGACTTCCCCGAACAGGGAACCCCTGTGACTGAAGAGAGCTCTGTGGAGTTGTCTCTCGTGCTCCCCCACGCACTGACAATGGTTCCGGAATCCTGAGGGTGGGGAGGTTCCGCCAACGGTCGGCAGCACGTGGGTTCTAAAGGAAAGCCTAAGCTCGTCTCCCCAGAGGGTTTTCCTTATGT
This sequence comes from Vicugna pacos, assembly GCF_048564905.1. Lineage (NCBI taxonomy): Eukaryota > Metazoa > Chordata > Mammalia > Artiodactyla > Camelidae > Vicugna > Vicugna pacos. The sequence continues at coordinate 43,831,015 of NW_027328721.1, read as the reverse complement.
CTCTGTGCCAGGGAATGCTAGGGGGGTTTGCAGGATATCCCAGTGACAGAACCTGCCTCCCCAAGTTCAGGGAAGTTATTTCTCGGGCTTCCCCAAACAGGGAACACCTGTGACTTAAGAGAGCTGCGTGGAGTTGTCTCTCGAGCTCCCCCACGCACTGACAGTGGTTCCGGAATCCTGAGCGTGTGGAGGTTCCACCAACGGTCGGCAGCGCGTGGGTTCTAACGGAATGCCTAAGCTCGTCTCCCCTGAGGGTTTTCCTAATGTCTCTGTGCCAGGGAATGCTAGGGGGGTTTGCAGGATATCCCAGTGACAGAGGCTGCCTCCCCAAAGTCAGGGAAGGTATTTCTCGGACTTCGCCCAACAGGGAACACCTTTGACTGAAGAGAGCTGCGAGGAATTGTCTCTCGAGATCCCCCACGCACTGACAATCGTTCCGGAATCCTGAGCGTGGGAAGGTTCCACCAACGGTCGGCAGCGCGTGGGTTCTAACGGAAAGCCTAAGCTCATCTCCACTGAGGTTTTTCCTAATGTCTCTGTGCCGGGGAATGCTAGGGGGTTTTGCAGGATATCCCAGTGACAGAGGCTGCCTCCCCAAGTTCAGGGAAGGTATCTCTCGGACTTCCCCGAACAGGGAACACCTGTGACTGAAGAGAGCTGCGTGGAATTGTCTCTCGAGCTCCCCCACGCACTGACAATGGTTCCAGAATCCTGAGCGTGGGGAGGTTCCACCAACGGTCGGCAGCGCGTGGGTTCTAACGGAAAGCCTAAGCTCGTCTCCCCTGAGGGTTTTCCTAATATCTCTGTGCCAGGGAATGCTAGGGTGTTTTGCAGGATATCCCAGTGACAGAGGCTGCATCCCCAAGGTCAGGGAAGGTATTTCTCGGACTTCCCCGAACAGGGAACACCTGTGACTGAAGAGAGCTGCGTGGAGTTGTCTCTCGTGCTCCCCCACGCACTGACAATGGTTCCGTAATCCTGAGCGTGTGGAGGTTCCACCAACTGTCGGCAGCGCGTGGGTTCTAACGGAAAGCCTAAGCTCGTCTCCCCTGAGGGTTTTCCTAATGTCTCTGTGCCGGGGAATGCTAGGGGGTTTTGCAGGATATCCCAGTGACAGAGGCTGCCTCCCCAAGATCAGGGAAGTTATTTCTCGGACTTCCCCTAACAAGGAACACTTGTGACTGAAGAGAGCTGCGTGGAGTTGTCTCTCGAGCTCCCCCAAGCACTGACAATGGTTCCGGAATCCTGAGCGTGAGAAGGTTCCACTAACGGTCGTCAGCGCGTGAGGTCTAGCGGAAAGCCAAAGCTCGTCTCCCCTGAGGGTTTTCCTAATATCTCTGTGCCAGGGAATGTTAGGGGGGTTTGCAGGATTTCCCAGTGACAGAAGCTGCCTCCCCAAGTTCAGGGAAGATATTTCTCGGACTTCCCCGAACACGGAAAACCTGTGAGTGAAGAGAGCTCCGTGGAGTTGTCTCTCGAGCTCCCCCAGGCACTGACAATGGTTCCGGAATCCTGAGGGTGGGGAGGTTCCACCAAAGGTCGGCAGCGCGTGGGTTCTAATGGAATGCCAAAGCTCGTCTCCCCTGAGGGTTTTCCTAATGTCTCTATGCCAGGGAATGCTAGGGGGGTTTGCAGGATATCCCAGTGACAGAGGCTGCCTCCCCAAGGTCAGGGAAGATATTTCTCGGACTTCCCGGAATAGGGAACAACTGTGACTCAAGAGAGCTGCTTTTACTTGCCTCTCGAGCTCCCCCACGCACTGACAATGGTTCCGGAATCCTGAGGGTGGGGAGGTTCCACCAACGGTCTTCAGCGCGTGGGTTCTAACGGAAAGCCTAAGCTCGTCTCCCCTGAGGGTTTTCCTAATGTCTCTTTGCCAGGGAATGCTAGGGGGGTTTGCAGGATATCCCAGTGACAGAGGCTGCCTCCCCAAGTTCAGGAAAGTTATTTGTCGGACTTTCTCGTTCAGGGAACAACTGTGAGTGAAGAGAGCTGCGTGGAGTTGTCTCTCGAGCTCCCCCACGCACTGACAATTGTTCCGGAATCCTGAGGGTGGGGAGGTTCCAACAAAGGTCGGCAGCGCGTGGGTTCTAACGGAATGCCAAAGCTCGTCTCCCCTGAGGGTTTTCCTAATGTCTCTATGCCAGGGAATGCTAGGGGGGTTTGCAGGATATCCCAGTGACAGAGGCTGCCTCCCCAAGGTCAGGGAAGATATTTCTCGGACTTCCCGGAATAGGGAACAACTGTGACTCAAGAGAGCTGCTTGGAGTTGCCTCTCGAGCTCCCCCACGCACTGACAATGGTTCCGGAATCCTGAGCGTGGGGAGGTTCCACCAACAATCGGCAGCGCGTGGGTTCTAACGGAAAGCCGAAGCTCGTCTCCCCTGAGGGTTTTCCTAATTTATCTGTGCCAGGGTATTCTAGGGGGGTTTGCAGGATATCCCAGTGACAGAGGCTGACTCCCCAAGGTCAGGGAATGTATTTCTCGGACTTCCCTGAACAGGGAACCCCTGTGACTGAAAAGAGCTGCGTGGAGTTGTCTCTCGAGCTCCCCCACGCACTGACAATGGTTCCGGAATCCTGAGCGTGGGGAGGTTCCACCAACGGTCGGTAGCGCGTGGGTTCAAACGGAAAGCCTATGCTCGTCTCCCTGAGGGTTTTACTAATGTATCTGTGCCAGGGAATGCTAGGGGTGTTTGCAGGATATCCCAGTGACAGAGGCTGACTACCCAAGTTCAGGAAAGGTATTTCTCGGACTTCCCCGTTCAGGGAACACCTGTGAGTGAAGAGAGATTCGTGGAGTTGTCTCTCGAGCTCCCCCACGCACTGACAATTGTTCCGGAATCCTGAGGGTGGGGAGGTTCCACCAACGGTCGGCAGCGCGTGGGTTCTAACGGAAAGCCTAAGCTCGTCTCCCCAGAGGTTTTTCCTTATGTCTCTGTGCCAGGGAATGCTAGGGGGGTTTGCAAGATATCCCAGTGACAGAAGCTGCCTCCCCAAGTTCAGGGAAGTTATTTCTCGGACTTCCCCGAACAGGGAACACCTGTGACTTAAGAGAGCTGCGTGGAGTTGTCTCTCGAGTTCCCCACGCACTGACAATGTTTCCGGGTTCCTGAGCGTGGGGAGGTTCCACCAACGGTCGACAGCGCGTGGGTTCTAACGGAAAGCCTAAGCTCGTCTCCCCTGAGGGTTTTCCTAATATCTCTATTGCAGGGAATGCTAGGGGGTTTGCAGGATATCCCAGGCACAGAGGCTGCCTCCCCAAGGTCAGGGAAGTTATTTGTCGGACTTCCCCGAACAGGGAACCCCTGTGACTGAAGAGAGCTCTGTGGAGTTGTCTCTCGTGCTCCCCCACGCACTGACAATGGTTCCGGAATCCTGAGGGTGGGGAGGTTCCGCCAACGGTCGGCAGCGCGTGGGTTCTAAAGGAAAGCCTAAGCTCGTCTCCCCAGAGGGTTTTCCTTATGTCTCTGTGCCAGGGAATGCTAGGGGGGTTTGCAGGATATCCCAGTGACAGAAGCTGCCTCCCCAAGTTCAGGGAAGTTATTTCTCGGGCTTCCCCAAACAGGGAACACCTGTGACTTAAGAGAGCTGCGAGGAATTGTCTCTCGAGATCCCCCACGCACTGACAATCGTTCCGGAATCCTGAGCGTGGGAAGGTTCCACCAACGGTCGGCAGCGCGTGGGTTCTAACGGAAAGCCTAAGCTCATCTCCCCTGAGGTTTTTCCTAATGTCTCTGTGCCGGGGAATGCTAGGGGGTTTTGCAGGATATCCCAGTGACAGAGGCTGCCTCCCCAAGTTCAGGGAAGGTATCTCTCGGACTTCCCCGAACAGGGAACACCTGTGACTGAAGAGAGCTGCGTGGAATTGTCTCTCAAGCTCCCCCACGCACTGACAATGGTTCCAGAATCCTGAGCGTGGGGAGGTTCCACCAACGGTCGGCAGCGCGTGGGTTCTAACGGAAAGCCTAAGCTCGTCTCCCCTGAGGGTTTTCCTAATATCTCTGTGCCAGGGAATGCTAGGGTGTTTTGCAGGATATCCCAGTGACAGAGGCTGCATCCCCAAGGTCAGGGAAGGTTTTTCTCGGACTTCCCCGAACAGGGAACACCTGTGACTGAAGAGAGCTGCGTGGAGTTGTCTCTCGTGCTCCCCCACGCACTGACAATTGTTCCGGAATCCTGAGCGTGGGGAGGTTCCACCAAAGGTCGGCAGCGCGTGGGTTCTAACGGAAAGCCTAAGCTCGTCTCCCCTGAGGGTTTTCCAAATGTCTCTGTGACAGGGAATGCTAGGGGGGTTTGCAGGATATCCCAGTGACAGAGGCTGCCTCCCCAAGGTCAGGGAAGGTATTTCTCGGCCTTCCTCAAACAGGGAACACCTGTGACTGTAGAGAGTTTCTTGGAGTTATCTCTCGATCTCCCCCACGCACTGAAAATGGTTCAGGAATCCTGAGCGTGGGGAGGTTCCACCAACGATCGTCAGCGCATGAGGTCTAGCAGAAATCCTAAGCTCGTCTCCCCTGAGGGTTTTCCTAATGTCTCTGTGCCAGGGAATGCTAGGGGTGTTTGCAGGTTATCCCAGTGTCAGAGGCTGCCTCCGCAAAGTCAGGGAAGTTATTTCTCGAACTTCCCCGAACAGGGAACACCTGTGACTGAAGAGAGATGCGTGGAATTGTCTCTCGAGCTCCCCCACTCACTGACAATTTTTCCGCAATCCTGAGCGTGGGGAGGTTCCACCAACTGTCGGCCGCGCGTCGATTCTATCGGAATGCATAAGCTCGTCTCCCCTGAGGGTTTTCCTAATGTCACTTTGCGAGGAAATGCTAGGGGCGTTTGCAGGATATCCCAGTGACAGAGGCTGCATCCCCAAGGTCAGGGAAGGTATATCTCGGACTTCCCCGAACAGGGAACACCTGTGACTGAAGAGAGCTGCGTGGAGTTGTCTCTCGAGCTCCCCCACGCACTGACAATGGTTACGGAATCCGGAGCGTGGGGAGGTTCCACCAACGGTCGGCAGTGCGTGGGTTCTAACGGAATGCCTAAGCTTGTCTCCCCTGAGGGTTTTCCTAATGTCTCTGTGCCAGGGAATGCTAGGGGTGTTTGCAGGATATCCCAGTGACAGAGGCTGCCTCCCCAAGTTCAGGGAAGGTATTTCTCGGACTTACCCGAACAGGGAACAACTGTGACTGAAGAGAGCTGCGTGGAGTTGTCTCTCGAGCTCCCCCACGCACTGACCATGGTTCCGGAATTCTGAGCGTGGGGAGGTTACACCAACGGTCGGCAGCGCGTGGGTTCTAACGGATTGCCTAAACTCGCCTCCCCTGAGGATTTTCCTAATGTCTCTGTGCCAGGGAATGCTAGGGGGGTTTGCAAGATATCCCAGTGACAGAGGCTGCCTCCCCAAGGTCAGGGAAGTTATTTCTCGGACTTCCCCGAACAGGGAACACCTGTGACTGTAGAGAGCTGCGTGGGGTTGTCTCTCGAGCTCCCCCACGCACTGAAAATGGTTCCGGAATCCTGAGCGTGGGGAGGTTCCACCAACGGTCGACAGCGCGTGGGTTCCAACGGAAAGCCTAAGCTCGTCTCCCCTGAGGGTTCTCCTAATGTCTCTCAGCCAGGGAATGATAGGGGTGTTTGCAGGATATCCCTGTGACAGAGGCTGCCTCCCCAAGATCAGGGAAGGTATTTCTTGGACTTCCCCGAACAGGGAACCCCTGTGACTGAAGAGAGCTGCGTGGAGTTGTCTCTCGAGCTCCCTCACGCACTGACAATGGTTCCGGAATCCTGAGTGTGGGGAGGTTCCACCAACGGTCGGCAGCGCGTGGGTTCTAACGGAAAGCCTAAGCTCGTCTCCCCTGAGGTTTTTCCTAATATCTCTGTGCCAGGGAATGCTAGGGGGGTTTGCAGGATATCCCAGTGACAGAGGCTGCCTCCCCAAGGTCAGGGAAGGTTTTTCTCGGACTTCCCCAAAGAGGGAACACCTGTGACTGAAGAGAGCTGCGTGGAGTTGTCTCTCGAGCTCCCCCACGCACTGACAATGGTTCCGGAATCCTGAGGGTGGGGAGGTTCCACCAACGGTCGGCAGCGCGTGGGTTCTAACGGAAAGCATAAGCTCGTCTCCCCAGAGGGTTTTCCTTATGTCTCTGTGCCAGGGAATGCTAGGGGGGTTTGCAGGATATCCCAGTGACAGAAGCTGCCTCCCCAAGTTCAGGGAAGTTATTTTTCGGACTTCCCCGAACAGGGAACACCTGTGACTTAAGAGAGCTGCGTGGAGTTTTCTCTCGTGCTCCCCCACGCACTGACAATGGTTCCGTAATCCTGAGCGTGTGGAGGTTCCACCAACTGTCGGCAGCGCGTGGGTTCTAACGGAAAGCCTAAGCTCGTCTCCCCTGAGGGTTTTCCTAATGTCTCTGTGCCGGGGAATGCTAGGGTGTTTTGCAGGATATCCCAGTGACAGAGGCTGCCTCCCCAAGATCAGGAAAGTTATTTCTCGGACATCCCCTAACAAGGAACACTTGTGACTGAAGAGAGCTGCGTGGAGTTGTCTCTCGAGCTCCCCCACGCACTGACAATGGTTCCGGAATCCTGAGCGTGAGAAGGTTCCACTAACGGTCGTCAGCGCGTGAGGTCTAGCGGAAAGCCAAAGCTCGTCTCCCCTGAGGGTTTTCCTAATGTCTCTGTGCCAGGGAATGCTAGGGGGGTTTGCAGGATTTCCCAGTGACAGAAGCTGCCTCCCCAAGTTCAGGGAAGGTATTTCTCGGACTTCCCCGAACACGGAAAACCTGTGAGTGAAGAGAGCTGCGTGGAGTTGTCTCTCGAGCTCCCCCACGCACTGACAATTGTTCCGGAATCCTGAGGGTGGGGAGGTTCCAACAAAGGTCGGCAGCACGTGGGTTCTAACGGAATGCCAAAGCTCGTCTCCCCTGAGGGTTTTCCTAATGTCTCTATGCCAGGGAATGCTAGGGCGGTTTGCAGGATATCCCAGTGACAGAGGCTGCCTCCCCAAGGTCAGGGAAGATATTTCTCGGACTTCCCGGAATAGGGAACAACTGTGACTCAAGAGAGCTGCTTGGAGTTGCCTCTCGAGCTCCCCCACGCACTGACAATGGTTCCGGAATCCTGAGCGTGGGGAGGTTCCACCAACAGTCGGCAGCGCGTGGGTTCTAACGGAAAGCCGAAGCTCGTCTCCCCTGAGGGTTTTCGTAATTTATCTGTGCCAGGGTATTCTAGGGGGGTTTGCAGGATATCCCAGTGACAGAGGCTGACTCCCCAAGGTCAGGGAATGTTTTTCTCGGACTTCCCCGAACAGGGAACCCCTGTGACTGAAAAGAGCTGCGTGGAGTTGTCTCTCGAGCTCCCCCACGCACTGACAATGGTTCCGGAATCCTGAGCGTGGGGAGGTTCCACCAACGGTCGGCAGCGCGTGGGTTCAAACGGAAAGCATATGCTCGTCTCCCTGAGGGTTTTACTAATGTATCTGTGCCAGGGAATGATAGGGGTGTTTGCAGGATATCCCAGTGACAGAGGCTGACTACCCAAGTTCAGGAAAGGTATTTCTCGGACTTCCCCTTTCAGGGAACACCTGTGAGTGAAGAGAGATTCGTGGAGTTGTCTCTCGAGCTCCCCCACGCACTGACAATTGTTCCGGAATCCTGAGAGTGGGGAGGTTCCACCAACGGTCGGCAGCGCGTGGGTTCTAACGGAAAGCCTAAGCTCGTCTCCCCAGAGGGTTTTCCTTATGTCTCTGTGCCAGGGAATGCTAGGGGGGTTTGCAAGATATCCCAGTGACAGAAGCTGCCTCCCCAAGTTCAGGGAAGTTATTTCAAGGACTTCCCCGAACAGGGAACACCTGTGACTTAAGAGAGCTGCGTGGAGTTGTCTCTCGAGCTCCCCCACGCACTGACAATGTTTGCGGAATCCTGAGCGTGGGGAGGTTCCACCAACGGTCGGCAGCGCGTGGGTTCTAACGGAAAGCCTAAGCTCGTCTCCCCTGAAGGTTTTCCTAATATCTCTATTGCAGGGAATGCTAGGGGGTTTGCAGGATATCCCAGGGACAGAGGCTGCCTCCCCAAGGTCAGGGAAGTTATTTGTCGGACTTCCCCGAACAGGGAACCCCTGTGACTGAAGAGAGCTCTGTGGAGTTGTCTCTCGTGCTCCCCCACGCACTGACAATGGTTCCGGAATCCTGAGGGTGGGGAGGTTCCGCAAACGGTCGGCAGCGCGTGGGTTCTAAAGGAAAGCCTAAGCTCGTCTCCCCAGAGGGTTTTCCTTATGTCTCTGTGCCAGGGAATGCTAGGGGGGTTTGCAGGATATCCCAGTGACAGAAGCTGCCTCCCCAAGTTCAGGGAAGTTATTTCTCGGACTTCCCCAAACAGGGAACACCTGTGACTTAAGAGAGCTGCGTGGAGTTGTCTCTCGAGCTCCCCCACGCACTGACAGTGGTTCCGGAATCCTGAGCGTGTGGAGGTTCCACCAACGGTCGGCAGCGCGTGGGTTCTAACGGAATGCCTAAGCTCGTCTCCCCTGAGGGTTTTCCTAATGTCTCTTTGCCAGGGAATGCTAGGGGGGTTTGCAGGATATCCCAGTGACAGATGCTGCCTCCCCAAAGTCAGGGAAGTTATTTCTCGGACCTCGCCGAACAGGGAACACCTTTGACTGAAGAGAGCTGCGAAGAGTTGTCTCTCGAGATCCCCCACGCACTGACAATCCTTCCGGAATCCTGAGCGTGGGAAGATTCCACCAACGGTCGGCAGCGCGTGGGTTCTAACGGAATGCCTAAGCCCCTCTCCCCTGAGGTTTTTCCTTATGTCTCTGTGCCGGGGAATGCTAGGGGGTTTTGCAGGATATCCCAGTGACAGAGGCTGCCTCCCCAAGTTCAGGGAAGGTATCTCTCGGACTTCCCCGAACAGGGAACAACTGTGACTGAAGAGAGCTGCGTGGAGTTGTCTCTCGAGCTCCCCCACGCACTGACAATGGTTCCAGAATCCTGAGCGTGGGGAGGTTCCACCAACGGTCGGCAGCGCGTGGGTTCTAACGGAAAGCCTAAGCTCGTCTCCCCTGAGTGTTTTCCTAATGTCTCTGTGACAAGGAATGCTAGGTGGGTTTACAGGATATCCCAGTGACAGAGGCTGCCTCCCCAAGGTCAGGGAAGGTATTTCTCGGCCTTCCCCAAACAGGGAACACCTGTGACTGTAGAGAGTTTCTTGGAGTTATCTCTCGAGCTCCCCCACGCACTGACAATGGTTCCGGAATCCTGAGCGTGGGGAGGTTCCACCAACGATCGTCAGCGCGTGAGGTCTAGCGGAAATCCTAAGCTCGTCTCCCCTGAGGGTTTTCCTAATGTCCCTGTGCCAGGGAATGCTAGGGGTGTTTGCAGGATATCCCAGTGACAGAGGCTGCCTCCCCAAGTTCAGGGAAGGTATTTCTCGGACTTACCCGAACAGGGAACAACTGTGACTGAAGAGAGCTGCGTGGAGTTGTCTCTCGAGCTCCCCAACGCACTGACAATGGTTCCGGAATCCTGAGCGTGGGGAGGTTCCACCAACGGTCGGCAGCGCGTGGGTTCTAACGGATTGCCTAAACTCGCCTCCCCTGAGGATTTTCCTAATGTCTCTGTGCCAGGGAATGCTAGGGGGGTTTGCAAGTTATCCCAGTGACAGAGGCTGCCTCCCCAAGGTCAGGGAAGGTATTTCTCGGACTTCCCCGAACAGGGAACACCAGTGACTGTAGAGAGCTGCGTGGAGTTGTCTCTCGAGCTCCCCCACGCACTGAAAATTTTTCCGGAATCCTGAGCGTGGGGAGGTTCCACCAACGGTCGACAGCGCGTGGGTTCCAACGGAAAGCCTAAGCTCGTCTCCCCTGAGGGTTTTCCTAATATCTCTATTGCAGGGAATGCTAGGGGGGTTTGCAGGATATCCCAGTGACAGAGGCTGCCTCCCCAAGTTCAGGGAAGTTATTTGTCGGACTTCCCCGAACAGGGAACCCCTGTGACTGAAGAGAGCTCTGTGGAGTTGTCTCTCGTGCTCCCCCACGCACTGACAATGGTTCCGGAATCCTGAGGGTGGGGAGCTTCCACCAACGGTCGGCAGCGCGTGGGTTCTAAAGGAAAGCCTAAGCTCGCTCCCCAGAGGGTTTTCCTTATGTCTCTGTGCCAGGGAATGCTAGGGGGGTTTGCAGGATATCCCAGTGACAGAGGCTGCCTCCCCAAAATCAGGGAAGGTATTTCTCGGACTTCGCCCAACAGGGAACACCTTTGACTGAAGAGAGCTGCGAGGAATTGTCTCTCGAGATCCCCCACGCACTGACAATCGTTCCGGAATCCTGAGCGTGGGAAGTTTCCACCAACGGTCGGCAGCGCGTGGGTTCTAACGGAAAGCCTAAGCTCAGCTCCCCTGAGGTTTTTCCTAATGTCTCTGTGCCGGGGAATGCTAGAGGGTTTTGCAGGATATCCCAGTGACAGAGGCTGCCTCCCCAAGTTCAGGGAAGGTATCTCTCGGACTTCCCCGAACAGGGAACACCTGTGACTGAAGAGAGCTGCGTGGAGTTGTCTCTCGAGCTCTCCCACGCACTGACAATGGTTCCAGAATCCTGAGCGTGGGGAGGTTCCACCATCGGTCGGCAGCGCGTGGGTTCTAACGGAAAGCCTAAGCTCGTCTCCCCTGAGGGTTTTTCTAATATCTCTGTGCCAGGGAATGCTAGGGTGTTTTGCAGGATATCCCAGTGACAGAGGCTGCATCCCCAAGGTCAGGGAAGCTATTTCTCGGACTTCCCCGAACAGGGAACACCTGTGACTTAAGAGAGCTGCGTGGAGTTGTCTCTCGAGCTCCCCCACGCACTGACAATTGTTCCGGAATCCTGAGCGTGGGGAGATTCCACCAACGGTCGGCAGCGCGTGGGTTCTAACGGAAAGCCTAAGCTCGTCTCCCCTGAGGTTATTCCAAATGTCTCTGTGACAGGGAATGCTAGGGGGGTTTGCAGGATATCCCAGTGGCAGAGGCTGCCTCCCCAAGGTCAGGGAAGTTATTTCTCGGCCTTCCCCAAACAGGGAACACCTGTGACTGTAGAGAGTTTCTTGGAGTTATCTCTCGAGCTCCCCCACGCACTGACAATGGTTCCGGAATCCTGAGCGTGGGGAGGTTCCACCAACGATCGTCAGCGCATGAGGTCTAGCGGAAAGCCTAAGCTCGTCTCCCCTGAGGGTTTTCCTAATGTCTCTGTGCCAGGGAATGCTAGGGGGGTTTGCAGGTTATCCCAGTGTCAGAGGCTGCCTCCCCAAAGTCAGGGAAGTTATTTCTCGAACTTCCCCGAACAGGGAACACCTGTGACTGAAGAGAGATGCGTGGAATTGTCTCTCGAGCTCCCCCACTCACTGACAATTTTTCCGCAATCCTGAGCGTGGGGAGGTTCCACCAACGGTCGGCAGCGCGTGGGTTCTAACGGATTGACTAAACTCGCCTCCCCTGAGGATTTTCCTAATGTCTCTGTGCCAGGGAATGCTAGGGGCGTTTGCAAGATATCCCAGTGACAGAGGCTGCCTCCCCAAGGTCAGGGAAGTTATTTCTCGGACTTCCCCGAACAGGGAACACCTGTGACTGTAGAGAGCTGCGTGGGGTTGTCTCTCGAGCTCCCCCACGCACTGACAATGGTTCCGGAATCCTGAGCGTGGGGAGGTTCCACCAACGGTCGGCAGCGCGTGGGTTCTAACGGAAAGCCTAAGCTCGTCTCCCCTGAGGGTTTTTCTAATATCTCTGTGCCAGGGAATGCTAGGGTGTTTTGCAGGATATCCCAGTGACAGAGGCTGCATCCCCAAGGTCAGGGAAGGTATTTCTCGGACTTCCCCGAACAGGGAACACCTGTGACTTAAGAGAGCTGCGTGGAGTTGTCTCTCGAGCTCCCCCACGCACTGACAATTGTTCCGGAATCCTGAGCGTGGGGAGGTTCCACCAACGGTCGGCAGCGCGTGGGTTCTAACGGAAAGCCTAAGCTCGTCTCCCCTGAGGTTATTCCAAATGTCTCTGTGACAGGGAATGCTAGGGGGGTTTGCAGGATATCCCAGTGGCAGAGGCTGCCTCCCCAAGGTCAGGGAAGTTATTTCTCGGCCTTCCCCAAACAGGGAACACCTGTGACTGTAGAGAGTTTCTTGGAGTTGTCTCTCGAGCTCCCCCACGCACTGACAATGGTTCCGGAATCCTGAGCGTGGGGAGGTTCCACCAACGATCGTCAGCGCATGAGGTCTAGCGGAAAGCCTAAGCTCGTCTCCCCTGAGGGTTTTCCTAATGTCTCTGTGCCAGGGAATGCTAGGGGGGTTTGCAGGTTATCCCAGTGTCAGAGGCTGCCTCCCCAAAGTCAGGGAAGTTATTTCTCGAACTTCCCCGAACAGGGAACACCTGTGACTGAAGAGAGATGCGTGGAATTGTCTCTCGAGCTCCCCCATTCACTGACAATTTTTCCGCAATCCTGAGCGTGGGGAGGTTCCACCACCGGTCGGCAGCGCGTGGGTTCTAACGGATTAACTAAACTCGCCTCCCCTGAGGATTTTCCTAATGTCTCTGTGCCAGGGAATGCTAGGGGCGTTTGCAAGATATCCCAGTGACAGAGGCTGCCTCCCCAAGGTCAGGGAAGTTATTTCTCGGACTTCCCCGAACAGGGAACACCTGTGACTGTAGAGAGCTGCGTGGGGTTGTCTCTCGAGCTCCCCCACGCACTGACAATGGTTCCGGAATCCTGAGCGTGGGGAGGTTCCACCAACGGTCGACAGCGCGTGGGTTCCAACGGAAAGCCTAAGCTCGTCTCCCCTGAGGGTTTTCCTAATGTCTCTCAGCCAGGGAATGATAGGGGTGTTTGCAGGATATCCCTGTGACAGAGGCTGCCTCCCCAAGATCAGGGAAGGTTTTTCTCGGACTTCCCCGAAGAGGGAACACCTGTGACTGAAGAGAGCTGCGTGGAGTTGTCTCTCGAGCTCCCCCACGCACTGACAATGGTTCCGGAATCCTGAGCGTGGGGAGGTTCCACCAACGGTCGACAGCGCGTGGGTTCTAACGGAAAGCCTAAGCTCGCCTCCTCTGAGGGTTTTCCTAATATCTCTGTGCCAGGGAATGCTAGGGGGGTTTGCAGGATATCCCAGTGACAGAGGCTGCCTCCCCAAGGTCAGGGAAGGTATTTCTTGGACTTCCCCGAACACTGAAAACCTGTGACTGAAGAGAGCTGCGTATAGTGGTCTCTCGAGCTCCCCCACGAACTGACAATGCATCCGGAATCCTGAGCGTGGGGAGGTTTCACCAACCGTCGGCAGCGCGTGGGTTCTAACGGTATGCCTAAGCTCGACTCCCCTGAGGGTTTTCCTAATGTCTCTGTGCCAGGGAATGCTAGGGATGTTTGCAGGATATCCCAGTGACAGAGGCTGCCTCCCCAAGTTCAGGGAAGGTATTTCTCGGACTTACCCGAACAGGGAACACCTGTGACTGAAGAGAGCTGCGTGGAGTTGTCTCTCGAGCTCCCCCACGCACTGAAAATGTTTCCGGAATCCTGAGCGTGGGGAGGTTCCACCAACGGTCGGCAGCGCGTTGGTTCTAACGGATTGCCTAAACTCGTCTCCCCTGAGGTTTTTCCTAATGTCTCTGTGCCGGGGAATGCTAGGGGTGTTTGCAAGATATCCCAGTGACAGAGGCTGCCTCCCCAAGTTCAGGGAAGGTATCTCTCGGACTTCCCCGAACAGGAAACACCTGTGAATGTAGAGAGCTGCGTGGAGTTGTCTCTCGAGCTCCCCCACGCACTGAAAATGTTTCCGGAATCCTGAGCGTTGGGAGGTTCCACCAACGGTCGACAGCGCGTGGGTTCCAACGGAAAGCCTAAGCTCGTCTCCCCTGAGGGTTTTCCTAATGTCTCTCAGCCAGGGAATGCTAGGGTGTTTTGCAGGATATCCCAGTGACAGAGGCTGCATCCCCAAGGTCAGGGAAGGTATTTCTCGGACTTCCCCGAACAGGGAACACATGTGACTTAAGAGAGCTGCGTGGAGTTGTCTCTCGAGCTCCCCCACGCACTGACAATTGTTCCGGAATCTTGAGCGTGGGGAGGTTCCACCAACGGTCGGCAGCGCGTGGGTTCTAACGGAAAGCCTAAGCTCGTCTCCCCTGAGGGTTTTCCTAATTTCTCTGTGACAGGGAATGCTAGGGGGGTTTGCAGGATATCCCAGTGACAGAGGCTGCCTCCCCAAGGTCAGGGAAGGTATTTCTCGGCCTTCCCCGAACAGGGAACCCCTGTGACTGTAGAGAGCTCTCTGGAGTTGTCTCTCGAGCTCCCCCACGCACTGACAATGGTTCCGGAATTCTGAGGGTGGGGAGCTTCCACCAACGGTCGGCAGCGCGTGGGTTCTATAGGAAAGCCTAAGCTCGCTCCCCAGAGGGTTTTCCTTATGTCTCTGTGCCAGGGAATGCTAGGGGGGTTTGCAGGTTATCCCAGTGTCAGAGGCTGCCTCCCCAAGGTCAGGGAAGTTATTTCTCGAACTTCCCCGAACAGGGAACACCTGTGACTGAAGAGAGATGCGTGGAGTTGTCTCTCGAGCTCCCCCACGCACTGACAAAGTTTCCGCAATCCTGAGCGTGGGGAGGTTCCACCAACGGTCGGCAGCGCGTGGGTTCTATCGGAATGCCTAAGCTCGTCTCCCCTGAGGGTTTTCCTAATGTCTCTGTGCGAGGAAATGCTAGGGGCGTTTGCAGGATATCCCAGTGACAGAGGCTGCATCCCCAAGGTCAGGGAAGTTATTTGTCGGACCTCCCCGAACAGGGAACCCCTGTGACTGAAGAGAGCTGCGTGGAGATTTCTCTCGTGCTCCCCAACGCACTGACAATGGTTCCGGAATCCGGAGCGTGGGGAGGTTCCACCAACGGTCGGCAGCGCGTGGGTTCTAACGGAATGCCTAAGCTTGTCTCCCCTGAGGGTTTTCCTAATGTCTCTGTGCCAGGAAATGCTAGGGGTGTTTGCAGGATATCCCAGTGACAGAGGCTGCCTCCCCAAGTTCAGGGAAGGTATTTCTCGGACTTACCCGAACAGGGAACAACTGTGACTTAAGAGAGCTGCGTGGAGTTGTCTCTCGAGCTCCCCCACGCACTGACAATGGTTCCGTAATCCTGAGCGTGTGGAGGTTCCACCAACGGTCGGCAGCGCGTGGGTTCTAACGGAAAGCCTAAGCTCGTCTCCCCTGAGGGTTTTCCTAATATCTCTGAGCCAGGGAATGCTAGGGGGGTTTGCAGGATATCCCAGTGACAGAGGCTGCCTCCCCAAGGTCAGGGAAGTTATTTCTCGGACTTCCCCGAACAGGGAACACCTGTGACTGAAGAGAGCTGCGTGGAGTTGTCTCTCGAGCTCCCCCACGAAATGACAATGGTTCCGGAATCCTGAGCGTGGGGAGGTTCCACCAACGGTCGTCAGCGCGTGGGTTCTAACGGAAAGCCTAAGCTCGTCTCCCCTGAGGGTTTCCCTAATGTCTCTGTGCCAGGGAATGCTAGGGGGGTTTGCAGGATATCCCAGTGACAGATGCTGCCTCCCCAAGTTCAGGGAAGGTATTTCTCGGACTTCCCCGAACAGGGAACAGCTGTGACTGAAGAGAGCTGCGTGGAGTTGTCTCTCGAGCTCCCCCACGCACTGACAATGGTTCCGGAATCCTGAGCGTGGGGAGGTTCCACCAACGGTCGACAGCGCGTGGGTTCTAACGGAAAGCCTAAGCTCGCCTCCCCTGAGGGTTTTCCTAATGTCTCTGTGCCAGGGAATGCTAGGGGGGTTTGCAGGATATCCCAGTGTCAGAGGCTGCCTCCCCAAGGTCAGGGAAGGTATTTCTTGGACTTCCCCGAACAGTGAAAACCTGTGACTGAAGAGAGCTGCGTATAGTTGTCTCTCGAGCTCCCCCACGAACTGACAATGCATCCGGAATCCTGAGCGTGGGGAGGTTTCACCAATCGTCGACAGCGCGTGGGTTCTAACGGTATGCCTAAGCTCGTCTCCCCTGAGGGTTTTCCTAATGTCTCTGTGCCAGGAAATGCTAGGGATGTTTGCAGGATATCCCAGTGACAGAGGCTGCCTCCCCAAGTTCAGGGAAGGTATTTCTCGGACTTACCCGAACAGGGAACAACTGTGACTGAAGAGAGCTGCGTGGAGTTGTCTCTCGAGCTCCCCCACGCACTGACAATGGTTCCGGAATCCTGAGCGTGGGGAGGTTCCACCAACGGTCGGCAGCGCGTGGGTTCTAACGGATTGCCTAAACTCGCCTCCCCTGAGGGTTTTCCTAATGTCTCTGTGCCAGGGAATACTAGGGGTGTTTGCAAGATATCCCAGTGACAGAGGCTGCCTCCCCAAGGCCAGGGAAGGTATTTCTCGGACTTCCCAGAACAGGGAACAGCTGTGAATGTAGAGAGCTGCGTGGAGTTGTCTCTCGAGCTCCCCCACGCACTGAAAATGTTTCCGGAATCCTGAGCGTGGGGAGGTTCCACCAACGGTCGACAGCGCGTGGGTTCCAACGGAAAGCCTAAGCTCGTCTCCCCTGAGGGTTTTCCTAATGTCTCTCAGCCAGGGAATGATAGGGGTGTTAGCAGGATATCCCTGTGACAGAGGCTGCCTCCCCAAGATCAGGGAAGTTATTTCTCGGACTTCCCCGAACAGGGAACACCTGTGACTTAAGAGAGCTGCGTGGAGTTGTCTCTCGAGCTCCCCCACGCACTGACAATGTTTCCGGAATCTTGAGCGTGGGGAGGTTCCAAAAACGGTCGGCAGCGCATGGGTTCTAACGGAAAGCCTAAGCTCGTCTCCCCTGAGGGTTTTCCTAATATCTCTATTGCAGGGAATGCTAGGGGGGTTTGCAGGATATCCCAGTGACAGAGGCTGCCTCCCCAAGGTCAGGGAAGTTATTTGTCGGACTTCCCCGAACAGGGAACCCCTGTGACTGAAGAGAGCTCTGTGGAGTTGTCTCTCGTGCTCCCCCACGCACTGACAATGGTTCCGGAATCCTGAGGGTGGGGAGCTTCCACCAACGGTCGGCAGCGCGTGGGTTCTAAAGGAAAGCCTAAGC
Organism: Vicugna pacos; assembly: GCF_048564905.1. Taxonomy (NCBI): domain Eukaryota; kingdom Metazoa; phylum Chordata; class Mammalia; order Artiodactyla; family Camelidae; genus Vicugna; species Vicugna pacos. The sequence goes on along the minus strand of NW_027328721.1, from coordinate 43,813,962 downwards.
TCGCTCCCCAGAGGGTTTTCCTTATGTCTCTGTGCCAGGGAATGCTAGGGGGGTTTGCAGGATATCCCAGTGACAGAAGCTGCCTCCCCAAGTTCAGGGAAGTTATTTCTCGGACTTCCCCGAACAAGGAACACCTGTGACTTAAGAGAGCTGCGTGGAGTTGTCTCTCGAGCTCCCCCACGCACTGACAATGTTTCCGGAATCCTGAGCGTGGGGAGGTTCCACCAACGGTCGGCAGCGCGTGGGTTCTAACGGAGAGCCTAAGCTCGTCTCCCCTGAGGGTTTTCCTAATATCTCTATTGCAGGGAAAGCTAGGGGGGTTTGCAAGATATCCCAGGGACAGAGGTTGCCTACCCAAGTTCAGGGAAGTTATTTGTCGGACTTCCCCGAACAGGGAACCCCTGTGACTGAAGAGAGCTCTGTGGAGATGTCTCTCGTGCTCCCCCACGCACTGACAATAGTTCCGGAATCCTGAGGGTGGGGAGGTTTCACCAACGGTCGGCAGCGCGTGGGGTCTAAAGGAAAGCCTAAGCTCGTCTCCCCAGAGGGTTTTCCATATGTTTCTGTGCCAGGGAATGCTAGGGGTGTTTGCAGGATATCCCAGTGACAGAAGCTGCCTCCCCAAGTTCAGGGAAGTTATTTCTCGGACTTCCCCAAACAGGGAACACCTGTGACTTAAGAGAGCTTCGTGGAGTTGTCTCTCGAGCTCCCCCACGCACTGACAATGTTTCCGTAATCCTGAGCGTGTGGAGGTTCCACCAACGGTCGGCAGCGCGTGGGTTCTAACGGAATGCCTAAGCTCGTCTCCCCTGAGGGTTTTCCTAATGTCTCTGTGCCAGGGAATGCTAGGGGTGTTTGCAGGATATCCCAGTGACAGAGGCTGCCTCCCCAAAGTCAGGGAAGGTATTTCTCGGACTTCGCCGAACAGGGAACACCTTTGACTGAAGAGAGCTGCGAGGAGTTGTCTCTCGAGATCCCCCACGCACTGACAATCGTTCCGGAATCCTGAGCGTGGGAAGGTTCCACCAACTGTCGGCAGCGCGTGGGTTCTAACGGAAAGCCTAAGCTCATCTCCCCTGAGGTTTTTCCTAATGTCTCTGTGCCGCGGAATTCTAGGGGGTTTTGCAGGATATCCCAGTGACAGAGGCTGCCTCCCCAAGTTCAGGGAAGTTATCTCTCGGACTTCCCCGAACAGGGAACACCTGTGACTGAAGAGAGCTGCGTGGAGTTGTCTCTCGAGCTCCCCCACGCACTGACAATGGTTCCAGAATCCTGAGCGTGGGGAGGTTCCACCAACGGTCCGCAGCGCGTGGGTTCTAACGGAAAGCCTAAGCTCGTCTCCCCTGTGGTTTTCCTAATATCTCTGTGCCAGGGAATGCTAGGGTGTTTTGCAGGATATCCCAGTGACAGAGGCTTCCTCCCCAAGGTCAGGGAAGGTATTTCTCGGACTTCCCCGAACAGGGAACACCTGTGACTGAAGAGAGCTGCGTGGAGTTGTCTCTCGAGCTCCCCCACGCACTGACAATGTTTCCGGAATCCTGAGAGTGGGGAGGTTCAACCAACGGTCGGCAGCGCGTGGGTTCTAACGGAAAGCCTAAGCTCGTCTCCCCTGAGGGTTTTCCTAATGTCTCTGTGCCGGGGTATGCTAGGGGGGTTTGCAGGATATCCCAGTGTCTGAGGCTGCCTCCCCAAGTTCTGGGAAGGAATTTCTCGGACTTCCCCGTTCAGGGAACACCTGTGACTGAAGAGAGCTGCGTGGAGTTGTCTCTCGAGCTCCCCCACGCACTGACAATTGTTCCGGAATCCTAAGCGAGGGGAGATTCCACCTACGGACGGCAGCGCGTGGGTTCTAACTGAAAGCCTAAGCTCGTCTCCCCTGAGGTTTTTCCTAATTTCTCTGTGCCAGGGAATGCTAGGGGTGTTTGCAGGATATCCCAGTGACTGAGGCTGCCTCCCCAAGGACTGGGAAGATATTTCTCAGCTTCCCCGAACAGGGAACACCTGTGACTGAAGAGAGCTGCGTGGATTTGTCTCTCGAGCTCCCCCACGCATTGACAATGGTTCCGGAATCCTGATCGTGGGGCGGTTCCACCAACGGTCGGCAGCGCGTGGGTTCTAACGGAAAGCCTATGCTCGTCTCCCCTGAGGGTTTTCCTAATGTCTCTGTGCCAGGGAAGGCTAGGGGGGTTTGCAGGATATCCCAGTGACAGAGGCTGCCTCCCCAATGTCAGGGAAGGAATTTCTCGGACTTCCACGAACAGGGAACACCTGTGACTGAAGAGAGCTGCGTGGAGTTGTCTCTCGAGCTCCCCCACGCACTGACAATGGTTACGGAATCCTGAGCGTGGGGAGATTCCACCTACGGACGGCAGCGTGTGGGTTCTAACTGAAAGCCTAAGCTTGTCTCCCATGAGGGTTTTCCTAATTTCTCTGTGCCAGGGAATGCTAGGGGGTTTTGCAGAATATCCCAGTGACAGAGGCTGCCTCCCCAAGGACAGGGAAGCTATTTCTCGGCTTCCCCGAACAGGGAACACCTGTGACTGAAGAGAGCTGCGTGGAGTTGTCTCTCGAGCTCCCCCACGCACTGACAATGTTTCCGGAATCCTGAGCGTAGGGAGGTTCCACCAACTGTCGGCAGCGCGTGGGTTCTAACGGAAAGCCTAATCTCGTCTCCCCTGAGGGTTTTCCTAATATCTCCTTGCCAGGGAATGCTAGGGGTGTTTGCAGGATATCCCAAAGACAGAGGCTGCCTCCCCAAGTTCAGGGAAGGTATTTCTCGGACTTCCCTGAACAGGGATCATCTGTGACTTAAGAGAGCTGCGTGGAGTTGTCTCTCGAGATCCCCAACGCACTGACAATTTTTCCGGAATCCTGAGCGTGGGGAGGTTCCACCAACGGTCGGCAGCGCGTGGGTTCTAACGGAAAGCCTAATCTCGCCTCCCCTGAGGGTTTTCCTAATGTCTCTTTGCCAGGGAATGCTAGGGGTGTTTGCAGGATATCCCAGTGACAGAGGCGGCCTCCCCAAGTTTAGGGAAGTTATTTCTCGGACTTCCCCAAACAGGGAACACCTGTGACTGAAGAGAGCTGCGTGAAGTTGTCTCTCGAGCTCCCCCACGCACTGACAATGGTTCCGGAATCCTGAGCGTGGGGAGGTTCCACCAACGGTCGGCAGCGCGTGGGTTCTAATGGAAAGCCTAAGCTCCTCTCCCCTGAGGGTTTTCCTAATGTCTCTGTGCCAGGGAATGCTAGGGGGGTTTGTAGGATTTCCCAGTGACAGAGGCTGCCTCCCCAAGGTCAGGGAAGGTATTTCTCGGACTTCCCCGAACAGGGAACACCTGTGACTGAAGAGAGCTGCGTGGAGTTGTCTCTCGAGCTCCCCCACGCACTGAAAATGGTTCCGGAATCCTGAGCTTGGGGAGGTTCCACCAACGGTCGGCAGCGCGTGGGTTCTAACGGAATGCCTAAGCTCGTCTCCCCTGAGGGTTTTCCTAATGTCTCTGTGCCAGGGAATGCTAGGGGGGTTTGCTGGATTTCCCAGTGACAGAGGCTGCCTCCCCAAGGTCAGGGAAGGTATTTCTCGGACTTTCCCGATCAGTGAACACCTGTGACTGAAGAGAGCTGCGTGGAGTTGTTTCTCGAGCTCCCCCACGCACTGACAATTGTACCGGAATCCTGAGCGTGGGGAGATTCCACCTACGGACGGCAGCGCGTGGGTTCTAACTGAAAGCCTAAGCTCGTCTCCCATGAGTGTTTTCCTAATTTCTCTGTGCCAGGGAATGCTAGGGGGTTTTGTAGAATATCCCAGTGACAGAGGCTGCCTACCCAAGGACAGGGAATATATTTCTCTGCTTTCCCGAACGGGAACACCTGTGACTGAAGAGAGCTGCGTGGAGTTGTCTCTCGAGATCCCCAACGCACTGACAATTTTTCCGGAATCATGAGCGTGGGGAGGTTCCACCAACGGTCGGCAGCGCGTGGGTTCAAACGGAATGCCTAGGCTCGTCTTCCCTGAGGGTTTTCCTAATGTCTCTGTGTCAGGGAATGCTAGGGGGGTTTGCAGGATATCCCAGTGACAGAGGCTGCCTCCCCAAGGTCAGGGAAGGTATTTCTCGGACTTCCCCAAACAGGGAACACCTGTGACTGAAGAGAGCTGCGTGGAGTTGTCTCTCGAGCTCCCCCACGTACTGACAATGGTTCCGGAATACTGAGCGTGGGGAGGTTCCACCAACGGTCGGCAGCGCGTGGGTTCTAACGGAAAGCCTAAGCTCGTCTCCCCTGAGTGTTTTCCTAATGTCTCTTTGCCAGGGAATGCTAGGGGTTTTTGCAGGATATCCCAGTGACAGAGGCAGCCTCCCCAAGGTCAGGGAAGGTATTTCTCGGACTTCCCCAAACAGGGAACACCTGTGACTGAAGAGAGCTGCGTGGAGTTGTCTCTCGAGATCCCCCACGCACTGACAATGTTTCCGGAATCCTGAGAGTGGGGAGGTTCCACCAACGGTCGGCAGCGCGTGGGTTCTAACGGAATGCCTAAGCTGGTCTCCCCTGAGGATTTTCCTAATGTCAATGTGCCAGGGGATGCTAGGGGCGTTTGCAGGATATCTCAGTGACAGAGGCTGCCTCCCCAAGGTCAGCGAAGGTATTTCTCAGACTTCCCCGAACAGGGAACACCTGTGACTGAAGAGAGCTGCGTGGAGTTGTCTCTCGAGCTCCCCCACGCACTGACATTGTTTCCGGAATCCTGAGCGTGGGGAGGTAACACCAACGGTCGGCAGCACGTGGGGTCTAACGGAAATCCTAAGCTCATCTCCCCTGAGGGTTTTCCTAATCTCTCTGTGCCAGGGAATGCTAGTTGTGATTGCAGGATATCCTAGTGTACGAGGCTCCCTCCCCAAGGTCAGGGAAATTATTTCCCGGACTTCCCCGAACAGGGAACACCTGTGACTGAAGAGAGCTGCGTGGAGTTGTCTCTCGAGCTCCCCCACGCACTGACAATGGTTCCGGAATCCTGAGCGTGGGGAGGTTCCAACAACGGTCGGCAGAGCGTGGGTTCAAACGGAATGCCTAGGCTCGTCTCCCCTGAGGTTTTTCCTAATGTCTCTGTGCCAGGGAATGCTAGGGGGGTTTGCAGGATATCCCAGTGACAGAGGCTGCCTCCCCAAGGTCAGGGAAGGTATTTCTCGGACATCCCCAAACAGGGAACACCTGTGACTGAAGAGAGCTGCGTGGAGTTGTCTCTCGAGCTCCCTCACGTACTGACAATGGTTCCGGAATACTGAGCGTGGGGAGGTTCCACCAACGGTCGGCAGCGCGTGGGTTCTAACGGAAAGCCTAAGCTCGTCTCCCCTGAGGGTTTTCCTAATGTCTCTTTGCCAGGGAATGCTAGGGGTGTTTGCAGGATATCCCAGTGACAGAGGCTGCCTCCCCAAGTTCAGGGAAGGTATTTCTCGGACTTCCCCAAACAGGGAACACCTGTGACTGAAGAGAGCTGCGTGGAGTTGTCTCTCGAGATCCCCCACGCACTGACAATGTTTCCGGAATCCTGAAACTGGGGAGGTTCCACCAACGGTCGGCAGCGCGTGGGTTCAAACGGAATGCCTAAGCTCGTCTCCCCTGAGGGTTTTCCTAATGTCAATGTGCCAGGGAATGCTAGGGGGGTTTGCAGGATATCTCAGTGACAGTGGCTGCCTCCCCAAGGTCAGCGAAGGTATTTCTCAGACTTCCCCGAACAGGGAACACCTGTGACTGAAGAGAGCTGCGTGGAGTTGTCTCTCGGTCTCCCCCACGCACTGACAATGGTTCCGGAATCCTGAGCGTGGGGAGGTTCCACCAACGGTCGGCAGCGCGTGGGTTCTTACGGAATGCCTAATCTCGTCTCCCCGGAGGGTTTTCCAAATGTCTCTGTGCCATGGAATGCTAGGGGTTTTGCAGGATATCCCAGTGACAGAGGCTGCCTCCCCAAATTCAGGGAAGTTATTTCTCGGACTTCCACGAACAGGGAACACCTGTGACTGAAGAGAGCTGCGTGGAGTTGTCTCTCGAGCTCCCCAACGCACTGACAATGGTTCCGGAATCCTGAGAGTGGGGAGGTTCCACCAACGGTTGGCAGCGCGTGGGTTCTAACGGAATGCCTAAGCTCGCCTCCCCTGAGGGTTTTCCTAATGTCTCTGTGCCAGGGAATGCTAGGGGTGATTGCAGGATATCCCAGTGACAGAAGCTGCCTCCCCAAGGTCAGGGAAGATATTTATCGGACTTCCCCGTTCAGGGAACACCTGTGACTGAAGAGAGCTGCGTGGAGTTGTCTCTCGAGCTCCCCCACGCACTGACAATGGTTCCGGAATCCTGAGCGTGGGGAGGTTCCACCAACGGTCGGCAGCGCGTGGGTTCTATCGGAATGCCTAAGCTCGTCTCCCCTGAGGGTTTTCCTTATGTCTCTGTGCCAGGGAATGCTAGGGTTGTTTGCAGGATATCCCAGTGACAGAGGCTGCCTCCCTAGTCAGGGAAGGTATTTCTCCGACTTCCCAGAACAGGGAACACCTGTGACAGAAGAGAGCTGCGTAGAGTTGTCTCTCGAGCTCCCCAACGCACAGACAATTGTTCCGGAATCCTGAACGTGGGGAGGTTTCACCAACGGTCGGCAACGCGTGGGTTCTATCGGAATGCCTAAGCTCGTCTCCACTGAGGATTTTCCTAATATCTCTGTGCCAGGGAATGCTAGGGGTGTTTGCAGGATATCCCATTGATAGAGGATGCCTCCCCAAGGTCAGGGAAGGTTTTTCTCGGACTTCCCCGAACAGGGAACACCTGTGACTGAAGAGAGCTGCGTGGAGTTGTCTCTCGAGCTCCCCCACGCACTGACAATTGTTCCGGAATCCTGAGCGTGGGGAGGTTCCACCAATGGTGAGCAGTGCGTGGGTTCTAACGGAAAGCCTGAACTCGTCTGCCCTGAGTGTTTTCCTAATGTCTCTGTGCCAGGGAATGCTAGGGGGGTTTGCAGGGTATCCCAGTGACAGAGGCTGCATCCCCAAGGTCAGGGAAGATATTTCTCTGACTTCCCTGAACAGGGAACACCTGTGACTGAAGAGAGCTGCGTGGAGTTGTCTCTCGAGCTCCCCCACGCACTGACAATGGTTCCGGAATAATGAGCTTGGGGAGGTTCCACCAACGGTCGGCAGTGCGTGGGTTCAAATGGAAAGCCTAAACTCGCCTCCCCTCAGGATTTTCCTAATGTCTCTATGCCGGGGTATGCTAGGGGGTTTTGCAGGATATCCCAGTGTTAGAGGCTGCCTCCCCAAGGTCAGGGAAGTTATTTCTCGGACTTCCCCGAACAGGGAATACCTGTGACTGAAGAGAGCTTCGTGGAGTTGTCTCTCGAGCTCCCCCACGCACTGACAACGGTTCCTGAATCCTGAGCGAGGGGAGGTTCCACCAACGGTCGGCAGCACGTGGGTTCTAACGGAATGCCTAAGCTCGTCTCCCCTGAGGGTTTTCCTAATGTCTCTATGCCAGGGAATGCTAGGGGTGTTTGCAGGATATCCTAGTGACAGAGGCTGCCTCCCCAAGGTCAGGGAAGGTATTTCTCGGACTTCCCTGTACAGGGAACACCTGTGACTGAAGAGAGCTGCGTGGAGTTTTCTCTCGACTTCCCCCACGCACTGACAATGTTTCCGGAATCCTGAGCGTGGGGAGGTTCCACCAATGGTCGGCAGCGCGTGAGTTCTAACGGAAAGCCTAAGCTCGCCTCCCCTGAGGTTTTTCCAAATGTCCCTGTGCCGGGGAATGCTAGGGGTGATTGCAGGATATCCCAGTGTCAGAGGGTGCCTCCCCAAGGTCAGGGAAGGTATTTTTCGGACTTCCCCGAACAGGGAACTCCTGTGACTGAAGAGAGCTGCGTGGAGTTGTCTCTCGAGCTCCCCAACGCACTGACAATGGTTCCGGAATCCTGAGAGTGGGGAGGTTCCACCAACGGTTGGCAGCGCGTGGGTTCTAACGGAATGCCTAAGCTCGCCTCCCCTGAGGGTTTTCCTAATGTCTCTGTGCCAGGGAATGCTAGGGGTGATTGCAGGATATCCCAGTGACAGAAGCTGCCTCCCCAAGGTCAGGGAAGATATTTATCGGACTTCCCCGTTCAGGGAACACCTGTGACTGAAGAGAGCTGCGTGGAGTTGTCTCTCGAGCTCCCCCACGCACTGACAATGGTTCCGGAATCCTGAGCGTGGGGAGGTTCCACCAACGGTCGGCAGCGCGTGGGTTCTATCGGAATGCCTAAGCTCGTCTCCCCTGAGGGTTTTCCTTATGTCTCTGTGCCAGGGAATGCTAGGGTTGTTTGCAGGATATCCCAGTGACAGAGGCTGCCTCCCTAGTCAGGGAAGGTATTTCTCCGACTTCCCAGAACAGGGAACACCTGTGACAGAAGAGAGCTGCGTAGAGTTGTCTCTCGAGCTCCCCAACGCACAGACAATTGTTCCGGAATCCTGAACGTGGGGAGGTTTCACCAACGGTCGGCAACGCGTGGGTTCTATCGGAATGCCTAAGCTCGTCTCCACTGAGGATTTTCCTAATATCTCTGTGCCAGGGAATGCTAGGGGTGTTTGCAGGATATCCCATTGATAGAGGATGCCTCCCCAAGGTCAGGGAAGGTTTTTCTCGGACTTCCCCGAACAGGGAACACCTGTGACTGAAGAGAGCTGCGTGGAGTTGTCTCTCGAGCTCCCCCACGCACTGACAATTGTTCCGGAATCCTGAGCGTGGGGAGGTTCCACCAATGGTGAGCAGTGCGTGGGTTCTAACGGAAAGCCTGAACTCGTCTGCCCTGAGTGTTTTCCTAATGTCTCTGTGCCAGGGAATGCTAGGGGGGTTTGCAGGGTATCCCAGTGACAGAGGCTGCATCCCCAAGGTCAGGGAAGATATTTCTCTGACTTCCCTGAACAGGGAACACCTGTGACTGAAGAGAGCTGCGTGGAGTTGTCTCTCGAGCTCCCCCACGCACTGACAATGGTTCCGGAATAATGAGCTTGGGGAGGTTCCACCAACGGTCGGCAGTGCGTGGGTTCAAATGGAAAGCCTAAACTCGCCTCCCCTCAGGATTTTCCTAATGTCTCTATGCCGGGGTATGCTAGGGGGTTTTGCAGGATATCCCAGTGTTAGAGGCTGCCTCCCCAAGGTCAGGGAAGTTATTTCTCGGACTTCCCCGAACAGGGAATACCTGTGACTGAAGAGAGCTTCGTGGAGTTGTCTCTCGAGCTCCCCCACGCACTGACAACGGTTCCTGAATCCTGAGCGAGGGGAGGTTCCACCAACGGTCGGCAGCACGTGGGTTCTAACGGAATGCCTAAGCTCGTCTCCCCTGAGGGTTTTCCTAATGTCTCTATGCCAGGGAATGCTAGGGGTGTTTGCAGGATATCCTAGTGACAGAGGCTGCCTCCCCAAGGTCAGGGAAGGTATTTCTCGGACTTCCCTGTACAGGGAACACCTGTGACTGAAGAGAGCTGCGTGGAGTTTTCTCTCGACTTCCCCCACGCACTGACAATGTTTCCGGAATCCTGAGCGTGGGGAGGTTCCACCAATGGTCGGCAGCGCGTGAGTTCTAACGGAAAGCCTAAGCTCGCCTCCCCTGAGGTTTTTCCAAATGTCCCTGTGCCGGGGAATGCTAGGGGTGATTGCAGGATATCCCAGTGTCAGAGGGTGCCTCCCCAAGGTCAGGGAAGGTATTTTTCGGACTTCCCCGAACAGGGAACTCCTGTGACTGAAGAGAGCTGCGTGGAGTTGTCTCTCGAGGTCCCCCACGCACTGACAATGGCTCCGGAATCCTGAGCGTGTGGAGGTTCCACCAACGGTCGGCAGCGCGTGGGTTCTAACGGAATGCCTAAGCTCGTCTCCCCTGAGGGTTTTCCTAATGTCTCTGGGCCAGGGAATTCTAGAGGGGTTTGCAGGATATCCCATTGACAGGGGCTGCCTCCCCAAGGTCAGGGTAGGTATTTCTCGGACTTCCCCGAACAGGGAACACCTGTGACTGAAGAGAGCTGCGTGGAGTTGTCTCTCGAGCTCCCCCACGCACTGACAATGTTTCCGGAATCCTGAGCGTGGGGAGGTTCCACCAACGGTCGGCAGTGCGTGGGTTCTAACGGAAAGCCTAAGCTCGTCTCCCCTGAGGGTTTTCCTAATCTCTCTGTGCCAGGGAATGCTAGGGGGGTTTGCAGTATATCCCAGTGACAGAGGCTTCCTCCACAAATTCAGGGAAGGTATTTCTCGGACTTTCCCGAATAGGGAACACCTGTGACTGAAGAGAGCTGCGTGGAGTTGTCTCTCGAGCTCCCCCACGCACTGACAATGTTTCCGGAATCCTGAGCGTGGGGAGGTTCCACCAACGGTCGGCAGTGCGTGGGTTCTAACGGAAAGCCTAAGCTCGTCTCCCCTGAGGGTTTTCCTAATCTCTCTGTGCCAGGGAATGCTAGGGGGGTTTGCAGTATATCCCAGTGACAGAGGCTTCCTCCACAAATTCAGGGAAGGTATTTCTCGGACTTTCCCGAATAGGGAACACCTGTGACTGTAGAGAGCTGCGTGAAGTTGTCTCTCGAGCTCCCCCATGTACTGACAATTGTTCCGGAATTCTGAGCTTTGGGAGGTTCCACCAACGGTCGGCAGCGCGTGGGTTCTAACGGAAAGACTAAGCTCGTTTCCCCTGAGGGTTTTCCTAATGTCTCTGTGCCGGGGAATGCTACGGGGTTTTGCAGGATATCCCAGTGTCTGAGGCTGCCTCCCCAAGTTCAGGGAAGTTATTTCTCGGACTTCCCCGAACAGGGAACACCTGGGACTGAAGAGAGCTGCGTGGAGTTGTCTCTCGAGCTCCCCTACGCACTGAAAAATTTTCCGGAATCCTGAGCGAGGGGAGGTACAACCTACGGACGGTAGCGCGTGGGTTCTAACGGAAAGCCTAAGCTCGTCTCCCCTGAGGATTTTCCTAATGTCTCTGTGCCAGGGAATGCATGGGGGGTTTCAGGATATCCCAGTGACAAAGGCTGCCTCCCCAAGGACAGGGCAGATATTTCTCGGCTTCCCCGAACAGGGAACACCTGTGACTGAAGAGAACTGCATGGAGTTGTCTCTCGAGATCCCCCACGCACTGACAATGGTTCCGGAATCCTGAGCGTGGGGAGGTTCCACCAACGGTCGGCAGCGCGTGGGTTCTAACGGAAAGCCTAAGCTCGTCTCCCCTGAGGGTTTTCCTAATTTCTCTTTGCCAGGGAATGCTAGGGGTGTTTGCAGGATATCCCAGTGACAGAGGCGGCCTCCCCAAGTTTAGGGAAGTTATTTCTCGGACTTCCCCAAACAGGGAACACCTGTGACTGAAGAGAGCTGCGTGAAGTTGTCTCTCGAGCTCCCCCACGCACTGACAATTGTACCGGAATCCTGAGCGTGGGGAGATTCCACCTACGGACGGCAGCGCGTGGGTTCTAACTGAAAGCCTAAGCTCGTCTCCCATGAGTGTTTTCCTAATTTCTCTGTGCCAGGGAATGCTAGGGGGTTTTGTAGAATATCCCAGTGACAGAGGCTGCCTACCCAAGGACAGGGAATATATTTCTCTGCTTCCCCGAACAGGGAACACCTGTGACTGAAGAGAGCTGCGTGGAGTTGTTTCTCGAGATCCCCAACGCACTGACAATTTTTCCGGAATCATGAGCGTGGGGAGGTTCCACCGACGGTCGGCAGCGCGTGGGTTCTAACGGAATGCCTAAGCGCGTCTCCCCTGAGGGTTTTCCTAATGTCTCTGTGCCAGGGAATGCTAGGGGGGTTTGCAGGATATCCCAGTGACAGGGGCTGCCTCCCCAAGGTCAGGGAAGGTATTTCTCGGACTTCCCCGAACAGGGAACACCTGTGACTGAAGAGAGCTGCGTGGAGTTGTCTCTCGAGCTCCCCCACGCACTGACAATGGTTCCGGAATCCTGAGCGAGGGGAGGATCCACAAACGGTCGGCAGCACGTGGGTTCTAACGGAATGCCTAAGCTCTTCTCCCCTGAGGATTTTCCTAATGTCTCTGTGCCAGGGAATACTAGGGGTGATTGCAGGGTATCCCATAGTCGGAGGCTGCCTCCCCAAGGTCAGGGAAATTATTTCTCGGACTTCCCCAAACAGGGAACTCCTGTGACTGAAGAGAGCTGCGTGGAGTTGTCTCTCAAGCTCCCCCACGCACTGACAACTGTTCCGGAATCCTGAGCGTAGGGAGGTTCCACGAACGGTCGTCAGCGCGTGGGTTCAAACAGAATGCCTAAGCTCGTCTCCCCTGAGGGTTTTCCTAATTTCTCTGTGCCAGAGAATGCTAGGGGTGATTGCAGGATATCCCAGTGACCGAGGCTGCCTCCCCAAGTTCAGGGAAGTTATTTCTCGGACTTCCCCGAACATGGAACTCCTGTGATTGAAGAGAGCTGCGTGGAGTTCTCTCTCGAGCTCCCCCATGCACTGACAATGGTTCCGGAATCCTGAGAGTGGGGAGGTTCCACCAACGGTCGGCAGCGCGTGTGTTATAACGGAATGCCTAAGCTCGTCTCCCCTGAGAGCTTTCCTAATATCTCTATGCCAGGGAATGCTAGGGGTGATTGCAAGATATCCCAGTGACCGAGGCTGCCTCCCCAAAGTCAGGGAAGGTTTTTCTCGGACATCCCTGAACAGGGAACTCCTGTGACTTAAGAGAGCTGCGTGGAGTTGACTCTCGAGCTCCCCCACGCACTGACAAAGGTTCCGGAATCCTGAGCGTGGGGAGGTTCCACCAACGGTTGGCAGCGAGTGGGTTCTAACGGAATGCCTAAGCTCGCCTCCCCTGAGTCTTTTCCTAATTTCTCTGTTCCAGGGAATGCTAGGGGTGATTGCAGGATATCCCAGTGACCGAGGCTGCCTCCCCAAGGTCAGGGAAGTTATTTCCCGGACTTCCCCGAACAGGGAACACCTGTGACTGAAGAGAGCTGCGTGGAGTTGTCTCTCGAGCTCCCCAAAGCACTGACAATGGTTCCGGAATCCTGAGCGTGGGGAGGTTCAACCAACGGTCGGCAGCGCGTGAGTTCTAACGGAATGCCTAAGCTCGTCTCCCCTGAGGGTTTTCCTAATGTCTCTGTGCCAGGGAATGCTAGGGGTGATTGCAGGATATCCCAGTGACCGAAGCTGCCTCCCCAAGTTCAGGGAAGGTATTTCCCGGACTTCCCCGAACAGGGAACACCTGTGACTGAAGAGAGCTGCGTGGAATTGTCTCTCGAGCTCCCCCGTGCACTGACAACGATTCCGGAATCCTGAGCGTGGGGAGGTTCCACCAACGGTCGGCAGCGCGTGGGTTCTAACGGAATGCCTAAGCTCGTCTCCCCCGAGTGTTTTCCTAATGTCTCTCTGCCAGGGAATGCTAGGGGTGATTGCAGGATATCCCAGTGACCAAGGCTGCCTCCCCAAGGTCATGGAAGGTATTTCTCGGACTTCCCCGAACAGGGAACTCCTGTGACTTTAGAGAGCTGCGTGGAGTTTTCTCTCGAGATCCCCCACGCACTGACAACGTGTCCGGAATCCTGAGCGTGGGGAGGTTCCACCAACGGTCTGCAGCGCGTGGGTTCTAGCGGAATGCCTAAGCTCGTCTCCCCTGAGGGCTTTCCTAATGTCTCTGTGCCAGGGAATGCTAGGGGTGATTGCAGGATATCCCAGTGACCGAGGATGCCTCCCCAAGTTCAGGGAATTTATTTCTCGGACTTCCCCGAACATGGAACTTCTGTGACTGAAGAGAGCTGCGTGGAGTTGTCTCTCGAGCTCCCCCACGCACTGACAATGGTTCCGGAATCCTGAGCGTGGGGAGGTTCCACCAACGGTCGGCAGAACGTGGGTTCTATCGGAATGCCTAAGCTCGTCTCCCCTGAGGGTTTTCCTTATGTCTATGTGCCAGGGAATGCTAGGGTGGTTTGCAGGATATCCCAGTGACAGAAGCTGCCTCCCTAGTCAGGGAAGGTATTTCTCGGACTTCCCAGAACAGGGAACACCTGTGACAGAAGAGAGCTGCGTGGAGTTGTCTCTCGAGCTCCTCAACGCACAGACAATTGTTCCGGAATCCTGAACGTGGGGAGGTTTCACCAACGGTCGGCAACGCGTGGGTTCTATCGGAATGCCTAAGCTCGTCTCCACTGAGGATTTTCCTAATATCTCTGTGCCAGGGAATGCTAGGGGTGTTTGCAGGATATCCCATTGATAGAGGATGCCTCCCCAAGGTCAGGGAAGGTTTTTCTCGGACTTCCCCGAACAGGGAACACCTGTGACTGAAGAGAGCTGCGTGGAGTTGTCTCTCGAGATCCCCCACGCACTGACACTTGTTCCGGAATCCTGAGCGTGGGGAGGTTCCAACAATGGTCAGCAGTGCTTGGGTTCTAACGGAAAGCCTGAACTCGTCTGCCCTGAGTGTTTTCCTAATGTCTCTGTGCCAGGGAATGCTAGGGGGGTTTGCAGGATATCCCAGTGACAGAGGCTGCATCCCCAAGGTCAGGGAAGATATTTCTCGGACTTCCCTGAACAGGGAACACCTGTGACTGAAGAGAGCTGCGTGGAGTTGTCTCTCGAGATCCCCCACGCACTGACAATGGTTCCGGAATAATGAGCTTGGGGAGGTTCCACCAACGGTCGGCAGTGCGTGGGTTCAAACGGAAAGCCTAAGCTCATCTCCCCTGAGGTTTTTCCTAATGTCTCTATGCCGGGTAATGCTAGGGGGTTTTGCAGGATATCCCAGTGATAGAGGCTGCCTCCCCAAGGTCAGGGAAGTTATTTCTCGGACTTCCCCGAACAGGGAATACTTGTGACTGAAGAGAGCTTCGTGGAGTTGTCTCTCGAGTTCCCCATGCACTGACAACGGTTCCTGAATCCTGAGCGAGGGGAGGTTCCACCAACGGTCGGCAGCACGTGGGTTCTAACGGAATGCCTAAGCTCGTCTCCCCTGAGGGTTTTCCTAATGTCTCTATGCCAGGGAATGCTAGGGGTGTTTGCAGGATATCCCAGTGACAGAGGCTGCCTCCCCAAGGTCAGGGAAGTTATTTCTCGGACTTCCCTGAACAGGGAACACCTGTGACTGAAGAGAGCTGCGTGGAGTTTTCTCTCGACTTCCCCCACGCACTGACAATGTTTCCAGAATCCTGAGCGTGGGGAGGTTCCACCAACGGTCGGCAGCGCGTGGGTTCTAACGGAAAGCCTAAGCTCGCCTCCCCTGAGGATTTTCCAAATGTCTCTGTGCCGGGGAATGCTAGGGGTGATTGCAGGATATCCCAGTGTCAGAGGGTGCCTCCCCAAGGTCAGGGAAGGTATTTTTCGGACTTCCCCGAACAGGGAACAACTGTGACTGAAGAGAGCTGCGTGGAGTTGTCTCTCGAGGTCCCCCACGCACTGACAATGGCTCCGGAATCCTGAGCGTGTGGAGGTTCCACCAACGGTCGGCAGCGCGTGGGTTCTAACGGAATGCCTAAGCGCGTCACCCCTGAGGGTTTTCCTAATGTCTCTGGGCCAGGGAATGCTAAGGGGGTTTGCAGGATATCCCAGTGACAAGGGCTGCCTCCCCAAGGTCAGGGAAGGTATTTCTCGGACTTCCCCGAACAGGGAACACCTGTGACTGAAGAGAGCTGCGTGGAGTTGTCTCTCGAGCTCCCCCACGCACTGACAATGGTTCCGGAATCCTGAGCGTGTGGAGGTTCCAATAAAAGGTCGGCAGCGCGTGGGTTCTAACGGTATGCCTAAGCTCGTATCTCCTGAGGGTTTTCCTAATGTCTCTGTGCCGGGAAATGCTAGGGGTGTTTGCAGGATATCCCAGTGACATAGTCTGCCTTCCCAAGGTCAGGGAAGGTATTTCTCGGACTTCCCCTAACAGGGAACACTTGTGACTGAAGAGAGCTGCGTGGAGTTGTCTCTCGAGCTCCCCCATGCACTGAAAATGGTTCCGGAATCCTGAGAGTGGGGAGGTTCCAACAACGGTCGGCAGCGCGTGGGTTACAACGGAATGCCTAAGCTCGTCTCCCCTGAGATCTTTCCTAATGTCTCTCTGCCAGGGAATGCTAGGGGTGATTGCAGGATATCCCAGTGACCGAGGCTGCCTCCCCAAAGTCAGGGAAGGTTTTTCTCGGACATCCCTGAACAGGGAACTCCTGTGACTGAAGAGAGCTGCGTGGAGTTGTTTCTCGAGCTCCCCCACGCACTGAAAAAGGTTCCGGAATCCTGAGCGTGGGGAGGTTCCACCAACGGTTGGCAGCGCGTGGGTTCTAACGGAATGCTTAAGCTCGCCTCCCCTGAGTGTTTTCCTAATGTCTCTGTTCCAGGGAATGCTAGGGGTGATTGCAGGATATCCCAGTGTCCGAGGCTGCCTCCCCAAGATCAGGGAAGGTATTTCCCGGTCTTCCCCGAACAGGGAACACTTGTGACTGAAGAGAGCTGCGTGGAGTTGTCTCTCGAGCTCCCCAAAGCACTGACAATGGTTCCGGAATCCTGAGAGTGGGGAGGTTCCACCAACGGTCGGCAGCGCGTGGGTTCTAGCGGAATGCCTAAGCTCGTCTCCCCTGAGGGCTTTCCTAATGTCTCTGTGCCAGGGAATGCTAGGGGTGATTGCAGGATATCCCAGTGACCAAGGCTGCCTCCCCAAGGTCAGGGAAGGTATTTCTCGGACTTCCCCGAACAGGGAACTCCTGTGAATTTAGAGAGCTGCGTGGAGTTTTCTCTCGAGATCCCCCATGCACTGACAACGTGTCCGGAATCCTGAGCGTGGGGAGGTTCCACCAACGGTCGGCAGCGCGTGGGTTCTAGCGGAATGCCTAAGCTCGTCTCCCCTGAGGGCTTTCCTAATGTCTCTGTGCCAGGGAATGCTAGGGGTGATTGCAGGATATCCCAGTGACCGAGGCTGCCTCCCCAAGTTCAGGGAAGTTATTTCTCGGACTTCCCCGAACATGGAACTTCTGTGACTGAAGAGAGCTGCGTGGAGTTGTCTCTCGAGCTCCCCCACGCACTGACAATGTTTCCGGAATCCTCAGCGTGGGGAGGTTCCACCAACGGTCGGCAGCACGTGGGTTCTAACGGAATGCATAAGCTCGCCTCCCCTGAGTGTTTTCCTAATGTCTCTGTGCCAGGGAATGCTAGGGGTGTTTGCAGGATATCCGAGTTGCAGAGGCTGCCTCCCCAAGGTCAGGGAATGTATTTCTCGGACTTCCCCGAACAGGGAACTCCTGTGACTGAAGAGAGCTGCGTGGAGTTGTCTCTCGAGCTCCCCCACGCACTGAGAATGGTTCCGGAATCCTGAGCGTGGGGAGGTTCCACCAACGGTCGGCAGCGCGTGGGTTCTAACGGAAAGCCAAAGCTCGTCTCCCCTGAGGGTTTTCCTAATGTCTCTGTGACAGGGAATGCTAGGGGGGTTTGCAGGATATCCCAGTGACAGAGGCTGCCTCCCCAAGGTCAGGGAAGGTATTTCTCGGACTTCCCCAAACAGGGATCACCTGTGACTGTAGATAGCTTCTTGGAGTTATCTCTCGAGCTCCCACACGCACTGAAAATCGTTCCGGAATCCTGAGCGTGGGGAGGTTCCACCAACGATCGTCAGCTCGTGAGGTCTAGCGGAAAGCCTAAGCTCATCTCCCCTGAGGGTTTTCCTAATGTCTCTGTGCCAGGGAATGCTAGGGGTGTTTGCAGGTTATCCCAGTGTCAGAGGCTGCCTCCCCAAGGTCAGGGAAGGTATTTCTCGGACTTCCCCGAACAGGGAACACCTGTGACTGAAGAGAGCTGCGTGGAGTTGTCTCTCGAGCTCCCCCACGCACTGACATTGGTTCCGGAATCCTGAGAGTGGGGAGGTTCCACCAACGGTCGGCAGCGCGTGGGTTCTAACGGAATGCCTAAGCTCGTCTCCCCTGAGGGTTTTCCTAATATCTCTGTGCCAGGGAATGCTAGGGGGGTTTGCAGGATATCCCAGTGACAGAGGCTGCCTACCCAAGGTCAGGGAAGGTATTTCTCGGGCTTCCCCTAACAGGGAACACTTGTGACTGAAGAGAGCTGCGTGGAGTTGTCTCTCGAGATCCCCCACGCACTGACAATTGTTCCGGAATCCTGAGGTTGGGGAGGTTCCACCAAAGGTCGTCAACGCGTGTGTTCTAACGGAATGCCAAGCTCGTCTCCCCTGAGTGTTTTACTAATGCCTCTGTGCCAGGGAATGCTAGGGGGGTTTGCAGGATTTCCCAGTGACAGAAGCTGCCTCCCCAAGGTCAGGGAAGGTATTTCTCGGACTTCCCCGAACAGGGAACCCCTGTGAATGGAGAGAGCTCTGTGGAGTTGTCTCTCGTGCTCCCCCACGCACTGACAATGGTTCCGGAATCCTGAGGGTGGGGAGGTTCCACCAACGGTCGGCAGCACGTGGGTTTTAACGGAAAGCCTATGCTCGTCTCCCCAGAGGGTTTTCCTTATGTCTCTGTGCCAGGGAATGCTAGGGGGGTTTACAGGATATCCCAGTGACAGAAGCTGCCTCCCCAAGTTCAGGGAAGTTATTTCTCGGACTTCCCCGAACAGGGAACACGTGTGACTTAAGAGAGCTGCGTGGAGTTTTCTCTCGTGCTCCCCCACGCACTGACAATGGTTCCGTAATCCTGAGCGTGTGGAGGTTCCACCAACTGTCAGCAGCGCGTGGGTTCTAACGGAAAGCCTAAGCTCGTCTCCCCTGAGGTTTTTCCTAATGTCTCTGTGCCGGGGAATGCTAGGGGGCTTTGCAGGATATCCCAGTGACAGAGGCTGCCTCCCCAAGGTCAGGGAAGTTATTTCTCGGACTTCCCCTAACAAGGAACACTTGTGACTGAAGAGAGCTGCGTGGAGTTGTCTCTCGAGCTCCCCCACGCACTGACAATTGTTCCGGAATCCTGAGGTTATGGAGGTTCCACCAACTGTCGGCAGCGCGTGGGTTCTAACGGAAAGCCTAAGATCGTCTCCCCTGAGTGTTTTCCTATTATCTCTATTGCAGGGAATGCTAGGGGGGTTTGCAGGATTTCCCAGGGACAGAAGCTGCCTCCCCAAGTTTAGGGAAGGTATTTCTCGGACTTCCCCGAACAGGGAAAACCTGTGAGTGAAGAGGGCTCCGTGGAGTTGTCTCTCGAGCTCCCCCACGCATTGACAATGGTTCCGGAATCCTCAGCGTGGGGAGGTTCCACCAACAGTCGGCAGCGCGTGGGTTCTAACGGAAAGCCGAAGCTCGTCTCCCCTGAGGTTTTTCCTAATGTCTCTGGGCCAGGGTATGCTAGGGGTTTTGCAGGATATCCCAGTGACAGAGGCTGACTCCCCAAGGTCAGGGAAGGTATTTCTCGGACTTCCCCGAACAGGGAACCCCTGTGACTGAAAAGAGCTGCGTGGAGTTGTCTCTCGAGCTCCCCCACGCACTGAAAATGGTTCCGGAATCCTGAGCGTGGGGAGGTTCCACCAACGGTCGGCAGCGCGTGGGTTCTAACGGAAAGCCTAAGCTCGTCTCCCCTGAGTGTTTTCCTAATGTCTCTTTGCCAGGGAATGCTAGGGGGGTTTGCAGGATATCCCAGTGACAGAGGCTGCCTCCCCAAGTTCAGGAAAGTTATTTGTCGGACTTTCCCGTTCAGGGAACAACTGTGAGTGAAGAGAGCTGCGTGGAATTGTCTCTCGAGCTCCCCCACGCACTGACAATTGTTCCGGAATCCTGAGGGTGGGGAGGTTCCACCAAAGGTCGGCAGCGCGTGGGTTCTAACGGAATGCCAAAGCTCGTCTCCCCTGAGGGTTTTCCTAATTTCTCTATGCCAGGGAATGCTAGGGGGGTTTGCAGGATATCCCAGTGACAGAGGCTGCCTCCCCAAGGTCAGGGAAGATATTTCTCGGACTTCCCCGAACAGGGAATACCTGTGAGTGATGAGAGCTGCGTGGAGTTGTCTCTCGAGCTCCCCCACGAAATGACAATGGTTCCGGAATCCTGAGCATGGGGAGGTTCCACCAACGGTCGCAGCGCGTGGGTTCTAACGGAAAGCCTAAGCTCGTCTCCCCTGAGGGTTTTGCTAATGTCTCTCTGCCAGGGAATGCTAGGGGTGTTTGCAGGATATCCCAGTGACAGAGGCTGCCTCCCCAAGGTCAAGAAATATATTTCTCGGACTTCCCCAAACAGTGAACACCTGTGACTGAAGAGAGTTGCGTGGAGTTGTCTCTCGAGCTCCCCCACGAACTGACAATGCATCCGGAATCCTGAGCGTGGGGAGGTTCCACCATCGGTCGGCAGCGCGTGGGTTCTAACGGAATGCCTAAGCTCGTCTCCCCTGAGGGTTTTCCTAATGTCTCTGTGCCAGGGAATGCTAGGGGTGTTTGCAGGATATCCCAGTGACAGAGGCTGCCTACCCAAGGTCAGGGAAGCTATTTCTCGGACTTCCCCAAACAGGGAACACCTGTGACTGAAGAGAGCTGCGTGGAGTTGTCTCTCGAGCTCCCCCACGAACTGACAATGCATCCGGAATCCTGAGCGTGGGGAGGTACCGCCAACCGTCGGCAGCGCGTGGGTTCTAACGGAATGCCTAAGCTCGTCTCCCCTGAGGGTTTTCCTAATGTCTCTCTGCCAGGGAATGCTAGGGGTGTTTGCAGGATATCCCAGTGACAGAGGCTGCCTCCCCAAGGTCAGGAAATATATTTCTCGGACTTCCCCGAACAGTGAACACCTGAGACTGAAGAGAGTTGCGTGGAGTTGTCTCTCGAGCTCCCCCACGAACTGACAATGCATCCGGAATCCTGAGCGTGGGGAGGTTCCACCAACCGTCGGCAGCGCGTGGGTTCTAACGGAATGCCTAAGCTCGTCTCCCCTGAGGGTTTTCCTAATATCTCTGTGCCAGGGAATGCTAGGGGTGTTTGCAGGATATCCCAGTGACAGAGGCTGCCTACCCAAGGTCAGGGAAGGTATTTCTCGGACTTCCCCGAAGAGGGAACACCTGTGACTGAAGAGAGCTGCGTGGAGTTGTCTCTCGAGCTCCCCCACGAACTGACAATGCATCCGGAATCCTGAGCGTGGGGAGGTACCGCCAACCGTCGGCAGCGCGTGGGTTCTAACGGAATGCCTAAGCTCGTCTCCCCTGAGGGTTTTCCTAATGTCTCTGAGCCAGGGAATGCTAGGGGTGTTTGCAGGATATCCCAGTGACAGAGGCTGCCTCCCCAAGTTCAGGGAAGATATTTTTCGGACTTCCCCAAACAGGGAAAACCTGTGACTGAAGAGAGTTGCGTGGAGTTGTCTCTCGAGCTCCCCCACGAAATGACAATGGTTCCGGAATCCTGAGAATGGGGAGGTTCCACCAACGGTCGGCAGCGCGTGGGTTCTAACGGAAATCCTAAGCTCGTCTCCCCTGAGGGTTTTCCTAATGTCTCTGTGCCAGGGAATGCTAGGTGGGTTTGCAGGATATCCCAGTGACAGAGGCTGCCTCCCCAAGTTCAGGGAAGGTATTTCTCGGACTTCCCCGAACAGGGAACACCTGTGACTGAAGAGATCTGCGTGGAGTTGTCTCTCGAGCTCCCCCACGCACTGACAATGGTTCCGGAATCCTGAGATTGTGGAGGTTCCACCAACGGTCGACAGCGCGTGGGTTCTAACGGAAAGCCTAAGCTCGTCTCCCCTGAGGTTTTTCCTAATGTCTCTGTGCCAGGGAATGCTAGGGGGGATTGCAGGATATCCCAGTGACAGAGGCTGGCTCCCCAAGGTCAGGGAAGTTATTTCTCGGACTTCCCCGAACAGGGAACACCTGTGACTGAAGAGAGCTGCGTGGAGTTGTCTCTCGAGCTCCCCCACGCACTGACAATGGTTCCGGAATCCTGAGCGTGTGGAGGTTCCAATAAAAGGTCGGCAGCGCGTGGGTTCTAACGGTATGCCTAAGCTCGTATCTCCTGAGGGTTTTCCTAATTTCTCTGTGCCGGGAAATGCTAGGGGGGTTTGCAGGATATCCCAGTGACATAGTCTGCCTCCCCAAGATCAGGGAAGGTATTTCTCGGACTTCCCCTAACAGGGAACACTTGTGACTGAAGAGAGCTGCGTGGAGTTGTCTCTCGAGCTCCCACATGCACTGAAAATGGTTCCGGAATCCTGAGAGTGGGGAGGTTCCACCAACGGTCGGCAGCGCGTGGGTTATAACGGAATGCCTAAGCTCGTATCACCTGAGATCTTTCCTAATGTCTCTCTGCCAGGGAATGCTAGGGGTGATTGCAGGATATCCCAGTGCCCGAGGCTGCCTCCCCAAAGTCAGGGAAGGTTTTTCTCGGACATCCCTGAACAGGGAACTCCTGTGACTGAAGAGAGCTGCGTGGAGTTGTTTCTCGAGCTCCCCCACGCACTGACAAAGGTTCCGGAATCCTGAGCGTGGGGAGGTTCCACCAACGGTTGGCAGCGCGTGGGTTCTAACGGAATGCTTAAGCTCGCCTCCCCTGAGTGTTTTCCTAATTTCTCTGTTCCAGGAAATGCTAGGGGTGATTGCAGGATATCCCAGTGTCCGAGGCTGCCTCCCCAAAGTCAGGGAAGGTATTTCCCGGACTTCCCCGAACAGGGAACACCTGTGACTGAAGAGAGCTGCGTGGAGTTGTCTCTCGAGCTCCCCAAAGCACTGACAATGGTTCCGGAATCCTGAGCGTGGGGAGGTTCCACCAACGGTCGGCAGCGCGTGGGTTCTAACGGAATGCCTAAGCTCGTCTCCCCTGAGGGTTTTCCTAATGTCTCTGTGCCAGGGAATGCTAGGGGTGATTGCAGGATATCCCAGTGACCGAGGCTGCCTCCCCAAGTTCAGGGAAGGTATTTCCCGGACTTCCCCGAACAGGGAACACCTGTGACTGAAGAGAGCTGCGTGGAATTGTATCTCGAGCTCCCCCGTGCACTGACAACGATTCCGGAATCCTGAGCGTGGGGAGGTTCCACCAACGGTCGGCAGCGCGTGGGTTCTAACGGAAAGCCTAAGCTCGTCTCCCCCGAGTGTTTTCCTAATTTCTCTCTGCCAGGGAATGCTAGGGGTGATTGCAGGATATCCCAGGGACCAAGGCTGCCTCCCCAAGATCAGGGAAGGCATTTCTCGGACTTCCCCGAACAGGGAACTCCTGTGAATTTAGAGAGCTGCGTGGAGTTTTCTCTCGAGATCCCCCACGCACTGACAACGTGTCCGGAATCCTGAGCGTGGGGAGGTTCCACCAACGGTCGGCAGCGCGTGGGTTCTAGCGGAATGCCTAAGCTCGTCTCCCCTGAGGGCTTTCCTAATGTCTCTGTGCCAGGGAATGCTAGGGGTGATTGCAGGATATCCCAGTGACCGAGGCTGCCTCCCCAAGTTCAGGGAAGTTATTTCCCGGACTTCCCCGAACAGGGAACACCTGTGACTGAAGAGAGCTGCGTGGAATTGTCTCTCGAGCTCCCCCGTGCACTGACAACGATTCCGGAATCCTGAGCGTGTGGAGGTTCCAATAAAAGGTCGGCAGCGCTTGGGTTCTAACGGTATGCCTAAGCTCGTATCTCCTGAGGGTTTTCCTAATGTCTCTGTGCCGGGAAATGCTAGGGGGGTTTGCAGGATATCCCAGTGACATAGTCTGCCTCCCCAAGCTCAGGGAAGGTATTTCTCGGACTTCCCCTAAGAGGGAACACTTGTGACTGAAGAGAGCTGCGTGGAGTTGTCTCTCGAGCTCCCCCATGCAATGAAAATGGTTCCGGAATCCTGAGAGTGGGGAGGTTCCACCAACGGTCGGCAGCGCGTGGGTTATAACGGAATGCCTAAGCTCGTATCCCCTGAGATCTTTCCTAATGTCTCTCTGCCAGGGAATGCTAGGGGTGATTGCAGGATATCCCAGTGCCCGAGGCTGCCTCCCCAAAGTCAGGGAAGGTTTTTCTCGGACATCCCTGAACAGGGAACTCCTGTGACTGAAGAGAGCTGCGTGGAGTTGTTTCTCGAGCTCCCCCACGCACTGACAAAGGTTCCGGAATGCTGAGCGTGGGGAGGTTCCACCAACGGTTGGCAGCGCGTGGGTTCTAACGGAATGCTTAAGCTCGCCTCCCCTGAGTGTTTTCCTAATGTCTCTGTTCCAGGGAATGCTAGGGGTGATTGCAGGATATCCCAGTGTCCGAGGCTGCCTCCCCAAAGTCAGGGAAGGTATTTCCCGGACTTCCCCGAACAGGGAACACCTGTGACTGAAGAGAGCTGCGTGGAGTTGTCTCTCGAGCTCCCCAAAGCACTGACAATGGTTCCGGAATCCTGAGAGTGGGGAGGTTCCACCAACGGTCGGCAGCGCGTGGGTTCTAACGGAATGCCTAAGCTCGTCTCCCCTGAGTGTTTTCCTAATGTCTCTGTGCCAGGGAATGCTAGGGGTGATTGCAGGATATCCCAGTGACCGAGGCTGCCTCCCCAAGTTCAGGGAAGGTATTTCCCGGACTTCCCCGAACAGGGAACACCTGTGACTGAAGAGAGCTGCGTGGAATTGTCTCTCGAGCTCCCCCGTGCACTGACAACGATTCCGGAATCCTGAGCGTGGGGAGGTTCCACCAACGGTCGGCAGCGCGTGGGTTCTAACGGAATGCCTAAGCTCGTCTCCCCCGAGTGTTTTCCTAATTTCTCTCTGCCAGGGAATGCTAGGGGTGATTGCAGGATATCCCAGTGACCAAGGCTGCCTCCCCAAGGTCAGGGAAGTTATTTCTCGGACTTCCCCGAACAGGGAACTCCTGTGAATTTAGAGAGCTGCGTGGAGTTTTCTCTCGAGATCCCCCACGCACTGACAACGTGTCCGGAATCCTGAGCGTGGGGAGGTTCCACCAACGGTCGGCAGCGCGTGGGTTCTAGCGGAATGCCTAAGCTCGTCTCCCCTGAGGGCTTTCCTAATGTCTCTGTGCCAGGGAATGCTAGGGGTGATTGCAGGCTATCCCAGTGACCGAGGCTGCCTCCCCAAGTTCAGGGAAGTTATTTCTCGGACTTCCCCGAACATGGAACTTCTGTGACTGAAGAGAGCTGCGTGGAGTTGTCTCTCGAGCTCATCCACGCACTGACAATGTTTCCGGAATCCTCAGCGTGGGGAGGTTCCACCAACGGTTGGCAGCGCGTGGGTTCTAACGGAATGCTTAAGCTCGCCTCCCCTGAGTGTTTTCCTAATGTCTCTGTTCCAGGGAATTCTAGGGGTGTTTGCAGGATATCCGAGTTGCAGAGGCTGCCTCCCCAAGGTCAGAGAAGGTATTTCTCGGACTTCCCCGAACAGGGAACTCCTGTGACTGAAGAGAGCTGCGTGGAGTTGTCTCTCGAGCTCCCCCACGCACTGAGAATGGTTCCGGAATCCTGAGCGTGGGGAGGTTCCACCAACGGTCGGCAGCGCGTGGGTTCAAACGGAAAGCCAAAGCTCGTCTCCCCTGAGGGTTTTCCTAATGTCTCTGTGACAGGGAATGCTAGGGGGGTTTGCAGGATATCCCAGTGACAGAGGCTGCCTCCCCAAGGTCAGGGAAGGTATTTCTCGGACTTCCCCAAACAGGGATCACCTGTGACTGTAGAGAGCTTCTTGGAGTTATCTCTCGACCTCCCCCACGCACTGACAATCGTTCCGGAATCCTGAGCGTGGGGAGGTTCCACCAACGATCGTCAGCTCGTGAGGTCTAGCTGAAAGCCTAAGCTCGTCTCCCCTGAGGGTTTTCCTAATGTCTCTGTGTCAGGGAATGCTAGGGGGGTTTGCAGGTTATCCCAGTGTCAGAGGCTGCCTCCCCAAGGTCAGGGAAGGTATTTCTCGGACTTCCCCGAACAGGGAACACCTGTGACTGAAGAGAGCTGCGTGGAGTTGTCTCTCGAGCTCCCCCACGCACTGACATTTGTTCCGGAATCCTGAGAGTGGGGAGGTTCCACCAACGGTCGGCAGCGCGTGGGTTCTAACGGAATGCCTAAGCTCGTCTCCCCTGAGGGTTTTCCTAATATCTCTGTGCCAGGGAATGCTAGGGGGGTTTGCAGGATATCCCAGTGACAGAGGCTGCCTACCCAAGGTCAGGGAAGGTATTTCTCGGACTTCCGCGAACAGGGAAAACCTGTGAGTGAAGAAAGCTCCGTGGAGTTGTCTCTCGAGCTCCCCCACTCACTGACAATGGTTCCGGAATCCTGAGCGTGAGGAGGTTCCACCAACAGTCGGCAGCGCGTGGGTTCTAACGAAAAGCCGAAGCTCGTCTCCCCTGAGGTTTTTCCTAATGTCTCTGGGCCAGGGTATGCTAGGGTGGATTGCAGGATATCCCAGTGACAGAGGCTGCCTCCCCAAGGTCAGGGAACGTATTTCTCGGACTTCCTCGAACAGGGAACACCTGTTACTAAAGAGAGCTGCGTGGAGTTTTCCCCCGAGCTCCCCCACGCACTGACAATTGTTCCGGAATCCTGAGCGTGGGGAGGTTCCACCAACGGTCGGCAGTGCGTGGGTTCTAACGGAATGCCTAAGCTCGTCTCCCCTGAGGGTTTTCTTAATGTCTCTCTGCCAGGGAATGCTAGGGAGTTTGCAGGATATCCCAGTGACAGAGGCTGCCTTCCCAAGTCAGGGAATGTATTTCTCGGACTTCCCCGAACAGGGAACACCTGTGACTGAAGAGAGCTGCGTGGAGTTGTCTCTCGAGCTGCCCCATGCACTGACAATAATTCCGGAATCCTGAGCGTGGGGAGGATCCACCATCGGTCGGCAGCGCGTGGGTTCAAACGGAATGCCTAAGCTCGTCTCCCCTGAGGGTTTTCCTAATGTCTCTGTGCCAGGGAATGCTAGGGGAGTTTGCAGGATATCCCAGTGTCAGAGGCTGCCTCCCCAAGGTAGGGAAGCTATTTCTCGGACTTCACCGAACAGGGATCACCTGTGACTGAAGAGAGCTGCGTGGAGTTGTCTCTCGAGCTCCCCCACGCACTGAAAATGGTTCCGGAATCCTGAGTGTGGGGAGGTTCCACCAACGGTCGGCAGCGCGTGGGTTAAAACGGAATGCCTAAGCTCGTCTCCCCTGAGGGTTTTCCTAATGTCTCTGTGCCAGGGAATGCTAGGGGTGTTTGCAGGATATCCCAGTGACAGAGGCTGCCTCCCCAAGTTCAGGGAAGTTATTTCTCGGACTTCCCCGAACAGGGAACACCTGTGACTGAAGATAGCTGTGTGGAGTTGTCTCTCGAGCTCCCCCACGCACTGACAATCGTTCCGGAATCCTGAGCGTGGGGAAGTTCCACCAACGGTCGGCTGCGCTTTGGTTCTAACGGAAAGCCTAAGCTCGGTCCCCTGAGGGTTTTCCTACTGTCTCTGTGCCAGGGAATACTAGGGTTGTTTGCAGGATATTCCAGTGACAGAGGCTGCCTCCCCAAGGTCAGGGAAAGTATTTCTCGGACTTCCCCAAACATGGAACACCTGTGACTGAAGAGAGCTGCGTGGAGAAGTCTCTCGAGCTCCCCCACTCACTGACAATGGTTCCGGAATCCTGAGCGTGGGGAGCTTCCACCAAATGTCGGCAGCGCGTGGGTTCTAACGGAAAGCCTAAGCTCGTCTCCCCTGAGTGTTTTCTTAATGTCTCTGTGTCAGGGAATTCTGGGAGTGTTTGCAGGTTATCCCAGTGTCCGAGGCTGCCTCTCCTTGGTGAGGGAAGGTTTTTCCCGGACTTCCCCGAACAGGGAACACCTGTGACTGAAGAGAGCTTCGTGGAGTTGTCTCTCGAGCTCCTCCACGCACTGACAATGGTTCCGGAATCCTGAGCGTGGGGAGGTTCCACCAACGGTCGGCAGCGCGTGGGTTCCAACGGAAAGCCTAAGCTCGTCAACCCTGAGGGTTTTCCTAATGTCTGTGTGCCAGGGAATGCTAGGGGTCTTTGCAGGATATCCCAGTGACAGAGGATGCCTCCCCAAGTTCAGGGAAGGTATTTCTCGGTCTTCCCCGAACAGTGAACACCTGTGACTGAAGAGAGCTGCGTGGAGTTGTCTCTCGAACTCCCCCACGCACTGACAATGTTTCCGGAATCCTGAGCGTGGGGAGGTTCCACCAACGGTCGGCAGCACGTGGGTTCTAACGGAATGCATAAGCTCGCCTCCCCTGAGGGTTTTCCTAATGTCTCTCTGCCAGGGAATGCTAGGGGTGTTTGCAGGATATCCGAGTTGCAGAGGCTGCCTCCCCAAGGCCAGGGAAGGTATTTCTCGGACTTCCCCGAACAGAGAACTCCTGTGACTGAAGAGAGCTGCGTGGAGTTGTCTCTCGAGCTCCCCCACGCACTGACAATGGTTCCGGAATCCTGAGCATGGGGAGGTTCCCCAACGGTCGGCAGCGCGTGGGTTCTAACGGAAAGCCAAAGCTCGTCTCCCCTGAGGGTTTTCCTAATGTCTCTGTGACAGGGAATGCTAGGGGGGTTTGCAGGATATCCCAGTGACAGAGGCTGCCTCCCCAAAGTCAGGGAAGGTATTTCTCGGACTTCCCCAAACAGGGAACACCTGTGACTGTAGAGAGCTTCTTGGAGTTATCTCTCGAGCTCCCCCACGCACTGACAATCGTTCCGGAATCCTGAGCGTGGGGAGGTTCCACCAACGATCGTCAGCTCGTGAGGTCTAGCGGAAAGCCTAAGCTCGTCTCCCCTGAGGGTTTTCCTAATGTCTCTGTGCCAGGGAATGCTAGGGGGGTTTGCAGGTTATCCCAGTGTCAGAGGCTGCTTCCCCAAGGTCAGGGAAGGTATTTCTCGGACTTCCCCGAACAGGGAACACCTGTGACTGAAGAGAGCTGTGTGGAGTTGTCTCTCGAGCTCCCCCACGCACTGACATTGGTTCCGGAATCCTGAGAGTGGGGAGTTTCCACCAACGGTCGGCAGCGCGTGGGTTCTAACGGAATGCCTAAGCTCGTCTCCCCTGAGGTTTTTCCTAATGTCTCTGTGCCAGGGAATGCTAGGGGGGTTTGCAGGATATCCCAGTGACAGAGGCTGCCTACCCAAGTTCAGGGAAGGTATTTCTCGGACTTCCCCGAAGAGGGCACACCTGTGACTGAAGAGAGCTGCGTGGAGTTGTCTCTCGAGCTCCCCCAAGAACTGACAATGCATCCGGAATCCTGAGCGTGGGGAGGTACCGCCAACCGTCGGCAGCGCGTGGGTTCTAACGGAATGCCTAAGCTCGTCTCCCCTGAGGGTTTTCCTAATGTCTCTATGCCAGGGAATGCTAGGGGTGTTTGCAGGATATCCCAGTGACAGAGGCTGCCTCCCCAAAGTCAGGGAAGGTATTTCTCGGACTTCCCCGAACAGGGAACACCTGTGAGTGATGAGAGCTGTGTGGAGTTGTCTCTCGAGCTCCCCCACGAAATGACAATGGTTCCGGAATCCTGAGCGTGGGGAGGTTCCACCAACGGTCGGCAGCGCGTGGGTTCAAACGGAAAGCCTAAGCTCGTCTCCCCTGAGGGTTTTCCTAATGTCTCTCTGCCAGGGAATGCTAGGGGTGTTTGCAGGATATCCCAGTGTCAGAGGCTGCCTCCCCAAGGTCAGGAAAGGTTTTTCTCGGACTTCCCCGAGGAGGGAACACCTGTGACTGAAGAGAGCTGCGTGGAGTTGTCTCTCGAGCTCCCCCACGCACTGACAATGGTTCCGGAATCCTGAGCGTGGTGAGGTTCCACCAACGGTCGACAGCGCGTGGGTTCTAACGGAAAGCTTAAGCTCGCCTGCCCTGAGTGTTTTCCTAATATCTATGTGCCAGGGAATGCTAGGGGGGTTTGCAGGATATCCCAGTGACAGAGGCTGCCTCCCCAAGGTCAGGGAAGGTATTTCTAGGACTTCCCCGAACAGTGAAAACCTGCGACTGAAGAGAGCTGCGTATAGTTGTCTCTCGAGCTCCCCCACGAACTGACAATGCATCCGGAATCTTGAGCGTGGGGAGGTTTCACCAACCGTCGGCAGCGCGTGGGTTCTAACGGAATGCCTAAGCTCGTCTCCCCTGAGGGTTTTCCTAATGTCTCTGTGCCAGGGAATGCTAGGGATGTTTGCAGGATATCCCAGTGACAGAGGTTGCCTCCCCAAGTTCAGGGAAGGTATTTCTCGGACTTACCCGAACAGGGAACAACTGTGACTGAAGAGAGCTGCGTGGAGTTGTCTCTCGAGCTCCCCCACGCACTGCCAATGGTTCTGGAATCCTGAGCGTGGGGAGGTTCCACCAACGGTCGGCAGCGCGTGGGTTCTAACGGATTGCCTAAACTCGCCTCCCCTGAGGATTTTCCAAATGTCTCTGTGCCAGGGAATGCTATGGGGGTTTGCAAGATATCCCAGTGACAGAGGCTGCCTCCCCAAGGTCAGGGAAGGTATTTCTCGGACTTCCCCGAACAGGGAACACCTGTGACTGTAGAGAGCTGCGTGGAGTTGTCTCTCGAGCTCCCCCACGCACTGAAAATGTTTCCGGAATCCTGAGCGTGGGGAGGTTCCACCAACGGTCGACAGCGCGTGGGTTCCAACGGATTGCCTAAGCTCGTCTCCCCTGAGGGTTTTCCAAATATCTCTATTGCAGGGAATGCTAGGGGGGTTTGCAGGATATCCCAGTGACAGAGGCTGCCTCCCCAAGGTCAGGGAAGTTATTTGTCGGACTTCCCCGAACAGGGAACCCCTGTGACTGAAGAGAGCTCTGTGGATTTGTCTCTCGTGCTCCCCCACGCACTGACAATGGTTCCGGAATCCTGAGGGTGGGGAGGTTCCACCAACGGTCGGCAGCGCGTGGGTTCTAAAGGAAATCCTAAGCTCGTCTCCCCAGAGGGTTTTCCTTATTTCTCTGTGCCAGGGAATGCTAGGGGTGTTTGCAGGATATCCCAGTGACAGAAGCTGCCTCCCCAAATTCAGGGAAGTTATTTCTCGGACTTCCCCAAACAGGGAACACCTGTGACTTAAGAGAGCTGCGTGGAGTTGTCTCTCGAGCTCCCCCACGCACTGACAATGTTTCCGGAATCCTGAGCGTGGGGAGGTTCCACCAACGGTCGGCAGCGCGTGGGTTCTAACGGAAAGTCTAAGCTCGTCTCCCCTGAGGATTTTCCTAATGTCTCTGTGACAGGGAATGCTAGGGGTGTTTGCAGGATATTCCAGTGACAGAGGCTGCCTCCCCAAGGTCAGGGAAGGTATTTCTCGGCCTTCCCCAAACAGGGAACACCTGTGACTGTAGAGAGTTTCTTGGAGTTATCTCTCGAGCTCCCCCACGCACTGACAATGGTTCCGGAATCCTGAGCGTGGGGAGGTTCCACCAACGATCGTCAGCACGTGAGGTCTAGCGGAAAGCCTAAGCTCGTCTCCCCTGAGGGTTTTCCTAATTTCTCTGTGCCAGGGAATGCTAGGGGTGTTTGCAGGATATCCCAGTGACAGAGGCTGCCTCCACAAGTTCAGGGAAGGTATTTCTCGGGCTTACCCGAACAGGGAACAACTGTGACTGAAGAGAGCTGCGTGGAGTTGTCTCTCGAGCTCACCCACGCACTGACAATGGTTCCGGAATCCTGAGCGTGGGGAGGTTCCACCAACGGTCGGCAGCGCGTGGGTTCTAACGGATTGCCTTATCTCGCCTCCCCTGAGGATTTTCCTAATGTCTCTCTGCCAGGGAATGCTAGGGGGGTTTGCAAGATATCCCAGTGACAGAGGCTGCCTCCCCAAGTTCAGGGAAGGTATTTCTCGGACTTCCCCGAACAGGGAACACCTGTGACTGTAGAGAGCTGCGTGGAGTTTTCTCTCGAGCTCCCCCACGCACTGAAAATGGTTCCGGAATCCTGAGCGTGGGGAGGTTCCACCAACGGTCGACAGCGCGTGGGTTCCAACGGAAAGCCTAAGCTCGTCTCCCATGAGGGTTTTCCTAATGTCTCTCAGCCAGGGAATGATAGGGGTGTTTGCAGGATATCCCTGTGACAGAGGCTGCCTCCCCAAGATCAGGGAAGGTTTTTCTCAGACTTCCCCGAACAGGGAACCCCTGTGACTGAAGAGAGCTGCGTGGAGTTGTCTCTCTAGCTCCCCCACGCACTGACAATGGTTCCGGAATCCTGAGCGTGGGGAGGTTCCACCAACGGTCGGCAGCGCGTGGGTTCAAACGGAAAGCCTAAGCTCGTCTCCCCTGAGTGTTTTCCTAATGTCTCTCTGCCAGGGAATGCTAGGGGTGTTTGCAGGATATCCCAGTGTCAGAGGCTGCCTGCCCAAGGTCAGGAAAGGTATTTCTAGGACTTCCCCGAACAGTGAACACCTGTGACTGAAGAGAGCTGCGTGGAGTTGTCTCTCGAGCTCCCCCACGAACTGACAATGCATCCGGAATCCTGAGCGTGGGGAGGTTCCACCAACCGTCGGCAGCGCGTGGGTTCTAACGGAATGCCTAAGCTCGTCTCCCCTGAGGGTTTTCCTAATGTCTCTGTGCCAGGGAATGCTAGGGGTGTTTGCAGGATATCCCAGTGACAGAGGCTGCCTCCCCAAGTTCAGGGAAGGTATTTCTCGGACTTCCCCGAACAGGGAACACCTGAGACTGAAGAGAGCTGCGTGGAGTTGTCTCTCGAGCTCCCCCACGAAATGACAATGGTTCCGGAATCCTGAGGGTGGGGAGGTTCCACCAAAGGTCGTCAGCGCGTGTGTTCTAACGGAATGAAAGGCTCGTCTCCCCTGAGGGTTTTCCTAATGTCTCTGTGCCAGGGAATGCTAGGGGGGTTTGCAGGATTTCCCAGTGACAGAAGCTGCCTCCCCAAGTTCAGGGAAGGTATTTCACGGACTTCCCCGAACAGGGAAAACCTGTGAGTGAAGAAAGCTCCGTGGAGTTGTATCTCGAGCTCCCCCACGCACTGACAATGGTTCCGGAATCCTGAGCGTGGGGAGGTTCTACCAACAGTCGGCAGCGCGTGGGTTCTAACGGAAAGCCGAAGCTCCTCTCCCCAGAGGTTTTTTCTAATGTCTCTGGGCCAGGGTATGCTACGGGTTTTGCAGGATATCCCAGTGACAGAGGCTGACTCCCCAAGGTCAGGGAAGGTATTTCTCGGACTTCCCCGAACAGGGAACCCCTGTGACTGGAAGAGCTCTGTGGAGTTGTCTCTCGTGCTCCCCCACGCACTGACAATGGTTCCGGAATCCTGAGGGTGGGGAGGTTCCACCAACGGTCGGCAGCGCGTGGGTTCCAACGGAAAGCCTAAGCTCGTCCCCCCTGAGGATTTTCCTAATGTCTCTCAGCCAGGGAATGATAGGGGTGTTTGCAGGATATCGCAGTGACAGAGGCTGCTTCCCTGAGGTCAGGGAAGGTATTTCTCGGACTTCCCCTAACAGGGAACACCTGTGACTGAAGAGAGCTGCGTGGAGTTGTCTCTCGAGCTCCCCCACGAAATGACAATGCATCCGGAATCCTGAGGGTTTGGAGGTTCCACCAACGGTCGGCAGCGCGTGGGTTCTAACGGAAAGCCTAAGCTCGTCTCCCCTGAGGGTTTTCCTAATGTCTCTGTGCCAGGGAATTCTAGGGGTGATTGCAGGATATCCCAGTGTCCGAGGCTGCCTCCCCACGGTCAGGGAAGTTATTTCTCCGACTTTCACGAACAGGGAACACCTGTGACTAAAGAGAGCTGCGTGGAGTTGTCTCTCGAGCTCCCCCACGAAATGACAATGGTTCCGGAATCCTGAGCGTGGGGAGGTTCCACCAACGGTCGGCAGCGCGTGGGTTCTAACGGAAATCCTAAGCTCGTCTCCCCTGAGGGTTTTCCTAATATCTCTCTGCCAGGGAATGCTAGGGGGGTTTGCAGGATATCCCAGTGACAGAGGCTGCCTCCCCAAGGTCAGGGAAGGTATTTCTATGACTTCCCCGAACAGTGAACACCTGTGACTTAAGAGAGCTGCGTGGAGTTGTCTCTCGAGCTCCCCCACGAACTGACAATGCATCCGGAATCCTGAGCGTGGGGATGTTCCACCAACCGTCGGCAGCGCGTGGGTTCTAACGGAATGCCTAAGCTCGTCTCCCCTGAGGGTTTTCCTAATGTCTCTGTGCCAGGGAATGCTAGGGGGGTTTGCAGGATATCCCAGTGACAGAGGCTGCCTCCCAAAGTTCAGGGAAGGTATTTCTCGGACTTCCCCAAACAGATAAAAACTGTGACTGAAGAGAGCTGCGTGGAGATGTCTCTCGAGCTCCCCCACGCACTGACAATGGTTCCGGAATCCTGAGCGTGGGGAGGTTCCACCAACGGTCGGCAGCGCGTGGGTTCTAACCAATTGCCTAAACTCGCCTCCCCTGAGGATTTTCCTAATGTCTCTGTGCCAGGGAATGCTAGGGGGGTTTGCAAGATATCCCAGTGACAGAGGCTGCCTCCCCAAGTTCAGGGAAGTTATTTCTCGAACTTCCCCGAACAGGGAACACCTGTGACTGAAGAGAGCTGCGTGGAGTTGTCTCTCCAGCTCCCCCACGCACTGACAATGGTTCCGGAATTCTGAGCGTGGGGAGGTTCCACCAACGGTCGGCAGCGCGTGGGTTCTAACGGAATGCCTAAGCTCGTCTCCCCTGAAGGTTTTCCTAATGTCTCTGTGCCTGGGAATGCTAGGGGGTTTTGCAGGTTATCCCAGTGACAGAGGCTGCCTACCAAAGTTCAGGGAAGGTTTTTCTCGGACTTCCACGAAGAGGGAACTCCTGTGACTGAAGCGAGCTGCGTGGAGTTGTCTCTCGAGCTCCCCCACGCACTGACAATGGTTCAGGAATCCTGAGGGTGGGGAGGTTCCACCAACGGTCGGCAGCCCGTGGGTTCTAACGGAAAGCCTAAGCTCGCCTCCCCTGAGTGTTTTCCTAATATCTCTGTGCCAGGGAATGCTATGGGGGTTTGCAGGATATCCCAGTGACAGAGGCTGCCTCCCCAAGGTCAGGGAAGGTATTTCTAGGACTTCCCCGAACAGTGAACACCTGTGACTGAAGAGAGCTGCGTATAGTTGTCTCTCGAGCTCCCCCACGAACTGACAATGCATCCGGAATCCTGAGCGTGGGGAGGTTTCACCAACCGTCGGCAGCGCGTGGGTTCTAACGGAATGCCTAAGCTCGTCTCCCCTGAGGGTTTTCCTAATGTCTCTGTGACAGGGAATGCTAGGGGTGTTTGCAGGATATCCCAGTGACAGAGGCTGCCTCCCCAAGGTCAGGGAAGGTATTTCTCGGACTTACCCGAACAGGGAACAACTGTGACTGAAGAGAGAAGCGTGGAGTTTTCTCTCGAGCTCCCCCACGCACTGACAATGGTTCCGGAATCCTGAGCGTGGGGAGGTTCCACCAACGGTCGGCAGCGCGTGGGTTCTAACGGAAAGCCTAAGCTCGTCTCCCCTGAGGGTTTTCCTAATTTCTCTCTGCCAGGGAATGCTAGGGGTGTTTGCAGGATATCCCAGTGTCAAAGGCTGCCTCCCCAAGGTCAGGAAAGGTATTTCTAGGACTTCCCCGAACAGTGAACACCTGTGACTGAAGAGAGCTGCGTGGAGTTGTCTCTCGAGCTCCCCCACGAACTGACAATGCATCCGGAATCCTGAGCGTGGGGAGGTTCCACCAACCGTCGGCAGCGCGTGGGTTCTAACGGAATGCCTAAGCTCGTCTCCCCTGAGGGTTTTCCTAATGTCTCTGTGCCAGGGAATGCTAGGGGTGTTTGCAGGATATCCCAGTGACAGAGGCTGCCTCCCCAAGTTCACGGAAGTTATTTCTCGGACTTCCCCGAACAGGGAACACCTGTGACTGAAGAGAGCTGCGTGGAGTTGTCTCTCGAGCTCCCCCACGAAATGACAATGGTTCCGGAATCCTGAGGGTGGGGAGGTTCCAACAAAGGTCGTCAGCGCGTGTGTTCTAACGGAATGCCAAGCTCGTCTCCCCTGAGGGTTTTCCTAATGTTTCTGTGCCAGGGAATGCTAGGGGGGTTTGCAGGATTTCCCAGTGATAGAAGCTGCCTCCCCAAGTTCAGGGAAGGTATTTCTCGGACTTCCCCGAACAGGGAAAACCTGTGAGTGAAGAAAGCTCCGTGGAGTTGTATCTCGAGCTCCCCCACGCACTCACAATGGTTCCGGAATCCTGAGCGTGGGGAGGTTCTACCAACAGTCGGCAGCGCGTGGGTTCTAAGGGAAAGCCGAAGCTCCTCTCCCCAGAGGTTTTTTCTAATGTCTCTGGGCCAGGGTATGCTACGGGTTTTGCAGGATATCCCAGTGACAGAGGCTGACTCCCCAAGGTCAGGGAAGGTATTTCTCGGACTTCCCCGAACAGGGAACCCCTGTGACTGGAAGAGCTCTGTGGAGTTGTCTCTCGTGCTCCCCCACGCACTGACAATGGTTCCGGAATCCTGAGGGTGGGGAGGTTCCACCAACGGTCGGCAGCGCGTGGGTTCTAACGGAAAGCTAAAGCTCGTCTCCCCAGAGGGTTTTCCTTATGTCTCTGTGCCAGGGAATGCTAGGGGTGTTTGCAGGATATCCCAGTGACAGAAGCTGCCTCCCCAAGTTCAGGGAAGTTATTTCTCGGACTTCCCCGAACAGTGAAAACCTGTGACTGAAGAGAGCTGCGTATAGTTGTCTCTCGAGCTCCCCCACGAACTAACAATGCATCCGTAATCTTGAGCGAGGGGAGGTTTCACCAACCGTCGGCAGCGCGTGGGTTCTAACGGAATGCCTAAACTCGTCTCCCCTGAGGATTTTCCTAATGTCTCTGTGCCAGGGAATGCTAGGGATGTTTGCAGGATATCCCAGTGACAGAGGTTGCCTCCCCAAGTTCAGGGAAGGTATTTCTCGGACTTACCCGAACAGGGAACAACTGTGACTGAAGAGAGCTGCGTGGAGTTGTCTCTCGAGCTCCCCCACGCACT
Source organism: Vicugna pacos (assembly GCF_048564905.1). Lineage (NCBI taxonomy): Eukaryota > Metazoa > Chordata > Mammalia > Artiodactyla > Camelidae > Vicugna > Vicugna pacos. The sequence goes on along the minus strand of NW_027328721.1, from coordinate 43,777,224 downwards.
GCCAATGGTTCTGGAATCCTGAGCGTGGGGAGGTTCCACCAACGGTCGGCAGCGCGTGGGTTCTAACGGATTACCTAAACTCGCCTCCCCTGAGGATTTTCCAAATGTCTCTGTGCCAGGGAATGCTATGGGGGTTTGCAAGATATCCCAGTGACAGAGGCTGCCTCCCCAAGGTCAGGGAAAGTATTTCTCGGACTTCCCCGAACAGGGAACACCTGTGACTGTAGAGAGCTGCGTGGAGTTGTCTCTCGAGCTCCCCAACGCACTGACAATTGTTCCGGAATCCTGAGCGTGGGGAGGTTCCACCAACGGTCGACAGCGCGTGGGTTCCAACGGATTGCCTAAGCTCGTCTCCCCTGAGGGTTTTCCTAATGTCTCTATTGCAGGGAATGCTAGGGGGTTTTGCAGGATATCCCAGTGACAGAGGCTGCCTCCCCAAGGTCAGGGAAGTTATTTGTCGGACTTCCCCTAACAGGGAACCCCTGTGACTGAAGAGAGCTCTGTGGAGTTGTCTCTCGTGCTCCCCCACGCACTGACAATGGTTCCGGAATCCTGAGGGTGGGGAGGTTCCACCAACGGTCGGCAGCGCGTGGGTTCTAAAGGAAAGCCTAAGCTCGTCTCCCCAGAGGGTTTTCCTTATTTCTCTGTGCCAGGGAATGCTAGGGGGGTTTGCAGGATATCCCAGTGACAGAAGTTGCCTCCCCAAGTTCAGGGAAGTTATTTCTCGGACTTCCCCAAACAGGGAACACCTGTGACTTAAGAGAGCTGCGTGGAGTTGTCTCTCGAGCTCCCCCACGCACTGACAATGTTTCCGGAATCCTGAGCGTGGGGAGGTTCCACCAACGGTCGGCAGCGCGTGGGTTCTAATGGAAAGCCTAAGCTCGTCTCCCCTGAGGATTTTCCTAATGTCTCTGTGACAGGGAAAGCTAGGGGTGTTTGCAGGATATCCTAGTGACAGAGGCTGCCTCCCCAAGGTCAGGGAAGGTTTTTCTCGGCCTTCCCCAAACAGGGAACACCTGTGACTGTAGAGAGTTTCTTGGAGTTATCTCTCGAGCTCCCCCACGCACTGACAATGGTTCCGGAATCCTGAGCGTGGGGAGGTTCCACCAACGGTCGGCAGCGCGTGGGTTCTAACGGAATGCCTAAGCTCGTCTCCCCTGAGGGTTTTCCTAATGTCTCTGTTCCAGGGAATGCTAAGGGGTTTTGCAGGATATCCCAGTGACAGAGGCTGCCTACCAAAGTTCAGGGAAGGTTTTTCTCGGACTTCCCCGAAGAGGGAACACCTGTGACTGAAGCGAGCTGCGTGGAGTTGTCTCTCGAGCTCCCCCACGCACTGACAATGGTTCCGGAATCCTGAGCGTGGGGAGGTTCCACCAACGGTCGGCAGCCCGTGGGTTCTAACGGAAAGCCTAAGCTCGCCTCCCCTGAGGGTTTTCCTAATATATCTGTGCCAGGGAATGCTAGGGGGGTTTGCAGGATATCCCAGTGACAGAGGCTGCCTCCCCAAGGACAGGGAAAGTATTTCTAGGACTTCCCCGAACAGTGAAAACCTGTGACTGAAGAGAGCTGCGTATAGTTGTCTCTCGAGCTCCCCCACGAACTGACAATGCATCCGGAATCCTGAGCGTGGGGAGGTTTCACCAACCGTCGGCAGCGCGTGGGTTCTAACGGAATGCCTAAGCTCGTCTCCCCTGAGGGTTTTCCTAATGTCTCTGTGACAGGGAATGCTAGGGGTTTTTGCAGGATATCACAGTGACAGAGGCTGCCTCCCCAAGTTCAGGGAAGGTATTTCTCGGACTTACCCGAACAGGGAACAACTGTGACTGAAGAGAGATGCGTGGAGTTTTCTCTCGAGCTCCCCCACGCACTGACAATGGTTCCGGAATCCTGAGCGTGGGGAGGTTCCACCAACGGTCGGCAGCGCGTGGGTTCTAACGGATTGCCTAAACTCGCCTCCCCTGAGGATTTTCCTAATGTCTCTGTGCCAGGGAATGCTAGGGGGGTTTGCAAGTTATCCCAGTGACAGAGGCTGCCTCCCCAAGGTCAGGGAAGGTTTTTCTCGGACTTCCCCGAACAGGGAACACCTGTGACTGTAGAGAGCTGCGTGGAGTTGTCTCTCGAGCTCCCCCACGCACTGAAAATGGTTCCGGAATCCTGAGCGTGGGGAGGTTCCACCAACGGTCGACAGCGCGTGGGTTCCAACGGAAAGCCTAAGCTCGTCTCTCCTGAGAGTTTTCCTAATGTCTCTCAGCCAGGGAATGATAGGGGTGTTTGCAGGATATCCCTGTGACAGAGGCTGCCTCCCCAAGATCAGGGAAGGTATTTCTCGGACTTCCCCGAACAGGGAACCCCTGTGACTGAAGAGAGCTGCGTGGAGTTGTCTCTCGAGCTCCCCCACGCACTGACAATGGTTCCGGAATCCTGAGCGTGGGGAGGTTCCACCAACGGTCGGCAGCGCGTGGGTTCTAACGGAAAGCCTAAGCTCGTCTCCCCTGAGTTTTTCCCTAATATCTCTGTGCCAGGGAATGCTAGGGGGGTTTGCAGGATATCCCAGTGACAGATGCTGCCTCCCCAAGTTCAGGGAAGGTATTTCTCGGACTTCCACGAACAGGGAACAGCTGTGACTGAAGAGAGATGCGTGGAATTGTCTCTCGAGCTCCCCCACGCACTGACAATTTTTCCGCAATCCTGAGCGTGGGGAGGTTCCACCAACTGTCGGCCGCGCGTCGATTCTATCGGAATGCATAAGCTCGTCTCCCCTGAGGGTTTTCCTAATGTCTCTGTGCGAGGAAATGCTAGGGGCGTTTGCATGATATCCCAGTGACAGAGGCTGCCTCCCCAAGTTCACGGAAGGTATTTCTCGGACTTACCCGAACAGGGAACAACTGTGACTGAAGAGAGCTGCGTGGAGTTGTCTCTCGAGCTCCCCCACGCACTGACAATGGTTCCGGAATTCTGAGCGTTGGGAGGATACACCAACGGTCGGCAGCGCGTGGGTTCTTACGGATTGCCTAAACTCGCCTCCCCCGATGATTTTCCTAATGTCTCTGTGCCAGGGAATGCTAGGGGTGTTTGCAAGATATCCCAGTGACAGAGGCTGCCTCCCCAAGGTCAGGGAAGTTATTTCTCGGACTTCCCCGAACAGGGAACACCTGTGACTGTAGAGAGCTGCGTGGAGTTGTCTCTCGAGCTCCCCCACGCACTGAAAATGGTTCCGGAATCCTGAGCGTGGGGAGGTTCCACCAACGGTCGACAGCGCGTGGGTTCCAACGGATAGCCTAAGCTCGTCTCCCCTGAGGTTTTTCCTAATGTCTCTGTACCAGGGAATGCTAGGGGGGTTTGCAGGATATCCCAGTGACAGAGGCTGCCTCCCCAAGATCAGGGAAGGTATTTCTCGGACTTCCCCGAACAGGGAACACCTGTGACTGAAGAGAGCTGCGTGGAGTTGTCTCTCGAGCTCCCCCACGAAATGACAATGGTTCCGGAATCCTGAGCGTGGGGAGGTTCCACCAACGGTCGTCAGCGCGTGGGTTCTAACGGAAATCCTAAGCTCGTCTCCCCTGAGGGTTTCCCTAATTTCTCTGTGCCAGGGAATGCTAGGGGGGTTTGCAGGATATCCCAGTGACAGATGCTGCCTCCCCAAGTTCAGGGAAGTTATTTCTCGGACTTCCCCGAACAGGGAACAGCTGTGACTGAAGAGAGATGCGTGGAATTGTCTCTCGAGCTCCCCCACGCACTGACAATTTTTCCGCAATCCTGAGCGTGGGGAGGTTCCACCAACTGTCGGCCGCGCGTCGATTCTATCGGAATGCATTAGCTCGTCTCCCCTGAGGGTTTTCCTAATGTCTCTGTGCGAGGGAATTCTAGGGCGTTTGCAGGATATCCCAGTGACAGAGGCTGCCTCCCCAAGGTCAGGGAAGGTATTTCTAGGACTTCCCCGAACAGTGAACACCTGTGACTGAAGAGAGCTGCGTGGAGTTGTCTCTCGAGCTCCCCCACGAACTGACAATGCATCCGGAATCCTGAGCGTGAGGAGGTTCCACCAACCGTCGGCAGCGCGTGGGTTCTAACGGAATGCCTAAGCTCGTCTCCCCTGAGGGTTTTCCTAATGTCTCTGTGCCAGGTAATGATAGGGGTGTTTGCAGGATATCCCAGTGACAGAGGCTGCCTCCCCAAGATCAGGGAAGGTATTTCTCGGACTTCCCCGAACAGGGAACTCCTGTGACTGAAGAGAGCTGCGTGGAGTTGTCTCTCGAGCTCCCCCACGCACTGACAATGGTTCCGGAATCCTGAGCGTGGGGAGGTTCCACCAACGGTCGGCAGCGCGCGGGTTCTAACGGAAAGCCTAAGCTCGCCTCCCCTGAGGGTTTTCCTAATATCTCTGTGCCAGGGAATGCTAGGGGTGTTTGCAGGATATCCCAGTGACAGAGGCTGCCTCCCCAAGGTCAGGGAAGATATTTCTAGGACTTCCCCGAACAGTGAAAACCTGTGACTGAAGAGAGCTGCGTATAGTTGTCTCTCGAGCTCCCCCACGAACTGACAATGCATCCGGAATCCTGAGCGTGGGGAGGTTTCACCAACCGTCGGCAGCGCGTGGGTTCTAACGGAATGCCTAAGCTCGTCTCCACTGAGGGTTTTCCTAATTTCTTTGCGCCAGGGAATGCTAGGGGGGTTTGCAGGATATCCCAGTGACAGAGGCTGCCTCCCCAAGGTCAGGGAAGATATTTCTCGGACTTCCCCGAACAGGGAACACCTGTGACTGAAGAGAGCTGCGTGGAGCTGTCTCTCGAGCTCCCCCACGCACTGACCATGGTTCCGGAATCCGGAGCGTGGGGAGGTTCCACCAACGGTCGGCAGCGCGTGGGTTCTAACGGAATGCCTAAGCTCGTCTCCCCTGAGTGTTTTCCTAATATCTCTGTGCCAGGGAATGTTAGGGGGGTTTGCAGGATATCCCAGTGACAGAGGCTGACTCCCCAAGGTCAGGGAAAATATTTCTCGGACTTCCCCGAACAGGGAACACCTGTGACTGAAAAGAACTGCGTGGTGTTTTCTCTCGAGCTCCCCCACGCACTGACAATGTTTCCGGAATCCTGAGCTTGGCGAGGTTTCACCAACGGTCGGCAGTGCGTGGGTTCTAACGTAAAGCCTAAGCTCGTCTCCCCTGAGGGTTTTCCAAATGTCTCTGTGCCAGGGAATGCTAGGGGGGTTTGCAGGATATCCCAGTGACAGAGGCTTCCTCCCCAAGTTCAGGGAAAGTATTTCTCGGACTTCCCCGTACAGGGAACACCTCTGACTGAAGAGAGCTGTGTGGAGTTGTCTCACGAGCTCCCCCACGCACTGACAATGGTTCCGGAATCCTGAGCGTGGGGAGGTTCCACCAACGGTCGGCAGCGAGTGTGTTCTAATGGAAAGCCTAAGCTCGCCTCCCCTGAGAGTTTTCCTAATATCTTTGGGCCAGGGAATGCTAGGGGTGTTTGCAGGCTATCCCAGTGACAGAGGCTGCCTCCCCAAGGTCAGGGAAGGTATTTCTAGGACTTCCCCGAACAGGGAAAAACTGTGACTCAAGAGAGCTGCCTGGAGTTGTCTCTCGAGCTCCCACACGCACTACAATGTTTCCGGAATCCTGAGCGTGGGGAGGTTTCACCAACCGTCGGCAGCGCGTGGGTTCTAACGGAATGCCTAAGCTCGTCTCCCCTGAGGGTTTTCCTAATTTCTTTGCGCCAGGGAATGCTAGGGGGGTTTGCAGGATATCCCAGTGACAGAGGCTGCCTCCCCAACGTCAGGGAACGTATTTCTCGGACTTCCCCGAACAGGGAACACCTGTGACTGAAGAGAGCTGCGTGGAGTTGTCTCTCGAGCTCCCCCACGCACTGACCATGGTTCCGGAATCCGGAGCGTGGGGAGGTTCCACCAACGGTCGGCAGCGCGTGGGTTCTAACGGAATGCCTAAGCTCGTCTCCCCTGAGTGTTTTCCTAATATCTCTGTGCCAGGGAATGCTAGGGGGGTTTGCAAGATATCCCAGTGACAGAGGCTGCCTCCCCAAGGTCAGGGAAGTTATTTCTCGGACTTCCCCGAACAGGGAACACCTGTGACTGTAGAGAGCTGCGTGGAGTTGTCTCTCGAGCTCCCCCACGCACTGAAAATGGTTCCGGAATCCTGAGCGTGGGGAGGTTCCACCAACGGTCGACAGCGTGTGGGTTCCAACGGATAGCCTAAGCTCGTCTCCCCTGAGGTTTTTCCTAATGTCTCTGTACCAGGGAATGCTAGGGGGGTTTGCAGGATATCCCAGTGACAGAGGCTGCCTCCCCAAGATCAGGGAAGGTATTTCTCGGACTTCCCCGAACAGGGAACACCTGTGACTGAAGAGAGCTGCGTGGAGTTGTCTCTCGAGCTCCCCCACGAAATGACAATGGTTCCGGAATCCTGAGCGTGGGGAGGTTCCACCAACGGTCGTCAGCGCGTGGGTTCTAACGGAAATCCTAAGCTCGTCTCCCCTGAGGGTTTCCCTAATTTCTCTGTGCCAGGGAATGCTAGGGGGGTTTGCAGGATATCCCAGTGACAGATGCTGCCTCCCCAAGTTCAGGGAAGTTATTTCTCGGACTTCCCCGAACAGGGAACAGCTGTGACTGAAGAGAGATGCGTGGAATTGTCTCTCGAGCTCCCCCACGCACTGACAATTTTTCCGCAATCCTGAGCGTGGGGAGGTTCCACCAACTGTCGGCCGCGCGTCGATTCTATCGGAATGCATTAGCTCGTCTCCCCTGAGGGTTTTCCTAATGTCTCTGTGCGAGGGAATTCTAGGGCGTTTGCAGGATATCCCAGTGACAGAGGCTGCCTCCCCAAGGTCAGGGAAGGTATTTCTAGGACTTCCCCGAACAGTGAACACCTGTGACTGAAGAGAGCTGCGTGGAGTTGTCTCTCGAGCTCCCCCACGAACTGACAATGCATCCGGAATCCTGAGCGTGAGGAGGTTCCACCAACCGTCGGCAGCGCGTGGGTTCTAACGGAATGCCTAAGCTCGTCTCCCCTGAGGGTTTTCCTAATGTCTCTGTGCCAGGTAATGATAGGGGTGTTTGCAGGATATCCCAGTGACAGAGGCTGCCTCCCCAAGATCAGGGAAGGTTTTTCTCGGACTTCCCCGAACAGGGAACTCCTGTGACTGAAGAGAGCTGCGTGGAGTTGTCTCTCGAGCTCCCCCACGCACTGACAATTGTTCCGGAATCCTGAGCGTGGGGAGGTTCCACCAACGGTCGGCAGCGCGCGGGTTCTAACGGAAAGCCTAAGCTCGCCTCCCCTGAGGGTTTTCCTAATATCTCTGTGCCAGGGAATGCTAGGGGTGTTTGCAGGATATCCCAGTGACAGAGGCTGCCTCCCCAAGGTCAGGGAAGATATTTCTAGGACTTCCCCGAACAGTGAAAACCTGTGACTGAAGAGAGCTGCGTATAGTTGTCTCTCGAGCTCCCCCACGAACTGACAATGCATCCGGAATCCTGAGCGTGGGGAGGTTTCACCAACCGTCGGCAGCGCGTGGGTTCTAACGGAATGCCTAAGCTCGTCTCCCCTGAGGGTTTTCCTAATTTCTTTGCGCCAGGGAATGCTAGGGGGGTTTGCAGGATATCCCAGTGACAGAGGCTGCCTCCCCAACGTCAGGGAACGTATTTCTCGGACTTCCCCGAACAGGGAACACCTGTGACTGAAGAGAGCTGCGTGGAGTTGTCTCTCGAGCTCCCCCACGCACTGACCATGGTTCCGGAATCCGGAGCGTGGGGAGGTTCCACCAACGGTCGGCAGCGCGTGGGTTCTAACGGAATGCCTAAGCTCGTCTCCCCTGAGTGTTTTCCTAATACCTCTGTGCCAGGGAATGTTAGGGGGGTTTGCAGGATATCCCAGTGACAGAGGCTGACTCCCCAAGGTCAGGGAAGTTATTTCTCGGACTTCCCCGAACAGGGAACACCTGTGACTGTAGAGAGCTGCGTGGAGTTGTCTCTCGAGCTCCCCCACGCACTGAAAATGGTTCCGGAATCCTGAGCGTGGGGAGGTTCCACCAACGGTCGACAGCGCGTGGGTTCCAACGGATAGCCTAAGCTCGTCTCCCCTGAGGTTTTTCCTAATGTCTCTGTACCAGGGAATGCTAGGGGGGTTTGCAGGATATCCCAGTGACAGAGGCTGCCTCCCCAAGATCAGGGAAGGTATTTCTCGGACTTCCCCGAACAGGGAACACCTGTGACTGAAGAGAGCTGCGTGGAGTTGTCTCTCGAGCTCCCCCACGAAATGACAATGGTTCCGGAATCCTGAGCGTGGGGAGGTTCCACCAACGGTCGTCAGCGCGTGGGTTCTAACGGAAATCCTAAGCTCGTCTCCCCTGAGGGTTTCCCTAATTTCTCTGTGCCAGGGAATGCTAGGGGGGTTTGCAGGATATCCCAGTGACAGATGCTGCCTCCCCAAGTTCAGGGAAGTTATTTCTCGGACTTCCCCGAACAGGGAACAGCTGTGACTGAAGAGAGATGCGTGGAATTGTCTCTCGAGCTCCCCCACGCACTGACAATTTTTCCGCAATCCTGAGCGTGGGGAGGTTCCACCAACTGTCGGCCGCGCGTCGATTCTATCGGAATGCATTAGCTCGTCTCCCCTGAGGGTTTTCCTAATGTCTCTGTGCGAGGGAATTCTAGGGCGTTTGCAGGATATCCCAGTGACAGAGGCTGCCTCCCCAAGGTCAGGGAAGGTATTTCTAGGACTTCCCCGAACAGTGAACACCTGTGACTGAAGAGAGCTGCGTGGAGTTGTCTCTCGAGCTCCCCCACGAACTGACAATGCATCCGGAATCCTGAGCGTGAGGAGGTTCCACCAACCGTCGGCAGCGCGTGGGTTCTAACGGAATGCCTAAGATCGTCTCCCCTGAGGGTTTTCCTAATGTCTCTGTGCCAGGTAATGATAGGGGTGTTTGCAGGATATCCCAGTGACAGAGGCTGCCTCCCCAAGATCAGGGAAGGTTTTTCTCGGACTTCCCCGAACAGGGAACTCCTGTGACTGAAGAGAGCTGCGTGGAGTTGTCTCTCGAGCTCCCCCACGCACTGACAATGGTTCCGGAATCCTGAGCGTGGGGAGGTTCCACCAACGGTCGGCAGCGCGCGGGTTCTAACGGAAAGCCTAAGCTCGCCTCCCCTGAGGGTTTTCCTAATATCTCTGTGCCAGGGAATGCTAGGGGTGTTTGCAGGATATCCCAGTGACAGAGGCTGCCTCCCCAAGGTCAGGGAAGATATTTCTAGGACTTCCCCGAACAGTGAAAACCTGTGACTGAAGAGAGCTGCGTATAGTTGTCTCTCGAGCTCCCCCACGAACTGACAATGCATCCGGAATCCTGAGCGTGGGGAGGTTTCACCAACCGTCGGCAGCGCGTGGGTTCTAACGGAATGCCTAAGCTCGTCTCCCCTGAGGGTTTTCCTAATTTCTTTGCGCCAGGGAATGCTAGGGGGGTTTGCAGGATATCCCAGTGACAGAGGCTGCCTCCCCAACGTCAGGGAACGTATTTCTCGGACTTCCCCGAACAGGGAACACCTGTGACTGAAGAGAGCTGCGTGGAGTTGTCTCTCGAGCTCCCCCACGCACTGACCATGGTTCCGGAATCCGGAGCGTGGGGAGGTTCCACCAACGGTCGGCAGCGCGTGGGTTCTAACGGAATGCCTAAGCTCGTCTCCCCTGAGTGTTTTCCTAATACCTCTGTGCCAGGGAATGTTAGGGGGGTTTGCAGGATATCCCAGTGACAGAGGCTGACTCCCCAAGGTCAGGGAAAATATTTCTCGGACTTCCCCGAACAGGGAACACCTGTGACTGAAAAGAACTGCGTGGTGTTTTCTCTCGAGCTCCCCCACGCACTGACAATGTTTCCGGAATCCTGAGCTTGGCGAGGTTTCACCAACGGTCGGCAGTGCGTGGGTTCTAACGTAAAGCCTAAGCTCGTCTCCCCTGAGGGTTTTCCAAATGTCTCTGTGCCAGGGAATGCTAGGGGGGTTTGCAGGATATCCCAGTGACAGAGGCTTCCTCCCCAAGTTCAGGGAAAGTATTTCTCGGACTTCCCCGTACAGGGAACACCTCTGACTGAAGAGAGCTGCGTGGAGTTGTCTCTCGAGCTCCCCCACGCACTCACAATTGTTCCGGAATCCTGAGGGTGGGGAGGTTCCACCAAAGGTCGGCAGCGCGTGGGTTCTAACGGAAAGCCTAAGCTCGCCTCCCCTGAGGGTTTTCCTAATGTCTCTGTGCCAGGGAATGCTAGGGGGGTTTGCAGGATATCCCAGTGACAGAAGCTGCCTCCCCAAGTTCAGGGAAATTATTTCTCGGACTTCCCCGATCAGGGAAAACCTGTGACTGAAGAGAGCTGCGTGGAGTTGTCTCTCGAGCTCCCCCACGCACTGACAATTGTTCCGAAATCCTGAGCGTGTGTTGGTTCCACCAACGGTCGGTAGCGCATAGGTTCAAACGGAATGCCTAAGCTCGTCTCCCCTGAGGGTTTTCCAATGTCTCTGTGCAAGGGAATGCTAGGGGGGTTTGCAGGATATCCCAGTGACAGAGGCTGCCTCCCCAAGTTCAGGAAAGGTATTTCTCGGACTTCCCCGTTCAAGGAACACCTGTGAGTGAAGAGAGCTGCGTGGAGTTGTCTCTCGAGATCCCCCACGCACTGACAATGGTTCCGGAATCCTGAGCGTTGGGAGGTTCCACCAACTGTCGGCAGCGCGTGGGTTTTAACGGAAAGCCTAAGCTCGACTCCCCTGAGGGTTTTCCTAATATCTCTGTGCCAGGAAAAGCTAGGGGGGTTTGCAGGATATCCCAGTGACAGAAGCTGCCTCCCGAAGTTCAGGGAAGGTATTTCTCGGACTTCCAGTTCAGGGATCACCTGTGACTGAAGAGAGCTGCGTGGAGTTGTCTCTCGAGCTCCCCCACGCACTGACAATGGTTCCGAAATTCTGAGCATGTGGAGGTTCCACCAACGATCGGCAGCGCGTGGGTTCTAACGGAATGCCTAAGCTCGTCTCCCCTGAGTGTTTTCCTAATGTCTCTGTGCCAGGGAATGCTAGGGGGGTTTGCAGGATATCCCAGTGACAGAGGCTGCCTCCCCAAGGTCAGGGAAGGTATTTCTCGGACTTCCCCGAACAGGGAACACCTGTGACTGAAGAGAGCTTTATGGAATTGTCTCTCGAGATCCCCCACGCACTGACAATGTTTCCGGAATCCTGAGCGTGGGGAGGTTCCACCAACGGTCGGCAGCACGTGGGTTCTAACGGAAAGCCTAAGCTCGTCTCCCCTGAGTGTTTTCCTAGTGTCTCTGTGCCAGGGAATGCTAGGGGTTTTTGCAGGATATCCCAGTGGCAGAGGCTGCTTCCCCAATGTCAGGGGAGTCATTTCTCGACTTCCCCTGAACAGGGAACACCAGTGACTGAAGAGAGCTGCGTGGAGCTGTCTCTCGCGCTCCCCCACACACTGACAATGTTTCCAGAATTCTGAGCGTGGGGAGGTTCCACCAACGGTCGGCAGCGCGTGGGTTCTAACGGAATGCCTAAGCTCGTCTCCCCTGAGTATTTTCCTAATGTCTCTCTGCCAGGGAATGCTAGTGGGGTTTGCAGGATATCCCAGTGACAGAGGTTGCCTCCCGAAGTTCAGGGAAGGTATTTCTCGGACTTCCCCGAACAGGGAACACCTGTGACTGAAGAGAGCTGCGTGGAGTTGTCTCTCGATCTCCCCCACGCACTGACAATGGTTCCGGAATCCTGAGCGTGGGGAGTTTCCACCAACGGTCGGCAGCGCGTTGGTTAAAACGGAAATCCAAAGCTCGTCTCCCCTGAGGGTTTTCCTAATTTCTTTGTGCCAGGGAATGCAAGGGGGGTTTGCAGGATATCCCAGTGACAGAGGCTGCCTCCCCAAGGTCAGGAAAGGTTTTTATCGGACTTCCCCGAACAGGGAACACCTGTGACTGAAAAGAACTGCGTGGTGTTTTCTCTCGAGCTCCCCCACGCACTGACAATGTTTCCGGAATCCTGAGCTTGGCGAGGTTTCACCAACGGTCGGCAGTGCGTGGGTTCTAACGTAAAGCCTAAGCTCGTCTCCCCTGAGGGTTTTCCAAATGTCTCTGTGCCAGGGAATGCTAGGGGGGTTTGCAGGATATCCCAGTGACAGAGGCTTCCTCCCCAAGTTCAGGGAAAGTATTTCTCGGACTTCCCCGTACAGGGAACACCTCTGACTGAAGAGAGCTGCGTGGAGTTGTCTCTCGAGCTCCCCCACGCACTCACAATTGTTCCGGAATCCTGAGGGTGGGGAGGTTCCACCAAAGGTCGGCAGCGCGTGGGTTCTAACGGAAAGCCTAAGCTCGCCTCCCCTGAGGGTTTTCCTAATGTCTCTGTGCCAGGGAATGCTAGGGGGGTTTGCAGGATATCCCAGTGACAGAAGCTGCCTCCCCAAGTTCAGGGAAATTATTTCTCGGACTTCCCCGATCAGGGAAAACCTGTGACTGAAGAGAGCTGCGTGGAGTTGTCTCTCGAGCTCCCCCACGCACTGACAATTGTTCCGAAATCCTGAGCGTGTGTTGGTTCCACCAACGGTCGGTAGCGCATAGGTTCAAACGGAATGCCTAAGCTCGTCTCCCCTGAGGGTTTTCCAATGTCTCTGTGCAAGGGAATGCTAGGGGGGTTTGCAGGATATCCCAGTGACAGAGGCTGCCTCCCCAAGTTCAGGAAAGGTATTTCTCGGACTTCCCCGTTCAAGGAACACCTGTGAGTGAAGAGAGCTGCGTGGAGTTGTCTCTCGAGATCCCCCACGCACTGACAATGGTTCCGGAATCCTGAGCGTTGGGAGGTTCCACCAACTGTCGGCAGCGCGTGGGTTTTAACGGAAAGCCTAAGCTCGACTCCCCTGAGGGTTTTCCTAATATCTCTGTGCCAGGAAAAGCTAGGGGGGTTTGCAGGATATCCCAGTGACAGAAGCTGCCTCCCGAAGTTCAGGGAAGGTATTTCTCGGACTTCCAGTTCAGGGATCACCTGTGACTGAAGAGAGCTGCGTGGAGTTGTCTCTCGAGCTCCCCCACGCACTGACAATGGTTCCGAAATTCTGAGCATGTGGAGGTTCCACCAACGGTCGGCAGCGCGTGGGTTCTAACGGAATGCCTAAGCTCGTCTCCCCTGAGTGTTTTCCTAATGTCTCTGTGCCAGGGAATGCTAGGGGGGTTTGCAGGATATCCCAGTGACAGAGGCTGCCTCCCCAAGGTCAGGGAAGGTATTTCTCGGACTTCCCCGAACAGGGAACACCTGTGACTGAAGAGAGCTTTATGGAATTGTCTCTCGAGATCCCCCACGCACTGACAATGTTTCCGGAATCCTGAGCGTGGGGAGGTTCCACCAACTGTCGGCAGCACGTGGGTTCTAACGGAAAGCCTAAGCTCGTCTCCCCTGAGTGTTTTCCTAGTGTCTCTGTGCCAGGGAATGCTAGGGGTTTTTGCAGGATATCCCAGTGACAGAGGCTGCTTCCCCAATGTCAGGGGAGTCATTTCTCGACTTCCCCTGAACAGGGAACACCAGTGACTGAAGAGAGCTGCGTGGAGCTGTCTCTCGCGCTCCCCCACACACTGACAATGTTTCCAGAATTCTGAGCGTGGGGAGGTTCCACCAACGGTCGGCAGCGCGTGGGTTCTAACGGAATGCCTAAGCTCGTCTCCCCTGAGTATTTTCCTAATGTCTCTCTGCCAGGGAATGCTAGTGGGGTTTGCAGGATATCCCAGTGACAGAGGTTGCCTCCCGAAGTTCAGGGAAGGTATTTCTCGGACTTCCCCGAACAGGGAACACCTGTGACTGAAGAGAGCTGCGTGGAGTTGTCTCTCGAGATCCCCCACGCACTGACAATGGTTCCGGAATCCTGAGTGTGGGGAGTTTCCACCAACGGTCGGCAGCGCGTTGGTTAAAACGGAAATCCAAAGCTCGTCTCCCCTGAGGGTTTTCCTAATTTCTTTGTGCCAGGGAATGCAAGGGGGGTTTGCAGGATATCCCAGTGACAGAGGCTGCCTCCCCAAGGTCAGGAAAGGTTTTTATCGGACTTCCCCGAACAGGGAACACCTGTGACTTAAGAGAGCTGTATGGAGTTGTCTCTCGAGCTCCCCCACGCACTGACAATGTTTCCGGAATCCTGAGCGTGGGGAGGTTCCACCAACGGTCGGCAGCACGTGGGTTCTAACGGAAAGCCTAAGCTCGTCTCCCCTGAGTGTTTACCTAATGTCTCTGTGCCAGGGAATGCTAGGGGTGTTTGCAGGATATCCCAGTGACCGAGGCTGCCTCCCCAAGGTCAGGGAAATTATTTCTCGACTTCCCCGATCAGGGAACAGCTGTGACTGAAGAGAGCTGCGTGGAGTTTTCTCTCGAGCTCCCCCACACACTGACAATGTTTCCAGAATCCTGAGCGTGGGGAGGTTCCACCAACGGTCGGCAGCGCGTGGGTTCTAACGGAATGCCTAAGCTCGTCTCCCCTGAGGGTTTTCCTAATGTCTCTCTGCCAGGGAATGCTAGGGGGGTTTGCAGGATATCCCAGTGACAGAGGCTGCCTCCCCAAGTTCAGGGAAGGTATTTCTCGGACTTCCCCGTACAGGGAACACCTGTGACTGAAGAGAGCTGCTTGGAGTTGTCTCTTGAGATCCCCCACACACTGACAATGGTTCCGGAATCCTGATCGTGTGGAGGTTTCACCAAAGTTCGGCAGCGCGTGGGTTCTAACGGAATGCCTAAGCTCGTCTCCCCTGAGGGTTTTCCTAATATCTCTGTGCCAGGGAATGCTAGGGGGGTTTGCAGGATATCCCAGTGACAGAGGATGCCTCCCCAAGGTCAGGAAAGTTTTTTATCGGACTTCCCCGAACAGGGAACAACTGTGACTAAAGAGAGCTTTGTGGAGTTGTCTCTCGAGCTCCCCCATGCACTGACAATGTTTCCGGAATCCTGACAGTGGGGAGGTTCCACCAACGGTCGGCAGCACGTGGGTTCTAATGGAAAGCCTAAGCTCGTCTCCCCTGAGGGTTTTCCTAATGTCTCTGTGCCACGGAATTCTAGGGGTGTTTGCAGGATATCCCAGTGACAAAGGCTGCCTCGCCAAGGTCAGGGAAGTTATTTCTCGTACTTCCCCTAACAGGGAACACCTGTGACTGAAGAGAGCTGCGTGGAGTGGTCTCTCGAGCTCCCCCACGCACTGACAATGGTTCCGGAATCCTGAGCTAGGGGAGGTTCCACCAACGGTCGTCAGCGCGTGGTTTCTAACGGAAAGCCTAAGCTCGTCTCCCCTGAGGGTTTTCCTAATGTCTCTGTGCCAGGGAATTCTTGGGAGTTTTGCATGATATCCCAGTGTCAGAGTTTGTTTCCCCAAGGTCAGGGAAGGTATTTCTCGGACTTCCCCTAACAGGGAACACCTGTGACTGAAGAGAGCTGCGTGGAGTTGTCTCTCGAACTCCCCCACTCACTGACAATGGTTCCGGAATCCTGAGCGTGGGGAGGTTCCACCAACGGTCGGCAGCGCGTGGGTTCTAACGGAATGCCTAAGCTCGTCTCCCCTGAGTGTTTTCCTAATTTCTCTGCTCCAGTGAATGCTAGGGGTGTTTGCAGGATATCCCAGTGAAAGATGCTGCCTCCCCAAAGTCAGGGAAAGTATTTCTCGGACTTCCCCGAACAGGGAACACCTGTGACTCTAGAGAGCTGCGTGGAGTTGTCTCTCGAACTCTCCCACGCACTGAAATTTGTTCCGGAATCCTGAGCTTGGGGAGGTTCCACCAACGGTCGGCAGCGCGTGGGTTCTAACGGAATGTCTAAGCTCGTCTCCCCTGAGGGTTTTTCTAATGTCTCTGTGCCAGGGAATGCTAGGGGGTTTTGCAGAATATCCCAGTGAAAGAGACTGCCTCCCCTAGGACAGGGAAGCTATTTCTCGGCTTCCCAGAACAGGGAACACCTGTGACTGAAGAGAGCTGCGTGGAGATGTCTCTCGAACTCCCCCACGCACTGACAATGTTTCCGGAATCCTGAGCGTAGGGAGGTTCCACCAACTGTCGGCAGCGCGTGGGTTCTAACGGAAAGCCTAAGCTCGTCTCCCCTGAGGGTTTTCCTAATATATCCATTCCAGGGAATGCTATGGGTGTTTGCAGGATATCCCAGAGTCTGAGGCTGCCTCCCCAAGTTCAGGGAAGTTATTTCTCGGACTTCCCCGAACAGGGAACACCTGGGACTGAAGAGAGCTGAGTGGAGTTGTCTCTCGAGCTCCCATACGCACTGAAAAATTTTCCGGAATCCTGAGCGAGGGGAGGTTCCACCTACGGACGGTAGCGCGTGGGTTCTAACGGAAAGCCTAAGCGCGTCTCCCCTGAGGATTTCCTAATGTCTCTGTGCCAGGGAATGCAAGGGGGGTTTCAGGATATCCCAGTGACAGAGGCTGCCTCCCCAAGGACAGGGCAGATATTTCTCGGCTTCCCCGAACAGGGAACACCTGTGACTGAAGAGGACTGCATGGAGTTGTCTCTCGAGATCCCCCACGCACTGACAATGGTTCCGAAATCCTGAGCGTGGGGAGGTTCCACCAACGGTCGGCAGCGCGTGGGTTCTAACGGAAAGCCTAAGCTCGTCTCCCCTGAGGGTTTTCCTAATGTCTCTTTGCCAGGGAATGCTAGGGGTGTTTGCAGGATATCCCAGTGACAGAGGCTGCCTCCCCAAGTTTAGGGAAGGTATTTCTCGGACTTCCCCAAACAGGGAACACCTGTGACTGAAGAGAGCTGCGTGGATTTTTCTCTCGAGCTCCCCCACGCACTCACAATTGTTCCGGAATCCTGAGCGAGGGGAGATTCCACCTACGGACGGCAGCGCGTGGGTTCTAACGGAATGCCTAAGCTAGTCTCCCCTGAGGGTTTTCCTAATTTCTCTGTGCCAGGGAATGCTAGGGGGGTTTGCAGGATATCCCAGTGACAGAGGCTGCCTCCCCAAGGTCAGGGAAGGAATTTCTCGAACTTCCCCGAACAGGGAACACCTGTGACTGAAGAGAGCTGCGTGCAGTTGTCTCTGAGCTCCCCCACGCACTGACAATTGTTCCGGAATCCTGAGCGAGGGGAGATTCCACCTACGAGCGGCAGCGCGTGGGTTCTAACTGAAAGCCAAAGCTCGTCTCCCCTGAGGTTTTTCCTAATTTCTCTGTGCCAGGGAATGCTAGGGGGGTTTCCTGGATATCCCAGTGAATGAGACTGCCTCCCCAAGGACAGGGAAGATATTTCTCGGCTTCCCCGAACAGGGAACACCTGTGACTGAAGAGAGCTGCGTGGAGTTGTCTCTCGAACTCCCCCACGCACTGACAATGTTTCCGGATTCCTGAGCGTAGAGAGGTTCCACCAACGGTCGGCAGCGCGTGGGTTCTAACGGAAAGCCTAAGCTCGTCTCCCCTGAGGGTTTTCCTAATGTCTCTGTGCCAGGGAATGCTTGGGGATTTTGCATGATATCCCAGTGTCAAAGGCTGCTTCCCCAAGTTCAGGGAAGGTATTTCTCGGACTTCCCCGAACAGGGAACACCTGTGACTGAAGAGAGCTGGGTGGAGTTGTCTCTCGAGCTCCCCCACGCACTGACAATGGTTCCGGAATCCTGAGCTTGGGGAGGTTACACCAACGGTCGGCAGCGCGTGGGTTCTAACGGAATGCCTAAGCTCGTCTCCCCTGAGGGTTTTCCTAATGTCTCTGTGCCAGGGAATGCTAGGGGGGTTTGCTGGATTTCCCAGTGACAGAGGCTGCATCCCCAAGGTCAGGGAAGGTATTTCTCGGACTTTCCCGATCAGGGAACACCTGTGACTGAAGAGAGCTGCGTGGAGTTGTCTCTCGAGCTCCCCCACGCACTGACAATTGTACCGGAATCCTGAGCGTGGGGAGGTTCCACCTACGGACGGCAGCGCGTGGGTTCTAACTGAAAGCCTAAGCTCGTCTCCCATGAGGGTTTTCCTAATCTCTCTGTGCCAGGGAATGCTAGTTGTGATTGCAGGATATCCCAGTGTCCGAGGCTCCCTCCCCAAGGTCAGGGAAAGTATTTCCCGGACTTCCCCGAACAGGGAACACCTGTGACTGAAGAGAGCTGGGTGGAGTTGTCTCTCGAGCTCCCCCACGCACTGACAATGGTTCCGGAATCCTGAGCGTGGGAGGTTCCACCAACGGTCGGCAGAGCATGGGTTCAAATGGAATGCCTAAGCTCGTCTCCCCTGAGGGTTTTCCTAATGTCAATGTGCCAGGGAATGCTAGGGGGGTTTGCAGGATATCTCAGTGACAGAGGCTGCCTCCCCAAGGTCAGGGAAGGTATTTCACAGACTTCCCCGAACAGGGAACACCTTTGACTGAAGAGAGCTGCGTGGAGTTGTCTCTCGAGCTCCCCCACGCACTGACAATGTTTCCGGAATCCTGAGCGTAGGGAGGTTCCACCAACGGTCGGCAGCGCGTGGGTTCTAACGGAAAGCCTAAGCTCGTCTCCCCTGAGGGTTTTCCTAAACTCTCTGTGCCAGGGAATGCTAGTTGTGATTGCAGGATATCCCAGTGTCCGAGGCTCCCTCCCCAAGGTCAGGGAAAGTTTTTCCCGGACTTCCCCGAACAGAAAACACCTGTGACTGAAGAAAGCTGCGTGGAGTTGTCTCTCGAGCTCCCCCACGCACTGACAATGGTTCCGGAATCCTGAGCGTGGGGAGGTTCCACCAACGGTCGGCAGCGCGTGGGTTCTCACAGAATGCCTAAGCTCGTCTCCCTGAGGATTTTCTTAATGTCTCTGTGCCAGGGAATGCTAGGGGGGTTTGCAGGATATCCCAGTGACAGAGGCTGCCTCCCCAAGGTCAGGGAAGGTATTTCTCGGACTTCCCCGAACAGGGAACACCTGTGACTGAAGAGAACTGCATGGAGTTGTCTCTCGCGCTCCCCCACGCACTGACAATTGTTCCGGAATCCTGAGCGTGGGGAGGTTCCACCAACGGTCGGCAGCGCTTGGGTTCTAACAGAATGCCTAAGCTCGTCTCCCCTGAGGGTTTTCCTAATGTCTCTCTGCAAGGGAATGCTAGGGGGGTTTGCAGGATATCCAAGTGACAGAGGCTGCCTCCCCAAGTTCAGGGAAGGTATTTCTCGGACTTCCCAGTACAGGGAACACCTGTGAATGAAGAGAGCTGCGTGGAGTTGTCTCTCGAGCTCCCCAACGCACTGACAATGGTTCCGGAATCCTGAGAGTGGGGAGGTTCCACCAACGGTTGGCAGCGCGTGGGTTCTAACGGAATGCCAAAGCTCGCCTCCCCTGAGGGTTTTCCTAATGTCTCTGTGCCAGGGAATGCTAGGGGTGATTGCAGGATATCCCAGTGACAGAAGCTGCCTCCCCAAAGTCAGGGAAGATATTTATCGGACTTCCCCGAGCAGGGAACACCTGTGACTGAAGAGAGCTGCGTGGAGATTTCTCTCGAGCTCCCCCACGCACTGACAATGGTTCCGGAATCCTGAGCGTGGGGAGGGTCCACCAACGGTCGGCAGCGCGTGGGTTCTATCGGAATGCCTAAGCTCGTCTCCCCTGAGGTTTTTCCTTATGTCTCTGTGCCAGGGAATGCTAGGGTGGTTTGCAGGATATCCCAGTGACAGAGGCTGCCTCCCTAGTCAGGGAAGGTATTTCTCGGACTTCCCAGAAGAGGGAACACCTGTGACAGAAGAGAGCTGCGTGGAGTTGTCTCTCGAGCTCCCCCACGCACTGACAATTTTTCCGGAATCCTGAATGTGGGGAGGTTTCACCAACGGTCGGCAACGCGTGGGTTCTATCGGAATGCGTAAGCTCGTCTCCACTGAGGATTTTCCAAATATCTCTGTGCCAGGGAATTCTAGGGGTGTTTGCAGGATATCCCATTGATAGAGGATGCTTCCCCAAGGTCAGGGAAGGTTTTTCTCCGACTTCCCCGAACAGGGAACACCTGTGACTGAAGAGAGCTGCGTGGAGTTGTCTCTCGAGCTCCCACACGCACTGAAAATGGTTCCGGAATACTGAGCTTGGGGAGGTTCCACCAACGGTCGGCAGTGCGTGGGTTCTAACGGAAAGCCTAAACTCGCCTCCCCTCAGGATTTTCCTAATGTCTCTGTGCCAGGGAATGCTAGGGCGGTTTGCAGGATATCCCAGTGACCGAGGCTGCCTCCCCAAGGTCAGGGAATGTATTTCTCGGACTTCCACGAACAGGGAACACCTGTGACTGAAGAGAGCTGCGTGGAGTTGTCTCTCGAGCTCCCCCACGCACTGACAATGGTTCCGGAATCCTGAGCGTGGGGAGGTTCCACCAACGGTCGGCAGCGCGTGGGTTCTAACGGAAAGCATAAGCTCGTCTCCCCTGAGTGTTTTCCTAATATCTCTGTGCCAGGGAATGCTAGGGGTGTTTGCAGAATATCCCAGTGACAGATACTGCCTCTCCAAGTTCAGGGAAGTTATTTTTCGGACTTTCCCGAACAGGGAACACCTGTGACTGAAGAGAGCTGCGTGGAGTTGTCTCTCGAGCTCCCCCAAGCACTGACAATGGTTCCAGAATCCTGAGCGTGGGGAGGTTCCACCAACGGTCGGCAGCGCGTGGGTTCTAACGGAAAGCCTAAGCTCGCCTCCCCTGAGGATTTTCCAAATGTCTATGTGCCGGGGAATGCTTGGGGTGATTGCAGGATATCCCAGTGTCAGAGGGTGCCTCCCCAAGGTCAGGGAAGGTATTTTTCGGACTTCCCCGAACAGGGAACAACTGTGACTGAAGAGAGCTGCGTGGAGTTGTCTCTCGAGCTCCCCCACGCACTGACAATGGTTCCGGAATCCTGAGCGTGTGGAGGTTCCACCAACGGTCGGCAGCGCGTGGGTTCTAACGGAATGCCTAAGCGCGTCTCCCCTGAGGGTTTTCCTAATGTCTCTGTGCCAGGGAATGCTAGGGGGGTTTGCAGGATATCCCAGTGACAGGGGCTGCCTCCCCAAGTTCAGGGAAGGTATTTCTCGGACTTCCCCGAACAGGGAACACCTGTGACTGAAGAGAGATGCGTGGAGTTGTCTCTCGAGCTCCCCCACGCACTGACAACGGTTCCGGAATCCTGAGCGAGGGGAGGATCCACAAACGGTCGGCAGCACGTGGGTTCTAACGGAATGCCTAAGCTCTTCTCCCCTGAGGATTTTCCTAATATCTCTGTGCCAGGGAATGCTAGGGGTGATTGCAGGGTATCCCATAGACGGAGGCTGCCTCCGCAAGGTCAGGAAAATTATTTCTCGGACTTCCCCGAACAGGGAACTCCTGTGACTGAAGAGAGCTGCGTGGAGTTGTGTCTCGAGCTCCCCCACGCACTGACAAAGGTTCCGGAATCCTGAGCGTGGGGAGGTTCCACCAACGGTTGGCAGCGCGTGGGTTCTAACGGAATGCCTAAGCTCGCCTCCCCTGAGTGTTTTCCTAATGTCTCTGTTCCAGGGTATGCTAGGGGTGATTGCAGGATATCCCAGTGACCGAGGCTGCCTCCCCAAGGTCAGGGAATTTATATCCCGGACTTCCCCGAACAGGGAACACCTGTGACTGAAGAGAGCTGCGTGGAGTTGTCTCTCGAGCTCCCCAAAGCACTGACAATGGTTCCGGAATCCTGAGCGTGGGGAGGTTCCACCAACGGTCGGCAGCGCGTGGGTTCTAACGGAATGCCTAAGCTCGTCTCCCCCGAGTGTTTTCCTAATTTCTCTCTGCCAGGGAATGCTAGGGGTGATTGCAGGATATCCCAGTGACCAAGGCTGCCTCCCCAAGGTCAGGGAAGGTATTTCTCGGACTTCCCCGAACAGGGAACTCCTGTGACTTTAGAGAGCTGCGTGGAGTTTTCTCTCGAGATCCCCCACGCACTGACAACGTGTCCGGAATTCTGAGCGTGGGGAGGTTCCACCAACGGTCTGCAGCGCGTGGGTTCTAGCGGAATGCCTAAGCTCGTCTCACCTGAGGGCTTTCCTAATGTCTCTGTGCCAGGGAATGCTAGGGGTGATTGCAGGATATCCCAGTGACCGAGGCTGCCTCCCCAAGGTCAGGGAAGTTATTTCTCGGACTTCCCCGAAAATGGAACTTCTGTGACTGAAGAGAGCTGCGTGGAGTTGTCTCTCGAGCTCCCCCACGCACTGACAACGATTCCGGAATCCTGAGCGTGGGGAGGTTCCACCAACGGTCGGCAGCGCGTTGTTTCTAACGGAAAGCCTAAGCTCTTCTCTCCTGAGGGTTTTCCTAATATCACTGTCCCTGGGAATGCTAGGGGGGTTTGCAGGATATCCCAGTGGCAGAGGCTGCCTCCCCAAGGTCAGGGAAGTTATTTCTCGGAATTTCCCGATCAGGGAACACCTGTGACTGAAGAGAGCTACGTGGAGTTGTCTCTCGAGCTCCCCCACGCACTGACAATGGTTCCGGAATCCTGAGGGTGGGGAGGTTCCACCAACGGTCGGCAGTGCGTGGGTTCTAACGGAAAGCCTAAGCTCGTCTCCCCTGAGGGTTTTCCTAATGTCTCTGTGCCAGGGAATGCTAGGGGTGTTTGCAGGATATCCCAGTGACAGAGGGTGCCTCCCCAAGTTCAGCGAAGGTATTTTTCGGACTTCCCCGAACAGGGAACACCTGTGACTGAAGAGAGCTGCGTGGAGTTGTCTCTCGAGTTCCCCCACGCACTGACAACTGTTCCGGAATGCTGAGCGTGGGGAGGTTCCACCAACTGTCGGCACCGCATGGGTTCTAACGGAATGTCGAAGCTCGTCTCCCCTGAGTTTTTTCCTAATGTCTCTGTGCCAGGGAATGCTGGGGGTGATTGCAGGATATCCCAGTTTCCGAGGCTGCCTCGCCAAAGTCAGGGAAGGTATTTCTCGGACTTCCCCGAACAGGGAACTCCTGTGACTGAAGAGAGCTGCGTGGAGTTGTCTCTCGAGCTCCCCCACGCACAGACAACGGTTCCGGAATCCTGAGCGTGGGGAGGATCCACAAACGGTCGGCAGTACGTGGGTTCTAACGGAATGCCTAAGCTCTTCTCCCCTGAGGATTTTCCTAATGTCTCTGTGCCAGGGAATGCTAGGGGTGATTGCAGGGTATCCCAGAGACGGAGGCTGCCTTCCCAAGGTCAGGAAAATTATTTCTCGGACTTCCCCGAACAGGGAACTCCTGTGACTGAAGAGAGCTGCGTGGATTTGTCTCTCGAGCTCCCCCACACACTGACAACTGTTCCTGAATCCTGAGCGTAGGGAGGTTCCACGAACGGTCGTCAGCGCGTGGGTTCAAACAGAATGCCTAAGCTCGTCTCCCCTGAGGATTTTCCTAATATCTCTGTGCCAGGGAATGCTAGGGGTGATTGTAGGTTATCCTAGTGACCGAGGTTGCCTCCCCAAAGTCAGGGAAGTTATTTTTCGGACTTCCCCGAACAGGGAACTCCTGTGACTGAAGAGAGCTGCGTGGAGTTGTCTCTCGAGCTCCCCCACGCACTGACAACTGTTCCGGAATCCTCAGCGTAGGGAGGTTCCACCAACGGTCGTCAGCGCGTGGGTTCTAACGGAATGCCTAAGCTCGTCTCCCCTGAGGGTTTTCCTAATGTCTCTGTGCCAGGGAATGCTAGGGGTGATTGCAGGATATCCCAGGGACCGAGGCTGCCTCCCCAAGTTCAGGGAAAGTATTTCTCGGACTTCCCCGAACAGGGAACTCCTGTGACTGAAGAGAGCTGCGTGGAGTTGTCTCTCGGGTTCCCCCACGCACTGACAACTGTTACGGAATCCTGAGCGTGGGGAGGTTCCAACAACGGTCGGCAGCGCGTGGGTTCTAACGGAATACCTAAGCTCGTCTCCCCTGAGAGCTTTCCTAATGTCTCTGTGCCAGGGAATGCTAGGGGTGATTGCAGGATATCCTAGTGACCGAGGCTGCCTCCCCAAAATCAGGGAAGGTTTTTCTCGGACATCCCAGAACAGGGAACTCCTGTGACTGAAGAGAGCTGCGTGGAGTTGTCTCTCGAGCTCCCCCACGCACTGACAATGTTTCCGGAATCCTGAGCTTGGGGAGGTTCCACCAACGGTCAGTAGCGCATGGGTTCTAACGGAATGCCTATGCTCGTGTCCCCTGAGGGTTTTCCTAATGTCTCTGTGCCAGGGAATGCTAGGGGTGATTGCAGGATATCCCAGTGTCCGAGGCTGCCTCCCCACGTTCAGGGAAGGTATTTCTCCGACTTCCACGAACAGGGAACTCCTGTGACTGAAGAGAGCTGCGTGGAGTTTTCTCTCGAGCTCCACCACGCACTGACAACGGTTCCGGAATCCTGAGCGTGGGGAGGTTCCACCAACGGTCGTCAGCACGTGGGTTCTTACGAAATGCCTAACCTCGTCTCCCCTGAGGTTTATCCTAATGTCTCTGTGCTAGGGAATGCTAGGGGTGATTGCAGGATATCCCAGTGGCTGAGGCTGCCTCCCCAAGTACAGGGAAGGTATTTCTCGGACTTCCCCGAACAGGGAAAACCTGTGACTGAAGAGAGCTGCGTGGAGTTGTCTCTCAAGCTCCCCCACGCACTGACAATGGTTCCGGAATCCTGAGCGTGGGGAGGATCCACCAACGGTCGGCAGCGCGTGGGTTCTAACGGAATGCTTATGCTCGTCTCCCCTGAGGATTTTCCTAATGTCTCTGTGCCAGGGAATGCTAGGGGTGATTGCAGGATATACCAGTGTCAGAGGCTGCCTCCCCAAGTTCAGGGAATGTATTCCTCGGACTTCCACGAACAGGGAACACCTGTGACTGAAGAGAGCTGCGTGGAGTTGTCTCTCGAGTTCCCCCACGCACTGACAACGTTTCCGATATCCTGAGCGTGGGGAGGTTCCACCAACGGTCGGCAGCGCGTTGGTTCTAATGGAATGCCTAAGCTCGTCTCCCCTGAGGGTTTTCCTAATGTCTCTGTGCCAGGGAATGCTAGGGGTGATTGCAGGATATCCCAGTGACCGAGGCTGATTCCCGAAGGTGAGGGAAGGTATTTCTCGGACTTCCCCGTACAGGGAACTCCTGTGACTGAAGAGAGCTGCGTGGAGTTGTCTCTCGTGCTCCCCCACGCTCTGACAACGGTTCCGGAATCCTGAGCGTGGGGAGGATCCACCAACGGTCGGCAGCGCGTTGGTTCTAACGGAAAGCCTAAGCTCGTCTCCCCTGAGGGTTTTCCTAATGTCTCTGTGCCAATGAATGCTAGGGGAGTTTGCAGGATATCCCAGTGACCGAGGCTGCCTCCCCAAGGTCAGGGAAGGTTTTTCTCGGACTTCCCCGAACAGGGAACACCTGTGACTGAAGAGAGCTGCGTGCAGTTGTCTCTCGAGCTCCGCCACGCACTGACAATGTTTCAGGAATACTGAGCGTGGGGAGGTTCCAGCAACGGTCGGCAGCGCGTGGGTTATAACGGAATGCCTAAGCTCGTCTCCCCTGAGGGTTTTCCTTATGTCTCTGTGCCAGGGAATGCTAGGGTGGTTTGCAGGATATCCCAGTGACAGAGGCTGCATCCCCAAGGTCAGGGAAGATATTTCTCGGACTTCCCTGAACAGGGAACACCTGTGACTGAAGAGAGCTGCGTGGAGTTGTCTCTCGAGCTCCCCCACGCACTGACAATGGTTCCGGAATCCTGAGCGTGGGGAGGTTCCACCAACGGTCGGCAGCGCGTGGGTTCTATCGGAATGACTAAGGTCGTCTCCCCTGAGGGTTTTCCTAATATCTCTGTGCCAGGGAATGCTACGGGTGATTGCAGGCTATCCCAGTGACCGAGGCTGCCTCCACAAGTCAGGGAATGTAATTCTCGTACTTCCCCGAACAGGGAACACCTGTGACTGAAGAGATCTGCGTGGAGTTGTCTCACGAGCTCCCCCACACTCTGACAATGGTTCCGGAATCCTGAGCGTGGGGAGGTTCCACCAACGGTCGGCAGCGCGTGGGTTCTAACGGAAAGCCTAAGGTCGTCTCCCCTGAGGGTTTTCCTAATATCTCTGTGCCAGGGAATGCTAGGAGTGATTGCAGGATATCCCAGTGACCGAGGCTGCCTCCCCTAGTTCAGGGAAGGTATTTCCAGGACTTCCCCGAACAGGGAACACCTGTGACTGAAGAGAGCTGCGTGGAGTTGTCTCTCGAGATCCCCTACGCACTGACAATGGTTCCGGAATCCTGAGCGTGGGGAGGTTCCACCAACTGTCGGCATCGCTTGGGTTCTAACGGAATGCCTAAGCTCGTCTCCCCTGAGGGTTTTCCTAATATCTCTGTGCCAGGGAATACTAGGGGTGATTGCAGGTTATCCCAGTGACAGAAGCTACCTCCCCAAGTTCTGGGAAGTTATTTCCCGGATGTCCCCGAACAGGGAACACCTGTGACTGAAGAGAGCTGCATGGAGTTGTCTCTCGAGCTCCCCCACGCACTGACAATGGTTCCGGAATCCTGATCGTGGGGCGGTTCCACCAACGGTCGGCAGCGCGTGGGTTCTAACGGAATGCCTAAGCTCGTCTCCCCTGAGTGTTTTCCTAATGTCTCTGTGCCAGGGAATGCTAGGGGTAATTGCAAGATATCCCAGTGACCGAGGCTGCCTCCCCAAGGTCAGGGAAGGTATTTCCCGGACTTCCGCGAACAGGGAACACCTGTGACTGAAGAGAGCTGCGTGGAGTTGTCTCCCGAGCTCAACCAACGCTCTGACAATGGTTCCGGAATCCTGAGCGTGGGGAGGTTCCACCAACGGTCGGCAGCGCGTGGGTTCTAACGGAATGCATAATGTCGTCTCCCCTGAGGGTTTTCCTAATGTCTCTGTGCCAGGGAATGCTACGGGTGATTGCAGGATATCCCAGTGAACGAGGCTGCCTCCCTAATATCAGGGAAGATATTTCCCGGACTTCCCCGAACAGGGAACACCTGTGACTGAAGAGAGCTGCGTGGAGATATCTCTCGAGCTCCCACACGCACTAATAATTTTTCCGGAATCCTGAGAGTGGGGAGGTTCCACCAACGGTCGTCAGCGCGTGGGTTCTAACGGAAGGCCTAGCTCGTCTCCCCTGAGGGTTTTCCTAATGTCTCTGTGCCAGGGAATGCTAGGTGTGATTGCAGGATATCCCAGTGAACGAGGCTGCCTCCTCAAGGTCACGGAAGGTATTTCTCGGACTTCCCCAAACAGGGAAAACCTGTGACTGAAGAGAGCTGCGTGGAGTTGTCTCCCGTGCTCCCCCACGCACTGACAATATTTCCGGAATCCTGAGCGTGGGGAGTTTCCACCAACGGTCGGCAGCGCGTGGGTTCTAACGGAATGCATAAGCTCGTCTCCCCTGAGGGTTTTCCTAATGTCTCTGTGCCAGGGAATGCTAGGGTTGATTGCAGGATATCCCAATGAACGAGGCTGCCTCCCCAAGTTCAGGGAAGATATTTCTCGGACTTCCCCGTACAGGGAACACCTGTGACTGAAGAGAGCTGCGTGGATTTGTCTCTCGAGCTCCCCCACGCATTGACAATGGTTCCGGAGTCCTGAGCGTGGGGCGGTTCCACCAACGGTCGGCAGCGCGTGGGTTCTAACGGAATGCCTAAGCTCGTCACCCCTGAGGGTTTTCCTAATGTCTCTGTGCCAGGGAATGCTAGGGGAGATTGCAGGATATCCCAGTGTCCGAGGCTGCCTCCCCAAAGTCAGGGAAGTTATTTTCCGGACTTCCCCAAACAGGGAACACCTGTGACTGAAGAGAGCTGCGTGGAGTTGTCTCTCGAACTCCCCCACGCTCTGACAATGGTTCCGGAATCCTGAGCGTGGGGAGGTTCCACCAACGGTCGGCACCGCTTGGGTTCTAACGGAATGTCTAAGCTCATCTCCCCTGAGGGTTTTCCTAAAGTCTCTGTGCCAGGGAATGCTAGGGGTGATTGCAGGTTTTCCCAGTGACCGAGGCTGCCTCCCCAAGTTCAGGGAAGGTATTTCCCGGACTTCCCCGAACAGGGAACACCTGTGACTGAAGAGAGCTGCGTGGAGTTGTCTCTCGAGCTCCCCCACACACTGAAAATTGTTCCGGAATCCTGAGCTTGGGGAGGTTCCACCAACGTTCGGCAGCGAGTGGGTTCTAACGCAATGTCTTAGCTCGTCTCCCCTGAGGGTTTTCCTAATGTCTCTGTGCCAGGGAATGCTAGGGGTGATTGCAGGATATCCCAGTGACCGAGGCTGCCTCCCCAAGGTCAGGGAAGGTATTTCCCGGACTTCCCCGAACAGGGAACACCTGTGACTGAAGAGAGCTGCGTGGAGTTGTCTCTCGAGCTCCCCCACACACTGAAAATTGTTCCGGAATCCTGAGCTTGGGGAGGTTCCACCAACGTTCGGCAGCGAGTGGGTTCTAACGCAATGTCTTAGCTCGTCTCCCCTGAGGGTTTTCCTAATGTCTCTGTGCCAGGGAATGCTAGGGGTGATTGCAGGATATACCAGTGACCGAGGCTGCCTCCCCAAGATCAGGGAAGGTATTTCCCGGACTTCCCCGAACATGGAACACCTGTGAATGAAGAGAGATGCGTGGAGTTGTCTCTCGAGCTCCCCCACGCACTGAAAATGGTTCCGGAATCCTGAGCGTGGGGAGGTTCCACCAACGGTCGGCAGCGCGTGGGTTCTAACGGAATGCCTACGCTCGTCTCCCCTGAGGATTTTCCTAATGTCTCTGGGCCAGGGAATGCTAGGGGTGATTGCAGGATATCCCAGTGAACGAGGCTGCATCCCCAAGTTCAGGGAAGGTATTTCCCGGACTTCTCCGAACAGGGAACACCTGTGACTGAAGAGAGCTTCGTGGAGTTGTCTCTCGAGCTCCCCACGCACTGACAATGGTTCCGGAATCCTGAGCGTGGGGAAGTTCCACCAACGGTCGCATCGCTTGGGTTCTAACGGAATGCCTAAGCTCGTCTCCCCTGAGGGTTTTCCTAATGTATCTGTCCCAGGGAATGCTAGGGGTGATTGTAGGATATCCCAGTGACCGAGGCTGCCTCCCCAAGGTCAGGGAAGTTATTTCTCGGACTTCCCCGACCAGGGAACACCTGTGACTGAAGAGAGCTGCGTGGAGTTGTCTCTCGAGCTCCCCCACGCACTGACAATGGTTCCGGAATCCTGAGCGTGGGGAGGTTCCACCAACGGTCGGCAGCGCGTGGGTTCTAACGGAATGCCTAAGCTCGTCTCCCCTGAGGGTTTTCCTAATGTCTCTGTGTCAGGGAATGCTAGGGGTGATTGCAGGATATCCCAGTGTCCGAGGCTGCCTCCCCAAGGTCAGGAAAGGTATTTCCCGGACTTCCCCGAACAGGGAACACCTGTGACTGAAGAGAGCTTCGTGGAGATGTCTCTCGAGCTCCCCCACGCACTGACGATGGTTCCGGAATCCTGAGCGTGGGGAGGCTCCACCAACGGTCGGCAGCGCGTGGGTTCTAACGGAATGCCTAAGCTCGTCTTACCTGAGTGTTTTCCTAATGTCTCTGTTCCAGGGAATGCTAGGGGTGATTGCAGGATATCCCAGTGACCTATGTTGCCTCCCCAAGGTCAGGGAAGCTATTTCCCGGACTTCCCCGAACAGGGAACACCTGTGATTGAAGAGAGCTGCGTGGAGTTGTCTCTCGAGCTCCCCCACGCACTGACAATGGTTCCGGAATCCTGAGCGTGGGGCGGTTCCACCAACGGTCGGCAGCGCGTGGGTTCTAACGGAATGCATAAGCTCGTCTCCCCTGAGTGTTTTCCTAATGTCTCTGTCCCAGGGAATGCTAGGGGTGATTGCAAGATATCCCAGTGACAGAGGCTGCTTCCCCAAGGTCAGGGATGTTATTTCCCGGACTTCCCCGTACAGGGAACACCTGTGACTGAAGAGAGCTGCGTGGAGTTGTCACTCGAGGTCCCCCACGCTCTGACAATTGTTCCGGAATCCTGAGCGTGGGGAGGTTTCACCAACGGTCGGCAGCGCGTGGGTTCTAACGGAATGCCTAAGCTCGTCTCCCCTGAGGGTTTTCCTAATATCTCTGTGCCAGGGAATGCTAGGGGTGATTGCAAGATATCCCAGTGACCGAGGCTGCCTCCCCAAGTTCAGGGAAGGTATTTCCCGGACTTCCCCGAACAGGGAACACCTGTGACTGAAGAGAGCTGCGTGGAGTTGTCTCTCGAGCTCCCCCACACACTGAAAATTGTTCCGGAATCCTGAGCTTGGGGAGGTTCCACCAACGTTCGGCAGCGAGTGGGTTCTAACGCAATGTCTTAGCTCGTCTCCCCTGAGGGTTTTCCTAATGTCTCTGTGCCAGGGAATGCTAGGGGTGATTGCAGGATATCCCAGTGACCGAGGCTGCCTCCCCAAGGTCAGGGAAGTTATTTCACGGACTTGCCCGAACAGGGAACACCTGTGACTGAAGAGAGCTGCGTGGAGTTTTCTCTCGAGCTCCCCCATGCACTGACAATGGTTCCGGTGTCCTGAGCGTGGGGAGGTTCCACCAACGGTCGGCAGCGCGTGGGTTCTAACGGAATGCCTAAGCTCGTCTCCCCTGAGGATTTTCCTAATGTCTCTGTGCCAGGGAATGCTATGGGTGATTGCAGGATATCCCAGTGCCCGAGGCTGCCTCCCCAAGGTCAGGGAAGTTATTTCCAGGACTTCCCCGAACCGGGAACACCTGTGACTGAAGAGAGCTACGTGGAGTTGTCTCTCGAGCTCCCCCACGCACTGACAATGTTTCCGGAATCCTGAGCGTGGGGAGGTTCCACCAACGGTCGGCAGCGCGTGGGTTCTAACGGAATGCCTAAGCTCGTCTCCCCTGAGGGTTTTCCTAATGTCTCTGTGCCAGGGAATGCTAGGGGTGATTGCAGGATATCCCAGTGACCGAGGTTGCCTCCCCAAGTTCTGGGAAGGTATTTCCCGGACTTCCCCGAACAGGGAACACCTGTGATTGAAGACAGCTGCGTGGAGTTGTCTCTCGAGCTCCCCCACGCACTGACAATGGTTCCGGAATCCTGAGCGTGGGGAGGTTCCACCAACGGTCGGCAGCGCGTGGGTTCTAACGGAATGCCTAAGCTCGTCTCCCCTGAGTGTTTTCCTAATGTCTCTGTGCCAGGGAATGCTAGGGGTGATTGCAGGATATCCCAGTGACCGAGGCTGCCTCCCCAAGGTCAGGGAAGGTATTTCCCGGACTTCCCAGAACAGGGGACACCTGTGGCTGAAGAGAGCTGCGTGGAGTTGTCTCTCGAGATCCCCCACGCACTGACAATGGTTCCGGAATCCTGAGCGTGGGGAGGTTCCAACAACGGTCGGCAGCGCGTGGGTTCTAACGGAATGCCTAAGATCGTCTCCCCTGAGGGTTTTCCTAATGTCTCTGTGCCAGGGAATGCTAGGGGTGATTGCAGGATATCCCAGTGTCCGAGGTTGACTCCCCAATTTCAGGGAAGGTATTTCCCGGACTTCCCCGAACAGGGAAAACCTGTGACTGAAGAGAGCTGCGTGGAGTTGTCTCTCGAGTTCCCCCACGGACTGACAATGGTTCCGGAATTCTGAGCGTGGGGAGGTTCCACCAAAGGTCGACAGCGCGTGGGTTCTAACGGAATGCATAAGCTCGTCTCCCCTGAGGGTTTTCCTAATATCTCTGTGCCAGGGAATTCAAGGGGTGATTGCAGGATATCCCAGGGACCGAGGCTGCCTCCCCAAGGTCAGGGAAGGTATTTTCCGGACTTCCCCGAACAGGGAACACCTGTGACTGAAGACAGCTGCGTGGAGTAGTCTCTCGAGCTCCCCCACGCACTGACAATGGTTCCGGAATCCTGAGCGTGGGGAGGTTCCACCAACGGTCGGCAGCGCGTGGGTTCTAACGGAATGCCTAAGCTCGGCTCCCCTGAGGGTTTTCCTAATGTCTCTGTGACAGGGAATGCTAGGGGTGATTGCAGGATATCCCAGTGACCGAGGCTGCCTCCCCAAGTTCAGGGAAGCTATTTCCCAGACTTCCCCGAACAGGGAACACCTGTGACTGAAGAGAGCTGCGTGGAGTTGTCTCTCGAGCTCCCCCACGCTCTGACAATGGTTCCGGAATCCTGAGCGTGGGGAGGTTCCACCAACGGTCGGCAGCGCGTGGGTTCTAACGGAATGCCTAAGCTCGTTTCCCCTGAGGGTTTTCCTAATGTCTCTGTGCCAGGAAATGCTAGGGGTGATTGCAGGATATCCCAGTGACCGAGGCTGCCTCCCCAAGTTCAGGGAAGGTATTTCCCGGACTTCCCCGAACAGGGAACACCTGTGACTGAAGAGAGCTTCGTGGAGTTGTCTCTCGAGCTCCCCCACGCACTGAAAATGGTTCCGGAATCCTGAGCGTGGGGAGGATCCACCAACGGTCGACAGCGCGTGGGTTCTAATGGAATGCTTAAGCTCGTCTCCCCTGAGGGTTTTCCTAATTTCTCTGTGCCAGGAAATGCTAGGGGTGATTGCAGGATATCCCAGTGACCGAGGCTGCCTCCCCAAGTTCAGGGAAGGTATTTCCCGGACTTCCCCGAACAGGGAACACCTGTAACTGAAGAGAGCTGCGTGGAATTGTCTCTCGAGCTCCCCCACGCACTGACAATGGTTCCGGAATCCTGAGCGTGGGGAGGTTCCACCAGCGGTCGGCAGCGCGTGGGTTCTAACGGAATGAATAAGCTCGTTTCCCCTGAGGGTTTTCCTAATGTCTCTGTGCCAGGGAATTCTAGGGGTGATTGCAGGATATCCCAGTCACCGAGGCTGCCTCCCGAAGGTCAGGGAAGGTTTTTCCTGGACTTCCCCGAACAGGGAACACCTGTGACTGAAGAGAGGTGCGTGGAGTTGTCTCTCGAGCTCCCCCGCGCACTGACAATGGTTCCGGAATCCTGAGCGTGGGGAGGTTCCAACAACGGTCGGCAGCGCGTGGGTTCTAACGGAATGCCTAAGATCGTCTCCCCTGAGGGTTTTCCTAATGTCTCTGTGCCAGGGAATGCTAGGGGTGATTGCAGGATATCCCAGTGACCGAGGCTGCCTCCCCAAGTCAGGGAAGGTATTTCCCGGACTTCCCCGAACAGGGAAAACCTGTGACTGAAGAGAGCTGCGTGGAGTTGTCTCTCGAGCTCCCCCACGCACTGACAATGGTTCCGGAATCCTGAGCGTGGGGAGGTTCCACCAAAGGTCGGCAGCGCGTAGTTTCTAACGGAATGCTTAAGCTCGTCTCCCCTGAGGGTTTTCCTAATGTTTCTGTGCCAGGGAATGCTAGGGGTGATTGCAGGATATCCCAGTGACCGAGGTTGACTCCCCAAGTTCAGGGAAGGTATTTCCCGGACTTCCCGAACAGGGAAAACCTGTGACTGAAGAGAGCTGCGTGGAATTGTCTCTCGAGCTCCCCCACGCACTGACAATGGTTCCGGAATCCTGAGCGTGGGGAGGTTCCACCAACGGTCGGCAGCGCGTGGGTTCTAACGGAATGCCTAAGCTCGTCTCCCCTGAGGGTTTTCCTAAAGTCTCTGTGCCAGGGAATGCTAGGGGTGATTGCAGGATATCCCAGTGACCGAGGCTGCCTCCCCAAGGTGAGGGAAGTTATTTCCCGGACTTCATCGAACAGGGAACACCTGTGACTGAAGAGAGCTGCGTGGAGTTGTCTCTCGAGCTCCCCCACGCACTGACAATGGTTCCGGAATCCTGAGCGTGGGGAGGTTACAACAATGGTCGGCAGCGCGTGGGTTCTAACGGAATGCCTAAGATCGTCTCCCCTGAGGCTTTTCCTAATGTCTCTGTGCCAGGGAATGCTAGGGGTGATTGCAGGATATCCCAGTGACCGAGGCTGCCTCCCCAAGATCAGGGAAGGTATTTCCCGGACTTCCCCGAACAGGGAACACCTGTGACTGAAGAGAGCTGCATGGAGTTGTCTCTCGAGCTCCCCCACGCTCTGACAATGGTTCCGGAATCCTGAGCGTGGGGAGGTTCCACCAACGGTCGGCAGCGCGTGGGTTTAAACGGAATGCCTAAGCTCGCCTCCCCTGAGGGTTTTCCTAATGTCTCTGTGCCAGGGAATGCTAGGGGTGATTGCAGGATATCCCAGTGACCGAGGCTGCCTCCCCAAGTTCAGGGAAGGTATTTCCCGGACTTCCCCGAACAGGGAACACCTGTGACTGAAGAGAGCTGCGTGGAGTTGTCTCTCGAGCTCCCCCACGCACTGACAATGGTTCCGGAATCCTGAGCGTGGGGAGGTTCCACCAACGGTCGGCAGCGCGTGGGTTCAAACGGAATGCCTAAGCTCGTCTCCCCTGAGGGTTTTCCTAATGTCTCTGTGCCAGGGAATGCTAGGGGTGATTGCAGGATATCCCAGTGACCGAGGCTGCCTCCCCAAGTTCAGGGAAGTTATTTCTCGGACTTCCCCGACCAGGGAACACCTGTGACTGTAGAGAGCTGCGTGGAGTTGTCTCTCGAGCTCCCCCACGCACTGACAATGGTTCCGGAATCCTGAGCGTGGGGAGGTTCCACCAACGGTCGGCAGCGCGTGGGTTCTAACGGAATGCCTAAGCTCGTCTCCCCTGAGGGTTTTCCTAATGTCTCTGTGTCAGGGAATGCTAGGGGTGATTGCAGGATATCCCAGTGTCCGAGGCTGCCTCCCCAAGGTCAGGAAAGGTATTTCCCGGACTTCCCCGAACAGGGAACACCTGTGACTGAAGAGAGCTTCGTGGAGATGTCTCTCGAGCTCCCCCACGCACTGACGATGGTTCCGGAATCCTGAGCGTGGGGAGGCTCCACCAACGGTCGGCAGCGCGTGGGTTCTAACGGAATGCCTAAGCTCGTCTTACCTGAGGGTTTTCCTAATGTCTCTGTGCCAGGGAATGCTAGGGGTGATTGCAGGATATCCCAGTGATCTATGTTGCCTCCCCAAGGTCAGGGAAGCTATTTCCAGGACTTCCCCGAACCGGGAACACCTGTGACTGAAGAGAGCTACGTGGAGTTGTCTCTCGAGCTCCCCCA
The DNA here is from genome assembly GCF_048564905.1 of Vicugna pacos. Classification (NCBI taxonomy): domain Eukaryota; kingdom Metazoa; phylum Chordata; class Mammalia; order Artiodactyla; family Camelidae; genus Vicugna; species Vicugna pacos. Next base: position 43,742,277 of record NW_027328721.1, on the reverse strand, counting down.
CGCACTGACAATGTTTCCGGAATCCTGAGCGTGGGGAGGTTCCACCAACGGTCGGCAGCGCGTGGGTTCTAACGGAATGCCTAAGCTCGTCTCCCCTGAGGGTTTTCCTAATGTCTCTGTGCCAGGGAATGCTAGGGGTGATTGCAGGATATCCCAGTGACCGAGGCTGCCTCCCCAAGTCAGGGAAGGTATTTCCCGGACTTCCCCGAACAGGGAAAACCTGTGACTGAAGAGAGCTGCGTGGAGTTGTCTCTCGAGCTCCCCCACGCACTGACAATGTTTCCGGAATCCTGAGCGTGGGGAGGTTCCACCAAAGGTCGGCAGCGCGTAGTTTCTAACGGAATGCTTAAGCTCGTCTCCCCTGAGGGTTTTCCTAATGTTTCTGTGCCAGGGAATGCTAGGGGTGATTGCAGGATATCCCAGTGACCGAGGTTGACTCCCCAAGTTCAGGGAAGGTATTTCCCGGACTTCCCGAACAGGGAAAACCTGTGACTGAAGAGAGCTGCGTGGAATTGTCTCTCGAGCTCCCCCACGCACTGACAATGGTTCCGGAATCCTGAGCGTGGGGAGGTTCCACCAACGGTCGGCAACGCGTGGGTTCTAACGGAATGCCTAAGCTCGTCTCCCCTGAGGGTTTTCCTAATGTCTCTGTGCCAGGGAATGCTAGGAGTGATTGCTGGCTATCCCAGTGACCGAGGCTGCCTCCCCAAGGTCAGGGAAGGTATTTCCCGGACTTCCCCGAACAGGGAACACCTGTGAATGAAGAGAGCTTCGTGGAGTTGTCTCTCAAGCTCCCCCACGCACTGACAATTGTTCCGGAATCCTGAGCGTGGGGAGGTTCCACCAACGGTCGGCAGCGCGTGGGTTCTAACGGAATGCCTAAGCTCGACTAACCTGAGGGTTTTCCTAATGTCTCTGTGCCAGGGAATGCTAGGGGTGATTGCAGGCTATCCCAGTGACCGAGGCTGCCTCCCCAAGTTCAGGGAAGGTATTTCCCGGACTTCCCCGAACAGGGAACACCTGTGACTGAAGAGAGCTGCGTGGAGTTGTCTCTCGAGCTCCCCCACACACTGACAATGTTTCCGGAATCCTGAGCGTGGGGAGGTTCCACCAACGGTCGGCAGCTCGTGGGTTCTAACGGAATGCCTAAGCTCGTCTCCCCTGAGGGTTTTCCTAATGTCTCTGTGCCAGGGAATGCTAGGGGTGATTGCAGGATATCCCAGTGACCGAGGCTGCCTCCCCAAGGTGAGGGAAGTTATTTCCCGGACTTCATCGAACAGGGAACACCTGTGACTGAAGAGAGCTGCGTGGAGTTGTCTCTCGAGCTCCCCCACGCACTGACAATGGTTCCGGAATCATGAGCGTGGGGAGGTTACAACAATGGTCGGCAGCGCGTGGGTTCTAACGTAATGCCTAAGATCGTCTCCCCTGAGGGTTTTCCTAATGTCTCTGTGCCAGGGAATGCTAGGGGTGATTGCAGGATATCCCAGTGACCGAGGCTGCCTCCCCAAGATCAGGGAAGGTATTTCCCGGACTTCCCCGAACAGGGAACACCTGTGACTGAAGAGAGCTGCATGGAGTTGTCTCTCGAGCTCCCCCACGCTCTGACAATGGTTCCGGAATCCTGAGCGTGGGGAGGTTCCACCAACGGTCGGCAGCGCGTGGGTTTAAACGGAATGCCTAAGCTCGCCTCCCCTGAGGGTTTTCCTAATGTCTCTGTGCCAGGGAATGCTAGGGGTGATTGCAGGATATCCCAGTGACCGAGGCTGCCTCCCCAAGGTCAGGGAAGGTATTTCCCGGACTTCCCCGAACAGGGAACACCTGTGACTGAAGAGAGCTGCGTGGAGTTGTCTCTCGAGCTCCCCCACGCACTGACAATGGTTCCGGAATCCTGAGCGTGGGGAGGTTCCACCAACGGTCGGCAGCGTGTGGGTTCTAACGGAATGCCTAAGCTCGTCTCCCCTGAGGGTTTTCCTAATGTCTCTGTGCCAGGGAATGCTAGGGGTGATTGCAGGATATCCCAGTGACCGAGGCTGCCTCCCCAAGGTCAGGGAAGGTATTTCCCGGACTTCCCAGAACAGGGGACACCTATGGCTGAAGAGAGCTGCGTGGAGTTGTCTCTCGAGATCCCCCACGCACTGACAATGGTTCCGGAATCCTGAGCGTGGGGAGGTTCCAACAACGGTCGGCAGCGCGTGGGTTCTAACGGAATGCCTAAGATCGTCTCCCCTGAGGGTTTTCCTAATGTCTCTGTGCCAGGGAATGCTAGGGGTGATTGCAGGATATCCCAGTGACCGAGGCTGCCTCCCCAAGGTCAGGGAAGGTATTTCCCGGACTTCCCCGAACAGGGAACACCTGTGACTGAAGAGAGCTGCGTGGAGTTGTCTCTCGAGCTTCCCCACGCACTGACAATGATTCCGGAATCCTGAGCGTGGGGAGGTTCCACCAAAGGTCGGCAGCGCGTAGGTTCTAACGGAATGCCTAAGCTCATCTCCCCTGAGGGTTTTCCTAATGTCTCTGTGCCAGGGAATGCTAGGGGTGATTGCAGGATATCCCAGTGTCCGAGGTTGACTCCCCAATTTCAGGGAAGGTATTTCCCGGACTTCCCCGAACAGGGAAAACCTGTGACTGAAGAGAGCTGCGTGGAGTTGTCTCTCGAGTTCCCCCACGGACTGACAATGGTTCCGGAATTCTGAGCGTGGGGAGGTTCCACCAAAGGTCGACAGCGCGTGGGTTCTAACGGAATGCATAAGCTCGTCTCCCCTGAGGGTTTTCCTAATATCTCTGTGCCAGGGAATTCAAGGGGTGATTGCAGGATATCCCAGTGACCGAGGCTGCCTCCCCAAGGTCAGGGAAGGTATTTTCCGGACTTCCCCGAACAGGGAACACCTGTGACTGAAGACAGCTGCGTGGAGTAGTCTCTCGAGCTCCCCCACGCACTGACAATGGTTCCGGAATCCTGAGCGTGGGGAGGTTCCACCAACGGTCGGCAGCGCGTGGGTTCTAACGGAATGCCTAAGCTCGGCTCCCCTGAGGGTTTTCCTAATGTCTCTGTGCCAGGGAATGCTAGGGGTGATTGCAGGATATCCCAGTGACCGAGGCTGCCTCCCCAAGTTCAGGGAAGCTATTTCCCAGACTTCCCCGAACAGGGAACACCTGTGACTGAAGAGAGCTGCGTGGAGTTGTCTCTCGAGCTCCCCCACGCTCTGACAATGGTTCCGGAATCCTGAGCGTGGGGAGGTTCCACCAACGGTCGGCAGCGCGTGGGTTCTAACGGAATGCCTAAGCTCGTTTCCCCTGAGGGTTTTCCTAATGTCTCTGTGCCAGGAAATGCTAGGGGTGATTGCAGGATATCCCAGTGACCGAGGCTGCCTCCCCAAGTTCAGGGAAGGTATTTCCCGGACTTCCCCGAACAGGGAACACCTGTAACTGAAGAGAGCTGCGTGGAATTGTCTCTCGAGCTCCCCCACGCACTGACAATGGTTCCGGAATCCTGAGCGTGGGGAGGTTCCACCAGCGGTCGGCAGCGCGTGGGTTCTAACGGAATGAATAAGCTCGTTTCCCCTGAGGGTTTTCCTAATGTCTCTGTGCCAGGGAATTCTAGGGGTGATTGCAGGATATCCCAGTCACCGAGGCTGCCTCCCGAAGGTCAGGGAAGGTTTTTCCTGGACTTCCCCGAACAGGGAACACCTGTGACTGAAGAGAGCTGCGTGGAGTTGTCTCTCGAGCTCCCCCGCGCACTGACAATGGTTCCGGAATCCTGAGCGTGGGGAGGTTCCAACAACGGTCGGCAGCGCGTGGGTTCTAACGGAATGCCTAAGATCGTCTCCCCTGTGGGTTTTCCTAATGTCTCTGTGCCAGGGAATGCTAGGGGTGATTGCAGGATATCCCAGTGACCGAGGCTGCCTCCCCAAGTCAGGGAAGGTATTTCCCGGACTTCCCCGAACAGGGAAAACCTGTGACTGAAGAGAGCTGCGTGGAGTTGTCTCTCGAGCTCCCCCACGCACTGACAATGGTTCCGGAATCCTGAGCGTGGGGAGGTTCCACCAAAGGTCGGCAGCGCGTAGTTTCTAACGGAATGCTTAAGCTCGTCTCCCCTGAGGGTTTTCCTAATGTTTCTGTGCCAGGGAATGCTAGGGGTGATTGCAGGATATCCCAGTGACCGAGGTTGACTCCCCAAGTTCAGGGAAGGTATTTCCCGGACTTCCCGAACAGGGAAAACCTGTGACTGAAGAGAGCTGCGTGGAATTGTCTCTCGAGCTCCCCCACGCACTGACAATGGTTCCGGAATCCTGAGCGTGGGGAGGTTCCACCAACGGTCGGCAACGCGTGGGTTCTAACGGAATGCCTAAGCTCGTCTCCCCTGAGGGTTTTCCTAATATCTCTGTGCCAGGGAATGCTAGGAGTGATTGCTGGCTATCCCAGTGACCGAGGCTGCCTCCCCAAGTTCAGGGAAGGTATTTCCCGGACTTCCCCGAACAGGGAACACCTGTGAATTAAGAGAGCTTCGTGGAGTTGTCTCTCAAGCTCCCCCACGCACTGACAATGGTTCCGGAATCCTGAGCGTGGGGAGGTTCCACCAACGGTCGGCAGCGCGTGGGTTCTAACGGAATGCCTAAGCTCGTCTAACCTGAGGGTTTTCCTAATGTCTCTGTGCCAGGGAATGCTAGGGGTGATTGCAGGCTATCCCAGTGACCGAGGCTGCCTCCCCAAGTTCAGGGAAGGTATTTCCCGGACTTCCCCGAACAGGGAACACCTGTGACTGAAGAGAGCTGCGTGGAGTTGTCTCTCGAGCTCCCCCACACACTGACAATGTTTCCGGAATCCTGAGCGTGGGGAGGTTCCACCAACGGTCGGCAGCGCGTGGGTTCTAACGGAATGCCTAAGCTCGTCTCCCCTGAGGGTTTTCCTAATGTCTCTGTGCCAGGGAATGCTAGGGGTGATTGCAGGATATCCCAGTGACCGAGGCTGCCTCCCCAAGGTGAGGGAAGTTATTTCCCGGACTTCATCGAACAGGGAACACCTGTGACTGAAGAGAGCTGCGTGGAGTTGTCTCTCGAGCTCCCCCACGCACTGACAATGGTTCCGGAATCCTGAGCGTGGGGAGGTTACAACAATGGTCGGCAGCGCGTGGGTTCTAACGGAATGCCTAAGATCGTCTCCCCTGAGGGTTTTCCTAATGTCTCTGTGCCAGGGAATGCTAGGGGTGATTGCAGGATATCCCAGTGACCGAGGCTGCCTCCCCAAGATCAGGGAAGGTATTTCCCGGACTTCCCCGAACAGGGAACACCTGTGACTGAAGAGAGCTGCATGGAGTTGTCTCTCGAGCTCCCCCACGCTCTGACAATGGTTCCGGAATCCTGAGCGTGGGGAGGTTCCACCAACGGTCGGCAGCGCGTGGGTTTAAACGGAATGCCTAAGCTCGCCTCCCCTGAGGGTTTTCCTAATGTCTCTGTGCCAGGGAATGCTAGGGGTGATTGCAGGATATCCCAGTGACCGAGGCTGCCTCCCCAAGGTCAGGGAAGGTATTTCCCGGACTTCCCCGAACAGGGAACACCTGTGACTGAAGAGAGCTGCGTGGAGTTGTCTCTCGAGCTCCCCCACGCACTGACAATGGTTCCGGAATCCTGAGCGTGGGGAGGTTCCACCAACGGTCGGCAGCGCGTGGGTTCAAACGGAATGCCTAAGCTCGTCTCCCCTGAGGGTTTTCCTAATGTCTCTGTGCCAGGGAATGCTAGGGGTGATTGCAGGATATCCCAGTGACCGAGGCTGCCTCCCCAAGTTCAGGGAAGGTATTTCCCGGACTTCCCCGAACAGGGAACACCTGTGAATGAAGAGAGCTGCGTGGAGTTGTCTCTCGAGCTCCCCCACGCACTGACAATGGTTCCGGAATCCTGAGCGTGGGGAGTTTCCACCAACGGTCGGCAGCGCGTGGGTTCTAACGGAATGCCTAAGCTCGTCTCCCCTGAGGGTTTTCCTAATGTCTCTGTTCCAGGGAATGCTAGGGGTGATTGCAGGCTATCCCAGTGACTGAGGCTGCCTCCCCAAGGTCAGGGAATGTATTTCCCGGACTTCCTCGAACAGGGAACACCTGTGACTGAAGAGAGCTGCGTGGAGTTTTCTCTCGAGCTCCCCCACGCACTGACAATGTTTCCGGAATCCTGAGCGTGGGGAGGTTCCACCAACGGTCGGCAGCGCGTGGGTTCTAACGGAATGCCTAAGCTCGTCTCCCCTGAGGGTTTTCCTACTGTCTCTGTGCCAGGGAATGCTAGGGGTGATTGCAGGATATCCCAGTGTCCGAGGCTCCCTCCCCAAGGTCAGGGAAGGTATTTCCCGGACTTCCCCGAACAGGGAACACCTGTGAATGAAGAGAGCTGCGTGGAGTTGTCTCTCGAGCTCCCCCACGCACTGACAATGGTTCCGGAATCCTGAGCGTGGGGAGGTTCCACCAACGGTCGGCAGCGCGTGGGTTCTAACGGAATGCCTAAGCTCGTCTCCCCTGAGTGTTTTCCTAATGTCTCTGTGCCAGGGAATGCTAGGGGTGATTGCAGGCTATCCCAGTGACCGAGGCTGCCTCCCCAAGGTCAGGGAAGGTATTTCCCGGACTTCCCCGAACAGGGAACACCTGTGACTGAAGAGAGCTGTGTGGAGTTGTCTCTCGAGCTCCCCCACGCACTGACAATGGTTTCGGAATCCTGAGCGTGGCGAGGTTCCACCAACGGTCGGCAGCGCGTGGGTTCTAACGGAATGCCTAAGCTCGTCTCCCCTGAGGGTTTTCCTAATGTCTCTGTGCCAGGGAATGCTAGGGGTGATTGCAGGATATCCCAGTGCCCGAGGCTGCCTCCCCAAGGTCAGGGAAGGTATTTCCCGGACTTGCCCGAACAGGGAACACCTGTGAATGAAGAGAGCTGCGTGGAGTTGTCTCTCGAGCTCCCCCACGCTCTGACAATGGTTCCGGAATCCTGAGCGTGGGGAGGTTCCACCAACAGTCGGCAGCGCGTGGGTTCTAACGGAATGCCTAAGCTCGTCTCCCCTGAGGGTTTTCCTAATGTCTCTGTGCCAGGGAATGCTAGGGGTGATTGCAGGATATCCCAGTGTCCGAGGCTGCCTCCCCAAAGTCAGGGAAGTTATTTCCATGACTTCCCCGAACAGGGAACACCTGTGACTGAAGAGAGCTTCGTGGAGTTGTCTCTCGAGCTCCCCCACGCTCTGACAATGGTTCCGGAATCCTGAGCGTGGGGAGGTTCCACCAACGGTCGGCAGCGCGTGGGTTCTAACGGAATGCCTAAGCTCATCTCCCCTGAGTGTTTTCCTAATGTCTCTGTGCCAGGGAATGCTAGGGGTGATTGCAGGATATCCCAGTGTCCGAGGCTGTCTCCCCATGGTCAGGGAAGGTATTTCCCGGACTTCCCCGAACAGGGAACACCTGTGAATGAAGAGAGCTGCGTGGAGTTGTCTCTCGAGCTCCCCCACGCTCTGACAATGTTTCCGGAATCTTGAGCGTGGGGAGGTTCCACCAACGGTCGGCAGCGCCTGGGTTCTAACTGAATGCCTAAGCTCGTCTCCCCTGTGGGTTTTCCTAATGTCTCTGTGCCAGGGAATGCTAGGGGTGATTGCAGGATATCCCAGTGACCGAGGCTGCCTCCCCATGGTCAGGGAAGTTATTTCCCGGACTTCCCCGAACAGGGAACACCTGTGACTGAAGAGAGCTGCGTGGAGTTGTCTCTCGAGCTACCCCACGCACTGACAATGGTTCCGGAATCCTGAGCGTGGGGAGGTTCCACCAACGGTCGGCAGCGCGTGGGTTCTAACGGAATGCCTAAGCTCGTCTCCCCTGAGGGTTTTCTTAATGTCTCTTTGCCAGGGAATGCTAGGGGTGATTACAGGATATCCCAGTGACCGAGGCTGCCTCCCCATGGTTAGGGAAGGTATTTCCCTGACTTCCCGGAACAGGGAACACCTGTGACTGAAGAGAGCTGCGTGGAGTTGTCTCTCGAGCTCCCCCACGCTCTGACAATGGTTCCGGAATCCTGAGCGTGGGGAGGTTCCACCAAATGTCGGCAGCGCTTGGGTTCTAACGGAATGCCTAAGCTCGTCTCCCCTGAGGGTTTTCCTAATTTCTCTGTGCCAGGGAATGCTAGGGGTGATTGCAGGATATCTCAGTGACCGAGGCTGCCTCCCCAAGTTCAGGGAAGGTATTTTCCGGACTTCCCCAAACAGGGAACACCTGTGACTGAAGAGAGCTGCGTGGAGTTGTCTCTCGACGTCCCCCACGCTCTGACAATGGTTCCGGAATCCTGAGCGTGGGGAGGATCCACCAACGGTCGGCAGCGCCTGGGTTCTAACGGAATGCCTAAGCTCGTCTCCCCTGAGGGTTTTCCTAATGTCCCTGTGCCAGGGAATGCTAGGGGTGATTGCAGGATATTCAACTGACCAAGGCTGCCTCCCCAAGATCAGGGAAGGTTTTTCGCGGACTTCCCCGAACAGGAAACACCTGTGAATGAAGAGAGCTGCGTGGAGTTGTCTCTCGAGCTCCCCCACGCACTGACAATGGTTCCGGAATCCTGAGCTTGGGGAGGTTCCACCAACGGTCGTTAGCGCGTGGGTTCTAACGGAATGCCTAAGCTCGTCTCCCCTGAGGGTTTTCCTAATGTCTCTGTGCCAGGGAATGCTAGGGTTGATTGCAGGATATCCCAGTGACCGAGGATGCATCCCCAAGTTCAGGGAAGATATTTCACGGACTTCCCCGAACAGGGAACACCTGTGACTGAAGAGAGCTTTGTGGAGTTGTCTCTCGAGCTCCCCCACGCACTTACAATGGTTCCGGAATCCTGAGCGTGGGGAGGTTCCACCAACGGTCGGCAGCGCCTGGGTTCTAACGGAATGCCTAAGCTCGTCTCCCCTGAGGGTTTTCCTAATGTCCCTGTGCCAGGGAATGCTAGGGGTGATTGCAGGATATCCAACTGACCGAGGCTGCCACCCCAAGATCAGGGAAGGTTTTTCCCGGACTTCCCCGAACAGGAAACACCTGTGAATGAAGAGAGCTGCGTGGAGTTGTCTCTCGAGCTCCCCCACGCTCTGACAATGTTTCCGGAATCCTGAGCGTGGGGAGGTTCCACCAACGGTCGGCAGCGCGTGGGTTCTAACGGAATGCCTAAGCTCGTCTCCCCTGAGTGTTTTCCTAATGTCTCTGTGCCAGGGAATGCTAGGGGTGATTGCAGGATTTCCCAGTGTCCGAGGCTGCCTCCCCAAGGTCAGGGAAGTTATTTCCCGGACTTCCCCGAACAGGGAACACCTGTGACTGAAGAGAGCTCCGTGGAGTTATCTCTCGAGATCCCCCACGCTCTGACAATGTTTCCGGAATCCTGAGCGTGGGGAGGTTCCACCAGCGGTCGGCAGAGCGTGGGTTCTAACGGAATGCCTATGCTCGTCTCCCCTGAGGGTTTTCCTAATGTCTCTGTGCCAGGGAATGCTAGGGGTGATTGCAGGATATCCCAGTGTCCGAGGCTGCCTCCCCAAGGTCAGGGAAGTTATTTCCCGGACTTCCCCGATCAGGGAACACCTGTGACTGAAGAGAGCTGCTTGGAGTTGTCTCTCGATCTCCCCCACGCACTGACAATTGTTCCGGAATCCTGAGCGTGGGGAGGTTCCACCAACGGACGGTAGCGCGTGGGTTCTAACGGAATGCCTAAGCTCGTCTCCCCTGAGGGTTTTCCTAATTTCTCTGTGCCAGGGAATGCTAGGGGTGATTGCAGGATATCCCAGTGCCCGAGGCTGCCTCCCCAAGGTCAGGGAAGGTATTTCCCGGACTTCCCCAAACAGGGAAAACCTGTGACTGAAGAGAGCTGCTTGGAGTTGTCTCTCGAGCTCCCCCACGCACTGACAATGTTTCCGGAATCCTGAGCGTGGGGAGGTTCAACCAACGTTCGGCAGCGCGTTGGTTCTAACGGAATGCATAAGCACGTCTCCCCTGAGGGTTTTCCTAATGTCTCTGTGCCAGGGAATGCTAGGGGTGATTGCAGGATATCCCAGTGAACGAGGCTGCCTCCCCAAGGTCATGGAAGTTATTTCCCGGACTTCCCCGAACAGGGAACACCTGTGACTGAAGAGAGCTGCGTGGAGTTGTCTCTCGAGCTCCCCCACGCTCTGACAATGGTTCCGGAATCCTGAGCGTGGGGAGGTTCCACCAACGGTCGGCAGCACGTGGGTTCTAACGGAATGCATAAGCTCGTCTCCTCTGAGGCTTTTCCTAATGTCTCTGTGCCAGGGAATGCTAGGGGTGACTGCAGGATATCCCAGTGACCGAGGCTGCCTCCCCTAGGTCAGGAAAGTTATTTCCCGGACTTCCCCGAACAGGGAACACCTGTGACTGAAGAGAGCTGCGTGGAGTTGTCTCTCGAGCTCCCCCACGCAATGACAATGTTTCCGGAATCCTGAGCTTGGGGAGGTTCCACCAACGGTCGGCAGCGCGTTGGTTCTAACGGAATGCCTAAGCACGTCTCCCCTGAGGGTTTTCCTAATGTCTCTGTGCCAGGGAATGCTTGGGGTGATTGCAAGATATCCCAGTGACCGAGGCTGCCTCCCCAAGGTCAGGGAAGTTATTTCCCGGACTTCCCCGAACAGGGAACACCTGTGACTGAAGAGAGCTGCGTGGTGTTGTCTCTCGAGCTCCCCGACGCTCTGACAATGGTTCCGGAATCCTGAGCGTGGGGAGGTTCCACCAACGGTCGGCAGCGCGTGGATTCTAACGGAATGCCTAAGCTCGTCTCCCCTGAGGGTTTTCCTAATGTCTCTGTGCCAGGGAATGCTAGGGGTGATTGCAGGATATCCCAGTGACAGAGGCTGCTTCCCCAAAGTCAGGGAATGTATTTCCCGGACTTCCCCGAACAGGGAACACCTGTGACTGAAGACAGCTGCGTGGAGTTTTCTCTCGAGCTCCCCCACGCACTGACAATGGTTCCGGAATCCTGAGCGTGGGGAGGTTCCACCAACGGTCGGCAGCGCGTGGGTTCTAACGGAATTCCTAAGCTCGTCTCCCCTGATGATTTTCCTAATATCTCTGTGCCAGGGAATGCTAGGGGTGATTGCAGGAAATCCCAGTGACCGAGGCTGCCTCCCCAAGTTCAGGGAAGATATTTCCCGGACTTCCCAGAACAGGGAACACCTGTGACTGAGGAGAGCTGCGTGGAGTTGTCTCTCGAGCTCCCCCACGCTCTGACAATGTTTTCAGAATCCTGAGCGTGGGGAGGTTCCACCAACGGTCGGCAGCGCGTGGGTTCTAACGGAATGCCTAAGCTCGCCTCCCCTGAGGGTTTTCCTAATGTCTCTGTGCCAGGGAATGCTAGGGGTGATTGCAGGATATCCCAGAGACCGAGGTGGCCTCCCCAAGTTCAGGGAAGATATTTCCCGGACTTCCCCGAACAGGGAACACCTGTGACTGAAGAGAGCTGCGTGGAGTTGTCTCTCGAGCTCCCCAACTCTCTGACAATTGTTCCGGAATCCTGAGCGTGGGGAGGTTCCACCAACGGTCGGCAGTGCGTTGGTACTAACGGAATGCCTAAGCTCGCCTCCCCTGAGGATTTTCCTAATGTCTCTGTGAAAGGGAATGCTAGGGGTGATTGCAGGATATCCCAGTGACCGAGGCTGCCTCCCCAAGGTCACGGAAGTTATTTCCCGGACTTCCCCGTACAGGGAACACCTGTGACTGAAGAGAGCTGCGTGGAGTTGTCTCTCGAGCTCCCCCACGCACTGACAATTGTTCCGGAATCCTGAGCGTGGGGAGGTTCCACCAACGGTCGGCAGCACGTGGGTTTTAACGGAATGCCTAAGCTCGTCTCCCCTGAGGGTTTTCCTAATGTCTCTGGGCCAGGGAATGCTAGGGGTGATTGCAGGATATCCCAGTGACAGAGGCTGCCTCCCCAAGGTCATGGAAGTTATTTCCCGGACTTCCCCGAACAGGGAACACCTGTGACTGAAGAGAGCTGTGAGGAGTTTCTCTCGAGCTCCCCCACGCTCTGCCAATGGTTCCGGAATCCTGAGCGTGGGGAGGTTCCACCAACGGTCGGCAGCACGTGGGTTCTAACGGAATGCATAAGCTCGTCTCCTCTGAGGGTTTTCCTAATGTCTCTGTGCCAGGGAATGCTAGGGGTGACTGCAGGATATCCCAGTTTCCGAGGCTGCCTCCCCTAGGTCAGGAAAGTTATTTCCCGGACTTCCCCGAACAGGGAACACCTGTGACTGAAGAGAGCTGCGTGGAGTTGTCTCTCGATCTCCCCCACGCAATGACAATGTTTCCGGAATCCTGAGCGTGGGGAGGTTCCACCAACGGTCGGCAGCGCGTTGGTTCTAACGGAATGCCTAAGCACATCTCCCATGAGGGTTTTCCTTATGTCTCTGTGCCAGGGAATGCTTGGGGTGATTGCAAGATATTCCAGTGACCGAGGCTGCCTCCCCAAGGTCAGGGAAGGTATTTCCCGGACTTCCCCGAACAGGGAACACCTGTGACTGAAGAGAGCTGCGTGGAGTTGTCTCTCGATCTCCCCCACGCTCTGACAATGGTTCCGGAATCCTGAGCGTGGGGAGGTTCCACCAACGGTCGGCAGCGCGTGGGTTCTAACTTAATGCCAAAGCTCGTCTCCCCTGAGGGTTTTCCTAATGTCTCTGTGCCAGGGAATGCTAGGGGTGATTGCAGGATATCCCAGTGCCCGAGGCTGCCTCCCCAAGGTCAGGGAAGGTATTTCCCGGACTTCCCCGAACAGGGAACACCTGTGACTGAAGAGAGCTGCGTGGAGTTGTCTCTCGAGCTCCCCCACGCTCTCAGAATGGTTCCGGAATCCTGAGCGTGGGGAGGTTCCACCAACGGTCGGCAGCGCGTGGGTTCTAACGGAATGCATAAGCTCGTCTCCCCTGAGGGTTTTCCTAATGTCTCTGTGCCAGGGAATGCTAGGGGTGTTTGCAGGATATCCCAGTGACCGAGGCTGCCTCCCCAAGGTCAGGGAAGGTTTTTCCCGGACTTCCCCGAACAGGGAACACCTGTGACTGAAGAGAGGTGCGTGGAGTTGTCTCTCGAGCTCCCCCACGCACTGACAATATTTCCGGAATCCTGAGCGTAGGGAGGTTCCACCAACGGTCGGCAGCGTGTGGGTTCTAACGTAATGCCTAAGCTCGTCTCCCCTGAGGGTTTTCCTAATGTCTCTGTGCCAGGGAATGCTAGGGGTGATTGCAGGATATCCCAGTGACCGAGGCTGCCTCCCCAAGGTCAGGGAAGGTATTTCCCGGACTTCCCCGAACAGGGAACACCTGTGACTGAAGAGAGCTGCGTGGAGTTGTCTCTCGAGCTCCCCCACGCTCTGACAATGGTTCCGGAATCCTGAGCCTCGGGAGGTTCCACCAACGGTCGGCAGCGCGTGGGTTCTAACAGAATGCCTAAGCTCGTCTCCCCTGAGGGTTTTCCTAATGTCTCTGTGCCAGGGAATGCTAGGGGTGATTGCAGGATATCCCAGTGACCGAGGCTGCCTCCCCAAGGTCAGGGAAGGTATTTCCCGGACTTCCCCGAACAGGGAACACCTGTGACTGAAGAGAGCTGCGAGGAGTTGTCTCTCGAGCTACCCCACGCTCTGACAATGGTTCCGGAATCCTGAGCGTGGGGAGGTTCCACCAACGGTCGGCAGCGCGTGGGTTCTAACGGAATGCATAAGCTCGCTCCTCTGAAGGTTTTCCTAATATCTCTGTGCCAGGGAATGCTAGGGGTGATTGCAGGATATCCCAGTCACCGAGGCTGCCTCGCCAAGTTCAGGGAAGTTATTTCCCGGACTTCCCCGAACAGGGAACACCTGTGACTGAAGAGAGCTGCGTGGAGTTGTCTCTCGAGCTCCCCCACGCAATGACAATGTTTCCGGAATCCTGAGCGTGGGGAGGTTCCACCAACGTTCGGCAGCACGTGGGTTCTAACGGAATGCCTAAGCTCGTCTCCCCTGAGGGTTTTCCTAATGTCTCTGTGCCAGGGAATGCTAGGGGTGATTGCAGGATTTCACAGTGACAGAGGCTGCCTCCCAAGGTCAGGGAAAGTATTTCCCGGACTTCCCCGAACAGGGAACACCTGTGACTGAAGAGAGCTGAGTGGAGTTGTCTCTCGAGCTCCCCCACCCTCTGACAATGGTTCCGGAATCCTGAGCCTGGGGAGGTTCCACCAACTGTCGGCAGCGCGTGGGTTCTAACGGAATGCCTAAGCTCGTCTCCCCTGAGGGTTTTCCTAATATCTCTGTGCCAGGGAGTGCTAGGGTTGATTGCAGGATATCCCAGTGACCGAGGATGCCTCCCCAAGGTCAGGGAAGGTATTTCCAGGACGTCCCCGTACAGGGAACACCTGTGACTGAAGAGAGCTGCGTGGAGTTGTCTCTCGATCTCCCCCACGCTCTGACAATGGTTCCGGAATCCTGAGCGTGGGGAGGTTCCACCAACGGTCGGCAGCGCGTGGGTTCTAACTTAATGCCAAAGCTCGTCTCCCCTGAGGGTTTTCCTAATGTCTCTGTGCCAGGGAATGCTAGGGGTGATTGCAGGATATCCCAGTGCCCGAGGCTGCCTCCCCAGGTCAGGGAAGGTATTTCCCGGACTTCCCCGAACAGGGAACACCTGTGACTGAAGAGAGCTGCGTGGAGTTGTCTCTCGAGCTCCCCCACGCTCTCAGAATGGTTCCGGAATCCTGAGCGTGGGGAGGTTCCACCAACGGTCGGCAGCGCGTGGGTTCTAACGGAATGCATAAGCTCATCTCCCCTGAGTGTTTTCCTAATGTCTCTGTGCCAGGGAATGCTAGGGGTGATTGCAGGATATCCCAGTGACCGAGGCTGCCTCCCCAAGGTCAGGGAAGGTATTTCCCGGACTTCCCCGAACAGGGAACACCTGTGACTGAAGAGAGGTGCGTGGAGTTGTCTCTCGAGCTCCCCCACGCACTGACAATATTTCCGGAATCCTGAGCGTGGGGAGGTTCCACCATCGGTCGGCAGCGTGTGGGTTCTAACGTAATGCCTAAGCTCGTCTCCCCTGAGGGTTTTCCTAATGTCTCTGTGCCAGGGAATGCTAGGGGTGATTGCAGGATATCCCAGTGGCCGAGGCTGCCTCCCCACGGTCAGGGAAGGTATTTCCCAGACTTCCCCGAACAGGGAACACCTGTGACTGAAGAGAGCTTCGTGGAGTTGTCTCTCGAGCTCCCCCACGCTCTGACAATGATTCCGGAATCCTGAGCTTTGGGAGGTTCCACCAACGGACGGCAGCGCGTGGGTTCTAACGGAATGCATAAGTTCGTCTACCCTGAGGGTTTTCCTAATGTCTCTGTGCCAGGGAATGCTAGGGGTGATTGCAGGATATCCCAGTGACCGAGGCTGCCTCCCCAAGTTCAGGGAAGGTATTTCTCGGACTTCTCCGAGGAGGGAACACCTGTGACTGAAGAGAGCTGCGTGGAGTTGTCTCTCGAGCTCCCCCACGCACTGACAATGGTTCCGGAATCCTGAGCGTGGGGAGGTTCCACCAACGGTCGGCAGCGCGTGGGTTCTAACGGAATGCATAAGCTCGTCTCCCCTGAGGGTTTTCCTAATGTCTCTGTGCCAGGGAAAGCTAGGGGTGATTGCAGGATATCCCAGTGACCGAGGCTGCCTCCCCAAGGTAAGGGAAGGTATTTCCCGGACTTCCCCGAACAGGGAACACCTGTGACTGAAGAGAGCTGCGTGTAGTTGTCTCTCGAACTCCCCCACGCTCTCAGAATGTTTCCGGAATCCTGAGCGTGGGGAGGTTCCACCAACGGCCGGCAGAGCGTGGGTTGTAACGGAAGGCATAAGCTCGTCTCCCCTGAGGGTTTTCCTAATGTCTCTGTGCCAGGGAATGCTAGGGGTGATTGCAGGATTTCACAGTGACAGAGGCTGCCTCCCAAGGTCAGGGAAAGTATTTCCCGGACTTCCCCGAACAGGGAACACCTGTGACTGAAGAGAGCTGAGTGGAGTTGTCTCTCGAGCTCCCCCACCCTCTGACAATGGTTCCGGAATCCTGAGCCTGGGAGGTTCCACCAACTGTCGGCAGCGCGTGGGTTCTAACGGAATGCCTAAGCTCGTCTCCCCTGAGGGTTTTCCTAATATCTCTGTGCCAGGGAGTGCTAGGGTTGATTGCAGGATATCCCAGTGACCGAGGATGCCTCCCCAAGGTCAGGGAAGGTATTTCCAGGACGTCCCCGTACAGGGAACACCTGTGACTGAAGAGAGCTGCGTGGAGTTGTCTCTCGATCTCCCCCACGCTCTGACAATGGTTCCGGAATCCTGAGCGTGGGGAGGTTCCACCAACGGTCGGCAGCGCGTGGGTTCTAACTTAATGCCAAAGCTCGTCTCCCCTGAGGGTTTTCCTAATGTCTCTGTGCCAGGGAATGCTAGGGGTGATTGCAGGATATCCCAGTGCCCGAGGCTGCCTCCCCAAGGTCAGGGAAGGTATTTCCCGGACTTCCCCGAACAGGGAACACCTGTGACTGAAGAGAGCTGCGTGGAGTTGTCTCTCGAGCTCCCCCACGCTCTCAGAATGGTTCCGGAATCCTGAGCGTGGGGAGGTTCCACCAACGGTCGGCAGCGCGTGGGTTCTAACGGAATGCATAAGCTCATCTCCCCTGAGGGTTTTCCTGATGTCTCTGTGCCAGGGAATGCTAGGGGTGATTGCAGGATATCCCAGTGCCCGAGGCTGCCTCCCCAAGGTCAGGGAAGGTATTTCCCGGACTTCCCCGAACAGGGAACACCTGTGACTGAAGAGAGGTGCGTGGAGTTGTCTCTCGAGCTCCCCCACGCACTGACAATATTTCCGGAATCCTGAGCGTGGGGAGGTTCCACCATCGGTCGGCAGCGTGTGGGTTCTAACGTAATGCCTAAGCTCGTCTCCCCTGAGGGTTTTCCTAATGTCTCTGTGCCAGGGAATGCTAGGGGTGATTGCAGGATATCCCAGTGGCCGAGGCTGCCTCCCCACGTTCAGGGAAGGTATTTCCCAGACTTCCCCGAACAGGGAACACCTGTGACTGAAGAGAGCTTCGTGGAGTTGTCTCACGAGCTCCCCCACGCTCTGACAATGGTTCCGGAATCCTGAGCTTTGGGAGGTTCCACCAACGGTCGGCAGCGCGTGGGTTCTAACGGAATGCATAAGTTCGTCTACCCTGAGGGTTTTCCTAATGTCTATGTGCCAGGGAATGCTAGGGGTGATTGCAGGATATCCCAGTGACCGAGGCTGCCTCCCCAAGTTCAGGGAAGTTATTTCTCGGACTTCTCCGAAGAGGGAACACCTGTGACTGAAGAGAGCTGCGTGGAGTTGTCTCTCGAGTTCCCCACGCACTGACAATGGTTCCGGAATCCTGAGCGTGGGGAGGTTCCACCAACGGTCGGCAGCGCGTGGGTTCTAACGGAATGCATAAGCTCGTCTCCCTTGAGGGTTTTCCTAATGTCTCTGTGCCAGGGAAAGCTAGGGGTGATTGCAGGATATCCCAGTGACCGAGGCTGCCTCCCCAAGGTAAGGGAAGGTATTTCCCGGACTTCCCCGAATAGGGAACACCTGTGACTGAAGAGAGCTGCGTGTACTTGTCTCTCGAACTCCCCCACGCTCTCAGAATGTTTCCGGAATCCTGAGCGTGGGGAGGTTCCACCAACGGCCGGCAGCGCGTGGGTTGTAACGGAAGGCATAAGCTCGTCTCCCCTGAGGATTTTCCTAATGTCTCTGTGCCAGGGAATGCTAGGGGTGATTGCAGGATATCCCAGTGTCCGAGGCTGCCTCCCCAAGTTCAGGGAAGGTTTTTCCCGGACTTCCCTGAACCGGGAACACCTGTGACTGAAGAGAGCTGCGTGGAGTTGTCTCTCGAGCTCCCCCACGCTCTGACAATTGTTCCGGAATCCTGAGCGTGGGGAGATTCCACCAAAGGTCGGCAGCGCGTGGGTTCTAACGGAATGCCTAAGCTCGTCTCCCCTGAGGGTTTTCCTAATGTCTCTGTGCCAGGGAATGCTAGGGGTGATTGCAGGATATCCCAGTGACCGAGGCTGCCTCCCCAAGTTCAGGGAAGTTATTTCCCAGACTTCCCCGAACAGGGAACACCTGTGACTGAAGAGAGCTTCGTGGAGTTGTCTCTCGAGCTCCCCCACGCTCTGACAATGGTTCCGGAATCCTGAGCGTGGGGAGGTTCCACCAACGGTCGGCAGCGCGTGGGTTCTAACGGAATGCCTAAGCTCGTCTCCCCTGAGGGTTTTCCTAATGTCTCTGTGCCAGGGAATGCTAGGGGTGATTGCAGGATATCCCAGTGACCAAGGCTGCTTCCCCAACGTCAGGGAATGTATTTCCCGGACTTCCCCGAACAGGGAACACCTGTGACTGAAGAGAGCTCTGTGGAGTTGTCTCTCGAGCTCCCCCACGCTCTGACAATGGTTCCGGAATCCTGAGCGTGGGGAGGTTCCACCAACGGTCGGCAGTACGTGGGTTCTAACGGAATACCTAAGCTCGTCTCCCCGGAGGGTTTTCCTAATGTCTCTGTGCCAGGGAATGCTAGGGGTGATTGCAGGATATCCCAGTGTCCGAGGCTGCCTCCCCAAGGTCAGGGAAGGTATTTCCCGGACTTCCCCGAAGAGGGAACACCTGTGACTGAAGAGAGCTGCGTGGAGTTGTCTCTCGAGCTCCCCCACGCACTGACAATGGTTCCGGAATCCTGAGCGTGGGGAGGTTCCTCCAACGGTCGGCAGTGCGTGGGTTCTAACGGAATGCCTAAGCTCGTCCCCCCTGAGGGTTTTCCTAATGTCTCTGTGCCAGGGAATGCTAGGGGTGATTGCATGATATCCCAGTGAACGAGGCTGCCTCCCCAAAGTCAGGGAAGTTATTTTTCGGACTTTCCCGAACAAGGAACTCCTGTGAATGAAGAGAGCTGCGTGGAGTTGTCTCTCGAGATCCCCCACGCACTGACAACGTTTCCGGGATCCTGAGCGTTGGGAGGATCCACCAATGGTCGACAACGCGTGGGTTCTAACGGAATGCCTAAACTCGTCTCCCCTGAGGTATTTCCTAATTTCTCTGTGCCAGGGAATGCTAGGGGTGATTGCCGGTTATCCCAGTGAACGAGGCTGCTTCCCCAAGATCAGGGAAGTTATTTCTCGGACTTCCCCGAACAGGGAACTCCTGTGAATGAAGAGAGCTGCGTGGAGTTGTCTCTCGTGCCCCCCACGCACTGATAACGGTTCGGGAATCCTGAGAGTGGGGAGGTTCCCCCAACTGTCGGCCGCACGCGGATTCTAACGGAATGCCTAAGCTCATCTCCCCTGAGGGTTTTCCTAATGTCTCTGTGCCAGGGAATGCTAGGGGTGATTGCAGGATATCCCAGTGTCAGACGCTGCCTCCCCAAGGTCAGGGAATATATTTCTCGGACTTCCGCGATTAGGGAACTCCTGTGACTGAATAGAGCTTCGTGGTGTTGTCTCTCGAGCTCCCACACGCACTGACAATGCTTCCGGAATTCTGAGCATGGGGAGGTACCACCAACGGTCGGCAGCGCGTGGGTTCTATCGGAATGCCTATGCTCGTCTCCCCTGAGGGTTTTCCTAATATTTCTGTGCCAGGGAAAGCTAGGGGTGATTGCAGGATATCCCAGGGTCCAAGGCTGCCTCCACAAGGTCAGGGAAGGTATTTCTCGGACTTCCCCAAACAGGGAATTCCTGTGACTGAAGAGAGCTGTGTGCAGTTGTCTCTCGTGCTCCCACACGCACTGACAATTGTTCCGGAATCCTGAGCGTGGGGAGGTTCCACCAACGGTCGGTAGGCGTGGGTTCTAACGGAATGCCAAATCTCGTCTCCCCTGAGGGTTTTTTTAATGTCTCTGTGCCAGGGAATGCTAGGGGTGATTGCAGGATATCCCAGTGTCAGAGGCTGCCTCCCCTATATCAGAGAATTTATTTATTGGACTTCCCCGAAAGTGAACTCCTGTGACTGAAGAGAGCTGCGTGGAGTTGTCTCTCGAGCTCCCCCACGCACTGACAATGGTTCCGGAATCCTGAGCGTGGGGAGGTTCCACCAAATGTCGGCAGCGCGTGGGTTCAAACGGAATGCCTAAGCTCGTGTCCCCTGAGGGTTTTCCTAATATCTCTGTGCCTGGGAATGCTAGGGGGGTTTGCAGGAAATCCCAGTGACAGAGGCTGCCTCACCAAGGACAGGGAAGTTATTTCTCGGACTACCCCAGACAGGGAACACCTGTGACTGCAGAGACCTGCGTGGAGTTGTCTCTTGGCTCCCCCACGCAATGACAATATTTCCGGAATCCTGAGCGTGGGGAGGTTCCACCAACGGTCGGCAGAGCGTGGGTTCAAACGGAATGCTTAAGCTCGTCTCCCCTGAGGGTTTTCCTAATGTCTCTGTGCCATGGATTGCTAGGGGTGATTGCAGGATATCCCAGTGACCGAGGCTGCCTCCCCAACTTCAGTGAATGTATTTCTCGGACTTCCCCGAACAGGGAACAACTGTGACTGAAGAGAGCTGCGTGGAGTTGTCTCTCGATTTCCCCCACGCACTGACAATGTTTCCGTAATCCTGAGCGTGGGGAGGTTATACCAACGGTCGGCAGCGCGTGGGTTCTAACGGAATGCCTAAGCTCGTCTCCCATGAGTGTTTTCCTAATATCTCTGTGCCAGGGAATGCTAGGCGTTATTGCAGGATTTCCCAGTGTCAGAGGCTGCCTCCCCAAGGTCAGGGAATATATTTCTCGGACTTCCCCGAACAGGGAACTCCTGTCACTGAAGAGAGCTGCGTGGAGCTGTCTCTCAAGCTCCCCTACGCAATGACAATGGTTCCGGAATCCTGAGCGTGAGGGGGTTCCACCAACGGTCGGCAACGCGTGGGTTCTAACGGAATGCCTAAGCTCGAATCCCCTGAGGGTTTTCCTAATGTCTCTGTGCCAGGGAATGCTAGGGGTGATTGCAGGATATCCCAGTGACCGAGGCTGCCTCCCAAGTTCAGGGAAGTTAATTCTCGGACTTCCCCGAACAGGGAACTTCTGTGACTGAAGAGAGCTGCGTGGAGTTGTCTCTAGAGCTCCCCCACGCACTGACAATGGTTCCGGAATACTGAGTGTGGGGAGGATCCACCAACGGTCGGCAGCGCGTGGGTTCTAACGGCATGCCAAAGCTCGTCTCCCCTGAGGGTTTTCCTAATGTCTCTGTGCCAGGGAATGCTAGGGGGGTTTGCAGTAATTCCCAGTGACAGAGGCTGACTCCCCAAGGACAGGGAATATATTTCTCTGACTACCCCGGACAGGGAACAACTGTGACTGAACAGAGCTGCGTTGAGTTGTCTCTCGATTTCCCCCATGCACTGATAATTTTTCCGGATTCCTGAGCGTGGGGAGTTTCCACCAACGGTCGGCAGCGCGTGGGTTCTAACGGCATGCCAAAGCTCGTCTCCCCTGAGGGTTTTCCTAATATCTCTGTGCCAGGGAATGGTAGGGGTGATTGCAGGATATCCCAGTGACCGAGGCTGCCTCCCAATGTTCAGGGAAGGTTTTTCTCGGACTTCCCCGAACAGGGAACTTCTGTCACTGAAGAGAGCTGCGTGGAGCTGTCTCTCGTGCTCCCCCACGCACTGAGAATGGTTCCGGAAACCTGAGCGTGGGGAGGTTCCACCAACGGTCGGCAGCGCGTGGGTTCTAACGGAATGCCTAAGCTCGTCTCCCCTGAGGGTTTTCCTAATGTCTCTGTGCCAGGGAATGCTAGGGGTGATTGCAGATTATCCCAGTAAACGAGGCTGCCCCCCAAGGTCAGGGAAGTTATTTCTCAGACTTCCCCAAACAGTGAACTCCTGTGACTGAAGAGAGCTGCGTGGAGTTGTTTCTCGAGCTCCCCCACGCACTCACAACGGTTCCGGAATCCTGAGCTTGGGGATGTTCCACCAACTGTCGGCAGCGCGTGGGGTCTTACGGAAAGCCTAAGCTCGCCTCCCCTGAGGTTTTCCCTAATGTCTCTATGCCAGGGAATGCTAGGGGTGATTTCAGGTTATCCCAGTGACCGAAGCTGCCTCCCCAAGGTCAGGGAAGTTATTTCTCGGACTTCCCCGTACAGGGAACTCCTGTTACTGGAGAGAGCTGCGTGGAGTTGTCTCTCGATCTCCGCCAAGCACTGACAACGGTTCCGGAATCCTGAGAGTGGGGAGGATCCAACAATTGTCGGCAGCGCGTGGGTTCTAACGGAATGCCTAAGCTCGTCTCCCCTGAGTGTTTTCCTAATATCTCTGTGCCAGGGAATGCTAGGGGTGATTGCAGGATATCCCAGTGACTGAGGCTGCCTCCCCAAGTTCAGGGAAGGTATTTCGCGGACTTCCCCGAACAGGGAACCCCAGTGACTGAAGAGAGCTGCGTGGAGTTGTCTCTCGAGCTCCCCCACACACTGACAACGGTTCCGGAATCCTGAGCGTGGGGAGGTTCCTCCAACGGTCGGCAGCGCGTGGGTTCTAACGGAATGACTAATCTCGTCTCCCCTGAGGGTTTTCCTAATGTCTCCGTGCCAGGGAATGCTAGGGGTGATTGCAGGATATCCCAGTGACCGAGGCTGCCTCCCCAAGGTCAGGGAAGTATTTCTCGGACTTCCCCGTACAGGGAACTCCTGTGACTGAAGAGAGCTGCGTGGAGTTGTCTCTCGAGCTCCCCTACACTCTGACAGTGGTTTCGAAATCCTGAGCGTGGGGTGGTTCCACCAACGGTCGGCAGCGCGTGGGTTCTAACGGAATGCCTAAGCTCGTCTCCCCTGAGGGTTTTCCTAATGTCTCTGTGCCAGGGAATGCTAGGGGTGATTGCAGATTATCCCAGTGAACGAGGCTGCCTACCCAATGTCAGGGAGGTTATTTCTCGGACTTCCCCGAACAGGGAAATCCTGTGACTTAAGAGAGCTGCCTGGAGTTGTCTCTCGAGCTCCCCCACGCACTGACAACGGTTCCGGAATCTTGAGCGTGGGGAGGTTCCACCAACGGTCGGCAGCGCGTGGGTTCTAACGGAATGCCTAAGCTCGTCTCCCCTGAGGGTTTTCCTAATATCTCTGTGCCAGGGAATGCTAGGGGTGATTGCAGGATATCCCAGTGAATGAGGCTGCCTCCCCAAGGTCAGGGAAGTTATTTCTCGGACTTCCCTGAACAGGGAACTCCTGTGACTGAAGAGAGCTGCGTGGAGCTGTCTCTGGAGCTCCCACACGCACTGACAACGGTTCCGGGTTCCTGAGCGTGGGGAGTTTCCACCAACAGTCGACAGTACGTCGGTTCTAACGGAATGCCTGAGCTCGTCTAACCTGAGGTTTCTTCTAATGTCTCTGTGCCAGGGAATGCTAGGGGTGATTGCAGGATATCCCAGTGACCGAGGCTGCCTCCCCAAGTTCAGGGAAGGTATTTCTCGGACTTCCCCGAACACGGAAGTCCTGTGACTGAAGAGAGCTGCGTGGAGTTGTCTCTCGAGCTCCCCCACGCACTGACAACGGTTCCGCAATCCTGAGCGTGGGGAGGTTCCACCAAAGGTCGGCAGCGCTTGGGTTCTAACGGAATGCCTAAGCTCGTCTCCACTGAGGGTTTTCCTAATATCTCTGTGCCAGGGAATGCTAGGGGTGATTGCAGGATATCCCAGTGACCGAGGCTGCCTCCCCAATGACAGGGAAGGTATTTCTCGGACTTCCCCGAACAGGGAACTCCTGTGACTAAAGAGAGCTGCGTGGAGTTGTCACTAGAGTTCCCCACGCACTGACAACAGTTCCGGAATCCTGAGCGTGGGGAGGTTCCACCAACGGTCGGCAGCGCGTGGGTTCTAACGGAATGCATAAGCTCGTCTCCCCTGAGGGTTTTCCTAATGTCTCTGTGCCAGGGAATGCTAGGGGTGATTGCAGGATATCCCAGTGTCGGAGGCTGCCTCCCCAAGGTCAGGGAAGCTAGTTCTCGGACTTCCCCGAACAGGGAACTCCTGTGACTGAAGAGAGATGCGTGGAGTTGTCTCTTGTGTTCCTCCACGCACTGACAACGTATCTGGAATCCTGAGCTTGGGGAGGTTCCACCAAAGGTCGGCAGCGCCTGGGTTCTAAAAGAATTCCTATGCTCGTCTCCCCTGAGGTTTTTCCTAATTTCTCTGTGCCAGGGAATGCTAGGGGTGATTGCAGGGTATCCCAGAGACGGAGGCTGCCTCCCCAAGGTCAGGGAAGTTATTTCTCGGACTTCCCCGAACAGTGAAATCCTGTGACTGAAGAGAGCTGCGTGGAGTTGTCTCTCGAGCTCCCACGCACTGACAACGGTTCCGGAATCCTGAGCTTAGGGAGGTTCCACCAACCGTCGGCAGCGCGTGGGTTATAACGGAATGCCTAATCTCGTCTCCCCTGAGCGTTTTCCTAATATCTCTGTGCCAGGGAATGCTAGGGGTGATTGCAGGATATCCCAGTGACCGAGGCTGCCTCCCCAAGATCAGGGAAGGAATTTCTCGGACTTCCCCGAACAGGGAACTCCTGTGACTGAAGAGAGCTGCGTGGAGTTGTCTCTCGAGCTCCCCCACGCACTGACAACGGTTCCGGAATCCTGAGCGTGGGGAGGTTCCACCAACGGTCGTCAGCCCGTGGGTTCTAACGGAATGACTAAGCTCGTCTCCATTGAGGGTGTTCCTAATATCTCTGTACCATTGAATGCTAGGGGTGATTGCCGGATATCCCAGTGACCGAGGCTGCCTCCCCAAGGGCAGGGAACTTATTTCTCGGACTTCCCCGAACAGGGAACTCCTGTGACTGAAGAGAGCTGCGTGGAGTTGTCTCTCGAGCTCTCCCACGCACTGACAATGGTTCCGGAATCCTGAGCGTGGGGAGTTTCCACCAACGGTCGGCAGCGCGTGGGTTCTAACGGAAAGCCTAAGCTCGTCTCCCCTGAGGGTTTTCCTAATGTCTCTGTGCCAGGGAATGCTAGGAGGGTTTGCACGATATCCCAGTGAGAGAGGCTGCCTCCCCAAGGTCAGGGAAGTTATTTTTCGGACTTCCCCGAACAGGGAACACCTGTGACTGAAGAGAGCTGCGTGGAGTTGTCTCTCGATCTCCCCCACGCACTGACAATCGTTCCTGAATCCTGAGCGTGGGGAGGTTCCACCAACGGTCTGCAGCGCGTGGGTCCTAACGGAAAGCCTAAGCTCGTCTCCCCTGAGTGTTTTCCTAATGTCTATGGGCAAGGGAATGCTTGGGGTGTTTGCAGGATATCCCAGTGGCAGAGGCTGCCTCCCCAAGTTCAGGAATGTATTTCTCGGACTTCCCCGAACAGGGAACACCTGTGACTGAAGAGAGCTGCGTGGAGTTGTCTCTCGACCTCCCCCACGCACTGATAATGGTTCCGGAATCCTGAGCGTGGGGAGGTTCCAACAACGGTCGGCAGCGCGTTGGTTCTAACGGAATGCCTATGCTCGTCTCCCCTGAGTGTTTTCCTAATGTCTATGGGCCAGGGAATGCTTGGGGGGTTGCAGGATATCCCAGTGACTGAGGCTGCCTCCCCAAGGTCAGGGAAGGTATTTCTCAGACTTCCCCGAACAGGGAACACCTGTGACTGAAGAGAGCTGCGTGGAGTTGTCACTCGAGCTCCCCCTAATACAGACAATCTTTCCGGAATCCTGAGCGTGGGGAGGTTCCACCAACGGTCGGCAGCGCGTGGGTTCTAACGGAAAGCCTAAGCTCGTCTCCCCTGAGGGTTTTCCTAATGTCTCTGTGGCAGGGAATGCTAGGGGGGTTTGCATGATATCCCAGTGTCAGAGGCTGCCTCCCCAAGTTCAGGGAAGGTATTTCTCGGACTTCCCCGAACAGGGAACACCTGTTACTGAAGAGAGGTGCGTGGAGTTGTCTCTCGAGCTCCCCAACGCACTGACAATGGTTCCTGAATCCTGAGCGTGGGGAGGTTCCACCAACGGTCGGCAGCGTGTGGGTCATAACGGAAAGCCTAAGCTCGTCTCCCCTGAGTGTTTTCCTAATATCTATGGGCCAGGGAATGCTTGGGGGGTTTGCAGGATATCCCAGTGTCAGAAGTTGCCTCCCCAAGTTCAGGAATGTATTTCTCGGACTTCCCCGAACAGGGAACACCTGTGACTGAAGAGAGCTGTGAGGAGTTGTCTCTCGAGCTCCCTCACGCACTGACAATGTTTCCGGAATCCTGAAAGTGGGGAGGTTCCACCAACGGTCGGCAGCGCGTGGGTTCTAATGGAAAGCCTAAGCTCGTCTCCCCTGAGTGTTTTCCTAAAGTCTCTGTGCCAGGGAAAGCTAGGGGGGTTTGCAGGATATCCCAGGGTAAGAGGCTGCCTACCCAAGCCCAGGGAAGGTATTTCTCGGACTTCTCCGAACAGGGAACAACTGTGACTGAAGAGAGCTGCATGGAGTTGTCTCTCGAACTCCCTCACGCAGTGAAAATCGTTCCGGAATCCTGAACGTTCGGAGGTTCCACCAACTGTCGGCAGTGCGTGCGTTCTAACAGAAAGCCTAAGCTCGTCTCCCCTGAGGGTTTTCCTAATGTCTCTGTGCCAGGGAATACTAGGGGGGTTTGCAGGATATCCCAGTGACAGAGGCTGCCTCCCCAAGGTCAGGGAAGGTATTTCACGGACTTCCCCGAACAGGGAAAACCTGTGACTGAAGAGAGCTGCGTGGAGTTGTCTCTCGAGCTCCCCCACGCACTGACAATGTTTCCGTAATCCTGAGCGTGGGGAGGTTCCACCAACGGTCGGCAGCACGTGGGTTCTAACGGAAAGCCTAATCTCGTCTCCCCTGAGGGTTTTCCTAATGTCTATGTGCCAGGGAATTCTAGGGGGGTTTGCAGGATATCCCAGTGTCAGAGGCTGCCTCCCCAAGGTCAGGAAAGGTATTTCTCGGACTTCCCCGAACAGGGAACACCTGTGACTGAAGAGAGCTGCGTGGAGTTGTCTCTCGAGCTCCCCCACGCACTGACAATGGTTCCGGAATCCTGAGCGTGGGGAGGTTCCACCAACGGTCGGCAGCGCGTTGGTTCTAACGGAATGCCTATGCTCGTCTCCCCTGAGGGTTTTCCTAATGTCCCTGTACCAGGGAATGCTAGGGGGGTTTGCAGGATATCCCAGTGACCGAGGCTGCCTCCCCAAGGTCAGGGAAGGTATTTCTCGGACTTCCCCGAACAGGGAACACCTGTGACTGAAGAGAGCTGAGTGGAGTTGTCACTCGAGCTCCCCCCACACAGACAATCGTTCCGGAATCCTGAGCGTGGGGAGGTTCCACCATCGTTCGGCAGCGCGTGTGTTCTAACGGAAAGCCTAAGCTCGTCTCCCCTGAGGGTTTTCCTAATGTCTCTGTGCCAGGGAATGCTAGGGGTGTTTGCACGATATCCCAGTGTCAGAGGCTGCCTCCCCAAGTTCAGGGAAGGTATTTCTCGGACTTCCCCGAACAGGGAACACCTGTGACTGAAGAGAGCTGCGTGGAGTTTTCACTCGAGCTCCCCCACGCACTGACAATGGTACCGGATTTCTGAGCGTGGGGAGGTTCCATCAACGGTCGGCAGTGCGTGGGTTCTAACGGAAAGCCTAAGCTCGTCTCCCTTGAGAGTTTTCCTAATGTCTCTGTGCCAGGGAATGCTAGGGGGGTTTGCAGGATATCCCAGTGACAGAGGCTGCCTCCCCACGGTCAGGGAAGGTATTTCTCGGACTTCCCCGAACAGGGAACACCTGTGACTGAAGAGAGCTGCGTGGAGTTCTCTCTCGAGTTCCCCACACACTGACAATGTTTCCGGAATCCTGAGCGTGGGGAGGTTCCATCAAATGTCGGCAGCGCTTGGGTTCTAACGGAATGCCTAAGCTCGTCTCCCCTGACGGTTTTCCTAATGTCTCTGTGCCAGGGAATGCTCGGGGGGTTTGCAGAATATCCCAGTGACAGAGGCTGCCTCCCCAAGGTCAGGGAAGTTATTTCTCGGACTTCCCCGAACAGGGAACACCTGTGACTGAAGAGAGCTTCGTGGAGATGTCTCTCGAGCTCTCCCACGCACTGACAATGGTTACGGAATCCTGAGCGTGGGGAGGTTCCACCAACGGTCGGCAGCGCGTGGGTTCTAACGGAAAGCATAAGCTTGTCTCCCCTGAGGGTTTTCCTAATGTCTCTGTCCAGGGAAAGCTAGGGGGGTTTGCAGGATATCAAAGTGTAAGAGGCTGCCTCCCCAAGCTCAGGGAAGGTATTTCTGGACTTCCCCGTACAGGGAACACCTTTGACTGAAGAGAGCTGCATGGAGTTGTCTCTCGAGCTCCCTCACGCAGTGACAATTTTTCCGGAATCCTGAACTTGGGGAGGTTCCACCAACGGTCGGCAGCGCGTGGGTTCTAACTGAAAGCCTAAGCTCGTCTCCCCTGAGGGTTTTCCTAATGTCTCTGTGCCAGGGAATGCTAGGGGTGTTTGCAGGATATCCCAGGGACAGAGGCTGCCTCCCCAAGGTGAGGGAAGGTATTTCTCGGACTTCCCCGAACAGGGAACACCTGTGACTGAAGAGAGCTGCGTGGAGTTGTCTCTCGAGCTCCCCCACGCACTGACATTGGTTCCGGAATCCTGAGCGTGGGGAGGTTCCACCAACGGTCGGCAGCACGTTGGTTCTAACGGAATGTCTATGCTCGTCTCCCCTGATTGTTTTCCTAATGTCTATATGCCAGGGAATGCTAGGGTGTTTGCAGGATATCCCAGTGACAGAGACTGCCTCCCCAAGGTCAGGGAAGATTTTTCTCGGACTTCCCCGAACAGGGAACACCTGTGACTCAACAGAGATGCGTGGAGTTGTCTCTCGAGCTCCCCCACGCACTGACAATGGTTCCAGAATCCTGAGCGTGGGGAGGTTCCACCAACGCTCGGCAGCGCGTGGGTTCTAACGGAAAGCCTAAGCTCGTCTCCCCTGAGGGTTTTCCTAATGTCTCTGTGCCAGGGAATGCTAGGGGGCATTGCAGGATATCCCAGAGTCCAAGGCTGCCTCCCCAAGGTCAGGGAAGGTTTTTCTCAGACTTCCCCGAACAGGGAACACCTGTGAATGAAGAGAGCTGCGTGGAGTTGTCTCTCGAGCTCCCCCACGCACTGACAATGGTTCCGGAATCCTGAGCGTGGGGAGGTTCCACCAACGGGCGGCAGCGCGTGGGTTCTAACGGAAAGCCTAAGCTCGTCTCCCCTGAGGGTTTTCCTAATATCTCTGTGCTAGGGAATGCTAGGGGGGTTTGCAGGATATCCCAGTGACAGAGGCTGCCTCCCCAAGGTCAGGGAAGGTATTTCTCGGACTTCCCCGCACAGGGAACACCTGTGACTGAAGAGAGCTTCGTGGAGTTGTCTCTCGAGCTCCCCCACGCACTGACAATTTTTCCGGAATCCTGAGCGTGGGGAGGTTCCACCAACGGTCGGCAGCGCGTGGGTTCTAACGGAAAGCCTGATCTCGTCTCCCCTGAGGGTTTTCCTAATGTCTCTGTGCCAGGGAATGCTATGGGGGTTTGCAGGATATCCCAGTGACAGAAGCTGCCTCCCCAAGTTCAGGGAAGGTATTTCTCGGACTTCCCCGATCAGGGAACACCTGTGACTGAAGAGAGCTGCGTGAAGTTGTCTCTCGAGCTCCCCCACGCACTGACAATTGTTCCGAAATCCTGAGCGTGGGGAGGTTCCACTAGCGATCGGCAGCGCGTAGTTTCTAACATAATGCCTAAGCTCGTCTCCCCTGAGGGTTTTCCTAATGTCTCTGTTCCAGGGAATGCTAGGGGGGTTTGCAGGGTATCCCAGTTGCAGAGGCTGCCTCCCCAAGGTCTGGGAACGTATTTCTCGGACTTCCCCGAACATGGAACACCTGTGACTGAAGAGAGCTGCGTGGAGTTGTCTCTCGAGCTTCCCCACGCACTGACAATTGTTCCGGAATCCTGAGGGTGGGGAGGTTCCACCAAAGGTCGGCAGCGCGTGGGTTCTAACGGAATGCCAAAGCTCGTCTCCCCTGAGGGTTTTCCTAATGTCTCTATGCCAGGGAATGCTAGGGGGGTTTGCAGGTTATCCCAGTGACAGAGGCTGCCTCCCCAAAGTCAGGGAAGATATTTCTCGGACTTCCCGGAATAGGGAACAACTGTGACTCAAGAGAGCTGCTTGGAGTTGTCTCTCGAGCTCCCCCACGCACTGACAATGGTTCCGGAATCCTGAGCGTGGGGAGGTTCCACCAACGGTCGGCAGCGCGTGGGTTCAAACGGAAAGCCTAAGCTCGTCTCCCTGAGGGTTTTACTAATGTATCTGTGCCAGGGAATGCTAGGGGTGTTTGCAGGATATCCCAGTGACAGAGGCTGACTACCCAAGTTCAGGAAAGTTATTTCTCGGACTTCCCCGTTCAGGGAACCCCTGTGAGTGAAGAGAGCTGCGTGGAGCTGTCTCTCTAGCTCCCCCACGCACTGACAATGGTTCCGGAATCCTGAGCGTGTGGAGGTTCCACCAACGGTCGGCAGCGCGTGGGTTCTAACGGAAAGCTTAAGCTCGTCTCCCCTGAGGGTTTTCCTAATATCTCTGTGCCAGTTAATGCTAGGGGGGTTTGCAGGATATCCCAGTTACAGAGGCTGCCTCCCCAAGCTCAGGGAAGGTATTTCTCGGACTTCCCCGAACAGGGAACTCCTGTGACTTAAGAGAGCTGCGTGGAGTTGTCTCTCGAGCTCCCCCACGCACTGACAATGTTTCCGGAATCCTGAGCGTGGGGAGGTTCCACCAACGGTCGGCAGCGCGTGGGTTCTAACGGAAAGCCTAAGCTCGTCTCCCCTGAGGGTTTTCCTAATATCTCTAATGCAGGGAATGCTAGGGGGGTTTGCAGGATATCCCAGTGACAGAGGCTGCCTCCCCAAGGTCAGGGAAGTTATTTGTCGGACTTCCCCGTTCAGGGAACCCCTGTGACAGAAGAGAGCTCTGTGGAGTTGTCTCTCGTGCTCCCCCACGCACTGACAATGGTTCCGGAATCCTGAGGGTGGGGAGGTTCCACCAACGGTCGGCAGCGCGTGGGTACTAAAGGAAAGCCTAAGCTCGTCTCCCCAGAGGGTTTTCCTTATGTCTCGGTGCCAGGGAATGCTAGGGGGGTTTGCAGGATTTCCCAGTGACAGAAGCTGCCTCCCCAAGTTCAGGGAAGGTATTTCTCGGACTTCCCCGATCAGGGAACACCTGTGACTGAAGAGAGCTGCGTGGAGTTGTCTCTCGAGCTCCCCCACGCACTGACAATGGTTCCGAAATCCTGAGCGTGGGGAGGTTCCACCAGCGATCGGCAGCGCGTAGGTTCTAACATAATGCCTAAGCTCGTCTCCCCTGAGGGTTTTCCTAATGTCCCTGTTCCAGGGAATGCTAGGGGGTTTTGCAGGGTATCCCAGTGGCAGAGGCTGCCTCCCCAAGGTCAGGGAACGTATTTCTCAGACTTCCCCGAACATGGAACCTCTGTGACTGAAGAGAGCTGCGTGGAGTTATCTCTCGAGCTCCCCCACGCACTGACAATTGTTCCGGAATCCTGAGGGTGGGGAGGTTCCACCAAAGGTCGGCAACGCGTGGGTTCTAACGGAATGCCAAAGCTCGTCTCCCCTGAGGGTTTTCCTAATGTCTCTATGCCAGGGAATGCTAGGGGGGTTTGTAGGATATCCCAGTGACAGAGGCTGCCTCCCCAAGGTCAGGGAAGATATTTCTCGGACTTCCCGGAATAGGGAACAACTGTGACTCTAGAGAGCTGCTTGGAGTTGTCTCTCGAGCTCCCCCACGCACTGACAATGGTTCCGGAATCCTGAGCGTGGGGAGGTTCCACCAACGGTCGGCAGCGCGTGGGTTCAAACGGAAAGCCTAAGCTCGTCTCCCTGAGGGTTTTACTAATGTATCTGTGCCAGGGAATGCTAGGGGTGTTTGCAGGATATCCCAGTGACAGAGGCTGACTACCCAAGTTCAGGAAAGTTATTTCTCGGACTTCCCCGTTCAGGGAACCTCTGTGAGTGAAGAGAGCTGCGTGGAGCTGTCTCTCTAGCTCCCCCACGCACTGACAATGGTTCCGGAATCCTGAGCGTGTGGACGTTCCACCAACGGTCGACAGCGCGTGGGTTCTAACGGAAATCCTAAGCTCGTCTCCCCTGAGGGTTTTCCTAATATCTCTGTGCCAGTTAATGCTAGGGGGGTTTGCAGGATATCCCATTACAGAGGCTGCCTCCCCAAGCTCAGGGAAGCTATTTCTCGGACTTCCCCGAACAGGGAACTCCTGTGACTTAAGAGAGCTGCGTGGAGTTGTCTCTCGAGCTCCCCCACGCACTGACAATGTTTCCGGAATCCTGAGCGTGGGGAGGTTCCACCAACGGTCGGCAGCGCGTGGGTTCTAACGGAAAGCCTAAGCTCGTCTCCCCTGAGGGTTTTCCTAATATCTCTATTGCAGGGAATGCTAGGGGGGTTTGCAGGATATCCCAGTGACAGAGGCTGCCTCCCCAAGTTCAGGGAAGTTATTTCTCGGACTTCCCCGAACAGGGAACACCTGTGACTTAAGAGAGCTGCGTGGAGTTGTCTCTCGAGCTCCCCCATGCACTGACAATGTTACCGGAATCCTGAGCGTGGGGAGGTTCCACCAACGGTCGGCAACGCGTGGGTTCTAACGGAAAGCCTAAGTTCGTCTCCCCTGAGGGTTTTCCTAATATCTCTATTGCAGGGAATGCTAGGGGGGTTTGCAGGATATCCCAGTGACTGAGGCTGCCTCCCCAGGTCAGGGAAGTAATTTGTCGGACTTCCCCGAACAGGGAACCCCTGTGACTGAAGAGAGCTCTGTGGAGTTGTCTCTCGTGCTCCCCCACGCACTGACAATTGTTCCGGAATCCTGAGGGTGGGGAGGTTCCACCAACGGTCGGCAGCGCGTGGGTTCAAAAGGAAAGCCTAAGCTCGTCTCCCCAGAGGGTTTTCCTTATGTCTCTGTGCCAGGGAATGCTAGGGGGGTTTGCAGGATATCCCAGTGACAGAAGCTGCCTCCCCAAGTTCAGGGAAGTTATTTCTCGGACTTCCCCAAACAGGGAACACCTGTGACTTAAGAGAGCTGCGTGGAGTTGTCTCTCGAGCTCCCCCACGCACTGACAATGGTTCCGTAATCCTGAGCGTGTGGAGGTTCCACCAACGGTCGGCAGCGCGTGGGTTCTAACGGAATGCCTAAGCTCGTCTCCCCTGAGGGTTTTCCTAATGTCTCTGTGCCAGGGAATGCTAGGGGGGTTTGCAGGATGTCCCAGTGACACAGGCTGCCTCCCCAAAGTCAGGGAAGTTACTTCTCGGACTTCTCCGTACAGGGAACACCTTTGACTGAAGAGAGCTGCGAGGAGTTGTCTCTCGAGATCCCCCACGCACTGACAATCGTTCCGGAATCCTGAGCGTGGGAAGGTTTCACCAACGGTCGGCAGCGCGTGGGTTCTAACGGAAAGCCTAAGCTCATCTACCCTGAGGTTTTTCCTAATGTCTCTGTGCCGGGGAATGCTAGGGGGTTTTGCAGGATATCCCAGTGGCAGAGGCTGCCTCCCCAAGTTCAGGGAAGGTATCTCTCGGACTTCCCCGAACAGGGAACAGCTGTGACTGAAGAGAGCTGCGTGGAGTTGTCTCTCGTGCTCCCCCACGCACTGACAATGGTTCCGGAATCCTGAGCGTGGGGAGGTTCCACCAACGGTCGGCAGAGCGTGGGTTTTAACGGAAAGCCTAAGCTCGCCTCCCCTGAGTATTTTCCTAATATCTCTGTGCCAGGGCATGCTAGGGGGGTTTGCAGGATATCCCAGTGACAGAGGCTGCCTCCCCAAGGTCAGGGAAGGTATTTCTAGGACTTCCCCGAACAGTGAACACCTGTGACTGAAGAGAGCTGCGTGGAGTTGTCTCTCGAGCTCCCCCACGAACTGACAATGCATCCGGAATCCTGAGCGTGGGGAGGTTCCACCGACCGTCGGCAGTGCGTGGGTTCTAACGGAATGCCTAAGCTCGTCTCCCCTGAGGGTTTTCCTAATGTCTCTGTGCTAGGGAATGC
This sequence comes from Vicugna pacos, assembly GCF_048564905.1. Classification (NCBI taxonomy): domain Eukaryota; kingdom Metazoa; phylum Chordata; class Mammalia; order Artiodactyla; family Camelidae; genus Vicugna; species Vicugna pacos. Next base: position 43,708,269 of record NW_027328721.1, on the reverse strand, counting down.
TAGGGGGGTATGCAGGATATCCCAGTGACAGAGGCTGCCTCCCCAAGGTCAGGGAAGGTATTTCTCGGACTTCCCCGCACAGGGAACACCTGTGACTGAAGAGAGCTTCGTGGAGTTGTCTCTCGAGCTCCCCCACGCACTGACAATTTTTCCGGAATCCTGAGCGTGGGGAGGTTCCACCAACGGTCGGCAGCGCGTGGGTTCTAACGGAAAGCCTGATCTCGTCTCCCCTGAGGGTTTTCCTAATGTCTCTGTGCCAGGGAATGCTATGGGGGTTTGCAGGATATCCCAGTGACAGAAGCTGCCTCCCCAAGTTCAGGGAAGGTATTTCTCGGACTTCCCCGATCAGGGAACACCTGTGACTGAAGAGAGCTGCGTGAAGTTGTCTCTCGAGCTCCCCCACGCACTGACAATTGTTCCGAAATCCTGAGCGTGGGGAGGTTCCACTAGCGATCGGCAGCGCGTAGTTTCTAACATAATGCCTAAGCTCGTCTCCCCTGAGGGTTTTCCTAATGTCTCTGTTCCAGGGAATGCTAGGGGGGTTTGCAGGGTATCCCAGTGGCAGAGGCTGCCTCCCCAAGGTCTGGGAACGTATTTCTCGGACTTCCCCGAACATGGAACACCTGTGACTGAAGAGAGCTGCGTGGAGTTGTCTCTCGAGCTTCCCCACGCACTGACAATTGTTCCGGAATCCTGAGGGTGGGGAGGTTCCACCAAAGGTCGGCAGCGCGTGGGTTCTAACGGAATGCCAAAGCTCGTCTCCCCTGAGGGTTTTCCTAATGTCTCTATGCCAGGGAATGCTAGGGGGGTTTGCAGGTTATCCCAGTGACAGAGGCTGCCTCCCCAAAGTCAGGGAAGATATTTCTCGGACTTCCCGGAATAGGGAACAACTGTGACTCAAGAGAGCTGCTTGGAGTTGTCTCTCGAGCTCCCCCACGCACTGACAATGGTTCCGGAATCCTGAGCGTGGGGAGGTTCCACCAACGGTCGGCAGCGCGTGGGTTCAAACGGAAAGCCTAAGCTCGTCTCCCTGAGGGTTTTACTAATGTATCTGTGCCAGGGAATGCTAGGGGTGTTTGCAGGATATCCCAGTGACAGAGGCTGACTACCCAAGTTCAGGAAAGTTATTTCTCGGACTTCCCCGTTCAGGGAACCCCTGTGAGTGAAGAGAGCTGCGTGGAGCTGTCTCTCTAGCTCCCCCACGCACTGACAATGGTTCCGGAATCCTGAGCGTGTGGAGGTTCCACCAACGGTCGGCAGCGCGTGGGTTCTAACGGAAAGCCTAAGCTCGTCTCCCCTGAGGGTTTTCCTAATATCTCTGTGCCAGTTAATGCTAGGGGGGTTTGCAGGATATCCCAGTTACAGAGGCTGCCTCCCCAAGCTCAGGGAAGGTATTTCTCGGACTTCCCCGAACAGGGAACTCCTGTGACTTAAGAGAGCTGCGTGGAGTTGTCTCTCGAGCTCCCCCACGCACTGACAATGTTTCCGGAATCCTGAGCGTGGGGAGGTTCCACCAACGGTCGGCAGCGCGTGGGTTCTAACGGAAAGCCTAAGCTCGTCTCCCCTGAGGGTTTTCCTAATATCTCTAATGCAGGGAATGCTAGGGGGGTTTGCAGGATATCCCAGTGACAGAGGCTGCCTCCCCAAGGTCAGGGAAGTTATTTGTCGGACTTCCCCGTTCAGGGAACCCCTGTGACAGAAGAGAGCTCTGTGGAGTTGTCTCTCGTGCTCCCCCACGCACTGACAATGGTTCCGGAATCCTGAGGGTGGGGAGGTTCCACCAACGGTCGGCAGCGCGTGGGTACTAAAGGAAAGCCTAAGCTCGTCTCCCCAGAGGGTTTTCCTTATGTCTCGGTGCCAGGGAATGCTAGGGGGGTTTGCAGGATTTCCCAGTGACAGAAGCTGCCTCCCCAAGTTCAGGGAAGGTATTTCTCGGACTTCCCCGATCAGGGAACACCTGTGACTGAAGAGAGCTGCGTGGAGTTGTCTCTCGAGCTCCCCCACGCACTGACAATGGTTCCGAAATCCTGAGCGTGGGGAGGTTCCACCAGCGATCGGCAGCGCGTAGGTTCTAACATAATGCCTAAGCTCGTCTCCCCTGAGGGTTTTCCTAATGTCCCTGTTCCAGGGAATGCTAGGGGATTTTGCAGGGTATCCCAGTGGCAGAGGCTGCCTCCCCAAGGTCAGGGAACGTATTTCTCGGACTTCCCCGAACATGGAACCTCTGTGACTGAAGAGAGCTGCGTGGAGTTGTCTCTCGAGCTCCCCCACGCACTGACAATTGTTCCGGAATCCTGAGGGTGGGGAGGTTCCACCAAAGGTCGGCAACGCGTGGGTTCTAACGGAATGCCAAAGCTCGTCTCCCCTGAGGGTTTTCCTAATGTCTCTATGCCAGGGAATGCTAGGGGGGTTTGTAGGATATCCCAGTGACAGAGGCTGCCTCCCCAAGGTCAGGGAAGATATTTCTCGGACTTCCCGGAATAGGGAACAACTGTGACTCTAGAGAGCTGCTTGGAGTTGTCTCTCGAGCTCCCCCATGCACTGACAATGGTTCCGGAATCCTGAGCGTGGGGAGGTTCCACCAACGGTCGGCAGCGCGTGGGTTCAAACGGAAAGCCTAAGCTCGTCTCCCTGAGGGTTTTACTAATGTATCTGTGCCAGGGAATGCTAGGGGTGTTTGCAGGATATCCCAGTGACAGAGGCTGACTACCCAAGTTCAGGAAAGTTATTTCTCGGACTTCCCCGTTCAGGGAACCCCTGTGAGTGAAGAGAGCTGCGTGGAGCTGTCTCTCTAGCTCCCCCACGCACTGACAATGGTTCCGGAATCCTGAGCGTGTGGACGTTCCACCAACGGTCGACAGCGCGTGGGTTCTAACGGAAATCCTAAGCTCGTCTCCCCTGAGGGTTTTCCTAATATCTCTGTGCCAGTTAATGCTAGGGGGGTTTGCAGGATATCCCAGTTACAGAGGCTGCCTCCCCAAGCTCAGGGAAGCTATTTCTCGGACTTCCCCGAACAGGGAACTCCTGTGACTTAAGAGAGCTGCGTGGAGTTGTCTCTCGAGCTCCCCCACGCACTGACAATGTTTCCGGAATCCTGAGCGTGGGGAGGTTCCACCAACGGTCGGCAGCGCGTGGGTTCTAACGGAAAGCCTAAGCTCGTCTCCCCTGAGGGTTTTCCTAATATCTCTATTGCAGGGAATGCTAGGGGGGTTTGCAGGATATCCCAGTGACAGAGGCTGCCTCCCCAAGGTCAGGGAAGTTATTTGTCGGACTTCCCCGAACAGGGAACCCCTGTGACAGAAGAGAGCTCTGTGGAGTTGTCTCTCGTGCTCCCCCACGCACTGAAAATGGTTCCGGATTCCTGAGGGTGGGGAGGTTCCACCAACGGTCGGCAGCGCGTGGGTTCTAAAGGAAAGCCTAAGCTCGTCTCCCCAGAGGTTTTCCTTATGTCTCGGTGCCAGGGAATGCTAGGGGGGTTTGCAGGATATCCCAGTGACAGAAGCTGCCTCTCCAAGTTCAGGGAAGTTATTTCTCGGACTTCCCCGAACAGGGAACACCTGTGACTTAAGAGAGCTGCGTGGAGTTGTCTCTCGAGCTCCCCCATGCACTGACAATGTTACCGGAATCCTGAGCGTGGGGAGGTTCCACCAACGGTCGGCAACGCGTGGGTTCTAACGGAAAGCCTAAGTTCGTCTCCCCTGAGGGTTTTCCTAATATCTCTATTGCAGGGAATGCTAGGGGGGTTTGCAGGATATCCCAGTGACAGAGGCTGCCTCCCCAGGTCAGGGAAGTAATTTGTCGGACTTCCCCGAACAGGGAACCCCTGTGACTGAAGAGAGCTCTGTGGAGTTGTCTCTCGTGCTCCCCCACGCACTGACAATTGTTCCGGAATCCTGAGGGTGGGGAGGTTCCACCAACGGTCGGCAGCGCGTGGGTTCAAAAGGAAAGCCTAAGCTCGTCTCCCCAGAGGGTTTTCCTTATGTCTCTGTGCCAGGGAATGCTAGGGGGGTTTGCAGGATATCCCAGTGACAGAAGCTGCCTCCCCAAGTTCAGGGAAGTTATTTCTCGGACTTCCCCAAACAGGGAACACCTGTGACTTAAGAGAGCTGCGTGGAGTTGTCTCTCGAGCTCCCCCACGCACTGACAATGGTTCCGTAATCCTGAGCGTGTGGAGGTTCCACCAACGGTCGGCAGCGCGTGGGTTCTAACGGAATGCCTAAGCTCGTCTCCCCTGAGGGTTTTCCTAATGTCTCTGTGCCAGGGAATGCTAGGGGGGTTTGCAGGATATCCCAGTGACACAGGCTGCCTCCCCAAAGTCAGGGAAGTTATTTCTCGGACTTCTCCGAACAGGGAACACCTTTGACTGAAGAGAGCTGCGAGGAGTTGTCTCTCGAGATCCCCCACGCACTGACAATCGTTCCGGAATCCTGAGCGTGGGAAGGTTTCACCAACGGTCGGCAGCGCGTGGGTTCTAACGGAAAGCCTAAGCTCATCTACCCTGAGGTTTTTCCTAATGTCTCTGTGCCGGGGAATGCTAGGGGGTTTTGCAGGATATCCCAGTGGCAGAGGCTGCCTCCCCAAGTTCAGGGAAGGTATCTCTCGGACTTCCCCGAACAGGGAACAGCTGTGACTGAAGAGAGCTGCGTGGAGTTGTCTCTCGTGCTCCCCCACGCACTGACAATGGTTCCGGAATCCTGAGCGTGGGGAGGTTCCACCAACGGTCGGCAGAGCGTGGGTTTTAACGGAAAGCCTAAGCTCGCCTCCCATGAGAATTTTCCTAATATCTCTGTGCCAGGGCATGCTAGGGGGGTTTGCAGGATATCCCAGTGACAGAGGCTGCCTCCCCAAGGTCAGGGAAGGTATTTCTAGGACTTCCCCGAACAGTGAACACCTGTGACTGAAGAGAGCTGCGTGGAGTTGTCTCTCGAGCTCCCCCACGAACTGACAATGCATCCGGAATTCTGAGCGTGGGGAGGTTCCACCGACCGTCGGCAGTGCGTGGGTTCTAACGGAATGCCTAAGCTCGTCTCCCCTGAGGGTTTTCCTAATGTCTCTGTGCCAGGGAATGATAGGGGTGTTTGCAGGATATCCCAGTGACAGAGGCTGCCTCCCCAAGTTCAGGGAAGGTATTTCTCGGACTTCCCCGAACAGGGAACTCCTGTGAATGAAGAGAGCTGCGTGGAGTTGTCTCTCGATCTCCCCCACGCACTGACAATGGTTCCGGAATCCTGAGCGTGGGGAGGTTCCACCAACGGTCGGCAGCGCGTCGGTTCTAACGGAAAGCCTAAGCTCGTCTCCCCTGAGGGTTTTCCTGATGTCTCTGTGCCAGGGAATTCTAGGGGGGTTTGCAGGTTATCCCAGTGACAGAGGCTGCCTACTCAAGGTCAGGGAAAGTATTTCTTGAACTTCCCCGAACAGGGAATACCTGTGACTTAAGAGAGCTCCGTGGAGTTGTCTCTCGAGCTCCCCCACGCACTGACAATGGTTCCGGAATCCTGAGCGTGGGGAGGTTCCACCAACGGTCGGCAGCGCGTGGGTTCTAACGGAAAGCCTAAGCTCGCCTCCCCTGAGGTTTTTCCTAATATCTCTCTGCCAGGGAATGCTAGGGGGGTTTGCAGGATAACCCAGTGACAGAGGCTGCCTCCCCAAGGTCAGGGAAGGTATTTCTAGGACTTCCCCGAACAGTGAAAACCTGTGACTGAAGAGAGCTGCGTATAGTTGTCTCTCGAGCTCCCCCACGAACTGACAATGCATCCGGAATCCTGAGCGTGGGGAGGTTTCACCAACCGTCGGCAGCGCGTGGGTTCTAACGGAATACCTAAGCTCGTCCCTCCTGAGGGTTTTCCTAATGTCTCTGTGCCAGGGAATGCTAGGGGTGTTTGCAGGATATCCCAGTTACAGAGGCTGCCTCCCCAAGGTCAGGGAAGGTATTTCTCGGACTTCCCCGAACAGGGAACACCTGTGACTGTAGAGAGCTGCGTGGAGTTGTCTCTCGAGCTCCCCCACGCACTGACAATGTTTCCGCAATCCTGAGCGTGGGGAGGTTCCACCAACGGTCGACAGCGCGTGGGTTCCAACGGAAAGCCTAAGCTCGTCTCCCCTGAGGGTTTTCCTAATGTCTCTCAGCCAGTGAATGATAGGGGTGTTTGCAGGATATCCCTGTGACAGAGGCTGCCTCCCCAAGATCAGGGATGTTATTTCTCGGACTTCCCCGAACAGGGAACCCCTGTGACTGAAGAGAGCTGCGTGGAGTTGTCTCTCTAGCTCCCCCACGTACTGACAATGGTTCCGGAATCCTGAGCGTGGGGAGGTTCCACCAACGGTCGGCAGCGCGTGGGTTCTAACGGAAAGCCTAAGCTCGTCCCCCCGGAGGGTTTTCCTAATGTCTCTGTGCCAGGGAATGCTAGGGGGGTTTGCAGGATATCCCAGTGACAGAGGCTGCCTCCCCAACGTCAGGGAAGGTATTTCTCGGACTTCCCCGAACAGGGAACACCTGTGACTGAAGAGAGCTGCGTGGAGTTGTCTCTCGAGCTCCCCCACGAAATGACAATGGTTCCGGAATCCTGAGCGTGGGGAGGTTCCACCAACGGTCGTCAGCGCGTGGGTTCTAACGGAAATCATAAGCTGGTCTCCCCTGAGGGTTTCCCTAATGTCTCTGTGCCAGGGAATGCTAGGGGGGTTTGCAGGATATCCCAGTGACAGATGCTGCCTCCCCAAGTTCAGGGAAGGTATTTCTTGGACTTCCCCGAACAGGGAACAGCTGTGACTGAAGAGAGATGCGTGGAATTGTCTCTCGAGTTCCCCCACGCACTGACAATTTTTCCGCAATCCTGAGCGTGGGGAGGTTCCACCAACTGTCGGCCGCGCGTCGATTCTATCGGAATGCATAAGCTCGTCTCCCCTGAGGGTTTTCCTAATGTCTCTGTGCGAGGGAATGCTAGGGGCGTTTGCAGGATATCCCAGTGACAGAGGCTGCCTCGCCAAGGTCAGGGAAGGTATTTCTCAGACTTCCCCGAACAGGGAACACCTGTGACTGAAGAGAGCTGCGTGGAGTTGTCTCTCGAGCTCCCCCACGCACTGACAATGTTTCCGGAATCCGGAGCGTGGGGAGGTTCCACCAACGGTCGGCAGCGCGTGGGTTCTAACGGAATGCCTTAGCTCGTCTCCCCTGAGGGTTTTCCTAATATCTCTGTGCCAGGGAATGCTAGGGGGGTTTGCAGGATATCCCAGTGACAGAGGCTGACTCCCCAAGGTAAGGGAAAATATTTCTCGGACTTCCCCGAACAGGGAACACCTGTGACTGAAAAGAACTGCGTGGTGTTGTCTCTCGAGCTCCCCCACGCACTGACAATGTTTCCGGAATCCTGAGCTTGGCGAGGTTTCACCAACGGTCGGCAGTTCTTGGGTTTTAACGTAAAGCCTAAGCTCGTCTCCCCTGAGGGTTTTCCTAATTTCTCTGTGCCAGGGAATGCTAGGGGTGTTTGCAGGATATCCCATTGACAGAGGCTACCTCCCCAAGGTCAGGGAAGGTATTTCTCGGACTTCCCCGAACAGGGAAGACCTCTGACTGAAGAGAGCTGTGTGGAGTTGTCTCACGAGCTCCCCCACGCACTGACAATGGTTCCGGAATCCTGAGCGTGGGGAGGTTCCACCAACGGTCGGCAGCGAGTGGGTTCTAATGGAAAGCCTAAGCTCGTCTCCCCTGAGGGTTTTCCTAATGTCTCATTTCCAGGGAATGTTAGGGGTGTTTGCAGAATTTCCCAGAGACAGAGGCTGCCTCCCCAAGGTCAGGGAAGTTATTTCCCGGACTTCCCCGAACAGGGAAAACCTGTGACTGAAGAGAGCTGCGTGGAGTTGTCTCTCGAGCTCCCCCACACACTGACAATGGTTCCGGAATCCTGAGCGTGGGGAGGTTCCACCAACGGTCGGCAGCGCGTGAGTTCTAACGGAATGCCTAAGCTCGTCTATCCTGAGGGTTTTCCTAATGTCTCTGTGCCAGGGAATGCTAGGAGTGATTGCAGGCTATCCCAGTGACCGAGGCTGCCTCCCCATGGTCAGGGAAGGTATTTCCCGGACTTCCCAGAACAGGGAACACCTGTGACTGAAGAGAGCTGCGTGGAGTTGTCTCTCGAGCTCCCCCATGCACTGACAATGATTCCGGAATCCTGAGCGTGGGGAGGTTCCACCAACGGTCGGCAGCGCGTGGGTTCTAACGGAATGCCTAAGCTCGTTTCCCCTGAGGGTTTTCCTAATGTCTCTGTGCCAGGTAATGCTAGGGGTGATTGCAGGATATCCCAGTGACCGAGGCTGCCTCCCCAAGATCAGGGAATGTATTTCCCGGACTTCCCCGAACAGGGAACACCTGTGACTGAAGAGAGCTGCGTGGAGTTGTCTCTCGAGCTCCCCCACGCTCTGACAATGGTTCCGGAATCCTGAGCGTGGGGAGGTTCCACCAACTGTCGGCAGCGCGTGGGTTCTAACGGAATGCCTAAGCTCGTATCCCCTGAGGGTTTTTCTAATGTCTCTGTGCCAGGGAATGCTAGGGGTGATTGCAGGATATCCCAGTGACCGAGGCTGCCTCCCCAAAGTCAGGGAAGTTATTTCCCGGACTTCCCCGAACAGGGAACACCTGTGACTGAAGAGAGCTGCGTGGAGTTGTCTCTCGAGCTCCCCCACGCACTGACAATGTTTCCGGAATCCTGAGCGTGGGGAGGTTCCACCAACGGTCGACAGCGCGTGGGTTCCAACGGAAAGCCTAAGCTCGTCTCCCCTGAGGGTTTTCCTAATGTCTCTCAGCCAGTGAATGATAGGGGTGTTTGCAGGATATCCCTGTGACAGAGGCTGCCTCCCCAAGATAAGGGATGTTATTTCTCGGACTTCCCCGAACAGGGAACCCCTGTGACTGAAGAGAGCTGCGTGGAGTTGTCTCTCTAGCTCCCCCACGCATTGACAATGGTTCCGGAATCCTGAGCGTGGGGAGGTTCCACCAACGGTCGGCAGCGCGTGGGTTCTAACGGAAAGCCTAAGCTCGTCTCCCCTGAGGGTTTTCCTAATGTCTCTGTGCCAGGGAATGTCAGGGGGGTTTGCAGGATATCCCAGTGACAGAGGCTGCCTCCCCAACGTCAGGGAAGGTATTTCTCGGACTTCCCCGAACAGGGAACACCTGTGACTGAAGAGAGCTGCGTGGAGTTGTCTCTCGAGCTCCCCCACGCACTGAAAATGGTTCCGGAATCCTGAGCGGGGGAGGATCCACCAACGGTCGGCAGCGCGTGGGTTCTAACGGAAAGCCTAAGATCGTCTCCCCTGAGTGTTTTCCTAATATCTGTATTGCAGGGAATGCTAGTGGGGTTTGCAGGATATCCCAGTGACAGAGGCTGCCTCCCCAAGGTCAGGGAAGTTATTTGTCGGACTTCCCCGAACAGGGAACCCCTGTGACTGGAGAGAGCTCTGTGGAGTTGTCTCTCGTGCTCCCCCACGCACTGACAATGGTTCCGTAATCCTGAGCGTGGGGAGGTTCCACCAACGGTCGGCAGCACGTGGGTTCTAACGGAATGCCTAAGCTCGTCTCCCCTGAGGCTTTTCCTTATGTCTCTGTGCCAGGGAATGCTAGGGGGGTTTGCAGGATATCCCAGTGACAGAGGCTGCCTCCCCAAAGTCAGGGAAGGTATTTCTCGGACTTCGCCGAACAGGGAACACCTGTGACTGCAGAGAGCTGCGTGGATTTGTCTCTCGAGATCCTCCACGCACTGACATTGGTTCCGGAATCCTGAGCGTGGGAAGGTTCCACCAACGGTCGGCAGCGCGTGGGTTCTAACGGAAAGCCTAAGCTCGTCTCCCCTGAGGTTTTTCCTAATGTCTCTGTGCCGGGGAATGCTAGGGGGTTTTGCAGGATATCCCGGTGACAGAGGCTGCCTCCCCAAGGTCAGGGAAGTTATTTCTCGGACTTCCCCTAACAGGGAACACTTGTGACTGAAGAGAGCTGCGTGGAGATGTCTCTCGAGCTCCCCCACGCACTGACAATTGTTCCGGAATCCTGAGGGTGGGGAGGTTCCACCAAATGGCGGCAGCGCGTGGGTTCTAACGGAAAGCCTAAGCTCGTCTCCCCTGAGGGTTTTCCTAATGTCTCTGTGCCAGGGAATGCTACGGGGGTTTGCAGGATATTCCAGTGACAGAAGCTGCCTCCCCAAGTTCAGGGAAGGTATTTCTCGGACTTCCCCGATCAGGGAACACCTGTGACTGAAGAGAGCTGCGTGGAGTTTTCTCTCGAGCTCCCCCACGCACTGACAATGGTTCCGAAATCCTGAGCGTGTGGAGGTTCCACCAGCGATCGGCAGCGCGTAGGTTCTAACATAATGCCTAAGCTCGTCTCCCCTGAGGGTTTTCCTAATATCTCTATTGCAGGGAATGCTAGGGGTGTTTGCAGGATATCCCAGTGACAGAGGCTGCCTCCCCAAGGTCAGGGAAGTTATTTGTCGGACTTCCCCGAACAGGGAACCCCTGTGACTGAAGAGAGTTCTGTGGAGTTGTCTCTCGTGCTCCCCGACGCACTGACAATGGTTCCGGAATCCTGAGTGTGGGGAGGTTCCACCAACGGTCGGCAGCGCGTGGGTTCTAAAGGAAAGCCTAAGCTCGTCTGCCCAGAGGGTTTTCCTTATGTCTCGGTGCCAGGGAATGCTAGGGGTGATTGCAGGATATCCCAGTGACAGAAGCTGCCTCCCCAAGTTCAGGGAAGTTATTTCTCGGACTTCCCCAAACAGGGAACACCTGTGACTTAAGAGAGCTGCGTGGAGTTGTCTCTCGTGCTCCCCCACGCACTGACAATGGTTCCGGAATCCTGAGGGTGGGGAGGTTCCACCAACGGTCGGCAGCGCGTGGGTTCTAAAGGAAAGCCTAAGCTCGTCTCCCCAGAAGGTTTTCCTTATGTCTCTGTGCTAGGGAATGCTAGGGGGGTTTGCAGGATATCCCAGTGACAGAAGCTGCCTCCCCAAGTTCAGGGAAGTTATTTCTCGGACTTCCCCAAACAGGGAACACCTGTGACTTAAGAGAGCTGCGTGGAGTTGTCTCTCGAGCTCCCCCACGCACTGACAATGGTTCCGTAATCCTGAGCGTGTGGAGGTTCCACCAACGGTCGGCAGCGCGTGGGTTCTAACGGAATGCCTAAGCTCGCCTCCCCTGAGGGTTTTCCTAATGTCTCTGTGCCGGGGAATGCTAGGGGGTTTTGCAGGATATCCCAGTGACAGAGGCTGCCTCCCCAAGTTCAGGGAAGGTATCTCTCGGACTTCCCCGAACAGGGAACACCTGTGACTGAAGAGAGCTGCGTGGAGTTGTCTCTCGAGCTCCCCCACGCACTGACAATGGTTCCAGAATCCTGAGCGTGGGGAGGTTCCACCATCGGTCGGCAGCGCGTGGGTTCTAACGGAAAGCCTAAGCTCGTCTCCCCTGAGGTTTTTCCTAATGTCTCTGTGCCGGGGAATGCTAGGGGGTTTTGCAGGATATCCCAGTGACAGAGGCTGCCTCCCCAAGGTCAGGGAAGTTATTTCTCGGACTTCCCCTAACAGGGAACACTTGTGACTGAAGAGAGCTGCGTGGAGTTGTCTCTCGAGGTCCCCCACGCACTGACAATTTTTCCGGAATCCTGAGGGTGGGGAGGTTCCACCAAATGTCGGCAGCGCGTGGGTTCTAACGGAAAGCCTAAGCTCGTCTCCCCTGAGGGTTTTCCTAATGTCTCTGTGCCAGGGAATGCTACGGGGGTTTGCAGGATATCCCAGTGACAGAAGCTGCCTCCCCAAGTTCAGGGAAGGTATTTCTCGGACTTCCCCGATCAGGGAACACCTGTGACTGAAGAGAGCTGCGTGGAGTTGTCTCTCGAGCTCCCCCACGCACTGACAATGGTTCCGAAATCCTGAGCGTGTGGAGGTTCCACCAGCGATCGGCAGCGCGTAGGTTCTAACGTAATGCCTAAGCTCGTCTCCCCTGAGGGTTTTCCTAATATCTCTGTGCCAGGGAATGCTAGGGTGTTTTGCAGGATATCCCAGTGACAGAGGCTGCCTCCCCAAGGTCAGGGAACGTATTTCTCGGACTTCCCCGAACAGGGAACACCTGTGACTTAAGAGAGCTGCGTGGAGTTGTCTCTCGAGCTCCCCCACGCACTGACAATTGTTCCGGAATCCTGAGCGTGGGGAGGTTCCACCAACGGTCGGCAGCGCGTGGGTTCTAACGGAAAGCCTAAGCTCGTCTCCCCTGAGGGTTTTCCTAATGTCTCTGTGACAGGGAATGCTAGGGGGGTTTGCAGGATATCCCAGTGACAGAGGCTGCCTCCCCAAGGTCAGGGAAGGTATTTCTCGGCCTTCCCCAAACAGGGAACACCTGTGACTGAAGAGAGCTGCGTGGAGTTGTCTCTCGAGCTCCCCGACGAAATGACAATGGTTCCGGAATCCTGAGCGTGGGGAGGTTCCACCAACGGTCGGCAGCGCGTGGGTTCTAACGGAAAGCCTAAGCTCGCGTCCCCTGAGAATTTTCCTAATATCTCTGTGCCAGGGCATGCTAGGGGGGTTTGCAGGATATCCCAGTGACAGACGCTGCCTCCCCAAGGTCAGGGAAGGTATTTCAAGGACTTCCCCGAACAGTGAACACCTGTGACTGAAGAGAGCTGCGTGGAGTTGTCTCTCGAACTCCCCCACGCACTGAAAATGCATCCGGAATCCTGAGCGTGGGAAGGTTCCACCGACCGTCGGCAGCGCGTGGGTTCTAACGGAATGCCTAAGCTCGTCTCCCCTGAGGGTTTACCTAATTTCTCTGTGCCAGGGAATGATAGGGGTGTTTGCAGGATATCCCAGTGACAGAGGCTGCCTCCCCAAGTTCAGGGAAGGTATTTCTCGGACTTCCCCGAACAGGGAACTCCTGTGAATGAAGAGAGCTGCGTGGAGTTGTCTCTCGATCTCCCCCACGCACTGACAATGGTTCCGGAATCCTGAGCGTGGGGAGGTTCCACCAACGGTCGGCAGCGCGTCGGTTCTAACGGAAAGCCTAAGCTCGTCTCCCCTGAGGGTTTTCCTAATGTCTCTGTGCCAGGGAATGCTAGGGGTGTTTGCAGGATATCCCAGTGACAGAGGCTGCCTCCCCAAGTTCAGGGAAGGTATTTCTCGGACTTACCCGAACAGGGAATAACTGTGACTGAAGAGAGCTGCGTGGAGTTGTCTCTCGAGCTCCCCCACGCACTGACAATGGTTCCGGAATCCTGAGCGTGGGGAGGTTCCACCAACGTTCGGCAGCGCGTTTGTTCTAACGGATTGCCTAAACTCGCCTCCCCTGAGGATTTTCCTAATGTCTCTGTGCCAGGGAATGCTAGGGGTGTTTGCAAGATATCCCAGTGACAGAGGCTGCCTCCCCAAGGTCAGGGAAGGTATTTCTCGGACTTCCCCGAACAGGGAACACCTGTGACTGTAGAGAGCTGCGTGGAGTTGTCTCACGAGCTCCCCCACGCACTGACAATGCTTCCGGAATCCTGAGCGTGGGGAGGTTCCACCAACGGTCGACAGCGCGTGGGTTCCAACGGAAAGCCTAAGCTCGTCTCCCCTGAGGGTTTTCCTAATGTCTCTCAGCCAGTGAATGATAGGGGTGTTTGCAGGATATCCCTGTGACAGAGGCTGCCTCCCGAAGATCAGGGAAGTTATTTCTCGGACTTCCCCGAACAGGGAACCCCTGTGACTGAAGAGAGCTGCGTGGAGTTGTCTCTCTAGCTCCCCCACGCACTGACAATGGTTCCGGAATCCTGAGCGTGGGGAGGTTCCACCAACGGTCGGCAGCGCGTGGGTTCTAACGGAAAGCCTAAGCTCGTCTCCCCTGGGGGTTTTCCTAATGTCTCTGTGCCAGGGAATGCTAGGGGGGTTTGCAGGATATCCCAGTGTCAGAGGCTGCTTCCCTGAGGTCAGGGAAGGTATATTTCGGACTTCCCCTAACAGGGAACACCTGTGACAGAAGAGAGCTGCGTGGAGTTGTCTCTCGAGCTCCCCCACGAAATGACAATGGTTCCGGAATCCTGAGCGTGGGGAGGTTCCACCAACGGTCGGCAGCGCGTGGGTTCTAACGGAAATCTTAAGCTCGTCTCCCCTGAAGATTTTCCTAATATCTCTGTGCCAGGGAATGCTAGGGGTGTTTGCAGGATATCCCAGTGACAGAGGCTGCCTCCCCAAGGTCAGGGAAGTTATTTCTCGGACTTCCCCAAACAGGGAACAACTGTGACTGAAGAGAGCTGCGTGGAGATATCTCTCGAGCTCCCCCACTCACTGACAATGGTTCCGGAATCCTGAGCGTGGGGAGGTTCCACCAACGGTCGGCAGCGCGTGGGTTCTAACGGATTGCCTAAACTCGCCTCCCCTGAGGATTTTCCTAATGTCTCTGTGCCAGGGAATGCTAGGGGGGTTTGCAAGTTATCCCTGTGACAGAGGCTGCCTCCCCAAGGTCAGGGAAGGTATTTCTCGGACTTTCCCGAACATGGAACACCTGTGACTGTAGAGAGCTGCGTGGAGTTGTCTGTCGAGCTCCCCCACGCACTGAAAATGGTTCCGGAATCCTGAGCGTGGGGAGGTCCACCAACGGTCGACAGCGCGTGGGTTCCAACGGAAAGCCTAAGCTCGTCTCCCCTGAGGGTTTTCCTAATGTCTCTGTGCCAGGGAATGCTAGGGGTGATTGCAGGATATTCCAGTGTCCGAGGCTGCCTCCCCAAGGTCAGGGAAGTTATTTCACGGACTTCCCCGAACAGGGAACACCTGTGACTGAATAGAGCTCCGTGGAGTTGTCTCTCGAGCTCCCCCACGCTCTGACAATGGTTCCGGAATCCTGAGCGTGGGGAGGTTCCACCAACGGTCGGCAGCGCGTGGGTTCTAACGGAATGCCTAAGCTCGTGTCCCCTTAGTGTTTTCCTAATGTCTCTGTGCCAGGGAATTCTAGGGGTGATTGCAGGATATCCCAGTGTCCGAGGCTGCCTCCCCAAGGTCTGGGAAATTTTTTCCTGGACTTCACCGAACAGGGAAAACCTGTGACTGAAGAGAGCTGCGTGGAGTTGTCTCTCGAGCTCCCCCACGCACTGACAATTGTTCCGTAATCCTGAGCGTGGGGAGGTTCCACCAACGGTCGTCAGCGCGTGGGTTCTAACGGAAATCATAAGCTGGTCTCCCCTGAGGGTTTCCCTAATGTCTCTGTGCCAGGGAATGCTAGGGGGGTTTGCAGGATATCCCAGTGACAGATGCTGCCTCCCCAAGTTCAGGGAAGGTATTTCTTGGACTTCCCCGAACAGGGAACAGCTGTGACTGAAGAGAGATGCGTGGAATTGTCTCTCGAGTTCCCCCACGCACTGACAATTTTTCCGCAATCCTGAGCGTGGGGAGGTTCCACCAACTGTCGGCCGCGCGTCGATTCTATCGGAATGCATAAGCTCGTCTCCCCTGAGGGTTTTCCTAATGTCTCTGTGCGAGGGAATGCTAGGGGCGTTTGCAGGATATCCCAGTGACAGAGGCTGCCTCGCCAAGGTCAGGGAAGGTATTTCTCAGACTTCCCCGAACAGGGAACACCTGTGACTGAAGAGAGCTGCGTGGAGTTGTCTCTCGAGCTCCCCCACGCACTGACAATGTTTCCGGAATCCGGAGCGTGGGGAGGTTCCACCAACGGTCGGCAGCGCGTGGGTTCTAACGGAATGCCTTAGCTCGTCTCCCCTGAGGGTTTTCCTAATATCTCTGTGCCAGGGAATGCTAGGGGGGTTTGCAGGATATCCCAGTGACAGAGGCTGACTCCCCAAGGTATGGGAAAATATTTCTCGGACTTCCCCGAACAGGGAACACCTGTGACTGAAAAGAACTGCGTGGTGTTGTCTCTCGAGCTCCCCCACGCACTGACAATGTTTCCGGAATCCTGAGCTTGGCGAGGTTTCACCAACGGTCGGCAGTTCTTGGGTTTTAACGTAAAGCCTAAGCTCGTCTCCCCTGAGGGTTTTCCTAATTTCTCTGTGCCAGGGAATGCTAGGGGTGTTTGCAGGATATCCCATTGACAGAGGCTACCTCCCCAAGGTCAGGGAAGGTATTTCTCGGACTTCCCCGAACAGGGAAGACCTCTGACTGAAGAGAGCTTTGTGGAGTTGTCTCACGAGCTCCCCCACGCACTGACAATGGTTCCGGAATCCTGAGCGTGGGGAGGTTCCACCAACGGTCGGCAGCGAGTGGGTTCTAATGGAAAGCCTAAGCTCGTCTCCCCTGAGGGTTTTCCTAATGTCTCATTTCCAGGGAATGTTAGGGGTGTTTGCAGAATTTCCCAGAGACAGAGGCTGCCTCCCCAAGGTCAGGGAAGTTATTTCCCGGACTTCCCCGAACAGGGAAAACCTGTGACTGAAGAGAGCTGCGTGGAGTTGTCTCTCGAGCTCCCCCACACACTGACAATGGTTCCGGAATCCTGAGCGTGGGGAGGTTCCACCAACGGTCGGCAGCGCGTGAGTTCTAACGGAATGCCTAAGCTCGTCTATCCTGAGGGTTTTCCTAATGTCTCTGTGCCAGGGAATGCTAGGGGGGTTTGCAGGATATCCCAGTGACAGAGGCTGCCTCCCCAACGTCAGGGAAGGTATTTCTCGGACTTCCCCGAACAGGGAACACCTGTGACTGAAGAGAGCTGCGTGGAGTTGTCTCTCGAGCTCCCCCACGAAATGACAATGGTTCCGGAATCCTGAGCGTGGGGAGGTTCCACCAACGGTCGTCAGCGCGTGGGTTCTAACGGAAATCATAAGCTGGTCTCCCCTGAGGGTTTCCCTAATGTCTCTGTGCCAGGGAATGCTAGGGGGGTTTGCAGGATATCCCAGTGACAGATGCTGCCTCCCCAAGTTCAG